>NC_064644.1:376589669-377839669 GCF_023864345.2 Schistocerca serialis cubense | reverse complement strand
GTCTACATATTATTTGTCAACGTAGTCAACCTGGCAAAAAACACGAATCTCCCAACGAGAGACCAATTTGTTGATACGATCACCGTAGAACGGTTTGCTTTCGTTGACGCAGCCACAGCTTCACCTCTGGTTGCACCACTTCATCGCTATCAAAGTGGAGGTCTCGAAGATGATCCTTTTTTTTGTGTCATCGGTCTTCTGACTGGTTTGTTGCGGTAAGCCACGAATTCATCTCCTGTGCCAATCTCTTCACCTCAGAGTAGCACTTACAACTTACGTGCTCAATTATTTGCTGGATATGTACCAATCTCTGCCTTCCTCTACAGTTTTTGCCCTCTATAGGTTCTTCTAGTATCATGGAATTTATTCTTTGATGTGTTAACCGATGTCCTATCATCCTGTCCTATCTCCTTGTCAGTGTTTTAGACATATTCCTTTCCTCTCCGATTCTGCACAGAACCTCCTCGTTCCTTACCTTATCAGTCAACCTACTTTTCTCAAATGCTTCAGTTCGCTTCTGTTTTGGTTTTCCTACAGTCCGGGTTTTGACTACTATACAATTCTGTGCTCCAAACGTACATTCTCAAAAATTTCTTCCTCAAATTAGACATGTGTTTGATGCTAGCAGACTTCTCTTGGCCAGGAATGCCCTTTTTGCCAGTGCTAGTCTGCTTTTGGTGTCCTCCTTGCTCCGTTTTTTAAGCTTTGGATACGGATGAAAATCGGATGGGGCCAAGTCGGGATTGTACGGATGATGATGGACTGCAATGAATCCAAGGCGTCGGATTGTTGGAGATGTCGCAGCACTCACGTGTGTGGTTTGGTATGGTCATGCTGAAGGAAAGGGTGCTCCATGAGTTGACGAATTCTCCGAATTCGAAGCTCGATTACCATATACTGTTTCTCACGCACCGACGTAGCTACGATACATGTCACAATACAACACACTACCTGCACAATTCGGGGCCCTGTAGCGGTAGAGGGCTCTAACTATGTAGACATGAAAGAAAAAGATATAAATGTTAATAAAGTATGTTTTATGCAAGAATTTTAAGAGTTTTCACAGAAAAATTTCGGAGGCATTAATTTTCAGCACGTCCGCATATGTTTATCCATTCCTATTCGGCAGTGTTTGGAACCGATAGCCTTTTTTCCAAAATTCATAGATGCGCGATCACACGGTCGTGTGGAAAAGCGATCGGATTGTGGGGACATTTTACGTGTGACTTGACGCGACAGGGAATATGAGAGACTGATGCACCTCGAGACTCAGACTGCGCAACTATTACTGATATCGTAGGAATAAAATTCTAAGACACAGAAATAACTGTTTAATTATGTGCGGAATGAATACCAGAAGCCATGCTCGAAATAGAACCTACTGTTGTGCGTTCACACCACACAGCAACCGTTATTGTTGGCAACGAAGATGCGAACTCGGTCCACGATTGCAGCCCGAAGAGAGTGGCCATGTATGTGTGAGTTGTTCTTGTGTTAATGTGTGTCGTGTGTGAGTTTTTTACTACTGAAGAAGGACTTTCACCCAGAGCTGAAATACTTCTTGCATTCTTTTTCATTGTGTCTGTCTGCTACTTAACGCTTCGTATATGAGGTGAGTAGCAACCAGCAGAAAAACCCTGTCGGAGTAAAAAAAAAGGCGAATATGTTGCTCTTTTAAGGACTGATAAAAAAATAGGAAACCAGCTGCGTCATTCCTCATTCCGCCTTCCTCACAAAAAATATTGAGATGCGAACATATTCACATTCTTTTAACACAGAACATTCTAAATCCTTCTACCCAGTTTCTCTTTGTAGTTGAGCCTTCATACGTAACATCTCCTTCTCACTGCCACTGTCTATATACGTCTCTTTCTCTCTGAGTCTCCTCTTTCACCCACTGATTTACAATATGTCCCACTGCCACTATCTCCTCTTTCATTTACACTGTCTCCTTTGGTCTTTCTTTCCCACTATACTGTATCCACCACGTCCGGGAGCTCAAAAATCCAGCGGCGTAGAATTTATTTTTTTCACCTGTAAACACACGTTTAAAATTTCGCTCTCTGTGATGCCGATATGTTAAAGTTCGCTGGCCTGTAAGAATCCAGATCCCTTCAAGTCTATGTATGGGCTCCACTCACCCACAACTACCTCGTCTCTTTTTTGCTCCCACTGCTTCTCTTCATCCATCTCTCTTTCTGATATAGTGATACTGTCTCTCACTAATCATCAATATCCTCTCTTCCTTTGACGCACACTGCTATTGTCTTCATCTATCTCTCTTTCTCTTTCACAGCTACACATTCGCTCACACCATCATTGTCTCTCACACCATCATTGTCAGTCTCCTCTCTTCCACCGTCGCTGTCTTTCAGTTCTCCTTCACCACAAAAAAGCGCGAATATGTTCTAATGCCAACATTTTTGGTGAGGAATGAGACTTGAGGTATCTGGTTCCCCACTTTTCCTGTCAGAGTTTTTTTTTAAAGATGGGCATATTTGCCTTCTTTATGCTCTGAGAGAAGTATTTTCCCGCTGGTGCCCTTCATTTCGCTGCTGCAGCAGGTTGTGCTGCTTATAAGAAACAAATCCTATAGGACAGTAAAGTTCTGACGCTTTATTTTGTACTTCGAAACATTTGAGTACTTCGACACATACGAACAACAAATAACTACCCTTAATACATGGACAACACAAAATAGTTTGCTTTACATTTTTTCTGGATATTTTCCTCATAGATCGTAGTTAATCGGAACCGCCCAACTTAATATTTGTATCTTGAAAGAGCGAAAATGTGATTAGAAATATTTAACAGAATTTGCAATTTTACATACTTTTTCGGCAGTCGTTTTAAATCCTTTTCATGCATGTAAGGAACCTTTAAGCCCATTTTTTGTCACTGCAATACCACTTTGGGCATATGTGTATAGGCTTAAAGTGCGTGCTATACAAAGACAGCGCGTCATAGAGTTTTATTGGTGAAAAAATGCTGACTGAAAGCATGATTTGATGAACTCAGACGCCTATAATCCTTTCCCTGTGTTCACTAGGCTAGTCAAAACCATATTCACGCCTCAGACCGGATACTGAGTTCATATTTTCCGTGCATAAATAGGGAAAATTCGAACCTCTGGACCCTAGTAACGGATATTAACATCAACAAATGATTCAAATTTCCTAGCGAATATCATTTTAAGAACATACTGTAAAAATTTCGACGATTTGTCATCAAAATAAAGTAGAGAAGTGGCCATCCCCCAAATGGTACTTTTGGTAACCAATATTCATGGTTTTCCGGAGTTGCTTCAGGAACCGCCCATGAACAAATGGCGCTTTTATAAGGTGCCTAAGGCCCACCCTAGACTGCATCTAAAGCAAAAGAATCGGCCGATTTGCTCAATTTGCCTCGGTCGGAGTGTCTGATGTTTAAATTTTGACCTTGATCTGTAGGATAGCTACTGTATGCCCGTTCTTATGTTAAGTTTACAACTGGTCGCTAGGCCAAGGGCTACCCAAAATACTTGATCCCTTTGACCAATAGACTCCGAGACATGACCGCCTTGAAAAATGGCATTTTCCCGGGCATTTTTTGGAACATATGGGTACTGTGCACTGTCGTGCGCGGATCGATATATCCTTACCATATTGTTGTATGTAGTATGACACAGGTATTTTTAATCTCTGCACACGTATACCAGAGTGTAACTAAAGGTACTGAGTGTTGACTTGTCAGAAATCTTTGACTTTTCGGAGTACTTCTCATAAATTTGGAAATTATGAGTAAAATATAGATGTATTTGTCTAGTGTGAAAAGTTAGTTACATTTTAATGTTCTGTATTTGTCAATACAGATCTTCGTTCTACATACCAATAGCAACCGGATTACGAGGTCATACCATCACGTGGTGTCGGGAAAGAAGACTAAAATCTGACGTCCAGTCGACGAAGAGTTCATTAGATGAGGATCACAAACGGTAGGGAAGAACGCATAACGAAATTGACCGTGCCCTTTTCAAAGATTGCACTGAGAGAAGTAGGGAAGCAACAGAAATTTAAATCTTGATACCTGGATAGGAATTAAATGCCCTCATTAATTTGAGTCATCTTAGCTTGCTACATACTGCTAGAATCCAGGGCTATAATACATCAGGCCGTTTCAACTAACGTTGTCTATATTAGATTAGGAACAAAAGTGTTTCACCCTTTTCTTGCACAGTTTATGACAAGTGAAGAAATAAAAAAAAGCCGTCTAATAATGTCTTGAGAGCATGGCTCGAACCACTCTGTTCACAAAAACTAGACTCGAATGTGGACGACTACTGCAGAAACGTAGAGCGTTTTTTGAGAATGTTGCGATATCTACTGTCCTAGAAAGTGATGCTTCCAGAAACAAACAAGGTTTTAATTGTGATACCCACTCCGTCCACAGCTAGTTTAGTTTTTACACAGTGAACAATGGATTAGGTTTTTTTTTACCAACAATCTTCCACCTGAATAGGCACTGGGTAACTGGATCACCCAACGTCCTGAATCAACTGTGGTGGGAGTTGCAAACTTTTTGTCGCAAATAGTACAATGTGAGGATTTCTTGGAAGCATTTGGGCTGCAAGCAGTTTAAATATTACTGACAGTAACATCTGTTGTTCTGACATTCAGGTTTGAATGACAGGCAAAATGTGTCGGAAGCTCGACCACTAAGAGTTCAGATTACCACTTTACGACATGAAATGTTCAGGAGTGACCACAGGTGTATCTTTCAGCCTTATACATTTAAGACCAAGAAGTGATTAAATATATAATCAGCCTCATGTTTCGAAAGTATTAAAATCGCTAAATTTAAATAACGCGCTTTTCTGCAGGTATCACTGTTGCTAAGCTTTGTACGAACTTAGTACTTCTGTGTACACTTCTCTGTTCAAAGCTCGTTTTTCACATTATGTGCAGAACATATCTCCTGAATTCCGTTAGAATTTCAATCTTCCTAACTCTGAATTGATGCAGAATATTATGCGAGTATATTTTATAATTTTGTTATACGTGTTGTTAGGTTTTCTGTTCTTAGCGAGGTTGGATAATTTATTTACTGCTGGTCCCGATGGTTAGAGAGAACCACCCAAACCACGTTGAATTGCAGTTAGTGTGGCAGGAAAACAGTCGTTATTGTAGCCAATCAATCCATTCATGCCTGAATGAAGTACTCGTTTTTGTAGGCAAGGGCCTCAGACGCATAACTATTGTAACTGATCTTCGCAGCTAGCTGCCAGTGAATCTAGGACTTTTTCACCTTAGAAACTAGATGACCTTGGCACTGCCCTTATACACGTTAACTCATCGACAATACGTACTACTCCAAGTTGCCTATTGCTTCTTTTCCCAAGCCAGATAATAGTGTCACCTGCTGTGGACAAACACTTGACAACTGAAGTGGTTTGAGATGTGATATCGCCTAGCCGATAACGCGCCCATTACTATTTCACAGTAAGTTGTGCGGATATGTTCAGTTCCTGTTATATAAGAAGGAAAGAAGAACTTTGACTTCAGAACAACGCCGAAAATGTAATCTAATCATCTAATACGCCCTTTGGAAATAATAGTGGAAACGTATGATAGGTGTGTTATTACTCGCCTAATTACCTTTTCAACATATTCGTGTTTATCGCGGAATACTGGTTGCAACATTTGCTACTTGGTGTATGAAATAAGAGCAACCTACATCATTATTCATAGTCAAAAATATGGAACTATCACTGCCTTCGTATATCAGTTGTTTTATCATCACATTAAAACACAACGCAGGGGTATGCTACTGACGACTGGGATGGATTGAGAGTGTAAATAAAAAAAAAAATAAAAAAGATAATCAAATGTTTGTGAAATGATTTGTCTGAATGTGACAGGGAGTTCCATTCCTCCACCAGTTGACGACTGTTGGACGGTCATCGGCGCATCTGAACGTTCCGCGGTACGTCTCCCCAACTTAAATCCCATCGAGCACGTGTGGGATGCGTCGCAGAGACGTACTGCACCACGCCCACACACACCAACGATTATGTGGGAGGTGGCAACCGCGTTGGTGGAGCAATGGAACGCCCTACCACACGGACCCGTTACCAACCCTGTCGCCAGCACGATGACATTCGTACTGACCACACACCCTATGAAGAATCATGTCCCTCCTTTTGTAGTGTTCTAGAGACCTCCATGAACTGTGGTGACTACAGTTTAATTATCGTTGTTGAATAAAAGCGTCATTTCTGTTCGTCTCGCTGCTTCTTTATTTCAGTTACTTTCTATACTATCTAAAAATGAAAAAGCTGGCGAACTATGCTTACTTTCATTCCATAATGTCATATGGGATTGTTTTTTTGGGGTAATTCATCAAGTCAAGCTGAAGTTTTCCTGGCACAAAAACGTGTAGTAAGAGTTCTTTGTGATGTGAACTCAAGAACATCCTGCAGAAGCCTGTTTAGGGAACTAGGGATACTAACTACTACTTCCCAATATATTTATTCCTTAATGAAATTTGTCACTAAAAATATATCACTTTTTCAAACCAACAGCTCAATTCATGGAATCAGTACTAGAAATAAGAATAATCTTCATAAGGATTTAAAATCACTTACTCTTGTACAAAAAGGTGTGCATTATTCAGGAACACACATTTTCAGTAACTTGCCATCAGCCATAAAATGCTTAACAACCAATGAAATTCAGATTAAGAGAAGTCTAAAGGATTTTATATATATATATATATATATATATATATATATATATATATATATATATATATATATATATATATACACAATCTAACTTCTGCAATATTTCAGTGCAGTAATGTGTTCATTGTAAATAAAAATTGTAGTATTTCTATTACATGTTTATTACCTCATAAATAAATAAAACTTTTTTTATTTTAAATTCAGTGCATTACTGTTTGTAAAATGATCCTTTCATGTAGTGTTTATTAAAAAAATGACGATCATTCCACTTGGGACCTGTGGAAGTTACATTAGCTTATTTGTTTCAGTTGTAAATATTTGTCATGTATTATTGTTTTCCTGAGATGTTCCACATCCTGGAGGACCTCCTCACTAGGAATCAATTGGAATGAAAGTAAATCTAATCTAATCTAAACTATGCTGCAGCAGTTCTTTTTACGTATAAATGAAGCTTCATCGAGCTATGTTACTTGACACGGCATGCGAAAGCTACTTTCGTCATTAAGTTTTGCACACCAATTTAGGTTAGAAAAGCACTTGCATCACCGCTGAATGACGCTGAAAATCGTGCACAGCAAATGAGGCACGTGAAATGTTTCTCTAATCTATGGCATTCCTTACTTTTAGACAAATCAAATCACAAAAAAAATTGACCGTTATTTTTTCAATTTTGGCTTTACTTTCAAGTTTTTTTTCAGGAATATATTTAAATTTCTATCGGTATTCTATTATTATTAAGATTATATTGATCGAGAAAAGATGATATTTTCAGTTTATGCTGTAATTTGAAATGTATTTCTTTTTTTAAACGCGACAGTAATAGCTCCACAGTTACGGCACCAATGTAAGTTTTAATGTTAGGAAATGACGAGCAAAAAGTTTTGACACTTCATTTACAAAGCTAGCAGCAATTGTTTACGAAATACTTCAATTTTTCCTCCAAACATTAATTAAGTTTTTCTAAAATACCATACTTGCTTTGAAGGAATTAAGTCTCCCTTAGCAACACTAGACCTCACGCTAGTGAATTTGATACTGCTTTTCGTCCATTTCCCACTCTGCGTTTGCCTATAAAAATCCGGACAAAATCAGTTGCGTAATTTCTTAGCTGAAATATTTGACCAAAGGCTAGGGGAGGTGTAAAACGTATGGTAGTGACAGCAAAAGCTCATGAAAGGCATGGGATCAGTGAGTTTGTCATGCCGATGTAGATCTTGAGGAAAAGGTTCAACAGATAGCGTTCATTTAGTCAAATTTCGAAATAAGCCCCAGCTACCAGTTAGAACATTCGAGTAGTGATTGTTTGTTGATTTAGTGAAGATTTACGAGGAGTGAACTATTCATTGATCATGATGGCAAAGCAAACCTTCGCTCCCTTTTAAACTAACCACAAGTTTTCGTACCGAAATACGTTCACGTTCTTAAATATACCCCGAAACAAAATACGCTTATGGTTAAAGCAATGTCACTATTGTCTGGTAACAAGGAGACGACAAAGCGTCTGCAACACGCAATAACGCGGCAAGGTTATTTGGTTATAATAAAATATGATTACTGAATATGTAGTGCAAATCGTAATCGTCTCGCTGCGCTAACTTACCAATTAAAAAAAGCATCCTACAGGTCCAATTAACTCCGGTAATACACCTCACTAACAGTCACCTATCACCATCCTAGACGAAAGTTATCAATGTCGAATTTGTCGTCTCCACCGTCGGATGACCTCTAAATGTTTCATCAGCGTCAAAATTACCTTAAATGCTGAAAATCACTTACAGAAAGTAAATTCTAGAGGAACAAGAGTGTGCAAGGCTACTCTTAAGCAAAATGCAGCGTATATTCACCGAATACGTTGCTCTACGAAACCATGTTTTAGAATTTGAGTATGGATACGGTTACACGTGGTCCAGTTGGTAAATCAGGAAAAATGTAAGACAGTGAATTTCCATAGAAAAAATAAATTGAAGTCTCTTATGATGGACAGAATAGTTAAATATAAAATATATCTCTGGTGGCTGTGAATACACATTCGACATGGATTATCTGTAAATCCCTTCAATTGACACCCCTCCCCCCTCCCGCTGTTACATAATACATTACAAAAATGTAGAGAGTTGCACACAAATTACTTGCGGTTACTGACGCTTACTACTGAAACAGATTCGTATCACAAAGTGTTTTAAACCAAATACCCACAAAGACCAACTTTTAGAACTCAAAATTTCCGTATGGATTGCAACGGGAAAGATTGAGAAGATGACCGAATACACTACTGGTCATTAAAAGTACTACACCAAGAGGAAATGCAGATGATAAATGGGTATTCATTGGACTAATATATTATACTAGAACTCACATGTGATTACATTTTCACGCAATTTGGGTGCATAGATCCTGAGAAATCGGTACCCAGAGCAATCACTTCTGGCCGTAATAACGGCCTTGACACGCCTGGGCATTGAGTCCACGATACCACAGTACCACAGTTCAAGAGTAGTGACTGGCGTATTGTGACGAGCCAGTTGCTCGGCCACCATTGACCAGACGTTTTCAATTGGTGATAGTTCTGGAGAATGTACTGGCCAGGGCAGCAGTCGAACATTTTCTGTATCCAGAAAGGCCCGTACAGTACCTGCAACATGCGGTCGTGCATTATCATGCTGAAATGTAGGGTTTCGCAGGGATCGAATGAAGGGCAGAGCCACGGGACGTAACACATCTGGAATGTAACGTCCACTAATCAAAGTGCCGTCAATGGGAACAAGAGGTGACCGAGACCTGCAACCAATGGCATCCCATACGATTACGCCGGGTGATACGCCAGTAAGACGATGACGAGTACACGCTTCGAACGTACGTTCACCGCGATGTCGCCAAACACGGATGTGACCATCATGATGCTGTAAACAGAAACTGTATTCATCCGAAAAAATGACGTTTTGCCATTCGTGCACCCAGGTTCGTCGTTGAGTACACCATCGCAGGCGTTCCTGTCTGTGATGCAGCGTCAAGGGTAACCGCACCCGTGGTCTCCGAGCTGATATCCCATGCTGCTGCAAACATCGTCAACCTGTTGTCTTGCAAACGTCCCCCTCTTTTGACTCAGGGATCGAGACGTGGCTGCACGATCCGTTACAGCTATGCGGATAAGATGCCTGTCATCTCGACTGCTAGTGATATGAGGCCGTTAGGATCCAGCACGGCGTTCCGTATTACCCTCCTGAACCCACCGATTCCATATTCTGCTAACAGTCATTGTATCTCGACCAACGCGAGCAGCAATGTGTCGATACGATAAACCGCAATCGCGATAGGCTACAATCCGACCTTTATCGAAGTCGGAAACGTGATGGTAAGCTTTTCTGCTCCTTACACGAGGCATCACAACAACGTTTCACCAGGCAACGCCGGTCAGCTGCTGTTTATGTAAGAGAAATCGGTTGGAAACTTTCCTCATGTCAGCACGTTGTAGGTGTCGCCACCGGCGCCAACCTTGTGTGAATGCTCTGAAAAGCTACTCATTTGCATATCTCAGCATCTTCTTCCTGTCGGTTAAACTTCGCGTCTGTAGCACGTCATCTTCGTGGTACAGCAATTTTAATGGCCAGTAGTGTACCTTATGGTATCAAAGAGCATGCTGGAACCACTCGAACTTATATGCACCTTGCTTTCCTATTGATTGCCCGTTTATATGTCTTAAGCTGCACCGTAAGTGATCCCTACATCTCCGCATTGGAGAAAGAATCGTAGCGGCAGCGGATAAGTCGATGTACGGATCGACTTCTGCCACAAACAAGTGACTAACACCATTCGTGTTAAGGACCTACAATATATGAAAGGTAGAAGCTAGATTCATTCTAAGCTTACTCGAAAGTGACGTCAAAAAGAAATATACTTGTCCAGCAATGGTAGCCGTCTTCATACTTCACGTCGTGATATATAACAAACCTCGTATGTCGTACAATAACAAACACTGACACAAGCAAGTGATTGAACTTGTCAATGGACTTTAAGAACATTCTGTCTTCCGCATGTGTTCATTCACTAAGTCAAGGGCATCATAGGCAATAAATGCATTCAGATTTTTACTATCTCTCTTGACGTCTTTCGTTGGTGGTGCAAATTCATTTTCAAACCCAGGCATCTCCACTTGACCAACTATAATGAAGTAATAACTTCACGACATCGTTATTTCTATATGTGACAAATTTTTCCTGCCTTTGCATGTTATGTTCCTGTTAGAAAAATCGAGTACGTCTCGATTTTCAGCAAGTTTTTGCTCTAACTTCCACCACAGTCCTGTGTCGGAGGTTTGAGGTCTAAACCCATGATTTCATTTTCAGCCTCCATTACAATACTCCTCAGCTTTCATTCTTCTCAGTTGTCAAAATATGACACAGTGGCACATTGAAGTTTCAACAACAGTATCTTTTATCTTGGAATCTTTCGACAGCTTTTGCCACCATGGTGTCAGTAACTGACGCTTAATCTTCAACAAATCATACCAAGAGTTGTATGTTTGTAATGAATCTTCAGTGCTCCATAGCCTTGAAGCGATATACTGTCATAACACGCCAGTTATGATATGAAATCATCAAGGTACAGCCAGTTGTGCGATAATGAAACGCATCTTAAGATTAATCTACAACAACATAAATACGTATTAGAGGCTGTTAAGTGGAAAATTTTTCTCAGACCCAGCAAAAACGAAATTGGTGATTCCTATATGTCTATTGGCCCCAAAACTACCCGCCCAAATTAAGCCGCACAAAAACCAATCTCCTAATCGTCCAATTGTCAATGCGAGGCAAGGATTAGGATATTACACCGAAAAGCTTACAGCTTAATACTTGAATCAAAGTTTCAAACACCCGATAAATCTAAATATTTGGAATAGGGTACATTTTTTTCAGTAGCTACCTCAGCTAACCATACCACCAGGAACAAATTCAGTTTCCTTGGGTATTACGAATATGTACAACTCAGTACCGTTGAACGAGTGTCGACATATTGTAAACAACAACATACGTTCCGTTAGTAATCGTCCTATCCAAGAACCAGGTAAGGTTCTTTACACAGTTCTCAAATTCAATTATTTCAGATTTGGGGACTTATTACAAACCCAGGACTTACGTTACTGCCAAGCAAACATTTTGTTTACCAACTTAGAAAATGAGATATTTCATTAATTAAGAACATTTACGGCCAGAGTGGTAGCGTAGTATTGCTATGTCGATGACATTCTATTGTTCTAAAGCGGACCAAATGAAGACTGCGAGGCCTTCTTAAACGAACTTTACACCTTAAATACGAACACAGGTGCACTATTCACTATAGAGAATTCGCCTCACTTCCACATTTGGATTTGTTACTGACGTTAAGCAAATCAAAGATTTCCTACGATATTCACGAGAAACTGACTATCATAATTGTGCTAATTCATCAGTCCTCGAATCATCCAATTAGCTATAAAAAGCAGCAGCCAGATCACTCATGTATAGGTTACATACTGTTCCGCTTTCGAACATCGATTTCAATCGAGAAATGAACGCAATCGAATATATTGCTCACATTAATTTCAACAACCATGGTTTTGTTAATAATATCAATAGGACGATCCGGAACTACTGAATGCTCTTCCGACTGCACAACGACAAATAATCCTACCACCAATAAACCAAATTACGAAAAACCATATTACCATAGGATACCATGTTAACGATACAATGTCATTCAAAATAGGAAAAAGTCTGATAAAGGTGTTTCACCAGTATTTTTTCTTCCAAGAATCACTGGCTTTCAGCTTTACCACAACGAGCGAATAAAGTATAATAAATTTGATTCTACAGAGATATAATGTATTTACTGCAGTGACTGGTACCCATTGTTATATTGGACAAACGGGGCGAAGTTTTCGAAAGTGTTCCAAAAAATATACGAACGTGTCTGGCTCAAAGTCTGCGAATTTCAACGGTTTGTGTGATACTGGACATACAGTTAAGGATCCGGCAACCAACTTATATTTCTTTTCTAACAGAATCAAGGACAATATCCTCAATATTCTCGACGGAATCCATATCATGCCCTGCCTGAGGTAACACCCAAACCAAACGCTGAACTGTCAGCTGCATCTGACACACAGAGCCACTCTTTCAAATTTGGGTTTCTTTTGGCCTCCTTTACGAGTAGAACCTTCACAGTAACAGTTGCAGTATTTTTTATTCACTGAATTTTAACTTTTGGTTCTCATTCACATAGTTTTACTATACAGTGTGAAGTAGCGTGATTCCCTCGTCAATTTTAGCTATTTTCCTAATTTACTTTGCAATTGTAAGCATTAATCTAATTTAAACAACTTGTTCTTTGGATCAAAAGCCAATATCAATAAGTCATAATTTAATCATTTTTAAGTTTTAATTAGTTTGATTTGTACAAAAGCTAAAATTCTATGCACAATAACCCGTATTTTTCCACTGTGTTAAAAGCGGTAGTAATATTACCAATGACAGACAACGCCTGTTGTTCCGTAGATTTTCCCGGCGTCTTATATGTTTATGGCCTTCACCGTTCTGCCGGCAGCATACCCGTGAAGAGCATAAACAAGGCCCGTTGTTATTTATCTTCATTTGTCGATTTAATTTGTAAAACGACTACCAACTTTCGAAAAATGAGGTACAACTGCCTTGTACAATCCTTATGCCCTCTACCGTTATCTACTAGCATTCACGCGGCAGGTCGGTACATTGCCTTTCTCAGTTTCTGGTTGCATCTGCACACAATATGATCTTATCCTCATAGCAACAAGACAATTGGTTTTCTATGTACCGTCAGTAATTCAACACCGGTAAGTTTCTACCGTTGTTCTTTTACGGGATTCTGGTATCACTGTTTCGTGTTGTTCCACCTATCTACCCTATTTTTAGGTCCACATTAGTACGTCCCTCAACGATAATCCGTAATTATGCAAGATTATTGATCGATCTTTCAACATCCATTGCGTTTGATGTTGTTATGATACGTGCCTTATGGTACGTTGGGAGATCGTATTAGCTTAATGGCACAACGTAACCAAGCAAGTGAGTACTTTTCTGTCTCATTCACAGTAGGCACTGTTAGTAGTTTTTGCACATAATGGCCTCTGATTCGTGTGTATGTTGTAGATTAACCTGAAGATGCGATTAAATATCAAGAAACAGGTTGAAGATTTAAGTCACAATAAATGCGTATTAGCAGCTACATTTCACAACAAATTTCTTTTAATAGATCTTTTGACTACGCACAGATTAAGCTGCGGTTGCCCACATACAAAACTTATCTGATATACTATGAAATCCAGATGGCGCCTCGAAAGTTTTTTATTTTGTTACCAAGTTTCGTCGTGACAATGAGTTTTATGGAAGATACGTGATTTGGACATCACTACACAAGAAGCTTCGAGTGACACTAATTTCTCAATACACGAAAAGGCGGCCGTAAGGAAATGGCTGCCGTTCATTACTTAGTGTTATCTGGGATAAAGGAAAGGAAATAATATTAGACTGTGTCACGCATTGTGGTCTTTGTCGGAACCCAAAGCCTATAAATCCTGCTAGTGCACTGAGCAACAGGAGGGGTAGTTCCGGCCAGATTCCATGTCCTCTGCTGTACATTGTCTGCTAAGACATCAGTTTCGCCTAGCCCACAGGAGGATAATTTTAGGTACCTAATGAGACACTAGGAAAAAGGCGATATCAGAAGGAACCTTTCACTCTCAGCAGAATGAAAGTGGTGTGCCAGAGTGGTATCGCCGGCCGAAGTGGCCGCGCGGTTCTGGCGCTGCAGTCTGGAACCACGAGACCGCTACGGTCGCAGGTTCGAATCCTGCCTCGGGCATGGATGTGTGTGATGTCCTTAGGTTAGTTAGGTTTAACTAGTTCTAAGTTCTAGGGGACTAATGACCTCAGCAGTTGAGTCCCATAGTGCTCAGAGCCATTTGAACCATTTTGAACCAGAGTGGTATCGGAGCGTTCGGTCTTGTGGACAAATACGAGATCTCTACCGACAAAGGTACCCAAGAGTTACTCAGAACTTGCTCTCACAGCATTACTTCCACCTGCAGAGCTCTTTAGCATTTTCCCACGAAAGGCAAAGATTACGGGTTGTGGTGGGATGCGGTGGGGGGCGGTGGCGGGAAGGGATGAAAGACAGCAGCGATCCTGAATCGTGCAATGTCGAGAGGAATTGGGCATCTGGTCAGGTGAGCAAGTGAGTACTGGGATATAAGTACAAACTCAAACAGGAGTAATACAAAAGTGCGTCTAATAATGTAAAAGAAATAGAAATGCAGATAAGCTACTATCAACGTCATAATGATCATATTATCATAGGAAACACATGAAGCCAACACCTACCACAGCAGTAGAAGTTTACATGCGAACTACTTCCGATGATGATGAGGAGATTGAAAGAATGCATGATGAATGAAAGAAAATACTGACATAGTTAAAGAAGACAAAAATTTCATTGTGATGGGGACTGGAATGCGATAGCAGGAAATGAAAAAGAAAGAGAAACAGCAACAGAACATGGAACTGAAGGTGGGGAAGGGGCAAGTAACGAAATAGGAAACCCCCTGTTAGAATTTTGCATGAATAATAATATAATAACTGCTGAAACTTGATTTAAGAATCATGTAAGAGTGCTGCACACGAGGAAGAGATCTGGAGACACTGGTAGGTTCCGATTGATTGTGTAGTGGTAATACAGTTTATTGGTTGTGGAATGGAGATTAAAACACAAGTGACTGCAAGAAGGTAAGACTTTAAAGGTATCGGACCTGAATAAATCGAAGGCCTAATAGAAATCCTTTGATCGCACAGAATATATTGAATTTAAATGGTGAAAGGGGAAAATATGAAAAAAATACAGCAAATGAACGAGGCGAACACGGATGTCTAAAAAGTAAGATTGATAGAAAGTGAAAATAGCTACGTAGGAATGTCTTGAGGAGGGACGAAAAGCTGTAGAAGCGTGTTTGACTAGGAGAAATTTTTCGAGAAACAAGAAGCAGTGTTATTAATATCAGGAGCTCAGATAGCAAGCCAGTGCGAGGGCAGGACCCATTCCTCGAGAAACCAGGTACGTCAGCAGGTAACAGGACTTACTGCTCCCAAACTTGTCTAATGGCCTGCGGATAATAGCCCCGAGACCTCTCAGCAAATTGCGGCCTCATTTCTCAGTCTACGGAAGATCATTTTAAAGTAAATGTGTTCCCCGAAGCGCTTACAGTTTCAGCAAGTAGAACGGGAGGGAAAATGTTACTTCTATAACGTAACACTTCCGGATTTCAAAAATTGTTGAAAAGTGGTGTAGTGCGATGGACGTGCAACGTTAAGGGTTACAGAAGCTATCCAAAAATGGTTATATTCAGGAGCTGCATGTTTTGGAGATTCACGAAGACCACAGTCACGTGGAAATACATTGTCACAAAATTCGGAGGCAGAAAAAAAAGTCCAATCAGACGATAAAAACCACAGAAGGCATTTGTGAGACCAGGAGTGGTTTATCGATGCTGACGCAATGCAATTCTAGTGCATCCCAGACATGACCTATAGGATTCTAATCGGGAGAGCGAGCAGGTCTCGCCATGCGAGCAGTATCTTCCATTTCCAAGAGATCATCAACAACTCCTGGTCTATGAGGTCGAGCATTATCGTCCCTCTGTACCAAGTCTGGGAGCACAGCACCTCGCTACAGCCGTACATGAGGCCCCAAGACCTCGTCACGATACCAGTCAGCTGTTAAACCTTTCCGTTTCACTCGAACAATATCATGATATGTTCGAGTGATTAACATAACCCCTTCCCCATTAGCGATCCTCCCCGATATCGGTCACTTTCCGCAATATTCGGGTCTCAAAATCGTGTTCCACATCCCCTTCAGATGTGATTCCATCGAGAACTACTTTCCAGACCAAATCGGCACTCATCTGTGAAAATATCATTGGCCCACTGTTCGATTGTCCAAGTAGCATGTTGACCATTCCACTCTAGACGTTCCCTTTGGTGAAAATGCGTCAGAGGCACACATACAGCAGGTCTCTGACAATAAAGGCCACCCTGTCGAAACCTTCTCTACACCGTTTGCCTCGATACAACATGTCTAGTGCATGCCGTGAGGACAGATGCCAGCTGTTGTGCAGTACCAAGGCTGTACCTTTCTGCCCTTATAGCCACATGACGGTCCTCTATTTCTGTATCATACGTGGTCGGCTCTGCCCTGGTCTTCGTGATAGAGTTTCGGTCTCTATAGACTATCGCCATATACGAGAAACAACAGAAGGATGCACGTTAAGCCATCGGACCACATAAGCTTGCGACTGTCCTGTTTCCATTATTCCTATCGCCCTCCACCGCAGAGTGTATGGTAGGCGTCTTCGCCATACTGCACTGTCTGTGATTTTGTAAGTAGCGACTGTAGATGTGGGACAACCCAGCGAACACTACTCCGTTTGAATGGCACCCTGATGTCATCGTTGTGGTGGTTTCCGTTGACTGAAATGCCATCTTCCGTGTAGACCACGACATCTGTTGACATTTTTATGATTATATCGTGAGTTAGACACAGGACGGAGAAATTGCGGTATGTTCCTTTAATTTTGGACACCAGTGCATGTTGTTGGAGCATTCAGTTGTTGCATCAAGTCTTTTTGTCACTTGTTTTCAACACTTGGGCCAGATCTACATCTAAATCTATATCTACATACATATTCCGCAAGCCACCTGACGGTGTGTGGCGGAGGGTACCTTGAGTACCTCTATCGGTTCTCCCTTCTATTCCAGTCTCGTATTGTTCGTGGAAAGGATTGTCGGTATGCCTCTGTGTGGGCTCTAATGTCTCTGATTTTATCCTCATGGTCTCTTCGCGAGATATACGTAGGAGGGAGCAATATACTGCTTGACTCTTCGGTGAGCCGGCCGCGGTGGTCTAGCGGTTCTAGGCGCTCAGTCGGGAACCGCGCGACTGCTACGGTCGCAGGTTCGAATCCTGCCTCGGGCATGGATGTGTGTGATGTCCTTAGGTTAGTTAGGTTTAAGTAGTTCTAAGTTCTAGGGACTTATGACCACAGAAGTTGAGTCCCACAGTGCTCAGAGCCATTTTTTTGACTCTTCGGTGAAAGTACGTTCTCGAAACTTTGACAAAAGCCCGTACCGAGCTGCTGAGCGTCTCTCCTGCAGAGGCTTCCACTGGAGTTTATCTATCATCTCCGTAACGCTTTCGCGATTACTAAATGATCTTGTAACGAGGCGCGCTGCTCTCCGTTGGATCTTCTCTATATCTTCTATCAACCCTATCTGGTACGGATCCCACACTGCTGAGCAGTATTCAAGCAGTGGGCGAACAAGCGTACTGTAACCTACTTCCTTTGTTTTCGGATTGCATTTCCTTAGGATTCTTCCAATGAATCTCAGTCTGGCATCTGCTTTACCGATGATCACCATTATATGATCAATCCATTTAAAATCAATCCTAATGCGTACTTCGAGATAATTTATGGTATTAACTGCTTCCAGCTGCTGATCTGCTATTTTGTAGCTAAATGATAAAGGATCTATCTTTCTGTGTATTCGCAGCACATTACACTTGTCTACATTGAGATTCAATTGCCATTCCCTGCACCATGCGTCAATTCGCTGCAGATCCTCCTGCATTTCAGTACAATTTTCCAGTGTTACAACCTCTCGATACACCACAGCATCATCTGCAAAAAGCCTCAGTGAACTTCCGATGTCATCCACCAGGTCATTTATGTATATTGTGAATAGCAACGGTCCTATGACACTCCCCTGCGGCACACCTGAAATCACTCTTACTTCGGAAGACTTCTCTCCATTGAGAATGACATGCTGCGTCCTGTTATCTAGGAACTCCTCAATCCAATCACACAACTGGTCTGATAGTCCATATGCTCTTACTTTGTTCATTAAACGAATGTGGGGAACTGTATCGAACGCCTTGCGGAAGTCAAGAAACACGGCATTTACCTGTGAACCCGTGTCTATGGCCCTCTGAGTCTCGTGGACGAATAGCGCGAGCTGGGTTTCACATGACCGTCATTTTCGAAACCCATGCTGATTCCTACAGAGTAGATTTCTAGTCTCCAGAAAAGTCATTATACTCGAACACAATACGTGTTCCAAAATTCTACAACTGATAGACGTTAGAGATATAGGTGTATAGTTCTGCACATCTGTTCGACGTCCCTTCTTGAAAACGGGGATGACCTGTGCCCTTTTCGAATCCTTTGGAACGCTCCGCTCTTCTAGAGACCTATGGTACACCGCTGCAAGAAGGGGGGCAAGTTCCTTCGCGTACTCTGTGTAAAATCGAACTGGTATCCCATCAGGTCCAGAGGCCTTTCCTCTTTTGAGCGATTTTAATTGATTCTCTATCCCACTGTCGTCTATTTCGATATCTACCATTTTGTCATCTGTGCGACAATCTAGAGAAGGAACTACAGTGCAGTCTTCCTCTGTGAAACAACTTTGGAAAAAGACATTTAGTATTTCCGCCTTTAGTCTGTCATCCTCTGTTTCAGTACCATTTTGGTCACAGAGTGTCTGGACATTTTGTTTTGATCCACCTACCGCTTTGACATAAGACCAAAATTTCTTAGGATTTCTGCCAAGTCAGTACATAGAACTTTACTTTCGAATTCATTGAACGCCTCTCCCATAGCCCTCCTCACACTACATTTCGCTTCGCGTAATTTTTGTTTGTCTTCAAGGCTTTGGCTATGTTTATGTTTGCTGTGAAGTTCCCTTTGCTTCCGCAGCAGTTTTCTAACTCGGTTGTTGTACCACGGTGGCTCTTTTCCATCTCTTACGATCTTGCTTGGCACATACTCATCTAACGCATAATGTACGATGGTTTTGAACTTTGTCCACTGATCCTCAACACTATCTGTACTTGAGACAAAACTTTTGTGTTGAGCCAACAGGTAATCTGAAATCTGCTTTTTGTCACTTTTTCTAAACAGAAAAATCTTCCTACCCTTTTTAATATTTCTATTTACGGCTGAAATCATCGATGCCGTAACCGCTTTATGATCGCTGATTCCCTGTTCTGCGTTAACTTTTTCAAATAGTTCGGGTCTGTTTGTCACCAGAAAGTCTAATATGTTATCGCCACGAGTCGGTTCTCTGTTTAACTGCTCAAGGTAGTTTTCAGATAAAGCACTTAAAAAAATTTCACTGGATTCTTTGTCCCTGCCACCCGTTATGAACGTTTGAGTCTCCCAGTCTATATCCGGCAAATTAAAATCTCCACCCAGAACTATAACATGGTGGGGAAATCTACTCGAAATATTTTCCAAATTATCCTTCAGGTGCTCAGCCACAACAGCTGCTGAGCCAGGGGGTCTACAGAGACATCCAATTACCATGTCTGAGCCTGCTTTAACCGTGACCTTCACCCAGATCATTTCACATTTCGGATCTCCGTCAATTTCCTTCGATACTGTTGCACTTCTTATCGCTATAAACACGCCTCCCCTTCACTGTCCAGCCTGTCTCTGCGGTATACATTCCAATCTGAGTTTAGGATTTCATTACTGTTTACGTCTGGTTTCAGCCAAGACTGCGAAGATAGTGGAGATTATATTCCAGTAGTTTTTTTCTTTAGAGTAAGACATTAAATCTTCGTAGTATTAGTATGTGTTTCAAACAGTTGTCAATAAGTGTAATGGTCTACGTCTGAGATTTTCACCATCAACGATGTTTTAAGACTTTGAAGACAGCATAATGAAAGCGGGAAGTGGAGTTTGGACTGATAGAAGAATCCAAGTATACTAATTTCATTTAACCCAGAGCTGGTAGGGAAAAATACAAACATTGTAACTTGCACACGACTACTACGAAGGAAAGGAAATTGGAAGATTTCTGTCTTATATGTTTGGTTTGCTGGTGCTGGATCATGATATAGTTGGTGACTGTTTTGTTGGGGATTTCATGTCGTCGAGGTCTGCGTCTGAAAAATTGCAAATTTTTGCTATTACATAACGGAGACTTACGTATATAGAATAAAATGCTGTCTATCCTGCATCTTTGTGGGAAGAACTAATCTGTAATAGACTGCGAACCACCAGTGCATATGAAAGTATCCAAAGCAAATACAACAGTCAGTTCTACTCCTGCAGTCCAGACATTTACAGTTTTCTTGAGGTGAAGAAGGAAAATTATCTCGCCTCTAAAATCGCAATAAGTCGTCAAAAACAGAAAAAAGGAAAGGAATTTTCCAGACTTGAAATTCATGATATAATAAACGGCAAATTTCACAGCTGGAATAGTTTCCAGGTTTCAGTACGTAAAATGAGTTTCATACAAAATCAGACTGGGAATTACACAGTAAAACATCTTTGCTTCTTAGTTGCTGGTATACAGGTTTCATAGATTAACTGCCGTACAGGTGTAAAAGACGGCGATTAATCTATACAACTTACTCATACATGTTAGGATATAAATGAAGAAATTTTGTAAATAATTCCAAAAATACAAAAAAAATTAATGTGTAAATATTTTTGAGGTGTGAAACAGTTCGCCTCCTCGTGGTGCTTCCTGGATAACGCTAAACCAATATGCTTTTCCTTTAATGATGTTTGTTTCCAACAAGATGAGCTTATTTCCAAGAACTAACAACTTTCATTCAGTTAATACAGAAAATGAATCTGCATTTGGATCACACCTCCCTCACTCTTGTGCAGAAGGGTGTACAGTATTCTCCTGCACCCTTTCTCAGTAAGCTAGCACGAAATGTAAAAAATTTTAGCGGTAGTCCTCGCACTTTCCTATCTAAGTTGAAGAATATCCTCATGGAACACTCCTTTTATTACGTCTTGTAGTTCGTAGGAGAACTTTCAGCTAATTCCTATGTTTCATTGCTGTTGCGCCAGTTTATATCGAACCGTTTTACGGTCTTTCTACGGTGTAACGGAACTTGACGACTAAGAAATGAAATCTCATGTCACATTAAACCATGTTCACGATAAATGTGAAAAAGTTTTACAGCTGCTGCAGTAAGTACATATGCTAGAAAGTTTAGCTTGCCTGAAGTATTCATAAAGTTAAGACTGCAGAATCGCCCTGGATGAGCACCGTTTCCTGAGCAGAAAAAACCCGCACGAGAAAACTAATGGATCCGCCGGCTAGCCATACACACCGGCCTCATCGCCCGATGCGCTGAAGGACCGTCACCACCTGCGAAAGTTACGTCTGCCTGCTCTAAACGGGAGGAAGCTGTTTCATTTTTTCGACCACAGGAGGAATGAGTCCTGCACCCGCCAATACTATGGACGGAAGTATCGTGCTGGTCCTTTTCTCTTGGCAGCACTGCCTAGGCTGAAGCTCCCCCTCCCCCCCCCCCCCCTACCTCCAAAAAACACCCTACTCACACGTCCACATGTAGTTTTTTCCACATGCATTTAGGACATTTTATAAGTTGTAAGGCGTATTTCATAAAAATTCTGTGTTATTGAAAATATTACACTACTCGACATTAAAATTGCTACACCACGAAGATGACGTTCTACAGACGCGAAATTTAACCGACAGGAAAAAGGTGATGTGATATGTAAATGATCAGCTTTTCAGAGCATTCACACAAGGTTAGCGCCGGTAGCGACACCTACCACGTGCTGACATGAGGAAAGTTTCCAACCGATTTCTCATACACAAACAGCAGTTGACCGGCGTTGCCTGGTGAAACGTTGTTGCGATGTCTCGTGTAAGGAGGAGAAATGCGTACCATCACGTTTCCGACTTCGATAAAGGTCGGATTGTAGCCTATCGCGATTGCAGTTAATCGTATCGCGACACTGCTGCTCGCGTTGGTCGAGATCCCATGACTGTTAGCAGAATACGGAAACGGTGGGTTC
Organism: Schistocerca serialis cubense; assembly: GCF_023864345.2. Classification (NCBI taxonomy): domain Eukaryota; kingdom Metazoa; phylum Arthropoda; class Insecta; order Orthoptera; family Acrididae; genus Schistocerca; species Schistocerca serialis. Next base: position 377,817,038 of record NC_064644.1, on the reverse strand, counting down.
AGGAGGGTAATACGGAACGCCGTGCTGGATCCCAACGGCCTCGTATCACTAGCAGTCGAGATGACAGGCATCTTATCCTCATGGCTGTAACGGACAGTACAGCCACGTCTCGATCCCTGAGTCAAAAGAGGGGGACGTTTGCAAGACAACAACCATCTGCACGAACAGTTCGACGACGTTTGCAGCAGCATGGACTATCAGCTCGGAGACCATGGCTGTGGTTACCCTTGACGCTGCAACACGGACAAGAGCGCCTGCGATGAAGTACTCAACGACGAACCTGGGTGCACGAATGGCAAAACGTCATTTTTTCGGATGAGTCCAGGTTCTGTTTACAGCATCATGATGGTCGCATCCGTGTTTGGCGATCGCGGTGAACACACATTGGAAGCGTGTATTCGTCATCGCCATACTGGCGTATCACCCGGCGTGATGGTATGTGGTGCCATTGGTTACACGTCTCGGTCACCTCTTGTTCGCATTGACGGCACTTTGAACAGCGGACGTTACATTTCAGATGTGTTACGATCGGTGGCTCTACCTTTCATTCGATCCCTGCGAAACCCTACCTTTCAGCAGGATAATGCACGACCGCATGGTGCAGGTCCGGTACGGGCCTTTCTGGACATAGAAAATGTTCGACTGCTGCCCTGGCCAGCACATTCTCCAGATCTCTCACCAATTGAAGACGTCTGGTCAATGGTGGCCGAGCAACTGGCTCGTCACAATACGCCAGTCACTACTCTTGATGAACTGTGGTATCTTGTTGATGCTGCATGGGCAGCTGTACCTGTACACGCCATCCAAGCTCTGTTTGACTCCTTGCCCAGGCGTATCAAGGCCATTATTACGGCCAAAGGTGGTTGTTCTGGGTACTGATTTCTCAGGATCTATGCACCCAAATTGGGTGAAAATGTAATCACATGTGAGTTCTAGTATAATATATCTGTCCAACGAATACCCGTTTACCATCTGCATTTCTTCTTGGCGTAGCAATTTTAATGGCCAGTAGTGTATATTACTCGTCTCCCTCTATATCTCACCCCTATTTTCCTAAGAATTTAGAACATTTCGTATCATTTTACATTGTTTTTTGCAGGTCGGCAAATCCTAAGAATGTTCTTTGATTTTACTTTTGTAATGCTTTCATTATTATCCGAAACGCCTGAATTGCTTCTTTGGTGTCTTTACCTTTCCTAAAGCCAAATTGATCGTTATCTAACTTATCCCGTTTTTTTCCATTATTCTGCATATTATTCTTGTCAGAAACTTGGATGCATGAGCTGTTAAGCTGATTGTGCAATAATTCTACCAGTTGTCAGCTCTTGCAGTCTTCGTAATTGTGTGGATGATATTATTGCAAGAGTCCGATGGTAATCCCCAGTCTTATAAACTCTACACATTAACATGAACAGGCTTTTTGTTGCTACTTCCTCCGATGATTTTACAAGTTCTGTTGGAATGTTATTTATCACTTCCGTGCAAAGCTCTTTTAAATTCTGATTATAATACTGGATCATCTACGTCTTCTATATCCACCCCTGTTGCTTCGTCTATCACATCAAACAAATCTTCCCCCTCATAGAGGCCTTCAATGTATTCTTTCCACCTGTCTACCCTCTCCTCTGCCTTTAACAGTGGAATCCACATTGCGCTCTATATGGTACCACTGTTGATTTTAATTTCACCGAAGCTTGTTCTGACTTTTCCACATGCTGAGTCAGTCCCTCCAGCAAACACTTCTTGTCCTGTTTCTTCACATTTTTTATGCAACCTTTCGTCTTAGATTCCATTAATTTCACGCTTCAGGGACGCGTGTTTCTGTATTCCTGAAGTTCTCTGAACATTTTTGTACTTTCTTTTTTCATGGATCAACTCACGTATTTCTCCGGTTACCCATGGTTTCTTCACATTTGACTTATTTGTACCTATGGTTTTCTTTCCAGCTTCTGTGACTGTCCTTTTTAGAGATGTCCGTTCTTCATCAACTGAACCTCGATGAACTGCCTACTCTTCATTCCCCAGTACTACCGCATTCTACTTCTTTGCGTTATGATTCTTCCTGGCTTTTAATCTTCAGCCTCGTCTTCGCCATTACCAAATTGTGATATGAGTCTATATTTGCTGCCGCGCGGGATTAGCCGAGCGGTCTACGGCGCTGCAGTCATGGACTGTGCGGCTGGTCCCGGCGGAGGTTCGAGTCCTCCCTTGGCCATGAGTGTTTCTCCTTAGGATAATTTAGGTTAAGTAGTGTGTAAGGTTAGGGACTAATGACCTTGGCCGTTAAGTCCCATAAGATTTCACACACATTTAACATTTTTTTTTCTATATTTGCTCCTAGGTAAGCCTTACAGTCCAGTATCTGATTTCGGAATCTCTGCCTAACCACGGTGTTTCCTGTATCTCCCGGCCTTTTCCAAGTATGCTTCCTCCTCTTATTCGCTATTACTAGCTGAAATTTATTGCGTAACTCGATTAGTGCTTCTCCTCTCTCATTCCTAGTACCAAGCTCATATTCTCCTGTGACCTTTTGTCCTACTCTTTCCCCTACAACCGCATTCCAGTCCCTCATAACTACTAAATTTTCATCTCCTTTTACATACCGAATTCCCCATTCAATACCGTCATATGCAGTGTCAATTCTTCAGCCCGTGACGTCATCATGTATATGTGAACTGTCGTTGACAGTACCGATTTTCTGTCGATTCTGGTGTGAAGAAACCTATCACGAAACTGTTCACAGTAACATACTCTCTGCCCATCCTTCCTATTCATAAGGAATCGTACTCCCATTTTATCATTTTCTGCTGCTGTTGATTTTACGCTATAATCATGTGACCAGAGAAACTTGTTTTCTTTCCCTTTCCATTTCATTTCACTGACACCCACTATATCTATATTGTGCATCTGCATTTCCCTTTTCATATTTCTTAGCTTCTCTGCCACGTTCAAACTTCTGACATTTCACTCCCCGATTAGTAGAACGTTATCCTTTCGTTGGCTATTCAATCTTTTTCTCATGGTCACCTGCCCCTTGGCAGCCCCCTCCTGGAGATCCGAATGGGGGACTATTCCAGAATCTTTTGCCAATGGACAGATCATCATGGTACTTGTTCAGTTACGGGCCACATATCCTGTGGATAATCTTTATGTATCTTTAATGCAATGGTTTCCATTGCCTTATGCATCCTCACGACGTTGATCGTTGCTGATTCTTCCGCCTTTATTGCAGTTTCCTACCCCAAGGGCACCCCTGCACCTCTGACCGCTCCTCCGCCGTCTTTGTTAAGGTCTTTGGGAGAATGAGCGTGACATATTACGCCGGAAGACTGCGGTCGCCAATGCTGATGATTTTTATTCAAAATTTAAAGATAGCAGTGATAAACACAGGGCTTAAAACACTATTTACAACTTGTAAACAAACCATGTTGCAGTTATAAAAGCCGAAGGAAGTGCGGCCGGAAAAAGATTCTGTAAGAAAAAGACCAAAGACGGCTGAAGAGAATCGTTCAACGGACAGAAGTGCAACTTTTCTGCAAATTGCTGCAGATTTCAATGTTGGGCTGCCAACAAGTTTCAGCGCGCGATCCATTCAACGAAACATCACCGATATAGCCTATTGGAGCCGAAGGCCCACTCGTATACCCTTGATGACTGCACGACACACAGCTTCACGCCTCTCCTGGGTCCGTCAACTTCGGGATTGGCTTAGGTTGGATTGTTTGGGGAAGGAGACCAGACAGCGATGTCATCGGTCTCATTGGGTTAGGGAAGGATGGGGAAGGAAGTCGGCCGTGCACTTTCAGAGGAGCCATCCCGAAATTTGCCTCGAGTGCTTTAGGGAAATCACGGAAAACCTAAATCAGGATGGCTGGTCGCGGGATTGAACCATCGTCCTCCCGAATGCGAGTCCAGTGTCTAACCACTGCGCCACCTCGCTCGGTGTCAACTTCAGCACTGGACTGTTGATGACTCCGAATATGTTGCCTACTCGGACGAGTCTCGTTTCAAATTGTTTCGACCGAATGGACGCACGGGTATGGAGACAACCTCATGAATCCATGGACCCTGCATGTCGACAGGGTACTGTTCAGTCTGGTGGAGGCTCTGTAATGGTGTGGGTCGTATGCAGTTGGAGTCCTGATACGTCTAGGTACGACTGTGACAGGTAACACGTAACGTGATCCTGTCTGATCACCTGCATCCAATCATGTTCATTGTGATTCCATCAGGTCAATGCGGCACCCCACACGTCAAGAATTGTTGCAGAGTGGCTCCAGGAACTCTCTTCTGAGTTTAAATACTTCCGCTGGCCAGCAAACTCTCCAGACATCAACATTATTGTTCATATCTAGAATGCCTTACAACGTGCTGTTCAGAAGAGATCTTCACCCCCTCGTCCTCTTGCGGATTTATGACAGCCCTGCAGGACTCATGATGTCAGTTCCTTCCAGCACTACTTCAGACATTAGTTGAATCCCTGCCACGCGGTGTTGCGGCACTTCTGCGTGCTCACGTGAATCCTACACTATATCAGGCAGGTGTACCTTTGGCTCGTCAGTGTAAAAATCCACTGTTGTATTAATTAGCCCAGCTGCATTGATATTTCTGCCATTTTTGACAACAAAATCAGCTACATAAGATAAAGTGCTCTTACGTTAGGTGTTCCTCAGAGGAAATTAAAGGAAACGAAGTGGTATATTATAACTGAGATCTGTTTTCCATTTCACTTTTTATTCTGTTTAATAGTTTGATGCAGTCTAGCTTAGTTTCAAAATGATTCAAATGGCTTTAAGCACTATGGGTCTTAACATCTGAGGTCATCAGTCCCATAGACTTAGAATTACTTAAACCTAACTAATCTAAGGACATCACACACATCCATGCCCGAGGCAGGATTCGAACCTGCGATCGTAGCAGCAGCGCGGTTCCAGACTGAAGCGCCTAGAACCACTCGGCCACAGTGGCCGGCAGCTTTGTTTCACTCCAGTCCTCAGTTGGCAGAAATCAACTAAAACCTCAAGCCTTCGGTCAGGTGACGTATTTGTTTCAGCATTCACTAGCATCCACTAGCTGACGTTTGAGATCCTATAATACCGTAGCAAAGTTGGAGCAAAAATTCCAATTTTGAACATGAGCTAGATGTGCAGGAGGCAGCTGTGTGAATCAAGTGCACCGCTGGCACATAACACATGCAACACCTGTTCAGTACTAATTTCTGTATGATGCTAGTTGGACTAATTACACTGTGCCCACAGCTTTCGTTTACAATCTCGGGGTCGTGTGAAAAGCTTCTTCAAGAAGGCAAAGTCCAGGAACAAATGGGGCAAGTAAAGTGACGTACCTATCCCGCTTGGTTCTTAAACCAACCTTCGAGGTACTTTCTTTTCCCCTCCGTTCTTGCGCCCCTCTGCATGCGCCATTTGTGGGGGCCAATCTCGCCAAGACCTCTGCACGGCCCTTTTGCTCAACAAAGAAATGAAAGCTGGAAGGAAGATACTGAATGTTAAGTTGGCGCATAAGACGATTTTTTGTGGGAAAGTTTTCAGTCAGATTCACCGACATCTAACCATACCGGTACCGTATATCTGAAAAAGAAATCTGCAGCTCTCGACGTTACGTTATGAACTTCGATGATTTTTCCTGATATGTGGCACGATCAAATATTTTCAGTGTTCTTATTCCAATCCCACAAACTGAAATCACAGCTGGCTTAGTATGGACTTATGTCAGAGATTTATTAACACAGATTATGGATTGTTACAATGATTTATCTCATTAACGTTTCATAAGTAAGAAAATATTCTTGATAATAATTCATGAGCCAAGGATACAGGGGATCGCATTCCAGCTTCAGTAGGATTTGATTGTTGTAGGTAAATGAAAGTAATCATTGTCTCTCACATCTCATGGTAGTAAAATAAATTTTTAATTTCTTTTATTTAGTTAGGTGTGGCGACTGAGATAACAGTTTGCTTTCATCACGTTCAATCGACTTACGATAACGCACTTTCTGGACTGTGGCCAGCTAGAGATACAAATTATCGATTTCCAATTTCCTCATAGGTTGCTGCTGGTGCTCCACTCCAGTCACGAGAACCTTACACCACAGTTAAAAGCAAATTTTACTATCCAGGATATAGAAATTTTCCTTAAAACCTACCTTCAGTCGGAAATAGCACAGCTACATCTCCTACTTCAGCAACTTATGCCAATGGGTTCCATACATCAGACACGCTAGAATTATTTACCAAATAAGGTAAGTAAACAAAGGAGGTAGCTTTCCTAAGTTTTGTCTAAGACATTTCAGTTTGACTTTAGTTTATAACAACTTACTTTTCCAATAAGAACAGAAAAATATTTTCTACGTATACAGTACAGTTGCAACTAAAATAGTAAATATCATTGCAGACCTCAAATAATTAGCTACCAATCAGACACGTCACGAAAATATTCTCTTCTGGAGATATTACTTTCCTTAAAAATCTCCATTTTCGTCAGTTAATCTCGTGTGATCTCACACTGACCTTCTCACGAACAGAAAAATTTAGCACTGTAATTTCTTAAATCCTTGTACAGCGTGTGAAATAACTCGTTATGTCACGATTGGCAATGAAGGGAAGTACCCAGAACTTGTGTTTCTGCAATACTTGAACACCAAGATACCAGCTTCTCTACTGACCGAAAACCGAAGGCATTCCTCTGGCATATTTTCTGGCGTCTTGCACTGCTAGGCTTCTAGACTTCAGCGCTGCCAGCAGAGTGGTCAACAGACCTACTGTGGTATCCTAGCGCGGTAGGGCCCTTAATAGCTAGCATAACCCTTCGGAGAACACGTCACCCAGCTTTTTCTCCTGCAGTGTTAAACCGTTTTCCAAGCCTCTATAGCACGCCATTCCGTCACACATCATGTTATCTACATTAATATATCAGCAGCAATCGTAATAATTATGTTTCCTTCAGATATTAGTTTGGAGGGTAGAAATTCGGGGGAAATGGTTTCTTATCAGCATAAATACATTTCAAATTTTCGTCGATCATGACTGGAGCTTGGTCATATACATACACATACATATACATCCTTGTTCCATAGATCACGAACATGACATTTCGTAATAATGGGGAACGTGTCACTTTAACGTAACAAAATAATTATATATATATTTTTTTACAGTTACTACTTCATATCCAAGAATTCATCTATTGAGTAGGAGGAGCTGTCATTCAGAAAATCTTCTAATTTGCTTTTAAATGTTGGTTGACTATCTGTGTGACTTTTAATTCTATTTGGCAAATGACCAAAGATTTTTGTGGCAGCATAATTCACCCCTTTCTGTGCCAAAGTGAGATTTGACCAAGAATAGTGAAGATCATCCTTTCCTCTAGTGCTGTAGCTATGCAATTCCCTGGTATTTTTGATTTAGGATGGGTTATTAATGACAAATTTCATACCCGCCAGGGTAGTCGCGCTAGTTCCGGATCGAATCCGCCCGGCGGATTAACGACGAGGGCAGGTTTCCGGCCAGCCTGGATGTGGTTTTTAGGCGGTTTTCCACATCCCGTTAGGTTATTACCGGTCTGGTCCCCACGTTCCGCCTCAGTTACACGCGTCTCAGACATTTGAAACACGTCTGCACTGTTTCACGATTTACGCTAGACGCAAACAGTTGGGGTACACTGATTCCAACATGGGGGGTACAGGGTGGTGGCAGGAAGGGCATCCGACCATCCCTAACACTAACACTGCCAAATCCGTTGTAACCACACTGACCCTGCGATCGTTGTGGGACTATGGCGTAAGCAGAAGAAAGAAAGATAGAAAGAAAGCATTAATGACAAATTTCATACGTGAATGTATGTATTGCGAAGGTTTCTGTGAATATCCCGAGTCCCTTAAATAAATGTCTGCAAGGTTATCTTGGGTGGGCTCCAGCTATTATTCTGATTACGTACTTTTGTGCAAATGAATGCTTTCTCTCTTAATCACGAATTGCCCCAAAATACGAGGGCAGTTCAATAAGTAATGCAACACATTTTTTTTCTCGGCCAATTTTGGTTGAAAAACCGGACATTTCTTGTGGAATATTTTCAAACATTCCCGCTTCGTCTCGTATAGTTTCATTGACTTCCGACAGGTGGCAGCGCTGTACGGAGCTGTTAAAATGGCGTCTGTAACGGATGTGTGTTGCAAGCAACGGGCAGTGATCGAGTTTCTTTTGGCGGAAAACCAGGGCATCTCAGATATTCATAGGCGCTTTCAGAATGTCTACGGCGATCTGGCAGTGGACAAAAGCACGGTGAGTCGTTGGGCAAAGCGTGTGTCATCATCGCCGCAAGGTCAAGCAAGACTGTCTGATCTCCCGCGTGCGGGCCGGCCGTGCACAGCTGTGACTCCTGCAATGGCGGAGCGTGCGAACACACTCGTTCGAGATGATCGACGGATCACCATCAAACAACTCAGTGCTCAACTTGACATCTCTGTTGGTAGTGCTGTCACAATTGTTCACCAGTTGGGATATTCAAAGGTTTGTTCCCGCTGGGTCCCTCGTTGTCTAACCGAACACCATAAAGAGCAAAGGAGAACCATCTGTGCGGAATTGCTTGCTCGTCATGTGGCTGAGGGTGACAATTTCTTGTCAAAGACTGTTACAGGCGATGAAACATGGGTTCATCACTTCGAACCTGAAACAAAACGGCAATCAATGGAGTGGCGCCACACCCACTCCCCTACCAAGAAAAAGTTTAAAGCCATACCCTCAGCCGGTAAAGTCATGGTTACAGTCTTCTGGGACGCTGAAGGGGTTATTCTGTTCGATATCCTTCCCCATGGTCAAACGATCAACTCTGAAGTGTATTGTGCTACTCTTCAGAAATTGACGAAACAACTTCAGCGTGTTCGTAAGCACAAAAATCTGAACGAACTTCTCCTTCTTCATGACAACGCAAGACCTCACACAAGTCTTCGCACCCGAGAGGAGCTCACAAAACTTCAGTGGACTGTTCTTCCTCATGCACCCTACAGCCCCGATCTCGCACCGCCGGATTTCCCTATGTTTGGCCCAATGAAGGACGCAATCCGTGGGAAGCACTACGCGGATGATGAAGAAGTTATTGATGCAGTACGACGTTGGCTTCGACATCGACCAGTGGAATGGTACCGTGCAGGCATACAGGCCCTCATTTCAAGGTGGCGTAAGGCCGTAGCATTGAATGGAGATTACGTTGAAAAATAGTGTTGTGTAGCTAAAAGATTGGGGAATAACCTGGTGTATTTCAATGCTGAATAAAACAACCCCTGTTTCAGAAAAAAAATGTGTTGCATTACTTATTGAACTGCCCTCGTATGATGCCATATGAAAGCAGTGAATGAAAACAGGCGTAGTAGGCTAATTTACTGACTTGTTTTCCACCAAAATTTGCAATAACCCTAATAGCATTAGTAGCTTAACCTAACCGTTTCAGCAGATCGATGTCTCCTCCCATTCAATTTCTCATCAATGTACACAACCAGAAATTTTGATTATTCTGCCTTAGCAACAGACTTCTGTTCATAGTCTATATTTATCAGTGGTGTTATGCCATTTACTGTACAGAATTGTATAAACTGTGTTTTCTCAAAATTTGCAGAGAATCACTTAATAATTTTCTGAAATACATTAATTGCAATTTCCTCAGTTGATTATTATTTGTTGTGTGTGATTACTATACTTGTATCATCAGCAAAAAGAGCTAGCTTTGCATCTTCATGTTTATAGAGTGGCAAGTCGTTAATGTATATTAAAAACAATAAGGAACCGAAGTCTGAATCCTGTGGGACACCATTCTTGATACCTCCCCATTTATAAAATGGTTATGTTATGCTAACTTAGTGACATTTTGGAAAGTGTCTAAAATATTTCGATTTGTGGTGTTACTGCGGCAATGATATTTATGTTTAGCAGGTGTACGAATATTATTTCTAAGAGCCTTGTGTACAGATGTTGTGCTGTTTCAAGGTGACAGTGTTTTGATCACTGATAAAAATGGTTCAAATGGCTCTGAGCACTATGGGACTTAACATCTGAGGTCATCAGTCCCCTAGAACTTAGAACTACTTAAACCTAACCAACCTAAGGACATCACACACGTCCATGCCTGAGGCAGGATTCGAACCTGTAACAATAGCGGTCGCGCGGTTCCAGACTGAAGCGCCTAGAACCGCTCGGCCACACCGGCCGGCGGTCACTGATACTACAGTTTTCTATGTATTGTTCTACAGGTATATGGTAAGTTCTGGACAGTTAGAGCTAGCTCCTCACATAATCTCTAGGTTGTGGAGTGCTAGTGAAAATGAATGGCGTAAATAATTTACATGGCAGAAACTTTTTACGCTTTTCTTGTGAGAATTCTGATTTGTAACAACTCAAAAAATTGAGACTAAGTAAAATACCCACTCTGGATTTGAGGAAATGTATATACAGTGACGGAACGTTCACAGAGCAGCTGTGCTAACTGCAGTTATACTGACATACTTACGTCTCCGGGCGAATCCTCTTCCACTTTCAGGAAAGCTGGTCTCCCAACAGTAACCCGTCTGCTCCAGCATGCCGCACAGCATCTGTGCCTCCTTTGGGAGAGCTGTTCTCGTAAATGGTAGCGCAGCCATTCCGAAGTGGGGCAGCAGTATCTCGAACGAGTGCTGGCGCTACCAGCCTTACATACTGGTGTGGCTGCTGCATCACATTTCGGGACGCTGCGTTCGCAAACGGGAGAGCCGCTTATTCAAGCGATGTCAGGTATAGCAGCCGTTACGATTAGGAGAACAGCTCCGCCAAAATTCTATCGATGTATGAACACATGCACTTCTGAAAATATATAATCGAGGTAACTAATGTAAATAAAGGAGCGAGAAGAAGTGGCGTTGAGGAACACTGTACTTGGCTTGTGTATTTCTTTTTAATTTTTGCCGAAATCAAATGTTTATTCTGAGCACTTTCCGCAGACGAGCAGCGAAAACCGTTTCTCAGACTATTAAGCGCTTAATAGCTGACATACCACGCGCCTGTTTTACTATTTGTGAAATTACTTTTCGTCAGACAGTGTTTGTCTTTAGCTCCAGATATTCGATTTGCCGGTGCACTTATAGCATAAATGTATTGACGGAAAAAAAATCAGAACATCAAGAAGGAGTTGCGCGACGTAAAAGAAGTTTGGTTGGCGAGTTTGTACATCTGAAAGATGACGTCTATTAACATTTCGCTACAGTCACATAAGACTGGTGCTGGTACTGCCACTATGAGGAGGCAAATCAGGTTTGCTCTAAAAACACGCCGTAACGGTCGTGTGCATTAGTTATCTTTGAGGCTGGACGTGGAATTGATGTTAGTTAAGAATATCTTTAAGGCGACAAAGATGTCATTATTAACTCTTCACTGTGAACGAGGTCGTGTAACAGCGCTACGAGAAGCATCTGCGATAATGCAAAAAGGCTTAGCAGGAATGTGGCCACTGTAGACGACTGCTGACAGCATACTCACGAAAACGTACGGTCGCTACAAGACCTGTCTTCGGACTGCCACGTGACACTACCGAGAGAGAAGATCATCGTGTTCGGCTCTGGCGGATCGTACTGCTTCTGCAGCAGCAATTGGCACCTCAGTGACACAGCGAACTGTTACAAATCGGTTACTTCAAGGACAGCCTTACGACCTGTAACGTGTATTCCATAGACCACCGCTACATGCCACGTCAGTGGTGTCAAGCGAGAGCTCATTGGAGGGCAGGGTACAGGTCTGTTGCGTTTTCTGATGAAAGCTGGTTCTGTTTCGGTCCCAGTGATAGCCATACTTTCGTTAGAAGCAGGCCAGAAGAGGACTTGCAAACCAACCTGTTTACGTGCTAGACCTACTGGACCTACACCTGGACATATGGTCTGGGTGCGATTTCCCGTCACAGTAAGAGCGCTCTCGTCGTTATCCTATGTACCCCGACTGCAAATTTGTACGTCAGTCTAGTGATTCGACTCTTGTGTTGCGATTCATGAACAACATTTCGTGGAGTATTTTCGAATAGGATATCGCTCGCCCGCGTATTGCATTGTATTGTACGTTAACCGAGGACCTAGAAACGACGAAGAGGCTTCGTCCCCGCCGCAGCCGCAGTGGTCCACAACCCCACGACGACTACCGCAGTCCACTTCATCCCTCTGCCGCCCCACACCGAACCACTCTTTCAGTGTTTGGTCCCCGGTGGACCCCCCCCCAGAGGTAAATGGTGGTGTACGCGTACTTCGAGAACTTGTTTGTTCACCGATCGCCGACATAGTGTAGCTGAGACGGACTAAGGGGAACCAGCCCGCTCTGGCCGAGGCAGATGGAAAACCGCCTAAAAATCATCCACAGACCGGCCGACTCACCGAGTCCGCTGGGCGGATTCGTGCTGGGGACCAGGCGCTCCTTCCCAGTCTGGAAAGGCGTGCGTTAGACGGCTAACAGGGCGGGCTCGCCCGCATGCTACTAATGTTATCCCAACAACTCCTCAGAGCGTCGGCATGTTGCCTTAGCCTGTCTGCTATCGAACACATGGGCCATCATCGGACGACAAAGACAGGGTCCTCGACAACCAGCGTTATCGTCCCTGTATTGACCGGCCAAGTGCAACAGCATGGAAGTCCATCGTACCAACTAACATCCGGCACCTGTACCACACGTGTTGCAAAGAACACTTCAGTGACTTTAGTTTTTTAAAACGTCGTGGCTTCAACTTAGTGAAGATAATAAAGGAAATTGTCAAATCTGTACTGATGTCTGTGACCGAAAATTAACAGCTACTTTCAAAAGGAAGACCATAACGAAAAAAGCTTCAGTTGACGATGGATTTTCAACGTAGAAACGTGGAGCTGAGCTGATAAGAACTCACGCAACAAGTCATTTCGAAGCATTGAAAAAACTTTGGTTCAACTAACGTCATTCATTCGATGTCGCCATTTCAACTGAAACAAGTGATGGATAATCGAACTGCGTTCTTGGATATATTGAGAACATCAAAGCGTGATAGAGGCAGGGGCTCCCGATAGGTGGATCCAATAACGATGAAAATTTCTGGAAATATTTGGAAATTTCTGGTAAGTTGCTATGGGACCAAAGTGCGGATGTCATCGGCCCCTAGGCTTACACACTACTTAATCTAACTTGCGCTAAGGGAAACACATACACCCATGCCCGAGGGAGGACTCGTACCTCCGACGGGGTAGTGGGGACGGGGGGGGGAGGGGGGCAGCCGCGCGAACCGTGACAAGAAGCCTCAGACACAACCGTGACAGAAGCTACCTCGCGTGGCTATTCCTGCTTCATGAATTTTTAGAAGAAGAATTAAAATCGTGGTTACAAAGAGAAATTTAGAAATGACTTCACCATTATAATCGAAATGGAATTCTCGAACTGATGGAACTTAGGTCTTTTAACGATTTAGAGACGAGATAGAAACAGTTGAATATTTTTCAGTTTTATAGGATAAAACTTGTGTCACAAACTGAAGGGGTCTCTGCCTACGTGAGAGTCATTTCTGAATATTTGACGCCGAATGAGTAGTTTCTCAGACTGTATTCTACAGACAGTGCTCCGACAGTAATCCTGTTTGACCTCGATAAAGACATCTTCGTCCGGCACAAGTGACGACTAACATAATTCACAGACCAGAGTAACGAAGGGCCATCAAATGTTCTGGCAAAAATTTTGAGGACTGCAGCCTGGAATACGCAAAGAAGAGCCTAGAGAATTGTTTATGCATTTTGATGCTCGTAAACTTAATCTCGTAGTGCATGATGCAACAGCAGAAACCTTGCCAGTAAAATTTATTGGGATAATGAAATGTATAATAAACTTTGTTCTGGAGCTCACCAAAGTGCTAAGACCAGTTCAAAGACTACAGAATGAAGCAGAGAGAGAAACTGAACAATATGTGCCGAATCTATTTTCCTAGTGTTCTCCAAGGTATAAAGGGTGAACCAGAACTCCATCGAAAAACTTACAGATGTTTCTGAGGGTTACGTTATGAGTATTTGTGTTCAAGGGATCCTCTGAATCCGATCGCTCGTTACGGAGTAAAAATGTAATAATTATTTATTCCGTTTGTTGCTATGGTATTCCTGTGAAAATATCTTCACAACAGTGAGGAAGCCTGTAACGCACAATGAGGTGACGAAAGTCATGGTTTAGCGATGGGCACACATACAGATGGCGTTAGTATCACATACACAAGATATAAAAGGGCAATGCATCGGCGGAGTTGTCGTTTGTAATCAGATAGTTTCGGATATCGTTTGGACATTCAATATTTCGAGATCCACAGTGTCAAGGGAGTACCGACACTACCAAATTTCAGGCATTACCTCTCACTACGGACAACGCAGTGCTCGAAGGCCTTCACTTAATGACCGATAGCAACTGCGTTTGCATAGAGTTGTCAGTGCTAAGAGACAAGCACCATCGCGTGGAATAACCACAGAGCCGCGCGGGATGAGCCGAGCGGTCTAAGGCGCTTCAGCCATGGACTGTGCGGCTGGTCCCAGCGGAGGTTCGACTGCTCCCTTGGGCATGGGTGTGTGTGTTTGTCCTTAGGATAATTTAGATTAAGTAGTGTGTAAGCTTAGGGGCTGATGACCTTAGCAGTTAAGTCCCATGAGATTTCACACACAGTTTTTGAATAACCACAGAAATCAATGTGGGACGTACAACGAACATATCTGGCGTCTTGGGCTATGGCAGCAGATGAGCGATGCGAGTGCCTTTGCTAACAGCACGACATCGCCTGCGGCACCCCTCCTGCGCACTTGACCATAGCGGTTGAACCCTAGAAGACTGTAAGACAGTGGCCTAGTCTGATGAGACCCGATTTCAGTTGGTAACAGCTGATGGCAGGGTTCAAGTGTGGTGCAGACCACAAGAAGCCATGGACTCAAGTTGTCAACAAGACACTGCTGCGTTGGTTCCATAACTGTGTGATCTGTATTTACATGGAATGGACTGGGTTCTCTGGTCTAACTGAAGCGACCATTGGGTGGATGACTGGAAATGGATACTGGCAGGTCATTTGCAACCTTTCATGGACTTCATGTTGCCAAACAACGATGTCATGTCACGGGGGCACATGTGTTCGCGACTAGTTTGAAGAACATTCTGTACAGTTGACCACCCAGATCGCCCGACATGAATCCCATAGAACATTTATGGGAGTCGAGTGGTCGATTCGTGCACAACATCCCGCACCGGCAACATTTTCTCAATTATGGGTGGCTAGAGAGGCAGCATGTCTCAATATTTCTGCAGAGGACTATCAGAGACTTGTTGAATCCACGCCACGTCGAGTTGCTGCGCTATGTCAGGCGAAAGGGGTCTGACAAGACATAGGGAGGAAGCCCATGTCTTTTGTTACTCAGTGTACAGTAACTAAAAGGTACATCGCACATCATGTAACACAAAGTAACCCAATAACCGTCATAAGAAACAGTTCTGTGATGTGACTGCCTTTGTTGCAGGAACAGCTCAACATACCATTGTAGTGCCGCTCTTCGATTGCTTTCAGCGAATCCACACACGACGTACGTATCGGCCACAACGTCATCAATAAACCTATCCATATAGAGCTGTGTATCACTGTTAACGTACAACCAACGGCGCAGGAAAAACAAAACCGAGGCGGAAATTAGAAGTACTGAATGCAAACCTCAAGCTGTTGTCATCAGAAGGTACCGTTAGTGAATTCAACCAAGACACGCAGCGCTTGCCGCAGACATTCACTCTAGTGCACTATTTTCAGTGAAATACAGATACAAAGCAAACTGGTGCAACATACCAAACGAAATCCAATGCCAGAACCATGTGTCCTGCCGGGCTGGTAGCCGATCGGTCTTAGGCGTCTTGCCACGGTTCTCGTGGCTTCCCCCATCGGAGGTTCGAGTCCTCCCTCGGGTATGCGCGCTTGTGTATGAGTGTGTGTGTTTTCCTTAGCGTAAGATCGTTAGGTTAAGTAGTGTGTAATCCTATGGAGCGATGACCTCAGCAGTTTGGTCCCATAGTAATAGTAACTTACCAAAAAAAAAAAAAAAAAACCGTGTGTCCCTGATGCCAAAATAGTCATAAGGTATCCCTGAACAAGCTCGGAAAGTTTCAGTTTCGTTTCCATTAGGAATAGCGTGCTCCATGACCGTATTAATGATATGTAAAACAGGAGGAAGGGCAGTATCGGTCGTAAATTTTTAATATGTTTATTGTAGATCGATTTCAGTTACTGTGTAGCTGTCTTCAGTGCAGTTACATCCAAGTAATAATGACTCATAGTAGGTAAATTTGCGCATGGTACCATTGACATGGTAACACTGATATTATGGATAACAGTTAAGATGGAATTCTGGATCACACTCTATACTATGAATAAAAATGTGAGACGGAAAGCAAATAGGGACCTCTTGCCGGATAAGTAAAATTTTCATTAAAAATGTTCAATAATGTCTACAATACCCATTTTCATTTTTGAGTTTTATAATAATTTACTTCATCCTGTACATACTCGTATCAGTCTGAAAGTTGCCTGAGTCGAACAGGTGTCAGTGATACCATTAAAAGCGCTCTACGTCAGTTTTCTGAAAGCAGACATCGTGTCGTTATGGGGAAAATCATTGTCGTGACGTGTATGCGATGCTCCAGAAAATAACATATCCTAAATTTCGGATGCATTTTAAAAGCTCATACCTCTTTTATGTGAAAGAAGAACCTTTCGTGGTTACAATAAAGTCAAACAAGACATGTGGGCCATTTTAATATTAAAGTTATAAATGCCTGCAAATATTGCCAATTTTCAGCTGGCCATAATGTAGAATAAAAGTACTAATACTTTACCAATAGAAAACACGACAGGGTACGTTAATTTCTCTGAGTTCTAGGACTAGTTCACTTGGTTTGAAATTTATGTGCAAGAAATTAGCCACAAAATACCTAATATTAATTTAAAAAAACCTCTGTACATTTGCCAAGGGATATTTTAAGGGTAATACGAGTACATGTGCAATATAAGACTCTTAAATATGTCCAGTGAAACCATGGTAATAATGTGAGATTTTAAAAGCATTTCCACAAAACACCACTTTTCCGCCACAAATATTTGTCTTCCCTCAAATTCAGAATTTCATTCTGAACACAAGAATTACAAAAATGGCTCTGAGCACTATGAGACTTAACTTCTGAGGTCATCAGTCCCATAGAACTTAGAACTACTTAAACCTAACTAACCTAAGGACATCACACACACCCATGCCCGAGGCAGGATTCGAACCTGCGACCGTAGCAGTCGCTCGGTTCCGGACTGAAGCACCTAGAACCGCTCGGCCACAACTGCCGGCACAAGAATTACAATAATTCAATTCAAGATTTTCGACAAAATGCCTATTTTCACTTTCCCTCTCACAAAAATTATTAAAGTATGGCTGATATTTTTTGTTTATATTTGTGTATACTTTTGTTTTACACACAGGGACCACGAATAACATCTCTGAAAGCAAATTACAAGCAACTGATTCCGTTTTTGTGTGACCGTCCTCTTGACAAGGGAATTGATAGTATGGTGTCGGGGAAAGCGTAAGGATTCTACAATTATTTGCAAAGGGTCGAGTTCAATTTGGTTTTAACAATGCTTTTGGAAGTATTTCATAGAATAGAAATTTTACTTCCAGAATCACGGAAGTCAAAGCTATGTGTCGTCTGATCGTAAGAAAGAATAGATGCAGTTACTGATGTTTTAAGCGCTTCTCGTGATTTTAAATTTGGCGTAGAACTGTTATAGTGGTTACTGATCCTGATCTTCACGACCCAAAACTTCTGCGTCAGCTCGAAACTCCGAAACGTGTCGATCATGGTAATACCAGACCGTCAAAAACGAAAGGCTTCAACGAATTGATTGTGTCACTCATGAGTTGGTTCGACAATTATTTCGTGTAATTTTGTAAATCGTCCTAGAGACATCGATGAAGTTGTAAAATTTTACAAAAATGATATTCTTGGAGACACGCTCATAATTGTTAAAATACATGTTTTTGCAACATTTGAAGAGACAAAATGATGAGGGAAATTGTAAAATTAAAAAAAAAATGGATGGACAGGACAACTAATTCCAGAGTTTGTGCGCTTTGGTTGTTTAGTTATTACGATTTCTGGATTATGCTGTTCTAATGAACAATGTTTTTCTTTCTTACATCGATTCAAAACTTATTTAAGATCAACAGTGTTGCGAGATCTATTCTATCATATCATTATTTTGCTTGTTTACTGTTACATAACGATTTGTTAAATACGTTTATTTCATGTCACACAAAGTGTAGCACAGCTCTGTATTGTTGAAGTGATTTTTTATTTAGAATAGAACGTATTAAATACATAATATTTTAAAAATCATTTTGAATTTTATTGTAGTTTTCATCACTTGAAAGCTTCATTTTCATGAATTTATCTTCTGTTTACTATTACTGAGATGGAGGTTGAAGGTGGGGGGAAAGGTGAACCCCGTTTTGGACAATACGAAAATACGAACCGACGGGCCTACTAGCAGCTGTTGTACAAGGGAAACTACTGTAAATACCGACAGTATTACTGCGTCTTTCATATCGTCTCGTTCATTGCTGATAGTAGTGCGTCGTACCGACAGCGATGAAACACAAATGAAGATTAAACCACTGTGGACGCAAAGGCGCTATCGTGTGAGCCAAGCACAAAACTTAGGCGCGAAGCGTAAGTTAACGAGAGATACGTCGACAAAGAAAGGGGAGACGAAAGCGAACTTGCGTGGGTGCTGTAGACATACAGCCAATGTTCTTGATACTGTTTAACCAACAAACTGCTTCGCACTGAACGGCTGTTGAATATTGTTGAATGATTTTCCTATACATAGACACATTTCTGCGATTATTTCGAGGTTCGTGTGATTTAAACTATATCTATGGCCTTGAGCTCTTAGTGGCGTTTGTCGAGAATAGAGGAATCGCTGCTAGTTGGAGGAGTAAGCCTGTACTGACTTGATTATGGCTATAACGACTTTAGCTGTCGAACTTTGCTATGTGTATTGTAGTAGCAATTCATGAATACTATTCCATTTTGCTGAAATGTTGAAATGTTATTAACTGCAACAACAACCAATACTGGAGCACCACTATTGGATATATTCGTGTATAAAGCGATTACAGTTTCACTTTCTTTTGTACAAAATATTTAACCGAATTTTATCTCCTTGTGTCACTTTTACTTTTGTAGAACCTCACAACACAGATATACGACGACGAGCTGAAAAGTATTGCCTCCGAAATTTTTATTCTGTTCTCAAGATCGATTCAAGTTTTCAATACCATAAATATTGCTAGGTCGATTTTCCCACTTCGTTGACGCAAGTTGGAACCCTCTGTCGACTCCGAATTGTAGCGTGGAACAGGGTGGAGAGTAAGGTATCTAGGATGGTGTACTGCGAGACCCGTCGAAAAACGAAAGCACCAATTCGAAGAGTTCGTCCACACATGGAGCACCGTCTACTTCAGCATGACAGTGCAAGAACACAAAAGAGCGCTGCGATGCCTCGAACAGTCCGACGGCTTGTGGTTCAAATGGCTCTGAGCGCTATGGGACCTAGCATCTGAGGTCATCAGTCCCCTAGACTTAGAACTACTTAAACCTAACTAACCTAAGGACATCACACACATCCATGCCCGAGGCAGGATTCGAACCTGCAACCGTAGCAGCAGCGTGGTTCCGGACTGAAGCGCCTAGAACAGCTCGGCCACAACGGCCGGCGACGGCTTGTGTTCACTGTCTTCGATCATCTTCCATATAGTCTCGACTTGGTCCCATCCGATTTCCATCTGTTTCCAACACTAGAAGAGCACTTTCGGGGACCTTACTTTGATAGTGGTGAAGGAGCGCAAGCAGGGGTAAGGCTGTCAAAAAACATACTACAGTGGCAAAAGTGTGTTCGTCACTGGAATGACTATGTGGAGTAATAATGAGACACGAAGGAAAAACAGTAGAATGTTAATAAAGTTTGTTTCACTCGAAAAGCTTTGGGAGTTTTCACATACAGATGGCCGCGAGGGCGCCTTGTCAAAGTCAGTGCGGCTCCCCACGTCGGAGGTTTTAGTCCTTCCTCGGGCATGGGTGTGTGTGTTGTCCATAGCGTTAGTTTAAGTTAGATTAAGTAGTGTGTAGGATTAGGGACCTCAGCAGTTTGGTCCCATAAGACGTTACCACAAATTTCCAATTTTTCACATGCAGATTTCGGAGGGATTACAATTCAGCACGCCTTCATACATTATGAACCTTTATTCCACGGACCAAATTTTGGAGAGTTCTTGAGTATACGTTTCGAGTATTTTGGTGTAAGGGACCTGTAGTCGCTGGTGCCTCGTTATTCTGTAATTACATTTCATTTGATTTATTACCTGCATTTATCTTTTTATCCGGATTGCACTGAAAATATTTGCGCAGCACTGTAAATGTCGGCGGTAGGCAATGTGTCACTTGTTTGGGAACAAGTTACTCCAATCACTCACGGCACTTGTTTCTGACAACAGTAATGACCACTTTATTCCTCGCTGTGCAGCTTTTATTTGGAACTGCTCGGTAAATCTCTCGGGTTTATTTTTCGACAGCGTTAGTCGTACGTTAACAGTGATTCACGGCCGTATGGATAGGTTTTGCCGATGATGTATTGAGCAGTATCTACCTCGTGTATGGGTTCACTGACTGAAATGCTGGTTAGGCACGACGATGCTATGTGGAACCGTTCCCGCGGCACCGGCAACCACCACACAGGATATTTGTATGATGTTCTATAACTCGGCGTTTTGTGTTGTACGTTTTGGTGATCTTAAATTACAGGCTTCTTCACTATTTTGAAAGCATCTTTACAGACACAAAAATAAACGGCGTAACAAACCCACACAGTATTTTACGTACTACGAGACGCAACCGACTATAAGTCGCGCCTTAATTTTTAAGCAATTAAAAATCATTCTCACCATTTTAATTACTAGATTGCAAATCCATACTAGTTCTTAGTTTATAAAACAGAAGTGAACTTTAAAATCACTGAAAATTTTCATCTGAACTTTCCTCTTCTTCCTCTTCGTCGTCATCGTTGCCCTCTTAATATATAAGATGACTTTCACTGCCATCGAGAGCGTTACTTATGCCGCACTTCTTGAAAGGTTTAGCAATAATATCTTCTCTCACTGTGGACTACTACTTATCCATTGACACACCAGTTTCAATGTATGTCGTTTTAAAGTTCCCTTTGGCGTGAATTCATGTTGGGTTTCATTTACCATCCATTTCTTCCATTCCTCTCTCGTGTATACTTTAAATGGTTTATTTATTGAGATATCAAGTGGTTACAATCGTGAAGTAAATTCTCCCGGAATAACAGCAATCTCTGTACTCCCCTGTCTAGTTTCTCTTTCATAGAATTTTTCAAATGACTGCTAAACTGATCTAGCACAAGAAGTGAGGCGTTCTTCAACAAAGCACCTCTCCATCCCTCCCACACTCTCCTAATCCATAATTTCATACCAGCCTCGTCCATCCAGCCCTTGTCATGTACGTTAACATCAACACTTGGCGGTATTTCGGAAGGTTTTGGCATTGTTTTGCGCTTGAAAATTATCATTGGATTGAATTTGGTACCGTCAGCACGACATGGAAGGACAACAGTGTAGTGTGTTTTTTCATGTCCATTTGTTTTTATAGTTGCATTTTAGCACACTTCATGGCAACAGTTCCGTTATTCGAGATATCAATTCGCTATTTGGCTAAGTTCCATACTGGTTTTCTTTCGATGTTGAATAGCAAAACGATGGAAAGATAATACTTTCTCTTCATGCTCATGTGGAATTTTTCGAGGTAGTTTGTTTTTGATTCGCATGCTAAGTGCATAAAGCTTTATAAACCTTTAGTACCAACCAACTCCACCCTTTAAAGTCTGTTAAGTTCCACTGTAGCGCTAGCCTAGGAGCATGTATTTGAATGATTTTCATATTAATACCAACCCCATTTTGACGGTGTCCTTGAGTCAATATTAGTACGTCTTCTAGTTTTGCCCATTTAGCATTCAGTCGTCTATTTGCACATTTAGTCTTCCCAATTTTTTTTTCAGGCCGCCAGTCGCGAATGGTTTTTTTCTTTTGGTGGAGGGTCAAAATGCCGCTCAGCTTCGATGTTCTTATACATATGCTATTACTTTTAAACTTTTACATTTTTCCAGTACGATTAGAGAATCCTTGATGTGGCCAACCCTATATTGGGATGTTAGGAAAATGGTGAGAGCCTGCAGGGAATGCAGTATGGCTAAACCAATTTCTAACGCGCGTCGGGGGTTGCTTCAGTCTTCACGTGCTGAGCATCCTATGGAGTGCCTCTTTATTGATTATGTGGGACAACTGCCCCGTACCCAGGCTGGGTACAAATACAGAGTGTTACAAAAAGGTACGGCCAAACTTTCAGGAAACATTCCTCACACGCAAATGAAGAAAAGATGTTATGTGGACATGTGTCCGGAAACGCTTAATTTCCATGTTAGAGCTCATTTTAGTTTCGTCAGTATGTACTGTACTTCTTCGATTCACTCAACATGTGTGGGCTGACGAGAATCCGCACGCAATTGTGCAATCACGTCATCAACACAGATTTTCTGCGAACGTTTGGACAGGCATTGTTGGTGATGTCTTGATTGGGCCCTATGTTCTTCCACCTACCCTCAATGGAGTACGTTATCATGATTTCATATGGGATACTCTACCTGTGTTGCTAGAACATGTGCCTTTACAAGTACGACAGAACATGTGGTTCATGCATGATGGAGATCCTGCACATTTCAGTCGAAGCGTTCGTACGTTTCTCAACAACAGATTCGGTGACCGATGGATTGGTAAAGGCGGACCAATTCCATGGCTTCCACGCTCTCCTGACCTCAGCCCTCTTGACTTTCATTTATGGGGGCATTTGAAAGCTCTTATCTACCCAACCCCGGTACCAAATGTAGAGACTCTTCGTGCTCGTATTGTGGACGGCTGTGATACAATACGCCATTCTCCAGTGCTGCATCAGCGCATCAGGGATTCCATGCGACGGAGGGTGGATGCATGTATCCTCGCTAACGGAGGACATTTTGAACATTTCCTGTAATAAATTGTTTGAAGTCACGCTGGTACGTTCTGTTGCTGTGTGTTTCCATTCCATGATTAATGTGATTTGAAGAGAAGTAATAAAATGAGCTCTAACATGGAAAGTAAGCGTTTCCGGACACATGTCCACGTAACATATTTTCTTTCTTTGTGCGCGAAGAATGTTTCCTGAAAGTTTGGCCGTACCTTTTTGTAACACCCTATATATTTTGGTGGCGGTTGATGCTTTCACTCGATTTGTCTGGATGTTTCCAAGCACCGGAGTCACTGGCCTGGCTTTGTTTCAAAAGAGTTTCGAAGATCTGTTTTCATCACGACGACACCCTGGTCCGAGCACGGGGCTCACAACCAAAACCACACGCCACTGTTAAGCACTAATGAAGAACTGGGTCCCTTACTTCGAATGCATATAATTCATGAAGGTCAATCCAACACATTTGTTTCAAATAACATAAATGAAGTTACATTTGAATCTATCTGACATTAAACAGGAATAAAAAACAATTTCAATATCAGCTGATTTAGTGCGTGAAGCGCGAGTTAAGCCAATAACCAGATAAACTAAACAATTCGCTGTAATTCAAAAGAAAGAGAAAAACGAAATTGAATCAATATACCCCACTGACAAATATCCGAAAACCTTACAATATTACTCAAAAGAATACACTGAAGTGGGGAGCAGTCATTCACCCTGTAATGTCCCCACAGAAAATACCCTCTACCACGCACCAATTAATCATTTTCAATCAAACCATCCACATTCATTCACTTTGGAAAAGTTAACTGATCTGATTTTCTCGTAATATATGCGGCGACAGCTCGACGACGCCAAAGCATTTTCTAGTGCGTTTATTCTTTGAAATAACAGATGCATATATGCATTCTCCATGGTTGTTAGAGTGGTAACTAGGACAGCTTCTAGAGTATCTGTTGAGGGACTGACGTGTTTCTGAGAGATACATATTCTGCTTTTCTTCTCGCTAAAGCGAGCCAATTAACATTTGTGCCGTTAGCGGTTTGTTTGAAGAGAAAGAGACTGAAAAGGAAAATAATTAAGGCGTGGAATCACCGGAGATCAGGACATGTAATGGAGATGGATTTAATACACAATTTCCTCCATAAATAAGGTTTGTGACTTTTTTGTTCTGGAGTGAATGAACGAATGAGTTTTTTCTGAATCATTTGATGATCACGTTGGCCCTGTAATTAGTGGGGAAGTTTCAGCTGTGTCGAAGAGAGCCTGCAATCACTCAGTCTGTGTTAAATCGTCCAAAAAGGCTTCGTACACATCTGGAATTCGCAATCTTTCGTAAAAGGAACAAATTGTCCAAACGATTGATTCTCCCGACTGACTGCAGTGTTTAACAGTAATAATAAATGTAAAGATCTCTTACAGCAAGCCAGCCGCTGATTACCAAGACGAAGGACTCCACCAAAGATCTTATTTGGCTGATTTCACGTAATGAAATATTGTATTAAAACTGTACATAGATAAAGGAGAGAAAGAGAGAGAGCGAATGAAAATAGAGATAATAATAATAATTCTCCATTAGTCTAATTTTTCGCCTGTCTTATCACGGATCAGCCGAGAACTGGGAGGGCCTTACTTCACTGTATAGATTTATGTGTGAAGGTGAAGGGATATTAAAGGCAACAGATACACGTCTATACAGACAAGACATTACACAGAGATAGCGGCTAGCTGCATTCATCATCTATTCTTAGATAAAGAGACGGCATCTTATTATCCGAACATTAAAATGTTAAAACCCGACAGAGCACTTCAAAATTTCAATAACACAGCTGCGTGCCACAGAAAACAGCAAGACATTAAATGCACTTCATTTGACGAATAACAAATACTCTTTAACATTACGCCACTCCTGTTTGAACTGCAGTGTCCCAAAGAAACAGGCGCTTATTCTGAAGAACAATTTTTTTTATATGTTTAATTACAGCATTAAGGAAGTCCAAAAGATGTCCCATCGAACCCCCCCCCCCCTTTCAGTTGAGGCACAAATCTTTTCCCCTTATAGGCGGAGGCTGAGCCAGAAACACAGTTTTGCTGTGAAATCTTACAGGACACCCGGAGGCAATAACAGACAACAACAGGCAACAAATAACACAGGCTAAGAGTCAGGCTGGGAGCACATCCTACGAGAACTTGTTCACACTATGCTCACCACAACCTGTACACATTCCGGCCGAAGATCCGCTTGCGGTGGCTGCCAGAAGGACGAAGCAACCAACAGGCCCACGCCGTGCTTCACACACAGGCACCTCCATTTGTACAAACATCTAGGCCAACACCAAATCCGGACTCCCCTCTCACTGCGAGACTTGGCACAGTCTATATGAAATGCCTTCCAGGCAACCAGTCACCGCCGCAGGAGTTTCGCGATTAGCAAACAACCCCAGCGTAACAGACATCACACATGTGCTTACGCCCGAACCACAACTCCGCCAGTCTCACCGGCCGCCCCAAACCGACTGCCTCTCGCCGTTCCGCGCGCTCCAGCCGAAAACGCAAAGCTCCTCATGCCCGGGGACGCGCCAAAGATAACAAGCCGATCGCTGATGATCGACCAGTGATCTGGCTCATAGTTACTGACAAAAATATTGTACTGCTACCAATAATACAAATCACTTTCAGTTCAAGTTCACTGGCACCGTAGACTGCGAGGACGCATCATAGGCTTGACCGCATTCTGGGTTCGTGATGGCGGCGCGGGAGGTAGACAGTCATTGGAAGCCTGCAAATTCCCGAAATTTATGTTCGTCGCATCGGTTGCATTGCTGCTTCCAGTAGCCAGATAGAGATACGTTTCCGGCGGCATCGAATACATGGTCATTTGTCAGACTGGGCGTTTTATATTAAATAAGAGTGCGAGACGCAACTGAATTTTGGAAGTGATTTTTCTAAGAAAAAAAGTGCGTCTTATAGTCGTTAAATACAGTAAATCATAATTATGTGATTACTCTTTAATGAAACGCTGGAGACAAAGTGTTCCTTATACTGAAATACTCAGAAAATATCCCTGGAGAACTTCCGAAAATTTGTCGGCCGAGTTTGAGCTCACACTGTATGCTGGCTCCAGTTCGATAGGGAGACAGGGTTCATTTCCTGGACGCCTCTTCTCCTCCTATGGGAATCCATGTTCGCGGAGGGCCTCGTTTACAACAGCTCCCAGCGGCCTCGTTGCGCTTGACAACTTACGGAGTACATGTTTCTGAGTGCGGGCTGAAACGACGTTGGGATGCAGTGCGCGCGACTCGTCGCCCTGTTCGAGTACTTTGTGAAATTAGAAGTTACGAACTTCACAGTGCCAAGATAGCTTTAGGACAGAATTCATTCAGACCAGTATCGTCTGTGCTCGAAATTCTACCAGCTGCGTCAGTGGACCACATCTGTGATAGCAACTGTCAAGTATCTTAAAGTGTCTAAAATTGTAGCCGTAGAACTGATCCGTAGCGAGTTCTGCATTGTACCTACGTATATTCTAGAAGTAATTCTTTGATTTCTCTTTAACTGTTCCGTCATTTGTAGGGAGTCTTTGATACACTGCGTTGAAAAATAGATTTTGTGTTAATGGCGGAAAACTTGAAATAATTAACATTACAAAAGATGCACTTTAAATTAATCAAACCGCAATTACATTTTCAGAATTATTTGAAATTATGTTCAGTGCACATTTAGATGTATGTTTCAGAACGATAATAGAATTATCGTTATGAACATCTGCATTATTCCTATTACTTTCTGTAGGCAAAATTTGTGTCTTTCTAGCTCTTCCTCTTCCAGTCCGACATGTTAATATTCTTCTTAGAGGCACAGACTAAATCAAATACAGTTTCCTCAAAATAGAGACATTGTGGTTACTCAAAATGAAGATACTGAAAATTAGGAACACTCTAAGTTTTGTGGTGAAGGTGGCAAACGAACACAGGTGTACTAACATTTACTCTTAGACCAAAGTAAGCGAAAGAAGGAGGACGCTAATGAACATCGTTTGTTGCACCGACGACTTCGTTACTACTTTTCGTCTTCCACTGTTGACAACAACAACGTAGCAGTAGCAGCGTTTTAGTCTTCCGATATACTTGCGTTACTGCAAATGAACTATCTGCAACATTTAAACATGAACGTCTCTAGACTGCAACTTCACGAAACGTTGTTACTATCGTGTGTCGTTTTTACCATAGCACCTGATCGTGATGCTTGGTAGGAGTTGGTAGCAATGCCAGAGATAAAGGAAACTTTTCTCTTGTGTATTTGTCTACTTTCTCCCCTAATGGCTATGTATACAAATGATTTTTTTTTGGGCACATCTATTATGTGAGTTTCATTGGGCTCCTGTCCGCTCCCGGTAGCTGAGTGGTCAGCGCGACAGAACGTCAATCCTTAGGGCCCGGGTTCGATTCCCAGCTGGGTCGGAGATTTTCTCCGCTCAGGGACTGGGTGTTGTGTTGTCCTAATCATCATCATTTCATCCCCATCGACGCGCAAGTCGCCAAAGTGGCGTCAAATCGAAAGACTTGCACCAGGCGAACGGTCTACCCGACGGGAGGCCCTAGCCATACGACATTTCATTTCACTGGGCTCCTTATATCATTAATTTCAAAAGTAGGTACTTCAATTTTCGATGTTCACGTATTAGTATTATGATATGATCGTTAAATAAAACAGATGCGTTATCAGTATGAATGTTCACCTTAGTATTATTTTATCAACGAAAAAATTGTGTTTCTAACTATCAGCATTTTCCTCCCAGGCATGCCCTAAAACAAATACAGCTTCCGCATAATAAGGGAGGTCGGAAGTCGTAGTTATTCAAAATGAAGAAACTAAAAATTGGGAAATTACTTCAAATGACCATACAGTTACTCTCACAGGAAAGTAAGCGAAATAACGACGCCAATATACAATGTTATTTACAGATTTCGTTACTACGATGTGTTGATTTTCAATGCGGACAGCACCTTCAACCTAGCCGTCGTTGCATTGTAGGTGCCTGGTATGCATGTTTTACTGCAAAAGTACCATGTAAACATGAAAGCCTCTAGAATGCGAGTTCACGAAATGTCGTTACTTTCGTGTGTTATTTCCATCATAGCACTTGATCGGTGCGGAGGGCAGAGATCGGTAGCTCTTCAGTTTTCGGTGTTTAGGTATTGGAGATTTTAATGCGCTATAGAGGATGTAACATGTGTTATGAATGTGAAAGCTTCTACTTACTTTTACCAGTCTTAACGGTTATATGCACACCTTATTTTTTCTTTTTATACATGTGCGGCTTTCGAATTTTGTAAGGCTCTTTGACCTCATTGTACAATTAATATTAAAAAGCGGTACTTCAGTTTTCATGTTCACGTATTAATATTATAACTAGGGGTTTCAGCAAACTATGTTTCCATGTTCGGGTCTGTAACACATAGACAGAGTAAATACAAAACTGGGTATGAGATATCTACGTAATATTTTTAAAATAATATGGATCAATAAGGTACATTGTGCACAGCCTTTCATAGCATATCGTCGATGTGTACAATAAACGTGTACAATAATTTGTGTCACATTGTAACCATACATTCCACGAACATGCATGGGACAGTATACTGGCATATCAAAAGTAAAACAATCATTATATAAGGTCTCATGGACAGCGCACCGAAAAGGCATGCTTATACTCGCTTAAAAGCCATGTACAGACAGAGATTGGGTAGTAAACATGGCAGACATTATAATCAGCTACCAGTTGGCACCATAGCAGTAACAAATTGAATTACAGTGTTTCGTATAAAGCCTAAGCACAAATATAAATTCACATAGATGTTTACAGTGTAATCATGCAGATA
The DNA here is from genome assembly GCF_023864345.2 of Schistocerca serialis cubense. Classification (NCBI taxonomy): domain Eukaryota; kingdom Metazoa; phylum Arthropoda; class Insecta; order Orthoptera; family Acrididae; genus Schistocerca; species Schistocerca serialis. The sequence continues at coordinate 377,787,994 of NC_064644.1, read as the reverse complement.
ATGAGGCACATCAGAGTATAAAACGTTTTCTGTTTTTATATTTAAAACGTAACTTATTAAAAAATTTGTTTTGAAAATATTTTTTTAACCATAATTGAAAGTACTGCACATCCGTTATTATCATTCACTGTGTCATAAAGATGTAAAACATATGGTACGTTTAAACTAAATACATTGACAAACAAGTCGTTAAAGCATCAACTTAACTTTAGAGAACAAGATACGGTATAGATAATTCGTGTTAAAACTTTATAAATTATTTTGTTTTATATTTTTAGAACGACAATATAAAAAGGTTTTCCATTTTAATCTGAATCTCTTTTTGGGAATTACGTATACTACACAATACCGACAGTTTAGTACAAATTGTACGTACAACGAAAGCTGTTTCTCATTTTATCAATATAAAGACATGCATTTTGTTCTTATGAGAACAATTTAGGCATTAGTTTACGAAATGAGGTCCTAAAACTGTTACACATATACCTTAAATATTCAGCACATATCTTATAGCTGGAAGTTTAGATAATAATTTGGTACACGAAGTCTAAGTGTAAGGAGAGGAGATAAGGCCGTAACAGTAAACCATGGTATGAGTATTAAAAACATACGGACTAAAGGCTAAGTGCAACATTATACATGATCGTCTTTTAAACTATAAGTTGCTTCCAGACGGTCATTGATGGATTAAAAACAGGGACAATGATTCATTATAGACAGTGTGTGTTAAGTATGGGAACCCGTATGCTGAGAATTAACTGCTGTATTCGCCACCACTATATACAAACTATTTATATTGTATCGGATGCAATCTAGTATGACTCTAGGCAACAACTGGAACTCTCTAGTGGACATGTAAAAACCAACAAGAAAAAACCAGTTCCAAGAAAACTGTAAAACACTTCTTAGAGTATAGTCAAGTTGGTACTATAGCAGAATCATTACGTTACCTTATTTAACATGATAGTAAAGTTATAATCCTGAACTTCGATGTCTAGACAGCATGGTGCTCGATGTGTTGGTACACTATACACCAAACCAAGAACAGGTTGACGGAAAGAAACCACCGTTAATTGATATGTGGCGTACAGCACCCGCTACTTGTATGTTCTATCCTATTATATTCGAAGTATAAGTACACCATAAAAAGAAAACATTAATAAGGCTTTGTACCTAAAAAGAGAGAAAATGAAAACCGTTGAACACCATTAAATCACGTACATAATAAGTAACGAACGCTAGAAAAATGGCTCTGAGCACTACGGGACTTAACTTCTGAGGTCATCAGTCCCCTAGAACTTAGAACTACTTACACCTAACTAACCTATGGACATCACACACACCCATGACCGAGGCAGGATTCGAACCTGCGACGGTAGCGGTCACGCGGTTCCAGACTGAAAAGCCTAGAACCACACGGCCACACCGGCCAGAAAAGAACGCTAGAATTGGAATATGATATTCTCATGTAATGTGTGCAGTAGACCAGTACAGGTCAAAAACCTGAATGCAGCATGGGGAAGGAAACGCTTCTTATTATGAGAGAGTGGAATAATGTCAAGCATTTAAGAGCACTTTGTGCTGGCTGATATGAGCATACTAAATACAAAGAGAAGGGTGTTTAATGTCACGTGATGCGGAAGAAACACTGGTATCGTGCGAAAGTCTCGTTTAGTCACAAGTTCACAGTGACCGTTTGAAATCTCCTGAGAGATTAAAAGTGTGTGCCGGACAGACTCGGGTCGTGAGTCGTCCCTGGAAAGCTTACAATTAGTCGATAAGAGTAACGTTCCGTGTTCGGGTCCTGGTCAGGCACACCGTTTTAATCTGCCGGAAGTTCGAAAGAGTGAACATTCTACCGCAAAATGAATGATTCACTATGGTGATTTGGTTTGAAACTGTGCCTTTTTCCGTTTCATCATTTTTCTACTTTCGGTAATTTGCTGGGGAAAATCAGCTCAATTTAGAGTGATGGCAAGCGACAAATTGCCAAAAATGGTGTGGAGAATTTTATGAGATAATTCATTTTTCAGGTAATCTGAGACAGTATGCTTGAAGATAATATCCTTCTGTGAATAACACTAATATCTGAACATCCGTAACAATTTAAACACTAACTTACAACAAAGAGGCTATGAACTGGTACACCTCGACGACTTTTTAACCACAAAATTTTAGTGTCAACCGTTCAGTGGACACAGAGACCCGTTTGTATTATAAATTTACAAGACCATCGCTATTTGCTGTGCGGTGTGCACGCCAGCCAACATACGAGGGTTCGAACTTAAATAGTGGCAACTATTTATTCACAACCGATAAAAAAGAGTTACATGTTTGCACCTGTTACTGTCCTTCAATCTAGTCACGGACGTTGTGTAGAACCCATTGCCAGCGATGTGGATGTCGTAGTACACAGTTAGCAGAGCCTGTTCTGTTGATGGTGCGAATGAAGCTGTCTAAACTTATGGTGATTGTCGTGTACGACTGTGATGGTGTTATCCTAAGGCATTACATTCCTCAACGACAGACCGTCAGTGCACAGTATTACTGTCCGTTTTCGGAGCTTCACATGTGACCAGCTTTGCGGAAGAAGCGGCGACACCTTCTGCGCAACCCACGCATCATTTTGCACGACAGTGCGTGGGGGCATGCAGCGCAAGTTGTGGCTGCTCTGTTCGCTCGATGGGACTGGGAAGCACTGTACCATTCACAATACTCACCGGACTTGTGACTTTGATTTGATTCCGAAGGTGAAGGAACCACTTCGTGGCATTCGCTTCAGAACTGTTCCAGAGATTCGACAGGCAGTAGACTGCTCCATTCGCACCATCAACATAACAGGCTCCGCTAACGGTGTACTAAGTCTTCCACATCGCTGGCAACGGGTTCTACACAGCGCTGGTGACTACTTTGAAGGACAGTAACAGGTGCCAACATGTAACTCTTTTGTATCGGTGGGTGAAAAAATAGTTGCCACTATTTAAGTTCTAACCATCGTATATATCATGAGTTGAGCAGTTCAATCAGAAAGTAAATAATGTTTTTTTCATGATTTTTACATGAAGATTCACCAAAAAGCTACACTTTTTCTTTGAACTTTATATCCTGACAGTTTCCAGAAAGATATTTCCATTATCAGTGCCGTGCAATGAAGGAATAAGTTGTGTCAATAACTAAAGTTGAAACGAATTCATATAAAAAAATAATGTCTTTTCCAACAACAATTCCTTACATCGTGAATTAAGCTTACCAACGTCATTCTACGCCAAGTTGTAAAGTAAGTTCCACCAAAGGTACATCATGCTACATTTTAGATTATAACACAGCCAAAATACTCAAAAAGTTAAAAAATGAACCATACGTCATGCCTGGGGAAAGGCACTGCTCATTCCCGTGTTCAAGAAGGGTCTTTGAACAGTCGCACTGAACTCACGTCGGTCTGTCGGAGACTTACGGAATGTTCTTATGATTGCGTGTTATGACATTTCAGGCGAATGAAAATCTCCAGTGTAGGAACCAAAATGGGTTTGAAGACAACGATCGTGTGAAGGCTAGCTCACTCTGTTCGCCCACGAGACCCAGAAAGCAATAGATAGAGGCGCTCTGGTAGATGCCGTGTTCCATGACTTCCGGAAAGATTCGATACAATTCGGCACTGCCACCGAAGAAACAAAATACAAGCCCACAGAATATCAGATCAACTGTGCAACGGGATTTAAGTGTTTCTAGCAAACAGAACACATCGTATTATTCTGAACGGAGAGAAGTCTTCAGACGTAGGAGTAATTCGGACATGCCACAAGGCCTCGCGGTGTAGTCACGCGGTCTCTGGCGCCTTGCCACGGTCCGTGCGGCTCCCCCTGTCGGAGGTTCGAGTCCTTCCTCGGACTTGGGTGTGTGTGTTGTTCCTAGCGTAAGACAGTTTAAATTAGATTAAGTAGTGTGTAAGCCTCGGGACCGATGACCTCAGCAGTTTGGTCCCATAGGAACTTACCACAAATTTCCAATTTCCATGCCCCAAGCGACCATTACTATTCACCATATTATATATGACCTTGTAGATAACGTCTGTAGTGCCATGAGGCATTTCGCGGATGATGCTGTTGTATACAGGGTAGTAGCACCTTTAGATAATTCTAGGGAAGTACAGAAAGACCTGCGGAGCACCGACACTTGTTGCAGGCTGTGGCTATTGACTCTCAACATAAACAAATGTAACGTATTACAAATAAATAGACAGAAAGCCACTTTATTGTATGATTACACGACTGCAGAACAAGCATTTGATGTAGTTACTTCCACAAAATATCTAGGAGTACGCGAATTGTGGTGGAAAGACCGCATAACATTAATCGTGGGTAAGGCAGGTGACCGATAGAATAATTGGAAAAATCCTTAGGAAATGTAGTCCTTCAAAAAAGAAGGCACCTCAGAAAGCACTCATTTGGCATGTATTTGAGTATTACTCGTCAGTTTGTAATGTGTACCAGATAGGACTGATAGAGAAGATCCAAATAAGAGCAGCACGCTTCATTACAGGTTCACTTAGACACCGCGAAAGCATCACGGATATGCTCAGCTAAATCCAGTGGCAGTCACTGCAAGAAAATAGCGGGTAGGTCGGGGAAGAATGCCAGTGTGCACTCGGTGTGCTTGCCGGGGGGTCTCGTCCGTAATGTGGAGGAGGCCCTTCCGGCAGCTATTGAACGCACTGGGTGTGACCGGCTGCAGATAGTAGCACATGTCGGAACGAATGACGCCTGCCGCTTGGGTTCTGAGGCCATCCTTGGTTCCTTCCGGCGGCTGGCTGATTTGGTGAAGACAACCAGCATCGCACGCGGAGTGCAAGCTGAGCTTAATATCTGCAGCATAGTGCCCAGAGTCGATCGCTGTCCTCTGGTTTGGAGCCGTGTGGAGGGTCTAAACCAGAGGCTCAGACGACTCTGCGATTATAATGGTTGCAAATTCATCGACCTCCGTTATTGGGTGGAGAACTGTAGGGCCCCCCTAGACAGGTCAGGCGTGCACTACACACCGGAAGCAGCTACTAGGGTAGCAGAGTACGTGTGGCGTGCACACGGGGGTTTTTTAGGTTAGAGGGACCCCCCCTTGGGCGAAACGATAAAATACCTGACGGCTTACCAGAGAGGACATTATCATCGTTGATAAAGAACGTCCGTCCTCAGAGACCAAAAACAGGAAAAGTTAACGTAATATTGGTAAACTGCAGGAGTATCCAGGGCAAGGTTCCTGAATTAGTATCTCTTATTGAAGGAAATAGTGCGCATATAGTATTAGGAACGGAAAGTTGGTTAAAACCGGAAGTGAACAGTAACGAAATCCTAGACACAGAATGGAATATATACCGCAAGGATAGGATAAACGCCAATGGTGGAGGAGTATTTATAGCAGTAAAGAATTCAATAATATCCAGTGAAGTTATTGGCGAATGCGAATGTGAAATAATCTGGGTTAAGTTAAGTATCAAAGGTGGGTCAGATATGATAGTCGGATGCTTCTATAGACCACCTGCATCAGCAACCGTAGTAGTTGAGCGCCTCAGAGGGAACCTGCAGAACGTCGTGAAGAAGTTTCGTGATCATACTATTGTAATAGGGGGAGACTTCAATCTACCAGGTATAGAATGGGATAGTCACACAATCAGAACTGGAGCCAGGGACAGAGACTCCTGACTGCCTTGTCCGAGAATTACTTCGAGCAGATAGTTAGAGAACCAACTCGTGAAGCTAACGTTTTAGACCTCATAGCAACAAATAGACCGGAACTTTTCGACTCCGTGAATGTAGAAGAGGGTATCAGTGATCATAAGTCAGTGGTTGCATCAATGACTACAAGTGTAATAAGAAATGCCAAGAAAGGAAGGAAAATATATTTGCTTAACAAGAGTGATAGGGCACAAATCGCAGAATATCTGAGTGACCACCATCAAACGTTCATTTCTGAGGAAGAGGATGTGGAACAAAAATGGAAAAAATTCAGAAACATCGTCCAGTACGCCTTAGATAAGTTCGTACCGACTAAGGTCCAAAGCGAGGGGAAAGATCCACCGTGGTATAACAATCATGTACGAAAGGTACTACGGAAACAAAGAAAGCTTCATCATAGGTTTAAGAGTAGTCGAATCATAGCTGATAAGGAAAAGCTGAACGAAGCGAAAAAGAGCGTAAAGAGAGCAATGAGAGAAGCATTCAACGAATTCGAACATAAAACATTGGCAAACAATCTAAACAAGAACCCTAAAAAGTTTTGGTCATATGTAAAATCGGTAAGCGGATCTAAATCCCCTATTCAGTCACTCGTTGACCACGATGGCACCGAAACAGAGGACGACCGAAGAAAGGCAGAAATACTGAATTCAGTGTTCCGAAACTGTTTCACTGCGGAAAATCGTAACACGGTCCCTGACTTCAGCCGTCGCACGGACGCCAAAATGGAAAATATTGAAATAAACGATATCGGAATTGAAAAACAACTGCTATCACTTAGTAGCGGAAAAGCATCCGGACCAGACGAGATACCCTTAAGATTCTACAGTGATTATGCTAAAGAACTTGCCCCCTTTCTATCAGCAATTTATCGTAGATCGCTGGAAGAACGTAAAGTACCTAGCGACTGGAAGAAAGCGCAGGTCGTTCCCATTATCAAGAAGGGTCATAAATCAGATGCGAATAATTATAGGCCTATTTCGCTTACGTCAATCTGTTGTAGAATAATGGAACATGTTTTGTGTTCTCGTATTATGACGTTCTTAGATAATACAAATCTCCTTCATCATAACCAACATGGATTCCGCAAACAGAGATCATGTGAAACTCAGCTCGCCCTATTTGCCCAAGAAATTCACAGTGCCGTAGACACTGGCGAGCAGATTGATGCCGTATTCCTGGACTTCAGGAAGGCATTTGATACGGTTCCGCACTTACGTTTAGTGAAAAAAATACGAGCTTACGGAATATCGGACCAGGTTTGTGATTGGATTCAGGATTTCCTAGAAGAAAGAACACAACATGTCATTCTTAACGGTTCAAAATCTGCAGATGTAGAGGTAATTTCGGGAGTACCGCAGGGAAGCGTGATAGGACCTTTATTGTTTACAATATACATAAATGACTTAGTTGACAACATCGGTAGCTCCGTGAGGCTATTTGCAGATGACACGGTTGTCTACAAGAAAGTAGCAACATCAGAAGACTCGTACGTACTCCAGGAGGACCTGCAGAGGATTAATGCATGGTGTGACAGCTGGCAGCTTTCCCTAAACGTAGATAAATGTAATATAATGCGCATACATAGGGGCAGAAATCCATTCCAGTACGATTATGCCATAGGTGGTAAATCACTGGAAGCGGTAACGACCATAAAATACTTAGGAGTTACTATCCGGAGCGATCTGAAGTGGAATGATCACATAAAACAAATAGTGGGAAAAGCAGGCGCCAGGTTGAGATTCATAGGAAGAATTCTAAGAAAATGTGACTCATCGACGAAAGAAGTAGCTTACAAAACGCTTGTTCGTCCGATTCTTGAGTATTGCTCATCAGTATGGGACCCTTACCAGGTTGGATTAATAGAAGAGATAGACATGATCCAGCGAAAAGCAGCGCGATTCGTCATGGGGACATTTAGTCAGCGCGAGAGCGTTACGGAGATGCTGAACAAGCTCCAGTGGCGGACACTTCAAGAAAGGCGTTACGCAATACGGAGAGGTTTATTATCGAAATTACGAGAGAGCACATTCCGGGAAGAGATGGGCAACATATTACTACCGCCCACATATATCTCGCGTAATGATCACAACGAAAAGATCCGAGAAATTAGAGCAAATACGGAGACTTACAAGCAGTCGTTCTTCCCACGCACAATTCGTGAATGGAACAGGGAAGGGGGGATCAGATAGTGGTACAATAAGTACCCTCCGCCACACACCGTAAGGTGGCTCGCGGAGTATAGATGTAGATGTAGATGTAGAAAGGTGTTCTGTATCACGGCACGGTCTACTGCTAAAGTTCCGATATAGTACGTTCCTGGAATAGTCACCCAACATGTAAGTTCCTCCTATGTATATCTCTCTAAAACACTATGAAAATAAAACTAGAAAGATTCGAGTTCATACGGGGGCTTAGCAGCAACGGTTTATCCCGAGAGACATAGGTGACTGAAACAGGAATAGGGGGATCTCATACAGGTACGAAAAGTTACACAGCCTCGGACGGAGTGTGGAGTACACTTGTATGTGTACATATATGTACGCAGAACTAATTAAAGCCGACATAAACACAGTAGCAAAAGAACATCCGTTTCACATGCCACGTGATGCAGGAATATGTAATATAATCTACGACACGCCACATTTCTGGTTGTGATTATTAAGAAGCATTTTGAAGTGATCGAGGTAAAATATTTAAATAACTATTACTATGTAAAAGATTTTTTTAAATTAATTAAAGCATCTATAAACATTCATCGATAAATTTTGAAATACTATACCTTTACAAAATCCGATTCTAGATTTGTACTCCACTAAACATTTGGCGCATGCAACAAGAACAATGTTTTCAGTTATTATTTTGGCATTTTTTCGTTATTTTTGTAGTTCTGTTATCCTCATGTTAGTCCAGATGAGGCTTGGGCAAACTCTGGTGACCCCTGGGCCGGATTAAAGTATTTTCTTAAGCTCTCGCGCAGCCTCGTCACCCGACGCTCTCAGCGCATTAAGTCAAAATTATAGCATCCATGATGTTAGCGTTTATGGGTTACCGCAGACGCAATGCCAAAGAACTATGCTTCAGAACACGTGTTTTGGAGAGTATATTCATTTCATATTAACTCCATTTTCAAATGTTTATATTTATTTACGCATCGCGAACATTGTGTGTTTACTTCAGACGTTTTACGATAACAGTCTTAAAAACCTCCGTTGCACAATTCTGCAACCCCGTTGATAAACAAACAAAAATGTTCACTAACATTTAATCTTGAACTGCCATCGTGGAAAGATAAACGATTATAAAAACAACTCGTTGCAGCTAATTCATTATACATTACGTTCAGTTTCAATTGTAACAATGTTCTCAACGCCCACAACAATAATTATTTACTAATGTTGATACGAGAAAGAATAGGGAAACAATATACGGCCGTGAGATACACAGTCCAAGTAGATAAGTAATTAGGAGTAACTTTGCTATTTTTACCAAAAGCACTTCATTCAAGTGTTTGATATTTAATACGTAAAACATCATTAGCAAGCATTTTTTTAAATATTTTCCCAAAACTACTGCTCATAACTAATTGCAAAGACATTGGTTGTTTCTGGAACACTAAATAAATTTAGTGCTCAGACTGAAAACGTTTTCTCTTTGTTGTTCAAATCCAGCGTTGATGAAATGTAATGCACAGAGGAAGCAAAACTTTCACTAGTTTGCGAAATGAGCTGGAAACGCTATGTGAGCCGAGAGCTCGCGGAAATAACCGGAAAACGGATGTCTGGTGGAGCACATGCGAGCTCCTCATTCTCCCTCCCATGAATTTTTCCGCGGGCTGGACTGAAGTCAATCAAATTGCCCACCCGAGGCCCAGATCAATAAAAGTATTACCAACACGACCTCAATGCGAACAGAACCGGTGATGTATGAAGATTCCCTATTTTGATTTCGATTAACTGAATCTTCCATAAATTTGGCCTTGTGTAGTTAAAGAAATAGGTAATTTGAAATGAAAGACATGTCGTAATTATTACTTCTAACTTGGGTGGGTACTAAAACAATGACGTCACAAAGCAGCATTAGAAGCTTTCTGAACTGAAGATAATCATAGCTGAGCGCAGTGGCACTGTCTGGAACGATAGGTTAGGAAGAACAGCAGCAGAATGTGGCCAGTCCGGCAACTATTAATACAGCTGCGTGTGCATTCAGATGCCACTGAAAGTTCGTCTCTGAGAAATAGTCAAACTCAAACCATAATAGAGTGTATCGGACACATGCTTTTGTTGGTGCTATATGTTTATAAAAAACAAAACACAATTAAATTTTTCTTTGTTAATCAGACCTTAATACTGACCCAAATTGCAAATAAAGCGTTGCACACGTAAGACGTGAAGACGTGAGCTATCAAGGGCACTTCCTACCAGCGATCTGATTTATTGAGAGGATCTTCAGAATAGACTAGGATATCAACATACGGAATCAGGAGGACGCACTTCTCAACTGTTTTCGAGAAAATAGAATCTGAAATTTTAGATATACATATTTACTTCATATGATCACTATTAATGAAGGATTCTGCAGTCGAGTGAGTAGCCGCTTGCTTTCATAAGCGCTATATCTTTCTGTGGCTCCCCATTCTTCTCACTGGTCAACGAAATGTGCACCGATTAGACACGATGTGCTGTTAAAACACTGTGAAAATCGTACCGCAGGCGCACACCAATGAATAGTTCCGAAGTTAACTTTTAATCAGTTTGCTGGTTCAGTTTGGCTGTCAATCGTCGAGGATGTAAACTAGTTGTTATCAATAGGTTTTGAAATATCTGTGATTATAAAAATCAACTTATCACTGTCTAGTCGATACCGTCTTGATACAGTAATACAAAGACATTCGCTTCATGTGAAGAATACACCGTAATTATCTCTGGTCTACCAGAAATCATCTGTGGAAAAGTCCGTAATTAAAGCTCTAATCATGATATCAATTAGTTTGCGCTATCTGTCTTATTTTTTGGCTCGTTAGTCGTCTGACTGTTTTGATGTGGCCTTCCACGAATCACTCTCCTGCGACAACCTCTTCATGTGAGAGTAGCACCTGCAACCCACACCCTCAATTGTTTGCTGTATATATTCCAGTCTCTGTATTCCCCTACAGTTTTTACACTCTGCAGCTCCCCCTAGTACCAAGGAAGTTGTTCCCTGATGTCTTAACAGATGTCCTATCATCCTGTTCTTTCTTCTTATCAGTGATTTCCATACGTTCTTTTCCTCTCCAATTCTGCGGAGAACCTCCACATTCCTTAGATTATCAGTCTATCTAAGTTTCAAGATTCTTCTGTATCACCACATTTCAGAGGCTTCGATTCTCTTCTGTTCCACTTTTCTCACCGTCCATGTTTCATTATCATGCAATGCTGGCTCCAAACGTACAGTATCAGTAATTTATTTTTCAAATTATGGCCTATTTTTGATACTAGTAGACTTCTCTTGGCCAGGAATATCCATTTTGCCAGTTCTAGTCTGCTTTTCATGTCCTTCCTGTTTCGTCCGTCATTGGTTATTTTGCTGCGTATGTAGCAAAGTTTCTTAACTTCATCTACTTTGCGAATATCAGTCCTGGTGTTAAGTTTCTCGCTATTTTCATTTCTGCTACTTCTCATTACTTTCGTCTTTCTTCGATTTACTCTCAATCCGTAGTCTGTGCCCATTAGACTGTTCATTCTATTCAACAGATTGTAATTCTTCGCCACTTTCGCCGAGGACAGAAATGTCATCAGCGAATCTTACCATTGATATCCTTTCACCTTGAATATTAATTCCATTCTTGAACCTTTCTCTTATTTACATAATTGCTTCTTTAAAAGTGACATGTTCCACATCCACGAGGATCTCCTCAACACGAATCTATGGAACGAAAAACTAATCTAATCTAATCTAATCTGTCTTACACCCCTTCTAATACAAGCACTTTCTCCTAGGTCATGCACCCTTATTATTCGCTCTTGGCTCTTGTACATGCTGTATACTGCCCGTCTCTACCTATAGCTTACCCATACTTTCCTCAGAATTTCGAACATCTTTCACCATTTGGCATTGTCGAACGCTTTTTCCAGGTCGACAAAACCTATGAGGGTACCTTGATTTTTCTTAAGCCTCGCTTCCATGGTCTACCTCAACGTCACAACCACGTATCTGGTGCCTTTACCTTTTTTAAAGCCAAATCGATTGTCATCTAATACATCCTAAATTTTCTTTTGCATTCTTCTTTATATTATCGTGTCAGCAACTTACAGGGATAAAATTTTAAGCTGATTGTGCGGTGATTCAGACACTTGTCAGCTACTGCAGTCTTCGGAATTGTTTGGATGATATTTTTCCGAAAGATAAATGGTATATCGGCAGACTCATACATTCAGCACAACAACGTGAATATTGGCTTTATTGCCACTTCCTCCAATGATTTTACAAATTCCGATGGAATTTTATCTATCCATTTTGTCTTATCTGATCTTAAGTCTTCCAAAGCTCTTTTATATCCCGATTCTAACAATGGATCCTCTATCTCTTCTATGTGGACTACTGTTTCTCCTTCTATGACATCAAATAGATCTTCCTCCCCATAGCGACCTTTAATGTACTCTTTCCATCTATCCGCTCTCTCCTCTGCCTTTAGCGGTGTAATTCCCATTGTACTCTCAATGTTACCACCCTAGCTTTTAATTTCGCATAATATTGTTTTGACTTTCCCGTATGCTGAATCAGTCCTTCAAACAATCTTTTCTTGTTCAATTTCGGTCATTTCGTCTTAGCTTTCCTGCGCTTCCTATTCATTTCATTCCTCACATACTTGTATTTCTATATTTCTGACTTTCTTTGAACATGTTTGTACTTTCTTCTTCCGTCGATTAACTGAAGTATATCTTCTGTTACCCGTGGTTTCTTCATATTTACCTTCTGTATACCTATGTTTTTCTTTCCAACTTCTGTGATGGCCCTTTTTAGAGATGTCCATTCCTCTTCAGCTTAACTGCCTACTGAGCTATTCCTTATTGCAGTATCTGTAACCTTAGAGAACTTCAAGCGCATCTCTTCATTCCTTAGTACTTAAGCATCCCACTTCTTTGCGTATTCATTCTTCCTGACTAATCTTTTAAACTTCAGCCTATCTTCATCACTAAAAAAGTGGGACCAGACTCTATATATGCTCCTGGGTACACCTTACAATACAGTATGTGATTTCGAAATCTCTGTGTGACCATGAAGAAATCTAACTGGAATCTTCATATATCTCCTGGCGTTTTCAGAGTCTGCGTCTGCCTCTTACGATTCTCGAACAAAGTGTTCTATATTACTAGCTGAAATTTATTGCAGAACTCAATTAGTCTTTCTTGCCTCCCATTCCTAGTATGAAGTCTATATTCTTCTGTAACCTTTTCTTCTACTATTTACCTTACAACCGCATCCCAGTTCCCCATAATTATTAGATTTTCATCTTCCTTTGCGTACTGAATTACCCATTCAGTATACTCATATTTTTTATCTACCTCATAATGTTCGACTTGTGACACAGCTATGTGTGCCTGAGATATCGTTGTCAGTTTCGGTTTGCTGTCGATTCTGATAAGAACAACTCTGTCACTGAACTGGTTGCAGTAGCACACTCTCTTCCCTACCCTTCTATTCATAAGGAGTCCTGTTCTCGAATACCATTTTCTGCAGCTTTTTGACATTATCGTACTCATCTGACCAGAACGCCTTGTCTTATCCCATTTTTTTCCATATTTCACTGACTCCCGCTACATCTAGATTGAGTCTTTACATTTATCTTTTAAGTTTTTCTAGCTTCCCTACAACGCTGAAACGTCTGACATTCCGCTCCCCGACTTGTAGAACGTTATTCAATCTTTTTGTGATGGTCGCCTTCCCCTTGGCAGTCCCTTCCCGGAGATCCTAATGAGAGACTATTCCGGGATATTTTGACAATGGAGAGATCATCATGACACTTTTTGAAATTACGGGCCACATATCCCGTGTGAATACATTATGCGTCTTTAATGGAGTGGTTTCCATCACCTTCTGCTTCCTCATCCCGTCGATCGTTTCTGATTCTTCCGCCTTTGGAGGAAGTTTCCCACCCGAAGAGCAAGAGAGTGCCCTGAACCTCTGTCCTCTCCTACATCCTCTTTGACAAGGCTTTTGGCGGAATGAGGATGACTTATCATGCCGGAAGTCTTTGGCCACGTAGCTGATGATTTTCATTCAATATTTAAGCGGTGGCGTTCGAACCCGGGATCGAGGAGGATTTGAGTACTAAAACGCTATCCTTAGACCAGCGGTTGTGTTACAGCAATTGCTTTAACTCCTGATTATTATAATATTATTAATCAGAGTTTTTACCTTATTGAGAAACCTATTTTAAATTAAATTACAGGCAGCGTAACTTACAACATTCAAAGATAGTGGTACCGTTGCTACCTTAAGCTTCGAGTTTGTGACAAAGATTGTCTCTGACTTGTGAATAAGCACTGTTACTTGAAAACTGCGCTTAACATGTACTTTATATTTCTTGACTTCGGTAGAGATATGAAGTTCGGATAGCCTTGAAAAGATATTGGGCAGCTCACCTTCGTTCAAAATAATGTTCACAAAATCACAAACTCGTAATTTCAACAAACCAGAGATCCTACTATCTTGGATTTAAGCTTGAGCTGCGTAATAAGTGAAACTTCCTCATAGTGAACTTCATTTGGCTGACACACAATAGAATTTTCAAGTCGCTCAGTCACAATCAATCTTAAAGTGATTCACAAAAAATCTTTAAAATCATTGCGTTCTTCTTTTAACAACTTTATTACAATAACCGTAATACTTCAGTAACATTGGCACGTACTGAACATTAACAACTCATATACACATATTTCACTTGTTCGTAGCTAAATCATGAACTATTAGTATTTCATTTGATTAGAAGTTAACACTATTTGTTCCATTTGTTCCAGTTATTAATGTAGGATCAAGCGACTCGCTTCGGGAGGTCTTCTTTGACAAACCACCGTCGTTTTAACGCCAACGTTGACCAGGAGAGATGGCAGCATTACGACTGGAGGACTGGTCCTTCTGCTCCTATCACGCCCCATGCTCAAACCATGGAACGGGAAACAGAGCAAACATCTCTTGCAGTATCATGTTACAAAACACAATACATAAGATCTTTCCATTTCATTATCAGCAGAAATTTTAGGACGACTTACAATCAATGTGTTGCCTGGCGGGGATTGCTCGATGATAGAAGGTACTAATCACTTGATCGTCACAATCTCTTGGTCTAACCTCACCGCCGGTATACCTTTTTCTATCCTTCCCACGTAATTCTAACAACACATTTACGGTCACTGTGGAATTTATCACTACTTAATGATTCATTTATTATTTTCGTTTGTCTTGAAAGTAGGTATAGTTTTTCGTAAGGAGATTGGATATAAAAACACGATACACAAGAACTTTCATTCAGACCTGTATAGCCATTTTATTTACATCATTGCAACTACATTTGTGATAAATGTAGGCTAATGTGTAATCCATGGAGGATTGCACTAATCGGGTTGGTGGTAATCATAGAAACAGGAAAACTAATAATTATCGCGACGTACAGCAAAAGTAAGGAAAGCTGTTTTTGGATGTGCATGGTTTTGTCAATATGTCTTTTGCTGAACAACCATGGTTTACATTCAGAAACAATTCTCCATCTTCACACAATTTCGTCACGTACAAAGCATGTCTGTTATTAGAATTACAGGGAATGAAATAAAAGGGCACCGGAAGCGAGATTCGATCCAGAGACTTCGCGATGATAAAACTACACTCTTACTTACTCGCTCAGTCGGGGGATCGTTCAGTGCTAGCGACCACATGAAACACACAAGGACGCCTAAAATCTTCAAACACGATTTTCTCGAAAACTGTTAACAGTTGCGTCTCCCTGTTTAAGTATGTTGAAGTTCTAGTTATCCCCTACACGAATCAAATCCACTTTTAAGTAAATCCACTGGAGCTGTGAATTTGGGTATTTACTAATGAGGGCTCAGTATATGTATTTGGTTCTTTACTGCTACCTGCAAGTAAATCTGTCAGAGTTCGGAGTTGTCCATTTGGGTATGTACTGAGAGCTCGATTATGTGTCAAAAAATAAACGTTGGTAATTGTCGAACTGAAAAGGAAAATACCTATGAGAATTATCACGTGTCTGTTCTGTTACAATGAGATAAAATATCTCCTTATATATATATATATTACTACACAAATCCAGATTTCGGCTAGTAGTTAGTAGTAGTACCTGTTGTTCGGGCGTCAGTCACAATCAGTCAGTATTGAAAGAAACGTGACTGATGCCCGAACAACAGGGACTACTACTAACTACTAGCCGAAATCTGGATTTGCGTAATAAAATCTAAAAAAGGACGACTGATTGCTGCACTCTATAATTTATAAGACATATATATGGAAAATTATCGCCACGAATGAGAATCATCGACAAAAGTCGCCATTCGGCAGGTGTTGAATGTTTGGAGATCCATGTGTTACACGTCTTGCCGACAACAGCTGATGACCAAAATATCTTAGTGTCTCTGTCAGAAATTAGTCTCATTAATTTTCACAAATGATAACCAAGAATTTGGTATGATATACAAATGACTAAACCAGTTGGCTGATACAATATCTTCCTATCGATGATTGTACCTATTAGTTTACAAAGCTGAATTTCATGAATTACGAAGCTGTAATTTTTAAAAACAAATTCTTAGTGGTACTTGAATTTGAGTTTCAGTAGCTTGCACGAGACAGACTTGATATAGAAAATCGCTGAAATTCAAATACATGTTGACTTAATCTTCCTGGCATCTGAAAAGCTGGCATGTACAGTCACTTTACAGATGTTGGTCAAGTGGTATAATTGTAGTCAAACTGTAGTTAACACTAGTACTTAGAACCATCAATTAAATGGTACGCGAATTCCAATAATGATCATTATTCTACAGTACATGTAAGCCGGTATAATTTGCTTGTAATATCTGAAGTGTGCCATATTCATTCTCAAACTGGAGTTGTTACCTTGTCTTATTTAGTATTACTGACCGGCATAGTGTATGAAGTGTAGTGCATGGGGAAACAGGATTGGTGCGTTATAAGAATGAACCTGGTATTGATATAAGGTCATAATGATTTCGAATTGCACGCTATTGGATCTGTTCCCTCCGCACTATTAATGTGATACTCATATTTCGCACTCTAATCCCCAAGTCATTCACGCTCTAGCATCAAGCATACGATCCTCTTACTTTTGTTTGGATCTTTGTCAGCAACGTAACAATTACCCCACCTAGGAATCAGCTTGTCAGTGGGAGGTGTCATTTCACGCTGCTAACATCGTGTGGTACCTACACCAGGAATTGCAAATGCATTCCTATTTGTAGCAGTATTCATCAGAAACATCCTCTTATAGTATATTTAATTAATTTAAAAACAAGAAACTAGCTTTGTCTAATCGTGCAACGTATTTCATTTAGTTTTGTTTAACAACAGATGTTGTCTGTCATTAAAATATGTAATGAAGAGTAAAACAATGCGCCATTGCGCTGAAACAAAATTAGAATGATAGTCAAGGAAGGGCGAAAGGAATTTTTGCACCAAGGAAAATTCTGCATTGATGATCCAATTTCCTGTAAGCTGATGACGATTTTAAAGTATACGTATCATTTTGTCACTCTGTAAATTCTGTTTCTTACGTAAATACCGATGTGCATAGCTCACACAAACAAAAACCATGTAGCTAAGTAATCTTTGACTATTGCTCAAATATCTTTGTGTTGCTACAGCGTCTGTGCCTGAGAGTGCTAGCGAAGTTAAACGCTTTTTAAGTTTTTTCTTTATAAGTGAGAAATCAGACAGATGGAATTGAGTATGGATATTTTGGATGTAATTATGGAGACAGAAACTAAGGAGATAGCGCGTTTTTATGGAATGCTGTGAGAGTGAGGTAAGCGCGCGAACACGTAGCATTGTTTTGGGTTCTTGAGATTGTAGTACCGAAGCTCAGTTAGTAGGACTGTTACAGTACGTGGGTTGCTCTAATAGGAAGATTAGATTCCCCTTGCTTAAAATTATTTCCTGTTACGTAAATACTATCGTGAACATTCAGTTGATTTTTAAAGCGTTACTTTAGAATATCGAGACTGATTTGAATTTTGTCGGAAGTCATTTCTTGTCAATTAAAATTCCTACTCTTTATTCAGTTTATTATGTACATACGCGCATTGCACTCTCTGGTTTTCAGTCTTGGTTTTTTAATTTTACTTTGCTGCTGTAGGCTGAGCGATGCTTTCGCGAAATCTGCAAAAAATGTTCGTCAAGACACAAGGTAAGTGAAAATACACTTAAAAGCCAGGAACTTCTTTGTAAGTTCAGCTACACATTTATTTCAGAATTCAGTTTACTTTTAGAGTAGCACTGCATTTTTATAGAAACAGTTAGCTTTAATTTGCAGACAGTGTTGAGCAAATCGTAAGTCGTGCACATTACACGTATTTGAGTTAGGTATTAGATTGTTTGGTAATCATTTTTGAGAAGGTCTGGTATACAGTTTTAGGTAGAATCACTCATGTAGAGAGAAGCAGACAGGTAGTTAAGTTACATGATGAGTAAGAATATGTTGCCCAAAGGGTAATGATAACACAAAATAGTTTAAATCGCATTCTGTTCCACTGATTGTAGTTACACTCAGTCACGCGCAGAGGCGGTTCTCGGAATTTTCGTTTAAATGAAAACCCCAAACATCAGTTGGACAACAGCGATCAACGCTGCTACCCAGAGGTGCACTCCGAGCCCCATCGCACCAGACGTTTCGTTCGATGTAGTAGAGTTGAAGTAGCTCTCTGGGATCTCGCGCGTCGCCGTAATGTTCTGGAACATCTCCACAGACCCTTTGGGAGTGCGTGTCCTGTTGGGACTTTCGAAGTCCACGTGGTAGATACCAAATTTCTCCCTGCAGACAGACAGAAGAGACACAGTCGAATTATTCAGCGATTGCAAAGTTAGTAAATATACTTTTGATAACGATACGATTGGGCACTAAAAGGAGTTTAAGATTAATTCCGTAGCCACAGTCGTAATGAAGTGTCAACTATCGCCAGTAAACTGTGGGCTCTGAGCACTATGGGGCTTAACTGCCGAGGTCATCAGTCCCCTAGAACTTAGAACTACTTAAACCTAACTAACCTAAGGACATCACACACATCCATGCCCGAGGCAGGATTCGAACCTGCGACCGTAGCGGTCGTGCGGTTCCTGACTGTAGTGCCTAGAACCGCTCGGCCACCTCGGCCGGCTCAGTAAATTGTCTAATTATGTAATGGACATGTTGTGTCTGTTCTTTCGGACATGTCGAAGGCGTGCTATGGTAATTCGTGTAGTTGTAGTGCCCACTGTGTCTGGATGGCGTAGTGGTCAGCACATCTGCCTTGTAAGCAGGAATCCAAGTCTGGGATAAATTTTGAACTTGCCCCATGATGTAAATCAATGCCCACTGGCAGCTAAAGTGTAATTCCTTTGTGTATTAATTATAATAGTAATAATTTTTACCAACTTGGAGTAGTTATCGTCTCTGGTAGATTCTGTCTCAGATAAGAAACACAGTTGAACACGCGTAATACTGGTTTCAACAAATTGAAAATAAAATTGAAACCCAAAACATGTGTGTCAGATACGATGAGATAAAGAGCAAGTTTGGACCACAATTCCAGAGAAACGACTTTGTTCGAGTGACAGTATGTTTTAAATGTAGAGAATGAGTGTCACTCTGTCACTGCACGTGTCGATGTGGAAAAGAAGGTCCAGTACAGAACATAAAACAATTGTCTATGGCCTCCAAACCAGTCACTATTCTTTCAAAACCGTTTCCAAATCCGCAAGGGTCTTCATAAGGTTATAGGTATCAAAGCACTTACCCAGGTCATTCCAGACAGGCTCTGTTTTCTGTTATGTTAGTCCCAGTGATCGCCCCATGCACTGCTGTTTTCTTGTGTCATCATTCTTCTCTTGACTCTACCATTCCTCCTCTCCTGTTTCTGGTCATCGCATCCAGTATTTTCTTATTTCCTTTACTCTCCAGATGTATTATCTCGACCCATTTTTCCACCCATTCACTCTTCTTCTACAACCACTCTGTGTCTCTCTCTTCACCATTTTACATTTTCTATTGTTTCTGATGTCCTTTTCGAAACCGTGGTCAATATTAGTAATCGACTATACCGGAATCCGGTAACAGTTGCAAGTTGCCTACATACGGCTTCCAGGAGAAAAATTTGATTTTCAATATTTCGCATAATTATTCACCGAACCTACAAATTTAAAATGCTGTCATAATCTGCTCGTTAATAGGTATAATCTTAGGTTAAAAGCTTCACACAATAAGGCAGGTATTACAGTTATAAACTGTGCGTTTCTCTTGAGACAGCATTACTCGCAACACGCGAATAGCCGTAATTTATTCATCCACTATTTGAGGAAGAGAACACTCAGCGTCTTCCAACAAACATCACACATAACGCAGTTTTCAGAACGTTTCTCGTGGAGAACAGGGCCGGAATAAAAGTACTTTAAAAATAAACGCAAACTTTCTCGTCTGCAAAATCATTTATTTTGACGGTAACCGGTTTCGGTGAGTTTTTGACTATCCTCAGACCCTCATAGCAGGATGGTAGGCGGAGGCAGTGAATGGAGTGGGTGTTGTAGCTGCACTAACTTTAACAGCTCGAAACTTTACGAAACCTCCTTCACTAACGGAGCCCACAAAACGATGAAAGGAAAAACGTTTATCGCTTATTACATGTTTCTCGTTCCTTATACAGTAAAACGTCAGCCTCAGACATGATGTTTCAACTTAAAATTTCTTTGGGACTCCTTTCGCAACACAATATGCAGGCAGAATCCATATATACCACTGAATGTACCTGCAAAATTATGTCAGTGTACTACACAGTTTAGCATATGTTACCTCATAGACGTTTAGATACGAGGAAAACTAGTTTCTGCTTAAAACAGCACATGGGTTGGTTGGTTAGTTTGTGGGACTGAAGAGGCCAGACTGCGACGATCATCGGTCCCTTTTTCCTAAATTTCAAACACCCATACAGAATAAAAACGAACAATGGAACAGACGGCAAACGACGCAGGACAAGGAAGACTTAGACAGAGACGAGAGGAATTAAAATCACACAGAGTGTGACAGTGTTTGGCCGATCATAGAGACAAAAAAGGAACAGCCAACCACAGAGAAACACACTAAAAACTCAGTCTAAAATCGTAGGCCAAAGGCTAGACTCAACACAAAAGAAGACAAACACTCAGATTAAGTGATAAAAACCCCCTGCCCGGATAAATCGCAAAACTAAGCCTGCCATGGCAGTATCATCTGCTAAAAGGGCAGGGAGCATATCAGGCAGCGCAAATGTCTGCCTGAGCACAGCTAAAAGGGGACAGGCCAACAAAATGTGGACCACCGTCAAAGACGCCCCGCAGCGACATAGAGGCGGCGCCTCACGGCGCAGTAAATTTCTGTGCGTCAGCCGGGTGGGGCCAATGCAAGCCGATCAAGGGACAACTGAGTCCCTGCGAGTGGCTCGCATGTATGACCGCCACACAGTCGTCGTCTCCTTGATAGCACGGAGTTCATTGGGTGTGGTCAGATGGCGCCATTCAGTGTCCCAAAGAGCTAAAACTTTGTGGCGTAAGACTGTTCGCAAATCAGTCTCTGGGATGCCAATGTCCAGAGTTGGTTCACTGGTGGCCTGTTTGGACAGGTGGTCAAAATCTTCATTGCCCGGGATGCCGACATGACCAGGGGTCCACACAAAGACTACATAGCGACCGCAAAGGGCAAGAGTATGGAGGGACTCCTGGACAGCAATCACCAGACGAGAGCGAGGGAAACACTGGTCGATAGATCATAAACTGCTCAGGGAGTCGCTACAGATAACGAAGGACTGACCTTAGCAGGAGCAGATATAATCTGGGCATGAATGATGGCGACCAGCTCAGCAGTGAAAACGCTACAGCCAGCCAGCAATGAGCGTTGTTCATAATGGTCCCCTAGAGTGAGAGCATAACCGACACAACCAGCAACCATCGAACCATCAGTGTAAACAACGCCGGAGCCCTGATATGTGGAAAGAAAGCGGCGGTGGAAGGCCTCCGGAGGGAGTGAGTCCTTCAGGCCCTGTGCCAATTCAAGCCGAAAGCAAGGGCGGGGCACACACCATGGGTGTGTACACAGGGGGGGGGGGGGCAGAAAGGAGGTGGAAGAGGGAAAACCCCAAGCCTGGAGAGAAGCTCTCTGATGCGGACTGCAATCGTACAACCCGACTGGGGCCGACGTTCTGGCAGATGGACGACCGATTGAGGGAACAGGAGACGATAATTAGGATGCCCGGGCAATCTACAAACATGTGTAGCATAAGTGGTCAGTAAGCGTTGGCGCCGTAACTGCAGTGGAGCGACACCTGCCTCCACAAGTATGCTGTTCACAGGGCTGGTCCGGAAAGCACCAGTGGCAAGTCGGATCCCGCTGTGAAGGATTGGGTCCAGCACCTGCAATGCAGAAGGGGATGCTGAAACGTAAGCCAGGCTCCCATAATCCAGACAGGACTGGATTAACGCCTGGTAGAGCCGTAAGAGGGTAGATCGGTCGGCGCACCAACTGGTGTGGCTCAAGCATTGCAGAGCATTAAGATGCCACCAACACATCTGTTTAAGCTGCTGAATATGTGGGAGCCAAGTCAACCAGGCATCAAAAACCACACCCAGAAACCGATGTGTCTCCACCACAGCAAGAGGTTCGCCATCAAGATAAAGCCACGGCTCAGGGTGAACCGTGCGTCGCTGACGGAAATGCATGACGCAGGTCTCGGCAGCCGAAAACTGGAAGCCATGCGCTACAGCCCAAGACTGCACCTTGCGGATAGCACCCTGCAGCTGACGTTCAGCAGCTGCAATGCCAATGCAGCTATAGTAGAGGCAGAAGTCGTCAGCATACAAGCAAGCTGAGACAGACGTTCCCACCGCAGCAGCGAGCCTGTTAATCGCAATTAAAAACAGGCAAACACTTAAGACAGATCCCTGTGGTAACCCATTCTCTTGAACTCAGGGGGAACTATGGTAGGCCGCGGCTTGCACGCGGAAGGTACGATGCGACGGAAAATTTTCTATGAAAATCGGCGGTGGACCCCGAAGACCCCAACCATGAAGTGTAGAGAGGATGTGATGGCGCCATGTCGTATCGTACGCCTTCCACATGTCAAAAAAGACAGCAATGAGGTGCTGATGGCGGGCAAAGGCGGTACAGATGGCTGACTCAAGGCTCACCAGATTGCCGGCGGCAGAGCGGCTTTTATGGAACCCAACCTGAGACGGAGCCAGAAGGCCCCGAGATTCGAGTACCCAGCTCAACCGCTGGCTCACCATGCATTCGAGCAACTTGCTAAGAACGTTGGTGAGGCTAATGGGGCGGTAGCTGTCCACTTCAAAATGGTTCTTGCCAGGTTTCAAAATGGGGATAACAATGCTTTCCCACCATTGCGACGGAAACTCACCCTCGACCCAGATATGGTTGTAAAGGTCGAGGAGGCGTCGCTGGCAGTCGACTGAGAGGTGTTTCAGCATCTGACAGTAGATGCGATCTGGCCTGGGAGCTGTATCAGGGCAAGCAGATAGGGCACTGTGGAATTCCCACTCACTGAATGGAACATTGTAGGATTCAGGATGGTAGTTGTGAAATGAAAGGCTCCAATGTTCCAACCGCTCTTTAATGGAGCAGAACGCCAGTGGGTAATTCACAGAAGTGAAACTGAGAGAAAAATGGTCTGCTAAGAGGTTTGCAACTATGTCGAAGTCAGTACAAACTGCTCCATTCAGTGACAGCGCAGGGACGCAGGCAGGGGTCCAATAGCCATAGAGGCGCCTAATCTTGGCCCAAACCTGTGATGGAGAAATATGGAGGCCAATGGTGGAGACATACCGTTCCCAGCACTCCTGCTTGTGTTGGCGAATGATGTGATGGGCCCACGCAAGGGGCTCTTAAAGGCGGTGAGGTTTTCTAATGAGGGATACCGCTTGTGACGCTGGAGCGCCCGCCTGCGATCTTTAATCGCCTCGGCGTTCACAGGCGACCACCAACGCACAGTCCTGCGCCGAGGGGACGCAGAAGAACGGGGAATGGCAGATTCTGCGGCAGTAACGATGCCGGTGGTGACTGAATGAACCACCACATCAATGACTTCATTAGAAAGAGGCTCAATAGCGGCAGTGGAGGAGAACAAGTCCCAGTCAGCCTTATTCATAGCCCATGTGCAAGGGCGCCCAGAAGAGTGACGCTGTGGCAGTGACAGAAAGATCGGGAAGTGGTCACTACTACACAGGTCGTCATGCACACTCCATTGGACAGACGGTAAGAGGCTAGGGCTGCAGATTGAAAGATCGATAGCTGAATAGGTGCCATGGGCCAACTGAAATGTGTGGAAGTAAAAAAAAATGGTTTAAATGGCTCTGAGCACTATGGGATTTAACTGCTGTGCTCATCAGTCCCCTAGAACTTAGAACTACTTAAACCTAACTAACCTATCACACACATCTATGCCTGAAGCAGGATTCGAACATGCAACCATAGTGGTATCGCGGTTCCAGCGGCTACAACCGTTTGGCCACTCCGGCCGGCTATGTGAAGGCACCATCATTTAAAATGGAAAGGTCAAACTGTGTCAATACATTCTCAACGGTGGCGCCTCGACCTGTTGCCACTGACCTACCCCACAGAGGGTTATGGGCGTTGAAGTCGCCCAGTAACAGGAAAGGTGGCGGAAATTGGGCTATCAGTGCAGCCAGGATGTGCTGTGGGACATCACCATCTGGTGGAAGATAAATACTGCAGACAGTAACAGCTTGTGGCGTCCACACCCAAACAGCGACAGCCTCTAAAGGTGTCTGTAGATAGAGACAGACTCGCTGTGAAGGGAGTGAAGGACGTAGATGCAGACGTCACCAGATACCTTTTCATAAGCCGCCCGGTTCCTATAATAACCCAATAGCCACGGAGAGCAGGGGTTCGCATTGCTGGAAACCAAGTTTCTTGAAGAGCAATGCCGAGGAAAGGGTGAAGTCTGAGAAGTTGTCGGAGCTCAGGAAGATGGTGGAAGAAACTGCTGCAGTTCCACTGGACCATGATATTGTCCATGGCTGAGAAAGGCGTGAAGGGACTGGGGAGGCAGATTACGCCACTGGGTCACTTGCTGCCACCAATTCAGTATCAGCACGAGTGACATCCATTGCATCAGAGGGTCCGGCGAGATCCAGGTCTTCAGCAGGCGCCAGAATCTCGACCTCATCCTCAGACGCTGAGCTTGTAAGAAGTGTGGGACGGGTGCACCACGATGTCGGGATTCTTGGGAACCTTTTTCTTTTTCTGCTTCTTGCACTTTGTCTTCGGTGGTTCTGGCTGGGAGGGCTTCACTGGGTCAGTCTCAGGGACGGACGATGACTGTGAGGCCCAACGACCAGCGACTGGTGGTTGTTTTAGCCACTTGCGGGTGTCCGCTTTTCCACTGGTCGGAACTTTCGAAGGAGTCGAAGAAGTCATACACTTCTCCAGCTGGGAAGTGGGAACTGATGTCCTGATAGTTGGGGGGGGGGGGGGTGTTGCTCCTGTAGATGGAGCAGGAGCAACAGGGAGTGAAGTGTCCCCCACAATCAAGAGGGCCAGTGGATTCTGAGGGATCATAGAGCCAACCGTATGTGACGACACAGGAGATGGGAGAACCATTGTTAAAGCAGCGGCGTAGGTTGACGTCATTGGCACAGGATGTAGCCTCTCATATTTCCACTTAGCCTCAGTGTAGGTCAGGCGGTCCAGGGTCTTATATTCCATGATCTTCCATTCTTTCTGGAATACCTGACAGTCCAGAGAGCAGGGGGAATAGTGTTCTCTGGAGTTAACACAGACGGGAGGCGGGGCACATGGAGTATTGGGATGCGAAGGACGTCCACAATCTTGACACGTGATGCCGAAGTACATCGGGGTGACATATGCCCAAACTTCCAGCATTTAAAACACCGCATCACAGCGGTAAATCATCACCTTGACCTTTTCGGGTAAGACATCACCCCAATGGCCAACATGAAGGCACCAGTGGTTTTCTGATTATCCCTCAGACCACGATGGATGCGCCGGACAGAGTAAACACCTCGTCATTCTAGGTTGGCGCGTAGCTCATCGTCTGACTGCAGAAGAAGATCCTGTGGAATATAATACCCTGGACAATGTTTAAACTCTTATGGGGCGTGATGGTAACTGAAACATCCCCTAACTTGTCACAAGTGAGCAACCTCCGTGACTGGGCAGAGGATGCTGTTTTCATTAGAACTGACGCAGATCGCATTTTGGACAAGCCATCCACCTTCCCGAACTTGTCCTCTAAATGCTCCACAAAAAACTGAGGGTTCGTCGACATAAATGATTCACCATCAACTCGCGTACAGACAAGGTACCGGGGCGAATAATCTACACCGCCGTATTTAGCCATGGACTGGCCTGGGAGGGAAATGATCTCGGATCATATTTCTTGCCATTGAGGTTAGACCTCAATAGCTTAGAGACTGCTGGTGGAGGCCCACCAGCGAGAGATGATGTACCACGCTTCATTGCGGGTCATCTGCCCTTATGCCACCGACTCTGACCAGGGGCTCTCGCCACGGGCGCCACCCAGCCACAGCAAAGACCACCTGGAAGGATGGCCTTTGCCTGGAGCCCTGATGCCCTAGAGGGATAGACATCTACTCCTCGGCATACGTAGGGAGGTAGCAGCTCAGGCACCAGCAGTGTGATCCCTGTGTAGTCGGGGGGCTACCACCTAGAGGGTACATGACGACCCCACCACAACGGACTGGCTACCGTGCTGGATGTCGGGTGTTGAATATCCATGTATATCACGAGTGCGAAGATGGAAGTGCACAATGGAGTGAATGTATGCTACCCGGAACGCACTGCAGCTGATTTTGTCGGAAGCTCAGTGTAAGTCCAATTCCATGACAATATTGGGTGTGACAGATCTTAGGGCAAGATGGATTTAAGATGCACCACATAAAGCGTCCTTCCCCAAATGGTACGCACTAACGGAAAATTTTGAAATGTAGTGGTCAAACCCCTTAGGGGACCATCACATTAAGGCCGAAACGTTTGAGACTCATTTTAGTCTCCTCCTTACGACAGGCGGGAATACCACGGGCTCATTCTAACTTCCGAACCCGCAGGGGGGACAGCACGCAGTAAAATATGTTAATTCCTAAGGGAACAAACTTCTGAGGTCATCGGTCGCTAGACTTACACACTACTTAAACTAACTTATGCTAAGAACAACACACACACCCATGCCCGAGGGAGGACTGGAATCTCCAGCGGGAGTGGCCGCGCAGTTCGTGAAATGGCGCCTCCAACCGCGTGGCCACTCCGTACGGCAGCACGCTTTAAACATCAGACTAGGAGGTGATGTTTTAATTTATTTTCATTACTTGAAAACCTATTCACGACAAATTTTGCATACATTACCTGCATGTATCAGAGGATGTACCTGCAGAATTATATCACTGCACGACAGGTAATTCAAGAGATATGACGTCATAAACATTGACTGCTTGAAAAATTTGTTTGCGCTTGATATGGAGCGCAAATTACTCAGACTAAATAGATCCACTATTTTATAATGAGAGCACTTTGATACTTCCAACAAACTTTAAGCACAATTTGAGACCTTTAACAAACTTTATCTCGCTTGCTTCATTAACTTAAAATATTTAAGATATTAACCCATTTGTACTCAGGTGATTGAAGTTGCTTTTATATACTGGAGTTCGATTCTTTAGTGAATCGGGATTCATACTAAACAGTTTTTTTCAACTTCATAAGTCCACCAAAGCTTCTCATTGTAACGTCTCCAGTTACCACTTCTTGAACACACCCAGCGGTTTTGTTTCTTCTTTTGACAGGTGAAAAATAGGAGAATGTAAAAAGCGGCTTTTAAGAATGAGAACTAGGGAGGAACACTTCAAAGAGCTGTGGATCATTTACTTAATTCAAATGGAGAAGCGAAGGAAAATAGAGCAACAGAGGAGACGGCGTATGGACTGGAAACGGATAAAAGTGGAGGAGGAACTGAAGAAGTCCTGGGGTTGTATGAATTAGGTGTAAAAATGATCAGAGGAGCGTAAAAGCTGAGTACACAGTGCCTGTAGAGAGTTATGACTGCAGTACAGAGGGAAATGAGAACTGCATAAGGCTGACAGCAGATGGTGACGAGTCGAGTACGGTGAGAAGTTTCAGGGAAGGAAGAAGTAAGATTAGGGTTTAACGTCCCGTTGGCAATGAGGAAGTTTCTAGCAATTGTGGAGTGTAATACAGGAAACCGGAAGAAATGACAGAGAACAGAACGTATAAGGCTAGCTGATAGCTGTGTGAGACATGTGAGAGAAACGATATTGAATAAAGAAATCCCCCAGAAAAATAAGAATGTGAAATGCTAGTTCTGGGCCATGAAGGACAGTGAGGAAAGCAAGGAGCGAGCCAGTGAAATGATATTGAATGAGTGTAATAAAAATGCAAAAGAAGAGAAAAGACCATTCTAGCTACATGATATTTTCCATTTTTGTTTCTCCTATTTTGTAGCATTAGGAACCCCTACTGAACAAAATTAAGCAACCATGATTACAGTATGGGTACATGAATATATGACTGTTGACACGAGGTTGCCTAAGGAGATGCACTAGATGAAGATGGAGAACAAGAAACCTAGGCAAATTCTAAATGATAAGTGACTAAAAAAGAGTGGAACAATACGTGTAGAAGACTAGGCCACAGTAGCGGCAGAGTAGTGATGGCAATACTGGCGAAAATGGAGAGACTTGACTGCCAATCAGGCCATTCCATTGGAAGCAAATTGTACGAGATGGTGATGATAATGAAGATGAATAAAATGGTGGTGATTACGACAATGAAGAAAATGGTGGCGTTGGTGAGTCTTCTTACTGGTAGTGGCGGAGAAGTGGTTGCAACACTGGAGAAAATGGAGAGACTTGACTTCAAGTCAGGCCATTCCATTGGCAGCAAATTGTACGAGATGGTGATGATAGATGAATAAAATGGTGTTGATTACGATAATGAAGAAAGTGATGGTGGCGATGAGTCTTCTTACTGGTTTCATGCTGTCCGCCACGACTTCATACTGACAAACCTCTTCACCTCAAAGAAGCAATTACGCCCAACGTCCTCAATTACTTGTTGGGTGTATTCCAATCTCTGCCTTCCTCTACAATACCGTCTAAGACTCCCACTAGTACTTTGGAAATTATTCTCTGATTTCTTAATAGTGTCCTATCGTCCTATCCCTTCTTCTTGTCCGTCTTTTCCACATATTCTTTCCCTCACCTATTTTGGCGGAGAATCTCGTTATTTCATACCTTATCAGCTCACTTAATTGTTTTACTATTAATTTGTTTTATCATCATAGCATCAAATCATAGCTTATTGCAGCAGTGTCAAGACATATACCCTCAAAATAAATTGATGGGGAAATATCTCTCAAGTAGTGTGTAGTATTCCCGCACTGCCTTTTGTCACGATGATACCAGAAATACATGGGCACCACACGATGCGTGTGGTGCGTGGGGAGCCATCCTCATCCATGACTGCTTAACCACCACCCACAGCTCACAGAGAAACGTCGGAAAAGTGCCCAACAAGCACTTATTGTTTTCACTGGCGTTCAAGATGTATACAGTAGGAATGAGTTCAAGTAATCACAAACGTTATACAATTGCCCTAGTGTGTGTGGAGATTTCCTCAATTGTTTCAGACACGTCAACAATGTGCAGCATTTTTTTTTTGTTAATGTGACAAGTTGCTCGTGGTATGTACATGACAGAATAGTAAGTTCCCAATGAAACTGTTCCATTTCCCGTGACAAGGGCCTCTCTAACACCAGGCAGCCATCTCTAATATATTGGCTGACGACTGTATAGCAGCAAATATTATCATCTAAGAGCATTTGTTCCTTGGTCATACTAGTCTGAAAATTTAGGATACTGAACTTTCATTGTTTAGATAAAAGAGACACCAACATTTAATTATCTGACAGCGTAAGTCATCGTTTGGCTTCATTCCTTGTTGAAATTTAGGGACTATGTAAATTATTTTATATTATCTTTTGCTACTGCTTTTTGTGCTTTTGCCTCATTTATGGTTCCTAGCTGTTAGAGTTATATCATTAGTTTGATGCTTTTAAGTTGATCTCCGTGTTTCAAGACGTATTCAGGCATACACAGGAACAAAACTTCAAAACTGAAATGCTTAAAGGAAATGGTTAAAGATACTAAGGAATTAATGACATTAGCTAACAGTGGTCAATTATTTAAATCAATGGAAAAAAAGTTGAAAACTTGGGCCGGACTGGGATTCGAATCCGGGTCTCCTGCCTACTTTTTTTTTAGGCAGATGTTCTGAATACTTGTTTGCGGGGGGAGGGGAGTTTGCGAAGAAAACAGCAAGCTAAACGCTATCCAGAAGCAGAATCGTCTGGGACTGGATCGGAAGGAGGAGTTCGGAATAAAAAGAACGGAGTATTATTTTTATTTTTTTATTGTTTATTTTTTCTCTTTTTTTTTTGCAGTCGTATTGACCATCTAGGACCACGTTAACAACTTCAGTTCCTCTTCTTCCTTTGTTGTTGTTTCCTATTTTTCCAGTATTCCCTCATTTTCTCCCCTTGAAGTTTCTTCCTTTCCTCTGTCCACGTTCCCGATTTTTTTTTATTTCTTCTGCTTTGAAAGCCTTCCAAATTCAGTATTTCATTTTTAAAACTGTTTCTTTTTGCTACTTCTGATTCTTTGATGTTGTTTCTTTCTAGATCTTTCATTACTTCTGTAACCCATGCTATTGTCGATTTCTTCTTCCAGAAATATAGGAGTATTTGTTTTGTTAGTCTATTTCCGTCCATTCGGTAGAGGTGTTCGAAAAAGGTTAATCTTCGTTTGGCCATTACTTCAGATATTTTCATTATATATTTGTAGATCTTCTTATCACTTGTTATTTTCCAACCATCTGCAGTTTATAATTTTTCTTCGTTCTATTTCATTTTATTCATTTACTTATTTCTTTATTTTTTTTAAAGGAAAGGGAAGTCCGTCCACCCAACTGAAAGACAATAACCGTTCCACTAGTTGTTGCCACTAGGGTCCTCGCATTTCCTGATCATCCCAGCGTGTCTTCTCATTTCGTTCGGTGGACCAGTGTTGCTCGTTTTAAAGTCATCTACGTTGCAACGTCTTTACCGTTTCTCGTCATAGACGATGCAACTGCGCGGCGCATTGTGTAGTGCACTCAAGAGCTATTTCGAAAAATACAGTCTATGTTTGGGGTTCGTAACTAGCGCACATGCCAATCCTGCATGTAGTTCCTGATATCAGGTACATTCATTCGGCCGTCACTGAATAAGTGATGGACTGTACGGTCTCGGATCCTCGTGATGGTGTTGGTCCTGACATCGGATAGTGTATCCTCGGATAGTACGTTTCATCCGGAAGAACAACTGCTTGAGCTGTGAACTGTGTCGGTGTTACCCATAGTAGAAAAGCCAACGTTTGTTTGATGAAGTACCAGACCGCGGCGGTCTCCACAGCTAAGGCCGTGTTCGTCTATGTCAATCACGTGACACTGCACACACTCGGGGGATCCCACCACATGGATTTTATTTAGAAGTTCTTGTGTTATCTCTTTCCTATTGACTCTCAGATACCAAGTGGATTGGACGTCAGAGTCGAGTATGTCAGTGTGGTTTGTCCGCCACACGACACTCCAACGCGTGCTGGTATATCTCGTTTCCACCAGATTCGTTGTCGTCTTCGTTTCAGGGCGCAATAGATCTCGTTCGCCAAGGGCGGAAGCCTAGCACGTGTAACTGAGTTACAAATAAAAACGTCCAAGGTGGAAGAAAGGGGCCAAGATGTTTTGCAACGACACCATGGGCCCGAGGGAGGCTGGCGCTGAAGCTTTCAACAGCAAGGTCATGAGTCTGGTGGGCCAGCGATGCCATTACCGTAAATGTGAACTAGAGAAGTAGGCCACCGCTCTATCGTAAAGGTTTACTAACCCTAGTCGTCCCCTGTCCTTGAGGAGGGTGAGCGATTCGTATCGAACTTTAAACAACATTCCACTGCTGACGAAATAGCCGAGAGTAGCCATAATGCTGCGGTCCATTGGGTTCGTAATTGGAAGTGGCTATGCGATGTGTGGAATGCGCGACGATAGGTAGACATTGGCCATTGACATACTGTGTCCTCTGGAGCGTGTTCAAGATCAGCAAGTGGTGATTTGTTATCCCTGCACTAAGCTGGTGCACGAGGTACCTATAATTGTGGGTTATCGTACGGCGTATATAGTTTGTGAAGTCTAAAGCCCAAGCATTTCATCTGGTCGCTGACGCGCAAGGGGGTGACATTCTCAGATGGTAATACCGTCCCGGTTTGCTTGGCTACTGACTTTTCGACGTTAACTCGGTTACCCGAGACTGCGGCGAATGTCCTGATCCAATCCATGGCGAATCTCATATCATTACCACTACGGAGTACCAGCGTCACACAAGTAGTCTACGAAAGCGTTGCATCGGAAAGTGGCGGTATCGAGCATTATCCCACTCAGTCTACGGCGCAGGCCGCATAACAAGGGTTCTAAGGTCAACGCGTATAATATCATTGATAACTGGCAGCCTTGGTGCACTGAGCGGTGAATCTGGACGATTGACATTAAAAGACCATCAACGAGCGCTGTCGACGACGCATCGTGTTGCAGGCGCATCAGCACTTCGATAAAGGGATCTGGATATCGTGTGCTCCGGAGAACTACATACAATGATGAGTGGTCAACTCAGTAAAATGCTTGATTAAAATCGATGGATGCCAGTGCACGTGGTATGCAGCAAACCTTCGCCTATGTTATCAAGTCTCTGTATCGGCACAGAGTTGCGCGAACGTTCTGGGGACTCACGAACGATGCCTGATCCAGCGAATTGCATACTGTATAGTACTACTATTAGAACTACTGACAGCCTTGGGAGAGCCAGTCCTGACAAAACACTACCATCTAGTGAGCAAGATGTATGAGACAGACGAAATACCCTCGGACGTCAAGAAGAATATAATAATTCAAATCCCAAAGAAAGCAGGTGTTGACAGATGCGAAAATTACCGAACTATCAGTTTAATAAGTCACAGCTGCAAAATACTAATGCGAATTCTTTACAGACGAATGGAAAAACTGGTAGAAGCCGACCTAGGGGAAGATCAGTTTGGATTCCGTAGAATTGTTGGAACACGTGAGGCAGTACTGACCCTACGACTTATCTTAGAAGAAAGATTAAGGAAAGGCAAACCTACATATCTAGCATTTGTAGACTTAGAGAAAGCTTTTGACAATGTTGACCGGAATACTCTCTTTCAAATACTGAAGGTGGCAGGGGTAAAATACAGGGAGCGAAAGGCTATTTACAATTTGTACAGAAAGCAGATGGCAGTTACAAGAGTCGAGGGGTACGAAAGGGAAGCAGTGGTTGGGAAGGGAGAGAGAGACAGGGTTGTAGCCTATCCCCGATGTTATTCAATCTGTATACTGAGCAAGCAATAAAAGAAACAAAAGAAAAATTCGGAGTAGGTATTAAGATCCATGGAGAAGAAATAAAAACTTTGAGGTTCGCCGATGACATTGTAATTCTGTCAGAGACAGCAAAGGACTTGGAAGAGCAGTTGAATGGAAAGGACAGTGTCTTGAAAGGAGGGTATAATATGCACATCAACAAAAGCAAAACGAGGAAAATGGAATGTAGTCGAATTAAGTCGGGTGATGCTGAGGGAATTAGATTAGGAAAGGAGACACTTAAAGTAGTAAATGAGTTTTGCAATTTGGGGAGCAAAATAACTGATCATGGTCGAAGTAGAGAGGATTTAAAATGTAGACTGGCAATGACAAGGAAAGCGTTTCTGAAGAAGAGAAATTTGTTAACATCCAGTATTGATTTAAGTGTCAGGAAGTCGTTTCTGAAAGTATTTGTGTGGAGTGTAGCCATGTATGGAAGTGAAACATGGACGATAAATGGTTTAGACAAGAAGAGAATAGAAGATTTTCAGATGTGGTGCTACAAAAGAATGCTGAAGATTAGATGGGTAAATCACATAACTAATGAGGAGGTATTGAACAGAATTGGGGAGGAGAGGAGTTTGTGGCACAACTTGACTAGAAGAAGGGATCGGTTGATAGGACATGTTCTGAGGCATCAAGGGATCACCAATTTAGTACTGGAGGGCAGCGTGGAGGGTAAAAATCGTAGAGGGACCAAGAGATGAATACACTACGCCGATTCAGAAGGATGTAGGTTGCAGTAGGTACTGGGAGATGAAGGAGCGTGCACAGGATAGAGTAGCATGGAGTGCTGCATCAAACCAGTCTCAGGACTGAAGACCACAACAACAACAACAACAACATAGTACTACTGAAACTCTGAGCCAGAAACATGGTGAAAATTTTCATACGACTATCCAGCAACGTCAAGAGTCGGTAATCAAGGATACAGGACCCACCTTTCGGTTATGAATAGGCACTATCAGAAGTTTACAGGAAGTGGTACTTTTGGAGGTACCAGTCCTTGGTGTATCTCTGTCCAACACGTCACCAACAGCAGTTTCAAGGTCCGATAAAACTTAAAAGGGAGGCCATCTTGTCCCTCTTGCTGGTCGCGTCTTGGTCTCTGGCATCAGACCCTCATCTTTTGGCACGTCTCCTATCAAGTCCGCCTTCAATGCCTGCGGCACGGGGCATGGATCAGCCCTGAGACGTCTGTAACGACAGCCAGATCCGGTTTCTGTGTCTACTACATTCGAATTTAATGGTCATCAAAAGCCTTGGCTTATCCCGTTGTTCGTTGAAATGTCTACTGCCCTCCATTTAGCTAACGTGGACTAGCGCCTGTCGCGGCCTTTTGCACTCCGCCGGTATGTCAGACATTGAAGGTGGTTCTGTGGGTAAGCGGTCTTGTGCAAGCGTGCGTACTACGCTTCCTTCCAAATGGAGGTGCTTGAGAGAAGTGATCTATACTTTGGCACGATTGACTGATGCGTGTCTGTCTGGCGAGGGCGACTGCTCTGAAAACTCTCTGAGGACTGTACGCCACCCAGCTGCTTCCCTACGCTGCATCATGAAAGTTCGCCTGAGGGCCGGTTTCGCACTTAGTCCATCGTCTTTCTTATCATTTTACGGCTGAGGGATAAGGACTGCAATGACGGACACACTTATTCCATGTATCTTCCCCAGCTACACGACGAACTGGAGAGGAGAAATGGATGGTTTGAGCTTGCATGGGCTCCTGCTTTCCCATACCCTAAGGGAACTGAGAGCTGTGGCACAGATGTAGGCCGAGTGATCCGAGAATATTGTTGAGCATAGTTTCGCATTACACATCGCCGTCTGTAATTAGGAATTTCCATAAATCCGTCGGGTCGGCTGGATGAGTGACTGGTGAAGTGAGTATAGCAGGGTCTATCACAGTGGATGTGGCGTCATGTGTCTACCAGCTGAAGATTGTGGATGAGTATGTCAAGCTCAGTGCTCAGGAAATGGTGCGGAAGTTGGTCCGAAGGTGCTTACGTGCAACAAAAGTCCCCGCCAATAACCAGAACGTCATACCGATCCTGAGAGAGCAGCCCGATGTTCTCTGCAAAAATGCTGAAGCGTTCCCGCCGTCGATCTGCACCGGTAGAGGCATAGGAACTGATGAGTCAGACTCCGTCCACCATGGCGGCCATGCTCCGTGCACTGGGGAGATATCGAACGTCATCGGCTGCCAAACACTCTCTAAGAATGTCGTCGACGTCGCTGCCGGTGGATGAATCTTAGCTGTGTAACCGAAGGTCATGAAATCCGACTGCGTAGATCTCTTGCAGGAGAGTGATTTCGATGATCGCAGCTTTAAGCATATCTTGCAACTTGGAGAATTTATGCCACGTTGAAGTTGATTGTTGCCTTGCTTCTACCTCAGATGGTGTTGCCATCGATGGCGCCGCTAATTGCCACTCTCTTGGTCGCCACAGCGGTAAGGGCACGCTGGGTGACGCTCTTTCGTCCTCTCTCTTTTCTGTGGTAGCGTCACATCCAACGTCGTCTGCCCATGGGG
Source organism: Schistocerca serialis cubense (assembly GCF_023864345.2). NCBI lineage: Eukaryota > Metazoa > Arthropoda > Insecta > Orthoptera > Acrididae > Schistocerca > Schistocerca serialis. Next base: position 377,751,963 of record NC_064644.1, on the reverse strand, counting down.
TGTAAGTGCCAGCTGTTGTTGCGTAGAAGTTCCAATGGTCAGATCCTGTATCTCTTTCCTATGGAAGCTGATAGAGGGTCGTATGCCTTTTGCAACGACATCACTTTCCCGTTCCGTCGTGCGGATGAGGCAATCGTCGGAAGGTGCGCCCTGTCGCTTTTTATGTTTGCGAGGTAATCGTTGCTTACGGACATGAGTTGCTCTGTCGGAGTGGGACTGCTGATCGGTAGCCGTCGATCCCTCAGTAAGAATGGTTGAAGTCGGAACGACCCTGTATAATCGATGTCCATATTTTCTTCAGGTTCACCTGTTGACGGCAGTTGTGGGTATTGCAGTGTTGTCGGCTGGTGTGGCGTCGTGAAGTGAGTTGTGTCCTCGCTGGAGAATCAGGACGTAGATGATCGGTGCTTCCTTCGTCCATGGGGGATGTTTCCGCTACTTTAACGTAGCTGAGTCTCCGCTGGTGGCGCTGATTCTCCGACCGGTGTTTGCGTCAGTCGGCGTTGAATACACTCCGCAATGAAATGGCCTTCCTGGCCTCAGCCAGAACAAGTGAGTGGCTGGCCATCGCACATTACCATAACACGGCAACCGCCGATGCTCAGGTAGGACGGAACGTATTTCGGTCAGTTTGATATTTATTTGGAGAACACCATTGTACAGCTTATAAGTCTCTGCCATTTCTCGACCACGTGGGTGACCACGTTTCTGTGCGATCGGAAAGCCGCAGTTAAGACATAGGCTGGCACCTCGAAGTGGAGTTCACAGACTATACGTGTGTGCAAACCTAGGTCTGTATGGTCCACTGTAACCGTCCCGATGTGTCTATCGGAGTGTTTGACTTTAATGAGTTCGTGAATTAGTTCACTACAGTTGTGCACACCTAGGCATTTATCATCTTGACGTCAATCGACGCTGGACGTAATTGAGAAGTGGATGCCCACAATTTCCATTGTTTTCAGACGTAGATCGTCTCGTTCATCCTCATATGCGCGTGGTCTGGCGCGTTTCTGTTGAAACGTAACTGGAGCATTGCCTATCTAAAGAATAGCGCCATATTTTGAATGTGTGCCAAACGACTCACGACAGCTAGGAAGTAAACAACTGCTCGCATGCAGCTCCGCTGGCGAGACGCAAACAATACGTCCGCACCTCAACGCTGCTAAGCGTAAAACTGTTTTCTAGGCACATGCATTGATGGCAACAACACAGTGCTCATCGCAGCTGTCCGGACTATCATAGCGCGCCTCCCGTCAGATCTAAGTTTTCAACTTACCAGCACACTTCAGATGTAGTGCTCCTTGCCCATCAAACGCGGAATTTCATCGATTCCCGTAAGAGTTCGAGCATCCGCAGTAAAGTGATCATTGGCCTTAATTATACGTGTCGCGTTTGCTCTTTCGGACATGTCTAAAAGAACAGACACCATATATACATGAATTGCGTAAGACTCCGTAGACCAGTTTGGCGACTAATAGATAGAGCTTTGTTTACTCCTGGTGTTTACCTTGAGCTCCCTGTGAAATAGCCGTAATGCAAGACGTCACCCCACAAACCTTGAAGTCCAAAGCAAAATCCAGGTTCTCAGTAGATTATCAAATTAATTCTATCAAAACTTAAAGAGAATCAGAGCAAAAAAAAAAAAAAAAAAAAAAAAAAAAAAAAAAAAAAAAAAAAAAAAAAAAAATTGATTCCACAACGTAGTACTGAAAATGAGTCTCAAAAATTTTGGAACAGCCATCGCGTGCCCAGCAGGCTTTTCGGCGCTGTGGCTAGAAAAAAATCAATGCGAATTGACGGGTCAGCTGAATGGCGCACAGTTTTATTGACTAAATACAACAGTATGCGTCTTTCATCTGGTATATATTTCGCCTTCAGTCATGTCAGTTCAATAGAACCACTGCAAAATCGGCACATGGAAGTGTACAGAGAAAGCCTTCCCACCTCACGGAGCCAACCAATGGTTTAAGCAGTACGAAATATTGGAGGTAAAAATACGTTGTTGTATAACACTTTATGACTGGTGTCTTGTCCATTTGCACTTACCAGTAGAACATCTGCCACCTGAATGATTCATTGTAGAATAAGTCGAATTAATTCTCTAGTTCCCGAAAAGTACGAAAAAGGTTTCATTTAAATAATTTTATTTTTAATTTGGTTAGCTTGGTTAGCTGCAAAAGGTGATTCCAGTTAGAACTCAAAGGCGACTAGGGGAAACAACCAAGATACATCCAAATGTTCAAAATAGCTATATCCCTAGTGTTACGATGTTAATGGATCACTTTACGGTGAACGAGAGTCTGTGGGCTACTCACCAACCTGCACCGACGACAGTGTACATTTAAAAGTTTGCTATCCTAGGACTAACTTTATAACGAATGAAACAAAACTGTTTTAACCGGTGACTTGAGGAAATATTTCGTGTGGAGTGTTTTTATATTTATTTAATGTTCTATGAAAGTTTATATTACGAAGACTCTAAAAGAACTAAAATTCGCACGGTCAAAAGATAATGAAAACAGGCCCAGTTTATATGGTCTAACAGAGATTTCTAATGGCGGGTGAACTCTTATTATGACTAAACAGTAATAGTTGAGTATGTTTAAAGCTTTGACTACAAAATTTTGCGATCGCTACTGATACGAACAAGGAACAAACGTCAGACTAAATCAGTACTGACAAAGGTTGTAATCTGACAGCAACTAGACAGATTGGTGTTGAATGGACGTCTGTGATTTCGAACGTGAAAGTATTAAGTACTTGAAAATAAACTAAAACAATAGTGGAACTGAAGGATTAAAATGTGCTGATTTCAATATTTACTTTAATTTATAATGTATAATTTCCAAAAAGGAAATCTGACGGTGATCATATTTGTTAAGGCACTACGGATGACGTCTATAGAGATATGTGATGCCACTACTGGTATCCGCCAACCAGTCCGATGACAAAATATCAAAAAGCTATAAAACTAAAAACGAGCAGGGAGCTTACATTCCCATCATCTCCAGCCAACAGTAATATAAGGAGTGTGGATAAACAGATGAATACACATTCATAGAAATTCAGCTGCCTTCTTCACCTTTTATTCGGGACAATAATTATCCGAACTTTGTGGTTCAAAGATCGGTTAGTTTAGAAGGACTAGTACTTCAATCAGATCATGTAGAACAGGTCGGTTTACCAGGAGAGTGTCGATAAAAAGGAGGCTAAATGCAGTAATAGTCATGGTATACGTCTACTGCAGTAGCCAGCCGGTGTGGCCGAGCGGTTCTAGGCGCTTCAGTCTGGAACCAAGCGACCGCTACGGTCGTCGGTTCGAACCCTGCCTTGGGCATGGATATGTATCATGTCCTTAGCTAAGTTAGGTTGAAGTAGTTCTAGGTTCTAGGCGACTGATGACCTCAGATGTTAAGTTCCATAGTGCTCAGAGCCATTTTAACTGTCTACTGCAGAAGAATGGGGCTGGATGGAGAATCAGATATAAGCTTAAGCGTGAATAAGAAAACTAGAAACTAAAGGAATTTATTACAGAATACCAAGACTTGTCATAAAAATAAACATAAGATAATTCACGTCTCTGCATCGAAGTTTTCCAACTAAGATATGGTGATACAAGATTTCTGTGGAGATTTACAAGAAGAAATTGACGACAACTATTCCATGACGTCAAAAAATGGAAAATTATATTTTGGGTTGTTGTTGTTGTTGTTGTTGCTGCTGCTGCTGTTGTTGTGGCCTTCAGTCCGAAGACTGGTTTCATACAGGTCTCCATCGTAGTGTATCCTCTGCTCGCCTCTTCATCGCTGCGAAACTATGGAAACCTACGTCAATTCGAACCAGTTTCCTGTATTTAAACCTTGGACTACCTCTACAATTTTTATCCCCCACAGTTACCGACATTACCAAATTGACGATTCTTTCATGCCTCAGGATGTGTCCTATCAGCCGATTGGTTCCTTTAGTAAAATTGTGCTAAAAATTTCATGATCAGTTATTACAGTGCAAAAATAACAGAAATAATCCGGTACTTTTAGTGTCTTATTTCCTAATCTGATTTCCTCAACATCTTCTGATTTAATTCGACATCATTCCGATACACTTATTTTACTTTTGTTGATGGTCACATGTAATCTGTTTTCAAAACAACTATCCATTCCGTCCAACTACTCTTCGAACTCCTTTGCTGTCTCTAAGAGAATTATAATGCCATCGTTAAATATTAAATTCCTTATACCTTCTTTCTGGCGAAAGTTCTTCTTGGTTTCTACGTATATTACTAAAACAGTTGAAGACGTAGTTACTCGAATTTTCCTCGCTGAGAACGAACATCTTTGCTCCAGAACGTCGGCGTCCGCAAGTTGGAGGACTTGTGTGTGTGTGTGTGTGTGTGTGTGTGTGTGTGTGTGTGTGTGTGCGGGCGAGGGGGGGAGGGGGGGGGGTTAGGGTGAGGTGCAGGGTGCTTGAGGAGGCAATTCCTCCCGTCTTCCCCGAATGGAATACTCTACTTCTCTACAATGTAATTAGGGTTCTTGAGATGTCTAAAGATTTACTTCTTGTTACGTGATGCGTTACGAAACTGAAAAACACAGAAAAATTAAAAATGGAAACTTTGGTATTTTGCCGCTCCCATGGAATCTTGCGCGTGGACAGAGAAATATTACTAATGAGAAGAATGCCTTCTAAAAGGCTTGACATACACAGTACTTACGTGTAGCCGCTCATCCATTCGAAGTTGTCCAATAAGCTCCATGCTGTGTAACCAATGACGTTGTTTCCGTCGATGTTTACGGCCATCAGCAATTGTGCCAGGTATTGCTGCGGAAAAATGATGGCATTTTTTTTAGCGTGACAAGAAGTTTCAGGCTCCTTAGGCGTGGAATAATAATAAAAACCAGCCGGAGAAACATTTGCCTATATTTAGGAAAGTGTTTGTACACCAATGAGCTCTGCATGGAGCTACATATTTTGCTCCTAATGTACACATATATTTTGTAACACGTATAACGCTCACTCATTAGTAAAAACAACAGTTAATTTGCAATATACCTGAGAAATCTTGACCATGCAAAAGACGACTTTAAAATTCACCAGCAAACACAAGTGCATTATGTTACTGAAGAAACTCACCTTATAATATTCTTGGCGGTCCGTGTCATCCAGTGTTCCTCTGTCTGAGAAACCGTTTTCAGTTACGAAAACAGGTGGGTTGTTATAGTTTCTTGCAATCCAGTTAAGCAGCTTACGGAAACCCCAGGGAACGACCTGTAACAGAGAAACCGTTCAAATTACCAAACCTTCCTGTGTTCTGTTCCCCTATAACTCTTCGCTAAATATATCTCATGGAATATTCAAATACCACTTTGCATAAATCAGATGTTTCAAGCTAAGTAGCAAAAGTTTATTTGTCTTATTATAACTTTTCCTCATGCAATAACCGTTGCAGTGCACGAACCATTAAGGCCATTACATAGTCTGTTGCTATTTAACGTGTTAACTGACGAAGAGAATGGAATATTTGGGCTCCAAGATCAGGAGAGAATTGTTCTCTCTGTATCCTTCGCCTTCGCACATTTGTGCGACAGTGAAGTCCCTAGGGTGGAAATCGTGCAACCTGTTACCGCAGGAAGTGTGTGAATTTGGGCTTTTCCTACAGCCAAAAGTGACGTGCACCTACAATGTTTCAGTGAGGTGTAGGAAACTGAAGAGTGAAATCCTGTTTTTACAGCTCGTTACCAATGGAATGTCGGAATATCGCGCAACTTTATATCATCTTTTTCTGTATGTAAGTCAATGAGAATTCCTCAGTAACATACGATAGGCTTCAACAGGCTTTTGGAAACTGAGTTTTATCAGGGGCACACGAGTTTAGTTGGCACGGAATGCTTTCTGAAGGCAGGATCAATGTCGAAGATGAACACCGCACTGGGTGACCGTCAATAGTACGAACAGATAACAACAAACCCAGGGTGAGTGAAACGGTGCGAGCTCGCCGAAGATTAACCGTGAAAATTACTGTACATTAATCGGGAAACTGTTCTACTGTGCATTAATCGGGAAACTGTTCATCTGATACTGACGGAAAACCTGGAAATGAGCCGGCCGTATTGGCCGAGCGGTTCTAGGCGCTACAGTCTGGAGCCACGCGACCGCTACGGTCGCAGGTTCGAATCCTGCCTCGGGTATGGATGTGTGTGATGTCCTTAGGTTAGTTAGGTTTAAGTAGTTCTAAGTTCTAGGGGACTGATGGCCTCAGATGTTAAGACCCATAGTGCTCAGATCCACTTGAACCATTTGAACCTGGGAATGAGTAAACTTTGTGCCAAAATAGTTCCCAAAAATCTCACACAGTAATAAAAAGTTCGAGGGCGGACTGTGACTGTTGATCTATAGGAAGAAGTGGAACAGAGCCCAAAATTACTATACCGAGATAGATATCACTGGTGATGAAGTTGGGTTTTCCAGGACGACTCCGAGACGAAACGTCAATATTTGCGGTTACGTTACAAGAATCGCCAAGACGAAAGAGAGGGAGCATGTAGAAGTCAAAGGGGCAATGAATGCTGGTGTGTTTGACTCCACGTGTATTGTGTACAGAGGGTTGCTGCCTTTAGGCCACACAATAAATCGATATTACTACCAAGAAATTCCCTAAATACTTTGTAAACGGGCCCCTTGTGTTCGTCAACAAAAGGCTAACAACTGATCCTGGATCACGATAATGCACCATCCCATATTGCATTGTTTGGTGGGACGTTTTTTAAGCCAAAGTCAGTTGCTGTGCTACCACTACCTCCTTATTCAGCCGACATGACCCAGAGTCATTTATTTTGTTCCTAGTGAGTTAGTCGTTGAAAAACACCACTTTGCAACAGTTCGGCATTCTCAAACAGCTGTATCAAAGGCTTTTGCTGATATACAGGAAGATGAGTTTCAGAGAGGCTACCAACACTGGAAACACCGGTGGAGTAAGTGTGTATAGACACAAGGGAATTATTTTGAACGTGGCACCATTGCAGTTGGTTAAAAATGTTTGTAAGCGAGTCTTTCTAACCAGTTTCATAACATTACTGTCGCACCTCTCAGTGTAGATCAATCGACCGTGAGTGACTGTAGAAGAATACAAGATAACTTAAACAAAATTTCTAGTTGGTGTGATGAATGGCAGGTAGCTCTAAATCTAGAAAAATATAAGATGATGGACATGAATAGGAAAAACAAATCCACAACGTTCGAGTACTGCATTAGTCAATTCGGTCAAATGTCTAGGCATAACGTTGCAAAGCAATATAAAATGGAATGGGCATACCAGGATTGTAGTATGGAAGGCAAACGGTCGACTTATTTTTATTGAGAGAATATTAGGAAGGTGTGGCTATCTGTAAAGGACACAGCATGTAGGATACGAATGCAACTCATTGTTGAGAACTGTTCGAGTTTTTGGGATCCGCACCAGATCGGATTATTTGAAGCTGCAGCAATTCAGAGGCGGGCTGCTAGATTCGTAACCAGTAAATTCGAGCAACATGCAAGTATTACGGAGATGCTTCAGATACACAAATGGGAATCCCTCGAGGGAAGACGACGTTCTTTTCGAGGAGCACTATTGAGAAAATTTAGAGAACCGGCATTTGAGGCTGACTGCAGAAAGATTCTGCTGCCGGCAACGCACATTTCGCGTAAGGACCATGAAGAGAAGGTTAGAGAAATTAGGGCTCGTACGGTGGCATATACACTACTGGGCATTAAAACTGCTACACCAAGAAAAGATGCAGATGACAAACGGGTATTAATTGGACAAATATATTATACTAGAACTGACATGTGATTATATTATCGCGCAGTGTGGGTGCATAGATCCTGAGAAATCAGTACCCAGAACAACCACCTCTGGCCGTAATAACGGCTTTGATACGCCTGGGAATTGAGTCAAACACAGCTTGGATGGCGTGTACAGTACAGCTGCCCATGCAGCTTCAACACGATACCACAGTTCATCATGAGTAGTGACTGGCGTATTGTGACGAGCCAGGTGCTCGGCCACCATTGACTAGACGTTTTAAATTGGTGAGAGATCTGGAGAATGTGCTGGCCAGGACAGCAGTCGAACATTTTCTGTACAAGAAAGGCCCGTACAGGACCTGCAGCATGCGGTCGTCCATTATCTTGCTGAAATGTAGGGTTTCGAAGGATCGAATGAAGGGTAGAGCCACCGGTCGTAACACATTTGAAATGTAACGTCCTCTGTTCAAAGTGCCGTCAATGCGAACAAGAGGTGACCGTGACGTCTAACTAATGACACGCCATACCATCACTCACGGTGATACGACAGTATGGCGATGGCGAATACACGCTTCCAATATGCGTTCACCGCGACGTCGCCAAACACGGATGCGACCATCAGGATGCTGTAAACAACACCTGGATTCATCCGAAAAAATGACGTTTTGCCATTCGTGCACCCAGGTTCGTCGTTAAGTACACCATCACAGGCGTTCCTGTCTGTGATGCAGTGTCAAGGGTAACCGCAGCCATGGTCTCCGGGCTGATAGTCCATGCTGCTGCAAACGTCGTCGAACCGTTCGTGCAGATGGTTGTTGTCTTAAACGTCCCCATCTGTTGACTCAGGGATCGAGACGTGGCTGCACGGTCCGTTACAGCCATACGGATAAAAAGCCTGTCATATCGACTGCTAGTGATACGAGGTAGCCGGCCGCGGTGGTCTAGCGGTTCAGGCGCTCAGTCCGGAACCGCGCGACTGCTACGGTCGCAGGTTCGAATGCTGCCTCGGGCATGGATGTGTGTGATGTCCTTAGGTTAGTTAGGTTTAAGTAGTTCTAAGTTCTAGGGGACTGATGACCACAGATGTTAAGTCCCATAGTGCTCAGAGCCATTTGAACCATTTTTGATACGAGGCCGTTGGGATCTAGCACGGCGTTCCGTATTACTCTCCTGAACCCACCGATTCCATATTCTGCTAACAGTCATTGGATCTCGACCAACGCGAGCAGCAATGTCGCGATACGATAAACCGCAATCGCGATAGGCTACAATTCGACCTTTACCAAAGTCGGAAACGTGATGGTACGCATTTCTCCTCCTTACACGAGGCATCACAACAACGTTTCACCAGGAAACGCCGGTCAACTGCTGTTTGTGGATGAGAAATCGATTGGAAGCTTTCCTCATGTCAGCACGTTGTAGGTGTCGCCACGGGCGCCAACCTTGTGTGAATGTTCTGAAAAGCTAATCATTTGCATATCACAGCATCTTCTTCCTGTCAGTTAAATTTCGCGCCCGTAGCAAGTCATCTTCGTGGTGTAGCAATTTTAATGTCCTGTAGTGTAGGTAGTCGTTTTCCATCGCTCTATTTGCGAGTGGAATAAGAATTGAAATGACTAGTAGTGGCACAGGGTGCCCTACGTCAAACACCATACGGTGGCCTGTGCAGAATGATGCAGATGTAGAAAATGTATAGAGAAAAAACTTGTAACCCTATGCCCATGGCCAACGACAGCCATGGCTGTCTGTTGAAGAGTGTAGTCGTCATACACGCTGCCTGGTGTATTTCCCAATAAGCATATATATTTGATTCGTACTTGGGTTTATAAGAGTCATAGTTCGATTCATCAGTAGTTTATAGCAGTACTGTTCTTACATAACAGATAGGTGTGTATGTGGTGGCAAATACCAGTGTGAAGTGGTTTTATGTATGAGTGATCACATGTGCGTGCGATTTGATTCCAATCACTGCTGTAGGGCTTGTATACGGTTCCGTTCTACAGCGGCAGTTTGTGAGAAAGAGAGAAGTGGAGACATGAAGTGTTTGTGAGAAAGAGAGAAGTGGAGACATGAAGTGTTTAGTATCTGACAGTGATTCGAACTCTCCACACACTCTGATTATCGATATGGAGGTAAAATCGGAGATACTCAAGCTCCATACGACGGCTGCAGTTTGATCCCGGGGAGGTCGCTGCTGCTCGCTTGTCATGTGGACCCGCTCACTAACGCTGTGGTGTCCATAAATACCGCTGGCCCACACTTGTCTGGCAGTTCTTGCTATTCTCCGAAGTTGAGCTGTAAAACTACCTTAGGCTACAGTAGAAAATCTTAAGTAAGAGTATACTACGATAGTTTTCCTAGTAGCTTTGGCCAGTTAAGGATATACCCGCATTACCTGTACATTAGGTTCAAAAATATTCAGATGTGTGTGAAATCATATGGGACTTAACTGCTAAGGTCATCAGTCCCTAAGCTTACACACTACTTAACCTAAATTATCCTAAGGAGAAGCACACACGCCCATGCCCGAGGGAGGACTCGAATCTCCGCTGGGACCAGCCGCACAGTCCATGACTGCAGCGCCTTAGACCGCTCGGCTAATCGCGCGCGGCTGTACATTAGGTATGTTGTATACCTATGGGGCGTCACGTCATAACGATATCGTTCTTTACCTATGCGATCAGAGTCTTATTAGATACCCTAAAAATGAGCCATCTAGAAACTGAGTGACGGTAAATGAAGGAGTGGATAACCAAAAGAATATTTTTGATTTACATACTTGTCATCCTGTCTGCTACTGAAAAGTGAACAGTACCTATAGCAAAATTGCAACTCTCATTGTTTATTTTAGGCCAGACTAACGTTTTACAAAGACAGCGTGGTAAATGGCATATCGGTGTTAGCTGAGGCGAAACTAAACCAGTTGGGATCGACCATAGAAATAAGTCCGACAGAACCCCCGCGTAATTTAGCACTTCCGACTAGCAGCAACATTTGCTCACAACGGTGAGCGCAACTCAGAGAGAGGAACTGTGGGGCATCAGCTCACCAGGTACTGTGATTTGGCGTCAGTACTGCAACTGGCTGTTGCAGTCTGTGCTGGTGGAGCGGTCACACATGAAACTGCATGCCTGAGAAGCGCACAAGCGAAAGCGTGCAAGTGCAAGCATGCACAAATTCATCGTATCCCCACATGGCCCAATAATGCTTGTACAAGCATCCATTTCTTTATCAGAAATGGTCGAGCTCTGACGACGATGCGCTGGCTTTGGCAGCCTTGTTGCTTCTGTTAGAAAAAAGTAAAAGACGAAACGTAGTGTGTGGCGGAGGGAGCTGAAATGGAAACAAAAATTTTAGTCCCATACTATTCGCAGTAGACATGCTTCAGAAACAGTCTCACGGCACTATTGTCTTTCTTCTCTTTCCTTCCGTGTAAAAATATATTCCTTGGCTTGTCGTACATTACCGTGCAACCTTTGTAGGAAACGTAATTTAACAGCGCTAAATAAAAATTAAATCAAATCGAGTCACTGGCTAATGCTTGCACAAGCGTCCCTGTTCCTGGTACAGAAGCTCAAACATGCACACACTTGAACGCTTGCACCAGCATCCGTAGTCGAAATTTGGTCATTCATCAAGCTGTTTGTACACTCCTTATGGTTACGCAGATTTATCCTACACACGCTGAAGCATGCACTGGCGAGCGCACTTCCGAGTGGACGTTAGTTAAGCATGCAGTTATTTGTGTAGTTGCCTTTAGAAACCACCAGTTAACCTTCCCAGCCTTCATTCTGTATGAATCGAGCTCTGATTTATAGAACTCTAATTACCAAACATTGATTGAGTACAGTGTGGGAAACTTTCTCTCTGTCCGCAGCTCGTGGTCGTGCGGTAGCGTTCTCGCTTCCCACGCCCGGGTTCCCGGGTTCGATTCCCGGCGGGGTCAGGGATTTTCTCTGCCTCGTGATGACTGGGTGTTGTGTGCTGTCCTTAGGATAGTTAGGTTTAAGTAGTTCTAAGTTCTAGGGGACTGATGACCAGCCAGCCAACTTGCTCTCTGTTACAAGAAAAAGTAGTTTTTCCTCATCTCAGTGTCTATCATGCCATATCTCCAGAACTATGTGTCGTACCGTGACATAATTTTGCAGGTAGATTAAGTAGTGTATGTGCGTAGTCCATGAAAAGATTTGTTAAATAAGTAATAAAATTTAAAGTTATGCCTGTTACTGAAGTTATCCTGTATGAGCAGTGAAAATGTAAATAAACTTCTTTCTTTTCATTATTTTGTGAGGGGTGTAAGACAGAAAAAAATTTGAAAATATCTGAAATTATGTGTAAAGTGTGTTGGAAGTCACTAAGCCCTCTCAATCCGTAATACTGAATGAACGAAGTCTGTACAATTTTCGTGCCTGAGTTACGGTGCCTCGGGCACGTACAATGTTTCTAACTGCGTAATGCTTGACTTATTACGCTATACCTTCAAACTAAGATTATATTGTTTAACGAGTAGATTGTGACAACATTTAAAAATTTTACATTCACATTTTTTTCAAAGCCATTCATCACTCTTCCAGTTTATTCTCGTTAAAACGAGGTCGCTAGCTACCACAGTGTCGGAGCAAAGGGCGTGGCGTCATGCGGTGATCGCAGCCTACTTACTGGAGTACTGGATCCCGTTTAGCTACCGGCAAAACGTCGGACATGAACCACCTTGTGTGATTACACCTCTTACTGGCAGTGCAGGTGACTGGCTCCCATGCTATGTCTTGCGAACATAATCTTAGCGTATCTGACCGTAACCATATATACTCTCTGATATGAAAGTGTCAAGCGTCCGGGAAACGTGGTCGGACATGAATGTCTCTTCGAACACGTACACAGCATCGACGGAAATGTAAATGATTCGAGTCTCAATTACTTGTGACAGGTTGAACGACTGTCAAGTGTATTACTGTTGCTCGTGGCCATACTCGTGTAGGCTTTGAAAGGAGCGTCACTGTGGGTCTCCATTTGCTCAGCTGGTCGAATCGTGCAGTATCCGAATCTGTGGGGCATTCGGATGCGGATGACAGTAGCCTGATGTTGGACTGCATTCGAACGCGGGGGGCGGACATACAGGTTAGGGCGAAGCACGTGTGATCACCACAAGGGGGGTCAGCCGTATTGTGCACCAAGCATATCATAACCCCTTCACATCTGCGTCCGCCGTCCAAGAGCAACAATCTCGCAACAATCGGCGTCATCGCGCACCATTGGTCAGAGACTAGTAGCAGCCAGATTGAGAATTGATGTCCCATGCTTACGCTACCGTTAATACGATAACAGAAACGGCTGCGTTTGGAGTGGTGCCGTGACGGGGAAGCATGGACGGCTAATGAATGTCATAGCGCTGCTTTCAGAGATGAATTACAGTTTTGCACTACCAGGAATGAACATCGATGGCGGCGAACTGCTGGGCAGAGGTTTCACTCCTCCAATGCTGTGAAGGCGCACAGCGATGCTACTTCTGGTTTTATGTAGTGGGAAACCATCGGATATGACTTCAGGTCACGACTGGTGGTAGCTGAGTGAGCTCTAACGGCACAATCGTGCGTCATGGACTTGATGTGTCCTCATGTGGCACCTCTCAAGCGACGGTATCACCGTGCCACTTCTCAACAGAAGGATTTCACTGAATTTTCTCATTTTGAAAACACCGAAGGAGCGATCTGTTTTACTTGCTAAAAACATGTGGTGTGCTTCTGTGTACCGTGTTTCGTGTGACGTAACAAGCAACTATGAGCGATATACAGGGTGGTCCACTGATCCTGACCGGGCCAAATATCACACGAAATAAGCGTCAAACGAAAAAAACTACAATGAACGAGACTTGTCTATCTTGAAGGGGGAAACCAGATGGCGCTATGGTTGGCCCGCTAGATGGCGCTGCCATAGGTCTAACGGATATCACCTGCGTTTTTTTAAAATAGGAACCCCCATTTTTTATTACATATTCGTGTAGTACGTAAAAAGATATGAATGCTTTAGTTGGACCACTTTTTTCGCTTTGCGATAGATGGCGCTGTAATAGTCACAAACATATGGGTCACAATTTTAGATGAACAGTTGGTAACACGTAGGTTTTTTAAATTAAAATACAGAACGTGGGTACGTTTGAACATTTTATTACGGTTGTTCCAATGTGATACATGTACCTCTGGGAACTTATCATTTCTCAGAACGCATGCTGTTAGAACGTGATTACCTGTAAATGCCACATTAATGCAATAAATGCTCAAAATCACGTCTGTCAACCTCAATGCATTTGGCAGTACGTGTAACGACATTCCTCTCAGCAGCGAGTAGTTCGCCTTCCGTAATGTTCGCACATGCATTGACAATGCGCTGACGCATGTTGTCAGGCGTTGTCGGTGGATCACGATGGCAAATATCCTTCAACTTTCCCCACAGAAAGAAATCCGGGGACGTCAGATCCGGTGAACGTGCGGACCAAGGTATGTTGCTTCGACGACGAATCCATCTGTCATGAAATATGATATTCAACACCGCTTCAACCGTACGCGAGCTATGTGCCCGACATCCATCATTTTGCAAGTACATCGCCATTCTGTCATACAGTGAAACATCTTGTAGTAACATCGGTAGAACATTACGTAGGAAATCAGCGTACATTGCACCATTTAGATCGCCATCGATTAAATGGGGGCCAATTACCTTTCCTCCCATAATGCCGCACCATACATTAACCCGCCAAAGTCGCTGATGTTTCACTTGTCGCAGCCATCGTGGATTTTCCGTTGCCCAATAGTGCATATTATGCCGGTTTACGTTACCGCTGTTGGTGATCGACGCTTCGTCGCTAAATAGAACGCGTGCAAAAAATCTGTCATCGTCCCGTAATTTCTCTTGTGCCCAGTGGCAGAACTGTACACGACGTTCCAAGTCGTCGCCAAGCAATTCCTGATGCACAGAAATATGGTATGGGTGCAATCGATGTAGATGTAGCATTCTCAGCACCGACGTTTTTGAGATTCCCGATTCTCGCGCAATTTGTCTGCTACTGATGTGCGGATTAGCCGCGAGAGCAGCTAAAACACCTACTTGGACATCATCATTTTTGCAGGTCAAGGTTGACGTTTCACATGTGGCTGAACACTTCCTGTTTCCTTAAATAACGTAACTATCCGCCGAACGGTCCGGACACTTGGATAATGTCGTCCAGGATACCGAGCAGCATACATAGCACACGCCCGTTGATTTTGATCACAGTAGTCATACATCAACACGATATCGACCTTTTCCGCAATTGGTAAAGGGCCTTTTTAACACGGGTAATGTATCACGAAGCAAATACATCTACATCTACATCTACATTGATACTCCGCAAGCCACCCAACGGTGTGTGGCGGAGGGCACTTTACGTGCCACTGTCATTACCTCCCTTTCCTGTTCCAGTCGCGTATGGTTCGCGGGAAGAACGACTGTCTGAAAGCCTCCGTGCACGCTCTAATCTCTCTAATTTTACATTCGTGATCTCCTCGGGAGGTATAAGTAAGGAGAAGCAATATATTCGATACCTCATCCAGAAACGCACCCTCTCGAAACCTGGCGAGCAAGCCACACCGCGATGCAGAGCGCCTCTCTTGCAGAGTCTGCCACTTGAGTTTATTAAACATCTCCGTAACGCTATCACGGTTACCAAATAACCCTGTGACGAAACGCGCCGCTCTTCTTTGGATCTTCTCTATCTCCTCCGTCAGACCGATCTGGTACGGATCCCACACTGATGAGCAATACTCAAGTATAGGTCGAACGAGTGTTTTGTAAGCCACCTCCTTTGTTGATGGACTACATTTTCTAAGCACTCTCCCAATGAATCTCAACCTGGTACCCGCCTTACCAACAATTAATTTTATATGATCATTCCACTTCAAATCGTTCCGCACGCATACTCCCAGATATTTTACAGAAGTAACTGCTACCAGTGTTTGTTCCGCTATCATATAATCATACAATAAAGGACCCTTCTTTCTATGTATTCGCAATACATTACATTTGTCTATGTTAAGGGTCAGTTGCCACTCCCTGCACCAAGTGCCTATCCGCTGCAGATCTTCCTGCATTTCACTACAATTTTCTAATGCTGCAACTTCTCTGTATACTACAGCATCATCCGCGAAAAGCCGCATGGAACTTCCGACACTATCTACTAAGTCATTTATATATATTGTGAAAAGCAATGGTCCCATAACACTCCCCTGTGGCACGCCAGAGGTTACTTTAACGTCTGCAGACGTCTCTCCATTGATAACAACATGCTGTGTTCTGTTTGCTAAAAACTCTTCAATCCAGCCACACAGCTGGTCTGATATTCCGTAGGCTCTTACTTTGTTTATCAGGCGACAGTGCGGAACTGTATCGAACGCCTTCCGGAAGTCAAGAAAAATAGCATCTACCTCGGAGCCTGTATCTAATATTTTCTGGGTCTCATGAACAAATAAGGCGAGTTGGGTCTCACACGATCGCTGTTTCCGGAATCCATGTTGATTCCTACATAGTAGATTCTGGGTTTCCAGAAATGACATGATACGCGAGCAAAAAACATGTTCTAAAATTCTACAAGAGATCGACGTCAGAGATATAGGTCTATAGTTTTGCGCATCTACTCGACGACCCTTCTTGAAGACTGGGACTATCTGTGCTCTTTTCCAATCATTTGGAACTCTCCGTTCCTCTAGAGACTTGCGGTACACGGCTCTTGAAAGGGGGGCAAGTTCTTTCGCGTACTCTTTGTAGAATCGAGTTGGTATCCCGTCAGGTCCAGTGGACTTTCCTCTATTGAGTGATTCCAGTTGCTTTTCTATTCCTTGGACACTTATTTCGATGTCAGCCATTTTTTCGTTTGTGCGAGGATTTAGAGAAGGAACTGCAGTGCGGTCTTCCTCTGTGAAACCAGAACTTCCTAGGATTTTCTGTCAAGTCGGTACACAGAATTTTACTTTCGAATTCAATGAACGCTTCACGCATAGCCCTCCTTACGCTAACTTTGACATCGTTTAGCTTCTGTTTGTCTGAGAGGTTTTGGCTGCGTTTAAACTTGGAGTGGAGCTCTCTTTGCTTTCGCAGTAGTTTCCTAACATTGTTGTTGTACCACGGTGGGTTTTTCCCATCTCTCACAGTTTTACTCGGCACGTACCTGTCTAAAACGCATTTTACGATTGCCTTGAACTTTTTCCATAAACACTCAACATTGTCAGTGTCGGAACAGAAATTTTCGTTTTGATCTGTTAGGTAGTCTGAAATCTGCCTTCTATTACTCTTGCTAAACAGATAAACCATCCTCCCTTTTTTTATATTCCTATTAACTTCCATATTCAGGGATGCTGCAACGGCCTTATGATCACTGATTCCCTGTTCTGTACATACAGAATCGAAAAGTTCGGGTCTGTTTGTTATCAGTAGGTCCAAGATGTTATCTCCACGAGTCGGTTCTCTGTTTAATTGCTCGAGGTAATTTTCGGATAGTGCACTCAGTATAATGTCACTCGATGCTCTGTCCCTACCACCCGTCCTAAACATCTGAGTGTCCCAGTCTATATCTGGTAAATTGAAATCTCCACCTAAGACTATAACATGCTCAGAAAATTTATGTGAAATGTATTCCAAATTTTCTCTCAGTTGTTCTGCCACTAATGCTGCTGAGTCGGGAGGTCGGTAAAAGGAGCCAATTATTAACCTAGTTCGGTTGTTTAGTGTAACCTCCACCCATAATAAGTCACAGGAACTATCCACTACTACTTCACTACAGGATAAACTACTACTAACACTCCACCACTGGTTGCATGCAATCTATTCTTTCTAAACACCGTCTGTACCTTTGTAAAAATTTCGGCAGAATTTATCTCTGGTTAAGACAGCTTTCTGTACCTATAACGATTTCAGCTTCGGTGCTTTCTATCAGCGCTTGAACTTCCGGTACTTTACCAACGCAGCTTCGACAGTTGACAATTACAATACCGATTGCTGCTTGGTCCCCGCATGTCCTGACTTTGCCCCGCACCCGTTGAGGCTGTTGCCCTTTCTGTACTTGCCCAAGGCCATCTAACCTAAAAAACCGCCCAGCCCACGCCACACAACCCCTGCTACCCGTGTAGCCGCTTGTTGCGTGTAGTGGACTCCTGATCTATCCAGCGGAACCCGAAACCCCACCACCCTATGGCGCAAGTCGAGGAATCTGCAGCCCACACGGTCGCAGAACCGTCTCAGCCTCTGATTCAGACCCTCAACTCGGCTCTGTACCAAAGGTCCGCAGTCAGTCCTGTCGACGATGCTGCAGATGGTGAGCTCTGCTTTCATCCCGCTAGCGAGACTGGCAGTCTTCAGCAAATCAGATAGCCGCCGGAAGCCAGAGAGGATTTCCTCCGATCCATAGCGACACACATCATTGGTGCCGCATGAGCGACCACCTGCAGATGGGTGCACCCTGTACCCTTCATGGCATCCGGAAGGACCCTTTCCACATCTGGAATGACTCCCCCCGGTATGCACACGGAGTGCACATTGGTTTTCTTCCCCTCTCTTGCTGCCATTTCCCTAAGGGGCCCCATTACGCGCCTGACGTTGGAGCTCCCAACTACCAGTAAGCCCACCCTCTGCAACTGCCCGGATCTTGCAGACTGAGGGGCAACCTCTGGAACAGGACAAGCAGCCGTGTCAGGCCGAAGATCAGTATCAGCCTGAGACAGAGCCTGAAACCGGTTCGTCAGACAAACTGGAGGGGCTTTCCGTTCAGCCCTCCGGAATGTCTTTCGCCCCCTGCCACACCTTGAAACGACCTCCCACTCTACCACAGGTGAGGAATCAGCCTCAATGCGGGCAGTATCCCGGGCAACCACAGTCTTAGTCCGATCAGGGGATGCGTGGGACGAGCTGGCAGTCCCTGACAAACCCCCATCCGGACCCCCACAGTGATGCCCATTGGCAACAGCCTCAAGCTGTGTGACCGAAGCCAACACTGCCTGAAGCTGGGAGCGAAGGGATGCCAACTCAGCCTGCATCCGAACACAGCAGTTGCAGTCCCTATCCATGCTAAAAACTGTTTTGCAAAGAATGTCTGAACTAATCTACAGAGAGCGCAAACAAATCGACAAAATTTAAACGGTTATTAAAATACAAGATTGCCTAGTAAATGCAGTAATGCTGCTACTTGCGCACTGCTGACACTGCTCGGCGGCGGAAGGAGACTAAGCGAAATTACACTATTCAGGTACTAAAACGCGATACTACACTCTCAGATACTATAATACGCCCGAAATTTATGAATTAAACAATGCAAGTACCAAAAACACGCAAAGAAATTAAGAATTAAACTATGTAACAAATGAGTGAGCTAGGAGTATACCGTCCGCACTGGTGGAATGTTACATGATACCACGTACTTATACGTTTGTGACTATTACTGCGCCATCTATCACAAAGCGGAAAAAGTGGTCCAACTAAAAAATTCATATTTCTTTACGTACTACACGAATAAGTAACAAAAATGGGGATTGTTATTAAAAAAAAAACGCAGTTGATATCCGTTTGACCAATGGCAGCGCCATCTAGCGGGCCAACCATAGCGCCATCTGGTTTCCCCCCTCAAGCTAGACGTGTTTCGTTCTTTGTAGTTTTTTCGTTTGATACTTATTTCGTGAGATATTTGGCTCGGTCACCATCAATGGACCACCCTGTATATAGTGAATGACCATTTGCACAAGATACTTTACGTTTTTAAGTATTTTAATTATGACACACCAGCAACCCTCGCCAATAGACTACAAGCTACGGACATACATATTAGGTTTGTCCCGGTATGCAAGTATCGAAAATAGGGCGCGAGTCGAGGTCCGACTGTTGGGAACTAAGTCCACAGGGTGAAGCGAAATTCGCGGACTCGGACTTCGCAGCGCGACTCCTCACACGGCAGCAATAAAAAAAATGTCTTTCACAAAATTTCGCCCGGCGAGTTCATCTGGCAGAAAAAGGAAGTTAAAAAGAGGCAATCTGGCAACACTCTAACCACATGAATGGTAACTACCTCTGACAGCACATTTTTGCTTGTGCTTTGCAGTTGGTGCATTGGATACAGTTTTGTGTTAGCATGCAGGAGGTCGAGGGTTCAACCTTCGGTTGGGGCGCATTTTTTTTTACTTGCTAATTTCGTTCTGACATTTCGTACTGTAATGTATACCGTTTCTTATGTCACATGTATCCTAAATTTAGAACTTTAAACATGACTTCAGCTGCAACTGTTGAAAATCTGCACGGTAAATGATAACAGCCAAACAGTTGCAGAATAAAGATTTATTGAAATCCTTGACCATGGTTTCGGTATATCTAAATATACCTTCATCAGAAGCACAAATACACTAAAATCACATCTTGCAGGGGCGATGCATAAAACAATCGTGCCACAGCCGTCATCAGTAATTAGATTTTAACTACTGACGAAGTCCGAGTCCGCAAATTTCGCTTCACCCTGTATATCTAATCCAGCTAATATCATGAAATTCGCTTTCATCGAATTACCCTGAAGCACCAAAGAAACTGGTATAGACTTACATATTCAAGTACAGAGATTACAGAGATATGCAAGCAGCAGAATGCGGCGCCGTTGTCGGCAGCGCCTCTATAACACAACAAGTGTCTGGCACAGTTATTAGATCGGTTACTGCTGCTACAAAGGCAGGTTTTCAACATTTAAGTAAGTTTGAACGCGGTGTTATAGTCAGTGCACGAGCGATGGGACACAGCATCTCCAATGCAGCCATGAAGTCATGATTTTCCCTTACGACCATTTCACGACTGTACCATGAATATCTGGAATCCGGTAAAACATCAAATCCCCGATATCCCTGCGGTCGGGAAAACATCGTGCAAGAACGGGACCAACGACGACCGAAGAGAATCGTTCAATGTGACAGAAGTGCAACCCTGCAAAATTCTGTAGAAATAAATGATGGCCATGAGTAAGTGTCAACGTGAAAACCATTCAACGAAACATCATCGACATGGGCTTTTGGAGCCGAAGGCCCATTCGTGTACCCTTGATGACTGCATGACAGAAAGCTTTACGTATCGCCTGGGCCCGTCAACACCGACACTGGGCTGTTGATGACTGGAAACATGTTGCCTGGTCGGACGAGTCTCTTTTCAAATTGTGTCGAATGGATGGATGCCTACGGTTATGGAGACAACGTCATGAATCCACGGAGCCTACATGTCATTAGGGGGCTGTTGAAGCCGGTAGCGGTTCTGTAATGGTGTGGGTCGCGTGCAGCTAGAGTGGCATGGGACCCCTGACACGGCTAGATACGACTCTGACAAGTGACACGTACGTAAGCGTCCTGTCTGGTCACCTGCAACCATTCGAATCCATTGTGCATTCCGACGGACTTTGGCAATTCCAGCAGGTCACTGCGACACCTCACACGCCCAGAATTGCTACATAGTTGCTCCAGGAACACGCTTCTGAGCTTAAGCATTTCCAATGGCCACCAAACTCCCCAGACATGAACATTATTGAGCACATTTCGGATGCCTTGCAACGTGCTGTTCAGAAGAGATCTCCACCCCCTCGCACTCTTACGGATTTATTTATGGCCCTGCAGGATTCATGGCGTCAGTTCCCTTCAGCACTACTTCAGACATGAGTCGGGTGCATGCCACGTAATGTTGCGGCACTTCTGCGTGCTCGCTCCTCAGTGTATTTTCGACCTGTGGAATAGGTCGGAGGGGGTTGAAAACGGAGATTTTCCTTTTTTTTAAATATGTTCATAAGTTCCTGAACTAAACGAAAGTACGATTTGGAGAACAACGTGATGCTACCCGTTCACCAAAGTTAAATTCTACAGGTCGCATCAGGCATACTATGGAGTGCCTTAAGCTCTAATCCATTCAGTATCAGTAAGCTACGGCAGCTGTAGAGGGGTAACGAAACTGCTGGGTTTGCCAGCGCTCAGTCCACTTACGATACCACTATGATGAATTCACATGATTATCTTTCAATGTGTACTCTTATCTAGAGCAACGTGTCCATTCTTATGAAGAACTACTTCCACTAAAGTGAAAAATCTGTTTCTGCCGACCAGAGTACCAAATTATTGCTATATGTCAATCTAGCTGAAAACTTCCATCACTTCATCGAGTCTTTCAAGAGACAAGACCATTATCAAAGATTTTCCTGGAGATAAAGAGACGGGATTTTTCTTTGCTTTCTGATACAGTTTATCTCATACACAAATTCACCTAAAGTGCTACTAAATGTTTATCGGGTGATCTGATCAGCAGCTGCATTGGACGATTATGAGAGGTATATTGTTCTTATTAAATAAGTAATCTGGGGAAAATATGTGAGACACATCTGATTGCGATCTGAGAGCGATTTCTATCTGAATGAATCTGTCGACTACTTGCGGAAGCGTTTGTCCCATATTTCTAAGTAATCGTGCCAAGAACTATGTTAGGGGAGTTTACCTGAAATCGAACGAGCTGTCTTCCAAGAGTGACCCACAATTTTACTGCTGAGGCCTTCAGTCATCTCTAGTAGAACAACATTAATTGAACTATTAACCGGTTTCAGTGCGCGTGAATAACTAATTCCTAAATAGGCAGATATTTTCTCTGCTGATCCCCTTTTCGGATGGAGGTGAACAACACAGAAACAGAACATTTGCGATGGTCCTCTTCATCATAAGGACCTGCTTGTAAGTGAAGTGGAAGTACTACGGTATTTGAAAATGAATCAAAGTAAGCTTTGGTTGTTGTTATATATTTTTGAATATACTTCACAAAATGTGCTTATTTCTTCATTCAGATGGTGTTTGTCAATAATCGGAATAAGGCCAAGCATAAAAAAGTGCATGTAAGTCACACGGCTGGTTCGTTATTCAAACGGTAATGAATCCGTCTGTTATAATGTAGCATACAAGATACACCAAATGATGCAAGCACAAGGGAATACAGAATCATAAAAATGAGATTGACAGGAAGTGAAAAATGACAAGCAGTAGAGGCTAGATGAAAAAATGCAAAGCTTGGGAAGCATGCATGCAAAAACAGATACGTCTACGGCAAAATTCAAGAGGCTAGGAAGCCTTTGAGACAAGAGAAGCATCTGTATGAATACTACAAGTCCAAATGGCAAGCCCTTACTGAGCAAAGTAGGTTGAAAAATTAAGGAAATTATAGAGCGTCCGTATAAGGGAAATAAACTAGAATATAGTTTGATAGGAAGAGAAGAGGGAGTAGACGATGATGAGGCAGGAGAGAGGATGCTGTGCCAATAATTTGGAAAATCACTTAAAGACCTATGTCGTAGCAAGGGCTCCAGAGTAGATGGCATTCCTTCAGAACTGCTGAGGCACTTGAGAGAACCGACCAAGAAAAACCTTCTCCATCGGGCACGAGACAGGCGAAGTACTTTCAGACATCAAGTTGAATGTAATAATTCCTGCTCCGAAATAGGCAGGTGTCGATAGATGTGGGTATTACCGAACCATCAGCTTAATAACAATAGGAAATTGACGTACGGATTGTTTACAGACGAGTGGAAAAACTCGAAAACGTCGTCCCTGGGGAAGATCAATTTGAATTCCGGAATGTAGGAAAACGCGAGGCTAATGTCATTGTCATTCTGTCAGAGATGGCAAAGGGCCCAAGACAAGTTGAGTGGAACGGAAAATGAAAAGAGTGCATAACATGAACATCAACATAAGTAAGGCCAGACTGATGCAGTGTAGAAGGATGAAATGAGACGATGCTGATGGATTAGGAAATGAGAGGCTAAAAGTAGTAGATGGGCAGCAAAAGAACTGATGATAATCGAAGTGGAGAGGACAGAAAATGCCGATTGGTAACAGAAAGAAAAAAATCTGAAAAAAGATAAATTACTTAACATCGAATATAAATTAAAATTTTAGGGCTTCTTTTCAGGAGGTATTTGTATGGAAGGTATTTCTGTAAGGAAGTCAAGCATACATAAACGTGCTATACCATAGACGATGGAAATACGTAAAGGGCACACAAATGCAGACTTCACGGTCAACGTAATCCGCCAGAGAAATATCCTCTCGCATTCTTTACAGTTCTAAGATTGTAAGGTAAAAATTGATTCTTAAATTCTGAACTGGAACCTCATTTCCTGTACACTATTTCGAACATTTTTCAACAGCATTTCAGAAGATTCTCTAATCTGTTTTATTTCCTTCCTTTTACGCAAATAATTTTATAAAAAATTTGATCCTTCTTCTAATTTTTTTATTTCCAAGATTTATCTACAAAGAAAAGAAAGAAAAGATGAACTCTTTGACACATCACTTGTCTTCTGTTCCCGAAGTCGAAATTTGCAACTTGATTACAAGGAAACCAGTTTGTGAGTCAAATTAAACGCCAATGCCACTTTTTGTACGCAAAATAGCTAAGCGTGGAAGAGATGAACTTTTTGAAACCTGGTCTGCTTTCAATACGTCTTCTGTTCTCTAAATGTCGTGAATATTGAAACTGATTGGAAGGAAGCCATTTAGACATTTAAACGTCACACCGATGTAACTTTTTAAGCGTAAATAGCTTGGTCTTGAAGAGACGAATTATGAATGTTTTTTTACTTTTACATATTTTACAGCAACTGTTAGCGAAAAACTTCAATTTTCCTTCAGACCGTTATGTTTCTTCGATTGACTGGAAAAATTCGGAAATAACCCACTGTGTGAATTCGAGAGTGTCTTGTTTTCGCTCCTCTCAAGCATCTGACCAATACTGGGACACGTTAGTACGAAAAGCTACAATAATCCCTCAGATTACTGTATTGCATTGCTCCATTCTCGATAATATCTAAAATAACTTCCGTACACTTCCCTCAGTGTTGTGGTAGAATTAGACTTGTGCAAGGACCGTATTTCTGAGGTGTGACTGGAGGATATGTATTGCTGTAGATATATGCAGCCACTGGATATTAACTAACATAAGAAATAAGATTTTCTTCCTCAGGGAGGTATACTACCTGCTGGTTCCTGCGGAAACAGTTTTTGGCCCCTCTCTTTCCTTCATTAAATGCGCCTTGCAACATCCTCACATGCTTGGGTTGCGGGATAACATACAAAACACATGGCAAGTGGTCACTTTTATAAAGTCGATGGATATCAAAACAATTACAAAGTCATAAGGAACACTTCTTACCATGTAGGCTACATCTCCATTCGTACTGACTCGGACAGAACAATCCTTGCAACGGAACATGAACCTATTTTGTCATTCTTCCTGTGACAAAAGTATAACACCAAGAAGAAAGCAGGTAAAGGATGAAGAGTATTACATGCTAGGATATGCAAATGATTGTCGTTTCAATACAATTTAGGTAGGATAGCTCCACGCAGATGAGTCGCAATTCTCTCTGACAAACGAAACGGTCACCACAATGCATTAGTGTTATTCGTGTTTAGAGCTGTCACCAGGCCTGGTACGGTATAAGTTGCATGAACAATTGAGTGATCATTATGAAAGAAAGTGAGATGCATCGTACTGTGTGAGACAGCTTTATCGGCACTTCACAGAGTTTGAACGGGGATCTCCATTTAGCTGGCTGGTCAAATCGTGCAGTACCCACAATTGTGGGCCTTTCAGATGTGAGAGTGGCCCAATGTCGGACTGCATGGGATCGTGAGGACCGGCGCAGTCATCGTCAAACTTCCGGTCGACAACGTTCGACCACCACAAGGAAGGGTCGCCGTATTGTACAACAGGCACATCTTAAGCCCTTCACATCTTCGCTTCCTATCTGAGGACCATAAAGGGACTCCCCGCAAAATTATGTATCATCCCGCACTACTGATAGGAGACAAGCAGCAGCGGGCTTAGGAATTACCGTCGCAAGCGTAGACTGCCGTTAACATCAGAGTAAAAACAGCTGCGTCTGGAGTGGTGCTATGAAAGGGAAGCATGGATAGCCGCTTAATAGCGTCGCATTGTATTCAGAGATGAATCGCTGTTACGAACTACGCCTGGATGAGCAGCGTCAGAGAGTATGGCTCTGTAGAAAGCTCTCATACTTCCAACGTTTTGGAGACGCACAACGGTCTTACTTCCGGTGCCATGGTGTTGGGAGACAGCCGGTTTGACTACAGGTCAAGACTGGTAATGACTGAAGCACTCTAATGGCACAGCAATGCGTCTCGGACATCCAACGTCCTCATATGTTACCTCTCATGCGACATATCATGTTGGCATTTTTCAACAGAACAATGTTTGTCCGTACAAGAACTTGTCTGTATGAACTGTATGCGTGATGCTGAGGTACTCTCATAGCTAGCAAAATCCCCAGATTTGTCCCCAATATAACACGTGCGGGACTAGCATGGACGTCAGGTTTGTTCCGGTGCCAGTATCAGTGATATCAAGGTACAGCTACAACAGTTGTGGACTATCCTGCCTGAGGAGAGGATACAGCGATTTTACGGCATCCTTCCTAGCCAAAGCAGCGTATACATCCAGTCCATAGGATCTGCAACATCAGACTGATAAGTGGATTGTAACGTTCTTTACAAATAACTTTGTACTATCCAAATTTACTGTGTGATGTGTCGTTGAGCAAATGGCGTGCTTAATCACTTTTACTGTAATTCAAAGAAAAATTAAACCAATTAATCTGGAAAACCAGTATGTAATTCCTATAACGAAATCAACCGAGTTCTATGGGCCAGTGCAATGAACTGATAAAATTACCTATGCAAGTAAACAACGAAATACTTTTTTTTTTTCTCTGGATGCGTAACGGATGTAATCTTGGTATTCTGTTCTCTCCACAGTAGGCATACAAAATATTCAATCTTGGTTCAGCGAAGTGCAATGCCGGCCGTGAAATATCTTCATACAAATGATGTCAGTATATTAATTGATAAATGAATGGCGGCCGCTGTGGCCGAGCGGTTCTAGGCGCTTCAGTCTGCAACCATGCGATTGCTACGGTCGCAGGTTCGAATCCTGCCTCGGGCATGGATGTGTGTGATGTCCTGAGGTTAGTTAGGTTTAAGTAGTTCTAGGGGACTGATGATCTCCGATATTAAGTCCTATAGTGCTTAGAGCCATTTGAACCACTTGATAAATGAATAACCTTGCAAATGTTCAGTGATAATTTTGGATATTGGCTCAGCACTGGGCAATGCTGCCCGCATTGAAACTGTTACGAACATTAATACGTACCTGATTGCGGCACATTAATAATTTTCTGACTCTGATTGAAAAATCATTTCTTTTTAAAAAATTCATTGGATTTAAATAAATAAAATGTGGAAGAGTATGAGTTAAGGATAAGGGGATGTGCTAAGACCGAATTCCTTACCTAAAAATTGTATTCAATACAAAGTTTCTCCTTCACAAAATCTGGTATGAAAAATTTTACGTTAACTACAAAATCAGTGAACTTCTCAATTGTTCTACACCTCTCACTTACTGGCGTAATTAAACGCTCTTGGATTGTTACATGAAAAAAGTCTAACATCGTTTAACAAAATAGATTCCAAAATTTAACTTGGCTGTATCAGGTTTACAAAGTACACAGAATATTACAAATCGGGTATACCCAATCAACCTATACATTAAACCTGATGGAAAATACTTGGGTCCTGCATTGAAGGGTTAGTACTGTAAAATTAGCAAGATCCACATTGTGCTGCTGTATACTTAAAACTAAATATGCAAAATTTCAGTACCTTACAACACTGTATTTTGCTGCGTCCATAGGCCAACAGCTAAATGCTCACAGCTAGCCACTAGCTTTAAGTCTTGCATCCTATCTTTAACAGTGTGAAACAGCAACTGCTACTGCGATCCGCGCGCCCCTACTCACAATCGATTCACCCACTGAGGCAAAATCTTTGGTTCAGTAGTGTCAAAGATATAATCTCTTCTACATGTGATAACCATTTCATGCCATTTTTCATGAAATATTTTACAAAATCTGGCGCCACGTACAAGTGGATCCCTCACAGGATTCATACTGCGAAGTAATTAGTGCAGTAACATCATATAGTCTCTCAATTTGTGACCCTTCGTTAAGGTTGCTGCTCCCCTCCTGGGCACTTAATCGTTTTTGTCAGGCCTTGTATAAGGAAAGATTATGCAAGAGGTTTTCATTCAAAAAATTAACTAGAATTTTGTTTGTTGACGAGAAAAAAGTGCTACGGCGTAACTCATGCAGGTTTCTAAACAATACCACACGAATGAGTCCCATGAGAACAGACATCTCTGATCAAAATAATTCAGCCACGTCAGAAACCACATATCAAGAACTGGATTAGTCTGCAAGAAGGTAAGTACGTGCACGCACAGTGCGATGATGTCTGGTGCAACACGGACTATTAGCATAAAGACCATTGTTCTGACTGCCCTTGACTCGGTAGCAGGGAGAGGCACGTCAACAGTGTCCTAACACAGCGAGGTGGCGCAGTAGTTAGCACAATGGACTTGCATTCGGGAGGATGACGGTTCAAATCCGCGTCTGACCATCCAGATTCAAGTTTTCCATAATTTCCCTAAATCGTTCCATGCAAATGCCGGTATTGTTCCTTGACGCTATTCCAGCCTGTGCAGCGCCTCTAATGACTTCTCTGTCGACTGGACGTTAAACCCAATCTTCCTTCCTTCTTTTTTCCAGTGGTGAGCCCACCGACAGCAACGAATACAGGATGGGCACTACATTGCCTTTCACACGTGTCCTGGTTCTGCTTTCAGCATCACCTTCATAGTAACCACACGTGCAAGCTCAGAGGAGAATTAACTTCCGTTACTGTCATATGAACCATAGGCCTGGCGGTAAGACGTGGAGCGCCTATGGGCACATAACTTATTCACATAGCAGATAGTGCTGATTGCAACCGTTACATTTCTGACGAGGTTAATTGCAGGTGATTGTGCTCTATCTTAGAGGTCTCCGTAACATTATTTTCCAGCAAGATAACACAAGGAAAGATGTTGTGCTTACTGTCTCCACCTATGTCGACACAGAAGGTGTTTGTTGCCCTCGACAGCACTGTCTCCAGATATCATATCCATTCAAACCACACCTGATCATGAGTTGGTAGTGACTGGCACGTCAGTATACACCAGGCACTTTAACTGGCACAGTGTTGAAGCAATGCGTGGTAAAATCTGTCACCCTACGTCATTTAGAGTCGATGCCTAGTTGCTGACGAGACTGCGGCTCCGTTTACCTTATTTCACACCCTGTACACCCCCAAACACATACAAATTTAATCACGTATTCTTTCTACAATACTGTACTTTGAACACGCAGTCATCTTCAAGTGTGCTACAGGATAATGTGCTGGGACCATTTCTATTCATATTGTGTATCATGACCTTGCAGCCAATATTATTTATAACTTCAGATTTCTGCAAATGTTGAGGTTACGTTGATGAGGAACTACCGGATGGTTGTAATTAAAGTGCAGCTACTCACAAGGGTGCAGCGTGATCTGTAACTATCGTGTGGCAGCAAACCTTGGTAGGTATTCTAAAGCGTTCATAGAAACCGATTTACGCAGGAAAAGTTAATTCTAGTTTTGGCCGCCAGTTGCAAATCTGGTGCTGTGAGTGCACGAAATGCATTTAGAAACGTTTCCATATGTACTGATTAAGAGCGAGACGTGGGCAGAAAAGGTCAAACAAATGAGAAAGGTGTAATGTTGATTTTATTATTAACCGTTGCTTGCAAAGTTTGTTCAATATGAACAGCGGAGACGTCGACGAGATGCCGAATCATAAAACGACGTGAGCAACAGTTGCTCGCAGCAGTGCCGGAGCAACCTGAGGAACTTGTTCCTGTATACGGGCCTTTAGATCAGGTAGAGAGCGAACGTGTCCCTTGTAAACGCATTCTTGTGGGTATCCCCAGATTCAAGTTAGGTGATCTTGCAGGCCACGCATCTTGAGAACCTCTGGATTTTTACGTTACGGAAATCTTTCACTGGGCGGGCGACATGAGATGTAGTCCCATCTTTCACGAAAACAGTGGCTCCCACACTGTTTCGCTCTTCCGAAGCAGGAATCACACGCTGTACAAGGAGGTCTCGATAACATGCAGACGTCGCGGTACACGTGACAGGGAATCTCAACGTATTCCCTTCATAGAAGAACGGACCGAAAATAAAGAAGCTTGTCAATATATAGGGTGGTCCATTGATCGTGACCAGGCCAAATATCTCACGAAATAAGCGTCAAACGAAAAAACTACAGATAACGAAGCTTGTCTAGCTTGAAGGGGGAAACCAGATGGCGCTATGGTTGGCATGCTAGATGGCGCTATCACAGGTCAAACGAATATCAACTGCGTTTTTTTAAAAATAGGAACCCCAATTTTTTATTACATATTCGTGTAGAACGTAAAGAAATATGAATGTTTTAGTTGGACCACTTATTTCGCTTTGTGATAGATGGCGCAGTAGTAGTCACAAACATATGGCACACAATTTTAGATGAATAGTTGGTAA
Organism: Schistocerca serialis cubense; assembly: GCF_023864345.2. NCBI lineage: Eukaryota > Metazoa > Arthropoda > Insecta > Orthoptera > Acrididae > Schistocerca > Schistocerca serialis. The sequence goes on along the minus strand of NC_064644.1, from coordinate 377,721,658 downwards.
CAGGTAGGATTTTTTAAATTAAAATACAGAACGTAGGTACATTTGAACATTTTTTTTCGGTTGTTCCGATGTGATACACGTATGTTCGTGAACTTATCATTTCTGAAAACGCATGCTGTTACAACGTGATTACCTGTAAATACCACATTAATGCAATAAATGCTCAAAATGATTTCCGTCAACCTCAATGCATTTGGCAATAGGCCTAAGTGTAGCGACATTCCTCTCAACAGCGAGTAGTTCGCCTTCCGTAATGTTAGCACATGCATTGACAATGCGCTGACGCATGTTGTCAGGCGTTGTCGGTGGATCACGATAGCAAATATCCTTCAACTTCCCTCGCAGAAAGAAATGCGGGGACGTCAGATTCGGTGAACGCGCAGGCCATGGTATGGTGTTTCGACGACCAATCCACCTGTCATGAAATACGCTATTCAATACAGCTTCAACCGCACGAGAGCTATGTGCCGGACATCCATCATGTTGGAAGTACATCGCCATTCTGTCATGCAGTGAAACATCGATAGAACATTATGTAGGTAATCAGCGTACATTGCACCATTTAGATAGCCATCGATAAATTTGGTTTCAATTATCCTTCCTCCCATAATGCCGCACCATACATTCCCCCCCCCCCCCCCCCCCCCCCCCCGAGGTCGCTGATGTTCCACTTGTCGCACCCATCGCGGATTTTCCGTTGCCCAATAATGCATATTATGCTGGTTTACGTTACCGCTGTTGGTGAATGACGCTTCGTTGCTGAATAGAAAGCGTGCAAAAAATCTGTCATCGTCCCGTAATTTTTCTTGTGCCCAGTGGCAGAACTGTACACGACGTTCGAAGTCGTCGCCATGCAATTCCTGGTGCACAGAAATATGGTACGGGTGCAATCGATGTTGATGTAGCATTCTCAACACCGACGTTTTTGAGATTCCCGATTCTCGCGCAGTTTGTCTGCTACTGATGTGCGGATTAGCCGCGACAGCAGCTAAAACACCTACTTGGACATCATCATTTGTTGCAGGTCGTGGTTGACGTTCCACGTGTGGCTGAACACTTCCTGTTTCCTTAAGTAACGTAACTAACGGCGAACGGTCCGGGCACTTGGATGATGTCGTCCAGTATGCCGAGCAGCGTACATAGCACACGCCCCTAGGGCATTTTGATCACAATAGCCATACATCAACACGATATCGACCTTTTCCGCAATTGGTAAACGGTCCATTTTAACACGGGTAATGTATCACGAAGCAAATACCGTCGGCACTGGCGGAATGTTACGTGATACGACGTACTTATACGTTTGTGACTATTACAGCACCATCTATCACAAAGCGAAAAAAGTGGTCCAACTAAAACACTCGTATCTCTTTACGTGCTACACGAATATATAATAAAAATTGGGATTCCTATTTTAAAAAAACAGTTGATATCCGTTTGACCTATGGCAGCGCCATCTAGCTGGCAAACCATAGCGCCATCTGGTTTTCCCCTTCAACCTAGACGAGTTTCGTTCTTTGTAGTTTTTTCGTTTGATGCTTATTTCGTGAGATATTTGGCCGGGTCATGAACAATGGAACATCCTGTATATCACACATTCATATCCAGTGCGTACAGTGGCTCTTCGTTTGCGGTTTAGCAGTACCCCAAATTAGGCGGTTCATAGTATTCACTACACCGTATAGTGTAAAATGTACCTCGTCACGCCATAGAATATTTCCCGGCCACATGTCATCTTCTCCAATCCGTGCCAGAAACCGAAGAGCTTATTCACATCATTTTTGCGGAGCATGAGGTTTCAGTTGCTGCTCCGTCTGCACCTTGTACGGGTATTAGTGTAATGTTGACCACAAAACTTTTCATACTGTTGACTACGGGATGGACAACTTTCGTGACACTGCAGGAGCACTTGAACTACGTGCCACACGTACTGCATGGTAAGTTACAGCAGCAACAACCTTGTTAATAACTTCCACCGGGATAGGGCGCGTTCCTCTTGCGGGTTCCAGACCAAGCTCATCCGTGTTTTTGAATTTCATTATCATTTCCTTTAAGGCGTTTAATGACATCCAGCCTCTCCTCAGACCTTTCGGTCGGCTATACGCTTTCATTGTTACACTAGTTGCTGCCGTTCACATGAAACAGTTTCTCTAACAGCGCACTGTCTCTCTTCTCGATAGCCATACTGTTCACTTTCATTACAGCTTGTCAAATGATAGTGTGGATATCACATTGTCACACTAACCGTGTACAGCGCCAGATTTGCACCCGGTGACCAAACTTTGAACCAATGTTTTTCGTCATATATCGGTTCCGCATTAACGCATTTGCATGTCTACCAAGTTTCGCAGCCATACGGTAATTACGACCCACAATGGACCTCACTGAGTAGCTGCACTTCAATTATAACCACCCGTTATTTGAAAAAAAAACTAAAAAAGTGCACAAATATTCTATAGGATCGTGATAAGATTTAAATGTGATCTACATACTGGCAACTTGCGTTAAATATTCAGAAAAGTAAAATTGTGTATTTCACAAAATGAGGAACTGTAGTATTCTGTGACTACCGCATAGAGGAGTCACAATTTGAGTGGTTCAACTCATACAAATACAGATGTAGCAATTTGTAGGCGTGTGAAATGGAACGATAACAACGTTCAGTTGTACATGCAGCACATGACAGACTTCCGTTCGGTGTTAGAATACTGGGGAAATGAAATCAGTCTACAAAAGAGCTTGTTTATAAAATGCTCATGCGACCCATCCTAGGACAGTATGCGGGGCTGACACTCGTACGAAGTAGGACTAACACAGGATACTGAAAGTATACGAAGTAGTGCAGGTCGAATTGTTGTTTGGCCCACTGGGGAGTCTCACGGAGATGCCTTAGGGGTTGGTGGTCTAATGGTATAGTGCGATCAATGACACCGTAAGGAATCCCCGCCAGATAGTGGAATTTTTCAGTCTTTACGGTAGCCTTCACCTCTCAGTGATGTGAAGATAAGCAAGGAAGACTCTGGTTCGGATTCCACATAAACTGTCGGTCACTTTCCCTCGGTATGACTACGGAGGTAGGTTAGGGCAGAAGTTCGCCGAAATCGATTCCAGATAACTTGGGAGCAGGCAACGGAACACTCCTCTTCAGGAGGAAGCAAGCCGGCCTCCAAACAGACGGCCACGGAGTGCGCTGTCGTGCGGGGCTGACAAGACCCACCTGCCTCCTATAGTGGCAGCGCACTAACATGCGTTTCACGCTTCCGCGAAAGCACAAGTCACTCATGGAGATAAAAACATCGTAAATGTTTTCCGACCTCGAAACTGAAATCGTCTTATGTACTGACATGTTTAATGACAATGCTAACTGTAACAATTACGTATAGTTGTCACAAGGAAAGGAAACGGATTAACTGACGCGTTTGATACCGCTTGGCCAACTCACAGCCACTCAGTTTTCAATATCTTAGACCTCGGGCTACGGAAAGGATCAGTGTGCCACCAGATGTCATATTAATTTATTTATTGGTTTTTAGGACGTACCTATAAAGCCATCTCTACAGTGGAAGGTACGACAGTGTTCTTCGACAATTCAGAACGTCATTAGGGCGAAGCCGTGCCCTTGTACGAAATTACATACGACTGAGAAATGTTCATGTCAGTTATGACGGCAAGAAGATAAGGACAACACAACACCCATTCCTGGAGTGGAGCAAATCTCCGACCCGGCCGGGGATGAACCTCGGTGCATTTGGTTAGAAATATATCTCATCTCAGATTTCTAACTCACATTCGTTGGCTACGCCAACTCGCAACCCACTGTCACCTTTCAACCTATTTTCGATCTCGAGCTACACTACAGATCAGTCCGTCACCATAAACCACATTCAAAAAATAATATAGACGGAAAATAAAAATTGTCAGTGTTCTGATCTCTTTCTTTTTGCACTGTATGACGTCCCACGCAGCATCATAATTAGGATACTGAACGAAAGCGACGACCGATGTTGGTATTATGGTAAGTTCATTTGACCGAAGAAAACAAACGAAACAGAGTGAAAGACAACACTGTAACGCAGATGACAAGAGAGGTTATCTGATACAGATTTGTCGGCTATGTAACGTTAGCTGAAAAAAAAAGGTCCACTGGCCGAAGCCTTCCGACTTCTGCCGATTTGTACCGATTTAGGACCAGGGAGCTGATCCAACTTAACAGTTAACGCACTGTGCATCTCCCTGCCTATCGCTCCCAAAGTGATCACAAAGAGAACATCAGACTAATTACAGGGCGCACAGAAGTGTTTAAGCAATCATTCCTCCATCGCTCCATTCCTCTCCCTCTCACTTTTTCGTCCAATTGATTCTGTCTGATCGGAGTCACTCACCTTTCAAGTTATATCACACTTACTGACCTTCAGCCAAGAAGATGCGGACTCGGGCCAGCTTGGGTCTACAGTCTTGATTACTCCCGTATCACGCAGGATGGACGGTTCCTGACCAGACAAACCATCCGTTACTAGGTGAGTAGAATAGTGGTTGAGACCAAAGAAGTCCGCAGATCCTGTAACAGAAAGCTCCATATCAAACCGATGTGCGCGTTCCTTAAATTTATAATGGATATTTTGCGACTTTGCCTATTCTCAGTGCTACATGATGATGTCTGTCAGAATTTTTTTCGTCATATCTGACAGAATGCTTGATCTTTGAGGTTACTCACTGGGTAGGGTAGAATATAAATAAGTTTCGTTGTGATAGCTGCAGATTCCTACAAGGTAAAGGATCCACCCTGAAAATCATAACTGTGCCAGCTTGAAATAAATGTCATCTCCTTCACTCCAGTTAGAAATTTGAAATAGGACGTGTTCGTGTGTATGATAATGCTATTACATTGTCTTGCTTGCCATCGCGTTGTCATGACTGACATAATTCTAATGCTGACAAGGTAGAGAGGCATTGGTAGAAATTCACTGAGCAACAAAATTAAACGATTATACATTCTAAAACCTAGTAATTGTATCCCATTGTGACTAGAAGATTGAATTTGGTTCAAAGGAGTCTACAGCCTTCCTCTGTAGTGACGCCTTGTGACGTCACAATCGGACTCACGACGTTTCAAACAGCAAGGCGTCTACACATGCGAAAAGAAGATAAGACGTCAGAAGTTCATGTGGGACGGTAGATGGATTAATGATGTCACATTGCCACCAAATTACACAATTCTGTCCAACGCCACAGTGGGCGTGTCACACGATGACGCGATTGTCACTTCCCCTCTTACTCATATTCCATCCCTTCATTTACTGACTCTGCGAGGGAGATCAGAACCGTGACGCAGCTTTGAAAACAAGTGGTTTTCTGATGGGACGCAACGTCGCTCAGAATCTACACGAAAAGGCTTTGGAAGCTGGCATACAGGATGTTGTTGAAATGACCCCTTCCCTTGGGGCACCGATTGAAATATACTTCGCGTCCGAAATGATGGTATCGCAGTACAACGAGACTTTCTTGACAACTTCTAGCACTGCTGAAACTCCCCTCCGCAACCTCCGGGCGATCCAACCCTTCTCTATGGACATCACAGGCTGTATGACTATTAAATGTGATCTTTCCAGGAGTATAGCATAACTGCAGTTTTTGGATTGGTGTATAGTATGGAACCTGTAGGGGCTGTTCACAACCGCTCCACGACATACACGTATGAATGATTCAAAGCAGAAAAGCGTGTTCATGATTGGTGGCACTAGAGCACCGCTGTTGGGCACTTAAAAATGTCGCTGCACAGAGTTACCCATTCACTGATCCGTACCCCGCGGCAGAACAGGCAACTCGTTAAACACTTGTGCCTTTTGGCCGCATCCGAAATCAGAGGGGTGTCCAGGGTTTGGTAGATGGGTGTGTCTGTACAGGGGCATTTTTAAGTGGTACACATGTTACGCTGTCACTGTTAGCAAACTGCAGTTCTTAGAGGGACGCTTTGCCTTTTCGTTCGCGTTTGTTTCAATGTCGCATCCCATATGCACACTCCATAGGAGGGCGTTAAGGGGTGTATGACGTCAAACGGGCCGACTTTCAGCAGGAGAGGCATCACAGGACATTTTAATTTCCAGTGTCCATAATTTTACAAATAAATTCATAAATCTTCGTCAGCAACACCAGGAAGGATTCAGGATTCACACTCATTGCAGTGGAAGTTCGAAAATATAAAAAAATAAATTTTTTTTACGTGCGAAATTTCATCATTTTTTCACTTACTAATGGCTGCATTTGTTTCTATAGGTACACATTTCTTCATAAGTTAGAGAGATTCTTCGTTTAATTTTGCACAGCATACATATCATGTTTAGAAAAAACAGAAATTTTATAGTTAATTACCTCAATTTCTACCACAGATTTTAATAGATTTGTAAAATTATAGAGCTTCATACACCTTTAAGTATGGTTAGTATGCTGTGCAAAATTCATCAAAGAATACCTCTTACTTATGAAGAATGCCAACAAATACTGCCATTAGTAAGGAAAAAAAATGATGAAATTTCACATGTGAAAAAAATCATTTCTTTATGTTTTCGAACTTCCACCCCTATGAGTGTGAATTCTGAATCCTTCCTGGTCCTGCTGACAAAGTGTTATGAATTTATTGGTTAAAGTATAGACAGTGGAAATTAAAATGTCCTGTGGTGCCTCTCCTGCTCCAAGTCGGCCCGTTTATACGTCCCACCCCCCTTAAAAAGGAGGGATGAAAACGCTTCTGCTTCTGCTTTGGATTACGTTAAGATATCATCGAATAGTTTGAACGGTGCCTAGTGGTACAATCCTGTACATCAGAACAAAAATTGCAGTCACGCTGGACTCCGAAGGGTGGTATCACGTTCACTGGGGAAGCAGCACTCCATATCCATAGAAAAGGACTGAATCATCCGGGTTGTACCAGCAGTGACAAAAGTTGTCAAGACCGTCGTCTTGTTGCTCATGGCAATGCGAATTGTCGTTTTCAAGCGCGAAATGTACGGGAATCAACGCCGAAAGGGAGTGGTTTCAGTGAGGTCCCGTATGTCACCTCCCGAGGCCTTTTCGTGTCGATTCTGAGCACCAGGGTATTTGACATGCTTTCGCCGTACGCCCATAAGAAAACCTCACGATTTCAATGCTGGGCAACACAATTCTGACCTCCATCGCAGAGGCGAAAAACGAAGGGGTGCAACGTTGACATGAGAAGTCTAACGACCTTTCCATCGTGTTACATGTGTATGGCGCTGGACGAATTGTGGTGAAATTTGGTGCTAATGTAACATTATTAATTCATCTTAGACGTCACATGAATTTCTGACCTCTAACCTTTTTTTCGGGTGTCGACATCTCGCTGTTTGAAGTATCTCCGGATGCGAGGGTGGCGTCACAGGATGTCATGTATTCGCACTATTACAGAGGAAGGGTGTAGCACGTTTGCGCCAATTATCAAACTTATGTGTCGCAATGGAAAACAACTGCACGGTTTCAAAGTATATGACCCTTTAATTGTGTTGCGCAGCGTAGTTATCACGCCACAGCTGAGGAAGAAGACGGCATTTTAGTAAATTGTTGGCATCGTGACAGTATTTGTGCACAAATTTCATGTTTGTAAGTCCTAAGTACAAACATATTAGTTTCTGGTAATGATTCTTAGTGTGCACTCCACGCCGTCATGCATTTTGTGGAAAATCTTAAGGCTTTAAGTTACTCTTTTTATCGACTTTACCATATTGACTTTAACAAATCAGCAGAACTTCCTTCCGATCAACCAAATGTGAGATTATTGACATGTTCATGGAATACAAGTTGTGACACAGATTTTCGTCTTATGCAATTTGTATGTATTAATTCGACAGTATGACCCTTTGGAATGACAATATGTCAACTAACATTTCACTCATTTGGTGTAAATTGATTTCAATGTTTCTTTAACTCATCATTCAGTTGTCTTTCCACGTACGTTAGTAGTTTTTTGATGTGATACTAGTCAAGTTTGTCACAACGAACTGTAGGGGACACTGCAATAACATAGCAACACAACTCTGTTAACCGTCCCCTATCTCATTCTTTGTACAACTGCTGCTGCCAACAGTCTCTGAGAAGTACAAGAAATTTGTAGCTGGTCATGACATTCCATCATTTAATGTATTTTCACTTTTTATTTACCTCTACGCTTGTTTCTTTAGTCACTTTACAAGAGAAAATACCATTTCTCTGGTTCTTTTTTCCTTCCAAAAATACTTTCTCCCTTTAAATCTAAATGTTTGTCAGGATAATAATATTTGATTAATGAAAACTAATAATTATACAAAAATTCAAAATTGTGTATCATTACCTACCAGAAAAGTAATTTAGTAATAAAAAGTTAGGTCTACTCAAACTTCAATTCAATGAAGCCAGCTTATGTATCATTTTTTTCATAAGGAAATTTAATTTCATGACAACTTTATGATATTTTTGATCTACAGGAGGCACTTCTACAATGTATCATTGACATCTTTCTTATCTTCTGATGTAATGATTTAAACTGCCTGTTCAGTTGTTTACGTTTATTTTCTTCAGAAGCGTTCCATCTCGCCAAAATTTCAGGTTGACTTTTCTCATAGTGTTTAGAGTGAATTATGTTCGGTATGAGAAATTTACTAGGCTTTCTACAATTTCAATGAGGTTACTTCTGCAAATGGAGCAACTTGAAACTTAAATTTCTTCGACACCGATCCAGAGTCATAAGAATTAGCATTGCAAAGCTGTATTGGTCGAAGAGGATTTTTTTTTCGAATTACTATTTTTCAATAATCGTACGAATCCAATTAGTGATATGAACTCATTTTTTCAGTAGCTTTTTCTGTGGCACAATGTACACTATCAATCTTCAGCATGCATCAATGTCCAGGCACGGAATAAAACATTGTAATTTTATCCACAGGAAGATTTTCATTGAGAAAATTCAAAACGACATAGGAAATAAAAGAATTCAGATTCTGTAGAACGTAGGGATTAATCCATTTTATCAGCTCCGTTATATGTACGTTTACTATTTACCTTGTCTAGAATGGATTTAAAGACACTAGCAGGGCCACTTTCGGATCTGTTAAACAATCCTTCTGTCCACAAAACACAATAAACAGTTTTGCTGCTCGAATAATGAGCTGTTAAATTATATAAACATAATTTTGATTTTTAAAAGAATGCTAACTTCTGCTTTGATATGAGGTTACATTCTGTAGGTCAAAACAAAGCGCATAAACAGATTTCTGTATTCTGTGCTCACCTTTCAATTCTCTCATTCCTTCTTTGCCTTTAATGTGTTTACAGTAATTTTTCCCCTATGTTCAGTGAGTCTGTTGTATGTTTTTGATGCTTTATATTCTTATCGTAGGCCACACGGGTCAGATTTTCTCTCGTTGAATCTCACTGAATTCCGTGACAAAAATATGCACACTTGGCTGAGGTTTTATCTTCTTCTCAACGCTTACACTGATAAAAAGGATACATTTCAAAACGAGATAAACTTTAATAAAGGTATTTTCATGCGTTCTTCCGAAAAAGTGACTCTACTGTTGGAAAAGAATTTATATATTGCTTCTTATATTCTTTTTCAGCCTCACAAAGCTTCTTGGAAATATTCTGATTCAAACCTCAGTTGTCACGTGATGGTTTATTACATACAGAATTCTTATTACACTCCTGGAAATTGAAATAAGAACACCGTGAATTCATTGTCCCAGGAAGGGGAAACTTTATTGACACATTCCTGGGGTCAGATACATCACATGATCACACTGACAGAACCACAGGCACATAGACACAGGCAACAGAGCATGCACAATGTCGGCACTAGTACAGTGTATATCCACCTTTCGCAGCAATGCAGGCTGCTATTCTCCCATGGAGACGATCGTAGAGATGCTGGATGTAGTCCTGTGGAACGGCTTGCCATGCCATTTCCACCTGGCGCCTCAGTTGGACCAGCGTTCGTACTGGACGTGCAGACTGCGTGAGACGACGCTTCATCCAGTCCCAAACATGCTCAATGGGGGACAGATCCGGAGATCTTGCTGGCCAGGGAAGTTGACTTACACCTTCTAGAACACGTTGGGTGGCACGGGATACATGCGGATGTGCATTGTCCTGTTGGAACAGCAAGTTCCCTTGCCGGTCTAGGAATGGTAGAACGATGGGTTCGATGACGGTTTGGATGTACCGTGCACTATTCAGTGTCCCCTCGACGATCACCAGTGGTGTACGGCCAGTGTAGGAGATCGCTCCCCACACCATGATGCCGGATGTTGGCCCTGTGTGCCTTAGTCGTATGCAGTCCTGATTGTGGCGCTCACCTGCACGGCGCCAAACACGCATACGACCATCATTGGCACCAAGGCAGAAGCGACTCTCATCGCTGAAGACGACACGTCTCCATTCGTCCCTCCATTCACGCCTGTCGCGACACCACTGGAGGCGGGCTGCACGATGTTGGGGCGTGAGCAGAAGACGGCCTAAAGGTGTGCGGGACCGTAGCCCAGCTTCATGGAGACGGTTGTGAATGGTCCTCGCCGATACCCCAGGAGCAACAGTGTCCCTAATTTGCTGGGAAGTGGCGGTGCGGTCCCCTACGGCACTGCGTAGGATCCTACGGTCTTGGCGTGCATCCGTGCGTCGCTGTGGTCCGGTCCCAGGTCGACGGGCACGTGCACCTTCCGCCGACCACTGGCGACAACATCGATGTACTGTGGAGACCTCACGCCCCACGTGTTGAGCAATTCGGCGGTACGTCCACCCGGCCTCCCGCATGCCCACTATACGCCCTCGCTCAAAGTCCGTCAACTGCACATACGGTTCACGTCCACGCTGTCGCGGCATGCTATCAGTGTTAAAGACTGCGATGGAGCTCCGTATGCCACGGCAAATTGGCTGACACTGACGGCGGCGGTGCACAAATGCTGCGCAGCTAGCGCCATTCGACGGCCAACACCGCGGTTCCTGGTGTGTCCGCTGTGCCGTGCGTGTGATCATTGCTTGTACAGCCCTCTCGCAGTGTCCGGAGCAAGTATGGTGGGTCTGACACACCGGTGTCAATGTGTTCTTTTTTCCATTTCCAGGAGTGTATTACGAACATGGTATACGGTTTCGTGAAATACTACGTTTGAAAAATATTTCTTGTATTCCTGGATTTTTCTCCTAGAACATTAAAAATATATTTCATACTGACAGACGTGTAGGCCTTTCAGTATTGTTCATTCTTGGATGCACGGCTACACTTCGTTCAGTAGAACTGGGCAAAAAGTGGTATTTCAAATTCTGGCTAAACGAATAATAACTATAAATTAATTTTTTCCTGTCAATTTTTTTCGGTTTTTAATATTAGACCAAATTATATTTTCACATAGACTGAATTTGAGTACTCTTACACAACATGTGCCTGAAATATGTTTCACAGTTTCTTTAAAGTCAGCACCGCCATTAGACAGTTGTTTATTTACAGTGTAAATGTAACGCTGTAAATAAACAACTGTCTAATGGCGGTACTGACTTTAAAGAAATACGTTATGACTGTGGCCCCATATTATGAAAAAATTATTAAATGTATCACAGTATTTGGGGGCCTAATTTGCTTTACGTATTGTATTTCTGCAGCACTATGCAGAAACAATGAATTGTTATAGCAGTACTACATTAAAAACGGTCTTATTCGTTACAACCACGAAACGTTTTGTTTCCCCTTCTGGATAGAGAACTACAGCAGATTGGGAAATAGTCTCATGTCCCAGACGAATATTAAAATACTATAAGGGAGTGGGCTAAATAGGGCCCTAATAAGGTGAAGCAAGAATTGTAATTAGTTTATGTGATCATACAGGGTGTCGATAACTAAAGTTCCAGTTCCTAAACGCTGTAGAAAGAGAATCACTGTTCAGAAAGACGTCAAATTTGAACAGCATATTATTGACACAGGGGCCGGCTGCAGTGGCCGAGCGGTTCTACGCGCTTCATTCTGAAACCGCGCAACTGCTACGGTCCCAGGTTCGAATCCTGCCTCAGGAATGGAGGTGTGTGATGTCCTTAGGTTAGTTAGGTTTAAGTAGTTCTAAGTCTAGGGGACTGATGACCTCAGATAGTAAGTCCCATAGTGCTTAGAGCCACTTTTATTGACACAGGGTGTGATGCTATGGAACGAAAAGGACTTCAACAAAATTTTGCCACTAGATGGCGCTGTACAGGTGTTAACTTAAATTGGATCGGCTACATATGACAGAAGAATTGCAGTGCGACGGCTATGGTTTGAATCGCACGTTACACCATCCGTGCTGTTCAGCGTGCCCGACGGCATAAGTTCGGCAGTAAACAGTTCTAGCGTGGTTAGTGAGATGAAGCCCATCAACCACGCAAGGTCGTTCCACATTGGATGGGAAAAGTCGGTTTTTAATTGCACTGAGGCCATTAACCGCATAAAATGCTACACTGGTGTCCAAAATGAAAGCAACAAAAGGAAATTTTGCAAGACTGCGTACATTTTGCCACAAAACAGTATACACAGTTGACAGTAAAGTAGAAACAATGTAAAGAGTACAGAATGTAAACAGCTGCAGCATGCATAATGGTAGGCAAGAAATTTGCACACACATTCAGACAACTGGTTAATGTAATCAGTATAGGGTGTGACCATCGCTGGCAGCAACACAGGCAGACGATGACCGGGCATGCTGTGAATGATGTCATTATTATCATGTTGAGACAATAACGCCCGTTCCTCCTGCAGAGCAGCTTGCATATCTTGCAGAGTGGTTGGTGAATGCTGACATGATGTAACCCGTCTTCTCGTGCATCCCAGACATGCTCTATAGGATTCAAATCGGGAGAGCGAGCAAGTCACGCCATGCGTGCAATCTTCCGTTTCCAAGAAATGATCGACCACCTGTGCTCTAGGAGGACGAGCATTATCGTCCATCAGTACGAAGTCTGGGCCCGCAGCACGCCGCAACAACCTCACATGAGGTCCCAAGGTTTCGTAACGATACCTGACAGCAGCTGAATTTTGCCGCTTCACCCGCAGAATTACGGGATAGGTATTCGTGTGGTTAATATAATCCCTGCCCGTATCATTAGGGATCCTCCCAGATACTGGTCTGTTTCCACAATGCCTGAGTCCCGAAATCGAGTTCCACGTTCCCTCCACAGGTGAATCCGTCGAGAATCACACTGCAGACCAAATCGGGACTTATTTGTGAAAAGAACATCGGCCCACTGTTCGACGTGCATGTGGAATGCCGACGACTCCACTCTAGAAGTTCCCTTCTGTGAAGACGCGTCAAAGGTACACATACAGCAGGTTTCGGACAGTAAAGGGTACTGTGCCGAAGCCTTCTGTAGACTGTTTGCCTCGATCAACACGTCCAGTGGATGTTGCGGGGTGAGGTGCCAGTTGCTGTGCACTACTAAGGCTGTACCGGAGAGCCCTTACAACCAAGTAACGGTCCTCTCTCTTCCTGATGTCACATATGGTCGGTCCTGCCCTGGTCCTCGAGATACGGTTTCTGTCTCTACAAAATGTCACTACATCCAAGAAAGAACAGACCGATCCACATTAAGTCATCGGGCCATATCAGTTTGCGACTGTCCTGCTTCTATTCTTCTTATGGCCCTCCACAGTAGAGGGCCTGGTAGGCGACTTCTCTGTGACATACTGCACCGTCTGTGACTGTCTACACAACAGTTGTGGGTGAGGGACTACCCGGAAAACTCTACCCTGTTTGATACTTCTTCTACGTCTTCGTTGACATTGTTGTCCGTTGACCGGAATGCCAAGTTCCGTACAGAAGACGATCGTATTGACATCTGTTGACACTTTGTATGATTATATCGTGAATTAGACACAGAACTTGGAAATAGCTGTTGTTTTAATTTTGGATACCAGTGTAACTAAAATCAATTTTTAGTTGTCCTGGTGCTAAAAACCACATAGAAACTAAAATGACATCGGTTTCTAATTGTCGTGTGACAGGCGCAAGACGTGTTGAGTATGCCGTCCATCGTTTTCTGACATAAGTTGCAATCGAGAAAAAAACATGTTTCACAACATATTGGAGTGTCTCGCGGGTCATGTTCAGAATGTGTTGCTTAAGCGAGCCTTCAACTCAGCTACGTTCGTAACTGGAGCATTGAACATATCTTTCAAGTAACCCCAGAGGCAGAAGTCACACGGATTGAGATCAGGTAATCTGGAGGGCCAGGGTGTGAGAAAATGACGGCTGATAATTTTAGCAGTTCCGAAATGCCTCTGCAATAGCCGCTTTACGACTATGCAAGGTGCGGAGAAGCGCAGTGTAGCATAAAAATTTATGCTACCGATACATCCAAGCTCTTGAAGGATTTATCAGTGACGTCACAGGTAACAGAACCCGCAGGACTCTTCTCCTCGAAAAAATACGTCCTTACGATAAACGTTTCCACCAACCCGCACCACACACTCCACCTTTGCAGAATGAAAGTTGTACTGGTTGACGTGCGAGTGCATTTTCAGTTGCCCATATTCTGAAATTCCGCGTATTGACATGTCACTGAAGATGGAAGTGGACTTCGTCTGCCCAGATAAGGTTTCACGGCCAATCACTGTCCACCTACACGCGAGCAAGAAATTTGAGAGTGAACATATTTCTTGCTGGTAGGTCAGCAGGATGCAACTCCTGAACATGGATGATTTTGTATGGACAGCAATGCAGCATGTTAGTAGGATTTTATGCACCGTGCGCGCAGGCATATACAACTTCTGGCATTCCCGTGCACTACACGTTTTCACACACCTTCTCTATCCCTCAAATGGTTCAAATGGCTCTGAGCACTATGGGACTCATCTGCTGAGGTCATTAGTCCTCTAGAACTTAGAACTAGTTAAACCTAACTAACCTAAGGACATTACAAACATCCATGCCCGAGGCAGGATTCGAACCTGCGACCGTAGGGGTCTTGCGGTTCCAGACTGCAGCGCCTTTAACCGCACGACCACTTCGGCCGGCTCTCTATCCCTCGTGCAGTGCTGTGGCCACATCTCCGTCAGACATTGAATCAATTGCTCTCCACCCTCAGCCACGTTGCACTTGAAAAGAACCAGTATTTTCCAGTTTTGGAACCATTTTCTGCAGATCCTTAGCAGACAACGGACCAATGCCTTTCTTCATACCCCTGAGCGTCCGTAACTTTTGCAGAGCTTCTGGCGCACACCCACCGTTCTTGTAAAAGAGCTTTACCAGCAGCGCGGAGTCCTTCAAGGAGGGCCGGCTGATGTGACCGAACGGTTCTAGGCTCTTCAGTCCGCAACCGCACGACCGCTGCGGTCACAGTTTCGAATCCTGGCATGGCTGTGTGTGATGTCCTTAGGTTAGTTAGGTTTAAGTGGTTCCAAGTTCTAGGGGACTGATGACCTCAGACGTTAAGTCCCATAGTGCTCAGAGCCGTTTGAACCATTTTGAACCTTCAAGGAGGCGGCCATTTTGGGCGTCTCTGGCGCAAACAAACGAGCGAGTGCCGCGCGTATGTTGGTGCTCATATTTTGTTGCTTACAGCGCCATCTACCGCTCAAGTTTTCCTTAAATATTTAGTTCCATGGCGTTTTCCCTGCGTCAACAATATGCTGTTACAATTTGACGTCATTTTGAGTATTGGTTTTCTTTCTCCAGCACTTTGAAACTGAAACTTCAATTATGGAGACGCTATATTTCCAAAATCAATTTCCCAGGCAAATGTTAAAACAATTTGCATAGAATGTCATTGCTTAGTAATACCTCTATTTATAAAGGAACTAAAAACTATACGTACGGGAACTGCACGACTCATTTGTTAAAAATAAAGATGGTTTTCATGTCGCATTACGTAGATATGTAAAAGAAATGTTGTGTTTACCTTTCAGATCCTCTATTTCCTGAGCAGTGAACTTCGGCAGCCGTGATATCCAGATGCCTGCCTCCAAGCTGTTATTGTCTACCCGCTCTATCATAATTGCGGGGTAGTTTCCCTCTTCCGAGAATATGGGGTGCGCAAACCACCCGAGCTGAAACAGAAAGGGTTCGTTAACTGAATTTATGTAGATCACCATGTACGTTGTACAGTTATCTACACTTTCTCATTCGGCTAACGGAACAATGTTAAACACAAAATGATCACCCGAACTGATTATTTATACACAATGAAAGGAAAACACACACACACATACACAAACACACACACACACACACACATACACACATACACAAACACACACACACACACACACACACACACACACACACACACACACACACACACACAGGTATTCGTAGGTCCGTTGAATACGACTTCAATAATTGCCACCTAATAAACGTAAGAATAAGAGCTACCTGTATAGGTTTGGAAAAACATTATGAATTACCTCGAAGGAAACGGTCTATTGACACACAGTCAACATGGTTTAGAAAACATCCTTCCTGTGAAACACAACTAGCTCTTAATTCACATGAAGTGCTGAGTGCTATTGACAAAGGATTTCAGATCGATTTCGTATTACTGGACTTCCGGAAGGTTTTTGACACTGTACCACACAAGTGGTTCGTAGTAAAATTGCGTGCTTATGGAATATCGTCTCAGTTATGTGACTGGATTTGCGATTTCCTGTCAGAGAGGTCATAGTTCGTAGTAATTGACTGAAAGTCATCGAGTAAAGCAGAAGTGATTTCAGGCGTTCCCCAAGGTAGTGTTACAGGCCCTTTGCTGTTCCTTATCTATATAAACGATTTGGGAGACAATCTGAACAGCCGCCTTCGGTTGTTTGCAGATGACGCTGTCGTTTAACGACTAATAAAGTCATCGGATGATCAAAACAAACTGCAAAACGATTTAGAAAAACTATCTGAAAGGTGCGAAAAGTGGCAGTTGACCCTAAATAACGAAAAGTGTGAGGCCATCCACATGAGTGCTAAAAGGAACTCGTTAAACTTCGGTTACACGATAAATCAGTCTAATCTAAAAGCCGTAAGTTCAACTGAATACCTAGGTATTACAATTACGAACAACTTAAACTGGAAAGAACACATAGAAAATGTTGTGGGGAAGGCTACCCAAAGGCTGCGCTTTATTGGCAGGACACTTAGAAAATCTAACAGACCCACTGAGGAGACTGCCTACACTACACTTGTCCGTCCTCTTTTAGAATACTGCTGCGCAGTGTGGGATCCTTACCAGATAGGACTGACGGAGTACGTCGAAAAAGTTCAAAGAAAGGCAGCACGTGTTTTACTACCGCGAAATATGGGAGAGTATCACAGTAATGATACAGGATTTGGGCTGGAAACCATTAAAAGAAAGGCGTATTTCTTCTCACGAAATTCCAGTCACCAACTTTCTCCTTCGAATGAGAAAATATTTTGTTGACACCGACCTACATAGGGCGGAACGATCACCACGATAAAATAAGGGAAATCAGAGCATGTACGGAAAGATATAGGTGATGGTTCTTTCCGCGCGCTATACGAGATTGGAATAATAGAGAATTGTGAAGGCGGTTCGGTGAATCCTCTGCCAGGCACTTAAATGTGATTTGCAGAGTATCCATGTAGATGTAGATGTAGAACCAAAAGGAGTTAAGAGATATCTTCCTGGGACGGAACGTGTGCAGCCCATACCCCATCTGACTGCGTCTAATATTTTTGCTATGTAAAAGGGTGAGAACGTTTTCGGAACGTTTGTGAATCGTATGGCTGAAGGGGACTTGGGTACCAGCCCGCAGTGTTCCTTGTTGGATGTAGGAAACTGCCTAAAAACCAGATCCAACCGGCCGGTTAACCAGCTGCACGGATTTAATCCTGATTTGGTTCACCTATTAGCACAGTGCCCGGCACGCTACTCGAGGATATATGTATAATTTTATCATGTCGTAGAAAATTTGTAGCCAGTACTCCAAGAAGACTATTAGCATCTTTCATGTTTAAGCGATCTATTATTTCGGTTAGTGTTTAGTTTTCTGTTTACATCCATCACAAAATTTTCACTTACTCTTCATTTCAGGGTTGACAGTGTACGACAGTGACAACAAGACTCAAATTGAGATCTCAGGCTTTCCCGGCGAATGTGCTGTATCCAAGGTTCTCGGGCCGTTCGTCGAAGTTCCACGATATTTCGGCGGATAACCGTTCCGCCATCATCGGGTGGTGTTTATGGAATGATCTGTCTGCGCAGACAGATCCATTTGGTGCTAGCCGTTCGCAGTACCAGCACAGAATGGTTATTTGGCTGATGTGACAAGGCCAGATAAGTCAATCTGTCTGCGCAGACAGACCATTCCATCAGCACCACCACCTGATGATGGCGGAACGGTTATCCGCCGAAATATCGTGGAACTTCGACGAACGGATCCGGCTGGACACCCGAGAACCTTGGATACAAGACTCAAATTGTCGATGCATGCTCTTTTAAGCAGAATCTGTCTTTATTATTTCGTAATTCTTACAATAAATAAAAGTAATGAATCCTAGGAATTCCTGAATATTATAGTTAATTGCCAATATTGTAATGGTTACTAGGAACAGTTGGATTCACGTATTTTCATTGTGGAGCCGAATATAGGTATAAAATTTAGTCTTTGTTTTGCCACGGCTGTAGTTTCCATTTGGTGCTAGCCGTTCGCAGTACCAGCACAGAATGGTTATGTTGGCTGATATGACAAGGCCAGATGAGTCAATCACTCAGACTGTTGCCCCTGCAACTGCTGAAACGGTTGCTACCTCACTTCAGGAACTACATGTTTAAGTATAAACGTAGGCTTCCGCGGCCATTTTCACATTCAATAAAATTTTTCTGGGTTTGTGA
Source organism: Schistocerca serialis cubense (assembly GCF_023864345.2). Lineage (NCBI taxonomy): Eukaryota > Metazoa > Arthropoda > Insecta > Orthoptera > Acrididae > Schistocerca > Schistocerca serialis. Next base: position 377,702,821 of record NC_064644.1, on the reverse strand, counting down.
CCGCATTGTCAATATATATAAAACTGCCGACGTTTCGCTCCCTGTTGCAAGCGACCTTCAGTAGACAAAAACACCCTGGAGGAGGTCGCTTGCAACAGAGACCGAAACGTCGGCAGTTATATATATATATATATATATATATATATATATATATATATATATATATATATATATATATATATATATATATTAACAATACGGTAACAAACCCAAAAAAATTTTTTTTAACTACATGTTTGTTTGGCCTCTCCTTAGATATCCCTCCGATGTGGCTTCTCCTACGGTGCAGCTGTTTGTATTGTTGTGGTACGCAAAGCATCCCATCTCGACAATATCTGTGGCCGATACATTGTACGCCGCAGCATTTGACGGTTTTATCTGAACGATAGAAGAGGAAACACTCCTTCTATCAAGGTTATTATAGCTTAACAATTTTAGATACTGTTGGACGATCCTGTGTACCTACATTGCATGCTCTTGGTTTTCCAGCAGTTCATACAAATTTGTTACAGTGGATTCAATAACTATAGCTGATGTTAGTACAGTTTTAATAGTATAATGGTCACACAGACACAAAAATAATGGAAACTGGTTTAGTGTGACAGAGTTATTTCAACATTAAAAAAAAAAAAAGAAAAGAAGAAATAACCGGCCGCGGTGGCCGAGCGGTTCTAGGAGCTTCAGTCCGGAACCGAGTGACTGCTACGGTCGCAGGTTCGAATCCTGCCTCAGGCATGGAAGTGTGCGATGTCCTTAGGTTAGATTTAAGTAGTTTTATGTTCCAGTAGATTGATGACCTCAAATGTCCCGTAGTGCTCAGAGCCTTAAAAAAGTAAATGTAGGTATTAAGTTGCTGCGTTTTGTATGGTATGATAAGTAATGTGTTTCTGTATCTAGTGCCCTGAAGATGGTGGATTGTATCACAGAAAGCGGTCGGAAATAAATAGGAACTAATACATACGGCTGAAAGTAATACCACTGTTGCACACACACAATATATACACCGACTGTCTCTCCTAAGAGTTGTCAGATGCATATTCTTTGGTGGTTCAACAAATATTTGCAGTTTTATTTTTGCATTGTTTAGCTGGTGCCAATCCGTAAAAAGCAGTGAGCATTATTTTGGAATATTTTATCATCATAATAATCACGTTAACAGTTTAATCCCGTCATTCATACACATTCTTGAATTCATTCTTCAATCGGTGTAACTATTAACGTTGATAAATTTGTCGCGTTGGCGCCACTATAGACATTGATAAGTCTGTCGAACAGTAATAATGCCTTGCTCACGACTTCATTCGCGTGGAACTGGAACCCGAATGAATTTTGAAAAATCCTGTAGCTTGTTATCGGCGAGAAAAATGGATATAAAACACTGAAGGTGGAGCTGTCAAAAGGACACAATGATTAAGGACTGATGTGTTTGTAAGCACAGACACTTTCATTTTCGTAATTTCCTTAAATCTAACACTAGACTTTTCCCCTATCCAGGTCTATTGGTATTTTATACTTGAAATATCTGTATCCGGGCTTATAAACACATCAATTCTTTACCGTTGCGCCGTTTTGACAGTTTCACTTTCGGTGTGTTATATGTGTTTTGCTCAATGGTAGTAAGCTTCATGATTTTTGAAAATTCATGCGGGTTCGTGATCCACGTGGACGAAGGTGATGGAAAAAGCTAGTGAAACATAAAAAAAGTAACTAGCCAGTTTTTGTTTCGGATCATACCTTTTCAAACAGAACTATAAGGTTATAAATTTGGAAGCGATGTGTTTTAGAATACTAAATTGGTTGGTTCAAATGGTTTTGAGCACTATGGGACTTCACATCTTAGGTCATCAGTCCCCTAGAACTTAGAACTACTTAAACCTAACTAACCTAAGGACATCACACACATCCATGCCCGAGGCAGGATTCGAACCTGCGACCGTAGCAGTCGCGCGGTTCGGGACTGCGCGCCTAGAACCGCTAGACCACCGCGGCCGGCCATATTTCGCAGTTACTATGTAACACGCGATACACTATTACTTGCAAATCTGGGCGGACAATTTAGCTGAAATAGCAGTTTTTTCTTTAGTTTTGACTCTTCTTATTTTCACATGCATATATTTCCTGTCTCCAGGTAGTGCGATATATCAGTACGATGGGTGGCTGTTGTCTGGTGTTATGCTGTCCTCAAAGACTGTACAACGAATCTTCAGTTTTCCTTTATTCCTTGCTCAATAAATATGTTGTCTTCTTCCTACATCGTCTAATAATTTGCATCTTTAAAGTACATAAACCTTTTCTGTTTTCGTGCTTGCGTTGTATGATCCTAGTACTTTTTTCTTGAATTTTTTGTTTGTTTGACCGATGTTCGTAGTAAGGATCATACATATGTGTAAGAAATAGTCTGCTTCTGTCATTTTTTCTGTGCTATTTCTGTTGTGCTGTATGAAACCACGTTACGTGTTTCAGATGTGGAATTACCTTTCTGTTTTCATATTTTTATTTCACTTTATCAAAGCCTGAAGGAGTGAATAACTTTGATAGAAACATATGGTATCAGATTACAGTTGTGCACAACTGGGGGAAAGGGCTTTCGTTTTCATGTTCTGACATTTTCAAAATCTTCAGGCATGTAAACTTCACTGTTTATATAACAGAACAATGATGAAGAACAGAATACATGTCAATTGCTGCGGAAAAATCAACGTAACTCGATACGGTGAAGATATATCGTTGGAAACAAGAGACAGGGAAACAGATGCATAGAAAGTTCTCGGTTAACTTGCCGCGTCACATTCCGATAATACCCAACGCTTTAGATGATTGTCCCCATCGTCGACGTGACGGACTGAACTATCTGGAGTGAAACTGACATGTCCGAGAACGGTATATGATCGCCTAGTGTACGTCATGATGATATCACTTAGGTGGCTCATGCCGAACTGTTGTGCTCTATGTCCATATGTTACTTCTGAGCTTACTGTCCATCGTCGCTTCTAGGACTAACACTCATATCAGGCAGTAAATTACATGACTACTTCGCCTGTGATATTCCTTTATCAAGTGCACGCTCCCATGCATTTCTGAGCGTTGGAGTCTCTATTGAACTTCAATAAAGACACAGAGGAAGATACGGGGGATGACTTCACGTAGTTTACCACCAACATGAGCGGTGGCGGTCGATGCAACGCTGGATAGCGAGCACAAACATGATCAATGGATGGAGAAGGCACCACCTCTACCTTTACTAACTCCGTGACGCCACCGTGACGTAGTCTGACCAATGAGATGCAGTTCTCTTGCCATAAAACTGGGAACTTTGTCAGTTATATGACTGTCATTTAGCCACTGGTAACGATGAAGGAGCCAGTCATTGGACGTTTGGGATTTTATCCGAATTTAACGCGGCAGGTCAATCGAGAAGTTTATATCCGCGGACTCTATCTCAAAAGACTTCGTGGACACATCCGTAAAAGTTTTATTTCGGAAACAAAATACAGAGGAAAAAATTAACGAGGTTCTCAGAACACAGCACTTACATGGAACTGCTGTGCCCGCTCCGCGGCGTCGATGTCCGCCTGACTGTCAGAAGCCGGCTCGTAGAAGTCCGAGTTGAGGGTAATGCCGACACTGCCTGCGAACAGAAAACGCCTACGTATGACCAACTGCAGCTCTTGTATCATTGTTGCCTGCTGAGCTCTGTTCGTTATGGCGTGACAGTGTTAAACATATTCTTGTATGAGTCAACTGAACACGCCGAACAAAACTATATCCCAAAGACATTTTTGATAATACCCTCAAGTATTATACATCCAGCTGAAACCATTCTTTGATTATTAGATCCTGTAGAGCCACATCTCACCAACTGTTCCAAATACTCACAGACATATTGAAAGATGGAAACATATTCAGCATAAAGAAGTAAGAACAAAACATGTACAAACAGAATTTTGAAATGAGCTTCCTAATTCATGTTTGTGACTTAGAACGATTGGGTGAAAGTGGTGGTACAAAAACCCTGAAAACATAATAATCACCTACGGCCTGAACTGTACCCTCTACGCATTGATGGTTAAAAACCTCATCAAGGCGTTGATGCAATCAATGTCTACATCAACATCTACATCCATACTCCGCAAGCCACCTGACGGTGTGTGGCGGAGGGTACCCTGAGTACCTCTATCGGTTCTCCCTTCTATTCCAGTCCCGTATTGTTCGTGGAAAGAAGTATTGTCGGTATGCTTCTGTGTGGGCTCTAATCTCTCTTATTTTATCCTCATGGTCTCTTCGCGAGATATACGTAGGAGGGAGCAATATACTGCTTGACTCTTCGGTGAAGGTATGTTCTCGAAACTTTAACAAAAGCCCGTACCGCATTACTGAGTGTCTCTCCTGCAGAGTCTTCCACTGGAGTTTATCTATTATCTCCGTAATGCTTTCGCGATTACTAAATGATCCTGTAACGAAGCGCGCTGCTCTCCGTTGGATCTTCTCTATCTCTTCTATCAACCCTATCTGGTACGGATCCCACACTGCTGAGCAGTATTCAAGCAGTGGGCGAACAAGCGTACTGTAACCTACTTCCTTTGTTTTCGGATTGCAATTCCTTAGGATTCTTCCAATGAATCTCAGTCTGGCATCTGCTTTACCGACGATCAACTTTATATGATCATTCCATTTTAAATCACTCCTAATCCGTACTCCCAGATAATTTATGGAATTAACTGCTTCCAGTTGCTGACCTGCTATTTTGTAGCTAAATGATAAGAGATCTATCTTTCTATGCATTCGCAGCACATTACACTTTTCTCTTTGCAAAACTTGCAAATAAGTAAAACCGTGACTCTTAGGACCAGAATAGATGCTTCGAAACACCGACTGTCCGATTTTTGTGTTCTTTGGACCACTGAAGATGTGCAGCCTAATGTATCACAATCATGATGGCTTTTTGCGAGGTACTCCACTATGAATGTCCCTTCCAGGCAGTTGTCTTCACAGTGTTCCGTCGGTAACTTTTTGAGATGGATCTGTATTCACAGTTCCCATCAGGACTGAAGCCGATTGTCCTTGATAAAGCATAACACTCATCTCCAATCTTTATCCCTTCGGATGTTCTTACAAGTTCTACCACCGTGTTACATGGTTACGACTGATACTCCATTTCTTGTACACGCGTTCGAGAGTGAGCGTCCATCCATGAAGAAACTGTCAAGCTTAATTCTTTATTCACAATTTGGTCAAGATCCAGCTCGTAGTGTAGACACGAAGAGTGACTTCTCCAGAATCAGAACGAAAGGGAGAGAGTGAAAGAAAATTAGTTTGAGATAATTCTGATTTATTGTTCCTTCTCAGTTGCACGTTTTTAATTAGATTACATACTTCGATCACTCTGGATCATATTTGGATAAAAGTAGTTGCTTGGGCTCTGGTCGTAGGATCTGAGTAGACAAGACGGGCTGTTGATGCAACTGCTTGGATCTGAAGATGATCCTGAGACGCAACTGTAATTAAGAAATATCTGTACACTTCCTAGATCTCTCAAAAAATATGTCAATTGTAGTGAAAATTGGTTTGGATAGTCTGATTAGTCATTCACATTTATGGCGAGATAACGAGTCAATTGGTACCGAGCATGGGTCTGTTAGTATGTTAATTCAGTACTTCTGTAAGTAAAACATGTGACTTGAGCACGAAGGAACATTCTCAATGACCTTTCAATCACACGGAAGTAACGGCTACAAGGTGGATTGTCGGGTGGAGGGGGCTAAACAGTTTTCCAGTTCCCTGATTAATCAATATTATACTTCGTCAAACTGGCGCACTGCCTTGGGTTTTTTAGCCGTTAGGTTCGAACATGTCCAGCAGGAACGCGGTCACGCAGGAGCACCAATACAGGTACCTGGGGACGAATTGGCGCCCAGACGGACCCGGTAACCTAATCTTCAGACGGCCACTCCTCCACCTGGGCCACGTCGACTGCTAGCTTCTCCCTTCCCGGTAAAGTTCGTACGGGGAACCTTTTCGCGTTTCGTGGGAGTGCGGTGTGTGGAGGTAGGTGTTCATGTTAACAAAACTCCGCGGAGGTCATCTCCAGCCCAGACGTACTCAGTTCTTCGGAGATGTCGGACTTGCTGCTCCATAAGTAGCAGTAACGCAAAAGTGGCCTCCATTTTAGCCCAGATTACCCCTTGACGCATGGAAGCAGTTTCGCGTGACATTTCGTTGTTATAGTGTGCGATGAATACCATTCGGGATATTGCAGTGACTTCGGGGGTCGCTTACGCGGCGCTGCGTGAATTTCCGTACTCGTGCCCACATTTGCGGCTACGGCGGCAGTAATGTAATCAGCTACATCTTGCCACCCCTGCTCCTGCTTCGCACGTCAGCTCTTGTTGTTGGCCGTTAATTGGGGTAAAATCACCGCAGGTATTTTCACTCTGTTTCTAGAGTCCAAATGTCAACTGTACTGCTTCTTAGAGTTACAGGTCTTTGTGGCTTGTATCTCCTGGCCTATAGCCAGATAGAAGCTCGCCATTTACGTTGACATGAATGGTGATACTGTCTGTTTGTTTGTAATAGTGGTGTTAACATGAAAATAATATAGTTGCAATTTAACTCTCACTTTCCGTAACTTTCCCCCGTCCGCTTTCAACTGAAATCTGTCAGCAACTAGAAAATTACAGGCCCTACAAGTAAGTCAACAATCCGACAGCCTTCAGGGTCGACGGGTGTTAGAGGCGACCGGAGCAGGTAGGCCCACGTTTTCTTCTTATTTTTTTTCCTGCTTGTATTTTTTTGTTTCCGTTGATCTTTTCAAGTAGAAACTTTGATACATTGCTTCAGCATCTTTACAATTAAGTAATTAAGGCATCTCACTGTTTGTTCGTTCTTAAAGAACATTTAGTACTGTAATACCACCTGTGCTAAAACATCCCACCCATGGTGCAGCTCGGCCAAGCAGTTTATCGTTTGATTTTCTTACGACGTCTGTTATGTTACTAGAAGTATATCGACTATAATACCCACAGTTTACTTTAATTCACATTACTACAGCTTTATTGCAAAAACTACCATCATAAACTGTGTTATCGTCGTTATAATACCCCTTTTCCAGAAAAAAAACATCTCAGAAATTTTTCTCTGTCTTTATCCCAGTGCCCAATAGGATCTTCATCGTTCAAACATTCATAGAAAAAGTCCTTTCACGTCATTTTTAACACTTCAGTACGATCTAGAACATGTTTTTCTGTTTGTCTTAGTTACGTGTCTAAATAATCCCTGAATAACTAACGCTTTCAGAAAATTATTACCGAACTTAATTCTATAAGTTACTTTCATTATATTTGCTGTTATTATCAAAATACCGAAAATATTAAGTCCAACACTAAAAAACGAAGACATACGTTATAGGAAATCGTATATCCCACCCAGGGTGCAGCTCGGTCAAGCAGTTTATCGTTTGATTTTCTTACGATGTCTGTAATGTTACTAGAAGTATATCGACTATAATACCCATAGTTTATTTTAATTCACATTACTACAGATTTATTGCAAAAACTACCATCATAAACTGTGTTATCGTCGTTATAATAACCCTTTTCCAGAAAAAAAGCATCTCAGAAATTTTTCTCTGTCTTTATTTCAGTGCCCAATAGGATCTTCATCGTTCGAACATTCATAGAAAAAGTTCTTTCACGTCATTTTTAACACTTCAGTACGATCTAGAACCTGTTTTTCTGTTTGTCTTAGTTACGTGTCTAAATAATCCCTGAATAACTAACGCTTTCAGAAAATTATTACCGAACTTAATTCTATAAGTTACTTTCATTATATTTGCTGTTATTATCAAAATACCGAAAGTATTAAGTCCAACACTAAAAAACGAAGACATACGTTATAGGAAATCGTATATCCCACCCAGGGTGCAGCTCGGCCAAGCAGTTTATCGTTTGATTTTCTTACGACGTCTGTTATGTTACTAGAAGTATATCGACTATAATACCCATAGTTTATTTTAATTCACATTACTACAGATTTATTGCAAAAACTACCATCATAAACTGTGTTATCGTCGTTATAATAACCCTTTTCCAGAAAAAAAGCATCTCAGAAATTTTTCTCTGTCTTTATTTCAGTGCCCAATAGGATCTTCATCGTTCGAACATTCATAGAAAAAGTTCTTTCACGTCATTTTTAACACTTCAGTACGATCTAGAACCTGTTTTTCTGTTTGTCTTAGTTACGTGTCTAAATAATCCCTGAATAACTAACGCTTTCAGAAAATTATTACCGAACTTAATTCTATAAGTTACTTTCATTATATTTGCTGTTATTATCAAAATACCGAAAATACCGAAAAACATACTTTATACGAAATGTTTATGGGATGCAGCACTTATCCCAATTTTTTGTTACCGTTTAAGAAGGCTACAAATCTTTGAATTTCTTGCAGTATCTACCTAATTTTTTCTGGGCATGTTAAACTCGTTGCTGATATTTCATACCGTTTTACTTCTATCGCTGCTAATCTCATATTTGATTCAGAAATACTACCTCTTTCGTTTTCTTTTTATAATATAGAACTATCCTAAAAACAAAACGGCAGAACGGCCGTGAGTAAAAACATGACTACATTCGAAGATATACGATGGTTTGATATCTGAAAATATATATCCTGCATTGGTCCGTCAGTAATAATTTCAAATTTATGTTGCAATGGTTTTAGCTGAGTACTTGAACACAGGTTACGACTCTTGAAGGAAAAATAAATCAAACATTGCATAGATGTTACCGGTTTAAAATCAAGGTAGGACACAATTTCCTTACTAAAAATTGCGTTGGATATAATCTAGGCTTTGACTACGGTGGGGCTATTAAAGTTAATAAGAGTACCAGTAAGAAGACAGCGGGGCAGGTTGGCCATGTTGACCGAAATGTCCGTATTTAACTGAGCAATTCTGCCTCATCGCCGAAATGGAATTATTGCAGTTCGTTTACGAAAACCCGGTAATCATTTATCGTGATATACAATATCGAAACAATGCTTAATACATGGACTCACTTTTTAGTAAGAGCCCTGTCTTGGAGTATTGAGATAATGTCTTGAGCAAGCAAAATTTACTGTCACTACATGGGAACATAAGTCTCCTTCCTCGCTCGACAATCTGACTGCACTGACGCATTTGTGGAAGGATGACAGTACAGTGGCCACCAACGTCCTTCGTCGGTGGCATATGCGAATGGAAATGTAACGAAATAATACCAACTGGCCATCGTGCCCTTGTGGCCAGTGTGTACCGGTCTCCCCTACATCAGCAGGTGAGTGAAAACCTCTCTGGCTGTCAGGGAATGACTGTGAGGTCCTTCACCAAATTTGATACCAGTCGCCGCAGACGCATCGATTGTCATAACCACTGTAACTGGTCGTTACAACAAGTGATAGGCACCAGCTCCAGTCGCCACACACGACCACAGCACACATTTTGCCACTGTGTCACGTTCTCCGTTCACCTATCTTACTGTGCTGACTGCCCAAATATGAATGGTACATGCAGACTACTTCTCTGCAGTCTTTTTTGTCGGAGATGGACGGTGACACGGCTGTCTAGTACCAGTCCTAGGCAATCTACAGCGCTCCAGATTCGGCCAGTGTGCTGTTTTTGAAGGCTGAGTAATATTTAGGTCGGTGAGCTTATTACCAATGTTTCTGTGGGTTTCATTAACTGTGCTACCTGTTCCGAATGAATTTCTGTTGGACATTTGGATAATGTTACTGTAGAGCATCCCATTCTTACTGGGTTGAATTACACTTTCTCCAAATTATACTGAAGCACTAAACTTTAGGAAGAATACTTTACACATTAATTCACTCGGTTGTCCTATAAGTGGTTATCATATTACACAGTTATCTTATCGTTTATGCCACTAATAATTGTGTTGTACCATACCAACCAGAGTGCAGAAATTACCGCTGGATTCATTATAAAGTGTTTAGTAAGATGTTACCTCCTCGGCTAGTATACCGGATGTAAATGATACGGGGGGATTATCAGGATGGATTTAGGAGAAACAGGTTCAAAATAGACCAAATTTTTGTTATTGAGACAAGTGCTAGAGAAATTTTATGACTATAAAAAGCAACTACAACTGATTTTAAACGATCATACGACAGCCTAGACAAGAATAAAATTCTCCAAGTTATGAAGTATTTCAGAATCCCGCTAAAATTAGTGAGATTAACCGAAAGGACCCCGTGAAAGCAAGAGAGTTGTGATCTCTGCGCTACTCCTTAACTTAGCTCTAGAGAGCGTACTTCGGCAAGTGCCATCTAATCCAGCAGGAAAAATATGTAACCGGCACGTCCAGTTGGTGGCAAACGCTAATGACGAAGTGTTAATTGGAAGGAACATCAAAGCCATGAAGGATAATTATGATACATTGGAACGAACAGTGTGGAAGTTAGGACTGTAAGTTAATATAAATAGAAGGAAGTATATGGTGGTGGGAGAGCTTGGCGCGGTTTAGAGGAGAGACTTCAGTAACAATAAATGGCAAAGATTACCGAAGCGTGGAAAAGTTTAACAGAAGCTGACAGGACAGCAGCAAAAAATTCAAGAAAAGATAGCAAGTGGAAACCGATGTTGTTATTCCTTACAGAAAGTATTCACGTCTAGAAATGTTAGTAGCAACACAAAAATTCAAGTGTATTTGGCTATATTGAGATCTATACTAATGTATGGATCGGAAGGCCGGGTGATGACCACAAAGGAAAGAGGTTGCTGATTGAAATGTAAAAGGAAGTCTTTGAGAAAGATATTTGGGGCGGTGAGAAAGGAAGGAAACTGGAAAATAAGGACAAATGCAAAACAACGGACTATCTTTGGATAGATGGATTCTGTAGTCAAAATCAAACAAGGAAGAAGAAGTTGGGCTAGACATATCTAGAGAATGTCAGAAACTCGAAGAAAATGTTTGTAAGAAATTGTAACAAGAAGTATCCCTGCACTCATATAAATTTGAAACCGTTTTCGGTTTCAAATATATACGACCAATACTGAAGTATTCGTTGCTTGCAATAATTGTTGCATGGTCGTGGTGCAAAAATTTCCCAATGGAATCCAGGCTCAAGGTAAGGACAGCCCGAAGAGAGAAAGAGAAGAGGGAGGCTCGGGGAAAGAAGAGGATCTCAAAGCAGTGGGAATCAGCAATTGGAGAAGGAAAGCGATGGACAGAAGAATAGACACAGGTGACAAAGGAGGCCAAAGTTCTACGAGGACTGTAGCGCCCACCAAAGGAAGACAGAGAGAAGAGACATCTCGGTACAGCGCAAGGCAAAATTCGTGAAATTTCTTATTTCATTCGGATGCAAAATACAAACTTCGCTGACCTGTCTCTCTACTTGACGAGAGACGTAGGAAAATAAAAGTAATACACAAAGAATGGTTTTGTAAAGTTAATAGTTTGGTGATTAATTGAGTATTTGATGTAGACAATTAGTAGTTAGCAATAGTCAAAACAGTGGCAACTATCGAGCCGTGTACTTGGTAGATTCATACAGCTTGGCAGCTCGGAGCATAACAGTAAGTTTGCTTCGGGTACCTATGCAGTTAATAGATGTACCTTCAAAATATAGCTCTGAATCGTGATGATCACTGATGTGGGAATTGGGTATTTGGTGATGCAACCCTTAGTTGTAGTAGCTCATTTCATTTGGACAATAAACTTATAACTGGGCAACACAAATTATTAGGTTGCTACGTAAGTTCGTAGCGTTTTTGGTTTGGAGTTTGGTATTGCGGTGCTGTGGATTTATTTATAATTTGGCAATTTTTATTTGTAGTTCACTGTTGATATTTTAGTTTACATATTGTCATTTTGTCATTTGGAGATAAGTTTCAATACAGAAGAGGGGTGACAGCAGCGGGGGCAGCCACAAACATTTGCTCCGTGTATGAGGATAATGCTACTGGACAGAGCACGGTAAGGATATGGTTTTCTCGTTTTAAGGAGGATCGTTTCGACATTAGTGACTCTACACTTTCAGGAAGATCTTCGGGATTTAAACGCATTAATCCGTAATAATCCACGTCACTGTCTTTGAGAAACGGCAGATGTGATGAACTGTGATCATTCTACGATTGCGCGACATGTGTATGCAATGGGGAACGTTCTAAGCCAAAATTACAAACATCAGCAGGTGACCATATGGGCATCTCTGCTTGCTCAACAACTGGCTCGTGAAAAACACCGATCATTCTTTTCCTGTATCGTTGCTAGCAGCGAGAAATGGTGTATTTATGCTAACGTAACGAAAATGAAGGAATGGTTAAGCCCAAACAAAGCAGCAACTCTTCGTACAAAAAGTTGCGCGCATTGACAAAAGATAATGTTACGCATCTGGTGGAACAGCAACTGTGTAATGTAATACGATTTGCTTCTCCGAGGTGTAACCATCGCTGCTGAGATTTACTATCAACAACTGAGACATCCTGCAGACACAATCCAAGAACAACGACCAGCTTGACTGCATGAAGTGACGCTAATCCACGATAACGCTGGCCCGCGTTCTGGTAGAGTGACAAAAACATTATATAGGAGTTATGTTGGGGAGTCATTCCGCAACCACTTTTTTCACCCGATCCTGCGCCGTCAGATTTTGACCTTTTCCGCTCTCCATCGAACAATCTTCAAGGAACTTCCTTTCGGGATGAAAATGCACTCGGAACAAGGCTCGACGTGTTCTTCACCTCAAAACTACAAAGTACTTGATTTCTACACTCGCGGAATCGAAATATTAGCTCAATGTTGGCAGACTATTGTAAGCAGGAGAACATAATATTGATGACTGAAGTCTCACTTGTGTCTATCTGTTGCGTTTATTAAGCTTATGGAAAATCGCTATGAACTTATGCAACAACCCAATTCAAATTACTGTCTGGGGTAATAATCGTTTATGATGGAAAGCTAATTCCACCAGTCGTTTCGTGATTTAAATTTTTCAAACCTCAAACTTTTTCAGACAGATGCTTTTTGGCCGCAATGTGAATAAACTACAATGAAAAGAACAGGGTGAAAGTTCTACAGGAGTGTCAGCTAAAAGCCAATAGACACTAATGAATAAATGATGTACATCGTACTTGAAAGGTTTGGTATCTGCTTTCGGCATTAATTTGACAGAGTTTTATAACATCAGTTCTTCTGCAGTGTTCCGAAAGAAGTAGTCCAGAAACTTCAGAGTATACGGATGCGTCCAAACGTTACTGAACCTTTCGGTAAATATTTCTAATATACGAAGGGCGTTTCATAAGAAATGCAACACGTTGCCTTTTTATCAGCAATTTCAGTTGAAAAAAAGCGCCAATTTGTGGGGGTGAAACATTGTGGAATGTTCCTGCTTCAGTCCCTATAGTTTCATGAAGTTCTTCTGTTGGTGCTATACGTACCCTTCAAAATGGTGCCAGTGACGAAGTTACGTTCCAAGCAGACAGCTATCGTCGAGTTTCTTTTGGTGGAAAACCCGAGCATCGCAGATCGTCATAGACGCTTGCATAATGTCTACGGAGACCTGTCTCTGAACAAAAGCACGGTGAGCAGCTGGCAGAGGCTTCTGTCATCAGTGCGAGGCGTCTGTCAGCTGTGCGACAAGGTCGCGCAAACCTATCCCATCTCCCACGTGCCGGTCGGCCTCTCACAGCTCCTGATCTGTTGGAACCTACAGACACTTTCATTCAACGTCATCGACGGATTCCAATGAAACACCATGCTGCTCAGCTGGACGTCTCTATTTGTAGTGCTGACACAGGCGGCGACCAGTAGCAGTGTGTGCCCACTGGGTACTTCAACGCTTAACGGAAGACAATAAAGAGCGAAGAAGAACCATCCGTGCGGAATTGCTTTCACGTTACAAGGCTGATCATTTTTCTCCATGACAGCGCAAGGCCTCACACAAGTCTGGGCACACAAGATGAGCTCTCAATATTTCATTGTTTCTTCATCCGTGCTAGAGCCCAGACATCGCATCGTTCGACTTCCATTTGTCTGGTCCGCTGAAGGATGAACTTCGCGGCAAGGAGGGACGCTATTGAGGTAACAAGATGTTGGCTACGACGTCGGCTAATAGAGTGGTACCATGCTAGCATACTGGCTGCACAGTAAAGCGCTGTAAGGCCGTCGCGGTAACTGATATTATGTTCAAAAACAGAGTTTTGTAGCCAAAAGAGTGAGGAACAATATGGTGTATGGGAATCCTGATAAAACCAACTTTTCTTTCGGAAAAACGTATTGCGTTACTTACTGAACGCCTCTTTTAATTATGAAATGTAATTATAGTGTCAAAGGATATCGACAGCGTAAAGCGAAAACCGAAAGAATGACTTGTTCGCTTTTCCTTCGATAAAATGGAACCGATCTGACCAGGGCGTGCGCTCTTGTCGACTGCAGCCGCTGGCTGAAGTCTCGTTCCCTAGCGACGGCCCTCCTGGCATCTCTCTAGGGGCCACTCTTGCGGCCTGAAGGGATTTTACGCCACGAGTGGCTCTGAGCAGAGATTTGTCTTGCTGGTTGTTTCACTTGCTAAGAGGACTCTTTTCGTCAAGGACGGAGATGTGGTCATCGTGTCGTGGTTAGCGGCTGTTTACGTGGAGAGTGTGCCGACGCCATTTGAAGATCCATTGCTATCCGTTGCCTTCGCAGATACAGGTTACACCTTCTCAGTTGTGAGTTCCCTTTTCTGTGGCTTTAGTTGATGGCTGTCGTACTGCCAGTATTACCTGTGTCTCCATGATACAGCATAGAAATAAGTGGTGAGCGCCTCGTTGGCGTGTGATTAAATGTTGGGTCCGACTTGCGGAACCTCCTGGTCTTTACAGTGCGATGGTAACTGTGACTTGTGTTCGATTCACTACGTGGTTCTAATGGTGGACCAGCAACCTTGGTACTCGGAACATGGCCCAGTTATTTTAAGACAATGTTAAAGGCGGTCACACTTTTTCGTCATCGGATCCGTTATTAACTGAGTAAGCACAGAGATTATGAATCTAAAATTTTTATCAGCGTCTTATTTTGAACTCTCTGGGTTTCAAACCTTGCTTTATCTTTTGTATTTAAAGCACTTCTGCACAGCTTCTTTGATATTATATTTGCATTTCATTCTGTAGCCGGCCGGAGTGGCCGAGCGGTTCTAGGCGCTACAGTATGGAACCGCGCTACCGCTACGGTCGCAGGTTCGAATCCTGCCTCGGGCATGGATGTGTGTGATGTCCTTATGTTATATAGGTTTAAGTAGTTCTAAGTTCTAGGGGACTGATGACCTCAGAAGTTAAGTCCCATAGTGCTCAGAGCCATTTGAACCATTTTCTTCATTCTGTATAATCAGTTGCTCAAATACCTGTAAATATTTTGTTCCTTCGACCGTCTGTCTGCTTTTGTGGGCTAAACAGGAACAGTTCGTCTTGTAATAAGAGCAAGATCTGTATTTTGTATCTGTTACACACTGAGGTGGCAAAAGTCCTGGGATAGCAGTATGCGCATATAAATATGGAGGTAGGATCGCATCCACAAGGTATAAAAGGTCATTGCATTGGCGAAGCTGTCATTTGCGCTCAGGCGATTCTTGTGAAAAGGTTTCCGACGCGATTATGGCCACAGGACAGTAGTCGTATGGTAGTTGGAGCTAGACACGTGCGACATTGTATTTTGGAAATCATCAGGGACTTCAATATTCCGAGAGTCACAGTGTCAAGAGTGTGCCGAGACTACCAAATTTCTGGCATTACCTGTCACCACGAACAACGCAATGGCTGACAGCTTTCAGGTAACGACCGAGAGAAGCGGCGTTTCAGAATGTTGACGGTGCTGGCAGACAAGCTACACTGAGTGAAACAAACACAGAAATCTATGTTTGACGTATGATTACCGTATCTCTTAGAACAGTGCGGCGAAGTCTGTCCTTAATGGGCTATGGCACGAGACGACCGACGCGACGGCCTTTGCTAACAGCACGACAGCACCTGCAACGCCTCTCCTGGACTCATGACAATATCGGTTGGACACTGGACGACTGGAAAACCGTTGCCTCGTCAGATGCGCCCCGATTTCAGTTGGTAAGAGCTGATGGCAGGCCTTGAGTGTGCGCAGACCTCATGAAGCCATGGACACAGACTGTCAAGGATGCACTGTGCTAGCTGATAGTGACTGCATAATGATGTGGACTCTGTTTACATGGAAACGACTGGGTTCTCTGGTCAAACTGATGCGACCATTGACTGGAAACTGTGATGTTCGTCTACCTTGAAACCATTAGCAGCCATTCATAGACTTCGAGTCATAAACAAATACACTATATGGTAATTGCTGTTAGAAACGAAAGAAACGATTATTAAGCTACATTACTAAAATCTTGCACGTTCTACTGTACCCAGTGTCGCATGCAGAAGATCGTCTTCAGTGCAGGATGCAGTGTATAGTTGACAATCCAGTAGGTGCTCCATCATGTGTGATTCTCTGCAATCACACTTGGTGGTATCTGCGGGGCAGTACCATTTCTGGAGGCTTCTCCTCTGCACTGTATCCACCTGATCAGAAGTCCTCCTTCCACAGAAATTCACTAATTCTCAATACATCTAATTTCACCCTATCCATTTCCCTTTTTAAATTTTCTAACTTACGTGCCCGATTATGGCATCTAACGTCCCACGCTCAGATCTGTAGATCACCAGATGCGTTTTTTCTGATGACGACATTCTTCTGAGTAGTCCCTTCCCAGGAATCCGAATAAGGGGCTACTTTTCTCAGGAATATTGTGCCCATGAGGACATCATCATCATTTAACTATACAGTGCAGATGCATGCCCTCGGGAAATATTAAGGCTGTAGTTTCTCCATGCTTTCAGCGGTTTGCAGTATCAGCACACAAAGGCTTTTTTGGTTGCTATTACAAGACCAGATGGGTCAGTCATCCTGACTGATGCACCTGCAACCACTGAAAAAGGCTGCTGCCCTCTTCGAAACATACGTTTGTCTGGTCTGTCAAAATATACTTCCGTTGTGGTGGTATCTACGGTATAGCTCTCTGTATCGCTGATACAAGCCACCCCAGCGACGGCATATCCGCGGTTCTTGAGGATGGGGGGAGGGGGGGGGGGGTGGGTTATTGTATCTCAAATGGATATTCTCTTAAATGTTTCTGGTGTAAAGAACATTTACAAGAATTTTTTTCCTGAATCATAGTTAACAGTCTTGAGTACCTCTAATGTAAGATACTAATGTTTGCAGATTTGAGAAAACAAATCTATAAAAATCTGAAAATAAAAAAAATTATAGTAAAAGAAAAATGTTTGAATTTTGTGGTATGTCCATCACCATATCACTCCCAGATCCAAGCTCTGCCATTTCACTATCGATGAGGATTGGCTGTGCCTTGATAAGAGACCAGTATACAGGGTGGTCCATTGATCGTGACCGGGACAAATATATCACGAAATAAGCGTCAAACGAAAAAACTACAAAGAACCAAACTTGTCTAGCTTGAAGGGGGAAACCAGATGGCGCTACGGTTCGCCCGCTAGATGGCGCTGCCATAGGTCAAATGGATATCAACTGCGTTTTTTTAAAAATAGGAACCCCCATTTTTAATTACATATTCGTGTAGTACGTAAAGAAATATAAATGTTTTAGTTGGATCACTTTTTTCGCTTTGTGATAGATGGCGCTGTAATAGACACAATCAAATGGCTCACAATTTTAGACGAACAGTTGGTAACAGGTAGGTTTTTTAAATTAAAATGCAGAACGTAGGTACATTTGAACATTTTATTTCGGTTGTTCCAATGTGATACATGTACCTTTGTGAACTTATCATTTCTGAGAATACATGCTGTTACAGCGTGATTACCTGTAAATACCACATTAATGCAATAAATGCTGAAAATGATGTCCGTCAACCTCATTGCATTTGGCAATACGTGTAACGAAATTCCTCTCAACAGCGAGTAGTCCGCCTTCCGTAATGTTCGCAGATGCATTGACAATTCGCTGACGCACGTTGTCAAGCGTTGTCGGTAGATCACGATGGCAAATATCCTTCAACTTTCCCCACAGAAACGAATCTGGGGACGTCAGATGCGGTGAACGTGCGGGTCATGATATGGTGCTTCGACGACCAATCCACCTGTTATGAAATATGCTATTCAATACCGCTTCAACCATACGTGAGATATGTGCCGGACATCCATCATGTTGGAAGAACATCGCTATTCTGTCATGTAGTGAAACATCTTGTAGTATCATCGGTAGAACATTACGTAGGAAATCAGCATACATTGCTCCATTTAGACTGCCATCGATAAAATGGGGGCCAATTATCCTTCCTCCCATAATGCCGCACCATACATTAACCCGCCAAGGTCGCTGATGTTCCACTTGTCGCACCCATCGCGGATTTTCCGTTGCCCAATACTGCACATTATGCCAGTTTACGTTACCGCTTCGTCGCTAAATAGAACGCGTTCGAAAAATCTGTCGTCGTCCCGTAATTTCTCTTGTGACCAGTGGCAGAACTGTACACTACGTTCAAAGTTGTCGCCATGCAATTCCTGGTGCATAGAAATATGGTACGGGTTCAATCAATGTTGATGTAGCATTCTCAACACCGACGTTTTTGAGATTCCCGATTCTCGCGCAATTTGTCTGCTACCGATGTGCGGATCAGCAGCGACAGCAGCTAAAACATCTACTTGGGCATTATCAATTGTTGGAGGTGGTGGTTGATGTTTCACATGTGGCTGAACACTTCCTGTTTCCTTAAGTAACGTAACTATCAGGCGAACGGTCAGGACACTTGGATGATGTCGTCCAGGATACCGAGCAGCATACATAGCGCACGCCCGTTGGCCATTTTGATCACAATAGCCATACATCAACACGATATCGACCTTTTCCGCAATTGATAAATGGTCCATTGTAACACGGCTATCACGAAGCAAATACCGTCCGCACTGGCGGAATGTAAAGTGATACCACGTGCTTATACTTTTGTGACTATTACAGCGCCATCTATCACAAAGCGAAAAAAGTGGTCCAACTAAGACATTCATATTTCTTTACGTACTACACGAATATGTAATAAAGAATGGGGGTTCCTATTTAAAAAACGCAGTTGATATCCGTTTGACCTATGGCAGCGCCATGTAGCGGGCCAACCATAACGCCATCTAATTTCCCCCTTCAAGCTAGACGAGTTTCGTTCCTTGTAGTTTTTTCGTTTGATGTTTATTTCGTGAGATATTTGGCCCGGTCACAATCAGTGAACCATCCTGTATATTGTTATAGGCTGATATGCGCAATGGCATGATAAAAGAGCTTGCGTATACTGTTACAGGGTGACATGTATAATTGAAGTTGCTAGTGTCCACTATCCCTTATCTCTTATTGATTTGGTCTCCAAACATGGTCAGTCATGTACGAGGTAGCACTAGAAAAAGCAGTTGTTGAATGTGAACGTTGTATAGGTGAGCCCCCCACAGTTTCTAAATAAAGATCGATGTAGTCGTCCAGACAAACTACAGATTCAGAAATAATTTCTATTTCCCTTATTGCCTTTTCGATAGCGCTGATCGTCATCACATATCACAAAATATCATGGAAATATTCTTATCATTCATGAGGCTATTATTTGCTACAATAATACCATTTATTTTTATTGAATGTATGATATTACATGTGTTATATAATCTGTGCGATCAAAATTAGTAATTAAAAGTTTTTTGTTCGTCTAGCAGCTTCTGATGATAAATATGATGTTCAATACATGTAAGAAAAGTAAAGTCTAAGACGTACAGCTTGTCACAGGCCTACCGGTCTCGTCAAGCCAGTCAAGATCACATGTTTCTAATTACGTCGCCTCCATTTTTTGACATTACAATGTGTGATTATTATTTTAAACAGACGTCTAGATGAGTCGTGGAAATATTGTGCAGAGAAAATGAGTCGTCGACTCGTCTAAATACACGAGAATATATCATGAATTAATGAGACCGTCAGAACATATGAAATTACAGAATAAATTTTTGTCAATCTATCGATACTAATGAGCCGGACCTCAGGAACCTTACTCTACTCCTTGGAGTGGAGAATGAAAGAAAAAGAAAAAAAGACGTGGCAACACGACAGAGTCAATGTAGAGTATTGAAGCACTGCGCAGGAGACACCATAGGCTGAAGCTGACTCATCTAGTCTATGTAAGGGACTTACACAGGATTTCCAGTGACAACGCAAACGTCACATCAGTGGGATGAGACATCTTGTCGAAAAGATTGTAATGAATCCACGATCCCTTACTTAGTGAGACTGCTAATTTATTCACACATACGATGAGTCAGTTATCGATTATCTAACTCGAAGTGCAATAAGCGCTGTGTGAGTGGTGTTAGCTTTCTGAGTTCAGTGGTGATTGTTGAGAGGTACGGTAGCACTTGTCACTTTCGAAGAGAGCAGACCCTCAACGATATCCGTGATTGCAGTGATTAGTGAGAAAGCACATTTTTGTTATCAATGGTATAATATCATCTTTATGGTGATATTGTATGAGTGAATATTACGGCGGTGTTCTCGTCTACTGACCGGTGACTTTTCTCGTGCCAAAATTCAACGGTAACTTCGTCTACAATGGAAACTTAACTCATATCAGTTTTACGGGTGCGTGCAGTCAAGTAACGCCACAGAAATTCTAATGCGAAAACTCTGAACAAGTATTAAACGGAACAACGGCTTTTAACAGTCTACATCTTTATTCGTCATGTCTGCACATTTATTTCTCAACATAGTCACCCTGGCGATGAACTCATTTCTCCGAACGGGAGGCCAGTTTGTTATACAGTCACTGTAGAATGTTTTGACTGATTGACCACAACCTCAACTCTACTTGTACCTCTTCATCACTATCTAAGTGAAGTCCTCGGAGATGTTTTTTAAGTTTCGTAAACAGATGAAAATCGGATGGGGACAAGTTGGGATTGTATGGAGGATGATCGATAACACTGAACGCAAGGCGTCGGAATGTTGGAGATGTCGCAGCACTTGTATGTGGAGTGGCATTGTCATGCTGAAGGAGAGGGTGTTCCACGTGTGGATGAACTCTTCGAATTCGAAGCTCAAATAAGCAGTCCTGTACTACCGCTGTAACATCTCGTTTTCCGAGCAGATCGCCTTTGTCCATTAGCCCTGGTCATGAATTAGCATTAGGCCGGTTTCTGTATTTCAGTTAACACTTTGGGAAGCCAACAGTGTATGTTACAATAAGACTGATCTGATATTACCAGCTTCTTTCAAATTCAATCTAAAAAAAAAAAACAATGTTTCGTCTGGAAGCTTTGCATTCCAAGGAACAGTCCTCATTGCCTATATACAAACATGGTTTTCACATGCTTATTTGCGCTGAAGTTGCATTCACAATGGACACTCCTTTCCGCCAGCGGTAATGTCGTCTAACTAAGCGCACCGATGAAAACAGATTTTGCAATTTAGTTTTCCGTAAACATTACTGTTCGTCATGTCACGGCAGTTGTATTTTAGCGTGAGAACAGATAGAAATCCGTTAGTCTGCTTGCCGGCTCGCCACGCTGTCGAGCACAGTTGCTCACTGATAAGCCAAAACATTATGACCACTGCCTGCCGCAATGTTGGGTGCCCCATGTTGATGTTGCTGGCACCTGACGTGGTAACAAAAGTATGTAAGCGGAGCTGACACTGACGGGGCATCACCCTAGCGAAGATATGGGCTGCAGATTGGGAAATCCATTGAGATAAGCGACTTTGACAGATTATTATTACGCAGACCTGTGTGCGACTATTTCGAAGACGGCGAAGCTAGTCGAATGTTGATTTGCTACTTGTGTGAATATCTACAGAAAGAGGTAGAAAGACAGTTAAATTACCACTAGTCGTTAAATAGTCGGACGACTACCATTCTTCACAGAACATGGGATTTGGAGGCTTGCCTGCTCTCTAGAGCGGGACAGATAGTGATGTGTGGCATTTCTGCTGAAAGAGCACAATGCTGGTGCATACACAAGTGTTTTGTGCTTTCAGCGTATACAGGGTGTTACAAAAACGTACGGCCAAACTTTCAGGAAAAATTCCTCACACACAAAGAAAGAAAATATGTTATGTGAACATGTGCCCGAGAACGCTTACTTTCCATGTTAGAACTCATTTTATTACTTCTCTTCAAATCACATTAATCATGGAATGGAAACTCACAGCAACAGAACGTACCAGCGTGACTTCAAACACTTTGTTACAGGAAATATTCAAAACGTCCTCCGTTAGCGAGGACACATGCATCCGCCATCCGGCGCATGGAATCCCTGATGCACTGATGCAGCCCTGGAGAATGGCGTATTGTATCACAGCCGTCCACAATACGAGCACGAAGAGTCTCTACATTTGGTACCGGTGTTGCGTAGACAAGAGCTTTCGAATGCCCCCATAAATGAAAGTCAAGAGGGATGAGGTCAGGAGAGCGTGGAGGCCATGGAATTGGTCCGCATCTACCAATCCATCGGTCACCGAATCTGTTGTTGAGAAGCGTACGAACACTTCGTCTGAAATGTGCAGGAGCTCCATCGTGCATGAACCACATGTTGTATCGTACTTGTAAAGGCACATGTTCTAGCAGCACAGGAAGAGTATCCCGTATGAAATCATGATAACGTGCTCCATTGAGCGTAGGTGGAAGAACATGGGGCACAATCAAGACATCACCAACAATGCCTGCCCAAACGTTCACAGAAAATCTGAATTGATGACGTGATTGCACAATTGCATGCGGATTCTCGTCAGCCCACACATGTTGATTGTGAAAATTTACAATTTGATCACGTTGGAATGAAGCCTCATCCGTAAAGAGAAAATCTGCACTGAAATGAGGATTGACACATTTTTGGATGAACCATTCGCAGAAGTGTACACGTGGAGGCCAATCAGCTGCTGATAGTGCCTGCACACGCTGTACATGGTACGGAAACAACTGGTTCTCCCGTAGCACTCTCCATACAGTGACGTGGTCAACGTTACCTTGTACAGCAGCAACTTCTCTGACGCTGACATTAGGGTTATCGTCAACTGCACTAAGAATTGCCTCGTCCATTGCAGGTGCCCTCGTCGTTCTAGGTCTTCCCCAGTCGCAAGTCATAGGCTGGAATGTTCCGTGCTCCCTAAGACGCCGATCAATTGCTTCGAACGTCTTCCTGTCGGGACACCTTCGTTCTGGAAATCTGTCTCGATACAAACGTACCGCGCCACGGCTATTGCCCGGTGCTAATCGTTACATCAAATGGGCATCCGCCAACTCCGCATTTGTAAACGTTGCACTGACTCCAAAACCACGTTCGTGATGAACACTAACCTGTTGATGCTACGTACTGATGTGCTTGATGCTAGTACTGTAGAGCAATGAGTCACATGTCAACACAAGCACCGAAGTCAACATTACCTTCCTTCAATTGGGCCAACTGGCGGTGAATCGAGGAAGCACAGTACATACTGACGAAACTAAAATGAGCTCTAACATGGAAATTAAGCGTTACCGGATACATGTCTACATAACATCTTTTCTTTATTTGTGTATGAGGAATGTTTCCTGAAAGTTTGGCCGTACCTTTTTGTAACACCCTGTATTGTTGAACAAGGAGGTCCGCAGCAGACCACCCTTACGTTTTTACATGGTGACCCAATGATATCGTCAATTACGATTTCAGTGGCCTCTGGACCATCAGCATTTGACCGTCGATCAATGTAAACGTGTCGGCTCTTCGAGTGAATCAGACTTTTTGGTACAAGTCATCAAAGTGAACGGCGGCTCGAAACGTGCAGCGCGCCACGGATACAGGCTGGTGGGAACAGTATTATACTAGGGGAAACATTCTGCTGCGCTTACATGGGCCTGCGATAGTAATCGAAAAATCGCTGACAGCTGCGAACCACCTGCACTCCTTCATACATTACGGCAATGTCATGTTTGAGCAGTGTAATTGTCCACCTCTCTAAGCCAGAACCGTGCTACAGTGGTTTGAGGAGCTTTATAGACAACTCACGTTGATGCATCGGCGACCAAATTCGCTGGATGTAAATGCTGTGGAACGCGTCTGGGTCACTGTCGGCGCTAGTACCGTGCATGAAAATCATCCGTCCATTATTTTCGTGAGTTACATGGCCTTGCGTAGACATCTACTAGCACACACCTCTACAAACATACCAACAAACTGCCGGGTCCCTGATACGCAGAAGCAGTGATGTATTTCGTTCCAAAGACGGACAAACAATCTGTTAAGCAGGTGGTCATAATGTTTTGGCTCATCAGAGTACGCGCCTTCGGCTGCACACAGACAACGCTGGTCAGCCTGATAGTCAGGGTGCAGAAGTGCCTTTGCGATTAGAAAGTCGGCGTGATCCGTTAACAGTGCTGTCTTTGTCACACGATTTTGCACAAACTGTTCCCTCAGAAAATTAATTTTTACGTTGATTATAAATTTGTATATTACCTTCATGATGAAGTGCTCATTATTTTCTTGATGATCATATTTATTGTGATTGTCACATATAAATAACATTCTGAATCAAATTCGAAAACGTTGCAAAGAAAACTTGTGGTCGCGATTACTTCCGATCGTTAAGTGCGTGAGAACGAAATATTCACAACGTTCCTCAAATCACCAAAAACGTTCGAGATATCCAAACGAGAGTTGGACAAATGATAACATGCAAGGAGGACAATATTTTGCCATATGATGACGTGTGGAATTTTCTTAACTGCAGCGATGTATGAGTAACTACAGACTTTGGAATGGATAATGAAATTTTTAAGGATCATCAACATCTGTTGAAATGTGCATTAGTGTGGCTTTGCAACAATATAAGTGAAGAAATTACATGTTTCTTTTTAAGCTGAAGATGAGCTTTTTCATAAGCTATTGACCTGGCTTGCTATTAGAACCTCACTTAATAAACCACTGTTTCAGGAGGTTCAAGGTGCAGAAGGAAAAATCCTTTAGGAAGTTTCAGCACCAGCTATTCCTTATTAACAGCACAATGGGTGGCAAGATTCCAATGAAATTACATCACAATCAGCGATTTATTTACACCTATCTTGTTAACCTTTTATCCTTCACAAAAGTATCATCGGTGGCGATTTTTGACTAATTAATCTACTTTTCTCTTGTTGCCATGTTAAAGTTAGCCTCTATTGTCGAAACACAGTGTAAATTGCGCAGACTCATATTGGAGTATTTATTGTGTAAGAATCCAGAAACAGAGTGTCTCATTAAAAAGAAAAAAAAAGAAAAAAGAAGAACTGGTGACCAGAGACATCAACAGCTTACAGAAAACCGCATGCTTATTTTCATAGTAGCAAATTCTCTTTCCACTAACTGTCGATGACTCTTAAAAAATGACAGTAGTGTGCTGAAAAAAAAGCAAAATCAATAACTTCTGCCTGTATTGTTCTAAATAAGAAAGTTTCATATGTTAACTATATGAAAAAAATACTCTCCTTTTTGTGTACTATCATTTGGCGAAACCACGTTTCAGTATCTCGAATTCTTTATGAGACACAAGGGATATCGTGGATATTACATTCTCACGCACTTGAGGCCGAGAGTGAATGCGTTGAATACCATCCGTTTTCTGGAGACTGGAGGCATGTATTGATCGTGGCGCAGGTTGCAAGATCCCCTCGCTTCTAAACTGATACTGTTACTACTCAGCTTAGCCGCGAGTCCGTAGAGGGTGGTATATGTGACGTACAGTATAACTTGTCAGCATTTCCACCCGGAATTTGCGAGAGTAAGTCGGACCTTCCTTCATCCGCCTTGGTGGGTCGTGTCGTCGGATTTCCCCCTACCTGTTCGCGGTGCACCTCTCGTAAATGTCGTCCCGTAGAGATTCTTCATTGGCGCATTCGATGTCTCTGTCGGTGGAAGCTAATTATCTGAAATTGCTGTTGATCAGCTTTGGGGTATCTATTTACTCGAAATTAACATTCAGAATATCGTAATATCACTTTTTATTCCTGTTAGATCAATAATGAAACACTCATGTCACAAACTACTCGTAACCGAGAGCATGGCTACCATCGACCAAGACAGGAAGAGCTCTTAACGCCGACTGCTGACTTTGGCGAGCAGTCCGTATATCTTATTAGTTTCGTCACAGTTCGTGGATTTCCGATCAAGTTTGTACTTACTAAGATATACGTTTTTCAATGAACTGGTGTGAATTTTAACGAGGCAAAATTATCATAAATAGTTTTAAACATCCAGAGGCTCCTCCTAGTATTCATGTTGTCATAAATGACTTTAATTATTAAATATAAATAAACAAAATCGGTGACTTCGGCGCCAAGATGGCGGTACTTCCGGTCATGTATATTTCCCAGGCTGACGCTTGTTGCTACGGTCCAGCGCCGAGCCCCACCCCACTACGCACGACATATGGTCGCTTGTCACCTAGCCAGCCAGCGTGGGAAATGCTCTCCGACTTACGGCCGGCTACGGACTACAGCACTTCTTAACTATCGCGAATACATCAATGAGAGACAATAATTTATTAAAAGTGGTAAAAATGTCTTCCCCACGTAAGAGGCACCTGACAAGGTTTAAAGAGAAATTCAAAATATAACCTGCCTTTCATACACAGCAATATATGGTGTAATATGCATCAAACGGAGATACATAGTGACCTCTATTTTTCATTACAATGTAACAGAATTTGATGCAGTATGTTACATATGTGTGAAATACCGCAGTAACTCTGACTACTAACGAAATAATGGGAACTTCTTCATGAAGCCGACATACGAAGCTACAAGCAACGTAGAAATGAAATTATTTTACGACATACTTCTTCTGAAATCGCTTGAGAAGTACTGCAGGGCGCGCACCTCGCTTCTGTCTGCGCGGCGCGTCGTCAACCGGCACGCTGGAGAGAGGACAAAGAATGTCTCGTTCATTCCGCGCCACTCGGAGCCTTCATCCGGCTGCCATTGTGTGCTGCCTCTTTAGATAACAAGGGATATTTTCCGCGCAGGTTCAGTCCTACTCGCGCTGGGATCCCCTTCGCAGGTAACCCACTTCCTTTCTGTTCGCACCCTTCCGTAAAGTGGGGAAATAACGTGCACCACTTGTCTGTGAACTGTGTAAACTATGATGTGTATGTGCCTGTATTCTATCTCTCTGTGTTTCGTAATTTCTAAAGCGGAAATCGGTAATCAACCCAGGATATGCCTAAACGTGCGTGAGAAACCGCCTAAAAACCAACCATACAGCCACGGCTTTTAATCCGATGCGCTGATTCGACCCGGCTTTGGATCACTTTCATATGTCACACGCTAGCGCACTGCCTATATGTTGCATGAGAAAGTCTAAGAGAGTGAATGCTGGTGCTCTGAAATCATTTTGAAAATTCGGTCCCAATTGAATGGAGCGACTTACATTATGAATGAAAACGCACACAACACTGGTGTGATATTCTACAATATTCATTGCTTATTCACAAACTGGTTTTGGGTTGTTACGTCATCCTCAGGTACAAAGATAAGTATGTGGTGCAGTGAAATATTGTTGGATCAAAGATTTTAAACTAGTGCATCTACAGAGTATCTCCTTTCCGAGAGGAAAAATTTTAATGTTAGATTTAGGAATAAAACAAAAAGGATTATTTCACTGTAAATGTGATGTAAGATTATTTAATGCAACACATTAACTGATGAACTGTATACAAATTGGAATAGTTTTTCATAAAAGAGAATAAACTGAACAATCAAAGAAATAGCATCAAAGAATGGTTAGCCTCCTACCTTGACGGACTCCACAATGCACGAAAAGCAGAAATAACAGTTGTACTCTCTTCTTTATCGTGTTCTTGACCAACCGACTCAAGAAAGAAGTAAACAGTGCACAATTCCATGTTTAGGAAAACTCATACTGGATGTAGCTAGAAAGCTACAGGAACGTAAAAACATCATTTTATGTACACAACACTGTTGGATACTTTTTGACCAATGACAAAGACCGCAATCTAGCTTGTAAAAGATTGGAATATACAAAATTTCTTCTAATTGTGGCAAATTCTAAATAGGCCTGTCTGGCAGGAGAATATGCTTGAGGGAACACCGCAGAAGCTGGAAACTTAGAAAAGGAGACTCTACTTTTTCAGACCGCCTGCTTGAAAGGCCATAGTTGCATGGTGAAACATGAAGTTTTACATCACATCAGTAAAGGAAGGAAGATGAACTATCTTGAAATAATGGAAATCAATAAATATATGTCCATCAGCCCTAGCTTAGTACTGAATCACTACACACAGTTCCCTCACTCACCACTGACTGCAGATACTACTCATACTCCCATTCAGGTCAAGTTATAAATAAAGCCTATTACTAACATGCCCCGTTTTCCCTTATTTCAGTTGCTATAATTACTCTTGTTGTGTTGTGCTGTGTTGTGCTTAGCTTACCTGCTTTATATCACTAGTGTATATACTATCTATTAGTACTTTAGGGCCTATTAAAGATAAGATTATTGTGTTTGGCCGCATCTGCAGAACATGTCACCAAAGGTAATTGTTCAATTTATTTCCATCCATGAACTACTGTTGTAATTTGTGTATGGGTCATTAGTTAATGTCTCACATATTTTATCTTAGTTAAATAATCTTCTTCGCATTTGCACTAAAATAATCCCTGTTGTTTTATTCCTAAATCTAACTTTGACATTTTTCATCTCTGCAAGTGTAGATGCACTAGTTTAAAATCTAGGATCCAACGAAATTTCATTGCACCACATACTTACTTTTGTACCTCATGATGGCGTAACAGCCTAGAACCGGTTTGTGAAATAATAATAAATATTGCAAAATATTACACTAGTGTTGTGTGTGTATTTTCATTCATAATGTTTAGAATACTTTACCAATAGCAGACGGAATAATCAGCCAATGTAACAGAGACTTACCATTCTGAGTTGCACGGTACTCTGAGTCGTAGAGCCTGTACGCCCTGGCGTGCCCCAGCAGCAGCGTATAGCCGCACATGTACTCCCCGAAGCCGTGGGCGTTGATTGCGGGAGCCTTCTGCCTTTCTTCCCCGTAGCCAGTACACATCACGTTCGGTTCGTTGAAAGTGAGCCACCATTTCACCTGCGAAAATGCGTCGAGTGGTGTATCAGTAAGTGTCGAACTGACGACAGTATCGTGCTGGTATTTTCTGGACACAGCAATCGAATTTTTGTATTTTCTTTTTATAAGTACGTGAAGTTCAGAGCTCAGACATAAATCCCTCAAAGAATATCAATGCAACTGTAATAAATTCTCGAGGAAATCGACTTTGAAGTTTTCCAAGCGACTCTGATACACACACACATTCTCGCCCGCCACATAGGCATTAAGGGGTTGATTCCCACCCCTTGTAGCTTTTTAAACAACGGTGCTCGTTCTGCAGCATTTCCGTGAAGCACCAAAGATACAAAAATAAAAATAATTTTACTTGTAACGTTTTACTACTGAACCAGTCTTTAAAATATTGGTAATTAAGGATTTATATTTGCAACGAAAACTGGATTTTTTGTCATGTGTAATTAGAAACAATAACATATGCATTTCTAATAAAAATGACACTTTGATGGATGTTAACTAGCATACATTTGGTGCATTTTTTGCTTAAATTACGTAGGTACCAGAACAGAACGAAGAAAAAAAATTACGAGACAAACAATCGTCGACAGGAGAGTCGAACCACCGATTACCCAATGTCGAGTACGACCAATATTTTTTCCCATTTTTACGTACTTTAAGCTCACAGAAAAGACTGTAGAGAATGCACCTTTGTTTAAATATTGCAGTCGGCTGGGAATCGAATCCAGGCTGCATAGTTGATAGAAGAGCATACTTAGACAGCCACATGGCCAGCTGAAAATTCGTCCTTGTTTTAAGAATTGAAAAATGCATGGAAAATTTCAGTGTCCATTTTCTCTGTGATTTTGAGGATTACATCGAAATGTTATGGAAGACTGACATTTGAGTCCTGAGATTTACGTACCATAAATATTAAAAATTACAAAAGTCGGACTGCCGAGTATCTCCATGTTAGGTTATGTCCAGGGAAAGGCATTGATTAAATTCGCTGCGAGTTAGAGTTAGTAGATTTTCGGCAACGTGAATGATTGTGTAGACTGAAATACTTTCGAACATCCGAACACTACTTAAAAATTCCTTCGTGGTGTTCGAAACATATTTATTTCATCTGCCGGGATTAAAGCCTTCAGACCATCACTTACATCTAACCAGACGTCCTCAGTCAACATTACAACATTGATACATAACGATAATTGCAATAGTAAAACAAATAAGGAACGAGACCTGTCTGGGGTTGTTACATCCTCCATCGGGCGCCTCCCCACACATCCACACATCCATGCCCGAGGCAGGATTCGGACCTGCGACCGTAGCAGTCGCGCGATTCCGGACTGAAGCGCCTAGAACCGCTCGGCCACCGCGGCCGGCCACGTTCAGCACAAATATAGGTAAACTCAAACAGCTTACGGATGATCCGGAAAATGTCACATCAAAATCCTCGCAATATAAGACACGCATTTCACAGACGGAAACCACTTCAATACAGAAAACTACAGGATATACAAAGAAAAACATGCTGTCAGAAGAGGAACATCTACGATGCTTCGGAGAGGTTTTGCGGTTCTCAAACAAGTCATTGACAACAGCCTAGATTTCAGTTGAGTATCAGAAAGAATCTCTACAGCAACCTTCAAATCAGGAAACAAAAGATACATAATCTGAACGCACATCCATCAACAAACGATCACAAAAGAAAGAAACCACAAGAAGTCGAAGACATTTGGGAAGACATGGAAGAAATAACAAAATACCAGAAGACACGTTAAAATTGTATTAGGAAACTTCAATGCACAACTAGGCAAGGAGAAGTACAAGCAACTCACAGGCCCATACACAACACACAAACGCACAAACAAGAATGGGGAACACCTTATACTTTGCTGTCAAAATTTTAGCTTAAAAGTTATGTCAACAAAATTTCAAAATCCAAAACGAAAACTCACAATAGGAAAACGCCCAAAAACATATGGGGAAGATTTGAAATAGGTCAGGTAGCCATCACAAGCAAAAATAAAAGCGGAATTCTGAGTGTGAGAACACGCAATGTAATCTTCGAGTCTGACCACCACTTGCCAAAAGTGAAAGGTAGGCAAATCCAAAGAAACAGAAAGACAATACAGGTAAAGATTATGAGGCTGGACACAGTACACAAAGTCAAAATTATTGAAGAAAATAATCAAAGTTCAACAGAAAGTTGGACAGACCTCGCGAAGGCTATTCAGAATGCAATGGGTTCGGGTCAACCTCCTGGGAAATGGAAACATAGATAGTGATCAGGTCATTGAACATAGAATCCAGGCCTGGAAGAAGTTTAGCAGCAGCAGAACAAAAGACACATGACAAGATTTGCACGAAGCCCAGAAACAATCCTTGAAAGATATTACAAATATTAGAAGATTGAGAAGGACATACGACAAAAACAGACTAAATGAAATCGAGAAAGACTTCAAGAGAAATAACACGAGTAATTTCTACAGATTTTTCAGGGAAAATATAAAGGGTTATAAGCCTCCAATTATTTTCTTCAAAAGAACATACAGATCTCTCGAAACAAATACTAAAGAAAACGGCAAAATTCTTGAAATATTTTAATAAACTCGTCAGTTGCGAGAAGCTTGAAGAAAAATTACTCTTCAGGGAATCGTTACCAAACCCAAATTCAAAGCCGCCTTCAGTAACAGATGTAGAGGAGATTATACCACAACTAAAAAATGACAGAGTCCCAGGAGAAGACGGCATTATTTCCGAGTTCTGGAAACTCAGAGATGAAACCATTGCAAACAAAATCCATGAAATTTTATATAGTAATGTGATATACAGAGAAAATTTCACATGGAATGGATATTTGCTTTGATTCACCCACTCCACAAAAAGGGACAAGGCAGTCCCTAGTAACTACAGAGTATCTCATAATTACCGGTTGCCTACAAAATTCTCTTCAAGGCGTCACTCAACAGACTAGAACCAGAAGCTGATACAAAGATTGTTGAATACCAAGCAGGCTTCAGAAAAGGAAAGTCTTGTATTGAAGAAATTTGGAACCTGCGAATTCTGCTGAAGGTCAGACAGACGAACAACACTATAGTCACATTTGTGGACTCCAGAAGACCTACAACTCCGTAGGCAGATTCTGTTTCACACATTAGAAGAATGTGGAATAGACCGAAAAACTAGGACACTCATACAACACACACTTTGAGCCGTGTACGGCTCGCGTTCTTGCCGTTGGTTCCTTCGCATTTTTACATCGATTGGTGTAACCAAGTTGCTGGCTTGCCTCCTTCAGTGGCAGCAGCAGCGCTTATCGATACTAGTAGTGGCGTACTATCTTTGGTGTGACCACTAGTATTTCCGGGTGGTGGTGTGTATGCTAGTGATTCGATTAGGATGGAGCAGCAAGCAATTCTCCGCGGCGGGAGGCCAGGCCGGGGCCGCAGGCGGTGTGCACGCGCTGTCAGATCGTGAGGCGCCAGCTGCAAGAGCGACAAGTTCGTTGCCCACCGAACCTAGACGCTGAAGTTGAGTGATCAGTTAATGTGTTATGAAACCTCAACTATTGTGACATCTCTTCGCTCATTTGCGGGTTGTTGCCTCCTTGGCCGTTTGAGCTAGCAGCATCGTATGATGTGTTGGAGTCGGCGAAATCTTGCAGCTGTCTTCCTATGTTGTGATTAATTACTAATTTGACTGTTACTTATTACTGAAGTGTACCAGCGGTATTTCCTGCTTGTGGCCGTTATCTCTCCAGTTACCTGCCATGGACGTTAGTGCAGTTTGTAGGCACTGTGCCTTTTCCTCGCCGTGTTGTTGCTGTCCAGCATGGCGAGTAGTTCGACAGCCTTTAAGTTGTTTGGTTCATATTTGCTTAGAGTGGTTATTGTTCTCCTGGCTGTTTTTAGACGACAATTTCTAGAGGCATAGTGTTGTTCGTATTCTCGTACTCGGCCGATATTCTCCATCGTTGTGCCGTTGGTCGGCCGGAAGGGAATTGGTTAAATTGTTGGCTGGTCCTTGGGCCGTCCCTAGTCTTGGCTGCCATCTGATTACCTAACTCCAACTATTGGCTGTCTATCTCACCTCACCTTACGTTTGAGCTACCATCCCAGGCCGACCCTTGCAACACTTCTGAGCACCACTTGTTCTGTTTGTTTTAAATTGTGATTTTCATTTTAGTTGAAGTATTGTGCGAGGCCTTTCACCGTGCATTAAGTCAGTTTTTTTAAAAAAATTTACATAAAGCCCTTCAGCCATGTTAAATTAAAACTTTAAGCATTGATTGTTTTAGGAAATTTTTTTTTATTCTTAGAAACAGTTCTATCTGAAATTGTTTGTAATCCAGGCTCTAAGCCGTTAGTTGAGCCATGTGTTATGTGTGGCCTTCATCCGAGGATTTGCTTGAACCCCATAATAAGAGCCTTTAGCCGTGTGTATTCTCTAAAGGAAAATTTTTTGTAAGAAGCAAGGGGTTTATTCTAAACTATTTATCTGACTTGTTGTTCAGGCCTTCAGCCGTTGTTTCAAATTTGATTGTGGCCTTCGGCCGTGCTATAAGTTAATCAAGTTTTGGCCGTTCTGTTGCAAGTTTAAAAAGAAATTTTCTTGCTTAAAAATTGTTTATTAATGTGCCTTGATTATAGTTGTTCTTCGGACGTGTAGTGTAGGCCTTCAGCTGTTAATTGTTTTCATTGAATGTTTTTTAAAAAGTTTTTACGTTGTATTTTTAATTGCTTTGATTTCTAAGCCGTTCTTGTGTTGGTTGTGTGGTTTTGGGCCTTCAGACCAGAAAGTTTCTCAATTTTTCTTTAACTAGGCCTTGAGCCATATTGTTTAATTGTGATCTTTTAAGCCAATGAGTAAATAAGTGGTTCTTAGAAAAATAAAGTTGTGTGTTTGATTGTGCAACTCACAGTACCTGGTACGGCCCTGTCCACAACCTTAACCTTATCCTGTGCGCTCTCTGACTACCTATCAATCAGGTTTCACACTTACAGACGCCACATCAAAAATAAAATTTATGGGAGAAATCTCAGACTCGATCGAGATGCATACGGGGTTCGGACAAGGAGATGGTATCTCACCCCTTTTACTCAACATTGTCCTGGACAAAATTATCAAACAACGGGAAGAAAAAGCAAAAACAACTCAGTCAGGAAGAACGTGTGCGAACAAGAAAACCATAAAATGCATGAAATTTGCAAATGACCTTGCAATACTCAGCAAAAATTGACAACGAGTACTGGAATACTGAAAACAGGTCTACGGAAATCACATGAGAAGACGCAGTACATGGAAAGAAAGAACAACAACCAACACATGTACACAAAATACTGAAAAGTTAAAAGAGTGGAAAAACTCAAATATCTTGCGAAATATATACAAATCGGAGGATCAAACAAGGCATCCAACACGCATAGAACAAAAAACTTCAAAAAGCTTACAAACTGGCATGGACGCACTACAATAAAAGAAACATTTCAAGACAAACTAAACTCACGCACTACAGTACAGATGTACTATCAGAAGCATTCTACATATCTGAAGCGACCACAATCGGAGCATCAGCCATCACAGGGACATAAAAAAATAGAACGCAGATTCCTGAGAAAAAACTTTGAAGCAGTACAGAGAGATGGTATATGGATGAACAGAACAACCGAAGAATTATATGAACACACAGACAGGCTCACATATATAATCAGGAAACACCGACTAACATTCTATGGAAACATACATAGAATGAACAATAAAAGACTCAAAAAGAGGACTTTTGATGTAGTAAATAGTTCACTCATAAAAAAGAGCCAATTGGTTTCAAAAAATAGGAGAAGACCTAAAGCAAGCAATGATCAGTACCGAAGCGATAAATGAAAGAGGCAAATACAGAAACAAAATTATGAACACGAAACTCTGAAGTAAAAGGAAGGAAGAAAACAGGCAAAATATGGACATAGCAAATGAAATGGGAACACAACTAAAGAATGAAGAGGTTTTTGGAAGAGAAAAAGAAGGTGGAAACAAGAAAAAAATGAATAATCATTTAATAATCAAGTTAATCACTGTCCTGGAGACAAAAACGTGTAATAATATATATATCAAAGGGAAATCCAAGATCGAATGTAACAATATCAGTTGCCAGAGACTGCAATCATGTGTGGGTGGGTTGCGTTTGTGTGAGTATTTTTGTGTGTGTCTGTCGCCTGTTTTGACGAATCTGACCGAAAGCTTATTTGTGAATCTTTTTGTTGTGCCTATTTGCGACTCAGCATCTCCGCTATATGGTGAGTAGCAGCTTTCAGGACACTGATGAATGTGAATGTTACATGATTATTAACTTTTTCCTACTTTCCTTCATCTTTTTCTCTTCCCAAAACCTCTTCAGTCTTTGATTGTGTTCCCGTTCCCTTTGCTCTGTCCATGTTTTGCCTGTTTTCGTCCTGTCTTTCACTTCAAATTTCGTGTTTATAATTATTAAAACAACTGATCTGTGTGTGTGTGTGTGTGTGTGTGAGAGAGAGAGAGAGAGAGAGAGAGAGAGAGAGGGAGGGAGGGAGAGAGATTGTTTTGTCGAACTTGATCACAGATTGTTTTTGATTTGGATATAGAATTTCAACACCTATAATTTAACCTTCCGTTTCACGACCAAGTACTTTTTCAGCTACGACCCTGGAAATGGAATTCTCCTTCGAAAATAACAGAGATCATTAATTCATAAAGGGTGGTGCATGAGTGGTTGACACATTTTGACATTGAATAATAATTGTACTTCTAGTTACATTTAATTCAAAATTCACTCCAACGTGTTTTGTTTCGTGGAAATCTCCGTAGAGGTCGTGTTGCTGCAATGTCACCAGTCTCTTGTTTCTTAGTTAGCGTTTCACCATGAGTGGGCTTAGACGATCATCTGTTCAGCAGCGTTTTAAGGCAGTTCTCCTTTATGCTGAAATGAGAAGTGTCACAGCAATGCAAAGACGTTTTAGGGCAATATTCCACACGCGATGGGCTCCAAGAGAGAACAAAACTCTCGATTAACGAGAAAATTTGAAGAAGAGGCAGTTTGTTGGAATGGAAACGACCTGGGGCACTGACTGTTCGTTCTCCGGAAAACATCTCAGCGTTACGGTCGCCATTCAACGAAGTCCAAACAAGTCATCTCGGCGGGCAGCATGGCAAATGGGAATATATCGTCTTTCTGTACAAACATTTTTACGGAGTGATCTCAAGCTCTTCCTTTACAAAATGACTTTGTTGCACAAGAACAAACAGAGAAGACTGGAGTATTCATTATGGCACCTCAGTGGAACCGTAAACAACAAAATGTTCGATTTTGGGAGAGAGAAGAACCACAAAATGTTCGTGTTCATTAAAAAACAGCGCATGGAGAAAAAGTGAGTGTGCATAGCTCTGTCCATTTTCGGCCTAATCGGACGAGTATTATTCAGTGACACTGTCAGTGCTAAACGATAAAAGATAATGTAGAAAAATGACTTTGTGCTACATCTTCTTGTCACCAATGTTCCAACGAACACATAGATGGCACAACACCACATACGACTGATGCTGTACTGAATTGTCTACAGGGTCCTTTTGGCGTCCTTCAAGTCCAAATTTAAACCCTTGTGATTTTTTCGGTGTGTATATTTGAAAGAGAAACGCTTCCCTTTGAGACCACAGAATGTTATGGAAATGCGTGTCCGGGTAGCGCAATTATACAACGAGATAATAGGAAAGTTGTGCCCCGAAGTTGAAAGGAATTTGTGTACTTGCCTTCGCAAAGTTGTCCGCTGCACTGGAGCGCATATGGAACAAGTGTTGAAGTGAATAGGATTTCCAGCAACCGTATCGTCTTTGTGTAAAGTTTAAATATTTTCATTTCAGAAATAAAAGTGTTGCGACAATATTAAATGTGTCAACTACTCATCAGCCGTACTAGTGATGCGACTACTCAACTCCAGTGAGAACCAGAAATGTTTGATACTTTAAGTTTCCACAGCGAGAATGGGTCTTGGAATCGGTTCAGGAGGCAGCTCTAGATATGGAACTGCGTAATGAGGTACGTACGTCACATCAGAGTCTTCTGAGCAACGACGAGACTGCAGATGAAAGCCTGGTCTGCGGATGGTGCTATAGTTTCCAGTGCCGGCCGAGGTGGCCGAGCGGTTCTAGGCGCTACAGTCTGGAACCGCGCGACCGCTACGGTCGCAGGTTCGAATCCTGCCTCGGGCACGGATGTATGTGATGTCCTTAGGTTAGTTAGGTTTAAGTAGTTCTAAGTTCTAGGGGACTGATGGCCTCAGAAGTTAAGTCCCATAGTGCTCAGAGCCATTTGAACCATTTTTATAGTTTCCAGTCTAGAGACTGATTTGATGCAGTTGTCCACGACTGACTATTCTGTGTAAGCTTCTGCATCTCTGGAAAATTTACTTTCATTTGAAAACGCTCACTGTAGTCAACCTTTGATCTCCCTCTACAATTACCCTTCCGTCCATCCCATCCAGCGCACTTTCCACTGCTACCAAACTGATTACTCCTTGATAGCTCAGTATGTGACCTTACAAACTGCACCTTCTTGAATTCAGTTTATGAGAAAAAATTCTCACCGATTTAGTAGTGTATCAATAGTCGTCTGCTCTACCCACTTTCATCATCCTTTTGCAACACTACATTTCAAAAGCTTCTGTTCTCTTCTTGTCTGTAGTGTCCATCATCCACTTTTCACTTCCTAATAACTTTCACTCCATGTACCTGAAGAAAACACATCCTAATACATGAGCTTTTTCTCGATACCAAGAAATTTGTCTTTTTCAGAATGTCTTTTATTGCTAACTTTTTCGATGCTGAGCATGGGTATATACGTCCTGCTATGCCCGTCCCCAGGCGTTGTAGACGTGTATACGCACGCCGCTAGCGTTTTCTTACAGTGCTGTGGACGTCTATCCGCCGACCTCTCACGGCTGCGGACGAGTTATTTCTATAGCTCGGTAAATAGCAAAGCTTAGAGTATTTATCGTATAACATATATGCTCATTGCGTGCTATTATTTGCAAAAAACTTGGTATGACATCTCCTTATCGTTTGTGAGATATGACTATTGTTATGACCACACAATTAGCTTTTTGCAAGGACGTGAATAGGTGCGTCGCGCATGACCGAATGTCGGATATGAAACCCAGTAATTCGAGAACGGAATGAGATATCGTTCTGCTCTTAATTTTAAAAAAAAATTCGATACCTTATCTAGCCTTCATTCACTGCAATGTATGAACTAAAATCGACCTTACAGAAAGTTTGTGCAATGCGTTTGCACCTGTGCAAAATTGTTATAAATTCGCTAAATTTTTTGGTTAATTTGAAGTAGCGCAATGACTATGGCATACGACGGAAGAAATTCAGTTCTCTTTCGAGCGCAGATATCAGACTGTAAGATGTGCAAAGATTAAGTGTTTTCACCAAACGGTTTTCAAAAGACTGGATGCTAAGTATTTCATATCAGCCGTCTGCCAGCACAGGCAAAAGCATTTGGCGAGCAGTGCAGCTATAACAAAAGAAGCCATCGGCGGGGAATGCGGAGAGCAAGTCTGTAACAACAAAATGTCTAATGTCAGACTACGTTTTATATTCTCTTCAGCACCGCCATTGTCACTTATTTTACTGCACAAATCGCAAAACTCATTTACCGCTCTATATGTATCATTTCATAAGCTGTTTTCCATAGAACAGTCTGATTTCATTCGACGGCACTAGGTTCCTCTGGCTGTACTTTCGTTGGAATTAATCTTAAAATCTATTTTCAAGACATTACCCAGCGCGTTTTACTGGTCTTACAAATACTTCGAAGAATTGCAGTGTTGTCGGCCAACTTTAAAGTTGGTCTGCAGATGCGCTATGGATACGTAGATACTCAGTCGCCTCCACTGGCAGACGCTGCAAGAGAGGCGTTCTGTACCACTGTCCCGTCTACTATTGAAGTTCCGAGAGCGTAGGTTCCTAGGAGAGTCAACCGACATGTTGCTTTCCCGTACGCCTATCTCGTGAAAAGACTACCGAGATAAAATCAGAGAGATTGAAACTCACACAGAGGCTTACAATAATTCGTTCTTCCTGCGAACCATAGGCGACTGGAACTGCAAAAAAAGGGAAGTGAGACTAGCACTGAAAGTAGTCTCCGTCACACACCCTAAGATGGCTTGCGGAGTGTAGATGTAGATGTAGATACCAAATGGGCAGTACATCTAATCCCACCTGTTGAAGCTGACGTCCAGCGCACAAGGACCAGTGAGCCACCGCAAAGCAGGGTTCTTCGATTATGAACTTACTGCTAGGTGTAACTACACAGTGCAGCGTGTTTCAGCACATCACTCATACTTTGGCTAATCTACTCGGACACGAAAATTTCTTTTATCTGACACAGTAACTGTCTAATCGCTTTGTATCTCCGTTGAGTCATTACTTCTGAAACTGAAGCAACTAAATTAAATGTAAATTCTTTCTTCTTGTCTGGTTCAGTACGTTTTCCTTTCTCGAGATAGAACACATATTCAGTATCAGACTGTTATGTGGCTCGCCGCACGTAGCCTTCTTCGTAAAAATTCAAAAAATGGTACAAATGGCTCTGAGCACTGTGGGACTCAACATCTTAGGTCATAAGTCCCCTAGAACTTAGAACTACTTAAACCTAACTAACCTAAGGACAGCACACACACCCATGCCCGAAGCAGGATTCGAACCTGCGACCGTAGCAGTCCCGCGGTTCCGGACTGCAGCGCCAGAACCGCTAGACCACCGCAGCCGGCGTAAAAATTCACTTTCATCCTTTCACTGTATTGTGTAATTTGGATAGACAACATATAAGGATTGAAGATAGTTTTCAACGTCTCTCAAAACTATTTAATCTTTTTACTATCACATGTAGTCGACATTATGTTTCCTTTCCTTTCTAGAACTTTTGAAATCTGATTATCGCTCCGTGAATATCTAAGTAATCACTGAAGAGACGCAAAATATTGGCAGCAATGACCAAAGAAATCGGTGTATAGTGTCGATCAAGTGTAACAGTATTTTTGATTCAGAGTCTCACAAACACTTGCTCTGCACTGTAGCTCAAGAATTCACGTCCGTTCTTCAAGTGTGAGTTAGCTTGTGCTTTTCTCTATTCAATTCACTGAAATAAAAGAACTGTTATTTTTACTTTCCCTAATTTTGGTCCCTTTGTACGTTCTTCGCTAATTCAACCTGAACTCTGATTGGAGGATTTAGAATGGATCTATAGAAATTAATGTAGCCAGTAACAGTTTGATCCGGCTTACAAGAAGACTGAAGGAGAATACTGCACGCTACTGAAATTTATGTAGAGGGTAAACATTTATATGCAGACTATTCATAAAAGTTGCTAAGTATACGCACTCTGTCGCCGAAGTTCTCGAAAGCCAGTCTCGCATACTCTTCGAAGTAGTCAGCGATCCTGGGATTGGGCCATCCACCGATGTCTTGCAGTTTCTGTGGGAGGTCCCAATGGAAGAGCGTCACCTGGTCAAAAAACACATTTGATGTTAATAAATTTGTGTAAGGGATGTGAGTTGCCCTCATCACAAGATAATACATAATTTAGCCTTAAGCTAATGTACAGTGCTAATACAATTCGAATGTTCAACAAACTGTGAAGGAAACAATGACTTACGTTAATAGTTGTTAAGTGATGGAAAGCGTGCACCTTATGTATGATAACACTCGAAATACTGAGTTTCTCTTTATGTGTTTCATCGCGTCACTGGCGGTTCTGCGTCCTTGCATAAAGAGTACTGCCCATAATGGGTCCTTCAGGTACTCTGTTTCATTCTTTGCATGTCATAAGTTTCAGCACCATGTCACATTTATTGCGAAGAAAAAATGTATACTTATTTTCTCAGAGTCATAGAAATTTTGTTCTGTACATTGTGTTTAACTGTTGGTGTATAGCGTTCTCCGAGTCTTGTACGGGAACCATCTCGACATTGTCAAAATGACTGGGAGAAATCTCCTAAAATCCACTTCTTGTAGGAGACAGAATCAGTAGTTAAGACAGTGGAAGTGATAAGGAAGAGGAAATAAACTCTCATTTAAGAATAAATATCCCTGCTACAAGAAAGTATTTTTTATTTGTAAGGAATTTATTTGGAATCACCAGCTGCATGTGTGAGGGTCGCCCAGAAAGTAATTTGTTTTGTCGTGTACTATCGGAAGTCGTGGGAGGAACTTAACAGTCGCTGTAGGCCAGTGTATTTTCAGCCACGTTAGGGAGAAAGGCATGTCGCTTTAAGTTCGTCTTCAAAAGCCGTTAAAAGTGAGCATTGCAGTTATAAATCCAGCCAAATCTGTAATCAGTTCTGTAATACGGTTTTAGGACTAAACATTTTAA
Source organism: Schistocerca serialis cubense (assembly GCF_023864345.2). NCBI lineage: Eukaryota > Metazoa > Arthropoda > Insecta > Orthoptera > Acrididae > Schistocerca > Schistocerca serialis. The sequence continues at coordinate 377,661,255 of NC_064644.1, read as the reverse complement.
AAACACGCTGTGTACGAGTCGACTGTGATGAGTCAAACTATCGTGCGACGGTGGTGTCGTTTGTTTAAGAGTGGAAGCATGAATATCTATTTTGTTGGCATAAATTGTGCTTCGTCTGTAGTCAGTACTGAATTCTTCAGAAGACTGACGAAAAGTTCACAAAAACTGGCGATTTGTGATATCTCACCTCCTGATCGACTTCCCACAGATTTCTTTTAGTGTTTTGCATGTGATGCTGACTAAATAATTCTGGTACCTAAAACTGTGTGTTTGTGGGTTATGGAAAAGTTTTCTGAAAACCACGAGCCTCAATGGATGACTATTCAATTGAGTTTCTTTTGCATTACAATACGTACGGAGGTTTTTTTCGGAACAGAATCGTGTTGATGACGAGGCTTGGGTTTCCCAAAATGAAGACAAGAAAGCAGTCAACGCTGTGAAGTCACACCGTCACGCGGTAGTACCGCTTCTCAAAATATTGACAGAAAAGAGCTTTCGGGCGAAAGGATTTGTTTCACAGTATGGAAGATGAAGTGCTGATATCTTTCAAGTTAGGGCTTTGCAGCGGCGTGCCAAAGTACATGTGTGCCGGGTGTGCGGACCGTGTGCGGGCCGAAGCTCGACCTGTCTCGGCTTTGCTCCAACGTTCTCGGATGTACTCGTTAAAGTGAGACATTTCGTTTAGTACTGTGGTGTGGCATTTTTCTGGCGGCACTACTCTCTTCATTTCAGCAGAATCGCGGTGACACATCAGCGCTGTTTATCCTTCGCTGTTTGTTCGTCTTATGGAGGACGTTCTCTGGTCCAGTGGCTGTTTTGCACAAAAAGAGGCAGTCTAACGACCTGTCGTCACAAACCTTTAAAAATGAATGGGAGTGACCGAAGAGACTGGTAAAAATCCTCAATATACGTTACGCAGTCACATAAGTAACGGGTACTGCAAATATGCTATGAAACGACATTGCAATATCACGCAGAAAGAATTTAAAAAATTATTTGCCAATGAAAGAGAAAAATAATTACACCGATAGCCAGACTGCATCCATTGTCCTGTACATCAAGAACCACCTTATGCTGAATTTGCAGGCATGCAGCACGTTATGAAATCGGTGGTACGAACAGTAACATTTCTGAAGTCGCACGCATTATTCCAAGGTGAGTTGCAACATTTTTCGACAAAGAATATGAAGACTTTATATAATACTGCAAAATACGTACGTTAAGTCAAGGGGCATGGCTGGAACGATTTTCGATTTAAAACTCACCATTGTTGAATTTATGAAGGAAGAAAGAGGGCTGAAATGAAAATTAGAACACGGGAAATGTATTGCTAGACACTGCATTTTAATTGGAATTACTCAACATTGTCTACAGTAAGACACTGCAAGGTGAGAAACAACTTTTTCAGGATTTAAAAGAAAATCGATTTTTAGAAAAGACACATTCTGAGTGACACAGTCCAGTTTTTTGAGCTCACTGGCGTTAAAGGAAACGCGAGGTTTGAAGAATTCATTGAAACTATTACGACAGTTTCCTAAACTTTTTAATGAAACTACCAATCTTACATCTGCCTTCCAGCTGTTTTTGAGCCCATTTGCGGTTTCATTAGAAAGTGTCGCTGTGCATGAACAGATGTAATTACTTGATCGGAAAGATAATTCTCATTTTAAAGACAAGTCCTTCTATGTTAAAACTGTCCTAAACGTCTACATTGCTTTCCCCAGGTAGAGTTTCCTCGTCTAAATAACGCGGTTGCAAAAGTGCTACAATATTACGCTCAACATAAATTTGTGAAAGCCCTTTTTTCGGTTATGAAACTGAATATATCACGATTACGTGGAAACAAGAGTGCGAAAATCTGTGAAATTGTGTTTGTCTGTATGCTGACAGTTCATACCGGATAAAAACTATATTACGCCAAAAATAATTAAATAATACTGGCAATTTGTTTCCTTTCTGTTTTACGTTGTTAAAAATGTGAAATAAAAGCCAAATCGTGTGCAGTGTGACTGCGCTGTAAGTTTGCAGTTTCCCCTCCTCCGTCTCAGGCAGCGTGGTGAGTTAGTGGCGGAAATGTGCAGCGAGGCTGAGTGCTATGGTACTCGGGCCAGGGCACAATCGTTGGCCGAATACTTGGCCACCCCCCTTCTAGGGTCCATGTTTACTAGACATATTTGCTGCGAATGATTGTTCCTGTCATACCCTGAATATTAATCATTCCTTCTGCGATACCCAGTGTACAAGCAATATTGCATCAGTGCAAATAGGGCGATTTTGAACGTCCTCTCTACACCACAAACTTCGTTCCAAACAATTGGCTTCAAACTCAGGTGCCAAAATTTTGTGGTAGGGGATTATTTAAGTGAAATAATAGGCGCTTAAATCTGAAAGATCATTATGCAGAGAGGGAATACAGAGCTGTAAATTCAAAGTTTTTCTAATACGTTTTATTCAACCATTCATTTATTTTATCATAACGTAATAGAGGTTACTTTCTGGATAACTGTTGTACAATACAAGATGTCGCTTTCGTCATCTGTTCTTTAAACAAAACTCTGGGCTTACAATTTAGCTATTAAGCACATCTAATGGATAGTTCGGGGATTATCTATACAGAAGAAAGCCCTGATGGAGCCGCAGGTGGTTCCCTCTGTATCTGGCACACCTGCTGAGAATTAGGAGTTCACCACGTTTCTGGAAACCTTTTTGGTCTATACATGGTTACATGAAAACAAGGACAAAGAAACGCAGCCGTAATGGGGTAATAGAAAACTGTCGTAGTGAACTATCGTAATCTCCCTAATACGAGCAAAGATCAGCCTTATAGACATATAGAGGAAATGAGGATATTTGTTATGAGAATCATTCGTAAGCCCTATCAAGGAGACGCCGCCTTAACGAAACATTGTATGTGTAGGCGAGCGGGCTTGTGAATTTCAATGAAGCTGAGGGCTATCTTGGGACTATATGGGTGGCAATCACATGGGCCCTTAGCTGGCATCACTTCCGCTTACTTATGTTAGGCCTCTGACGTATATTTTGCTATCAGGTGTTAGGCTTCGAGGCCCGAGGGTATATTTCTCTCTAAACGGGCAGAGAAGCCAGCTTCTCATGGGGAGGAATCCTCAATGAAAATGCTGCGAGTCTGAAGGCGGCAAGGCGGCAGCCCCACCAACAGATCTCTATCAAGCAAGATTTTCTTACTAAAAAGCTTCATAAAAATAAGCCACACTGACAGCAACGAAACGACTGTGCAAGAAAAGGATAAAGACTTTGTAATATGGGACAAACTACTCTTAGCTACATGGAATGTTCCTGGTTTAGCTGAAAAGGATACAGAACCCACTCGAATTAAGAATTAAAGGAAATAAAATCTAATATAGCGGTTCTAAAATAAACGAAAAAAAAACCTCAAAGGATCCCAACATATAGCAGACTAATCATTGATTTATGGCGGAGCTAGTAAACAACAAAAAGCAGCTTTTAGAGTTGCTATAATTATCGCTGACATGTGCGAGAATTATTGCACAGTCAGCTTAACAGCTCAAGCATCCAAGTTACTGACAAGAATAGTATACAGAAGAATCGAAAAGAAAATTGAGGATGCACTAGATGACGATCAGTTTGGCTTTAGGAAAGGTAAAGGCACGAGAGAGGCAGTTCTGACGTTGCGGTTAATAATGGAAGCAAGACTAAAGAAAAATCAAGAAACGCTCATACGATTTGTCGACCTGGAAAAAGTGTTCGACAATGTAAAATGGTGCAAGATGTTCGAAATTGTGAGAAAAATAAGGGTAAGCTATAGGGAGAGACGTGTCATATACAATATGTACAACAACCAAGAGGGAATAATAAGAGTGGACGACCAAGAACGAAGTGTTCGTATTAAAAAGAGTGTGAGACAAGGATGTACTCTTTCGCCCCTACTGTTCAATCTGTACATCGAGGAAGAAATGATGGAAATAAAAGAAAGTTTCAGGAGTGGAATTAAAATTCAAGGTGAAAGGATATCATTGATACGATTGGCTGATGACATTGATATCCTGAGTGAAAGTGGAGAGGAATTACATGATGTGCTGAACGGAATGAACAGTCTAATGAGTACAGAGTATGGAGTGAAAGTTAATCGAAGGAAGACGAAGGTAATAAGAAGTAGTGGAAATGGGAACAGTGAGAAACTTAATATGAGGATCGATGGTCACAAAGTAGATGAAGTTAAGGAATTCCCATCCCTAGGCAGTAAACTAACGAGTGACGAACGGAGCAAGGAGGACATCAAAAGCAGAATAGCAATGGCAAAAAGTGCTTTCCTGGCCAAGAGAAGTCTACTAATATCAATTACAGGCCTTAATTTGAGGAAGAAATTTCTGAGACTGTAATTCTGGAGTACAGCTTTGTTGGTAGTGAAACATGGACTGTGGGAAAACCGGAACAGAAGAGAATCGAAGTATTTGAGATGTGGTCGCTACAGACGAATGTTGAAAATTAGGTGGACTGATAGGGTAAGGAATAAGGTGGTTCAGTGCACAATCGGAGAGGAAAGGAATATGTAGGAAACGCTGATAAGGAAAAGGGACAGGACGAGGACATCTGTGAAGACATGAGGGAATGACTTCCATGGTACTAGAGGGAGCTGTAGAAGGTAAAGCTGTAGAGAAAGACAGAGATTATAATACATTCAGCAAATAATGCAGGATGTATGTTGAAAGTGCTACTCTGAGACAAAGAGGTTGGCACAGGAGAGGAATTCGTGGCGGGCCGCATCAAACCAGTCAGAAGACCGATGACAAAAAAAAAAAAAAATAATAATATTAATCATCGATAAGGAGTGAGCTAATAAGATAAAATATCAGACTTTCGTAAATGACACAATAGTAGTTGTTAGATTTAAAATTCCTAAGGGGTCATCTGACTATAATTGGAGTATATCCCCACAGAGAAGGCAAAAAGGAAGAAAGTGAAAGATTCTATGAAGAACTACACAAAGAAATGCGTAAAAATGTGAAAATTGTCATTATCTTATATTATCAAGAGATATGATTGCACAAGTGGGTAAAATACTGATTAAAGACGCTATAGGTATTTTGGTGAAGGAATGATGGAGAGAAGCTGAGGCAGTTTGCAGCATTTAACAAATTAAGTATAAAAATACTTTTTTTAAGAAAAAGACATGATTAAGTTTCCTTGGTGTGCAAGGGGACGTAAATCACGAATTGACTACGTCATTACGAATAAAATTAATTTTCATCGAAATAAGAAATATAGAAGTCTATCGAGGAAGTGACATACCAACTGATCGCAATTTGTAAATATCAAAAATTCATCTCCTAACAAGGTGGATGAAAATGAAAACCAATGAAAGAGCGAATGGAGAAGCGTTTAAAATATATCTACTACAAGGAGAGAGTATAAAAAATTATATCAAGATCTTCAAATACAATAACAAGAAATTAACCAAGATGTTAATGAGGAATGTGATGCCATTATACAAGCTATAAGGACCATAGCTAACGAATTGTTAGGTAAAAGTGAAAGTGCCAGAAGGAAAATGAGTTAGGAATATGGAATGATGAAATTACAAAGGCTATAAAGGACCAGAAATTAGCTTATGTGCAAGCGCTATAAGAAATAGACGAAGCAAGGGAGATCTACATCTTTCTACATGGATACTCTGCAAATCATATTTAAGTGCGTGGTATAGGGTTCATCGAACCACCTTCACATTTATCTATTATTCAAATGTCATATTGCGCGTGGAAAGAATGAACACCTGTATCGTTCCGTATGAGCTCTGATTTCCCTTATTTTATCGTGGTGATCGTTCCTCCCTATGTAGCTCGGTGTCAACAGAATATTTTCGCATTCGGAAGAGAAAGTTGGTGATTGGAATTTCGTCAGAATGATTTCCAGCCCAAATCCTGTATCATTTCTGTGACACTATCTCCCATATTTCGCGATAGTAAAAACGTGCTGCCTTTCTGTGAACTTTTTCGGTGTACTCCGTCAGTCCTATCTGGTAAGGACCCCACGCCGCGCAGCAGTATTCTAAAAGAGGACGGACGAGCGTAGTGTAGGCAGTCTCCTTAGTAGGTCTGTTACATTTTCTAAGTGTCCTGCCAATAAAACGCAGGCTTTGGTTAGCCTTCCCCACAACATTTTCTATGTGTTCTTTCCCATTTAAGTTGCTCGCAATGGTAATATCTAGGTATTTAGAAGAATTTACGGCTTTTGGATTAGACTAATTTATCGTGTAACCGAAGTTTAACGAAATCCTTTTAGCATTCATGTGGATGACCTCACACTTTTCATTATTTAGGGTCAACTGCCACTTTTCGCACCATTCAGATATTTTTTCTAAATAGTTTTGCAGTTTGTTTTGATCTTCTGATGACTTTATTAGTCGATAAACGACAGTGTCATCTGCAAACAACCGAAGACGGCTGCTCAGATTTTCTTCCAAATCGTTTATATAGATAAGGAACAGCAAAGACCTATAACACTACCTTGGGGAACGCCTGAAATCACTTCTGTTTTACTCTATGACTTCCCGTCAGTTACTACGAAGTGTGACCTCTCTGACAGGAAATTGCAAGTCCAGTCACATAACTGAGACGATGTTCCTTAAGCACGCAATTTTACTACGAGCCACTTGTGTAGTACAGCGTCAAAAACCTTCGGTAAATCCAGGAATACGGAATCGATCTGAAATTACTTGTCAATAGCACTCAACACGTCATGTGAATAATAGTTGTGTTTCACAGGAACGATGTTTTCTAAACCCATGTTGACTGTGTGTCAATAGACCGTTTCCTTCGAGGTAATTCATAATGTTCGAACTCAATATATATTCTAAAATCCTGCTGCATATCGAGGGTAACGATATGGGCATCTAATTTAGTGTGTTACTCCTACTACCTTTCTTGAATATTGGTGTGACCTGTGCAACTTTCCAGTTTTTGGGTACGGTTCTTCGCCGAGCGAACGGTTGTATATAATTGTTAAGTATGGAGCTAATGCACCAGCATACTCGGAAAGGAACCTAATTGGTATGCAATCTGGACGAGGAGATTTGCTTTTGTTAAGTGATTTGAGTTGCTTCACTACTCCGAGGATACTTACTTCTACGTTACGCATGTTGACAGCTGTTCTCGATTCGAATTCTGGAATATTTACTTCGTCTTCTTTTGTGAAGGCATTTCGGAAGGCTGTGTTTAGTAACTCTGCTTTGGCAGCACTGTCTTCGATAGTATTTCCATTGTTATCGCACAGAGAAGGCATTGATTGTTTCTTGCCGCTAACATACTTCATTACGACCAGAATCTCTTTGCATTTTCTACCAGGTTTCTAGACAAAGTTTCGTTGTGGAAACTGTTAGAGGCGTCTCGCATTGAATTCCGCGCTAAATTTCGAGCTTGCGTAAAGGATCGCCAATCTTGGGGATTTTGCGTCTCTTTAAATTTGGCATGTTTGTTTCGTAGTTTCTGCAACTGTGTTCTAACCCGTTTTGTGTACCAAGGAGGATCAAATCCGTTATCTGTTAGTTTATTTGGTATAAATCTCTCAATTGCTGCCGATACTATTTCATTGAATTTAAGCCACATCTGGTCTACACTTGTATTATTAATTTGGAATGAGTGGATATTGTCTCTCAGGAAGAAGTCAAGTGAATTTTTATCTGCTTTTTTGAATAGGTATATTTGTGCCTTATTTTTCGAGGATTTGGGGTTTAGAATATTCAGTCTCGCTACGACAACCCTGTGTTCACTAATCTCTATATCAGTATTGATGCTGGTTGTTAACTCAGGATTATTTGTTGCTAAGAGGTCAAGTGAGTTTTCACAACCGTTTACTATTCGTGTGGGGTCATGAACTTACTCCTCAAAATAATTTTTAGAGAATGCGTTTAGCACAATTTCGGATGATATTTAATGCGTACCTCCGGAATTGAACATGTATTTTCGCCAACATATCGAGGGAAAATTAAAGTCACCACCAACTATTATCGTATGAGTCGGGTACGTGTTTGAAATTGAACTTTTCAGCAACTGTATCATCTGAACTGGGAGGTCGGTAAAAGGATCCAATTATAATTTTATTCCGGTTTCCAACAATGACCTCTGCCCATACTAACCCACAGGAAGTATCTACTTTAATTTCGCGACAAGTTAAACTACTTCTGACAGCAACAAACACGCCACCGCCAATTATGTTTAGCTTATCTTTTTGGAACACCGTTAGGTTCTTCGCAAAAATTTCGGCTGAGCTTATATCCGGCTTTAGCCAGCTTTCAGTGCCAAGAACGATTTTAGCATCAGTGCTTTCTATTAGCTTGGAGCTCTGGTACTTTCCCAACACAGCTACGACAATTTACAACTGTTATACCAATGGTTCCTGTATCTACGATCTTCCTGTGTTCAGCCTGCACCCTTTGTGACTGAAGCCCTTCTTGTGTTTTCCCGAGACCCTCTAACCTAAAAAATCACGCAGTCCACGCCACACAGCCCCTGCTACCCGTGTAGCCGCCTCCTGGGTATAGTGGACACCTGACCTATTCAGTGGAACCCGAAACCCAACCACCCATTGGTGCAAGTCGAGGAATCTGCAGCCTAAACGGTCAGGACCGTCTGAGCCTCTGATTCAGACCCTCCACCCAGCTCTGTACCAGGGGTCCGCAATCGGTCCTGTCGACTATGCTGCAAATGGTAGCTCTGCTTTCATCTTGCAAGCAAGACTGGCAGCCTTTACCACTTCTGTTAGCCTATCCAAACCTGAGAGAATCTCTGCTGATCCAAAGTGACACACATCATTGGTACCGACGTGAGCAACCACCTGCAGTTGGCAGCACCCGGTGCTCTTCATGGCTTCCGGGAGGACCCTTACCACATCTGGAATGACTCCACCCGATATGCACATGGAGTGCACGTTGGTTTTCTTACCCCCCTTGTCAGCCAAGTCCCTAAGGGGCCCCATAATGCGCCTAACGTTGGAGCTCCCAACTACCAATAATCCCACCCTCTGCGATTGACCAGATCTTGCAGGCTGAATGGTTTCCTCTGAAACAGGACAGGCGACAGCATCTGGCTCAGCGACAGTGTCAGCCACAGGCAGTACCTGGAACCTGTTTGTCAGACAAACTGGGAAGACCTTACGTGCGGCCGCCTGGGAAGTCTTTCGCCGCCTGCTTCGCCCCGGGGCGACCTCCCACTCGACCACAGGTGAGGGGTCGGCCTCAGTGCGAGCAGTAACTGGGTTTGTCACCGGTGAGGACTGATCGGAGGACTCTGACGTGCTGGACGTCCGTTGGATCCCCACGGCCGGCCCACAACAGTGGCGCCCATCCACTGCAGCCTCAAGCTTCGTAACCGATTCCATCACAGCCTGAAGCTGAGAGCGAAGTGTCACCAAATCGGCTCGCATCGGCACACAGCAATCGCAGTCCCTGTCCATACTAAAGACCGTGGAAAACTAAACTATTCATATAAACGGACTACCGGCACGTGCTGCGCAACTCTACTGAAGAACCTGACGAAAACGCACGAACTGTGTCTTGTAATACGCAGATATTCAAAAACCTAATTACCGAAGCACTCAAGTGAAACTAAATAATTTGCCCCTGATTGGGAACTTTTAATATGTCACAAGATCGGTTTACTTTCTGACGCAAACGAAAACGCGAGAACTGTGTGCATTAGATGTTAAATTTACACGCAGAAACTCAAGAAAGTAAACTATTAAAGCACACAGATGATACAATAAAATTCGCTCCTGGTTAGGAGCTCGTAAATGTCACAACAGCGTTTACTTCCCTGTTGCTGCGTCTGTCTCGATCGGCTACTGCTAGGGAAAACGAAAATTAAGTGAAAAATATTAAAAGGGAAGCTCACCAGAATCTTGGAACAAACTGATAAGCACCTTTTAAGCTGATACACTTGGGAGATAAATCAAGACCCATAATGTGCAGAAGTATCTAGATAAGTGAAGAAAGAATTGTTGCAAATATAATGTAATCGAAGAGGAACAATGCATACAATATTTCTTTCCTCATGAAACTTAGACGTTCACAAAAGCTGATAAAAACTAGATATAAGCTACCTAAATGAAATTCTTAAGAGCAGTAAACGTATGTACCCTTTCAGATAAAATTTCAAATGAAAAATGAGAGAACTAGGAATGAACTCCTTGTGAGAAAAATCGTAAACCATAGAAATTTTTCGAAACAGCGTCTTGGGTGAATACCGAAAGAGAGCAACCCAAGAAGAGTGTTCTACTATAGTCCTAAGTGGACAAGATATCAAGGAACCGATGGCCAGACATGTTTTGATGCCGAAACAGGCAACATTGCCTAATCCATGGAGTGCAGAAGAACAAGAAAAAGAATTTATAAAACAACTGGAAGGCATACATTTTTAGTACGCAATGTGCACTCGTAACTGAATAAAAACAAATAACCGATGTTCCAGGAAACGTTCGTTTCAATAAATATCTGGAGTGTGAAAAGTTAAAGGGATTCAATGGTACCGACTATGCTCTGGTATGCAATTTAGAGTGGTGTGGATACATAGATGATGGAGTAGGTAGGATTTACACCATCTGTGAACTGCGCCTGGCCAAATAGGATAGCTAGCAGGCATTGATAAATTTTCACTGGTGTACGGCTGAAGCTCTTGCCTCGAGCGACTGAGGTCTAAATTCCACCAAATCCTACTACTTAAATGCACACACAGTAGCCTGTAAAACTAGGCCACTTTATAAACTGCAATATCCGTAATTAATACTGAAATGTACTTAGTACTTATGTCTTAGGTTAGCAATAGAATATTCATGTAAATGTAATGTTTCATAAGAATCAATTATTTTTAGACGTGTAGTGTTCGATAGCTAATGGCCTTACCGCAGTGGTAACACCGAAATTAATCGCTGTTGAGCTGGGCTAGCAGTTTGTTCTGCCGAGCGCTGTTGGCAAGCGGGATGCAGTCAGCCCTTGTGAGGGAAACTGAGGAGCTGCTCCATTGAGAAGTAGCGGCTCCGGTCTCGTAAACTGGCATACGGCCGGGAGAGCGGTGTGCCTCTCCGTATTCACAGTCAGTGACGCCTGTGCGCTGAGGATGATACGGCGGCCGGTCGATACCGTTGTGCCTTCATGGCCTGTTCAGGCGGAGTTTAATTTAATTTTAGTAGTGTTTGATATCTTTTTGATCCATATTTGAGCGTGATTACTTCACGAAACTCTTATCATTAATGTTGGCTGAATGTTTCTAAATTTGTATTATTGATGTTTAATTTAACGCACACCACTAGGACAGAGTGGTATAACAGGGAAGAGATAGAAGGTAAGCTAACAAAAGTGGTGGGGCAAATGTACAGAATGCTGGACATGTGTGTTTAAGATTCAGGGGGACGAGAACGAGGCGAACATTGTGTTCCTATTCGAAAGAATGAGGAGCTCTCTTTCAGGACGCCAGATCGCTTGTTATTTTATTTCTTGGTTGCAGTTAGGCGCGTAATGGTAGCGGCTGTACCTTGATTATTGCGTGACCCCAGTTCACATCACGGCTTAGAATTATTCTGTCATTGACATCGTAGAGGAATTTTGAAGTTTTTATACCGAATTTGTTGATACAAATTGTATAATTAACAGTTTGATCATTTATTCGTGAATTGCGAAGGACAATTTCTGACAGCTTTTGTAAGCTGCCTGATGGATTTAATGAATTGGCTAGTTCGGCTACAACAGAGTTGTGTTATACTATATAAACTATTGAATTTCAAAATACAGTAGTTCCTTGTGTCATTTAGCTCATTTAATAAAATCGACTTCAGCTACATTCATATGTTTATATTGTACTTAACTAACCTGGAAAAAACTTCCCATTTTAAATAGGGTTTTGCAACGGTGTGCGATTGGTTTCTAGACAACTAATGGGCGAATATCAGTTCATGTAAATCCGACCGTGCATTTATGTTTCCCTCCCAAGACACAATTACTAATACAGGGTGGTAGCCATCGTTCTCCATTACGGCGTTATGATGTACTAGGATCCCCCTTTGCATATCCTCCACAACGTGATCGAGACTTTGCCGTTGAAGATAGTCCCATTCTTCGACGGCAGCCCTCCTTTGGTCATCCAGTGTTTTGGGATGGAAGGTTTCAATGATTCCAAGCATTCTCAATGGTTTTTTACAGCAAATAACACAGGCCATTCCATTCGATCAGTTCCTTCTTGCCGGCCGTTATGGCCGAGCGGTTCGAGGCGCTTCAGTCTGGAACCGCGCGACCGCTACGGTCGCACGTTCGAATCCGCCTCTGGCATGGATGCGTGCGATGTCCTTAGGTTATTTAGGTTTAAGTAGTTCTAAGTTCTAGGGGACTGATGACCTCAGATGTTAAGTCACAAATTGTTCAGAGCCATTTCAATTTGAATTCCTTCTCGAGAGGTGTATAATGTGCGCGTATGTTATCGCCTTGAAAAACAAATATCACCGAAATGTCCACTGTAGGGCTGCTAAATACCTCGCACGAACTTGTCTCGATGTCGTACAGCCCCCAAATTACTCTCAATAAGGGTAGGCGATGCTAGTTCGGAAAGGCAGACCCACGTTCCTACTGAACCCGTAGGTCTGTAGCGTGAGACATGCGGCGCTAACAAAGCCGTAACATAAAGTCACGGAGGGATGGACGATGTTGAAAAATATGTGTAGTCTGCAAAATTCTGATTGATCGTTGAGGGAAAAGTCATTGACTGGATGCGACATGACGTTACTAATCCAATATCTGGTGATGGCCAGAGCCGAAACGAGTAAAAATAAATTCATAAATAAAGTCATGTTGCATTCAGTCAATATCTTTTCCCTCAGCGACCTATTCAGCATTTTGCGAACTACAGATACGTGCAGCGGTGTCTGGTCCGCTCCACATCTCTACGATGATCCTCAGAAGTTACAAGAATGCTGCAATCGTCCCTGATCCAGGTTCCATCTCAGGTATTCCATTGCCCACCGCACTACGATGCTGGGTTAGGGAGGTGGAGAAGTTAGTTATTGTTTCGCTGTTTTGTCTAATGGAGCCATAGAGGTCATAATGATTATGTGTAAATTGTTACGTACTGTGTAGTACGACGCAGCCTTCTCAATGAAACAGCACGAGGTTCAATTGCATTCTCACTGGGCTGTCTACAAGCCATAATTAGCAGAAAGCTGTAACCAGCTGCTAATGTTGACCGCTGGTGACAACCAGGAGGTAGGTCTACGATGTTTACTGTCTGGCGGTAGTGGATGAATGATCGAATGCCGTCATCAAGGTGGTCACTACTTCGGTGGACAACTTCCCGGGTCGCTTTCCATTCGTGCTGAAGACTGCTATCCGCGCACGGTTTTAACTTCAAATTATCCTTCGAGGCAGGTTGGCAGACCGTACAAATTCTCCAGATCACAACTGAAGACAGGGAGTACTCTACTGAACTGCACTGATGTGATAATGAAGGTTTATTTTCACCCCCATTGCACAGATTACTGTACATATCCTCTTCCTGTGGTGAAGTGGATATTAAGAACGAGGTTTCCGATACAAATTTCCGATGCAAGTCATGAGTACCGTGCGCAGCTTTTTGAGAAGTCAGTTTGCAGTATCCAAACTTCGCAACTGATTTGTCCACAGTCTTATAGGTCTGTATTTTATTTCGAATTTCGAGTTTTCACAAGTATAGTTTGTATAGCAACTTCAAAATCAAGGATCCATCTAGTAACTAACTAACAATACTTTTCCAGATACTACAAGAGATCCAAAAGCTTATTCATGCTTGGGTAATTAACAAATTTTGACTGAAATCAAATACAGTTCTCAATCTGCCACTTAAGTATAAAATTTTCTCGGATGATGGAAAAGGTAGAATTTGTTTGTGTGTGGAGTAATCAGAAGAGAATTCAACAAGAAAGGCGGACATAAGGTTTTCCTTTTGCAGTGGAAGGCTGTATTGATATGCGGAAACCTGAAATCAGAAAAGATGACAAAGAGAGTAATGGAATATACTTTGAATTCAGACACTGTAAGGATCGTTGGTGGATTGTTTCATCACTAGTATTATGGCTGGGTTAAGTGAAGTGCATTAAGCGCAATCAATTGAGGTACCACTACTTATGTATGGTATCCTTTATTGAAAGGCATTGCTGAATCAAAGCCATAAAATCATGCAATGAGACACGACTTATTCATGAACGCTTCAGTCTCGAACGGCTATTCACAAGCGCGAATTAATGTTCAAAATTTTCCCGAACAGCGACCTTAAAATTCAGTACACTACCTGAGTCTTTGCAACCGGGAATCCACGACGCACCACAGCAGAACTTCTCATCAACGTTTGCCGCGCTGATGCTCGCACAAAATCACACCACCATAAAACTCATTGTTGGCTCCTGAGACATTTAACATCACGTTGTCGCATCTCACAGAGGTTGCATTTGTTCTCATACTGATCGAGATAGAACAACGGTGACCTGAGACTAACTAAAATGCCAAAAAATGCCCCTTGGCCATGCTCGCGCGATACAAAGGAACAAAGATTCAGGGACTATGATCAAGTACTGCTGCAGGTGTCGTATTGTTGTGAATCTTGACACGACCGTCGCAAACATTTACAAATAAACTTACACACAAAACCGTTGAATGGGCAACAAAGTGAGAAGAGTAGTTTACAAGAACTCCATACGTTTGGGGCAAGGGCGTTCCGCGCCGAAGGCTTGAGTATCCTGCGACTGGTTTGACATAGAGATGGGTAGTTCGCGAACGAACGGGTGCAATGGAACGGTTCACCAAGATGAACGAAAGGACCGAGGAACGAACTCCAAGGAACGATCGGTTCATACACTCCTGGAAATTGAAATAAGAACACCGTGAATTCATTGTCCCAGGAAGGGGAAACTTTATTGACACATTCCTGGGGTCAGATACATCACATGATCACACTGACAGAACCACAGGCACATAGACACAGGCAACAGAGCAAGCACAATGTCGGCACTAGTACAGTGTATATCCACCTTTCGCAGCAATGCAGGCTGCTATTCTCCCATGGAGACGATCGTAGAGATGCTGGATGTAGTCCTGTGGAACGGCTTGCCATGCCATTTCCACCTGGCGCCTCAGTTGGACCAGCGTTCGTGCTGGACGTGCAGACCGCGTGAGACGACGCTTCATCCAGTCCCAAACATGCTCAATGGGGGACAGATCCGGAGATCTTGCTGGCCAGGGTAGTTGACTTACACCTTCTAGAGCACGTTGGGTGGCACGGGATACATGCGGACGTGCATTGTCCTGTTGGAACAGCAAGTTCCCTTGCCGGTCTAGGAATGGTAGAACGATGGGCTCGATGACGGTTTGGATGTACTGTGCACTATTCAGTGTCCCCTCGACGATCACCAGTGGTGTACGGCCAGTGTAGGAGATCGCTCCCCACACCATGATGCCGGGTGTTGGGCCTGTGTGCCTCGGTCGTATGCAGTCCTGATTGTGGCGCTCACCTGCACGGCGCCAAACACGCATACGACCATCATTGGCACCAAGGCAGAAGCGACTCTCATCGCTGAAGACGACACGTCTCCATTCGTCCCTCCATTCACGCCTGTCGCAACACCACTGGAGGCGGGCTGCACGATGTTGGGGCGTGAGCGGAAGACGGCCTAACGGTGTGCGGGACCGTAGCCCAGCTTCATGGAGACGGTTGCGAATGGTCCTCGCCGATACCCCAGGAGCAACAGTGTCCCTAATTTGCTGGGAAGTGGCGGTGCGGTCCCCTACGGGACTGCGTAGGATCCTACGGTCTTGGTGTGCATCCATGCGTCGCTGCGGTCCGGTCCCAGGTCGACGGGCACGTGCACCTTCCGCCGACCACTGGCGACAACATCGATGTACTGTGGAGACCTCACGCCCCACGTCTTGAGCAATTCGGCGGTACGTCCACCCGGCCTCCCGCATGCCCACTATACGCCCTCGCTCAAAGTCCGTCAACTGCACATACGGTTCACGTCCACGCTGTCGCGGCATGCTACCAGTGTTAAAGACTGCGATGGAGCTCCGTATGCCACGGCAAACTGGCTGACACTGACGGCGGCGGTGCACAAATGCTGCGCAACTAGCTCCATTCGACGGCCAACACCGCGGTTCCTGGTGTGTCCGCTGTGCCGTGCGTGTGATCATTGCTTGTACAGCCCTCTCGCAGTGTCCGAAGCAAGTATGGTGGGTCTGACACACCGGTGTCAATGTGTTCTTTTTTCCATTTCCAGGAGGGTAGTTCACTTCGGTCGCGGCGGTCTACTTATAGTTCCCAGGAACGAGGAACGATCGGTTCATGGTTCACTTCGGTCGCGGCAGTCTACTTATATTTCCCTGGAACGAGGAACGATCGGTTCATAGTTCACTAGTTCACTTCGGTCGCGGCGGTCACTTCGGCAGTTCTCGTTCCAGTCTCGGTCGCGTGCTCGTCTCAGTCTCGGTCTCCCTCGGCCGCACTCGTCGCTCTTCGCATGACAACCTGTCTCAGTTCCACTGCCGACTGCTCCTAGTTAGTTCAGCATCCAGTTGTTCGTTTCGTTCACTTCGCTCGCCCATTTTACATGTGTTTCAAACTGTTCTTGCACTTGGTTCTGGCTATTCAACGTCCACGACCGGTAGTCAAAAAGTATTTTATAGATACGTAAATTACATAAAAATTGCGTTGGATCTAATAGGTACGTCTTTTCGGATAACAAAAGGGCATATCAGCTCACTTCATTATATCGATGAACAGCAGAAGACATACTTATACCAAGGCAGGTTTTTTTGCTATTCATATATTTTTGGGTTTGATCGACTTGATTTAGCAACTAACTTTCAATAATTTGCTTAATTTTTAGTGTAAGAAAATTCATATAAAACGATTTTCGTGTATCTTTCTATACAAAACATTAATTTAGGAAGGCTCTAATTATTTTTAAGTTTGATTGTTTCCAATTTGCATTTGAAAAGACATAGATTGCCATAAAATCGTATTTACTTACTATCTCAAAAACATTTGTTCAGAAGGAGCTTTCAGACCAAAAACTTTACTACTGCGAACTTAGTTGTTATTATTGCTGCATTAACTTTAATAATGCTACATAAAAACCTAATTTTTACTAAGCGCGTGACGCAAGTATTATAAGAAAACCACATTTTATTTTATGCTTCCATAAAGTCTCTACTTTGACTACGAACTCAGAGACCACGTAAAGTATATATAGAGCGTAAACGACTATTGTTTACAACGTAGCACAGCTATGTAGTGGAAGTCGAAACGAAGAATTTTATGCAAGAGACTTGTGGTCTATTAAGTTGGGAAACAGCCACCAACAGGTTTACAAGACTACATGAGCTATTACCCAAGCGCGTCGCTTGAGATTTTCATGTTCTCTTCTCCAGCTCTCTACAAATCGTCATCGATTGTTTCGCAATTGTTGCTTGCATTAGCTTGTTATTTTTTCACTGCCTAATTATTACATGTTTGTCTTTTTTTTGTATCTGCTCGTAACGGGCAACACATCGTCCGTAATTGGCGAGCAATTTGTACTCGGGGCCGGTTTACCGTGCGCCACCCTGTATTATTCCCCTGCGATCAGCCACACAACGCTACAGTTGGCTAAACGAGAGGTTCTGCAAAATCACATAAATTACTTCTAAAAGTGTGTATGAATTGCGTAATGAATAAAAACTCTATACTCCAGGGGGGAGGCAAGTGCCCTTCTTGGTGCCCTCCATCCTTCAGTCACCTACACTACTAGTTTTCAGTTTTTCATAAGAACCAAGCACAAATGAACGGTGAACGAGTAAAGCAGTGAACTAGTTCCCAAGGATGAACGAGTTTGCCCATTTCTAGTTTGACGTATCTTTCGCAATATGTTGCGTTTGAAGGGAAAGTTCTCTGCTCGGACGAGGTGCTGATCGGCACTGTGAATCGTGGCAGTTGTGTGTGCTGGGATTCTCACTTTTCGCGAAATTGTTGCCTACAGAAATTTCTCAAAACTGTGAATCCTAGAAAGGGAACACGTTATAACATTTACGCATTCGGAGTTCGACATTTCTTACTTGTATGTTGCCTACACGTTAAGCATACCTACTACACGTTCAGATACTTACTAATGGCTAAGCATACTTACTAAGGGCTGAATATCCCTTTTCAGCAGAGCGTCTATGAGGTTGTTGTAATATTCTATCCCCGCTGGGTTTACTGCGTCCCAGTCTCCGGATGGTAACAACCGCGACCATGACAGGGAGAAGCGGTAAACATCAAACTGAAACAAATGAGAAAAGGTATATTTTCAGCGCTATAGTCTACTCCACTTCTGCAATTAATTACTATCTAAAAAACATCACATTTCAAATCTTCATACATGTGTTTTAAGCGGTCATGGGGAAATATGATGTTAACTCAAATTCCTACTAAATGTGTCAGCTAGTTCAGATATACATATTTTCATACGCCTTAGTTGGTTTTGCTTTTGTAATATTTATTCTAATAATACTGGGAATTGAAATCAAACTTTAGGAAAAAAAAGTTAAGTTAATAGTCCGAAAAATATTCAGTCGGAAAAGATTTAAGATCCACTGTTTCACAGTAAACCGCTGTTCACAAAACTTGAAAACATTATTTGTTCTGTTATGTGTTCTGAGAGGTGAAACAATTGTTTTCATACATTGATTAGTAGTTATGATGGAAAGTTATTATAGAAGAAAAAGAAATTACCGCTCCCTAAAGAAGCATACGCGACATGCTATAACAGGACTTCAGTGGGCCGGCCGAAGTGGCCGTGAGGTTAAAGGCGCTGCAGTCTGGAACCGCAAGACCGCTACGGTCGCAGGTTCGAATCCTGCCTCGGGCATGGATGTTTGTGATGTCTTTAGGTTAGTTAGGTTTAACTAGTTCTAAGTTCTAGGGGACTAATGACTTCAGCATTTGAGTCCCATAGTGCTCAGAGCCATTTGAACCATTTTTTGACTTCAGTGGCTTCGTGAAAGAGAAAGCTTAAAACATTGGCCGTTGGAGCTTACGCATCATAAGCTATACCAGTACCCTGTGCGTTACAGTTACATGTTCCATTGAAGCCGTTATGAAAGACACAAAAAAAGGAAATCATAACCAAGAACCCTCCTTCATATCGTCTATTCACTTACACTATGTGATCAAAGGAATCCGGATACCCCCAAAAACATACGTTTTTCATATTAGGTGCACTGTGCTGCCACCTACTGCCAGGTACTCCATACCAGCGACCTCAGTAATCATTAGACATAGTGAGAGAGCAGAATGTGGCGCTTCGCGGAACTCACGGACTTCGAACGTAGTCTGGTGATTGGGTGTCAATTTTGTTATACGTCTGTACGCGACATATCCACACTCCTAAACGTCCCTAGGTCCACTGTTTCCGGTGTGATAGTGAAGTGGAAACGTGAAGGGAAATGTACAGCACTAAAGCGTACTGGCCGACCTCCTCTGTAGACTGACCGCCGACAATTGAAGAGGGTCGTAAGGCCTAATAGGCAGACATCTGTCCAGACCATCACACAGGAATTCTAAACTGCATCAGGATCCACTGCAAATACAATGACAGTTGGCGAACATCATCTGCCAGTGTCTGTAGTGCCAGCAGAAAAATTCGGAGGCGGTGGTGTTATGGTGTGGTCGTATTTTTCATGGAGGGGGCTTGCACCCCTTGTTGTTATACGTGGCACTATCACAGCACAGGCCTACATTGATGTTTTAAGCACCTTCTTGTTTCCCAATGTTGAAGAGCAATTCGGGGATGGCGACTGCATCTTTCTACACGATCGAGCACATTTTCATAGTGCACGGCCTATGGCGGAATAGTTACACGACAAAACATCCCTGTAATGGACTGGCTTGCACAGAGTCCTGACCTGAATCCTATAGAACCCATTTGGGATGTTTTGGAAAGCCACACCCACATCCTGCCATCGGATCGCCACATTGTGTACCGTGATTCGTCACTCCACACAAAGTTTTTCCACTGCTCAATTAATGTTTACGCTCCTTATACCAAGCGAGGCGTCGTTTGGCATTTACCGCCGTGATGTGTGGCTTATGAGCAGCCGCTCGACCACGAAATTCAAGTCTTTTTACTTCGCTCCTAACTCTCACAGTAGTTGCAGTGGCTCCTGATGCAGTTTCGAATTCTTCTGTGATGGTGTGGATAGATGTCTGCCTGTTACACATTACTACCATCTTTAATTGTCGGCGGTCTTAGTCAGTCAACAGACGAGGTCAGCCTGTACGCTTTTGTGCTGTACGTGTGCCTTCACGTTTCCAACTTCACTATCACATTGGAAACAGTGGACCTAGGGATGTTTATTCGTGTGGAAATCTCGCGTACAGACGTATGACATCACCTGACCGCATTCGAAGTCCTTGAGGTCCGCGGAGCTCCCCATTTTGCTCTCTAACGATGTCTAATGACTACTGAGGTCGCTGGTATGGAGTACCTGGCAGTAGGGGGCAGCACAATGCACCTAATATGAAAAACGTATGGCCAGCCGCGGTGGACGATCGGTTCTAGGCTCTTCAGTCCGGAACCGCGCGACCGCTACGGTCGCAGGTACGAATCCTGCCTCGGGCATGGATGTGTGTGATGTGCTTTGGTTAGTTAGGTTTAAGTAGTTCTAAGTTCTAGGGGACTGATGACCTCAGATGATAAGTTCCATAGTGCTCAGAGTCATTTGAACCATTTTTTTGAAAAACGTATGTTTTTGGCGGTGTCCGGATAATTTTCATCACATAGTGTACATGGACTTCATTCTTGTCTTCATTGGAGGAGTCAGCCCCAAAGCCGTCGTGCTATATTTACTTTTTTAATAGAGTGAACTAAGGGGATGAAAAGACGTGGTGAAATAAATGTAGGTTCCTTCACCTTACACAGAACGTTTCGTCACTAGAGAAGGTAAAATAAAAGATGGAATTCGTATCTAAGTGAGGCGATTTACAGGAACCGCAGACGTTTCCCCAAAATCGCACCCTCTGTAACATCCAGCATACTCACCCCGAGGTTAGCTACCAGCTCCGCGTCCTCCTGGTACTTGTGGTAGGAGTCGCAGGCAACGTCGCCGTTGGAACTGTCAGCTATCCAGTCTGGGTGCTCGTGGGTCAGTCGATCCCAAATATTCTCTCCTTTACCTGCACATGATCACATTTCACAACAGAATTATTTGACGGTATAGCTTTCTGTAAAATACTTCTGCCTACTGACAGCAAATAATTGAAACATTTATGATCAGAATTCAAGATAAAAGGGAAAGCTGTCGCCAACTCAAAAGTAGAATTTAGGACCACAGTTGTTTGCTACGCTTGGTCTAGTTGGAGGTGGTTTCCTCCTTCCCTCCCTCGACCTTTGAACCAACGTACTGGAGAAGTCTTTCCAACACTCCGTATACCAACGATATCAACCGGTTTACCCTCTAAGATTAACAGTTCGCCAGTGTGATGACCTCTATATTTGAAATTGGTGAGTCAATTCTCTCAGACACTGGCTAATTAAGTGGGACGTGCAGTTGAACTTGGACTGCAAGCCACGATGCTACTCGGGATTCTTCAGATTTGCCGAAAAGGAGGTAGTGGTAAGTGACAGACAAAAATATGTCGAACGAACAGACATCGAACCCCAAGTCTCTAAATCTTTAGTTTCGTGCTCTATCACTGACAAGGGAATGGTCATACTTGTCATATCGAAACGTGCCTTAATGTTTTTTCACTCATAGCTAACGTAAGTTAAATCCAACATACTAAATTTCATCTGCCTACAAAAAAAAAAAGCGAATATGAAATGTGAAATTTTTGCTATGGTTTCCGCGCTTGAAACAGCGTTGTGTACAGGCGTGATTTATCGTAGCGTGACGCAGCATTCTGTTGTCACCGATCCTGTTGGCTTGCGAGGCGAGTGCTGAATCGCCGATTGAAAGTGATCGTAATTCAATTTAATATCCGATTACAACTCGTATTTTATCCCTAAAATTACATTAAAATTTGTATGAAGCATATGCCAATAACTAGTTTGCCACTTTGAAATCATTAATTTTATTCAACACATAGGGGAATTAAAGCCATTGGCTGCCAGGAAGCATTGATTTATACCAATGGAACAAGTTGAAAATATGTCCCGGACCAGGATTCGAAACCAGGTTTCCTGCTTACTAGGTAGGAGCACTAACCACTACGCCATCCAGACACAGTGGTCAGCACAACCACACTGTCTACCCTAGCACGCCTTCCGTCAGACCGAAAGTCTCACCTTATACCACACACTACTGATGTGGTGTCCCTGCTCATTAGCCTCATTACTCGCAGCATCTCACGATTTTCCGTAAGGGTTCGACCTAGGTGTACATCTGCACCGAAGGAATCACTGGCTGTCATCGCCTTAATTAAGTAAACATGTGATGTCTATTCTTTCGGACATTTTTGTCTGAAAACGACTAAGTTCTTATGTGATTGATAGGACTGACAACTTTCGTCCTTATTAGTATATAAATCTGGGACACTGCATCAGTGTTTCACATTTTTGCAATAGCTACAATTAATAAAATTTATTATACTGCATACGTGCAGTCTGTTCTTTTGTGCTTGTCTGAAAGAACAGGCACCACATATATAATTAATTAAGGCGATGACAGCCAATGATCTCTTCAGTGTTGATGCACACCAAGCTCGAGTTCTCACGGGAATCGCCGAGACGCAGCGAATAATGGGGCTAAAGAGCAGGACAGCTTCATCGTCAGTGTGTGGTATAAGTTGAGAATTTGGGTGTGACGGGAGGCGTGCCAGGGTAGTCCGTGCGGCTATGGTGACGCCTGTGTCTGGCAGACGTAGTGGTCAGTACGTCTGCCTAGTAAGCGGGAGACTCTGGTTCGAATCCCAGTTGATCACTGATTTTCGACTTGTTCCATTGACACAAATCAATTTCCACTGGCAGTAAATGCGTTTAATTGCTTTCTGTCTTGATTTACAGTGTCTGCAGGATCAAACTGGTGTCTGTTATTTTCGACATGTCCGAAAGAACATGAATAATTTTATTAGTTGTGGTTAATGCAAAAATGTGCGATATTGGTGCAGCATTCTAAATTTATCTACTATTAAGGAAGAAGGTTGACAACGCTACGAGTCGCGTACAGACGTAGTCGTTTCTAGACAAAAATAGGGCACTTTAGGAAAACCATTCGGGCTAATATTTTGAGCAGTGCCATGCATTTTTAATCAGATTTTGCAGCTGAAAAGAGGCAAACTGATAGTGTACTAATGACTGCAACGTGAGAATTTTTACGGAGTTAAACTGGAAACTGCAAGTACCTGTCCATAACGAATTCCTGTGTTATTGTTCTTTAAACTGCTTTCAACAGACGGAAAAATTCCGTCTGACGGTCAGTACATTCGTTGTACGAGGTGGAACCTGCAGCACCCGTAGTTCTTTGCAGAGTAAGCTCGGAATGCGGCCATTAATTAATCAGCACTCCCGTGAACTGAAAATCTATGAGGAGAAGAAATTCGTTCCTAGAAAATGGAGCGGATATATGTAACGCTTTCGTCTCCCAATTATCAGACCTCGATGAGTCTTCCACACGATTGTCTGTATAGGACATTGATCTTTTCACAGATATTCAAAAATTCCCTGTCGATTCTTGAAGAGAAACATATTACGTAGGTAACAATGAGCTAACAAGGACTGATTAAGTTGGGTACTGAATATGAAGCTGTGAGTGGAGTCGTGACTGTGCACTCGCCTCTGTATTGTTTTCCTCTTTCCGTGAAAGTGTTCTTTTAGCTGGCACTTCTTATTCAAATTTCGTATATCTGTATTCCGACCTGTCTATCACTGAAAATTTTATTTTTCTTGAATCTGAAGCTGTGTTTGAAGTTAATACTACAAAAAGCTGTAAATTCTTTTGTATATATATCGCTAGCAATATCTAATTCCTAGTTGCACAAAGTGGTATCACTGAAACTGAATGACTGTCTGGTTTCAGAAAAAGAAAATTTGAAAACGACTCACGTTTAACGTTGTCAACAATACTCACACATAGGCATTTGTTCCCGCTTTCATTTACCTTAAACACCACCGCTTTTTCTTTGTCTGGTGTGGTAATTTTAATTCCTTGCTTTTTTCCGGATATAACTGATAATTAAATATGGCACTACCACTTAAAAATTCTTTACAATTGTAGTAGTTTTCAGTTTTTTCGTCGTCGTCGATTCACAGTCTGTAGCATCAAGTATTTCAGTCGTTTCTAACATATCTACACTAATTGTCAGTTGAGTAAAACTTCAAACATCATTTCGCACATCACGTAGGCATCAAAAATATTTTCTGTTGGTTTTCAAGACATTTGCATGGTTATCTATAAGCAGTAACACATACTAGATGTACAGAAATGCTTGTAAAACTCGAACGAGGGTTAGAAAGATGTTTCCAAGTACTTTCAGAAATTAAAAAAAGGAACCCCAAAACATATATTAGCTTCCTTTTTATCAAAGCGTTGAAATGATATTCCTTTCCAAGAAACTCTGTGGCAATAACAAGTTGATTACACTTCTCCGATCATGTGACTATGTTTGCCGCAAAAACCAAGGAGATCAAAGTGTATCCATCTCTAAGTTGCATCCGCCAAGCAGGGAAATACCCGTTTTCGTGATTTTTTTTGAGTTACTTCTAGTTAGTTTCGGCAATTGAAATTTAGCATGCAGATTCTGACTATAATTAAGCACGAGTGCTAAAAAGTCGCGGAAGGGTTTCTACATGACAAGACTGATCATTCCCATATGAAGCACCAAGTCACGCCCGAACCATCACTATAAATTTGCACTACTGCTTTAAGATGATTTATACACATCAAAAATTTTTGCATCACCTCGGGTCCGAGAGTTCCGGGACCTGTACAGAAAATTTGAACAGAGATCAACATAAACATCATTTACGGCCTTTTTATTGCTCATGAAAACCACACATTGCATGTTGTTCTACCATACAGCGAGACTTTCAGAGGTGGTGGTCCAGATTGCTGTAAACACCTGTACCTCTAATACCCAGTAGCACGTCCTCTTGCATTGATGCATGCCTGTATTCGTCGTGGCATACTATCCACAACTTCATGAAGGCAATATCGGTACAGATTGTGCCACTCCTCAACGACGATTCGGCGTAGAACCCTCAGAGTGGTTGGTGTGTCACGTCGTCCATAAACAGCCCCTTCCAATCTATCCCAGGCATAATGGATAGGGTTCATGTCTGGAGAACATGCTGGTCACTATAGTCGAGCGATGTCGTTATCCTGAAGGAAGTCATTCACAAGATGTGCACGATGGGACCGCGATTTGTCGTCCATGAAGACGAATGCCTCGCCAATATGCTGCCGATATGGTTGCACTGTCGGTTGGAAGATGGCATTCACGTATCGTACAGCCGTTACGGTGTCTTCCATGACCACCAACGGCGTATGTCGGCCCCTCATAATGCCACCCAAAAACAGCAGAGAAATTGCAGTGTGTGATTTTCATGAGCAATAATAAGGCCGTAAATGATGTTTATTTTGATCTCTGTTCAAATTTTCTGTACAGGTTCCGGAACTCTCGGAACCGAGGTGATGCTGCACTCGCTGGACAGTACGTCTAAGGCGTTTAGCCTGTCCGGGTTGCCTCCAAACACGTCTCCGACGATTGTCTGGTTGGAGGCATATGCGACACTCATCGGTGAAGAGAACGTGATGCCAATCCTGAGCGGTCATTTGGCATGTTGTTGAGCGTATCTGTACCACACTGCATGATGTGGTTGCAAAGATGGACATCGCCATGGACGCCGTGAGTGAAGTTACTTATCATGCAGCCCACTGCGCACAGTTTGAGTCCCAACTTGACGTCCTGTGGCTGCACGAAAAGCATTATTCAGCATGGTGGCGTTGCTGTCAGTCTTGCTCCAAGCCATAATCTGTAGGTATCGCGCATCCACTGCAGTAGTAATCCTTGGGCGGCCTGAGCGAGGTTTCTGTCTCTCTGCATCTCCTCCATGTCCGAACAACATCGCTTTGGTTCACTCCGAGACGCCTGGACACTTCCGTTATTGAGAGCCCTTAATGGCACAAAGTAACAATGCGGACGCGATCGAACCGCGTTATTGACCGTCTAGGCATGGATGAACTACAGAGAACACGAGCCGTGTACCTCCTTCCTGGTGGAATGACTGGGACGGATAGGCTGTTGGACCACCTACGTTTAATAGGCGGTGCTCATGCACGGTTGTTTACATCTTTGGCCGGGTTTAGTGACATCTCTGAACAGTCAAAGGGACTGTGTCTGTGGTACACTACCCACAGTCAACGTCCATCGCCAGGGGTTCTGGGAACCGGGGTAATGCAAAACTTTTTGATGTGTGTATTTAACGGAGAGGCATATAATGCATTAATTATCCTTCCGAGGTGTTGGAATGACACAGATTAACGACATATAACGCCTCTTTATCTTTAAAAGCTTGTCTGCTGCATCGTATTTTGGCAAAACGTATGTCATATGGTGGCAACAGTATGCAAGGTGACTGCCGCCCAATACAAGACATTCTACATAGCTAACCTGCAATTCACAATAAAGTGTACTGTCAGTGAAATCAAAGAACAGAGGGGCAGAACAGGTAATCAGCATTTAGACTGCCTAGAACGGACGAGGATTAACATAGAGAATGATCAATGTGAAGTAGGTGAAGTTCGAACTCAGTACCCTCTAGAATAATATGATTTTCAATCCTAACCTCATACAGGTTGCATTAAAGGAATATCCGCAGCCGAATATCAACAGCGAAACGTTTACTCATCACTGAGAGCATGGTAGCAAGACAGACACAGTGCTGAAACAATGCTAAACAGACTCACAATGGCTGCAAGATAGTAACATGGCCACCTATATTCTAATAACTGCGCAGGTTTAAATATGATGGATGTCCAAAGAAGATAATGCCTTTGACTACTTATTTCCTATCATCCAGCATCGGGAAGTCCTGTGACTGGATGAGTTACCGATTTACATAATCTTGTTTCTCGTATTTACTGCTGTAGAGGAACAAATTGCACCGTAGCACAAATCTTACTGTACGTCAGTAACCCATTCCGAATCATGTTCACCAAGGCACTGGATGCATTGAAAAATTTTATGTATCTTACATCGAGTTGCAGTAAATCGTAGTAACCTAAATATGGTTTAACTGCAGACCGAACTGCCTTCTACAAGATTTGAAGGTAGACGCAGGGTTACCGCAAACATCTTACAGACTTTCAGAAATTGTGGAAAATCACAAATGTATCGATAAGAAGGCGGAAATGCGTCGAAGTATCAAAGAGAAACTCAAAAATTGTCCAAGTTACCATTGGTCTGCGAACGATGGTTAATATACAAATAGAGGCATATCTGTAATAGTGATGATTGTCTGCACAGCTTGCACAGAGTATTACGTTGTTCAAAGTGACATCCCCAACTTCTAGGCAAGTTCTGTCAGGGTCGGAGTTGTTCGAACAATCTTAAAGGCACCTATAACTCTAGCTACAATATCAGTTTTAGTAATGATATGTGTCCAGATGACAAAATGTTTCCAAGGTCGCCACAAATGGATGGGGTCAGACGAGGTAGGCCACAAAACGTCAGTTTTCCAAAGCGATTAAATTCTAATTTTGTTTCACATATTCTAGGAGTTCGTTAATGTGTATCATACAAGCAATGAATTTCATTTCTAACCCCATCTACGGTTGGAATGTATAATTGTCAGATTGCAATATATGCTGCATACGCAATCAACGTGGCCATAAAAGTAGTTTCCGTTTACTGCAAATAACCTCTTATACTTTAGATAATTTCCATCTTACCCCTGTCATACCATTATCGGACCCAATATGTATAATCTTACGATCCCACTCCTAAAGCTTCCATCTCTTGGCGATCGCATCTCGATTTTTCCTAAGATAACTATTAATATAGCTTCAATTTCTGCCTTAATAATTTTGTACACTGCTTTAGCGATCCAACATTTCACGTGGGCACCGTAATTAGAATTCACATACTATTGGGCAGTCTCTCCTAAGGCTGTTAGCAGGCCAGATTTCGTAATGGAATCGTCAGACCGTAATTTCATCTAACCGAAGGTATAAATAGCGTTATGCAGCAGCAAAACAATTTCGGAAAACACACATTCGTCTGCAAAATTTCTAAATGGGAAGAATTCGTCACACAGCAACCACATTACACGAATATTTTATGGACTGGATTTACTCGGGTCAACTTTTACCAGAAACACACTAAACCGTCTCCAGTCATTTGTTGTAAACTTTATGTTGATTATTTATTTCCAGTGATGATCTCCATACAACTTGCCACGAGTGTAATACTATTGTCTGTTACGATACATACAACAATGCAGTTAATTCCATTGTTAAAGGAATACTGACTAAGCTTATGTAGTGCTTTAAACGACAATATATAATAGGTTTATTGAAAACGAATTGTAGATGGCTGGGTTTCAGTTTATGTAAAACGGAAAAAGAAAATAAAAGTTACAAATTCTTCTTTTGAACACTTAATGCTACCTAGCTGCAATGTGCACTAAAGACAGCATGCATAAAATCTTCGTTCTTCTGATCATTTTTCTTGTTGGAGGGGGACGATTTTATACAAATTTCCAATCACTTCTCTCCACCTGTCAGTCGTCGGTTATCTATATACGAGACATGTGTGTATCGGTGTCTGATGGCCTTTACCCTTCAAAGTAAGAGTCCAGTTTCTTTGCGTGGAATAAGTGCCATTCGTTTTACAAAGTGTATACGTGGGTAGCAACATGCTAGGCACGTATTTTGCACACGATCAAACACTTATTAATGATATTTTACTGATAATGGCCGTTTATCATAGTGGCAAAGTTCCTTTAGGAAATAAATTGAAAAATCTTTGATAGAATCAATGATAGGTGTGTATTTGGTTGTTAACACGTAGACGTAACTACGACTGATTGGCGATTTAGCGTAACTTTGTGTTCTGTGCTTATAAACCAAACGAGGTGGTGGAGCGATTAAAACACGGGACTGAAGAAGACTAAACCACCCTGCAGATTAAGATTCCCTGTGGCTTAGGTAAATCACTAAGGGCAAATATGACAACGATCTTTTTTCCCCATACTCCCGAAAATTTGGCTTGTGCTCCGTTTCCAATGACCTTGTCATCAGGAGGACGTAATTTTCATTGTTCCATCCTTTCATTGTTAATTCTTTAGTTTTATTTCATTTTTTTTGTTTCTGAGATCTTATTAAACAGATGTACTAGAGTCGAACTGATTACGTTATTTGGCAGTACGTTAAAATTAATATGTAAATAATTCAGAAGCAATTATTGTTTGTTAGGCTCGAGCTCACCACTTTCATTCCAAGCGCCCTCCACCTGGTAGGACGCTGTTGCTGCCCCCAGAAGGAAACCCTCTGGGAACTTGTTGACCTGTTGGCAGTAGACGCCGAGCAGGCAGCATGACAGCGTCATCAAGAAGCGCCACATTGTGCGGGACGAGCTCGTTGCGTTCCCGTAGACCAACACGCCTCTGTCCACGGCGGCATCATCGCCTTATATAGCGATAATCTCGAACTTATCGACAGGAGATCGCATCTCACTAATTAGTTACCGTTGCTCAGTCAGAAGAAACACTCTAGAGATAAAAACATACAGTTTATCAACATTTACTGATACCGGATCTAGTTTCAACACTCGTCCACTGAATTCTCAGATAATTTCTGTTACTATATTTCAGTTTTTAATATTAAGAGCGCCTTTCGACTGGTTTTACACCATCCCTTATACAGGGTGTTACAAAAAGGTACGGCCAAACTTTCAGGGAACATTCCTCACACACAACGAAAGAAAATATGTTATGTGGACATGTGTGCGGAAACGCTTACTTTCCATATTAGAGCTCATTTTATTACTTCTCTTCAAATCACATTAATCATGGAATGGAAACACACAGCAACAGAACGTACCAGCGTGACTTCAAACACTTTGTTACAGGAAATGTTCCTCCGTTAGCGAGGATACATGCATCCAATCTCCGTCGCGTGGAATCCCTGATGCGCTTATGCAGCCCTGGAGAATGGCGTATTGTATCACAGCCGTCCACAATACGAGCACGAAGAGTCTCTACATTTGGTACCGGGGTTGCGTAGACAAGAGCTTTCAAATGCGCCCATGAATGATAGTCAAGAGGGTTGAGGTCAGGAGAGCGTGGAGGCCTTGGAATTGGTCCGCATCTACCAATCCATCGGTAACCGAATCTGTTGTTGAGAAGCGTACGACCACTTCGACTGAAATGTGCAGGAGCTCCATCGTGCATGAACCACATATTGTGTCGTACTTGTAAAGGCACAGGTTCTAGCAGCACAGGAAGAGTATCCCGTATGAAATCATGATAACGTGCTCCATTGAGCGTAGGTGGAAGAACATGGGGCCCAATCAAGACATCACCAACAATGCCTGCCCAAACGTTCACAGAAAATCTGAGTTGATGACGTGATTGCACAATTGCATACGGATTCTCGTCAGCCCACACATGCTGAACGTGAAAATTTACAATTTGATCACGTTGGAATGAAGCCTCATCCGTAAAGAGAAAATCTGCACTGAAATGAGGATTGACACATTTTTGGATGAACCATTCGCAGAAGTGTACCCGTGGAGGCCAATCAGCTGCTGATAGTGCCTGCACACGCTGTATATGGTACGGAAACAACTGTTTCTCCCGTAGTACTCTCCATACAGTAACGTGGTCAACGTTACCTTGTACAGCAGCAACTTCTCTGACGTTGAGATTAGGGTTATCGTCAACTGCACGAAGAATTGCCTCGTCCATTGCAGGTGTCCTCATCGTTCTAGGTCTTCCCCAGTCGCGAGTGATAGGCTGGAATATTCCGTGCTCCCTAATACGCCAATCAGTTGCTTCGAACGTCTTCCTGTCGGGACACCTTCGTTCTGGAAATCTCTCTCGATACAAACGTACCGCGCCACGGCTATTGCCCCGTGCTAATCCATACATCAAATGGGCATCTGCCAACTCCGCATTTGTAAACATTGCACTGACTGCAAAACCACTTTCGTGATGAACACTAACCTGTTGATGCTACGTACTGATGTGCTTGATGCTAGTACTGTAGAGCAAAGAGTCGCTTGTCAACACAAGCACCGAAGTCAACATTTCCTTCCTTCATTTAGGCCATCGAAGAAATACAGTACATACTGCCGAAACTAAAATGAGCTCTAACATGGAAATTAAGCGTTTCCGGACACATGTCCACATAACATCTTTTCTTTATTTGTGTGTGAGGAATGTTTCCTGAAAATTTGGCTGTATCTTTTTGTAACACCCTGTATATACTTACAGATGGGGATCCAAGGGGGTGGTCACAAGAAACCTCCCGTAGCTACATTGGATGTTGTAAAAATTGGACTATGTCAAAAATGAGACTTTGTACGGGTGCTGATGACCGCGCAGTTGAGCACCCCTTAAACAAAAAATCATCATGGAAACCCCCTCCCCGAAAATATGTTAATGTGTGTGAATGCCTAAGAGACTAAACTGCGGAGGTCATCGATCCCTAGACTTACACACTACTTAAACTAACTTATGCTAAGAGCAACACACACACACATGCCCGAGGGAGGACTCGAACCTCCGACAGGAGAGGCCCCGCAACCCGTGATATGGAGCCTCCAGCCGTGTCGCCACTCGCGCTGCCGAATATGTTACTAGATGCGTTTATAGATTAATTTTCAAATTTCACTGCTAAGTTTCGGAGAAAAAAATAGCGTAAAGACAGAGCTCTGAAATTTACAAGGTACTCTAGAAAATTTGAAGCTATGTCTGCCACAGAGACTTTTAAGTTGCTTGCCTGAGAAGAGCAAAGTGAATTAATCATGGATGAACCACTAACCTATCTTCTTCTAGTAAAGATTATCTGTACAAGTCTGTTCTCACCTGCTTCTCATATGTCTCTGCCTACTTCTGCAATATCATCAAGTTCCAGGCTCTAACCTGCATCCCCTTTGGCGCACATTTTACTTCATTACAATACCATGCTCTATGCATACTTCCGAGGTATTCTTCCTCGATTTTGTATCAAAATTTGACGTCAGTGGGACTGTTTTATTCGAAATAATTTCTTCGTCTGCACCAATCTACTTTTCATACCTTACTTACTTCTGATACTATATGAACCACTTCTTAGGAGAAATCCTTCACTTCAGCTACTGTGTTAATCCTAATTTGTTCTTAGAATACTCGCTTTTCTTCTTTTTACTTCACACGTCATACTTTGTCTAAGTTTTAATTATTCTGCACTAATATTCTTTCGGAAGAATGTCATCCATCTGCCAGTTATTCCTTACTTCTGTCCAAACAGTATCCACTGCGAATCTTAACAGTTGTACCTAGCTCTGAAGTATGATAGGTCAAGCCTATAGTAACAGGAGCACTGACAAAGTAAAGAGAACACAGCACTGATTTCTGAACCGCGTATTGCGACAGTCACGATGAGTCCAGTGCCATTTGCCTGAGACAGACAGATGCTCATCGTAACCTGCTGTGGCCTAGGTTAGGGTAACACTCAGTATTAAAGGCACAAGCTCAAACGCTAATTTGTTAATTTTTCAAATATGTTAAATACACCTTCCGAAGTGTCATTCGCTGTTATCACTAATATTTTATCTTGTGACTTTAACTCTCCATAGTTGAAATGCATGTCGCGAGATATTTGGCCAGTCACGTTGTTGGTTTAAAAGTATGGCTCTGAGATTGGGTTAGATATATGGTGTCCACCCATCTTGGAGATGGCCAGTGAAAGTGGACGACATGTGATGAGCTAACTGTCGCTGTACTGCAGTACTCTGAAAAGTGAAATATTGTTAAAGAGAAAAGAAATAGCATAGGAATCATTGACAACAGAAAATAAAAAAAGAGCTATCGAGCTGTACATACATTAATATGGCAGATAGAATGTCGCTAACTGCATGTTCTTTAACAATTAGAAATAAGTGGCTGGCACATAGGAAAATACAACAGTAGCTAGCTGTTATCCGCGGCTGTGCTGGCATATCAGTAGAATGAACTGATTTGTGCATATAGCTTAATTAGGCTGGAGACTACGTTTGGCATGTTCAGTCACTTGGTACAAGTCTTTTTATTTGAAGCTGCTACGGCGACTTGTCCATCAATACTTGTGTATTGAAGACAATACACATATTGTACGATCAAAAAAATGTTGACAGTCGGCGTGGTGGCTGATGGGAGCGACTGCAAAGCCATTTACCATTTACAGCCGCTCCCGTCAGCCAACACACCGGGTGTCAACTTTGTTTGCGCGATTAATACACAGTCCGTAACAGAGAAAATCTCACCCCGCCACAAATCGAACCTCCAACGCCGTGACGACTAGTGAGCAGAGCTAACTGCAGGACCACTGTCTGTTGATACATACACTACTGGCCATTAAAATTGATACACCAAGAAGAAATGCAGATAATAAATGGGTATTCATTGGACAAATATATTATACTAGAACTGACATGTGATTACATTTTCACGCAATTTTGGTGCATAGATACTGAGAAATCAGTACCCAGAACAACCACCTCTGGTCGTAATAACGGCCTTGATACGCCTGGGCGTTGAGTCAAACAGAGCTTGGATGGCGTGTACAGGTAAAGCTGCCCATGCAGCCTCAACACGATACCACAGCTCATCAAGAGTAGTGACTGGCGAATTGTGACAAGCCAGTTGCTCGGCTACCATTGACCAGGCGTTTTCAATCGGTGAGAGATCTGGAGAATGTGCTGGCCAGGGCATCAGTCGAACATTTTCTGTATCCAGAAAGGCCCGAGACGTGTAACCAATGGCACTCCGTACCATCACGCCGGGTGATACGCCAGTATGGCGATGACGAATACACGCTTCCAATGTGACTTCACCGCGATATTAGCAAACACGAATGCGAACATCATGATGCTATAAACAGAACCTGGATTCATCCGAAAAAATGACGATTTCCCATTCGTGCACCCAGGTTCCTCGTCGAGTACACCATCGCAGGCGCTCCTGTCTGTAATGCAGCGTCAAGGGTAACCGCAGCCGTGGTCTCCGAGCTGATAGTCCATGCTGCTGCAAACTCGTCGAACTGTTCGTGCAGATGGTTGTTGTCTTGCAAACGTCCCCCTCTTTTGACTCAGGGATCGAGACGTAGCTGCACGATCCGTTACAGCCATGCGGATAAGATGCCTGTCATCTCGACTGCAAGTGATTCGATGCCGTTTGGATCGAGCACGGCGTTCCGTATTACCCTCCTGAACCCACCGATTCCATATTCAGCAAACAGTCATTGGATGTCGACCAACGCGAGCAGCAATGTCGCGATAGGCTATAATACACCTTTATCAAAGTCGGAAACGTGATGGTACGCATTTCTCCTCCTTACATGAGGCATCACAACAACGTTTCCCCAGGCAACGCCCGTCAACTGCTGTTTGTGTATGAGAAATCGGTTGGAAACTTTCCTCATGTCAGCACGTTGTAGGTGTCACCACCGGCGCCAGACTTGTGTGAATGCTCTGAAAAGGTAATCATTTGCATATCACAGCATCTTCTTCGTGTCGGTTAAATTTCGCGTCTGTAGCACGTCATATTCATGGTGTAGCAATTTTAATGGCCTGTAGTGTAGGATTCTTCGTTTCTTCGAATCGAGAAGTACATAGTTCTGTATTCATGAACGTTCAAAGTAAGTTACCAATGTGTGCTCCACACTGAGATTTTAGTAATACCTCTGTGAATATTTAGGCAGCTTCTTTCGGACAGTATTTAATTACAGATAACTGTAACATCTGTAAAAATATGAGGCTACTAACAATATTTTTATTAAGGTCATAAATACACAACATGAACAGCAAGTGTCTCAACATGCTTTCTGGGGTACACCCGAATTTACGCTATCATATCTTGATGACTCTCCATCCAAGATAGCTTGCTGCATCTTCGCTAACAAAAACTCCTCGGTCCAGTCACAAATTTCCCTTGTTGCACCATACAACATATTTTTGATAATTAACATAGATGTGGTACTGCGTTAAATGCTTTTTCGAAATCTAGAAATACATCTACATGACTCCCTTTATTTATGGCTTTTAGTTTGTGATGTTTCCGCCCCCGGTAGCTGAGTGGTCAGCGCTAGAGAATGTGAGTCCTAAGGGCCCGGGTTCGATTCGGGGGCTAACTCAGCCGCAGTATAAAATATGATAGGGATTCCATTGAGTTCTAGTGCTCTGTTCAATTTTAAGGAACAGGTAAACTCTTTACTGATTGCAAATGTTAAGCATACACTTTCTCGTGCGACAGGAGGCATTCTTTTAAATTGTATTATAAAACACATGTATGGAATAACATCTTCTGTGGCGAATATATAGAAAAGGAACCTTTTCTGTGCCGTTTTCCGACGAAGCACCCATGAACTAATAGTTCCTCCATAAGGCCAATCAAGAGCACTGTGAAAGACATCAAAAGCAATAAGAAGCAACCTATTTGTTTTGTTTGTCTAAGCAGGAGGAAGTGTGAGACATTCATACTCAGACCCTGTACTGTAGGATAGTGACACAAAGACGATCCTTCTATTGGGTATACGAAAGGTCCCTAGGCCAAGGGCTATCCAAAACACTTGACCATACCTTTTTATCACCAATAAAGCCCGAGATATGAACACCGGAAAATCCAGTTTTGGAACATAATGGGCGCGCATGCTCTCGCATACATACCGACTGCCGGAAAAACAGACCCGTGACAGAATCGAGCAGTACCGAACGCAAGTTTGAGAGCGAGGAGTAAAGTGAGCACCAACATCAAATAGCGTGACCGCGTGGAATAAGTTTGTTTGCAATCAACGGAACTCACAGCATTCACAGCATTCACAGATTTCGAAGTATACCTTCACCAAGTTAGTAATGTGGAACCAGCTACTCCCGAGCGAAATTCTTAGCTCCAAAGAGACGATAACGGCTTATTAGACGGTCTGGTTTAATTGAGATGTGTAGGGTTCTCACTGACAGCCCATAAAAATTGATCCAAATTGTGGAAGCAGAAATTACTGTCAGTTGTTATGGTCATAATAGATAAACTGTATTGTTAGCTGAAGGTTGTTAAACAATGCTGTCTCCAAATATGTCACGTAATTACTGTACAAAAGTTGTTATAACGGAGAATGCATCGATACATCAGTAGAATAAACCTGCAGATTCGGCCATAGTGTCCCTTTGATCGTTATTGCAGGGGCAATTTTTGTACAGAGGCTATCGTTTGTATTGTCACACTTACGATACCGATCGTTTGAAATGGATACTGGTATCCGAAACTAGTCACCAACAAGAAAGAAAAGCGATACTTCTTAATGAAACTTATGGAGGAACTGGCACCATGTATTTCAACAAATTATTTTATTGTGATAACGGTGTGAGTCGGGCGCTAATGACCGTAGCAGTTTTGCGCCCTAAAACCGTAACAAAAAAAAAAAAAAAAAAACAAAAAAAAAAAACGGTGGGAGCATGATTCATTGTGTGTTATTTCAGTCTAGATTACCTTGCTATTTATATGCTGTGAGCGTGTCTGATTCCATATGTGACCTTGTACAGAAAAATATAATGTTGAAATTTGCGTCGGTAATATTGTAGTGGGTTGATGGTAGCATTGTTTTCGCGAGTACTTGCTAATGAGCTTGCTCACAGATTTCGATTTTCTTGAGAGCTAGTGGAAGGTAGCCTTAATTAATTAAGTGAGAGAGTTGTCTTCTCATATTTTGTTTATTTGTGGAAGCTGTCTTCATCTGCCACTTTGGTGTCTGTGTCCAAGGGTCGTATATTGTGATCTACGGTTCTTTTTGGCCTAGTTTTATTAGGGAGAATTTAGTTACACTGTGCTGAAGGAAACTGATGTTGTTTTTCTCTTATTTGAAGCCCCACCTTAACGAACTACAACAATCGGGTTGCAGATTAAGTTTAGTTGTATTACTTATTGTCAGTTGTCGACAAGGATATTTTATGTTTAATAAATTGTGTATAAAATTGAGCTATGTCCGCACATCGCACATCCCAAACCAACCTCCACCAAAATTATACACTACCCCACAGAGCGTGGAGCCAGAATATTGGCCAGAAGCTTGGTGCGAGATGCAAAGGTGTACACACCGTTTCACGAGGAGTTAAGGAATGCATATACATTTGAAATTCTGAGGACAGACTTGGTGCAGCGACACAGAAGATAAACTACATATAGATATTGCAGAGAACAGTTAAATAATACACCGCAAAACATGGGAAATCCGTCAAATCGTTAATGACGGGATTAGAATGCTAAACGTCATCACACAAGAGCTGATGCACAACAGTATACCAACATTGTCTATCTGCAAGAGGGAGAACAGAGAGCATTTGATGAATTTTTTCTGTGATTGCTGCCTGATGTGACAATAAAGGTACGGGCAGATTTTTCTTAGCACTTAACTGGAGCCGTACCGACTGCAACTACATTAGAGACACATCTAGTGCGCGATTTCGGGGTACAAAGGGAATTTTCAAATTTTCACAACTGTGTACAAACGAGGTCAATGCTGCGGTATGTAGTAGGAAGTGCGAGCCAGTGGGGCATCCGGAATGTGATTAATGACAAGAATATCAAGGGTCGTGGTAGTTGGGTGCCAGATGGGAGTAGTAACCCACTGTTAAACGACAATGGGGTTTCATAGCCACCGTGCTGGGCTCCCAGTAAATATTAGCACAGCTAAAACGTGTACCGCGGCATAATTTTGCTAAGTTAGCTTAGTGGAAGGTAAGAGGCAAATGTTTTTATTGAACTTGGGTTCACAGGTGTGTGGCAATTTAGGACCTCGTGGGAAATATGTGTTCGGTAAATTGGAGTAGGTGGAAATGATGTGTGTTTAATGGGATCAGCAATGTTGAGTTTCTGGTTTGGGGGAAAGGTTTTCCAGGTTGCTAGTGAAGTTTTGCCTCATATAGGGGATAGTTACTGGGCAGTCGTAGGTTTAGATTTCTTTCTTGAACATCACTCTAGAATGGACCTTGATTGAAACATGGTAGGAATCGACGGAAACAGCTTTGACTACGTACATGACCGCTAAGGTTCAAAGTCTGCTATAATTTACCTTAATGTTTTGGAAAAACTGCTGTGGGTGAGCAGAGGAGCTAATATGGCAGTAAATGCATTGTATGTAGTGGAGCCGCTATTGTTAAATGAGGAATTATGCAGAACAAAGTGTTTCATAGGGAGGGGCTAGATGATGAACAGGTACTGTCCATCAGGACAGACAATTATGGGACTCATCATCAGCATCATCATCAAGACTGATTATGCCTTTCAGCGTTCAGTCTGGAGCATAGTCCCCCTTATAAAATTCCTCCATGATCCCCTATTCAGTGCTAATATTGTTGCCTCTTCTGATGTTAAGCCTATTACTTCAAAATCATTCTTAACCGAATCCAGGTACCTTCTCCTTGGTCTACCACGACTCCTCCTACCCGCTACTGCTGATCCCATGAGTCTCTTGGGTAACCTTGCTTCTCCCATGTGTGTAACATGACTCCACCATCTAAGCCTGTTCACCCCGACTGCTACATCTATAGAGTTCATTCCCAGTTTTTCTTTGATTTCCTCACTGTGGACACCCTCCTGCCATTGTTCCCATCTATTACTACCTGAAATCATCCTAGCTACTTTCATATCCGTAACCACAACCTTATTGATAAGGTAACCTGAATCCACCCAGCTTTCGCTCCCATACAACAAAGTTCGTCGAAAGATTGAACTTAGTGCTGATACTGACTTCCTTCTTCCATAAGAGAGTAGATCGTAGCTGAGCAGTCACTGCATTAGCTTTGCTACACCTCGCTTCCAGTTCTTTCACCATGTTGCCATCCTGTGAGAGTATGCATCCTAAGTACTTTAAACCGTCCACCTGTTCTAACTTTGTTCCTCCTATATGGCACTCAGTCCGTTTATATCTCTTTTCCACCAGCAGTTTTCCTGACCTGTCCTAAATACTTGTCATTTACTTGTTACCTCCCTTTCGAAGACTGTTAATTACACTCCAGATTGGTTTTCCAGCAGCTTGACCCAAAGTCTCCTACCTGTTTCCAAAGTCTTTCCAAGATTTCTTCTGCTGCAATGATATGTTTGGCTGTGTTTCTTTCTTCAACATAACTTTCTCTGTCTACCTGAGTTCTAGTATGTAGCCATTTTTTTCCTTTTACAGGCTGCCTTGACTTTGTCATTCCACCAAGCTGTTTGCTTCATCCTACTTTACACACTACTGTTCCAAGATATTCTTTAGCCACTTCTAGTACTGTGTCCCTGTATCTTGTCCACTCCTTTTCCAACGACTGTAATTGACTACATTTAACTAACTGGCACCTTTCTGAGATCACTGTTATGTACTTGTGCCTGATTTCCTTATCCTGAAGTTTCTCCACTCTTATCTTTCTACATATGGACCTGATATCCTGCACTTTCGGCCTCACAATATCAATTTCACTGCAGATTAAATAGTGTGCAGTGTCATCAAAGAATCCCCTGAATACACGTGTGTCCCTCGCAGCCTTCCTGAATTCCTGATCTGTTATTATATAGTCAATGACAGATCTGGTTCCCCTGCCTTCCCAAGTATACCGGTGAATGTTCTTATGTTTAAAAAAGGAGTTTGTGATTACTAAGCCCATACTGGCACAGAAATCCAAGAGTTGTTTCCCGTTCCTGTTGGCCTCCATATCCTCTCCAAATTTACCCATAACCTTCTCATACCCTTCTGTTCGATTTCCAATCCTGGCATTAAAATCATCCATGAGCAGAACGCTGTCCTTGTCCTTTACTCTAACAACTACATCACTGAGTGCGTCATAAAAACTATCCATCTTATGTTGATCTGTCCCTTCACAATGTGAATATACTGGCACAATCCTAATTTTCTTGCTAGACACTGTCAAATCTATCCACATCAGTCGTTCGTTTACATACCTTATTGCAACTACGCTGGGTTCCATTTCTTTCCTGATGTAAAGCCCTACGCCCCATTGTGCTATTCCTGCTTCGACTCCTGGCAGGTAGACCTTGTATTCTCCCACTTCCTCTTCTTTCTCACCCCTTACCCGAATGTCACTAACAGCTAAAACATCCAACCCCATCTTACTTGCAGCCACTGCTAGCCCTACCTCCTTCCCAGAGTAGCCTCCATTGATATTAATAGCTCCCCATCTCGTTACCATTCGTTTTCCAGGTCGTATCTTAGGAGTCCCTGGTTTGTCAATTAGAGGTGGGACTCCATCACCTCCAAAGGTCCAAGGCATTTTGCTCTGATTGTTGCCAGCATCATATTTAAAGTACCAGGGAAGCAGGTTACTAGCCTTACTTGCCCCGGGTCCCATTGGGTTTTATCGCTAACGGTCGAGGGACTAACCTGTTGATTTGGTAGTTTTGCCGTCTGAGCACAAAGGTGACCACGACTCAGAATATGTCCGAGATGCCCAGCCTTATTCCAAAGTAACTGGTATCCCGACTGTTAGGACCACTTACTTGGCCACTCATACGTTGCCCGTGTTTCGCGAACTAGGACATGACAACAGGAACCCAC
The DNA here is from genome assembly GCF_023864345.2 of Schistocerca serialis cubense. NCBI lineage: Eukaryota > Metazoa > Arthropoda > Insecta > Orthoptera > Acrididae > Schistocerca > Schistocerca serialis. The sequence goes on along the minus strand of NC_064644.1, from coordinate 377,620,520 downwards.
ACCATGAACCACAACCAAAATTATGGGAATGGGAACGTGAAATGGTCCAAGGGACTGATTACCACCGATTCGGGGATCTCAACAAGATGACCATTCAGACAGAGCAAGTTTGACCCTAAGTTTAAGGAAGCCAAAAATTAGGCTGTATTGTGGGATAAGGTGCTGATGAAGCGATTATTCCTGGAATAAAAGGATCTGTTTCTTCCCAGAGACCCACGTTACAGAGCACAGAAACACAACTGCGAAAGAAATGCCCATATGTCACAAGCTGCGCTGTAAATCACATCACCTGCAACCAGTGGTGGAGGAATTTGTTAAGCAGCTCTTACAAACTATTATTATTATTGAAGAAATTATCAGTGCTTGTAGTAATTTTTCGCAAAGAGAAGTGCTACTTTGACGAAGGCATATCGCTTTAGATAAGACTGTTGGTTCATTGACAAGTGTACAGTTACAGGTGCTTAACCAATCCCAAATGAAAGGGAAACATTGCATAATTTGGGGTGATGCAAATATTTTTCTGCCATGGATCTGTGGTCTGCTTAATACTAGGAGGAGGGAACACCAGGCGACCTTACAAAGACAACACTTATGGCTGCGTGAGGACGCTACTTCTTTATTTGGACTGAAAAACGTACCAGCTACATGTCAGCACATCTTGGAAGAGCATGATGGGGATTGAAACCTAGATCATGATGTGTTTAGACGACATAATCATCCTAACAAAAAACTTGGAAGAGCATACATCATGGCTAAGGTAAGTACGTAAGCATTTGCTCTAAAAAAAAAAACCTAACATTCAGTTTTGAAAAATTTCACTTCATGGTGGAAGAAGTACAGTATTTAGGAAATACAATTAATATTTATGGGGTCCAGGCAAATCTCATGATAACAGAAGCCATACAGGGTTTTCTGGTAAACTTACAGCCGGCCGGTGTGGCCGAACGGTTCTAGGCGCTTCAGTCTGGAACCGCGCGACTGCTACAGTCTCAGGTTCGAATCCTGCCTCGGGCATAGGTATGTGTGATGTCCTCAGGTTAATTAGGTTTAAGTAGTTCTAAGTTCTAGGGGACTGATGACCTCAGATGTTAAGTCCCATAGTGCTCAGAGCCATTTGAACCATTTGGTAAACTTAGATAAATAGAGTTGCAGTCTTTTTAGGTGTGGCGACTCATTACAGGAAGTTGGTGCCAAAACCTGAGCAAACAGCACCCCGCTTACTCTTTAAGTTATTAACAAATGGACTAATATTACGATTTTCAAATTATATGGGAGAATTTATGGTGTGCACTATTCTGCTGCTTCCATTTTCAATAAGCTACCACAAGAACTCAAAAATCTTAGCAGTAGCCCAAACGCTTTTAAGTCTAAACTGAAGAGTTTCCTCATGGCTCACTCTTTCTATTCTGTCGAGCAGCTCCTGGAAGAGCTGAAAAATTAAGCAAATTCCAGTGTTACATTGTTGATTTTCTTTATTTAAACTTACGAATTGTATTTCATTTTATCTGTTTCTACTACGTGTTATAATTTCTTGTATTGACTCGTTCCATGACCATGGAGACTTCTCCTTCATTTGGTAGCACGGAACAATAAATAAATAAATAAAATAAAAATAAATGGTGCCATGAGATGCAATCAGTGTATTAAGACAGGAACTGGGCAGGAGGTAGCATTCAGTCGTCTACACCTCACAACAGTTGAGTAATTCGGAAAAGAACTGATCTACAATGGAAAATGAGATTCTGAGTTTCACATATGACACATTTTCGATGTTATTCGTGTAGAAGAAAAATTCATGATAATAAACAAATAATATGGTACTGAGATGGCTGTTAGGGATGAGAGACCAATCCAGCTGCTAGACAGGAAATCTAAGTGTATGTGGCTTTGAGTTACTTACCGACCTTCCAAGTCACACACAGAAATGGCAGTGAACTGGAAAGCATGTGCAACACAATGAGTATGCTCCACTTTTGTGGAATGGCAGAAGGCACAGGCAGGTGATGCCTGCTACACACTGTTTACAACGCAGCCACACTTCGTTTTCAACGATTCAGTCTTTTGTAATCGAGCAAAACTCAGCTCTCTTATTGTGGTACTACCTACATTGTGAAATGAAGTGTTAAAAGGGGTTGTATGCATGATTATGTATTAGCAGGACATAGACGTCATAGAATAACAGAGTAATGTATAGTCGAATAATACTGGTGGCAGACATGCTCATAAAGGACTTTACACCAAGCACACAATGCGCCAAAATAAGTCATCACCTTATTCCACTGAGAGATAACTGGAATCCAGCGAACAGTTGGAACTGGACATTGTTAGTCCTTTTGGGCAGATACTGGCAGATAATCGTTGTGTGTCAACGATAATGAATACATCGTTGCACTTCAGTGAAGCTGTAGCTATTCCGAATCGACAAGTCGACATACTTGGTGATTCCTTATTACAATTTGGTACACCACAGACTTTTATGATAGATCAAGGTACTAAGATCATCTTACAAGAGGTAAAGCTGCTCTATCCTTTGTTATGAATTCATAAACTAAGATCAAGCACGTTACTCTAACAAGCAAATGACGGAACTGAATGCCTTCACTTTTATATGAACATGTGGTGTGTGTTCTCTCAGATATGGGCCTAGCTGGGCAGCGGATCCACCTTCTTAAATACAGATGCACAAGCATGTCCGACCTCCTTTGGTACTCTCAGAGAGGTAAAATAGAGGGAGTGGACATGCACTGCAGATGGGTAGCGCTCGATGGGAGTGTGGATCGGCCGCGAAGACTGACGAGATAGTCCGCGCTGTTGCGACAACACTGTGTCCTAGATGGCGCAGTGGTTAACACACCTGTTTAGTAAGACAATGTCGCCTTGCGCGTCGAGCTGACAGGTTGTCGTTAACTTCCGCCTGTGCCGCAGCGCCGCTTGTGTCGAAGCTACTCATTCTTGTACTCGGCCGGAGTCACATCGTACTTGCGTAGCGGAGTTTGTTGTCGTTTTCCTCTGCCCACGAGATGGTGTCTGTCGAGTCTCCTAAATCTGTTCCTCGTCGAGCTACTGTTCATTCCAGTTTTCACAAGAGTACGCGTCGTGTTCAACCTGGCTCCTTAGAAATTCACAATTAGTTCGCTGATGTTATCCGCGTTACACCTGATCAGGGAGATACTGCTTACTTTGATTCTGATTTGCATACATTCTTTGCGAAGTTTTGTGATCCCGTCAAAGTAGAACGACTTCTCTCCCTGGCTGGTTCTAAAGTGTTGTTTACTCTTCGCGATGGTTCCGTTAGTCAAGTCCTACTTGTAAATGCGGCACTCGAATGTACTCCTGTTAGAATTTATAACCTTCCTCCTGAAGTGGACGATTCATTTCTTAAAACAGCTTTGCTTCCGTTTGGAGTAATATGGCATATCCGATGGGAACGCTGGTCAGCACAACATCGCTTCCAGTGTTATAATGGTATCCGGACTGTGGACATGTCCATTAAAAAGAATATTCCTTCCCACTTAACTGTTCGTGGTTACCGAATCCATGTTACGCATGCAGGGCAAGAAGGAACATGTTTTCCCTGTAACGAAAGCGGTCATCTCAGATCTGATTGCCCGCGCCGTACTAGTGTTCTGACGTCGTCTTATCAAAACATCTTCCTTTAACGTTAGCAGACATAGTAACTTCGCAGTCAGCTGTCAGTCAGTCTCCAGCTTTAAGCGATGTAGGGGCAACATTACCCCCTACTCCTCGCGAATTTCCACCGTTGCCGGTGCGTACCAGTGCGGCCTCTGTCCACGAGGGGACGACGGCTCCTGCAGCGCAAGTCAAACGCCGGCGGACTGAGGACGGTACAGATTTCGAGGACGCCCCACTCCAGTCTCGTTCTTCTGACACGGCGTTGACAGAGGGTGCACCTTGTAGCGGTAATGAGTTGTCTACTGACGTTAATTGTGATTCCAGTATTACCAGAGATGACGTAGCTGCTTCTGTTGATGTTGAAATGTACGTTGAATCTGCGTTCCCCACTTGACCCGTCGACGTGACGGTTCTCGTAAGTTCCGTTGTTCCCGCAGAGACGTCGCCTGCTGGCCAGTCTTTACCGTGTTTTAGTGCACTACCACCCCTTCTCCACGCCGAGACGGTAGAGCAACAGTATTCTACGGGTTCTCTTCCTGATGTTCAGGACATGCTACCCGACACCGGCACTGCATTATCTGTCTCTTCTGTACCTGATGTTGCTGTTGGTCGTTCTGAGCTGTGTTCCCCGATTTCCGATAAGTGCGGTGACGATGGCTTCTTTGTCAATCGGAGCTTGACGTACCCCCAACCCCTCCACATCAAGAGTGTATGTTTTCACGGAGTGGCGTGAAACAGCGTTTTCAACCTGCCGCGGCGCGTCGTGAAAAGAAAAACGGGATTCCCCGGCGTCCGGTTGGGAGGACTGGAATTATATCTTCCTTCCCGTGCCTCCGGACCTTGAGGATAGATGGATGTGATAGTGCTTTTCCCTTAGTATTGTTTTATTCATCTTACATGTGCTGAGGGACGCAGGAGTAATCATTTCTAACTCTCAGTGTTACTAGGGTACCTTCCCAATTACGGATTGTTGCATTACGGCAGTTTATTTACGATTCCCAAGCTGATATCGTGTGTTTACAGGAGATATTATTTGATGTGTTTTGTCTTCCTGGATATTCTATGTTTTTCAATGTCGCGCCTGAAAATTCTACCGTAATTTTTCTTTACGCTCCGTTTTGATCCGGTCGTTCATCCAATCGCGCGGGGTTTTATAAGGAAGAAGTTGTATGTTTACTCCTACGGAAACCGCGCCAGGATTTGTTAGGGGGCGATTTTAACTACGTCTTAGCGGAGTAGATCAGATCCCAATTATATTTTTATCATGAACTTAATGATATGGTGACGTCCTTGCATCTCCAGGATGCTTGGGATTGCAGATATCCTACATTGGTGCGGTTTACGTTTTCTACAGCTTCTTCAAGAAGCCGATTGGACCGCTTTTATTTATCTGCCCCCATATGCAGTCAGCTTCTAGCGATTGATGTAATTCCTGCCAGTTTCACTGATCACTGTGCTGTTTCCATGACCTTTAACCACGTCCCGCAGCGGGTCCATCTTTCGCGCCCTTTATGGAAGCTAAACACTCTACATCTCACGGACCCCTCTCTGGAAGACATCATCGCAGACGTCTGGCGGAGGACAACCCTGTCCCAGGAGCGTTATTCCTCACTTCTGGAATGGTGGGTTACCTTTGCTAAGCCCCTGATTCGAAATACAGTCAAGCATTTTAGCGCTGAAAAAGCGGCTGAAATAGGGCGACTAGGAAATTTTATTATGCAGTCCTTCGCGATCTTTACGATAATGCTCGCGATGCCCCCTTGAGGGTCGACGACGTCCACCGTGTGAAGGCAAAACTTCTTCAACTCAAACGTAGGCAAATGAATGGTGTCCGACTGCGTTCCTAGCCTCTTTCAATAGTACAGGATGAGTTGACCTCTCTCTATCATCTTCTCCGGCTTCACAAGGACGTGTCTTTCTACCATTCGTTCTCTAGATGGGCGTGAGTGATCCTCCCAATCTGATATCATGCGTGAACTTTACCAGTACTATTCAGAGCTTTATAGTGAGGTGGATTCAGACGGTCCACCGTCTGTTGATTTCACCTCCTTCCTTGATAGTGTTGTTACGCTAGATTTCCAGGAAGGGTTTTTCTCTGTCTTCCATCGCAGTGATCTACTTGATATTGTGGCTCGTTCTCCCTCCCACAAATCGCCTGGCCCCGATGGCCTTCCCAAAGAATTTTGTATTCGATTTTGGTCCCTGATAGGAGATACGATAACTTCCATGGTGAATGAAGTGTTCCACGGAGGCCTTCTCCCACCCACCTTTAAGGTTGCTAAAATAGTCCTGGTCCCCAAAAAACCGGGACGTTCGCGTGTGGATCAGGTCCACCAGATATCCCTCTTCAACTATGATTATAAAATAGTGGCGCGAGTGGTCAGTAGCAGACTACCGGCATTCTTGACTACCATCATTGCGAGCCATCGAAGTTGTCTTCCGGGTCGTACTCTCCTGACTCCCGTTGCTGAATGTCATGATTTAATTTCGATTGCTTCCACCATCCCCGTGCCAATCGCTTTGCTTTTCACCAAGCTTTCGACTGCGTTTATCATGTATTCCTTATGCGAGTATGGACGACTGTTAGTTTTAACGATACTGCTCGACGGCTGATTAGCTCTCTAATCACTGGTATTCGGGCTTCCGTTGACGTAAATGGCCGTCTTATTTTCCCCACCGCTGTGTGTCAGGGCGTCCTTCAAGGGAGTCCGTTATCCATGTCGCTCTGCGTTCTGTTTCTGGAACCCTTATTGCGAGCTATAGCTACGCGTTTGGATGGCTGGTCGCTTCTGCGAGAAAGGTTTACCATTCATGCATATGCTGAAGACGTTATGGTTCTTCTCCGTACACATGATGATATACCACTGCTGAAGGAAGTTTTGGATGCCTTTTGTCGTCTTACGGGAGCGCGTGTTAATGACCAGAAATATCGTTTACTCAGTTTGCGAGGAACTGACGCTGTTGAAGTTCCATGGGCTTTGAAGGTCACCCGATATGGATCGCTGGGTGTTATAATTGTCATTTTTTTGGTAAAGATGGCTATCGTAAACTGGAAATCGGTCACGGATAAGGTTCAGGGTGCAATCATTGAACATGAATGTCTCTCCCTCTCGCTTCTTCATAAGGTTCGAGCCATGGAAACGCATGTGTTACGTAAGGTTTATTTTGTTGCACAAATGTTTCCACTTCCTGAGATGATGTACCACAAGTTGCAAAGTTTAACTGTCAGGTTTATCTGGCGTCACTTTGTATTTCGCGTGCGTTATGGGGTCACGGCACACCCCTATTTGCAGGAAGGTTTGGGGCTCCCTGACATTCTGCCTTATTCATCCGTCGGACCGTTTTAACATGTCAACGCGCCCCCCAGTCACTTACAGCTCGCCTTTATGACTGTATCCGACTGGCGAGTCTAACACCTCCAGTAGATATTGGTAGGATTAGTTATAAACTACGGAACGTTAAGGAATTTTTTCTTGAGGTCAGCTATTTAGGAATAAATATCATTTCCCAAGCGAATCTCTAACTAACAATGCTGTTAAGCCGCTGGCCAATTCCTCATACCATTCCCTCTCTGGAAGCCCTGTCTCCAGAAACGAATTGGAAGATTGTTTGGTCTAACAGCAGGCTCCCGATTTCCCCGATGGAAGTGGCGTCCTCGTGGTACCAAGTTGTTCATGATATTGTGTAAGCTACCTATGTAAACTGCTAGTTCGCTGGTCTACAATGGGAGCTATTTCCATTTATAGGTGTAAGCTACACATCGTAACTTTATCGATGATAATGGACTGAATCGCAACGTATTAAGTACCGAATTGCATCCATACTTGGCAAATATCTGCGGTTAAGCTACCATCAAAAGACAATTTTTTTAAAATAAAATTTACAGGGTCGCCACCGGCCCAAGCCCTTCCTAACATACAAGAATGACTGAACTGGAATTAATTCAAATTTGGAAGTCAATGGAAACAAATGAAGTAGCAGGACACACAGTATTATCCTGTACGGCATATTTATTCGTTAATAAAGATTTTTGAAATAGCGTGCACATCCTATGGGTACACTTAGCTGGTGCCTGAACATGAACTACATTAATCTATTTTCGATAAGTGAAATTATATTGTACAATTTCACTGTTGTGATTAATGGGAAAGGTGAGGAAGGGGAAACTGGAAACATCCTCTCAATCATTTAACCTAGATTCACACGACAGAGAAAGATCACAGGAATAACTGACCGCCGGCCGGTGTGGCCGTGCGGTTCTAGGCGCTACAGTCTGGAACCGCGTGACCGCTACGGTCGCAGGATCGAATCCTGCCTCGGCATGGATGTGTGTGATGTCCTTAGGTTATTTAGGTTTAAGTAGTTCTGAGTTCTAGGGGACTGATGACCACAGATGTTACGTCCCATAGTGCTCAGAGCCATTTGAACCATTTTTTGAATAACCGACCACCTTTATAAACATACAATAATTTGCAAAGAGGTTCATTTCCGTTGCAAGATTTGGTCAGCGTAAGTACATGAGATGAGAAGCCGTGCGCCCACGTGCAAAGAACGCAGTCACCACGTGGTGAATTGGGTCACACATTCATGGTTTCAAGACAGAATTTAAGTGGAAAGCACAAATACAAGAAGCGTTTCTTTTCTTAGGAAACGACTATAAAATGAATTTGTCACTACAACGGGAAACTAAATCACCATGGCAGAAACCTTCCGATGATTCAAGGTACACGTGGTCCGTTAAGAATTAATTCATTACAAAAGTTCACCTTAATTCACGAAAATCCGATGTTTCAACGAGTTTATCGCGAACAAAACAGATTAAATTAGCACTGGAAAAACCTATCGATATGCGGTAGGAAGCGGAAACGTACATGGTTTACCAAACCCGTAGTTCAATATGAACACAAGCATATACTATCACCAAGAAACCACAAAAAATTGAATAAAATAAAACCACTCACGCAAAGGCACACAATTAGTCTCACATTGGCACGAGATATAAGTTCACTAGCTGTTCCTAATCATGTTCAATAGTGGTTGCTCCACACGACGATGTCCCAAAGGAACAAAGCCAATTTCCTCCACAACTATTTTTAAACACGATCATGACCTATTATTAACCAATTGTACCACAGTCCGAGCAGAAATTCGTAAGGTTTCAGTCAGGCTGAACGACTTAAATATTCCAACGAATTTAACATAGGAAAATCTTGATTAACACTACCTCCTACTTTGTCATAAGTACTAGAAGCCTTACTTAGGAGCTGCGAACCGTACTCAGTTGCACTTACCAACATGCGACTGTTTCGTATTGGTCTCAGTGTAACGGATCGCTGTGGCTTGTTGGACATTATGCCCACTACGTGATGTTGAGCGGATATGACGCAGATCCATGTGCCTTTTCCCAATATATGGCCACCGCCCGTTAGACGTGGCTCAGGATGCCCCGTTATCGTGAATTTTTTTCTGATATTTTGTATCTTGTTTTTCATCGAGAAGGCGTTGGATGAGTTGTCATTCCCCCCTTTTTATTATTTTTTATTTTTGTGGGCACTTCTCTGGATTCAGATGTTCCACGATGTAGAAGTGACGGAGGAAAGAATGTGTGGGCACGTTAAAATTAAAAAAAAAAAAAAGTAAGCAGGAGATCCTTGGTTCGAATCCTGGTCTGGTACACATTTTAATTCATCGCCGCTGATTCTGTGTATTGTCCGCATGCAGATGACAGCAGTGATGCACTCCCTTTTCTTTCCTTTCCTTTCTTCCCTTCTCCATCTTCAGTTTACACTACTTTTTACATAGCTGCAGCGCAGAATTGAAAAGCCTATACAATCTAGTGAATGAACTGTAGATCCACTCACTAGAGTGGAGGAAAATGGAGCACCAGTGTTGAATTTTGGGAAATCCCTCAGGACACCATAGTGCTAAGTATGGTGCTAATTGTAAATATTGAAACCAGAAGACCCTAGAGTAGCAGGACTAAATACGACAGTGGACGACAAAGAAGGGACAAACATATAGACACCCTGATACCTATGGTGTACTGGTAACTTTTACACATACTGTTGATCGTGTAACTTCCGTAATCTTTAACTTCTTTGACTTGAAAAGATGGAAATATTTTTCATTATTCTGTTAATTCATGCAATGCGGAAATATACTTTAAATGGATTTTTCAAAAGCTATATCAATTTGCATTATTTATCTTGTAGGTTGTAACTATTGTAACTGCTTCATGCTTAGAGATCCTAGTATTGTACGTAATAGGAAACATGGAGGGAAGTCCCACCGTAACGAAAGGGTTTAAGCACGATTAAATATAAAAGCTGGATCGGCGTGAGTTAGCGAGCCAAGTTTTACTGTGACAAGGACTCTGTGGCCAGCCTTCGAAGAGTAAACATCCCGGGTGCACAGTGAGACAAGAATTGATGGAAGAGGGGATACTCTGCTGAGCCTCGGATGACCATTGTTATCAGCCGCTGTTTCATGCTATTTATTGATTTACTCTGAAAGTTTCAATCCTTACGCCAAGAAGATATATACAGAGCCTTTTACACTATGACTGCACAGAAGATCGCTTCTGCATCCATCTTCAGACAGATTAATGTTTAGTTAAGTATTCTGTTGCATGTACCGGAGTTCGCCGGGAGTTTTCATATTATAAATGCTTAATATCGACTGTGTGTCACGAACCTTGATTTACCCTAGGTCACTAATCTTGTCTGATTCTTAGGTCGATACTACGAATAGTCCAAACTTCAAAACCAACTTAAAGTGGTTAAATTAAAATTTGAAACCACTGAGAGAAGTGTTACATTTTGTGGAGCAAGTGATTTGAATTTACAAGTAGCCTTTTGTTTAAGTGCTCCATGTGGTAGTTAAAAATCATAATTACGATTAAGATTAAAATACTATTTTCTTACAGTTTCGCATAAAGAAACAACCTTATAAATTCTTAAAAGCATTTCTCAGAAACAGCATTGATTATAAACAGTGAATGCATTGTATATTACTGCTAAGTACCGTTTGAAGGTCTAAATCATTTCTACTTGTATAACAGGTTTGTAACTAGTGCTGCTCTATGTTTATATTGATGCATAAGGTATATGTTGCCACTGGGTAGTGTTGAAGTGTTGGTGAAAAAGCAGGTTAACAGACAAATCGGTTTGAGGGACCCCCTCTGTGTTAGCGTGTTAGCATTTCTATAGTGAAAGCTACTCGTAGTATAAAGTAAATTATTTTTAAAATATTGCTACTTTTCAGATTATGATTTGCACTAACTTACCTAAACTATAAGATTTTCAGGTTTCCCACATATAAATTATGATCTGCGTAATGCATTAAAAAACTGACGTTAACGTTTTTAAAATAATCGCTTGGTAACTACCTGAGTATGACTTCTTATCAGTATTGCACGTTCGGGAATAACCCTGATGAAATTGAATGGTACTCTTCCCCAGTTAAGCGGCATTCTGGGATTAGCATTTTTAATTACACTCTAAAACAATTAGTGTACATTAATGTGACGTGGTTTACTACCGCGATACTTAACCAGAAAGCAAATTAATTCATGACTAACCATATTCTTAGTGCATGCTACTGTTGTCGTGCCCAATTACTAAACGAAGTCCTTATTAGAGTAAAGCTTACTTGAGCAGATGTTTTACCTTTTGCTGTACATTTGCCTGAAAATAATTTTGCGTAATTTAGGCTGGCGATCACATACTTGTATTCCGTAGCAAAAGAGCGTTGGATCAATTTCCACTCTGGCAACTTTCCCTTCTTTCAGTAATTAGCTCACGCAAGAGAGGAAATAAAATAAATTAGTAGACCGCGGCCATTTAAAATCTTCGTAAATGGATACCATTGTAGGATGGAGTTTTCAACATTAGCATCCCCCTATAATGTTATATACTGTATTGCACAGCTATTTGGTGAACCTGGACAACCCTCACAAGAGGCGTTTGGTTTGTTGCGCTATCTCAGGCGCTTGCCGCAAGAATTTACTTTGAAACTGACGTGGTGTGAAGTTCAGTTACAGGGTTCTTGTCTCGAGTCTCCCCGGGCAATGGTTTCCGTTTGCTGTTTCACTTCATGTTGCTACAAATCTGCCACTTAATTTTCAACATTCTTCTGTAGAACCACATCTCAGATGCTTAGATTCTCTTGTGTTCCGGGTTTTACGAAGTCCGTCTTTCACTACCATACAATGCTGCGCTCCAAACGTACATTCTCAGAAATTTCTTCCTCAAATTAAGATCTATGTTTCATACTAGTAAACTTGTCATGGCCAGGAGTGTCGTTTTTTCGACTGCTAGCCTACTTTTTATTTCCTCTTTGCTCGTTCAATATGGATTATTTTGCTGCCTAGGTGGCAAGATTCCTTAATTCTTCTATGTCATGATCCTCAATTCTGATGCTACAACATGGAGAACTTGACATAATGCTGCCGAAGTTCTTCCAGTTCCAGCACGGTGGGGTCCGTTGATCAAAATTTCATTCATTTTGCCGGCCGGCGTGGCCGAGCGGTTCTAGGCGCTACAGTCAGGAACCGCGCTGTTGCTACGGTCACAGGTTCGAATCCTGCCTCGGGCATGGATGTGTGTGATGTCCTTAAGTTAGTTAGGTTTAAGTAGTTCTAAGTTCTAGGGGACTGTTGACCTTAGAAATTAAGTCCCATAGTGCTCAGAGCCATTTGAACCATTTTTCATCCGTTTTGAGTACAGAAAAACCCTTTCCCATATATGGACAATGGTGTGATACTGATGACTGTTGGATGTGCCCGACTTTAAGTTTTCAGTTGGAGATCGCATGACTTCTGGTCATGTGAATACAGGGTTATAAATACAAAATCAAATAGCGGTATGCAGGAGTGGTTTTAATAATGAATAAAAAAAAGTAGGAATGCGGATAAGCTACTACATAGAGCATAGTAAACGCTTTATTGTAACCGAGATAGACACGAAGCCCACGCCTACCACAGCAATACAAGTTTGTATGCCACCTAGCTGCGCAGATAACGAAGAAACTGATGAAATGAATCATGAGATAGAAGAAATTATTCAAATAGCTGAGGGAGGGAGCATAGCTTAATCACAGCCAACAGTTGGTTTAAGAAACATGAAAGAAGGTTGTTTATGTGGAAGAAATCTGGAGACACCAGGATTCAGATTCATTATACAATGGTAAGACAGAGATTTTGGATCCAGATTTTAAATTGTAAGACACTTCGAGGGGCAGATGTGGACTCTGGCAACAATTTATTGATTATTAATTGTAGAATAAAACTAAAGAAACTGCAAAAAGGTAGAAATTTAGTGAGAAAGGACCTGGAAAAACTGAACGAACCAGAAGTTGTAGAGACTTTCAGAGGGAGGATTACGGAACGACGGCCAAGAACAGGGGAAAGGACTACTGTAGATGAAGAATGGGAAGTTCTGAGAGATGTAGCAGAGGATGTAGATGAAGGTAGCAGAGGATCAAGAAGATAAAACAAAAGTTCTAGTAGAAATCCTTGGTAACACAAGAGATATTAAATTTAACTGATGAAAGAAGAAGACGTAAAAGTGCAGTAAATTAAGGAGGCGAAAGGAGATCGAAACATCTAAAAAATGAGACTGACAGGAAGTACAAAATGGCTAAACAGTAATGGCTAAAGCCAAAATGAAAGAATTGAGAAGCATATTCATTAGGGGAAAGATAGAAAGCATCTGCAGGAAAATTAAAGAGACCTTTGGAGGAATGAGAACAAATTGTATGAATATCATGAGCTCGGATGGGAAACCAGTCCTACGGAGAGAAGGGAGGAATATATTGAAAAATCCGCCTCAGTTGCGAAAATACCTAGGTTTTGGCTAGATTAATGTAGCCTACTTCAGAAGCATAAAATTACTATAACACGCCAGAGTAAGCCACAGTCAACATAAAAATTAAAACCTATAGTACCGTGGTACCACGTCGAATTAAAACTACTTTTATGCTTCTGAAGAAGGCTAGATTAATCTAGCCGAAAACTGGGTAAAGACCAGAAAATTTTCGCACCTGAGGCGGATTTTTCAGTATATTAGTCCGTCACAGTTGCTGACGGGGCTGCAATGTGCTAAAAATTCATTGAAGGGAGAGCAGGAAGGTGGAAGGAGGATATAGAGAGTGTATATATGGGAAATGTACTGTTGGAAAATATTATGGAAATGGAAGAAGAAGTAGATGAAGATGAGATGGGAGACATACTGCGAGAATAATTTGACAGAGCACTGAAAGACATAAGTTGAAACAAGGCTCGGGAGTAGACAACATTCCATTAGAACTTCTGATATCCTGGGAGAGCCAACCATGACACAACTCTTCCATCTGGTGCGCAAGATGTATGAGATAGGCGAAATACCGTCAGACTTCAAGAAGAATATAATAATTTTAATTCTCAAGAAATCAGGTGCCGACAGGTGTCAAAATTACCGAACTATCAGCTTAATAAGTCACGGTTGCAAAGCAGTAACAAGAATTCTTTACAGAGCAATGGAAAAAAATTCATGCATTACCCCAAGTTTGTTCGGTACTTATAACCCTGCATTCACCCGACCAGAAGTATTGTTCCTCCTGCCAGTGAACTTCACTAACTCCCACTATATCTAACTTTAACATATCCATTTCCCTTTTCTAATTTTCTAACCTACCTGCCCGGTTAAGGGATCTGAAAATCCGCGCGCCGATCCGTAGAACGCCAGTTTTGATTTTTCTGATAACGACTTCCTCCTGAGTAGCACCCCTCCCCCCCTTCCCCAGGAGATCCGATTGGGGGCCTATTTTACGTCCGGAATATTTTACCCAAGAGTATGCCATCATTATTTAACAGTACAGTAAAGCTGAATGCCCTCGGGAAAAATTACGGCTGTAGTTTCCCCTTGCTTTCATCCGTTCGCAGTACAATCACAGCAAGGCCGATTTGGTTGATGTTGCAATGCCAGATCAGTCAACCATCCAGACTCTTGCCCCTGCAAATACTGAAAACCTTGCTGCCCCTCTTCAGGAACCACACACTGGTCTCGCCTCTCAACTCATACCCTTCCGTTGTGGTTGCACCTACGGTACGGCTATCTGTATCGCTGAGGCACGCATGCCTCCCCACTAACGGCATGGTCCATGGCTCATGGCGTTTCCCTATCCTTCAACAAACTAACGCAAGACTCCATGTTACCCGTGCTCTCTCGACTACCTCGAAACAAAGTATGTGCCCCTTCTATCTCGGTTGGAGCGTTCTCCAGATCTTGCACCCATTCACACAACATTAGTTGCTTAGAGAGTGCCTGGCTACACTCACTAACCAAGATGAACTGAACCTCTCACCACGGACAACGCAGAGGCCGACGGCCTTCACTTAATGACTGAAGAGAAGTGTTTGCGAAGATTTGTTAGTGCTAACAGACAAGCAACAGTGCGTGAAATAACAGCAGAAATCAATTTGGAACGTTCGATGAATATATGCGTTAGACAGTACTGCGAAATCTGGCGTTAATGGGTTATGGCAGCAGACGATGGAAGCTACTGATCTGCTGAAGCATGACATCGCTTCTCTTGGGCTCGTGACAAAAGCGGTTGGACCCTACACGACTGGTAAGATATGGCCCGATTCCAGTTGGTAAGAGCTGACGGTACGATTCGAGTGCTGCGCACACCTCACGAAGCCATGGATCCAGATTGTCAACAGTGCATTGTACAACCTGGAGGTGGCTCTGTAACGCGGTGTTTACATGGAATCGACTGGGTCCTCTGGTCCAAGTGAACGTATCATGAATTCGAAATGATTATGTTCGGCTACCTGGGGACGACTTCCAGCCATTTGTGGACTTCATGTTCCCAAACAACGACGTCGTGTAACCGCGCCACAATTGTTCGCGACTGGCTTGCAGAACATTCTGGATACCCAGTTGCCACTGATTTAGCCATCCTAGATTGCCAGACCTACGTCTGATCGAACATTTACGGGACATAACCGATAGGTCAGTTCGTGCACAAAATCCTGCACCGGCAACACTTTCGCAGTTATGGACGACTATAGAGGCAGCATGGGTCTAAATTTCTGTAGTGTTGAATTCATGCGACATAGAGCTGCTGCACTACGCTGTATAAAAGGAGGTCCGATGCGATATTAGGTGGTATCCCATGACTTTTGTCACTTCAATCTATAGCTGAAGCCGTGTGCATGCTCAGCAGAAGTTTCAATGAAAACTAAGTGAGCTGTGATGGATTTAAAACACTGAATTTGTATTCGGATGGACAGTGGTTCAAAACCACAGCTAGCAACCCAGAAATTGATTTCTCCTCGCCGTTCTTAAATCGGTGAAGGTGAATGCCTCGACGGTTTCTTTCAAAAAAATGGTTCAAATGGCTCTGAGCACTATGCGACTTAACTTCTGAGGTCATCAGTCGCCTAGAACTTAGAACTAATTAAACCTAACTAACGTCACACACATCCATGCCCGAGGCAGGATTCGAACCTGCGACCGTAGCGGTCGCCCGACTCCAGACTGTAGCGCCTAGAACCGCACGGCCACTCCGGCCGGCCGGTTTCTTTCAAAGTACGCTGCGTATTTCCTTCGCCATTCTTCTCCAGTCCGTCTCTGAAGAGTCGTCATCAATGGGGAGGTTAACCCTAACTTTCTTCATTTTCTTTTTGTATTGATCACTATTTTCTGTTGTAATGCAGTATTATTGGTTATATCCTCAGAGTTTTGGAAAGTGAGAGGTTAGATTTCCATCTGGTCTTACACGAGAAGTTCAATGGGGTGGGTCAGGACATCTGACGTATACAAACTACGGATGAAAAGTGAAAAAAACCAGTAATGATGTGAAAGTGAAAGTCACAATTAAAGCAACTAAGCAGACAATGAAATTAGTGGAATTATTCAGGTGCTTTAAAGGTTTGCACGTCCATACTTGTCCACTGATATTAAAAGAAAATCATGTGATCGACGATGATAGTTTTCAAACTCGCCACAGTTTAAAACATAGATTATGGAGAAATGGTAGAGATGAAACTGAAAGCGTTTAAAGTGAGAACTTGTAACACCGAAAATGCAGGATGCATGGCACCTGCTACCGATGTATAATTTTTTTAATTGTATGTAAATATTTGTAATTTAAATGCTTTCTTTTAATAAGTAAGGACATTGCTTCCCTGTATGTGTACATTTAGGTAGAAGTCTGTTGGCGTTTTATTGTATTTATGTGTATTTTACCGTGAAACATATAAACTATGGGAAAAAGCTAAAGGAATTGTTATTTGCATCGACTAGCAACGATAATAGCAGTGCCTGTGCGTTGTAAAATCTTTGGGTAGGAGGTTCTTGCGCAGAGCGCGTGGAGAGAGTGAGGGACGGGTTCCAGCGCTTGCAGTGTGCGGAAGTGTTGTGTTAACGCTCTCGCAGTAGAGAGACCCATTTCGGCGGCATCATGTACGCGCGCCAGCCAGATGACTAGTAGCAGGAGGAAGGACAGTGGACAGGCGGAAGAGGCTGTATTAATTACAATTGCCCGTTCCTGTAATTAGCCACGGCCCCACAAGATGCTACCGTCTTCAACAACAGCAGCAGTTCCAGCAACACAGATTCGTCGTCGGCTCCGAGTTTCGTCGCACGCACATCACTGAAGTAAGACTGTTCATTGGCTAACCCAGCAGCACAACTGAATGTGATTTGATTAATGAACTTTATTTAAATAATAAATTCAGGGCGATTGTTTCCTCATTGCCCCCAGACATTGTTACCAAGCAGGTCCTTGTTCCCTTTTTTCCTTATATGCTACCGAAGTTTGAGAATCTATCACTGGAAAAAATCCAAATATAAAGAAAATGCACAAATTAAGATTGTGGAAGTTATATTTATTTTACATACAGCTTGGAGCACATGGCTGTTTGGTTGGGTATGTATTCAGCATTTAATTCTGTTCAAGTTAGTAAAAAAGGCTCAGTTGTTCAGACAATAATATGAAATCCAGTTTGAAAATTAAGTAACTGCAAAGTAAAAAGTGCTTGCCTTTCTCTAAATTTCTTTGATGACGTTATGTTGAGGTCTCTGAAAGTCCTTGTTCACGTAACGAAGCTCAATGCTAACACACAGTTGAAGTGGATACTTTCAAATCATTACTCGATTGCCGTTTTCAAAATTTAATCACAAACTTAACATAAAAATTATCTTCTAAGTTTTATTTATCATTACATACTCACTTAAAATTAGTGACAAAAACATAGCAACCTTCAGTTGTCACGTCAGTTTTTAATAATAAATGTTTTTCTTTCCCATCATCTTGTACAGGATTTTGGATTTAAATCGCCCTAGTGGGCTGGCGACCGTAATTATTTCCTTTCCGTTCATTAATGTAACTTTTGGATTCATGATCAGTGGTACCTCTTTTCTGTCCAGTGTTATTCGTGAGAGAATGCACAAAATAACTTTCATTTTTCCAAATTGTAGCCCTTTTCGGTTTAATTATGTTTTTATTTTTAGTAGACTTTTCTATCAGAAAGATCGGTTGTAGACTTTCCTCCTACTAATCGGTATTACTTCTTTGGGAAAGATAGCCTTATACAATTAGGAAAATTCCATAAGGTATACACGCGATCCACGGTCATATTTCATATCGCAAGCAGGATATGTCGATTAGTTAGGGGGAAGTTACAAATTCCAATAAGAATCAGGCGAGTAAGTTACCTCTTAACTGGCCATCTGCGTCTTATGGATCAGATGATGTTCCCTGATAAGGTTATTGGCTTACAAAACGAAAAAGCCTCAATTGCCAACGATTTTCATTCAGCGGTCCTGTATTTATTATTCAGTGTTTGTGATTTCTGGAAGGTTATAGGAGGTTCCTCTCGAAGCAGTATTTCAATTTGCTTGAACATTCAATGTGTGTATGTATATGAGCACTGTCCGGACAGTTCAGATTCGTTGAGAACTTTAGTATGTCCACAATAAACGGACTTCGTTTACGAAAGTGTTAATTATTATTGACGACCCTGCTATAGTAACTGGTCCGTGATTCCAGATTCAAAGTAACCATGGACTCAGAGTACAGTACAATTACGGTTCTGATAAGAGGCATCGAAGTGAAGGCTGATAACAGAAATAAAATCGTGCATTTTACAGAAATTTTTCTTTTCGGGTTTTTATTTAAAAGATAATAGTGCCATAACAGTTGCAAAAGTACAGATCACTAACAACCCATTGTCTTCGCACATCGCTCTCTCAGTACTTTCTAAGGAATGTACTCTTCGGGAACTTGTCGGCTTCCATAGACTTGTGATATGAAGGCAGCCGAATCCCTGGGCGTCCTCGTCCTGTTTGGACTGCTGGTATCTACGTCGTACAACCCGTACGATATCCTGCAGAGAGACGCGAAAAGACTTTGTGAGATGAGTTGTAATACATGAGACACACACGCTCTTTCTCTCTCTCTCTCTCTCTCTCGCTCTCTCTCTCTGTCTCTCTCACACACACACACACACACACACACACACACACACACACACACACACACACATACACATACACACACTCACACACACGCATGCACGCACCGACTGACACGCGCTCGCGAGTACTTGCGCGCGTGAACTAATCTTCATTTGACAGGTACGTTTGAAGCGCTGACAGCATAGCGTTTAAAAATAAATAGTAATACAGAGGGAGAGAGAGAGAGAGAGAGAGAGAGAGAGAGAGAGAAACAAACTGTATTTCAAATGGGATCAACTTCTTTTGGTAGACTAGCTGAAGGAGCATGATTATTTTCAATTGTGGCTGTCATAAGAACTCTTGTAGTTGTACAATGAAAGTATTACCTGAAACGTAAACAAAGACCTGAAATGGTAACAAAAAAATGGCTCTGAGCACTATGGGACTTAACATCTGATGTCATCAGTCCCCTAGAACTTAGGACTACTTAAACGTAGCAAACCTAAGGACATCACACACATCCATGCCCGAGACAGGATTTGAACCTGCGACCGTAGCAGCTGCGCGGTTCCGGACTGAAGCTCCTAGAACTGCTCGGCCACAGCGGCCGGCAAAACTGTAACATCATTTGATCTCAGCAGGGATATCTTGATATTGAAACTGTTCCTTGTCCGGTTGTCGGCTAGTAAAGTGTGCCACACTTTCCTCTTCCCATCTTACTTAATTTTACTTCTTAGGTTAAGAAATTTTTCCTCGCTCAAATTGCTTTTCCACGCCAGCTAGCTGTCGTTACTTCCATCTTTATTTGTTTTAAATTTAACTTAAAAACTGCATAGTCTCACCATTCCAGACAACATTTCTCTCACATGTTATTCCTTTGCACATCATCATCATTCTCTTGAAAAAATTTGCAATTTTATTCCATTGTACCGTTCTACAGGCTGTAACTATAATAAAAATTCACTGTTGTTTTTTTTGTTCTTCTTCTGTTGATTCTATAGACCATTCCTTTTCCTGTATCCATAGGTATAATTTTCTTCTTTGTCGCCTCAGCACTCCTGTCAATATCAAATAGGAGAACGAGAATGCAGACTCTTCTTAATATTGAATAAAATACTTTTGGATGTTGGACTGTGTCATTGTTACTACTAAAGCAGCTAAAGTGCTCACGTTTCGCGATCTCTTCAAGGCGGTTCACTGCTGTGTAGTGGCCAATGTCTTCCTTCATATTCTGTCATTTTTCGTTATCTGATGGCTACCGACCTCACATATCTGAGAGGCTACAGATCAATTTGAAGAGGTTGGTTTGGAGCGGTGACTGTACGGTATGCTATTGCCTTTGCTACCCTGGTGGCTGTTTGGGAGACAACAGGTGGAAGGTAGCGTATACGCTTTCAGCTGCCTGTGCCACTCTGGTACGCGCCTGGCGGGCAGACTCTCGTTCGTGCTTGGAATGCAATAGAAATCTACAGCTCGTATCCAGGGGATGGTGCTTTCCTGCAGCGAGATCTTAAGGCCTCGCGGCAGTTCTCTCGCTGCCGCCGTGTACACTGCCAAACCGTGGTCAAGTGGCGGCGCCGGCCGGCCTACACACGCTGTCTGCCGTGTTGGAATCGCCGGCAGCCAGGCCACAGGTAACAGAAGCCGTCCTCCGTGTTCATTCTGTTATGACATTTAATTATTTCAGTAACAAGCTGCTGGAAAACCGTTTTGGAGTGTAATTATCTGTCTTCGAAAGGGAGATAAGTAGGAAACGACAAGTATTTTGGACAGGTCAGGAAAACTGCTGTTGAAACCTGTTGATGCCTTGGGCAGATTGAGGGAATATTTCGAAGAGTTGGTCAATGTAGGCGAAAATACGATCAGTAATGTTTCAGATTTCGATGTACAATGGGATAGGAATGATGATGGAAATAGGATCACATTTGAGGAGGTGGAGAAAATGGTCAGTAGATTGCAGTGCAATAAAGCGACTGGGGTGGATGAAATTAAGTCGGAACTCATCAAATACAGTGGAATGTCAGGTCTTAAATGGCTACACAGGATAACTGAAATGGCGTGGGAGTCGGGACAAGTTCCATCAGACTGGACGAAAGCAGTAATCACACCAATCTTTAAACATGGAAACAGAAAAGATTGTACCAACTACAGAGGGATCTCTTTAATCAGCGTTGTGGGTAAAATCTTCTCAGGTATTGTTGAAAGGAAATTGCGAGTATTAGTTGAGGACAAATTGGATGAAAATCAGTGTGGGTTTAGGCCTCTTAGAGTTTGTCAGGACCAGATCTTTAGCTTACGGCAAATAATGGAGAAGTGTTACGAGTGGAACAGGGATCTAGAAAAGGCATATGACCGGGTTCCTAGGAGGAAGTTATTGTCTATTCTACGAGATTATGGAATAGGAGGCAAACTTTTGCAAGCAATTAAAGGTCTTTACATAGATAGTCAGGCAGCAGTTAGACTTGACGGTAAATTGAGATCATGGTTCAGAGTAGTTTCGGGGGTTAGAGAAGACTGCAACCTGTCTCCACTGTTGTTCATATTATTTATGGATCATATGTTAAAACAATAGACTGGCTGGGTGAGATTAAGATACGTGAACACAAAACAAGCAGTCTCGCATATGCGGATGACTTAGTTGTGATGGCAGATTCGATTGAAAGTTTGCAAAGTAATATTTCAGAGCTAGATCAGAAATGTATGGACTATGGTATGAAGATTAGCATCTCCAAAACGAAAGTAATGTCATTGGGAAAGAGATATAAACGGATTGAGTGCCAAATAGGAGGAACAAAGTTAGAACAGGTGGACAGTTTCAAGTACTTAGGATGCATATTCTTACGGGATGGCAACATAGTGAAAGTACTGGAAGCGAGGTGTAGCAAAGCTAATGCAATGAGCGCTCAGCTACGATCTACTCTCTTCTGCAAGAAGAAAGTCAGTACCAAGACTAAGTTATCTGTGCACCGTTCAATCTTCGACCAACTTTGTTGTATGGGAGCGAATGCTGGGTGGATTCAGGTTACCTTACCAATAAGGTTGAGGTTACGGATATGAAAGTAGCTAGGATGATTGCAGGTACTAGTAGATGGGAACAATGACAGGAGGGTGTCCACAATGAGGAAATCAAAGAAAAACTGGGAATAAACTCTATAGATGTAGCAGTCAGGGCGAACAGACTTAGATGGTGGAGTCATGTTACACACATGGAAGAAGCAAGGTTACCCAAGAGACTCATGGGTTCAGCAGTAGCGGGTAGGAGGAGTCGGGGTAGACCAAGGAGAAGGTACCTGTATTCGGTTAAGAATGATTTTGAAGTAATATGTTTAACATCAGAAGAGGCACCAATGTTAGCACTCAATAGGGGATCATGGAGGAGTTTTATAAGGGGGGCGATGCTACAGACGGAACGCAGAAAGGCATAATCAGTCTTAAATGACGATGATGATGATGAGTAACCTCTCTTACTACCCGTTGCTGCATCCTCGGCTGCCGAGCAAGCACGCGACGTTCTAGAAAATTGATAGGACTGCCACAGTCCTGCTTGTGTTCTGCTACAGCTGTACAGTTGACTTGTTGCTGTGTCTCAGTCCTACGTAACGTTCATACTCCGGAACGCAAATGCTAACGGGTCTCCCGGTTTCACCAATATAAACTTCGTCGCATTCAAACCGAAGTTCGTTGGCACTTGCATGTGGAGAGCATTCACGGAATCCTTAGAGGGCTTCAACAAATCTCGGATACTGTGGCCACTCTGAAGTAAGGGTTTGATTCCTGCGTGGAGCAGAACCTTGCCTACACGGTCTCTGACGCCTGTCATGTTTTGTCTTCGCTGCGCCTCATAGCTCGTTGTATGTCTGCCTTGTTGTATCCGTTCGCACGGAATGTTGTCTTCAGCTCGTTCAGTTCCTGTTATTTGTGGCTGGCTCCAGCGCACGTAGCACAGCTTTCTTTTGTCCTGGATGGTGGTGCGAATCTGCGTATAGGTATCTGTTGGTGTGCGTCGACCCTCCTGCAGACTTTATGGCCTTGGAAAAGTATCCAGGAAAAGTATCGCTCCGTCGTTTTCTATTTCTAGTATGTAAGCTCTTGAAGCGTTCATGAAATGTACGCAGTTTTCCATCCCCATGCGGCCACATAAGTACGTGTTGTCCACGTACTCAGCTAGCAGCGTGGGTGCAATGGCGCGGAATTTAGGGCGGTTGTTGGAAGGCTTCCATGAACATGTCAACTGTCTGGGGGGTCTCCAGACACGCCTTCGGCCTGGAATCTCATTAACTGGAGTAGAACTGTCTTCAGTGATGAGTCCCGCTTCGAAATCAGCCCCGATGACAAGAGAAGATCTGAGACAGAGTGGTGGGATACCAACCTGATAGTCGGCTGCTAAACGGCCCGACAGCTAGGAGTGATGGTGTGGGATGCCATTTCACGTCAAGGCTGGGCCCTTTGGTTGCCATTCACGGTACCCTTACAGTACAGCGGTACGTCAACGATATCCAGCGGCCTGTTTCGTTGCCCTTCATAGCAAAGCATCCTGGGCTTCAACAATATAATAATCGCCCGCACACGGCGAGAGTTTCCACTGTTGGTCTTCGTGCTTGCCAAATTCTGTCTAGTCTAGCAAGGTTGCCGGTTCTCTCCCCAACTGAGAACGTTTGGAGCATTATGGGCTGAGCCCTCCAATCAGCTCAGGATTTTGACGAGCTAATGCGCCAGTTGGATAGAATTTGACACAGTAGCCTTTAGGAGAACATCTAAGAACTTCATCAGTCAATGTGAAGCCGAATAACTGCTTGCATAAGAGCCAGAGGTGGAACAAGAAGTTACTGACTTGCTCGATTTGTGAAGCTCTTTCTGTTGAATAAATCATCCAGTTTTTCTGTAATTGTACTCATTTGTTTGTACGTGTAAACCACATCTACTGATTTCCGTCCCATTCTTATAATTCCATCGTGATGCCTCTTTCTTTTGTCTTCGAGTGCATCATTATTTACTTACCTTCAGCTCATTTTCCTTTTCTTGTCTATACAAATAATGAAGTTTTCGCCTTGAATTGTTTTTCATTTTATTGAATTCCTGTAATTTTCTGGTTTCAGTCAAATGGTACAGCATATGGTTTCTGCTTTCACTTCGTCATTGCCTCCCAGAATTTTGAGTACTACTTCTAACAACCCTACCACAAGAAAGGTCAAAATTTAATAATGATTGTGGTGTTGCTCACGCTGCTAAATATTTTCGGGCAACAAAAAAGTTATTTTGTGGCAGGCGTCATTAGAGCACAGTTAATAACGTCATTTCTTGTAATAATGAAAAAACTAGGCACTCATCTTTTCGTGTTTCCCACGCTGGTCTCGTCGTAAAATTATGGCTCAATCGTCGAAAATCTAGGTGGTGATGATTCCAAGCTCGGATGCAGAGGCATAGGTTTTATTCTGCGATATTCGAAAGTTTTGTAGATGCGCTTCACAAACCATTCTTGAAGATTACACTTTTGCAGGACAATGGTGATGTTAAAAAAGTAATCAGCACTCCGAATTTAAGTTGCACTTCTTTTTTTATTACTTTCGCTGCAATATCACGTAACACACAAAAAATCACTTCACAATATAAAACATACTTGAAAACATCTTCCTCACAGTCACTGTTAAAGTTTACATTTTATAAGCTGACTACGTTATGCATCTCTCCAACATAACGTCCAAGACTTGACTTTCTCAAGGTCCGACTCTCTAACAACTAATAATTGCTTACGCGCCCAAAAATCAGAGTTACAAGTACATCAAAGATCATAGTGACAAAAGAATTAATACATATAAGAATAATATCATTGCGACATAAACATATCGATGTATCACAAATGAAATCAAATCTGAATTTTGTCTCAGAAATATGTCAACTACTTTACAGAAACACAGTAGAATATTTCTGGTATCGAGAGGTTCAGGTGAGCTGCCGTAATGGTTGCGTAATTCAAGTACCAGCAGTGGAAATTAATATAAAGGCATGGGTATTTGTAGGAAAAATAATATTGTCCCCTGACTAGTTGTGCACAGTGTATATCCAAAAATATGAGAGCCAGTGTACCGACAAATTCAGACAAATGGTACAGCATGTGGTGTCAGTAGTACAGTACTTAACAAGACATCAACAGTTCAGGTAGTAGAGGGTGGAACTCGATATCAAGGCAGTCGCCTTTGTGCAGTGTTAGTGTGTGCGTGCGTGCCTGTGCCGCAGACAGGAAACAGATACCATTAGTGAGAGTACGTGTTGTGTACATGAACCACGACTGTGACAATGTTATGAATAAAGTCATCATGTGACGGAAAAGCAAAAACTGGTATGCACAAGGTAATGAGATTGACTGATCGTCAAATCGCCAAGAAGTTGAATTGTTCAAGTAAAGCGATTGATAATTTCATTACATTTGGCGGACGGTATGGACCGAACAGAACATGTGGGCGAAGTAGGAAACTATCTGTGGCATTGAATCCGTTACTTTTATGCAAAGCAAGGGCCGGAAACCGTTATTATTCCGGACTTGTTGCTGATTTACAGGTACTAGAAACGGCATAAATGTTGTCGCATGACAAACATCTCCCGCTTAAGAAATGTTGCAGAAAGAGCAGCAATCTGCTCTAACACCCAAATACAAACAGGATAGATTGCAGAAAAACATATGTCATAGAGTTCAGAATGGGATAAACTGATTTCAGTGATCAGAAGAAATTTAATTTAGATGGGCTGAATGGATTAGAGTATTATTAGTATGACCTGAGAACAGAGCAGCAGGCAAAGAATGAGCAGAAGCTTTGGCAATGGAAATGTTATGATTTGGGCAGTCTTCTGCGCTATAGATAAATCACTTATTGCTTGGCTAAACACCAGAATAAACTCCAACATGTACACTGAGGTGCTGGAGATAGAACTGATTAGAATGTATGATATCTAGGGAACGAAAGTCTAATTTTTCAACAAGGTAATGCATCTGTGCATCTTTTTGTTACAACAAAAATGTGGTTTTGGAAATAAAGAAATCGATGTCTTGCTCTGTCGTGCATGAAGCTCGGTTCTGAATCCCGAGGAAAACCCTTGGGAAATACTTGTAAGGCATGTTTATCGCAATGGAAAGCAATTTGAGGCCGCATGTGAGCTCAAAAGAGCAATACAAGAAGAATGGGTGACAATTACACTGCAAGAACTACAAACCCTAACAAAATCAATTCCGTAAAGAATTTTTGAGGTAATTAGAAAGAACGGATGTTGGGCAAAATACTAACAATGCAATAACACAACAGGATAGTGGCTGTCTTTATACCAGTTCCTTGAAACTGCACTCGCCTAATTTTGGTACTCGTGTTCTCGTGTTATGAAACAAACTACCTAATTCCGTCGTGACTGTCTCACATGTACGTATAAATTCGATACACGTTTCTTTCGTAGGAACCGCGCCTTTTACTAATTCCCACTGATATAGTTTATTTTCTTTGTCAACATACGACTACCTAGTAAAGTTCCTCTTAGATCGCCTGGGGTATTTCCTAGGGGCGTTATCAGACATGAACATAGTAAATTTTTGTGGCAGTTTGATTAAGACCGAGCTCTCTTAAAAGATAAATTAACTGTCTGTTTCCAAAATGCTGTAAAATAACTTTTCTGATTACTTATTAAGTAAGTGAATCAAATTCTGCACAAAAAAATGTATTTTCTACTTAGACCATATGCTGAATGGACAGTACAGCCCAGAGGTCAACACAGGGAAAAGAGCATTCTGATCATTGGACACATTAATTATGGTAGATACTCACGTGAAACCATAACGCCATTCCAGAGTATCCATCAGACTCCATATCGTGTATCCGATCACTGGAATATTGTCAGTATATATAGCTTCCAGTAGGGTTCCCATGTAACCCTGAAAACAATGCATTACATTGTTCATCAGAAAAATGAGATCGGTGGCTGTAAGAGAAATATTCGACAGGGGTAGCACACTTTACTTACGATGAAGTATTCGATCCTGTCCGTATCATTTAGTCCTCCTGAGTTCGACAGACCATTCTCTGTCACGAAAATTGGGTATCCAGGGTACTCGTTAGCAACCCAGTTCAGTAATTCTCGGAATCCCCAAGGATATCTCTGAAAGAAAAAGAAACTTACTACATATTTTGATGATTTCTCCGCACATAATCATCTCACACTATTTCTCCAGCCGTAGTGTGCTCACTATCTTCCCCTCCTCCCTCCTCCGAAACACTCACTAATAATAGCATATTGTTTCCAGTACATTCTTGTACTTCATTTTGATTTGGTTATAACACGTGTGGCAGAAAACGATTGTTCTTAAAACCTCTTACTTGCTTCAGGCTCATCTCTTTACATATGGGTTTTAGTTTCATTGCTGCTATTACTTACGATTATGGATATGAGGGAGTACTGGAGACAGAGAGAATTTCATTTTCACATGCGGAGTGGTACTAATAATGTGTTTTCCCGCTTTTGTACCACAGATTTCATCAGGTGACTGTCATCTTTGAGAAAATGTTAATTAGGTCACAATAACTGTTTTCATAAATGCTGTTTCACTTGTCCGGGGGTTCTGTAATCGGCCGTTGCAAACATTAAGTTTGCTAGCTGAGCGGACGTGTGCCAGAGGAATGGTATGGATCTTTCATATTCCTTACCTATAAGAAAGGAAATAAATCACAATGTGCAAACAACCGAGGAATGTGTCTACTAAGTTCCTCTTACAGACCGTGTGATACAATTACAAATGGTTCAAATGGCTCTGAGCACTATGCGACTTAACAGCTGAGGTCATCAGTCCCCTAGAACTTAGAACTACTTAAACCTAACTCACCTAAGGACATCACACACTTCCATGCCCGAGGCAGGATTCGAACCGGCGACCGTAGCGGTCGCGCGGTTCGAGACTGAAGCGCCTAGAACTGCTCGGCCACAACGGCCGGCGATAAAATTACAGATAAGAGATTATAACCAATATTTAAAATACGTACTTTAGAGGTATATAGTGGTTTTAGGAAAGGTACCGGGAGATCATGTTCTGGTCTTTTTACTTTGCCACAAGTAAATGAGAAAAGAAGGGAATTTAGACTTCCTAATTATTATGTTTTTATCGATTATCAAAAGGCGTTTGACAAGGTGAAAAGGAAAATTCTATTGGAATTACTAAACGAAACGGGAGCTCCTGCACCTCTAATTACGGCAACTCAGTGATTACACAAAAATAATAAAATAAGTATCGGTGCGAAGTAATTGTACAGAATCTGCCGATACTAATCATGGAGTAATACAAGACTGCCCGCTGCCCCCTACATTCTCAGTGTTTACGTAGACAATATCACTCATAAATGGTTGATTATTTTAAGCGCTACATTAATAAGTGATAAATTTAATTTAATGGCGCTGGTATTTGTAGATAATCAGTTTATAACACGGAAATCCGAAGAAAAGATTCAAATTGCAGTAAAGTGGCCACTAACTACGGAATGGGAATATGGTCACATAAAATAAAAGTGATGACATTTCAAATATTGTTACCCATAAGTGCCATAACTGTTGAACATAGACGAATCATTGAACAAGTAAGGAAGTGTAAATATATAGGGTAAAAATTGTAAATTTCCGTAGTCAGATGTATGATGGCGAATATTGGACCCTAACATCAGATCAATTACGACAAATCGAATCATCACACACGTATGTACTCAGTTTTGCACCGGAATATTCATTACTAGCAATTAAAAGAAACACTTATATTACACATGACATAAATGTAGGATCCATCCCGATTGTAACTGAGATATATTGACTGAACTGAAAAGACCATGTCCAACCATAGATATAATACAATACAAGCTAATAGGAAAGAGAAGCGTTGAACATCCTAGAAAGAGATGGCACGAACAATTGTGATGCAGCACACACCATAAGCCTAATCCTTAAAGACAACAACGATGGCGATGATTAATTTTTTCTCAAAAATCATTACAGTCTACGAACCACGCTGTTACGCTTATGCCTCAGAAATCATGTAAAATTCAGGCTACAGCTTCAACCCCGCGAAAAAACGTAGATGAACAGGCAGAACTAATGCAAAACAATATTGATTTGATTTTGTAATACGAAGTTACTCTCAAAGATATCACAGTTAACCAAGATTACTACTTTCAAGTGCGAAAGTGATTGCTTACGGCACTGAGGAAAAATGAACGCCGTGCATAATGGCGATCAAAGGACGTGTCCCTCCTCAGCGACAACGTTATCGCCGAGTTCACAAATCGAAATGAAAGCGGTTTCGCAGTTACTCTACTCACCAGTTCTGCTCTACGTCCTATTCCTGTGGTTTTTCCCACTTCCTTTAAATGAAGAAGAACATTAAATGTAAGTGATGCCAGGCCTCAGAACAGTCGGAAGACTGTAAAAACTGCTTCCATCACTGCATGACTCAGTCCAGCAATTGCGATTAGTCCCATGAAAAGTATTTTGAAGGAGACGCAGATTCATATATCCCCAGTGAAATACTAAATATGTAACTGAATAATAGCTGTTACTATTACGTTACTTTTTCTTTTTATCACAAATACAAGCATCCGTTTTAAAAACATATGAAGAGGCTAAAACACTGAAATTCGTGCTGGCAGATGCTATAGTGAGAAAAAGTTTTAGGGGCGGCAACAGACGTGAAAATGTAAAATTGGTCATGTGTCAGGTGTAGCCGTTACTTACAGATAAAATTATCTGGAAAAGACGGAGGGAAACCACAAATTAATGAAAAAAACCGATGTCTGTACAAGACTGTTTATGTAGTTATTGTATCGAAAGGGAAATCATAAATTGTGAAATTTTATTTCGTCTCTATACTATAATGTTGTTTAAAATAGTCGTTAAAATGAATTTTTTGATTTTATATTGGTGTTAGCATCAATATCGCTTAGAGCTCAGTATGTTTTTTCCAGAACATAGAAATGAAATTGGTAAGGGTTCTAAGGTTGGAATTTAATTTGCCACGTTCTCGTTTGGCATTGAAGACGTAGCAACAGCGACGAATGAAGCCGTTTGCAGCCCCTGTAGTTGTTAGTAATTGAAGTTTACCTGTCACCGCTTATGTGTAAAACATGGTGAATACATGTTCACTACCAACTAACGTATTATGGTCACTTCTACTTACCCCACCAGTAATAGTGATGACGCCGGAGTCATATATTTTAGAAGGCTTAATGGGTATTTGTATTGAATACGCATAGTTCGTCCAGTAGTTATTCAGTCCTAGGAAGTCTGCTGAACCTGCAAGGAAATTACTGTCTGTAAGTCACCAAAATCCAAAGACAAGTGTCAGCTAAAGGAAGTTCTTCAAAAAGTCTGCACAGTGAATTTTTCCCTAGAATTTCATGAAACAATATTAGTGGTAATTTAAAATCAGTTACAGAATTACAGCAGTGTAGGTAAGACTAAACGAGAACTGCATTATGTAACGATAAAACACAAGGACATGTTTTTGCACATATATTTTACCTTTGATTAACTGAAAACACGGGACAGTAATGTTATCTGGCAGAAATTTTTTTTGGTGGTTTATATTGTCGCATCTGGTTTTCAGTTGAGTTGTTATTTCCATCAACGTATATCGAAGAAAATACTACACAGAATAAAATGACATAATTTGAAATGATAGGTTTTGCACAGCCACAAACATAAATATAATAATTTGGCAGCTAAAATGTAGATTTGAAAAATGCGAAGTGCTCTTGACAAGAGAATCCCCCAAAATTGACATTGCACTTTTGATCTAAGGTCCACTTAAATCTACAATGTGCCTTGCGGTATAGAGGGCCCTGCCAAAAGAAGTGTAGTTACAGGAAGTTCCTCCAGTTACTAACATAATATTATACAAATTATACATCATATCCAAAAACTGTCACTTTTATTCTATTTCTATTACCCACCATGAAACGTTGCTTACATAAGCTGTTTGTAGATACGTATTAGTATCTAGTATTTTTTTATATAGTATTTTGTTCGGTATACGTTGAAGATAATAACAACCCAGTTAAAAATCAGTCGGTTGTAAATGAGACCACTTGTGGATTTCAAGACTACATCGTCCACTTACCAAAGAACTTAGCTGAAGTGCTCACCTCTAATGTACTCGACCTCTTCCTGTGTGAAGGATGGCAGTCGTGAGCGCGGTCGTCCCTCAGCTGCGCTGTTCGCATCTATCCTCTGCCGCACCACAGCCGGGTAATCACCCTCCTCAGTGAAGATGGGATGTGCGAAAATACCAAACTGCAACACAGAAGTTCTCAACATTCACCTCACACTTATCACTATCCGTTGCTTTCTTATAGGTAATAGAAAGTCGTTCACAGGGTTCAACATATTATTGGTGTACTGCTTGTACTCCTAAGAAAATCAACAATCACCATAAAAAAATCTTGTGAAGTTGCAGTAGGAGAAGCTGTAATCATACTCACCTGAAACTGTCGCGCTCTTTCACTTGCTTCTAAATCTTCTGTAGAATTGGAACGTGCTGCAAGCACGTCCATATTAATAGTTATTCCCACGCTACCTATAAAATTAAAAAAAAATGAAGAATGAGATTTTCACTCTGCAGTGGAGTGTGCGCTGATATGAAACTTCCTGGCAGATTAAAACTGTATGATGGACTGAGACTTGAATTCGGGACCACAGGAGGTTCGCAGAAAAACTTCTGTGAAGTCTGTTACGTAGGAGACGAGGAACTAACAGCACTGAAGCTGTTAGGACGGGTCGTGAGTGGTGATTGGGTCGTGAGTCGTGATTGGCAAAAATCCCGAGTTCGCGTCTCGTTCCGGCATACAGTTTTAATCTGCCACAAAGTTCCATTAAAATAAATGTCTTACATATAGTTCAGTAACCATAAAATATCCAAAATTCCTCTCCTCTACGCATGAACAGCCTTTTTAGGAAATGCTGTTGATAATGTAATCATAAACAAACTAAAAAATAACTGAATTACGAGATCAAGCTGAAAAGTAATACCTCCGAATTTTTAAAGTTAAAACTCTTGAAACTTTTCAAATAAGACAAACATTATTAACATTCTACATCTTTATTCTTCAAGTCAATGTATTTATTTCTCAACATAGTCGAAGACGAACACACTTCTCCCAACGGATGACAATTTGTTGATACTATCACTGATCACTGCAGAATTTTTGTTGACGGAGCCACATCACCTCCGCTTGCAGCACTTCATCACCCTCTAAGTAAAGTTCTCGAAGGTGTTCTTTAAGTATTGGAAGCAGATGAAAATCGAATGGGGCCAAGTAGAGATTGTATTGCTGAAGGAGAGGGTGCTGCATGTCTGGGCGAACTCTTAGAATGCGTATTTTCGATTACAGCACGCTGCTTCTCACTTACGGACAGCCTTAGTTACCGCTACACTCTACAGTTTGGAGCCCTCTAGCAGCAGAGGGTTACAACTTGGCTTAGCGAAGCGGAATAGTCGACCGAATAATATACAAGACATCCTCAACCTGTACTGAGAACAGAACAAAGAGATTGAAGACATTAGTTTTCAGAACGCCCTCGTATCTGCACAAACATGTACGGTAACCAACGTTCGCTGGGGGATAATACGAGGACTGTCCAGAAAGTAAGTTCCGATTGATCGCGAAATGGAAACCACATTGAATATCAGAAATGTTTTATTTGTATCAGTTAGCTACACCTTCCAGCTACTTCTCTACGTAGTCGCCGTTCTGACGTAGACATTCGTCGTAGCGTTGTACCAACTTTTCAATACCCTCATCATAGAAGACAGCCGCCAGTGCTTTCCGCCAATTCTCTATCCTGGTCTACAGCTCGGTTTCTGTGCCAAAATGTTGTCTTCATAGCCAGCGGTTCATGTGAGCAGAGATGAAACTCAGAGGGAGACAATTACGGGCTGTATTGTGGGTAATCAAACATTTCCAATTGAAAACGATGCAGGAGCAGCTTCATTGCCCCTGCAGAATGTGGCTGAGATTTGTCTTAAAGAAGAAACCGCACGACAGTTATGTAATGTTGGCTGCATGGCTTGAAGCGAAATTTCTCACCAGGTCCTCGTACTTCGCGGGGAACACTATTTTCTAGACATCTTTACGCGCTCACTGTGCGCTCAGAAATGAGAAGAGCGACTTGATGCTATCTAAGGTCATAATAGAGACACTGCCCAACACATCTGTGCAAAGCTTTATTCAATTATCATAGTCGTTTCCATTTCGCGACCGATCGGAACTTACTTTCTGGACACCCCTCGTACATCAACTGAACACAGGTCAAGTGGTCAAAAATGGTTCAAATGGCTCTGAACACTATGGGACTTAACTTCTAAGGTCATCAGTCCCCTAGAACTTAGAACTACTTAAACCGAACTAACCTAAGGACATTACACACACATCCATGCCCGAAGCAGGATTCGAACCTGCGACCGTAGCGGTCACGCGGTTCCAGACTGTAGCGCCTAGAACCGCTCGGCCATCACGGCCGGCTCAAGTGGTCACCTACACGCGGTAATGTGGACTCCACGGAAAGCACAGTAAAATCAGCTTCTCTCACAACGTGTTAAGACCTGAAATACAGGGCTTTAATATTCCACAGTAATTTTTAGCTTATATTTAATAGTAAACAGGCCTTCGAGTTCCTCACTTGTAGGCCATTTACACCGTATACGAGTACTACATATAATCCGGCGCGTAATAGTGCGCCTGCTGGGCAGCAACCCATCCGACAGCCACGCCGTGTTGGTCACCTAAATCGCAGGCGTTACCGTCTAATAAATTCGCGCGACAACTGTCGTTGAGTGCAGTAATAAAAAAAAAAATATATATATGATTACACCATTTGGCAGTTGTTGAGTTGGCGTATAAACAGAAGCGGTACGGTAAGGAGTGACCCTCCAAGAGACAACCAGCTAGAGAAAGCCACACATGCGTTAAGAGAGGCTAGTTTTACAGCGATTATTTTCAAAATCCTATGCTGCCCATTGTAGCAAAAATGTCACGAGGAGAAGACAGTGATTCACCGAGTGCGTTATTTGTACCACGAAAACGTAGCCGTGTAAAGCGACTGCCATCATCCGACACTGATAATTAGTTTGATCCTCTAAGCAACCAGCTAAACGCTGTGTATTTTACAAGTAGCCAAGGTGCCGATGTGAGTGCTGAAAACGTGCAAAAGTGTAACAAAGACGAATAGTTTTATGGGCTTATTGTCAGAGATGAAATATTTGAACACATAAATGACACAAACAAATTTATGCTACGCGAACGACAGTGGTTTCGAAACCTATGATTCAATGGGGGTCAAGAAACAAAAATGAAATAAAGTGGCATTTAGGACTGCTTTTTAGGATGCGATTGGGGAAACTTCTATCCATATATTTATGTTGGCCCAAGGATGCACTGTTTATTCAGACATGCCCACGGAAATTACTGAACAGTGATTATTTCGAAATTCTGTTGAGAATGCTACTTCTCGTAGGAAATACAAAAATTGGTGATTCAAGTCGTCTCTCAAAAGTTCAGTTCATCATCGACGAATTGATCAAAAATTTAAAAAGAATATTAATATCCTGTCGAGAAATTATGTATCGTTGAATTTCTGATACTTTTCCTAGGACAAATTATCCTCAGGCAATATTTGAAACAAAAGAAAAACAACTATGGCATCAAAATGTTTAAATTGTGCTGCGGTAATGGGTACTACTACAGTCTTCGAATTTACTCTGGCAAAGTACTTGATAAAGAAAATAACGCACCAGCAAATGCTGTTATGAATTTGTGTCAAGATGTACACAGGAAAAGCCATGTATTACGTACTGATAACTGGTATACCAGTGTAGATTTGACAAGCAGACTCATAAGAAAGGATACATATTTGGGCGGTTTCTTTCGAATTAATCGTTAAGAATTTCCCAAGGAAGTTGTAACGAACAAACTGAAACGTGATTGCGAAAGAGAATAGCCAAAGAGTTGGGGTCTTGAAATGGAAAGACAAAAGAAACGTCTTGGTTTTTTCCACTAAACATTCGAGTGAAATGGAAAACGTCACTATCAAAAGAGATATTTATCGATAACCAAGAATTTTTACTGAATATTATAAGGGAAAAACCACTGTTGACATTTCTGATCAGATGAGTGCATATTACGGTCCATTGAGAAATTTACGCCGAATCAGGGACTGGCAGAGCCGAAGGGGAAATTGATTAAAACTCGGATACAGACACTTCGAGCAGAGGGTCAAGGCAGAGCGAATAGGAGTAGAGGACAGATAGGTCAGGCAGGTCATAGTGGAAGTAGAGAGGTAGCAGTACTAGGAGCGACAGACAAAGTTATTAGCGGAGCAGGAGTGAGCAAATTATCTACAGTAGTTGGGAACCATAGATGGAATTCTAGCTGTGTTGCTGAGGACTCCTGCGTGTCGTGTGGTAAGCGCAGGCGCAGTCAGTGTTGACAGGTTCTTCTAACAGACTGAACGGTGCTAGTTTGCCACTGTATCTGTGTAAAGACTTGGTCTTTGGTGAAACAGCTCATTTAGAGCAAATGCTGGAGGTATTCTCTGAACAAAGTGGAAAGTTGGAAAACACCTGATATTCGTTATTCAGTATTTCCAGTCCTTACCTTTTGCAACAACTGGATTTTAACAACAAAGTCAGGTCAAGACTCCCTGTCAGTTAGGCCATCTGACTACTCCCTTTCTCCCCGATCTCCGTCGCCCAATCCCAAGCAATACTGACGTTTGGGACGCTACAGATTGCAAATGGGAAGACGTGATACTCCTCTTCAGTCCCTGCCGGCTGAGATCTTCTTACTGTTGTTGCGTTGTGTCACATGGCAGCGAATAGTATATCGTTCCTTGTAGACAATTTGGACAGTTGAAGCACCAAGAATGGGTAACGTCATTAACGGTGGTGCTACGGGTTCCTTTCTGGTGAAGTATCTCCACGTCGACCCATACTAATGCGCAGACTCCATACATTCGACTGGGACGCAGGCACCGTTTCACTTCCGTAACTCACAAGGAAAACACGGCAAGTATCACAGTCCGATTTCCCAGAAAGTTCGTTTGGTGGACGAGGGTGTCATAACACATATCTCAATTTATACTTAGACACTTGACCATTTCTCAGATAAACTTTGACTGTCGTTTTTGAGAAAACCAAGTCAAAGTTTTCGAGATACTTTATGTGCCCTTTAGCACGTAAGTCTCCATCGGAAGTGCTGGTACAGTGGCTAGGGTTGCGGCTTCAGCATTGCGCCCGTATTGGGAACATGATTAATGTTTTTAGTTAATTATTTTTTATGTATCTAATCAAGTCGATAGAAGATTACTGTACGAGTGAGTAGCACAATAAACGGATGGGAAAAAACTGAAACTGTTTTCGGTGAACTTGTTGTTCCGTGTCTTGTCGGTAATATTGGTGGTGTTGCGTACTTGCTCCCTAGAAGGGAATTCCGATCGACCACCAAGTACGTCAGCTTATTCCTGCAGCCTGCAAGCAGGGTCTCGTATGCAATCTGTTCTGATCTACCCAGCTGGTTTTGTCTTCTTCAGGGGAATCAGTAAGGGAAACACATCGTCCCCAAATTGGTTCTCAAAGTCAAAAGACAGCAATAAACCATAGACAGATGCTATAATAAACGTGTCAAACTTATTGCGAAACCCAGTTGTAAATTTACAGTTAACATAATTCTTTTATAACCCATAACTTGATAAAAGCATTCACACAGTAGCCTCCTAAGGACATACAGAAAAAATGTTCAGATGTGTGTGAATTCCTAAGGGACCAAACTGCTAAGGTCATCGGTCCTTTGACACTACGTAAACTAACTTATCCTGAGAACAATACACACACCCATGTCCGAGAGAGGACTCGAATCTCCGGCAGGAGGGGCCACGCAGACCGTGACATGGCGCCTCAAACCGCGCGGCCACTCCGCACGGCAACATACGTAGATAAATGAAAAAGAGAAAAGACAAAAATGGAAAAAAAACAAATGATATGATTTCGAACACAGGGTGCAAAACTGTGAAGACGCGACGGTAACTGCTGTGTCACCACTTTGACTGAAATCAATATGTACTGAAGGAGACACAAAGTACCTCGGAAACTTTGACTGTCGTGTTCTCACAAACGGTCGATTATCTACAAACAAGCCGACAGACGTGTTCACTTATTTGGCCCCTTCTTTCACTGAGCGAAGTTAATGGAAAACCGTATTATGGCTCTTGCCGTATTCTCCTCGTCAGCGGTGGAGGTTACATGACCCCACGGTGCTAAAACGTTCCAAAGCGACCAGTGTGCTCTGTTGTGGGGGTGAATAATATTGTATCCTATGAAAAAAGTAACTGATCCCACGTACATATTCTG
Source organism: Schistocerca serialis cubense (assembly GCF_023864345.2). Taxonomy (NCBI): domain Eukaryota; kingdom Metazoa; phylum Arthropoda; class Insecta; order Orthoptera; family Acrididae; genus Schistocerca; species Schistocerca serialis. The sequence goes on along the minus strand of NC_064644.1, from coordinate 377,583,029 downwards.
AAAGATTGACAACTGAGAAAAGAAGAAGCATTAAAAGCCGTTTCAAGTAGCGAGGATGTAGCACTGACCGTTTTGCGAGGCTCTGTACTCCTCGTCGTACAGGTGCCAGACCCGTGCGTGGGATTTGATGACGGTGTGTGTGGCCAGGTAGTCGCCGATGCCCGGAGCAGTCTGTGCAGGCGCCACCAGCGGGTACGAATACCCGTTCACGAAGACGGAGGGCTCGTTGAATGTGATCCACCATTTCACCTGAGAAAATACAAGAAGACCTCACCCGACGTCCCTGTAAGGCTACTGGAAAATTTTCTTTTGTAACTGTCACTCACCCTGTCACCGAAGTTCTCGAAGAGTAGCCGGGCATACTCCACGAAGTAGTCAGCCATCAATTCGTTGGCCCAGCCACCAATGTATTGCAACGCTTGTGGAAGATCCCAGTGGTACATTGTCACCTGAAGTCAACGTACCAACAAAATCAGGAAATTTGTCTGTAAGCTGGTAGAAATTTCAGAATATCTTGTTCTTTTTGTTGTTTTCAGGCTTGTCTTCCACAGTTGCAATTTTACGAGCAATATTAGATTTACACAGTTTTTTTGCGATTGTGATAAAAATCTTATATAAATCACACGCGTTTCGCTTTATTTTAAAGCATCTTCAATGACCACCTCGTGTACTTTGATTTGATGCTGCAGAATGCGGATCGCACACACCGTGAAAGTAAAGCTTCACAGCGAGCAAAAGATAAAAGTTTTCTCTGCCAGTGAGGTGCAGTGTACTAAAAACGAACACCTGTGTGGAGAGGATTTTTTGTAAAAATTAATCATTTAAAATGCTTCACAGTGAAACGAAACACTTTCGGTCTAAACACTCGTATGACTTTAACTATAGACGTAAAAGACGATGTATATTCTACATTACTTGTAAATTTCAGACGTTTATGCTACTCAAGAGCAAACGTCTCACATATCTTGAACCGGATCTGCGTGAAATACACTGACCATATCGAACGTTACTACGATAATTCTTTGTTATTGCTACACATTTCGATTGCAGCACAACATTATTGGACAGAGGAAGATTTTCAGTTACAGTATTTGTGAAGGTATCTACCTACAAATCACCTTCAGTGCCACTCAAGTGAGTGTCACTGTTTCTTTCTCTCCTACCTCCCGTGTTCCAAATATATCTTGCCGTCACACTCACTTTTAACGACTCAAAGATGGCTAAGACCACAAAAACTATTCAAATGTATTGCTATTACCGTATTAAAACAATTTATATAATTTGTTTACGTTTATCCTTAATACATTCTTTTCACTGCCGGCCGCTGTGGCCGAGCGGTTCTACGCGCTACAGTCTGGAACCACGCGACCACTACGGTCGCAGGTTCGAATCCTGCCTCGGGCATGGATGTGTGTGATGTCCTTAGGTTAGTTAGGTTTAAATAGTTCTACGTTCTAGGGGACTGATGACCTCAGCAGTTAAGTCCCATAGTGTTCAGACCCATTTGAACAATTTTTTTCACACAACTTCCAAAAAATTTCGATTCAGATAAATACGTAATTCGAAAAGTATTTCGCAAAACTTGGAAAACAACCTGTCACACAGTTGTTTCAAGAACTACAATAGCTTAAAACTTCCACAGCTTTGACACCTCCTTAATTTATATAGTTTAAAATTCAAATGTGCACCCACAAGTTTCATTACCTCACATACATTGGGACTGTACGAACTTCCATTCGCGGATTTGATTCATATTGAAAGGCTGCGCAGGGCACAACTAAGACTGCGACGTATATAAATAGAAAAAACACAGCTCTGACCGTTTTCGAGAACATCAAGTTTGAAAATTTTACATGTGCTTACGTACGTCGTATGATCGACAGTAACGAAGGATTTACGAGCCAAACGAGTACGCTCAAATGGTTCAAATGGCTCTGAGCACTATGGGACTTAACATCTGAGGTCATCAGTCCCCTAGAACTTAGAACTACTTAAACCTAACTAACCTCAGGACATGACACACATCCATGACCGAGGCAGGATTCGAACCTGCGACCGTAGCGGTCGCGTGGTTCCAGACTGAAGCGCTTAGAACCGCTCGGCAACAATGGCCGGCTGCAGTTTCTTCTCATTACATCTGCCCCTGACTTGGTAATTTCGTCTCTTGCTTTTGCTAATGTCCCGCGTTTCTGAATCATAAAACGTACATTAATAATTGCATAATTATTTGCTTCTCAATGACATTTTTGATGGGCATGCTGTACTATGAACTATTTAGTTGTTTTTACGGCATTCCGGCCCCGGTTCATTAGCTGCTTTTATCATTTTCGCAGTCCGCATGCATATCAAACACATATCCAAGACATATGAATTCTTCACAGGCCATAATAATGTTTCCGTCCGTGTCTTTTCCGTCCATGTTTTTACCAGATCCTACAACCAGAGATTCCGTGGTTGCAAAATTCATTTCCTGGCCTCAGTGGACTTAGATAGAAGGGGCTAAATTAAACATACACATACACGTGTTTGGTTAACAACTGTATGGATACAACAATCCCATACTCAAGGAATGAGTGTAGGAAGAGTAGATGCAGGAATCGAAGACCGAGGTCCTATGGAAGGTGATTTGCTGTTGCCTTCCTCCGACCTGTTATGAACTGTCTACATCTTCATCTACATTTATACTCCGCAAGCCACCCAACGGTGTGTGGCGGAGGGCACTTTACGTGCCACTGTCATTACCTCCGTTTTCTGTTCCAGTCGCGTATGGTTCGCGGGAAGAACGACTGTCTGAAAGCCTCCGTGCGCGCTCGAATCTCTCTAATTTTACATTCGTGATCTCCTCGGGAGGTATAATTAGGGGGAAGCAATATATTCGATACCTCATCCAGAAACGCACCCTCTCGAAACCTGGACAGCAAGCTACACCGTGATGCAGAGCGCCTCTCTTGCAGAGTCTGCCACTTGAGTTTGCTAAACATCTCCGTAACGCTATCACGCTTACCAAATAACCCTGTCACGAAACGCGCCGCTCTTCTTTGGATCTTCTCTATCTCCTCCGTCAACCCGATCTGGTACGGATCCCACACTGTTGAGCAATACTCAAGTATAGGTCGAACGAGTGTTTTGTAAGCCACCTCCTTTGTTGATGGACTACATTTTCTAAGGACTCTCCCAATGAATCTCAACCTGGTACCCGCCTTACCAACAATTAATTTTATATGATCATTCCACTTCAAATCTTTCCGCACGCATACTCCCAGATATTTTACAGAAGTAACTGCTACCAGTGTTTGTTCTGCTATCATATAATCATACAATAAAGGATCCTTCTTTCTATGTATTCGCAATACATTACATTTGTCTATGTTAAGGGTCAGTTGTCACTCCCTGCACCAAGTGCCTATCCGCTGCAGATCTTCCTGCATTTCGCAACAATTTTCTAATGCTGCAACTTCTCTGTATACTACAGCATCATCCGCGAAAAGCCGCATGGAACTTCCGACACTATCTACTAGGTCATTTATATATATTGTGAAAAGCAATGGTCCCATAACACTCCCCTGTGGCATGCCAGAGGTTACTTTAACGTCTGTTGACGTCTCTCCATTGATAACAACATGCTGTGTTCTGTTTGCTAAAACTCTTAAATCCAGCCACACAGCTGGTCTGATATTCGGTAGGCTCTTACTTTGTTTATCAGGCGACAGTACGGAACTGTATCGAACGCCTTCCGGAAGTCAAGGAAAATAGCATCTACCTGGGAGCCTGTATCTAATATTTTCTGGGTTTCCAAAAACGACATGATACTCGAGCAAAAAACGTGTTCTAAAATTCTACAACAAGCATGTGTTTGTGTCATGTGGATGACTGCGATGAGTACTTTTACGCTGCAGTGTGTGGTTTCTGTTGTAATGGATGAAGGGAAGGGAGGGGGCGAAACCGGTGTCACCGCTCCTCTCGAAAAGAACCAAGTGGGCGGCCTAGTATAATGTCCACATCCGGCTGACGGATCACCGGCAACAGCGCCACAGGCCCTCACACGGCGGAGAGGTTTGCAATTAAATACAGGACATCGACACAAAAGCTGGTGTTCATAAACTTTACGCCACCACCTCTCGTCCCCTGAAAGGCCAAATACTGGGAGTGAAAATCTTATTCACCACCAGGATTCGAACCGGATTACCTCACAGTCCAGCACCACCCCATAGGAGTGCGTTAGCGACCATGGCTACGGAGACGGGTTGATAGTACTACGTGATCCATCCTAATTAACAGTGAAAATTTACGTGGGTGAGAGTATGCAGTATTTGAAGCAAAATCGTTCCAGTAGTTATGGGTCTGCTCACGAAAGTTCCGTTATTGGCTGTTGTTGACTCCAGCATGGAACATTACGCTGGTTAGTACAGATGTATCTGAAATGTAGACTCTTCGATTACATAGCTGTCTAACTGGCCTCAGTTTTCTTTCTCGACAAGAAATACGGTACTGCTTGAGCAAATTAGACGTTACCGTTCACTGTACCTTGGTACCTGTTAAAAAAGGTGTTCCATGTGTTGTCCTGCCATTTGGATGCAATAATGCGCCCGTCTATGCAGTGAGATACGAATTGTTTTAAACACGTACAGCTGCTTCACTCCATGTGAATCAGCTAGAGTGTTGTAAACTCCACATTTGAAAGAAACCCAGACTTAAAAAAGAAATCAGAGGGTTGAGGTCAGGTGATCTTCAAGGTCCAGCTGCACGCACTGCTGCCGACGTATCCATCACTGATCATTCTGGTGCGTTAGATGGCGTCTTACATCGACAGTAAAATCTGTTGCTGCGCCATCTTGGATGTAACACATTCCTCAGCCATGAGCCTCCGGTGAAATCTTAATCCAGTTACATGGGATTTCATCGAAAAGTTTACATTTTAAATCAGTCTGTCCGACTAGGACAAAACTTCATACCGGAGGCAGTGGTGGCTCGTAAACACACATTCGGAATTATCTCGGCAACATCTTCTGCAAATCAGTGCCACCGGTACATTTTGCTTCAATTATGGTGTGCTTTTATCCACACAGTTTACTCTGTTAGCTAAAGCCTGACATTATATCGGTCCAGTGCAGTGACTAGGTTATGCGATGAGAGTAAATGGCAATAAATAAAAGAAAATAGAATTAGAAGATCAGATAGAAAAAATTGATCGAGAAGGCAATGTTTATGGGACGGAGAGTTCAATTTGTCCGTTGTACCAAACCCTAAGATTTTTCTTCAAAATGTTCCAGTTTCCGAACTATGATTATGGAAGAGACTCGATATAAGAGATGTGTACTGCAAGACAGAAGTTTAAAATGAATGTTATCAGATATTCATCTGTTTGTAGCAAGTACTCACGACAGGCTGAATTCCGTTAGCGAGCAGCTCGTTGATGAGGTTGTTGTAGTAGTCGATGCCAGCCTGGTTGATGACGTCGAGGTCCCCGTTCGGCAGCACACGTGACCAGGAGATCGAGAACCGGTACACGTCCGCCTGTTGAAGCACAGTGTAAGAAGAGCTCGTAGCAACAATATTATATATTATGTAGATTGATATGTTCCACTAGATTACTCATTAATTATTATGCATTAAGATATAACACTATCATAAGTGGATTTTTTACAGAAAAATAAAAAAAAAGGTTCGGTTGGTTAAAAGAAGGTATTCAAGTTCTAAACACAATCCGCTAGAAGGTCTTAACTTCTCACATTGCTCCAACGCAGTTTAAGTGTAAAGAAAAGGTCCGATTACAGATCTCGCAGTAATGACACGGCTTTCTAATAAAGTGCCTGAACGTCTAAGTACTGCAAAGGACGTACGCTCTCCGCTTGGCATGCAAGAGTGTGGGAAACTCCCCTTGTGTTTGCAATCAAGGGTACATTGGAACTGACATGAGATTGTCATCTGGTATTATTGGCCAGGAGATCCCAGATCGACGGCCTCGGGCGAGTATTTCTACTTGACGCCACATCGGCGACTTGGGCGACTTGCACGTATATGAAATTGAGAGGAATTGCTGAAGATAACTCAGACACCCAGTCACCGAGAAAGATCTCCGACCCAGCCGGGAATCGTACCCGGGACACTGCTTTCAAGAGACAGCGAAAGCTAAAGATCACGGACGACTACACACTAAATTGGAACTCCTTAAAGAAGTATCGACATCCGACCTAAAGCAACCAAATTTGGGCAACATATGTGTAGCATTAGTAGGAGATGATGGGCAGGGGCGAAGAAACCATGAAAACTGATTCTGCGATACTATGATTTCATGAATTTTTGCTTTCTGGAATCTAGGGAGAGGTCATAAAGATTCAGAATACAGAAACAAATTTAAGAGAAGTGAATGATTGAATCGGACAATTTCTACCCTCTGAATGCTAAATAAAGCAAGCGTTGCCTAATCTTCTGTTGTATAACACACGTCTGAGCGACCCACCTACCTTAGGCGACGGTCGGCAACGTCACAGCTCTACCGTTGCGCGGTTACCAATAAACAAATGGTCGCTTTCGGCGAGATAAACAAAAACTAGTTCTGTCTTTGTAGCCCTGAAGACGTCTGATGAGGTAGGAGACGAAGTTCACCCAAATGAAGATGTCTTAGACCATAGTGTAACACGGAAGTAACGAGTGTCACCGAAGATATAAATACCGCCCGTGAAAGCTTGCACTGTATGAACAGAAACGAAAATGTGCAGCGATTTGAATATGTCTTCAAATGTTTGTATCATTCGAGGGATGAGACTTAAATACAGATAGTTAGTGATGACGAAAATGCATTTCCGAAAGTAATGCTAGATGCGACGCACAGTGCAATTATGGGTCTTGAAAAGTGAGAGACAGTTATGGTGTGCTGGAAATGGTGAAATCTGGAAGAAAAGTAATAAAATATTAGACAATGTTATTATTTACAGAAAGCCTTCTGAGTAGGACCATTTCTCAAAACTGGTATAACGCCGTAGATGTTCTAGAACAAACAAAAGCGCTACGAATCCTGACTAACTGCAGAGAGATGATAATCAATTAAAACATGTAGTCATGGATGGAAAGTAGCTCCAAATACAAGATTCAACGAATTCTCGAGGACGGTCGCTGATAATACGATAGTTATAATCTCATGAAAAAGGGCACTGGGTGCCTGAAAACGGTAAAATAATAAAATTCCTTATTTTCAGCTAGTTGCTGATTATTTCAAAAAATTTTCGAATGTTTGAGGGTAATAGTCAAAGAAAATTGTAATAATTATAAAAATCCGCCTCGATTGCATAAAGTACCTGCTGTTTACCTAGGTTCCAGCGTGGGTAACCACGCCTTCTTCAGAAAAATTTTAAAAAACAGCTTGCCTAAATGGGCATAGTCAAACGCTAAAATAAACACCTACAGGGGCAAACCCTATAAAATTTTTTACAAGTACATGGTACATATGTACCTCAGTTCGGTGGAAAGCCTGTGACCATCGTACGTTGGCTGGGGCAAGGCAGCACACACAGAGATAAGTAATATTATTGACTTGGTACATATGTACCGTGTATTTGTAAAAAAATTTTATGGGGTCTTGCCCCTGTAGGTGTTTATTTTAGCCTTTGACTATGCCCATTTAGGCAAACTGTTTTATAAAATTGTTATGAAGAAGGCGTGGTTATCCACGCTGAAACCTAGGTAAATACCAGGTGCTTTATGCAATCGAGGTGGATTTTTATGATTATTTCGATACTTAACGATTGCTGACGCGCTGCAATGCTGAAAGTTCTTAAAGAAAATTGTAGATGGAAAACTAATATTAAATGGAGAAACAAGTGCAGACGACGGGATACAACAAATCTTTTATTATACCAACGGGAGGAACTGTCCAGCGTCATGAAAGAAAGTTACTAATTAGGTAGTAGATGTGGTAAGGTCTGAGTCTTACACCACGCCGAATACTTAAAATTATAAAACATGAATCACTTGTAGTTGACTATCTAGGGACAACATACAAGACGTATGAAACAAGAGGTAAACGATCATGTCGCCAGAAATTTATTTTTCTTACTATACTGAATAAAGGACAACTGGAATGATATGTGTACTATTTCGACATCACCACTATGTTTGGGGTGTTCTGTGATGAACCCAATGTGGTGAAGTTAGTGTAGTTGTGCCTGTTTCCTATTCATTGAATGTAGTACCTTTGGTGGTCACATAATTTTCTCTTTGTGAACTCTAATATAAATCTGTGGGTGATTTCGGATCTTGCGTCAATGTTTAAAAGGTGTTTCTCTATTAGCTCTATAATCTTTCTCTCGCATGAAAATGGATGTATTAACTAAGATCTTTGAAAGCTTCTCTCTCTCTATGTCTCTGTCTCTCATTTTTTATATTTTTCTCTTACAATGTAAGACGTTAGCTTGAAGTAAAGCAAAAGTAGTTCCATTACCACGGTTCTGACTTAAGTTTTGAGGAAGTGTTCCTTAACTATGAGACAAAATTGTTACCAGTTCTGAATCCTTCCGTCTTATCACACGGTCACTGGGTGATTTCTGAAGTGAACCACAACCGGATCTCAAACAGTCAGTTCTCCTTCTTAGAAATGCAGTATGAAAAGTGAAAGATAATGAGATTTGTTTGCGGATCTCATGAATATTTCAGTGCATATTTTTGGTGTCTTACTGCCAATGGTAGGAGCAACATTGTTTCATATTTCCCATGTAACATATGAGTATGTCGATAGTTACTTTCCCGCAAACACATGTTCATGAATTAGGGCACAAAAACCACGCGCATTTTCGTGCGAGAGAAAGATTATAGAGCAATTAGAGAAACACCTTTTAAACATTGACGCAAGATCCGAATCGGTGAATACGTATGTCGCTTTGGATCTCTAGTTGTATCAGAAGTCACTGAACCTTCCTTTTGCGGAAATATACTCACGTTTAACGCCTTCAGCATCTGCACGTCCTCCTTGTATTTGTGATAAGAATCACAAGCTACATCTCCATTGTCACCTTCGGCAGTCAGTTCCGGGTTGTTGTGGAAAAAGACATCCTGAATGCTTTCTCCTTTACCTACAAATGGATAAAAATTGCTCATGAAAAGTAAAATCGGCATTCTACCGAACGAGACCACGAAACTTTTCGCTTACTTGGGTGTCCTGCTCGCAGTTGGAGAGATGCAGAATACAGAAAAATCAACCTGAACTTACCGTCCGCATTCCAGCCACCTTCGACCTGATAGGCTGCCGTGGCAGTGCCCAACAAGAAACCCTCCGGGAACTGTCTGGGATTGGTCTGTGCTGACCCGACTGTCAGCACGACCGAAAGGACGATCAGCAATGTCAGCATTGTTCCCGGCGAGTGACTTGACCGACTTGCCCAGATGTATTTATAGTGCGTCTAGGTTCTATTTCGTCAGTGTAGTATCTGAAGAGTACTACGTTTCCACTTATTGTTATCTCAGGTCAACAAATAAACATTGGAGTGAGAGATTTTGCGATTAATTGCACAGAGAGGACTGCACAGTTAAGATAAAGGGGGCACTGATACTTCAGTCTGAGATATAACAACGGAAATTTGTTCTTCATATGGAGTATCAATTTCCTGCTTACAGCGTCAGATAATATCAAAAATATCAACGAACAATGTTTATCTACGTTTTCCTATCTTTTCAAGTGCTTTGATACGATACGATTTCGCAGGTTATTTGGGACTGTTACCGAGTTAGATGATTTTACGTAATAAATATCTGATACTGCAAACAAAGTTGTCTTGTAGATAACGTTTAAGTTTCACAGCAGCACCCTTAGAAACAGGTGATTAATGCTGACGTGTTATTCTTTGTTCGTATCAGTTGAACTCTGAAAACAAGTAGTCTCATAGAATAAAATTCAAATATCATCACTACTTTCTGAGAAACAAGCGATTAATGCTAACACGGTATTTTCGTTCGCATCAGCTAAACTCTTGGTGTCACTAAAAATATTCTTTTCCTTTTTTTCGAAAACTATCTTGGTTGCGAAAATATTGCCTTAATGAATTGTTTCGCCTTTGTAGGGCATCATCAGATTATCTACAAAAGAAAAAAAAGGGAAAGTAATGGTTAAGGTATGATCAATTCATACACAGCTGTAAGAAAATATCTGAGGAAAGTTTTACGTATCATGGATTGAGAGACGTCCGTAGAACTCTTGTATTGTGGAATAAGCGTACGTCCAGATCGCACTAACAGGTATATGTGCTTAGGCAATATACACGAATTGATAACTGTACCTTAAAAAGAAAAAAACAATAACATAGTGGTAAGTCAAAGAAAGTGTTAAAATACGAAACAGCACCTCCAACACAGTCATCACGGTAGATGCGTAGGTATTGTTCAGTATTTGAACACTTTATTCGACTTATCACTATGTCATTTGTTCTTTCTTTTTAAGGTTCGGTTATCAGTTCGCGTTCATTGCTTAAGCACATGTCCATGTTAGCGCGATCTGGACGTATGCTTATTCCACAATTTAATAGTTCTACGAATGTCTCACAATGAACGGTTCGTAAAATTCCCTTAGATGTTTTATCACAGCCGTGTATGATTGAACTTATTATTTTCCATTTATTCTTTTGTAGATGATATGCTGATGCCCTACAAAGGCGAAACGTGTCATTGAAGCAATATTTCATTCAAAAATAATCTTTATAGGGTTTCTGTAGCTGTCTGTCAAATGGAATGCGGAGGGTTTTATAGAAGACAAGGTAGTCTCATACAATGACATTTAAAATCAATAAAACTTTCTCAGCAACAAGCCATTAATGCTGATACACTATTTTTTGTTAGTGTCAGGCGAAACCTCTTTTCGTGTTGTTGTAGAAAAACTTGATTACTTCCGATACTTTTCTAACCGATATTTAATTCGGGCGTCATAGCTTATATCATAACTGCATTACGTTTATAATCTACCGCCCTGTCTGATCTCAAGTACTCCCAAGAGGGACAAATTTAGCAAGTGCTTAGTTTTTCTATCCATGATGCGCATCGACGAGAGTAAGACAAACACATCTACAGCATATTGCGTTTAAGGGCTGGATCTCTGGTTAAGTTGTGTTGTCGGCTACTAGGGGGAGATGCCTTGCTGGATTCCCGGTTATTATATAGGATTTTCATGAATCTGAATGACCTGAAACAGTGTCCACTCAATCATGTGAGCCGTTTCAAGAAGCTGCTTGACGAAAATAGAGTCGTAATTCCCAAGCTAATAATCGTAGTGGTGGCAAGTTAGAAACACTTACACCAGTGTAGGAATCACGCGACGTTTACCCATGAACAATTAAAGGTGAAATTCTGTCTCGAAAACACAAATTGCAGCTGTGTCGTGAAGTCTCGTTCAGTGAACCTGAGCTACTACAACTACTTTCTAATTTTCGTGATACCGTGTAAAAGACACTAGAGGTAGTTTTTTCTTATTATTTATATTTCTTGAATGTATTTCAATCTCTGTATTCCCCTACAGTTTTCAACCTGGACAGTTCCCTCGAATACCATAGAGGTTATTCCCTAATGTCCAGTCATCTGGTCCCTTCTTCGTGTCAGTGTTTTCCACACGTTTCTCTCACCCATAGTTCTGAGGGGTACCTTTCAAATTCTTCGATTATTTTCTTTTTCGGTCTTCAGACAGTCCATGATTCACTGCTGTATAATGCTATACTCCAAACGTACATATTCAGGTATTTATACCTCAAAGTAAGGTCGATATTTGATACTAATGGAATTCTTTAGGCCAGGAATGCCCACTTTACCTGTACTACTCTGTCTTATAAGTCCTTGTTTCGTCCGTCAAGTTTTATTTTGCCTCGAAGGTAATAGAATTCCTTCACTTCGTCTACGCCTTAGTGACAGATATGAGGCGATGTCCAGCATTGACAACATGTCTCAACTAGCATCGCCTGTTGGTCTAGTGGTAGAATTTCCTGCCGAGACTGGACAATCTCAGAGGGTCTGTATACTAGTCATTGTGAGCTCCAACGTTAGGACGGTAATGGAACCCTTAGGAAAAATAGCAGTCACATCAGGAAAGAGTGCCAGTGTGCAAACATTGTGTTTACCAGGAGGTCTCGTTCGCAATGTAAAAGATACTGCCGGTTACCAATGACCGCTTTGGATGAAACCGACTTCAAATCGTACCCAACGTTGGGACTAATGGCGCTTTCCACATGGATTATAAGACCCATATTCAGATCCTTCACTCGACTAGATGATTGAAACCACCTAGACTCGCACATGGAGTGGAAGGCCGATTCACTAAGTGCATAAACTCACTCAGAACGGATCGCGATCCCATGATTTCAGGCCGAGTGAAACACCTTAACTATAGGTCGCATGTGGATTTCTCGACCTCTACTGTCAGGTGGAGGATTATAGGAACCTACGTCCCCAAAATATATTAGACGTTCTATACACAAAGAAATCGGCTACTCGGATAGCAGAGTACTTGCAAGCACATGGTGTGAGCACTAACTTTTAGAGTTTCGTACCAAAATTGGCAAAAACGGAACCCTTATAGGACAACTTTGTCTGCCTGCCTGTTTGTTTGCTGTCTGTCCGAGTGATAGAAAACCCCTTTTCTCAGGAGCCGCTAGACGTATCGAGATGAAATTTATGTCACTTACTGAGAGCTACAGTCCTTTGGCTGTGTAAAACGTTAAAGCTTCAAACTCAATGAAACCAAAAATTATGGTCAATTATATAACATACTATGACTTTCGCAAACTCACACATCAAAATTTGTAGGATACTTCCCGTCGGTCTAGAATCATGACATTTTTTTAAGAAGCAACATTTCACAATCTAGTCATAGGAAAAAATCTGAAAATCGTTTATTTGTAATCATATCAAAAGAAAAAGGAGTCATTTGTTTTCAGACTGTCTGCCTGCATGTCTGATAAAACCCTCGTTTGTCATAAAGAGGTGGACGTATCAAATTAAAACTTCTCACCTCTTAAGGTCTACAGTTTCTTATTGGTGTAATTAATGTAAGATTTTACGTCACTGCAATCAAAACATATAGCCATTTATATCACACATTTGATATTCGCAAACTCATTAAAACGTTTAAGCTATTTCCCGTTGACGCAGAATCACGAAATTTGGCAGGAAGCGAGATTTCATAGTACAAGTAAAGGAAAAAAATAAAAAAATTGTCAGTCTGTTATTACACCCCACTGAAAAATATTTCTTTTTCAATTTGGTATTCGACTTCAAACTTGAAATCGAAAGTCTTGGAATGCCTGGGAACAATTTCTTGCGGGTATCAATGTCGATAACAGGCAAAAGTCGTCAAGAATGGATGAGCTACCTTTATACGTAACTAAGTTGCGCGACTCCTACTCGCCCCTGGTCTGATTTTTAGGTTAGAGGAATCCTCCGAGAGGGCTAATGATTAATCATCCACGCTGATAACAGGTTAGACTGTTCGTCCTTGCAGGTTGGAAGGATAAACTGTTAATGTGGTACTGGTATCGTAACATACTTGGACATCCATGGGTATGTCACAGAAATAGTCTCGCATGTTAAAGGTAGCGATATCCGTATAACATTAGTAACAGAAACTGGATGAAACTGGAAATGAAAATTTAGATTGGATCATATACTGTTAGGGGAAAACATAGTGACCGCCTACATAATAATGTGTTGGTCAATCTTTGGAACGTAAAAAAACATCAGTTCTGTGTGGTATGGATTCGATAAATCCTAGGTGGATTCCGGACGTGTACGGTACTAAATGTCTGCTCAGAGATCACTCAACTCTTGTAAATTAAGGTCTGGTGATTTGTGGGCACCCAGCTGTCGCCCTAGAGCGTCATACATGTGTTTCATCGGTTTTAGATCTAGGGAATTTGGTGGGAAACATATGAACGCGAGTTAATTATCTAGTTCCTCAAATCCCTATGACATTTCTGGCCTCATGAGACGGACAGTCATACTGCTGTCGATGTCTGGGAGGACGTGAAACATGGAGGGAACCCGGTGATCCAAATTAATGTTCACGTAGACCAGAGTTTTCATGGTGCCTTAGATAACTGCCACACGTGCTGTGGAACCCCACGTGTGTCCCCCATTGCATTATACTGAGATGAAAAAATCAATGGAGAGCAACATGCACATACACAGCTGTCGGTAGTATCGCGTACACAAGGCTTGGCGGAGTTGTCCTTTGCATTTAGGTGATTCATGTGAAGAGGTTTTCGACGTGATTACGGACGCACGACGGGAATCAATAGACGTCGAACACGAAAGGGTAGTTGGAACTAGATGCATGGGACATTCCATTTCGGAAATCGTTAGGGAGTTCAGTATTCTGAGAGCCACAATGTCAACAGCTTACCGAGAATAACAAATGTCAGGTATTACCTCTCACCTTGGAGAACGCAGTGCCGACGGCCTTCTCTTAACTAATGAGAGCAGCAGCGTTTGCCTAGAGATGTCAGTGCAAGCAGACAAGCAACACTGCTGGAAATCGCAGCAGACATCAATGCGGGACATAACGACGAACGTATCCATTCGAACAATGCGGCGAAATATGGCGCCAACGGGCTATGACAACAGGCGACCGACGCGAGTGGCTTTGCTAATATAACGGCATTGTCTGCAGCACCTCTTCTGGGCTCGTGATCACACCGGTTGGACCCTAGACAATTCGAAAATCGTAGCCCTATCAGGTGACTGCCAATTTCAGCTGGTAAGAGATGATGGTACGGCTCACGCGTGGCGCAGACCACACGAAGCCATGAACCCTAAATGTCAACAAGGCACTGTGCAAGCTGGCGCGGCTCCATGGTCCCAAGAAGTCAACAAGGCACTTTGCAAGCTGGCCGTGAATCCATAATGATGAGGGCCGTGTTTACATGGAGTTGACTGGGTCCCCTCGTCCTATTGAACCGATCATTGCGGGAAATGGTTATGTTCGGCTGCTTGCAAACCAATTGCAGCCATTAATTTAGTTCGTGTACCTGAACAAAGATGCACCATGACCCCGGACCACAGTTGTACGCGACTGGTTTGAAGAACATTCTGGACAATTCGAGCAAATGACTTGGCCACACATATGGCCTGACGTGAGTCCAATCGAACATTTATTATACATAATCGAAAGGTCAGTTCGTGCACACAGTCCCGCACACTTCCGCAAACATGGGCGGCTGTAGAGGCAGCATGGCTCAATATTTCTGCACTGCGCCGGGCAGAACGAGTTCTGACACGATTTTAGGAGATGTCCCATCACTTTCGTCACCTGAGTGTACACTGCTCCCATCAGCCTGTGCCCATAGAGCGGTGAATGTTTCCAGCAACCGTTTTTCTCAATAATGAAGTATCCGGGATGGCCCATCAAATGGCTCTGAGCACTATAGGACTTAACTGCTGAGGTCATCAGTCCCCTAGAACTTAGAACTACTTAAATCTAACAAACCTAAGGACGTCACACACACACACACACATGCACGAGACAGGATTTGAACCTGCGACCGTAGCGGTCGTGCGGTTCCAGACTGTAGCGCCTAGAACCGCTCGGTCATCCCGGCCGGCCGATGGACCATCCACTTGATGTAACAAGACATGTGATTCCTTCGACTAGCCGACACGTTTCCATTAATACACTACTGGCCATTAAAATTTGCTACACAAAGAAGATATGCAGATGATAAACGGGTATTCATTGGACAAATATATTAGACTAGAACTGACATGTGACTACATTTTCATGCAATTTGGGTGCATAGATCCTGAGAAATCAGTACCCAGAACAACCACCTCTGGCTGTAGTAACGGCCTTGATACGCCAGGGCATTGAGTCAAGCTTGGATGGCGTGTACAGGTACAGCTGCCCATGCAGCTTCACACAATACTACAGTTCATCAAGACTAGTGACTGGCGTATTGTGACGAGACAGTTGCTCGGCCACTATTGACCACTGGTGAGAGATCTGCAGAATGTGCTGGCCAGGACAGCAGTCGAACATTTTCTATACAGGACCTGCAACATGTGGTCGTACATTATATTGCTGAAATGTAGGGTTTCGCAGGGATCGAATGAAGGGTAGAGCCACGGGTCGCAACACATCTGAAATGTAGCGTCCAATGTTCAAAGTGCCGTCAAAGCTAACAAGAGGTGAGCGAGACGTGTAACCAATGGCACCCCATACCATCACGCCGGGTGATACGCCAGTAAGGCGATGACGAATACACGCTTCCAATGTGCGTTCACCGCGATGTCGCTAAACACGGATGCGACCATCATGATGCTGTATACAGAACCTGGATTCATCCGAAAAAATGACGTTTTGCCATTCGTGCACCCAGGTTCGTCGTTGAGTACACCATCGCAGGCGCTCCTGTCTGTGATGCAGCGTCAAGGCTAACCGCAGCCATGGTCTCCGAGCTGATAGTCCATGCTGCTGCAAACGTCGTCGAACTGTTCGTGCAGATGGTTGTTGTCTTGCAAACGTCCCCATCTGTTGACTCAGGGACCGAGACGTGGCTGCACAATCCGTTACAGCCATGCGGATAAGATGCCTGTCATCTCGACTGGTAGTGACACGGGGCCGTTGGGATCCAGCACGGCGCTCCGTATTACCCTCCTGAACCCACAGATTCCATATTCTGCTAACAGTCATTGGATCTCGACCAACTCGAGTAGCAATGTCGCGATACGATAAACCGCAATCGCGATAGGATACAATCCGACCTTTATCAAAGTCGGAAACGTAATGTTAGGCATTTCTCCTCCTTACACGAGGCATCACACCAACGTTTCACCAGGCAACGCCGGTCAACTGCCGTTTGTGTATGAGAAATCGGTTGGAAACTTTCCTCATGTCAGCACGTAGTGGCACCACCGGCGCCAACCTTGTGTGAACGCTCTGAAAAATTAATCATCTGCATATCACAGCATCTTCTTCCTGTCAGTTAAATTTCGCGTCTGCAGCACGTCATCTTCGTGGTGTAGCAATTTTAATGGCCAGTAGTGTACATGTTTCAAATTCTAGAACCCGGTGCCCATTGCAATCTTAATTGACGATATCGTGGTCCAATTTCTTTTTCCCTTGGGTCATCAGTCTTCTGAACCGTTTGATGCGGCCCGCCGCAAATTCCTCTCCTGTGCCACCCTTTTTCTCTCAAGTAGCACTCGTAACCTACGTCTTCAATAATTCGCTGGATATCTCCCAGTACCTGTATTCCTCTACAGTTTTTACCTTCTAGTAGCATGGAAGTTTATCGCTGATGTCTTAAAAGATGTTCTGTCTTCCTGTCCTTTCTGCTTCTCAGTGTTTTCCATATATTCCTTTCCTGGCCAAATTTGCAGAGAAAGTCCGCATTCCTTCAGTACGTCTCATCACAGTCGATGTCTCTCTTACATACACTGCTGTGCTTCAAACGTACATTCATAGAAATTTCTTCTTCAAATTAAGCCTTATGTGTGATATTAGTAGACTTCTATTGTCCAGGAGGCCTTTCTGTCAGTGCTAGTCCGCTTTTTATGTCCTCCTTATTCCGTCCGTCATGGGTTGTTTTTCTGTCAGAATTCCTTAACTTCATCTACTTTGTGATCACCCATTATTATGTTAAAGTTTCTGACTGTTCTCATTTCTGCTACTTCTCATCACTTTCGTCTTTCTTCGATTTACACTCAATCCGCATTCTGTACTCATTAGACTGTTCATTTCATTCAAAAGATCCTGTAATTCTTCTTTGCTTTCACTGAAGATAATAATGCCATCATTGTTATCCTTTCACCTTGAATTTTAATCCCACAGTTGAAAGTTCCTCTTATTTCTGTCATTGCTTCTTCTACATTTAGATTGAACAGCAGGAGCGAATGGCTATATGCCTGTCTCACAACCTTTTTAATCCGTGCACTTCGTTCTTGGTCTTCCAGTCTTATTGTTCCCTCTTGGTTCTTGTGCATTTCATATTAACCGTCTTTCCCTGTAGCTAATCCCTATCTTTCTGAGATAGAATTTCGAACATCCTGTACCATTTCACACTGCCGTGCGCCTTCTCCAGGTCGACAAAGTGTCTTGATTTTTCTTCACTCTTGCTTGCATTATGAGCCTCAACGTCAGAGCTTCCTCTCTTGTGCCTTTACCCTCCATAAAGTCAAACTGATCGTATCTAACACATTCTCAATTCTCTTTTCCATTTTTTTGTGTATTATTCCTGTCAACAACTTGGATGCGTGAGCTCTTAAGCTCATTGTGCGGTAATTCTCTCACTGTCCGGCTCTTTTTGTCTTGGAAATTGAGTGGATGATGTTATTCCGAAAGTCAGATGGTATATCATTAGTGTTATACGTTCTACATGCCAACGTGAGTAAACTTTCAAGTGCCACGGCTCCCAATGATTTGAGAAATTTCGATGTAATGCCGCGTGGAGTGGACGCGCGGTTAGAGGCGCCAGTCTCTGATCGTGGGGCCCCTCCCGCTGGAGGTTCGAGTCCTCCCTCGGGTATGTGTTTGTGTGTGTGTGTGTGTCGTTCTTAGCATAAGTTAGTTTAAGTTAGATTTAAGTAGTCTGTAAGTTTGCCAACCGAAGACCTCAGGAGTTTGGTCCCTTAGAGATTCACACACATTTTTCGATGTAACGTTATCTAACCACTCTCCATTATTTGATGTTAAGTCTTCCAATGCCCCTGTAAATAATGATTCAAATGCTGGATGCCCTACCTCTTTCCTGTCGACCCATGATTCAGTCAAGACCTCCCTCTCAGAGAAGCCTTCAATGTACTCTTTCCACCTGTGTGCCCTCTACTCTGAATTTAACCGTGGAATTCCCAAAGCACTCTTAATGTTATAGCCCTTGCTTTTAAATTCACTCCTTCCGACAATCACTTCTTTTCCGATTTCTTCACATTTTTCCTGTAGCTATTTCGCCTTAATTTCCCTGCACTTCCTACGTATTTCATTCCTAAGTGTCTTTTATTTCTGTATGCCTGAATTTCGCTGAACGTTTTTGTATTCCCTTCGTTCGTCGATCAACTGAGGTATTTCTTCTATTGCCCATGGTTTCTTCGCAGTTACCTTTCTTGTACTTATGTTTTTCTTTTCAGCTTCTGTAACAGCCGTTTTTATAGATGTCAATTTCACTCCAACTAAACTGCCTACTGAGCTATTGATTATGCAGCATCTATAAATTCAAAGAACTTGAAGTGTATCTCCTTTTTCCTTAGTACTTTCGTATCCCACTTCTTTGCACACCGATTCTTTGTGACTAGGCTCTTAAACTTCACAACACTCATCATCATTCCTAAATTGTGATCTGAGTCTATATCAGGCCCAAGATACTCCTTAAAATCCAGTACCTGATTTCAGAATATCTGCCTGATCATTATGCAATCTAACTGAAATCTTCTCGTATCTCCAGGCCTTTTCTAAACATATTCTCAGCTTTTGTGATTCTTGAACAAAATATTCGCTATTACTAGCAGAAATTCATTGCACAACTCAGTTAGTCTTTCTTCTCTCTCGTTCCTACTACCCACATTCTCCCATAAACGTTTCTTCCACTTCTTCCCCTAGAACGGGCATAGTTGGTTGATTTTGATCTTCCTTCACATACTGATTAACTCGTTCGGTTTCTTCATATACCTTTTCTATTTCTTCATCTTCTGCTTGGGACGTCGGCAAGGATACCTGAAATATTGTTGTTGTTGGTTTGCTGTCGATTGTGATGGGAACATCCCCATGACTGACAGTAACTCACTCTCTGTCCTACCTTCCTATTCATACCAACTCCTATCCGCGTTGGTCAACGTGGGAGCACGAAAGCGTCATCGACTGCGGAACGGCATTTCAAGAATTTACGCTGAACGGTGTGCTCCGGAAGGCTTGTGCCTGCAACGGCATCGCACTCTGTCATTGATCTGCTCCAGATCGCCACCTATACCGTTGTATATGTTAGTAAAGCCTCCGAACTTAGCGTCCTGTGATTAGATGTGAATGTTCTACACCTTGTCCCCTACTCGTGGTTTGACTGTCGTTCAGTCAATATCCATACATACGACAGCAGCACGAAAACAGCCTACAAGTTTCACCGTTTTGGATATGATCGTTACCAAGTGGCGCGTCACAGCAATATTCACTTTGTTAATGCCATTTAAGTCAGTAGGTTGGCCTATTTGTAAGAGGTATCGTCGCTAGAATGATTCCCCGTTCCTCTTTGCACCGCTTAAACATGGGGCAGCAAAAGAAAACTAGCCTGAAAAATATTTACAAGAGTTAGTTAAATGAAACTCTTGAAACTGTAACTAAAAATCGACGTTTCTCGCCTTTGTTCTGGAAATTGGAAGTACTGTTACCAACGATCTAAAGAACGCCCTACAGGTGTTAACATAGTACAGACAAGCGTAACGCGGTCACAACTGCAATTCAAAATGGCTTTTCCGTTTGTTTACATTCACCAAGGAAGAACTGCGTTCCTGAATACGGTATTTTAGCTGTAAAAATACAAAAATGTACTGAAATCCATCTGCGAATGAAGGTCTAATATGGTGACGCACGTCTGTAACTGCACCAAGCGTACGAGTGGTGTGGGACGTTTAGAACTGGCATCACTTCTGTTACAGATGCTCGGAACAAGCACATCGCGTTGTGACACCAGAGTCTGTTGCACAATTTGAACTTATTGTGATGGAAACTCGGCGTGTGGATGAAATAATGGCAGATCTGGTCATTAGTGATGGCTCAACACGTCGCATCATTCATGAAGTGCGTACGTTTCGCATAGTATCTGCGAGACAGTTCTCACGGAAGTTCAGTCCAGAGCATTAGAGACGAGTTCACTGTGTGCTGAGATTTTGCGACACTTTGAAGCAACAGTTAATGGCTCCTTCACGAGAACCGTTACAAGATACGAACCTGTGTACACTCCCATCATCCCGAAACAAGGAGACCGAGCAAGGCAGGGCGCCACCCCTTATCATCAAAACTCAAGAAGTTCTGAACGCAGCCATCTGCAGGGAAAGTTTTGCTAGCTCTCTTTTGGGGTGAACGAGGCGTTGTCTCGGAACGCTACACGACTAGGGAATAGCATTACCAGTTCGTCATATTCCAATATGTTAAACAATCAGCTTTAGCTTGCAATAAGATGAAAGTCACGTGGGCTTCTGACCATAGGCGTCATTTTGCAATGTGAAAATTGTCGACCTCATACTGCTCGTGAAACACTAGCAATAATCGGAGACCCGCAATTTGATACTCTGCCACATCTTCCGTACTCATCAGACCTCGCATCAAGTGATTACCACAAGTTTGGACTACTGAAAGAGGCGATGGGAGGAAAGAAATTTCGTTCCGATTAAGAGCTGGAGCAGGCAGTACACGAGTCACTAGGCTCACGACAAAAAGATTTTTTTGCAGAAGAATTCGTGGACTTCCAACCGTCTGGAGGAATTTTGTTGAACGGCAGGGAGACTATATCGAAATGTAATACTGTTCTATTCCACTTTTTTCAATAAAAAAATAAAACTTGATATTTACGGTTTTCATGCGACTCCCCCTCGAGGAGGGGGTGGAGATTTCTTCTGAGTAGCACGTCGCAGGGTATCCCAGATAAGCTCAATAATCGTTATGTGTGAGGGGTTTGGTGGCCAGTGGAAGTGTTTAAACTCAGAAGAGTGATCCTCGAGCCAATCCGTAGCAATTTTGGACGTGTGTGGTGTGGCATTGTCCTTCTGGAATTGCCCAAATCCGTCGGAATGCACAATGGACATGAATGAATGCGAGTGATCAGACAGGGTGCTTACGTACTTTCCACCTGTCAGGGTCGTATCTAGACGTATCAGCGGTCCCATATTACTCCAACTGCACACGCTCCACACCATTACAGAACCTCCACCAGCTTGAATAGTCCCCTGCTGACATACAGGGTCCACGGATTCATGAGGTTGTCTCCATACCCATACACGTCCATCCGCTCGACACAATTTAAAACGAGATTCGTCTGACCAGGCAACGGGTTTCCACTCATCAACAGTCCAATGTCGGTGTTGAGAGATCCAGGCGAGGCGTATAGTCATAATGGGTACACGAGTGGGTGTTCGCTTCCGAAAGCACACATCGATGATGTTTCGTAGAATTGTTCCCACGCTGACATTCGTAGATGGCCCAGCATTGAAATCTACACCAATTTGCGGAAGGGTTGAGCTTCTGTCACACTGATCGATTCCCTTCAGTCGTCGTTGGTCCATTTCCAGTAGGATCCTTTTCCTGCTGCAGCGATGTCGGAGATCTGATGTTTTACTGGATTCCTGATATTCACGGTACTCTCATGAAATGGTCGTACGGGAAAATCCCCACTTCATCGCTGCCTCAGAGATGCTGTGTCCCATCGCTCATGTGCCAACTATAACACCATCTTCAAACTCACTTAAATCTTGATAACATGCCATTGTACCAGCAGTAACCGATCTAATAATTGCGCCAGACACTTTTTGTCTTATATAGGCGTTGCCGACCACCCGGCTGTATTCTTCTTGTCTACATATCTCTGTATTTGAACACGCATGCCTATACCAATTTCTTTGGCGCTTGAGTATATATGCCGTATTTGTTTACAGTACAACTACTTTAGTTATACAGAATATACCCCCTGTTTGGGAGACAATGCAATGTTAAAAGATTCTGCATAAGCCTTATACAGTTAAGATGACTATATTACAGGGTTGAAACAACGAATGCCATGTTTGTATGAGAGTTCTAGAGAACATAACCTACTGTGTAAAGAAAAGAGCGAATAACAAAGTGACAGAGCAAAGAATCCCAAACATTTTGAAGCAGGGGTAAGGTCCTTTTACATGACGACAATATGCGCTGAGGACGCTCCAAAATATCAAGTAGCCGGTAGTGTGAACTGTACAAAGTAGTAGAAGTAAAAGGACCTAATGTCTCATTGCACGTAGCTGTAAAGAGTTTGTCTAATTACATGACTGAAGAAATGAAGTACCTGAAGACAGTGGGAACCATCGTAACACTGCTCATTACAGAAACAGCAGACACCGTAGAACACCATCCCGAGATACAATTCAGCAATTCTGAATCTTCACCAGGCTTGTACTGTGATTACCTGGGTAAGGCAAGTAATAACAGTAAATTATTTCAATTTACAGGAATTAAGGAATAAGTTTGAAAAAATCAGAAGTACTGGCAAAATGGGCAGTAAACTATTGTCAAAAACGATTATTGTTAATAAATATGAGTGCAGTGGAATGCGCTAGTGCTCACCATGAGCTAACATAGCACATTCAAGAAACATGAGGCTTAATAGGGCAACTGGCAAGGCATATAAGGTGGGTGAAAAGAGGAATCTTAAATATCGTAGGCGACGTTAGTATAGTATTATTTGGAACTCTCAGTGAAGACGATGCCTCATACTTTAAAGCAAAAATCGATGTTTTGGAAGAACAGTAACGGGGGCTATAGAGATTAAGTAAAGAACAAATTATTTTAACAAATTTTGATCATATAATAAGTTCGGTCGAGGGATATGAAAATAAATTAACCAAAGAAAAGGCTGGGTCAGCAAATATTAGGATTTGAAAACAACACTGACCGAACGCCGCAGAGAGCTGTTATCATAACTACGATAAATGAACACTTGATCCAATTATCAACAATATTTAACACATTCCATCGTGAATATGATTTACTGATTACTGCTATAGTAAATGCACAAAAATGGATCTCTGAAACGCACTTGATTAATCCCACACAAGTAGTAAAGTATTTGCAGGCAATGAAAATATATAAAACATAATCACTTTCCATTAACACTGACTGAGAAGAGTGGTTACCATTTATTAAGGACCTCGATGTTTTTATTGCCGGCAACATATTAAGCTATGCGATAAATATTCCCTTAGTGTGTAGTGATTCTGGCCATTACTATTTGAGGTAGATGCAAAGAGAAGATCTGCATACACAGCTTCGGAGAAAGATATTTTGTCGATAGACGATGCAAAGAGATAATATGCTAAATTAAGCAATGATCAGATGGTACGTAAAAATGTAAATCAAAACTATAGGATATGTAACGAAACATTTCTACTAATATCCACATACGACCAAGAAATGTGGGAAGCTAGAGCGCTGCCAGTAGTAACAGACGTACCGAAAAAGTAATCTCACTGAACGAAAGCATACTGACAAAAATTCGTAATAATTGACCGATATTTGCAGCACCAAAAGAAGAAGATCATTACTATCATTTTTAATGATAATGCACTGTATGATATTACTTTTAAAGGGACGGGAAAATTATAGGAAAATGTCGAGGATATGGAGGTCCAAATATTAATACAGTCGGAAAATTTAATAAGAACAAATGTAAATAAGGTATGATATTTTACCAGAGCTGAAACTGGATATTGAATAAAGAGAATAAAAATATAATTTAATTTACGTACGTGTAGAACACGTAGCAAGATAAATCGACGATGTGAAAGCTGCTGGTCATAAACTGGGTGCCTTGCAGGACTAAATAGCATACCATCAGAGAACCCCTTTAGTGGGTTTACAGTGAATACATTTTACGCTGGGGATATTGTGGCTCTGCTATACAAACATTAATTGCATTATGTTGTATATGTAAATATTGCAAATGTTGGCGAGATTGTTTCAAATTTTTACTTAGAACAATGAATGATGATTGGTGTGGTAAGTAATTTGTCAAGAATACTGTCGTAAATCAATACTCTGATCGAACTCCAGTAAGGTACCAACGTGCCCAGACATACGTAGAGAGTAGCGCACTAGTTATTGAAAGAGAGTTAGTGCTGGTAAATTAGAATTAAAAAATACTATCGTATTAATCAAAAGAACTATGTAGATTACCAGTTAAGAATGAGGTAGAGAAAACACTATTACGTGTAATACCACAAACTGACAAAAGATGGAGATATAAAAACCATTGCACAGATGTATAAAAACATGAATAATATTGAAAATTGTAAAATATTCTTGCAAGCTTGTAAACATATAAACTAGTAAGCATAAAAATGAAGGTATAAGAAAATTTACTACAGACTGTGTAAGTGTATATTATGATGTGTCCCAAAGGTAAGATAGTAGCACTGATTTGACGAATGTACAAATTGACGAAAGAGTGTAAAAATACATATGTATGTACAATTTAATGTACACTACTGGCCGGCCACTAAAATTGCTACACCACGAAGATGACGTGCTACAGACGCGAAATTTAACCGACAGGAAGAAGATGCTGTGATATGCAAATGATAAGCTTTTCAAAGCTTTCACACAAGGTTGGTGCTGGTGGCGACACTTACAACGTGCAGACATAAGGAAAGTTTGCAACCGATTTCTCATATACAAACAGCAGCTGACCGGCGTTGCCTGGTGAAATGTTGTTGTGATGTCTCATGTAAGGAGGAGAAATACAGGGCTATTACAAATGATTGAAGCGATTTCATAAATTCACTGTAGCTCCATTCATTGACATATAGTCACGACGCACTACAGATACGTAGAAATGAAGTTTTGCTCGGCTGAAGCCGCACTTCAGGTTTCTGCCGCCAGAGCGCTCGAGAGCGCAGTGGGACAAAATGGCGACAGGAGCCGAGAAAGCGTATGTCGTGCTGGAAATGCACTCACATCAGTCAGTCATAACAGTGCAGCGACACTTCAGGACGAAGTTCAACAAAGATCCACCAACTCCATTCGGCGATGGTATGCGCAGTTTAAAGCTTCTGGATGCCTCTGTAAGGGGAAATCAACGGGGCGGCCTGCAGTGAGCGAAGAAACGGTTGAACGCGTGCGGGCAAGTTTCACACATAGTGATGTGAAAGATTCAGTGTTTAAACCTCCTCTACCAAGAAACATGCCAGAACTGCGAGCTCGCATCAACAATGCTTTCGAACTCATTGATGGGGACATGCTGTGCCGAGTGTGGGAGGAACTTGATTATCGGCTTGATGTCTGCCGAATCACTAAAGGGGCACATATCGAACATTTGTGAATGCCTAAAAAAACTTTTTGAGTTTTTGTATGTGTGTGCAAAGCATTGTGAAAATATCTCAAATAATAAAGTTATTGTAGAGCTGTGAAATCGCTTCAGTCATTTGTAATAACCCTGGAAGTACCATCACGTTTCCGACTTTGATAAAGGTCGGATTGTAGCCTATCGCGATTGCGGTTAATCGTTCGCGACATAGCTGCTCGTGTTGGTCGAGATCCAATGACTGTTAGCAGAATATGGAATCGGTGGGTTCAGGAGAGTAATACAGAACGTCGTGCTGGATCCCAAAGGTCTCGTATCACTAGAAGTCGAGATGACAGGTATCTTATCCACATGGATGTAACGGATCGTGTGGCCACGTCTCGATCCCTGAGTCAACAGATGGGGACGTTTGCAATACAACAACCATCTCCACGAACAGTTCGACGACGTTTGCAGCAGCATGGACTATCAGCACGGAGACCATGGCTGCGGTTACCCTTGACGCTGCATCACAGACAGTAACACCTGCGATGGTGTACTCAACGACGAACCTGGGTGCACGAATGGCAGAACTTCATCTTTCGGATGAATCCAGGTTCTGTATACAGCATCATGATGGTCGCATCCATGTTTGGCGACATCGCAGTGAACGCACATTGGAAACGTGTATTCGTCGTCGCCATACTGGCGTATCACCCGTCGTGATGGTATGGGGTGCCATTGGCTACACGTCTTGGTCACCTCATGTTCGCACTGACGGCACTTTGAACAGTGGACGTTACATTTCACATGTGTTACGACCCGTGGCTCTACCCTTCATTCGATCCCTGCGAAACCCTACATTTCAGCACGATAATGCACGACCGCATGTTGCAGGTCGGGTACGGGCTTTTCTGGATACAGAAAATGTTCGACTGCTGCCCTGGCCAGCACATTCTTCAGATCTCTCACGAACTGAAAATGTCTGGTCAATTGTGGCCGAGCAACTGTCTCGTCACAATACGCCAGTCACTACTCTTGATGAACTGTCGTATCGTGTTGAAGCTGCATGGGCAGCTGTACCTGTACACGCTATCCAAGCTCTGTTTCACTCAATGCCCTGTCGTATCAAGGCCGTTAGTACGGCCATAGGTGGTTGTTCTGGGTACTGATTTCTCAGGATCCATGCACCCAAACTGCATGAAAATGTAATCACATGTCAGTTCTAGTATAATATCTTTGCCCAATGAATACCCGTTTATCATCTACATTTCTTGTTGGTGTAGCAATTTTAAATTCCAGTAGTGTAAATGAAAGTTCAAGAGCTATAGGACAGAGAGAAATTTTGCAGTCTCTAAGGACAGGGAAGGCAATATATTCCCCCAATGCCAGAGGTGTTACAGATGTAGTAAAAAGGGGTACAGCACTGTTGCTACAAAGTTACACTACACTGACTGAAGACGGGAGTGAGTGGCGTGAGTCTCCACCGCTTCCAGCGGCGTAGCTAACGATAACCAGCAGCACAACAGGGCATGTATGGGCGGCAACTAGTAAGCCATCAAAGAATCTAAATACGAGCGACAGACTGCTCCAGAGGATCTCCCTCAGTTATCAGCTTCCGACACAGTCTCTGTGACACTTGGTTGCAGGATCGTATCTTAAATTGCAGGCTACGTCTTGCGTGACAGAACAGTTGCGGAAAGTTATGTTGCTCTCGAACGTGGCTCCTTAGAGCTTTCTCTATACCTCATTATATTCAGGCATTTCAGTATTTATTTAAACTTCCTACATTTCTGCCTTCTCAGCGAATTTCGTAGCCTGCAAAAACTTTCATCTCCAAGATGCACCAAAGAACTTCGACCGACATGCTGAACGGACCCCACGGCCACTTGCTTCAATCGTCCTTCTTAACTCCCTCTCCAGAAGACGAGAGTGAGCCACTTGTCTGGAATCTGTAACAATCTGAGCCTTTAAGTCACTATCATCGACCATACTCCATAGAGACCCGACTAGGCCCCATCCGATTTTCGCCTGTTTTCAGAAATTAAAGAATACCTACGTCCACTTTTCTTTGATGGCGAAAAAGCGGTATGAGCAGAGATAATGTGGTTCCGTCCACAAGTCAAACATTCTACATCGACAGTCTCAGCAAACTGGTCTCTCATTGGGAGACATGTTTTCGTCGCGAGGGTGACTACGTTCAAAAATAAATATGTAGACAGTAGACAAGAAGAAAACAATGTAGAATGTTTTTGATATAAAAAATTTGGAGGCCTTGATTTTCAGCAGGGCCTCATATTTTATACACCCTGCGCTTCTTTACCGCGTCACGTGCCTGCATAGCCAATACACAGCTTTAAACCTCTTGGTGGCCGGTGGCCCAAATAGTTTTGCTGATCATTGTATGTCGCTAGGCTAGGTCAGTTGCCAGAGGTATTGGAGATTTTGTTTGCCTACAGAGCTCGCGTAATAGCTAGTCAAGTTATTACAGATTCCAAATATGAAGTAATCGAAGTTAAAGTGAACATGAAAGATCGGTCAAATATAGCAATTTGGTGGTTTTATGCACAACCCGTTCAGGACTATTAGCGGCAGAGCGCTTCTGGGAAAATAAGGAGAAAGTTTCCTGGCCATGTCACTGTGAAGCGGGAGACTCTACCTCGCTAGCTACAGAATAGGAGAGTCGTGCATCTAAATCTAACGCCAGAGACGTGGTTTTCTATAGGAGTTCTGAATGTTTTTCTCAAAAATACTTCGAGCGCTTGGATAACCGAAGTATGATGAGTTGTCAATGTAGCAACTACGTTCCGAATCAGTTAAAGAAGAGTAGGGAACAGTGGTCATAAGGCATTTCAGTGAGAATAGGGGTAACAAGTAATATTGATGACGGTAATAAAGTATTTTAGCTTTGGAAGGGCAACAAGAAATCAACTGCAGTGAATATGAGTAGTCAAAATAACGCACATGGAGCCAAGGATGTGGAACACAAATCAATAAAACACAAAAGAATTCTACCATACGCCATAGTTCTGCAAGTGTCGATCAGGGCTGTAAGAGATGAGAGTGACCCATCATGCTTCAGTAAACAGGTTAGAAAGTTCCAGGGAAGGCGCAGGTTGTTTGGGCGATAGGACATAAAAAAATTAAAAAATTCTTGGAAGACCTCAGTAACATCCGAGACCACAACAAGATCACTTTTGGGTTAGGAATAGATATTGTCTTGCTCTTCCTCGACATCCTGGTCTGCCGAAAAACTTATGACTGTACAAGCCGTAGTGTATCCAGAGTCTCCAGTGATCTGGGTTATCGGGCGGAAGCCGTTTACGATGGACAATCTTTATACAAGAACTGAGTGTCGTCCGTCAGAATGGTTACAACAACTAAAAAATATTGCAAGAAATTTCAGGAGATATTCCGAAGCACAAATCACTGGGGAAGTATCCTTACAAGATCGCTTTCTTTCCGTTATGTGGCTCAGTGACAGGGAAGAATAACAGGTTACCGTCACTTCTCGGGTGTACAAACTGTGAAAGATAACGCAGACTTCAGAACTCCCGGCATTTACAAGATAACGTATGATAGTGGTCAGACAGTGCGCACGACACAACAGCGTCGGACCGAGCAGGAGAGTTGTCACAGAGTAACATACACGGTATGGGGCCACGCTAAAGAGACACGCGTGAAGCGGCTCCAGAGTCTACACAACTGGGTGATCCGGCTCACCATGCACTCATCCGAGAGAACACCAGCCACCTGGCTCCCAGAGGACCAGCCAGGTGCCTCCACTACCTGAGGTGTTCCACCAGAATGCGCAACTCTCAGTTCAGAAAACGGCGCAATCGCGCTACCTTACTTGCGAGTTGCTTGCAAGTCCTGAACACCACAATGTAGTCTCACTTGCTCCTGTAGCGAAGTTTCGGCAGCACAGTAACCAGGAAACTAGCTCAGGAGGCACAGCTTTATAGATTTGAACTCTGTAATACACCGTAGGGATAGTGGACACCCTGTCATCTCTGCAGCCAATCAGCTACACGGCAGTCAGTGAAAATTTGAAAATAGATGAGGAGCACTTAGCTAAAAGACAATTCACGTACAAGCACTTGATGTGGCTGGAACTCGCAGGATTTCATTAATTTACGAAGGGGTTTCAATAAGTAATGCAATATATCTTTTCCTCGGTCTGTTTTGGTTAAAAAAATACGGAATTTGTGGTTGGATGTAGTGGACTATTATCGCTTCAACTTCATTAGTCATGAACTTCCGGCAGATGGAGGCTATATGTAATGTTCGAAAGGGGTCTGTAACAGAGCAGTGTTCTAAGCAGAGAGTTGTGATTCAGTTACTTTTCACGGAAAAGCAAAGAATCTCAGATGTTCGTAGGCGTCTAAGGAGACCAAGCAGTGAACAAAAATAGTCAGTCGTTGGGAAGGCATCTCATCATTACAGCAACGTTGCACGTTGCACGTTGCACGTTGCACGTTTTCCCGCATGCTGGCCGACCGCACAAAGATATGACTCCTGTAATGCTGGAACGGCTTTAGCGTGTTTGTCACCAGAAAAACGCAAACGAACTTCTCCTTATCCACTAAAGGTCAAGGCCTCACATAAGTCTGCGTTCTCGAGAGTAGCTCCCCAAACGACAATGAAATAATTTCCCTCGTCCGTCTTACAGCAGGGATCTCGCACCTTCTGACTTCCATCTGTTTGGACCAATGAAGGTTATTGATGCAGCAAGATGACAGCTCCGGCGCTGATAAGTACAGTGGTACCATGCGGGCATATAGGCCCTGCCAGCAAGGTGGTGTAAAGCCATCGATCGCATTGAACAGAGATTATGTTGAAAAATAGGGTTTTAACCAAAAGATTAAGGAATGATATGGCGTGTTGGAATCCTGAATAAAATTAACCCGTTTTCAGAAAAAAGTATGTGTTGAATTACTTACTGAACGCCGCTCCTAGAATTCTTGGTTAGAATCAAACCCAATTTTTTTCCGATGCAGTTATCAAAAAGACAGGGAATAGCGACTATGACGCTATTAAGGCGACGAAAGTTACCACCGTCACCGTAGGTAAAAAAATACGTAATGAAACCTGGGACAATACATGTGCTTTTTACATATGACAGACAGTTTTCCATAATCTTCTCAATTATTTTCTAAGGAGAACTTTATTTTTAGGTTCGTAGCTGACAGAGTATTTATTTTTCCAGATACAGAATTTTTCTGGCTACACTTCTTATTTTATTCTTTAGGGGGTCATTCCGTGCTGATCTGTCTTGCTTCCCCAAATTAGTATCTCAGATTCTGATGAAATTTGGCATCTTGATTCCAACTCTTACGGATGTAAGTCCAAAAGTTTTTAGCTCCTGATTTGCAGCAGATAGGAAAATGCTCTCGATCACGGGAGGTTGGTCAAAAATGTCATATGCAGCATTCCGATTTTTTGTCATTTTCAACAGAAGGTTATCTACTAATTATTAGTTGTCACCATGTGAGACTTGCTGTATCATCTCACGCGTAAAGCCGTCCTCCTACGGGACATGCACGGAAACGTGGAGCTGGTTATATCACAGCATGGAATTCCACTTTCGACTGATATGGGGAGCATCAAATGAAAAAGCTGCCATGTCAGATTTTTGTCTCGAGGAGAGGAACGTGGAAAATTAGATGCGATATCGTTTTTACGTCATATGGAGAAGTTAGGAGACCTCATACTGTATTAAGTGGGTTTCTATTAAAACATACTAAATGGTATGAATGTAAGCCGTTCGAAGCGTCAGCAGTCATTTTAGCTATGATTTCATATAATAAACGATAGGAAACTACATACCGATAGATGAAGGATCCCTGTATCTCATTTTTTATTGATATAAGTTGTATGCTATTAAACTGTTTCAATGCTACGGCACAAAGATAATCTACTAAAAGCGCTCGTTTTGATACGATTTATCATGGTAAAATATTAAATAACAACAGGACAGTGCATACAACATAAGGAGGCAGCACTATGTTGATGAAGCCATAGTGTAGTTGATAGAGTTGTGAGCCGACAAGAAAAGGTAGCAGGTTTATGCCCACCTCCTTCCTCACTTTCTCTTTAACTTTTATTTTCTGAAACATACTGAATCATTCTAGCTAATTGAATAGAAGTATTACCTGCTGTAGTCGACGTTATTTACTAAAAATACTTGATGTGCTCCTTTTCTTGTTGCAAACGCCAACGATTTTAATGCTGCTCCAGTGGCTAGTAATCTTAACATAACCGCCAGTTTACATCAGAAAGTAAACGCACGTTACACACTGGACGTTTGTGATTTTAAGAAACTTTCTGTAATATATATATACTACTGGCAATTGCAATTGCTACACTAAGAAGAAATGCAGATGATAAACGGGTATTCATTGGACAAATATATTATACTAGAACTGACATGTGATTACATTTTCATGCAATTTGGGTGCTTAGATCCTGAGAAATCAGTACCCAGAACAACCACATCTGGCCGTAATAGCGGCCTTGATACGCCTGGGCATTGAGTCAAACAGAGCTTGGATGGCCCATGCAGCTTCAACACGATACCACAGTTCATCAAGAGTAGTTACTGGCGTATGTGACGAGCCAGTTGCTCGGCCACAATTGACCAGACGTTTTCAATTGGTGAGAGATCTGAAGAATGTGCAGGCCAGGGCAGCAGACGAACATTTTCTGTATCCAGAAAGGCCCGTAGAGAACCTGCAACATGCGGTCGTGCATTATCCTGCTGAAATCTAGGGTTTCGCAGGGATTGAATGAAGGGTAGAGCCACGGGTCGTAACACATCAGAAATGTAACGTCCACTGTTCAAAGTGCCGTCAGTGCGAACAAAAGTTGATCGAGACGTGTAACCAATGGCACCATGTATCATCACGCCGGGTGATACGCCAGTATGGCGATGACAAATACACGCTTCGAATGTGCGTTCACCGCAATGTCGCCAAACACGGATGCGACCATCATGATCTACATCTACATCTACATCTACATCTATACTCCGCGAGCCACCTTACGGTGTGTGGCGGAGGGTACTTATTGTACCACTATCTGATCCCCCCTTCCCTGTTCCATTCACGAATTGTGCGTGGAAAGAACGACTGCTTGTAAGTCTCCGTATTTGCTCTAATTTCTCGGATCTTTTCGTTGTGATCATTACGCGAGATATATGTGGGCGGTAGTAATATGTTGCCCATCTCTTCCCGGAATGTGCTCTCTCGTAATTTCGATAATAAACCTCTCCGTATTGCGTAACGCCTTTCTTGAAGTGTCCGCCACTGGAGCTTGTTCAGCATCTCCGTAACGCTCTCGCGCTGACTAAATGTCCCCATGACGAATCGCGCTGCTTTTCGCTGGATCATGTCTATCTCTTCTATTAATCCAACCTGGTAAGGGTCCCATACTGATGAGCAATACTCAAGAATCGGACGAACAAGCGTTTTGTAAGCTACTTCTTTCGTCGATGAGTCACATTTTCTTAGAATTCTTCCTATGAATCTCAACCTGGCGCCTGCTTTTCCCACTATTTGTTTTATGTGATCATTCCACTTCAGATCGCTCCGGATAGTAACTCCTAAGTATTTTACGGTCGTTACCGCTTCCAATGATTTACCACCTATGGCATAATCGTACTGGAATGGATTTCTGCCCCTATGTATGCGCATTATATTACATTTATCTACGTTTAGGGAAAGCTGCCAGCTGTCGCACCATGCATTTATCCTCTGCAGGTCCTCCTGGAGTACGTACGAGTCTTCTGATGTTGCTACTTTCTTGTAGACAACCGTGTCATCTGCAAATAGCCTCACGGAGCTACCGATGTTGTCAACTAAGTCATTTATGTATATTGTAAACAATAAAGGTCCTATCACGCTTCCCTGCGGTACTCCCGAAATTACCTCTACATCTGCAGATTTTGAACCGTTAAGAATGACATGTTGTGTTCTTTCTTCTAGGAAATCCTGAATCCAATCACAAACCTGGTCCGATATTCCGTAAGCTCGTATTTTTTTCACTAAACGTAAGTGCGGGACCGTATCAAATGCCTTCCTGAAGTCCAGGAATACGGCATCAATCTGCTCGCCAGTGTCTACGGCACTGTGAATTTCTTGGGCAAATAGGGCGAGCTGAGTTTCACATGATCTCTGTTTGCGGAATCCATGTTGGTTATGATGAAGGAGATTTGTATTATCTAAGAACGTCATAATACGAGAACACAAAACATGTTCCATTATTCTACAACAGATTGACGTAAGCGAAATAGGCCTATAATTATTCGCATCTGATTTATGACCCTTCTTGAAAATGGGAACGACCTGCGCTTTCTTCCAGTCGCTAGGTACTTTACGTTCTTCCAGCGATCTACGATAAATTGCTGATAGAAAGGGGGCAAGTTCTTTAGCATAATCACTGTAGAATCTTAAGGGTATCTCGTCTGGTCCGGATGCTTTTCCGCTACTAAGTGATAGCAGTTGTTTTTCAATTCCGATATCGTTTATTTCAATATTTTCCATTTTGGCGTCCGTGCGACGGCTGAAGTCAGGGACCGTGTTACGATTTTCCGCAGTGAAACAGTTTCGGAACACTGAATTCAGTATTTCTGCCTTTCTTCGGTCGTCCTCTGTTTCGGTTCCATCGTGGTCAACGAGTGACTGAATAGGGGATTTAGATCCGCTTACCGATTTTACATATGACCAAAACTTTTTAGGGTTCTTGTTTAGATTGTTTGCCAATGTTTTATGTTCGAATTCGTTGAATGCTTCTCTCATTGCTCTCTTTACGCTCTTTTTCGCTTCGTTCAGCTTTTCCTTATCAGCTATGATTCGACTACTCTTAAACCTATGATGAAGCTTTCTTTGTTTCCGTAGTACCTTTCGTACATGATTGTTATACCACGGTGGATCTTTCCCCTCGCTTTGGACCTTAGTCGGTACGAACTTATCTAAGGCGTACTGGACGATGTTTCTGAATTTTTTCCATTTTTGTTCCACATCCTCTTCCTCAGAAATGAACGTTTGATGGTGGTCACTCAGATATTCTGCGATTTGTGCCCTATCACTCTTGTTAAGCAAATATATTTTCCTTCCTTTCTTGGCATTTCTTATTACACTTGTAGTCATTGATGCAACCACTGACTTATGATCACTGATACCCTCTTCTACATTGACGGAGTCGAAAAGTTCCGGTCTATTTGTTGCTATGAGGTCTAAAACGTTAGCTTCACGAGTTGGTTCTCTAACTATCTGCTCGAAGTAATTCTCGGACAAGGCAGTCAGGATAATGTCACAAGAGTCTCTGTCCCTCGCTCCAGTTCTGATTGTGTGACTATCCCATTCTATACCTGGTAGATTGAAGTCTCCCCCTATTACAATAGTATGATCACGAAACTTCTTCACGACGTTCTGCAGGTTCTCTCTGAGGCGCTCAACTACTACGGTTGCTGATGCAGGTGGTCTATAGAAGCATCCGACTATCATATCTGACCCACCTTTGATACTTAACTTAACCCAGATTATTTCACATTCGCATTCGCTAATAACTTCACTGGATATTATTGAATTCTTTACTGCTATAAATACTCCTCCACCATTGGCGTTTATCCTATCCTTGCGGTATATATTCCATTCTGTGTCTAGGATTTCGTTACTGTTCACTTCCGGTTTTAACCAACTTTCCGTTCCTAATACTATATGCGCACTATTTCCTTCAATAAGAGATACTAATTCAGGAACCTTGCCCTGGATACTCCTGCAGTTTACCAATATTACGTTAACTTTTCCTGTTTTTGGT
Source organism: Schistocerca serialis cubense (assembly GCF_023864345.2). NCBI lineage: Eukaryota > Metazoa > Arthropoda > Insecta > Orthoptera > Acrididae > Schistocerca > Schistocerca serialis. The sequence continues at coordinate 377,547,243 of NC_064644.1, read as the reverse complement.
CTCTGAGGACGGACATTCTTTATCAACGATGATAATGTCCTCTCTGGTAAGCCGTCAGGTATTTTATCGTTTCGCCCAAGGGGGGGTCCCTCTAACCTAAAAAACCCCCGTGTGCACGCCACACGTACTCTGCTACCCTAGTAGCTGCTTCCGGTGTGTAGTGCACGCCTGACCTGTCTAGGGGGGCCCTACAGTTCTCCACCCAATAACGGAGGTCGATGAATTTGCAACCATTATAGTCGCAGAGTCGTCTGAGCCTCTGGTTTAGACCCTCCACACGGCTCCAAACCAGAGGACCGCGATCGACTCTGGGCACTATGCTGCAGATATTAAGCTCAGCTTGCACTCCGCGTGCGATGCTGGTTGTCTTCACCAAATCAGCCAGCCGCCGGAAGGAACCAAGGATGGCCTCAGAACCCAAGCGGCAGGCGTCATTCGTTCCGACATGTGCTACTATCTGCAGCCGGTCACACCCAGTGCGTTCAATAGCTGCCGGAAGGGCCTCCTCCACATTACGGACGAGACCCCCCGGCAAGCACACCGAGTGCACACTGGCATTCTTCCCCGACCTACCCGCTATTTTCCTGAGGGGCTCCATAACCCGCCTAACGTTGGAGCTCCCTATAACTAATAGGCCCGCCCTCTGTGACTGTCGGGACCTTGCCGGAGAATCGGCCACTGGCCCAACAGGCGAGGCACCCTGTGGTGGCTCGGAAACGATGTCATCACCACTAGGAAGCACCCCGTACCTGTTGGAAAGGGGCAAGGCAGCTGCCACGCGGCCAGATCCCACCTTCGCCTTTCGGCCAGGCACGCGCGAGCCCACCACTGTCCGCCATTCACCCTGGAGTGATGGCTGACCGGTAAGATGCTCACTGCCGGAAGACGCAGCGACATCAGGGGTTCCATGTGATTCCAAGGCCACCGAAGTAGGCATAGGTCTCACCACAGTTGCCCCAACGCCACTACGAGCCGACGCCTGCGCCTCGAGCTCGATGAGCCTAACAGACAAAGCCTCCACCTGCCCCCGAAGAGTGGCCAATTCTCCTTGCGTCCGCTCACAACAACCACAGCCCCTACACATGACTATGTTTACCCTACTCTATACGGTGACAAATTCCCAAGATAATCTTCTGATGAGCTACTCTGATAATCAAGAAACACTCACTGAAATACGAGACGCGAAAACTACGCTAGGTTTTCCCAGAAAAACTATGATGCTGTAAACAGAATGTGGATTCATGAAATGACGTTTTGCCATTCGTGCACCCAGGTTCGTCGTTGAGTTCACCATCGTAGACGCTCTTGTCTGTGATGCAGCGTCAAGGGTAACTGCAGCCATGGTCTCCGCGCTGATAGTCCATGCTGCTGCAAACGTCGTGGAACTGTTCGTGCAGATGGTTGTTGTCTTGCAATCGTCCCCATCTGTTGACTCAGGGATCGAGACGTGGCTGCACGATCCGTTAAAGCCAGGCTGATAAGATGCCTGTGATCTCGACTGCTAGTGATACGAGGCCGTTGGGATCCAGCAGGGCGTTCCGTATTACCATCCTGAACCTACCGAATCTATATTCTGCTAACAGTAATTTGATTTCGACCAACGCGAGCAACAATGTCACTATACGATAAACCGCAATCGCGCTAGGTTACAGTCCGACCTTTATCAAAGTCGGAAACGTGATGGTACGCATTTCTCCTCCTTACACGAGTCATCACAACAACGTTTCACCAGGAAACGCCGGTCAACTGCTCTTTGTGTATGAGAAATCGGTGGTGTAGCAATTTTAATGGGCAGTAGTATATATATATATATATATATATATATATATATATATATATATATATATATATATATCACCGTACTTTAACTATATTCAATTTAAAACCGGAAATGGGATGGAGATTCAGTTGAGTTAACGAATAACTCGTATATCAGGTAGTCGTACAGCAATATTCGCTGTTCGAGCAATCGTCGAGTGTAGGATATACTTTGCCATTTCCTCTGCTTTTCTTTGACAGTCGCTAAGAGAGTGAACGCAGGTATTTTACGCGGTCCATTATTGTAAAGAGGCGGTGTCATTTAGGCGCCAGATGTCGTAGACTGCAGCTGGAGAGCGCTGAGGGCGCAAATCACGGTAAGGAGAACGTTCCGTGAGAAGTAACAGGTCGTTTCAAGGCGTGCAGCAACCACGAGCACATCCGGTATCAGGAAGACTTAACATTAGTAAAGAAGCTACGAACTGTAGCTTCAGTGTTGAAGAACGCTGTTACCGTGCACGTTCAAAATTTCTCCAGTCAAATATTTTTTTTCCAAAGGTTGCTTATTAACTTTTCCTAAACGTTTTAGAAAGTCTGCCAAAGTAACTAAGCCCTAGGTATTACAATTACATCGTTTCAGAGATATAGTAAGGTGAATGTAGTTTCAAAAAATATCGTAGCAAATGTTACTCCTTTTTTAGAAACCCAATATTTCGAACTAGCATGGCTTGTAGACTTCTATGATCAGATAGCCGTATCTTAGATGCAACCACAACGGAGTGGTGTCTGTGGAGAAGATAGACTTACCTCTGGTTCCTTGAAGTGAAGCAGTAGCCTCTGCAATGTTGCAGGCGTACTTTCCTCGGTAACTGACTATTGTAGCCACGTGGCATTAGCTAAAAAGGCCTTGATACGTTGGTATTTAGAATAGATAAAATCATGGGGAAACTACGGCCGTTGTAGTTCCTGTGAACATGCAACTCTACCGGACTGTGACGAATGCATACTCGTGCGTAAAATATTCCCGAGGTAAAATAGTTCTCCGATCGGATCTCTGGGCGGTGAGTCTGTTGCCATCAATAGAAACAAAACTGGCGCTCTACAGTTCTCAGTGTAGAATGACAGATGCCTTCATTTGGTTGGTGGTTTAGAAGATTAAAAAAGGAAAATGGATGGGTTGAAGTGAGATATACGGTCGCAGGTTCGAATCCTGCCTCGGGCGTGGATGTGTGTGATGTACTTAGATTAGTTAAGTTTAAGTAGTTCTAAGTTCTAGGGGACTGATGACCTCAGATGTTAAGTCCCATAGTGCTTAGAGCCATTTGAACTTTTTTTTTTTTTTTTAAGTTAGATACTGTACGAATTTGTGAAGTGCGGTGGAAGGAAGAACGGGACTTCTGGTGTAGTGAGTATAGGATTATAAAAACAAAAGCAAGTATGGGTAATGCAAGACTGGGTCTAATATAATCTGCATATACATCAGAATGATTACCCTGAAATACACAATTCAGTACCTGGCAACGGTTCTTCATCGAACCACCACCAAGCTACTTCTCTAGCGTTCCACTCTCGAACAGCCCGCGGGAGAAGCTAACATCTAATTCTTTCCGTGTGAGCTCTAATGTCTCTTACTGTATTATGATGATCAGTTCTCACTACGTACGTGGGCGCCAACAAAATACTTTTACACTCTGAGGAGAATTGTGGTTGAAACTTCGTGAGGAGATCCTGCTGCAACGAAAATCTCCTTTGTTTTATTGTTTGCTACCCCAGTGAGCGTATGATATGCGTCGCACACTCACCCGTGTTTCGCGACATTACAAAACGAGAAACGAGCTGCCCTTCTTCAGACATTTTCGATGTCATTCGTCAATCCTATCTGATGTGGATCCCACACCACACAGCAATACCCCAGGAGAAGGCACATAAACGTAGTGTAAGCAGTATTTTTAGTAGACCTGTTGCATTTTCTAAGTGTTCTTCCATAATTCGCTATGTTTGGTTTACTTTCCATACAACATTATATATGTGATAGTTCCAATATAAGCTGTATGTAATTGTAAGCCCAAAGTATAAGTAAGAAAATAAGTGCACGAGTAAGTTACTACGAGCAACATAATGTACGCATTACTATAGTGAAAACAGACACTAACTCGACACCCATCACAGTAGTACTAGTTAATATGGTGACAACCTCCACAAATGGAGATAACATAAATTAATCAAATCGTAATGGATAAAAAATTGAAATATGGTTAGAGACATCAGTGCGATAGGAGGAAAAGGACGAGAGGGGAAAAACAGTAGGAGAGCGCGGACTGTTGGAGGCGATGAAGGGTAAAGCCTCCCGGTACAGTTTTGCACATATCATAATTTAATCATACTAAACAGAATTTAATGACACTAATACTTGGTTAAAAAATCACGAAATAAAGTTGTATAACTGAAAGACGCCTGAAGACACTGGAAGGACACAAATAAAATATATAATTGTTAGACGGAGATTTTTAGACCAGATTTGAAACTGCAAACAAATGCCAGGGGCAATTGTTAACACTTGACATAATTTTTCGTTATTAACTCCAGATCACAAAAGAAAAAAAATGAAAGAAATGTAGGAATATAAGAAGGTGAGACCTAAATAACCTGAAAGAGTCAAAAGTTGTTGACATATACAGAGTGAACATTAGGCAACATCGGACTGAAACAGAGCAAAAGAATAATCTGTAACAGAAGACAAATGGATAGTTTCGAGAGATGAAGTAGTGAAAGCAGTAGAGGACCAAACAAGCAAAAAGACAGGGCCAAGTAGATATCCTTGGATAACGTACGAGATACTCATTTGAATGATGACAGAAAGAAATAGGAAAATGGAGTAAATGAGGCACGCAAAAGGGAATACTTGTGTTTACTCAGTAAGATTGACGTAAGGTCCAAAATCGCGAAACAGAAATGACTAGACGAGAAATGCAAGGCTGTAGAGGCATGTATGACTATGGGAAAGATAGATGCAGCATATAGGAAAAATGAGACACCTTTGGAGGAAACAGAAGTATCTGCATGAATAATAAGAGCTCAAAAGGCAAGCTTTTACTATGCAAAAAAGGGAATACTGAAAGATGGAAGGAATACATAGAGGGTCTATGTGAGCGAAAAGAAACTTGAAGCCAATATTGCTGAAAGAGAAGAGGAAGTGAAGGAAGATTAAAATGGATATGTGATATTGGGAGAAGTATTTGACGAAGGTATCAAAGACTTGAATCAGACGACATTGTGTCAGAAAAATTCAGATCCTTAGAACAGGCGACGACAAAAGTATTTCGCCTTGTGTACAAATATGTCAAACAGGAGAAATACCCTGAGACCTTAAGATAAATGTAATAAATCCTGTTCCAAAGCAAGTAGATGCTGACAAGTGTGAATATCAGTGAAACATCAGTTTTATAAGTCTTGGTTGCAAAATACTGACTCGAATTATTTGCATAAAACTTATATAATCGGTAGAAGATGACCTCGGGGTCAATCAGTTTAGATTCCAGGGAAGTATAGGAACACGCGAGGCCATACTGCCTTCGTTGTTAGAAGACAGAATTATGAAAGGGAAAATTACTTTTATAGTAGTGTGTAGACTTAAAAATTCGTTTTGGCAAAGTCTACTGAAACACATTATTTAAAATTATGGAGACAGCATCCGTAAAACACGGGGAGTGGAAAATCAGCTGCAATTTGTGCAGAATCCCATTGCAGTTAAAGAGTCGAAGAACATGAAAGCAAAGCAGAAGTGGGAAAGGGGTGAGGCAGGGTTGTGGTCTATCCTCTTTGTTATTCAATCTGTACATTGCGCAGTCAGTCAAGGAAACCAAGGAGGTACTATGAAGTCCAGGGAGAGGAATACATTGAAGATAACCAAGCTGCACCACACCTAGTCATTCATGATGAAGCGCTGGGGATCAAAACACAGAATACGTTATACCATTGTACCATCGGTATAATAGTTGTATAAGTACCAGAGCTCCAAACGCTAATAGAAAGTACTGAAGCTCAAATCGTTATAGGTTCTGAAAGCTGGCTAAAGCCTGAGATAAGTTCAGCCGAAATTTTTAGATAGGACCTAATGGGGTTCTGAAAGGTTAGGCTAAACACAGTTGGCTGTTGCGTGTTTGTTGCTGTTAGAAGTAGTTTATCTTGTGGCAAAAATGAAGTAGATAGTTCCTGTTAGTTAATATGGGCAGAGGTCCTTTTTGGCAACCGGAATAAAATAGTAACTGGATCCCTTCACCAATCTCCCAACTCAGTGACACAATTGCTGAAAGATTCAGAGAAAACTTGAGTTTTATTTCAAATACGTGCCTGAATCCTACAATCACAGTTGGTTGTGACTTTAATTTACTCCAGATATGTTGGCAACAGAACATATTTAAATCCGGAGGTACGCATAAAAAATCATCCGAAATTGAGCCAAACACATTCTCTGATAATTATTTCGAGCGGTTAGTTCTTGAGCCCACGCGAATAGTAAACGGTTATCAAAACCTGTTTGACCTTTTACCTATAATCCTAAGCAAATAATGAGCATCAAAACGGATACAGGGATTAGTGAGCATAGAGTTTTCTTAGCGAGACTGAATATTGTAACCCTAAAATCCCCAAAAATAAACGAAAAATATGCCTATCCAAAAAAGTAGATAAAAATTCACTTGACGCCTTCCTGAGAGACTATTTCTCCTCCTTCCAAATTAAGAATGTAAGCGTAGACTAGATGTTTCTTGAATTCGAAGAAATAGTATCGACAGCAATTGAGAGATTTATACCAAATAAATTAACAAACGACATAAAATGGGTTACAACGCTGTTGCTGAAACAACGAAACAAGCTTCTGAAACGTAAACGAACGCAAAATTTCCATGATTGACGAGGTTTAACAGTAGATTGAAATTTAGCTCGCACTTCAATGCGAGATGCTTATAGTAGTTTCTATAACGAAACTTTGTCTCCAGACCTGCCAGAAAATCCAAAGAGATTCTGATCCTATCTGTAGTATGGTAGCGGCGAGACACAATCAATGTTCTCTGCGCTGTAGCTTAGGAAATACTGTCGACGACAGTGCTGCCAAAGCAGAGTTACTAAACACAGCCTTCCGAAATTCATTCAACAAACAATATGAAGTAAATATTCCATACCTGGAATCAAGAGCAGCTGCCAACATGAGTAACTTAGAAGTAGATATTCACGGAGTAGTGAAGAAACTTAAATTACTTAATTAAAGCAATTATACCAACTGGGTTCGTTTCAGAGTATGCTGATGCAATAGCTCCAAATTTATTTATTTATTTATTGAATCATCAGTCTTCTGACTGGTTTGATGTGGCCCACCACGAATTGCTCTCCTGCGCCAAACTCTTCATCGCAGAGTAGCACTTGCAACCTACTCCTTAATTATTTGCTGGATGTATTCCAGTCTCTGATTCCTCTACAGTTTTTGCCCTCTACGACTCCCTCTAGTACCATGGAAGTCATTCCCTTATGTCTTAACAGATGTCCTATCTCCTGTCCCTTCTCCTTGTCAATGTCTTCCACATATTACTTTCCTCTCCGATTGTGTGCAGAACCTCCTCATTCCTCATCTTATCTCTCCACCTAATTTTCAACATTCGTCTGTAGCACCACATCTCAAATGCTTCGTTTCTCTTCTGTTGGGATTTTCCCACAGTCCATGTTTCACTGCCATTCAATATTGTGCTCCAAACGTATATTCTCAGAAATTTCTTCCTCAAATTAAGGCTTATGTTTGACACTAGTAGACTTTTCTTGGCAGGGAATGCTCTCTTTTGGCAGTGCTAGTCGTCTTTCTATGTCCTCCTTGATCTGTCCATCAAGGGTTATTTTACTGCCTAGGTATCATAACTCCTTAACGTCGTCTACTTTGTGATCACCAATACTGATGTTAAGTTTCTCGCTGTTCTCATTTCTGCTACTTCTCGCTTTTCCTTTCATCTTTGTTCTTCTCACTGAAATTATTTCACCTTGAATTTTAGTCCCACTCTTGAACATTTCTTTTATTTCCGTAATTTGTTTTTCAGTGTAGATATTTAACAGCAGGGGCACTTCGTTCTTCGTCTCCCACTATTACTGTCCCGTTTTGGTTCTTGTACAGATTGTATATTAGGCGTCTTATCCCTGTTTTTCTCAGAATTTCGAACATCTTACACCATTTTACACAGTCGAATGCTTTTTGCAGATCGACATATCCTATGAACATATATTGATTTTTCTTCAGTCTTCGTTCCATTATCACCTGCAACTCTTTATGTAGCCTGTTGTGTGGAGGAAAATAGTTGTTTGAGGTAATGAGTCGAATGAGAGAAATAAGCTCTTGGGCTTCATCTGGATTTAATTTCTCACATCTTGTCATGTGCCATATCTATAGTTTTTTGAGCGGTAACATTACTATAAAGATATTTTATGTCGACAGAAGCTGAGCACATAAAGGGCAGGAGCATTTTCTTCGTATTCGTTCAACTAATACTCTCCAGTTGGGAATAGAGTAGCAGGTTTCAAAGGTCTAAAATCCTTTGAGCATTTTGAATATAAAACGGGCAACGGGTTTAGCAGGGCTGTCTGTACAGTGCCATAATGCTGCATACTGTAATGGAATGAAATAAAAAGAACTTATGATATTTAAGGGCCCCTGCTACATTTATTCATAACATTCAATACAAGTTTTGTGCCCATCACTTTGGGAACTTTTTACAGTCGAGGGTCTAAAAAACATTATGCCGCTATTGAGGTGCAGTTCGATATTAAAGGCTTATGCATTTACAAAGTTGGAGGAAACCTGTCGGAATGCAGACAGAATATGACAACTGTAATGCTCGTCTTTAGTAATTGTATCAGTGTCAATATCTTCAAAATGTGACTTAAAAATTATCTGCTTGTACACTTACAACTAAACACGACTGAAGTAAATTTTCCTCTCGCCTCAAGAAAGTGGGATATTACCTTGGGCTTGATATTACCCAGTACCTTACGTGAAACTTCCGCGGCGTTTAAAATTCAATGGAAGTTCTCCCTCATACCTTACGAGGCTAACACTCCTAGAAGAGAGAAAGTTGCGAGTAATAGCTCATCCAAAGCGGGAGTAATTCTCATAAGTTACGAAGGTAGGATATGAGGTACTGGCAGAAGTGAAGGTGTGAGGGAGGGTTATGAGCCGTGATCGATTAGCTAAGCGGCAGAGGACTTGCCTGGGAAAGGCAAACCTCCCGAATTCGAGTCCCTGTCTGGCAGAGAGTTTTAATCTGTCAGGAAGGTTAAGATCGGAGGACACTCCGCTGCTGAGTGAAGATTCTTTCAAGTAACTCACAACGAAAAAATGGTTCTAATGGCTCTGAGCACTATGGGACTTAACATCTGTGGTCATCAGTCCCCTAGAACTTAGAACTACTTAAACCTAACGAACCTAAGGACATCACACACATCCACGCCCGAGGCAGGATTCGAACCTGCGACCGTAGCGGTCACGCGGTTCCAGACTGAAGCGCCTAGAACCGCACGGCCACACCGGCCGGCTAACTCACAACGAGGTCACTTATATAAAAGACTGTACAGAGTACGTTTCTAGCACATCACGGGGCTTGAAGTGTAGACTTTGGACTGTACTGTACTGCTGTGGTGCGTCCATATGTGGATTACAGCTGCATGTGCTCCGGTTAAGCAGCGGTCAGCAATCCTTGAAGACTTAATGCATAGCAACATTAAGCTTTACAAATTGTTGTGGAGCTCTTGTTGTCCACCCACCCCAATGCTCTTCTAGATGGAAGCAATGAGATGCTACTTGGCTCGAGGCTTAATTAAACAGACTATGGATCCTGAGGGAAACACTTTCAGTTTAAGGACTATGCAACTGCATAAAATGTTCAGCACCTACTAGTGCGCTGCGGTCGCAGGTTAGAATCCTCCCTTGGGCATGGATGTGTGTGATGTCCTTAGGTTGGTTAGGTTTAAGTAGTTCTAAGTTCTAGGGGACTGATGACCTAAGAAGTTAAGTCCCATAGTGCTCAGAGCCATTTGAACCATTTGAACCTACTAGTAAGATGTTTCCTTAATCAGTAGTGGTTCCTCGAGAAATTTCCTCCGATGTGCACTTTTCTCAACAACCCTCTGCATTCAACACTTTAAAACACTTTTAAACTGCGTTATTGTGTATCATACCTATTCTCCAGATCAGAACGCTTTAGGCGTGGGTGCTAATGGAGACGAGCGGAAATTGCTTACTGACAATCTACTTGAATGTTTGATATCATACGTTTTTACATGGATGGCTCAAAACCTGAAATGGACGGAATGTCCACTTTTCTACGAAAGAACTCAATACTGCGGCCAGTTAAGCTTCCCTTCGACGTATTGATGATGATACCTAAACCTATGGCTATCAGGCAAGGAGTGATACACGCGAAAACTGTACTGGAAGACGTACACATCAAGAACAGTTTTGCATCACCTCGGTTCAGAGAGTTTCGGAATCTGTACAGAAAATTAGAATGGATATCGGCATAAACACCATTTCCGCCCTTTTCAGTGGTCAAAAATACCACGCATTGCTTGTTGTACCACCATACAGTGAAACCTTCAGAGGTGGTGGCCCAGATTGCTGTACGCACCGGTACCTCAAATAGGCAATAGCATGCCCTCTTGCATTGCTGCATGCCCGTATTCGTCGTGGCATACTATACACAAGTTTATCAAGGCAATGTTGATCCAAATTATCCCACCTCTCAACGGCGATTCGGTGTAGATATCTCAGAGTGGTTGGTGGCTCACGTTGTCCATAAACAGCCCTTTTAAAATCTATTTCAGGCACGTTCGATAGGGTTCATGTCTGGAGAACATGCTGGCCACTCCAATCGAGCGATGTCGTTATCCTGAAGGAAGTCTATCACAAGATGTGCAAGATAGGGGCGCGATTTTTCGTTCATGAAGACGCATGCCTCGCCAATATGCTGCCGATATGGTCGCACTATCGGTAGGAGGATGGCATTCAAGTATCGTATAGTCGTTACGGCGCCTTCAATGACCACCAGCTACGTACGTCGGCCCCACATAATGCCATCCCAAAACACCTCCACCTTGCAGGACAGTGTGTGTAAGGCGTTCAGCCTGACCCAAACACAACTCTGACGATTGTCGGTGGCGTTGCTGTCAGCGTCCCTCCGAGCCATAATCCGTAGACAGAGGTCATCCACTGCAGTGGTAGCCCTTACGCAACCGGGGCGAGGCATGTCATCGACAGTTCCTGTCTCTCTGTATCTCCTACAGTCTGAAGAACATCGCTTTGGTTCACTCCGAGACTCCTGGACGCTTCCCTTGTTGAGAACCCTTCCTGGCACAAAATAACAATGCGGACGCGATCGACCCGCGGTATGACCGTCTAGTCGTGGTTGAACTACAGACAACACGAGCCGTGTACCTCCTTCCTGGTGGAATGACTGGAACTGATCGGCTGTCTAACCCCCTCCGTCTAACAGGTGCTGCTGATGGAGGTTGTTTACATCTTTGGGCGGGTTTAGTGACACCTCTGAAGTACTGTGTCTATGTTACAACATCCACAGTCAACCGTCTATCTTCATGAGTTCTGGGAACCAGGACGATGCAAAACTTTTTTGATGTGTGTAATATTAATCCTATCAGAAGAACACCCACCATTATGTGTTATAACAATTTTTTTCAATAATAATACCAATAAGCATAGATGAATGAAAATCCGAAATACTTACAGCAAGCAACCAAACGACACAGTGCAGTGGTTGGCACACTAGACTCGCATTCGCGGGGACGAGGGTCAAACTCGCGTCCGGCCATTCTGATTTAGGTTTTCCGTGATTTCCTTAAATCGCTTCAGTCCAATGTAGGATGGTTCCTTCGAAATGGCACGGCCGACTTTGTTCCCTAATCCGATGGGACCGATGACCTCACTATTTGGTCCCCACCCTCAAATCAATTAACCAATCCAGCAACCAACTTCTTTGACAACATTTCAAGAAAAATTTGAACTTCTTGTTACAGTCAGAAATGTACTCTTCCCAGTCACATGCGAAAATTGTTCGGCTATGATTTGACCATGGGTGCTTCCTCGAGAATCTTTGCCACCTTTGTTGAAGTACTGTCCCTAAGTAAAACTGAGGAGTGGAGGTGATGGAGATGATCGCCTACGCCCATTGATTCTCAAGATAAATATGATCATGTTAATAGTTCTTAAATTAACTTATGTACTCCACATAAATATCAAGACTTTGGTTGCAACTAATGAATTTATGTGAGCTTTTAATAAAAAAAGTACATACATGTAACGGAGAAATTTACCTCTTACGAAGGGCTGGGAGGGGGTGGTGTAGATAGAAAGAGAGAAAGGAAGGACTAGGTGGACAGACAGCATGGGGAGAAAGAGATCGACAGACAGAGTAGACAAAGTGGACAAAGTGGGGAGGGGAGGATGGAGAGAGGGGGAAGGACGAGGTAGACAAGAGAGAGGTGTAGGAGGAAATAGACATAAAACGCGGAAGAGGAGTTGCAGTGAGAAATAGGGGAAGAGGAGATGGAGAGAGGGGGAGATGAGTAGAAGGAACAGGAGGAGGTCGTAGGAGGTGGGAGGAGAAGATGGACATAGCAGTGGAAAGTGTTGGACGAAGATGGCAGATGGGCAATGGGGAAGTATAGAAGGAAGAGGGGCCTACGAGGGTAAAGCTGCACATGAAAAGCTGGTATACAAATAAAACAAAAAAATAAAAATATGCTATAAACAATTTAATGATCCAGCTCTTATGATCCAAATGAAACTCGTTATAATTAGGTCTTCCTTGAGCTGAACACCCAATGCTTCCATTCCTAAGGTATCACCATGTTCGCCAGAGAAGCTCTCTCTGGCCATTGTGATGCCTGCATTGTAATTCTGCAAAGAGTTGTAGCAGCTGGCAATCAGAGGCCGAATGTTGACACACATGAAATTCATCACATGTATAGACGTATTTCCTCTTAGCTGCATGTTCCACACAACATGGTAAAATAACATAGGTCTCTGGAAAATTTACTATCTGCAAGTCCCTAAATAAGAATTTACAAGTGACAGGAATCCATGACCTAAAACAGCCAGTTGGCCGTAAGACTGGAGAGCTCCCTTTCTTTTGCGTTTCTGACGGCACCTATGTTGAGAATCTGGTGTGACATTATGCTCAGGATTTGTAAAATGTTTGTCCCAAGAAAACCAATAGCCAACTGGTGCACACTTCCAATAATTACATTATTGAAACACATTTAGAGGCCATCCCAAAAAATTTTCTTGTTGCTGGAATAGCTGAAACTGGCAATATCGCGGAATAGATTTGGCAATTTTATGGTCACTTACTTATTTACTCGAGTGATACAGATTTCTTGATAAATTAACTTGATGTTTTTTTCTCGTTTTGATAAAATATTCTGACCAATTACTATGTAATATGTGGCATTCAGTAAAAAATCTTAATTTTTCAACTGTAAGAAGATTATTTTATGTGCAGAATATCAATTGCTACTATCGCTGAAGAGGTTGTAAACTTCGTATACCTTTTTTTTCATTTATTTTTTCTCCCTTAGTGCTACTGAAAGTGACCACAACGAAATTCATTAACAAACTCTTAACTACACCTTAGATTTTGTGTTACCCATCTTGTAGAATACACAACCAGTACTTGATAATTATCAGCCCTTTGCCAGAATGTCTCAATTTACAATAATAGGTACTATATTAGTGTTATAGATTCGTCCAGATGAGCTTCTATTTCACTTATGGTGGAGCTTTAAAAAAGGAGGAACTGGATGTTCGCCACATAGAATATCTGCTTATAATGAGTACAAAGTCATGAGCGAGCAACTAGCATGTCGCATGTTTGAAACCTAGCAGCTGGATCAGGATCAGAGGAGAAAGCTGATGATTGAATTTTCGTGGGAAAAATCCGATACAACGAAAAACGCCTTTGTTTTAATCATGTCCACCCCAAATCCTGTATTCGTGATTCTGTCTCTCCCCTATTTCTCGATAGTACAAAACGTGCTACTCTTTTTTTTTTTAACTTTCTCGATGTACTCCGTTTATCCTATCCGATAAGGCTGCCAAATTGCGCAGCTGTACTCCAAAAATAAACGGACAAGCGTGGTATAGGCCGTCTTTTTAGTAGATCTGTTACATTCTCTAAGTGTCCGCCCCCGGTAGCTGAGTGATGTCAATCCTAAGGGCCCGGATTCGATTCCCGGCTGGGTCAGAGATTCTCTCCGCTCAGGGACTGGGTGTTGTGTTGTCCTAATCATCATCATTACATCCCCATCGACGCGCAAATCGCCGAAGTGGCGTTAAATCGAACGACTTGCACCAGGCGAACGGTCTACCCGACGGGGGGCCCCAGTCACACGACATTTTCAAAAGCCGGCACGGTAGCTCAGCGTGTTCGGTCAGAGGGTTAGCTGCCCTCTGTAATAAAAAAAAAAACTGAGTTAACCGATCAACGACGAACTTAAACGGGTGTCTTACGACGTGCGCCCCGAGCAGATGCAACGAACGAAAGCGAACAAAATGAAACAAAAAAAAGTGGTCAGCGCGACGGACTGTCAATCCTAAGGGCCCTGGTTCGATTCCCGGCTGGGTCGGGGATTCTCTCCGCTTAGGGACTGGGTGTTGTGTTGTCCTAATCATCATCATTTCATCCCCATCGACGTGCAAATCGCCGAAGTAGCGTCAAATCGAAAGACTTGCACCAGGCGAACGGTCTACCCGACGGGACGCCGTCGTCACACGACTTTTTTTTAATTTTCTTTCTGCCAATAAAACACAGTCTTTGGTTCTGCTTCCCCACAACATTTTCTATGTGTTCCCTCCAATTCACGTTGTTCGTAATTGCAATTACTGGGTATTTAGTTCAATTTACGGCCTTTAGGTTTGACTGATTTACCGTATAACCGAAGTTACGTTGATTCCTTTTAGCACTCATGTGGATGGAATCAAACAGTTCATTATTTAGGGTCAATTGCCCATTTTCGCACCACACACGTATCTTTTCTTAACCGATTTGTTTTCACCTTCTGATGACTTTACTAGACGATAAACGAGAGCATCATCTGCAAACAACCTAAGACGACTAAATCGTTTAAATAGACAAGGAACAACAGAAGGCCTATAAGGCTACCTTGGAAAACTCCAGAAATCACTTCTGTTTTGTTGGATGTCTTTCCGTTAATTGCTACGAACTGTGCGGTCTCACACAGGAAGTCACGAATCCAGTCACGTAAGAGACGATATTCCATAAGCAAGCAATTTCACTACAAGCCTTTCGATTCCCGGAAATCTAGAAATACGGAATCAATCTGGAATCCCTTGTCAATAGTACTCAACACTCCGTTTGAGTTAAGGGCTAGTTGTGTTACAAAAAAACGAAGTTCTCTAAACCCATGTTGACTGTGTGTCCATAGGCCATTCTCTTCGAGATAATTCATAACGTTCGGACACAATATATGTTTCAAAATCCTGCTGCATATCGTCGTTTCGACGTTAATGAATAATCAACGAAAGGATAAAAGATTAAATAATTAACGAAAGGATAACGTTCTACGTGGCAGAGCGTGGAATTTCAGAAGCTTGAATGTGGCAGGGAAGCTAGAAAATCTGAAAAGGGAAATACAAAGGCTCAGGCGGGATATAGTAGGGATCAGTTGAGTGGAATGGAAAGAAGACAATGATATCTCATCAAATGAGTAATGAGTGACATCAATAGCAGCAGAAGATGAGTTAACCGGAGCAGGATTTGTTATGACTAGGAAGGTAGGACAGAGAGTGTTCAAAAATGGCTCTGAGCACTATGGGACTTAACTTCTAAGGTCATCAGTCCCCTAGAACTTAGAACTACTTAAACTAACCTAAGGACATCACACGCATCCATGCCCGAGGCAGGATTCGAACCTGCGACCGTAGCGGTCGCTCGGTTGCGGACTGTAGCGCCTAGAACCGCTCGGCCACCCCGGCCGGCGCAGAGAATATGTTACGGTGAACAGTTCAGTGGTAGGATTGTTCTTATCAAATCGACATTAAACCAAAACCGACAGCTTCAGGTATAGATGCCTACGTCACTAGCTGAAGATGAAGAGATAGAGAAAGTATATGAGGATGTTGGAAGAGTAATACAGTAGTCTACATAAAGGAGATGAAAATCTAATAGTCATGGGGCACTTGAATGCAATTGTAGGGGAAGGAGTAGAACAGGTTACGGGGGAATACCGGCTTAGGACAAGGAATGAGAGAGGAGATGCGAGACGTGTTGGTGATACTTCGCTCTCAGTTCCAGGCGGTGAAGGCTTCGGTTACACAGCCTGAAGCTGCAGTGGATGGGCATCGCTGTTGTGGTCCGGTCCTCACCGGCGGCCAGCCCAGTTACTGCTCACACTGAAATTGACCCCTCACCTGTGGTCGAGTGGGAGGTCACCTCGGGGCGTAGCAGGCGGCGAAACACTTCCTAGGGAGCCGCATGTAAGACCTCTCCGGTTAATCTGACAAACAGATTCCAGGTGCTGTCTGTGGCTGACACTGACGCACAACCATATGCAGTCGCCCGTCCTGTTTCAGAGGAAACCTCTCAGCCGGCAAGATCCGGGCAGTCACAGGGGGTGGGATTATTGGTATTTGGAATCTCCCATGTTAGGTACGTAGATGCCAAGAAGGGGAAGAAAGCCAATGTGCACTCCGTGTGTATACCGGGTGTCATTCCAGACGTGTAAAGGGTCCTTCCGGATAGCATGAAGAGCACTGGGTGCAGTCAATAGCAGGTGGTGGCTCACTTCGGCACCACTGATGTGTGTCGCTTCGGATCGGAAGAAGTTCTCTCTGGTTTCGAGCGGCTAACAAAAGTGGTAAAGGCTGCCAGACTTGCTTGCGAAATGAAAGCAGAGCTCACCATTTGCAGCATAGTCGACGGACAGATTGCGGACCTCTGGTTCAGAGCCGAGTGGACGGTCTGACTCAGAGGCTCAGACGGTTCTGTGATCATGTACGCTGCAGATTCCTCGACTTACGCCATAGGATGGTTGGGTATCTACCTCCGCTGAATAGGACAGGAGACTCCAACACGCAGGAGGCGGCTACACGGGTAGCAGGGGCTGTGTGGCGTAGACTGGGCGGTTTTTACGTTAGAGGGTCTCGGGAAAACACAAAAAGGGCTTCGGTCACAAAGCATACAGGCCAAACAAGGGAAGAACGCTGATCCAGAAACCATTGGTATAACAAGTGTAAACGGTCGTAGCTGTGTTGGGAAAGTACCAGAGCTCCAAGTGCAAATTGAAAGAAGCGCTGATGCTCAAATCGTTATAGGCACTGAAAGATAACCAAAGCTGCCGATACGTTCAGCCCAAATTTTTGCGAAGAACCTAAATGTGTTCCGAAAGGATAGGCCAAACACAATCGGCGGTGGCATTTTTGTTGTTGTTAGAAGTAGTTCAGCTTGTGGCGAAATTGAAGGAGATAGCTCATGTGAGTTAATATGGGCAGAGGTCATTCTTGGCAACCGGAATAAAATAATAATAGGACCCTTTTACCGACCTCCCAACTGAGGAGATACAATTGTTGAAAGATTCAAAGAAAACTTCAGTTTGATTTCAAACACGTACCCAACTCATACATTTGTCGTTGGTGGTGACTTAAATTTACCCTTGATATGTTGGCGAAAATATATATTTAATTCCGGAGGTACGTATAAAGCATCATCCGAAATTGTGCTAAACGGATTCTCTGAAAATTATTTCGAGCAGTTAGTTCATGTGCCCACGCGAATAATAAACGGTTGTGAAAACACACTTGACCTCTTTGCAAAAAATAATCCTGAGTTAATAACAAGCATCAAAACGGATACAGGGATTAGTGAACACAGTGTTTTCGTTACGAGATTGAATATTGTAACCCCAATATCCTCCAAAAATAAACGAAAAATGTACCTATTTAAAAAAGCAGACAAAAATTCACTTGGCGCCTTCCTGGGAGACAATCTCCACTCGTTCCAAATTAACAATGTGTGTGGACCAGTTGTGGCTTGAATTCAAAGAAATAGGATCGGCAGCAATTGAGAGAATTATACCAAATAAGTTAACAAACAACGAAACTGATCTTCCTTGGTACACAAAGAAAGAAACATGCCAAATTTAAATGGATACAGTCTCCAAGATTTACGATCTTTTACAGAAGCTCGAAATTTAGCCCGGTCGTCAAATGGCTCTGAGCACTATGGGATTTAACATTTGAGGTCATCAGTCCCCTAGAACTTAGAACTACTTAAACCTAACTAACCTAAGGACATCACACACATCCATGCCCGAGGCAGGATTCGAACCTGCGACCGTAGCAGTCGCGCGGTTCCAGATTCAAGTGCCTAGATCCGCTCGGCCACTAAGTTCGACCGTCCCCCCCCCCCGAAATTCGGATTAAGAACAATCAATGCCTTGTCTGCACGATAGCAATGCAGATACTATGGAAGACAGTGCTGCCAAAGCAGAGTTACTAAACACAGTTTTCCGAAATGCCTTCACAAAAGAAGACGAAGTAAATAATCCAGAATTCGAATCTAGAACAGCTGTCAACATGAGTGACGTAGAAGTAAATATCTTCGGAGAAGTGAAGCAACTTAAATCACTTAATAAAAGCAAGTGTTCTGGTCCAGACTGTACACCAGTTAGGTTCCTTTCGAAGTATGCTGATGCATTAGCTCCATACTTAACAATCACATAAAACCGTTCGCTCGCCGAAGGATCTGTACCCGAAGACTGGAAAGTTACACAGGTCACATCAATATTCAAGAAAGGTAGTAGGATTAACCCACTAAATTATATGCCTATATGCAGAAGGAATTTAGAACTTATATTGTGTCTGAAAATTGTGAATTACCTAGAAGAAAACGGTCTATTGACACAAGGTCAACACGGATTTGGAGAACATCGTTCTTGTGAAACACAACTAGGTCTTTACTCACTCGAAGTGTTGAGTGCTATTGACAAGGGATTTCAAACTGATTCCGTATTTCTAGATTTCCTGAAGGTTTTTGACAATGCACCACATAAGCAGCTTGTAGCGAAATTGCGTACTTATGGAACGTCGTCTCAGCTATGTGACTGGATTCGTGATATCCAGTCAGAAAGGTCACAGTTAGTAGTAACTGAAGAAAAGTCATCGAGTAAAACAAAAGTAATATCTGGCTTCCGCAAGCTAGTGTTGTGTGCCCTTCGCTGTTCTTCATCTATATAAACAATTTAGGAGGCAATCTGAGTAGCCGTCTTAGATTGTTTGCAGATGACACTGTCTTTATCGACTAGTAAATTCATCAGAAGATCAAAACGAATTGCAAAACGATTTAGAAAAGATATCTGTATGGTGAGAAAGTTGGTATTTGATCCTGAATAACGAAAAGTGTGAGGTCATCCACGTGAGTGCTAAAAGAAATCTATTGAATGGCGACTCCATGGAGTGCTTTGTGCACAACGACCAGATACGTTAAATTAAAAGGAAGGTCAGCGTTGGCAGTAATATTGATGTTTTATTGATAGCAGAATCGTTTTTCGATCACATAGTGATCATCTTCATTGCTGTGGTGTACAAATTAAACTCAGACACTGGTATCAATTTATCAATAACCAAAACTGAGAAGTGATCACAATAACTGAAGCCGCTCCAGTTATTGTGATCGCTTCTCAGTTTTGGTTGTTGATAACTTGATACCAGTGTCTGAATTTAATTTGTACACCACAGCACAGAAGATGATCACTATGTGATCGAAAATCGATCCTGCTATCAATAAAACATCAATATTACGGCCAACGCTGACCTTCCTTTTAATTTGAAAGAAATCTGTTAAACTTCGGTTACACGATAAATCAGTCAAATCTAAGGGCTATAAATCCAACAAAATACTTAGGAATTAAATTAACGAACAACGTAAACTGGAAGGAACACGTAGAAAATATTGTGGGGAAGGCTAACCAAAGACTGCGTTTTATTCGCAGGATACTTGGAAAATGTAAGAGATTTACTAAAGAGACTGCCTACACAACGTTTGACCGCCCTCTTTTCGAATACTGCTGCGCGGTGTGAGATCCTTACCAGATAAGATTGACGGAGTACATCGAGAAAGTTCAAAGAAGGGCGGCACGTTTTGTATTATAGCGAAATACTGGAGTCAGTGTCCCTGAAATGATACAAAATTTGGGGTGAACGTAATTAAAACAAAGACACTTTTCATAGCGGCTGAATCTTCTAACGAAATTTCAATCATCAATTTTCTCCTCCGAATGCGGAAGTATTTTGTTCACGCTGACCTACATAGGGAGGAACGATCACCGTAATAAAATAAGGGAAATCAGAGCTCGCACCGATAGATATATGTGTTCGTTTTTTTCCGAGCGCTGTACGAGATTGGAATATACAGAATTATTGTGGAGGCGGTTCGATGAGCCGTCTACGAGATACTTAAATGTGATTTGTAGAGTATCCATGTAGATTTAGATGCAGACGTAGATGCACTCGACATTCTGCCACACTTTCAGTTACAAAATAAACTTCTTTTCTTCGATGGGCGATCATCCATGTGTTCTCCCCTTAGATTCAGAAAACGTTGAACCAGAGCTTGTAAACTTAAGACAAATTGCTAGGACCAACAGATACCATACCAATCTGGTTGACCGAATACACAATAAAAATATCTCTAGAAATATCTCCCTCGTCCCCAGAGGTAGTTCTTTAGATCCCATCTATGTCACCTTACCTACTCTAGAAGAACACTCTTACATACTTGCCATACTTATTCAAAGCCATCACGTGAAAGTATCTTCCACAACTATAAGGTCCAACATCGTTTTAATTGCAAGAAACGATTGTTGTCTACCCGTATTCTAGCTCCAGGTCACAAAATTGAGTGCTTATAGTGTCTTATCGTACGATAGTCGAACTGGAAGAGTTCTTAAAACTACATTTCAGGAACACTTTTCAACCAAGAAGGATGTTGTTAAAAATAACTCGGTCTTTCCAGGAGCATCTCAAGAGAAGCAAGCGTTATCAGCCTCCTCTAGACAAGTCGTAAACTCTCCACTACAATCCCAAGGGAAGAAAGCTTTCACTCTGGAAGAATCAGACATTTCCAAGTTCTGAAACGGTTTGTAGAACACAGATTTAACGTTGAACTGATCACAAATAATCGAACTTTTTACGATACTATGTTATCCGTCTTCTTCCCAGCATGAAA
The DNA here is from genome assembly GCF_023864345.2 of Schistocerca serialis cubense. Classification (NCBI taxonomy): domain Eukaryota; kingdom Metazoa; phylum Arthropoda; class Insecta; order Orthoptera; family Acrididae; genus Schistocerca; species Schistocerca serialis. Next base: position 377,526,196 of record NC_064644.1, on the reverse strand, counting down.
TATTCCTGTCCCCCACTACCATCCCTCCGTTCTTCTTATCCTATTTCCTCTTCAAAACCAGTCCTTCCCACCCCATCCCGCCTAACATTGATGGGACTTTTCTTACCGTTCTACCGAGACCCTTACCGTTATCACATTGCCCTCTACCTCGCATGAACCTAACTTCACAACATTTTCATCTACATCTACATGTACATTTACACTCCGCAAGCCACCCAACGGTGTGTGGCGGAGGGAGATTTTCCCTTCTTACCCCCTCTTTTACACCCCCTTTTTTCCTGTTCCTCCACCCCCGCTTCCTCCCCATTCCCTTGCGCGTCATAAATATTTCCGCTCCTCCAGCTCCACCACATGGCTGACAACTCAAGTAGTTTCCTAAACCGTAAACTTGCTGCAACACTTAAGTGTTTACGGTTGGCTAGGGCACTGCAGTTCCGTCTTGGTGATTGTAAACGTTGCACCCTATCTTCCTTCTAGCATGGTAAGTTTTAATTGCATAACAACTTCTTTGTATTACTTTTATATTTTATTTCCCCCTGCCCCCCCCCCCCCCCCCCATCCCTTCGCTCCCAGCTCGCTATGCTCATTGATTTTGCTATTTATCTATTTACCTCTTTTTACGGTTCCCCTACGTTAACTCGTAATTTATGACAAAGATGTCTCCCATAGCCGTTTTATATGACAACGGAGCCCCACACTAAAATCTATCAGTGTCTAACAAAGTAGGTATTAGAGTTATCTTTTTTATTTTTTTAATTCTCTCGTCTTTTAACGATATTAGGTCTACTGTAATTTAGGTACACGTGTGTCAGCTGTAATTTAATTCCTTATTTTTCTAGCTTGATGAAGCGCCAGCCGCGTGAAACGCGTAACAGGAATTAATAAACAATTACATACCTGCAGCTGAAACTGTTTACTATTTCAGTCATAACTTCTTTGTAAAAAAGGAAAGCAGTACTTTGCATCCAATGTGTAGAAGAAAATATGGAAAGCCGTAAACACTGCGAGAAAGTTTCCACAAGGAAACATACGTAAGTTTTGTGGCCCACCATTCCCTCGTATGTTGCATCAAGCTCTGTAAGTACTGTGGACAGACAATAAGGATGCAATCAGGCGATACGACGCGAGAGCTTCTGACTGTTTCCCCACTTTCAGTAGCGCCACTACTGGTGTAAGCTCTCCTTGGCTCATACTCTTTCCACCCACAAATTATTCGAAAAGCCTAATGTGTTCCCGTCTTATGGTGCAATTTACTGTATAGTGTAGTGCCAGGGCTGCAAACGGTCCTTTTGTTATGACTCACTTCTCTGCTGAACTCTTGGATTGGAAATTCTTCGTTGAGTAGGTAGCCAGAATCTGTTTCTTGTGGGAGGCCTTCCATCTTTTCTTCTACAGATTTCGGTGAGAGGAGCAGCAACATTGCTTTCATTAGAACCAACAGAGGAAGATAAGCACTAATGTCTACACAAGCAATCGGCTTTGCCATAGTGGTGACACCGATTACCGCCGTATCAGTGAATTAAGCGCTGTCGGGCTAGACTAACAATTGTATGGGTTCACTGTCCGTGTCTGCCGAGCTCTTGTGAGGTCAACTGGGGAGCTACTGGACAGAGAAGTAGCGGCTCCGGTCACGAAATCTGACAACGGTCGTGAGAGCAACGTGCTGACCACGTGCCCCTCCACTGTTGCCTCAGATTAAGTGTAAAATAATTCTCATCAGTTTTCAGTCGATTATACTTATTAAGAGCTCGTTGACATTAGTTAATATCTTATTCAAATTTCTAAAAACTATTACTTTATGCAAAGGCTGAACAGACGATGGAGCTGATGCTTACGCTGTTAATCATAAAAACGAAATTACCGCACTCATCCCGCAAAGGCCCGTGGCCTTGAAAGTACATTCTGTAGTCTGATCATCTTTCAGTCAACATTTTTAAGAGCTAACTTGGAAGCTTGAGTGTGTAGCATCCTGTTATTAAGTGAAGTATCACGTGAGATCACTATCAGAAGACGATCAGATACCAGTGAATTCTTTGACACCTTCCACTCAGAATGTACGACTGATACCAGGATGGAAGCTACTACAGTGGGTCACTGAGTAGGCCTCTCTATTCGGGCATCTCGTCTTCTCTCAGCTCTGCAATAATCCTATTATGTAGATCTTCTTTGTAATGATTGCATATCGAGTGGAGAGAATTAACATCGTGAATCAATATTTTAGTATAGTCAGCGTTTTAATTATTTCTTGTGTTCTTCTTTATTGTTACCATTCGGTAGATCATATCCAACCAGGACGTATACCGATCAATTTTCTGTTCTTAAAGAGGTTCCAATAACATTGTAATTAATATTTTTTTCCTATGGATAGAACAGCTCACACTTTCTTCTTTTCTATTTCTTCGGTTGTTGTTAATATAAAAGTGGCAGATCCACTCTTAATCGCTCTTGTATAAAAAAAAATTAATAGTGGTTATAAGTAGAAAGACACAAATTCTAGTGAATTACATTAAAAAAATATTATTTTACCGGTGATGTGTGTAATACATAACAGAAAATAAATCACTTCAAAGCATAAATTGTAGTTTAGTGCATAGATAGTTACGTAATGTGGGAAGCAAGTAACTCTTAAGGATTATAGGGGTTAAACAGATATGGTGCACTTGAAGGCAGTAATACTGCCAAGAAAGAATAACGATAATGAACCAAATAATTAAAAACATGTATAATCAACATACGTTGTTCAGAACATAGAGTGTCTCACAAAAGTGTCATTTTGACATAACCATAAAAATCATTGACAGCTTCTTATATCCAAACTTAACGTGAAGTATGAGACGGCATAGTAATGAAAAATATTCAAAAAATGGTTCAGATGGCTCTGAGCACTAAGGGACTTAACATCTGACGTCATCAGTCCCCTAGACCTAGAACTACTTAAACATAGCTAACGTAAGGACATCACACACATCCATGACCGAGGCAGGATTCGAACCTGCGACCATAGCAGCAGCGCGGTTCCAGACTGAAGTGCCTAGAACCGCTCAGTGAAAAAGATGTCAACTCATTTCGTACCAAAATTTATATGCTTACTTGGAAAAACTCTGTTCCACAACAAGATTCAAATACATTGTCATTTATTTACGCAATGAAAAACTACCAAAATATATTTTATACAGTATTATTAATCTGGAGCTGAGTGTAAGGAATTACGTTACAGGCTGTGAAATCACTTCCAAATGTATTTCAAAAACTCAACATATTATCAATTTTTTAAACAAACTGACCAATACACTGACTTTTTTGTTTATAAACAAGATAAAATCCACAGAACTTTCAAAATGTTATAGGAGTAAAACAGATAAGGTGCACGTGAAGGCAGTAAGACTGCCAAGAAAGAATAACGATAATAAACCAAATAATTAAACTTTCAAAAACCATTTACAAAGGATCAAATCACAAAATGTTGTTGAGTTAGCTTGTCCAACACTTTACCTTGGACACAGGGCATCCGCAATCATTATTGTTGGTTTTACTGAATGGCAGCTCCAGTTGCATAGAAACCGCTTTCAGCCCATACGTCTTGCGCAAGTGTTGACAACTGAAGAACAGGAGCCTTTTTGTCATTTGGAGCGCTCAGTACAACCAAGATGCACTTCAACTGCCAAAAGGGCTCCTGTTGTTCAGTTGTGAACACTTGAGAATGGTATAAGGGCCGAAACAAGTCGTATAAAATGTTTTAGTGCAACTGGAGATGCCATTCAATAAAGGTACTGTTGACTTGTTGCGCAATAACAAGAGTGAGGGTAGAACTAACGATACAAATGAGTTAATTAAAACTGAACTTCAGTTAAGATCAAAATCTACACAAAAGCAGAAGTTTGCTCCTCAAGTTAGGGTGAGAAATCAGGGTCAGAAATCAGACCTGATAATCATGATTGCTTCTAATGTTTATGTTAGGTGAGATACATTAAACAACCATTGAATACACAAGTTATAACTTAGTTAAAGTAGCATATGACAGTAGCATTGTTGCAACTACAGCATTCGCCTTCATTTAAAGGCATTGTTTATACAAGGCCTATAAACAGAATGAATGTTGTGTTTCTTGACCTTTCCCGGCGCAATAGTTATAAATATGATTCTCAGGTGAGACGTCGGATGTCGTTGTGAAATTTCCACAATATGTCCTCGGTGCAAGTGACCGACATCTTGTGGTGCGGCGAACACACTGCTGCGGCTAAGATATAGGTCTCCTATTGGGCCAGGCTGAGAAGAAACTGCGCAGGCTTGGACGCGCCATGTTCGGTGAGCAATATGACGTTATCGGTAGCGAGAGAGGCAGCTGCACCACCTGACGGACGATGAATCAACAGTTTCGACGCACGCGTACAGGCTGTCAATCGTACCGTGCGCCGGCCGTTCTGCCGAGCGGTTCTAAGCGCTTCAGTCCGGAACCGCGAAGCTGCTACAGTCGCAGGTTAGAATCCTGCCTCGGGCATGGATGTGCGTGGTGTTCTAAGGTTAGATAGGTTTAAGTACACTACCGGCAATTAAAATTTCTACACCACGAAGATGACGCGCTACAGACTCGAAATTTAACCGACAGGAAGAAAATGCTGTGATATGCAAATGATTAGCTTTTCAGAGCATTCACACAAGGTTGGCGCCGGTGGCGACCTCTACAACGTGCTGACACGAGGAAAGTTTCCAACCGATTTCTCATAAGCAAATAGCAGTTGACCGGCGTTGCCTGGTGAAACGTTGTTGTGATTCCTCATGTAAGGAGAAGAAATGCGTACCATCTCGTTTCCGAATTTTATAAAGGTCGGATTGTAGCCTACCGCGATTGCAGTTTATCGTATCGCGACTTTGCTGCTCGCGTTGGTCGAGATCCAATGACTGTTAGCAGAATATGGAATCGGTGGGTTCAAGAGGGTAATACAGAACGCCTTGCTCGATCCCAACGTCCTCGAATCACTAGCAGTCGAGATGACAGGCATCTTATCCGCACGGCTGTAACGGATCGTGCAGCAACGTCTCGATCCCTGAGTCAACAGATGGGGACGTTTGCAACACAACGACCATCTGCACGAACAGTTCGACGACGTTTGCAGCAGCATGGACTTTCTGCTCGGAGAGAGTGGCTGCGGTTACCCTTGGCGCTGCATCAGAGACAGGAGCGCCTGCGATGGTGTACTCAACGACGAACCTGGATGCACGAATGGCAAAACGTCATTTTTTCGGATGAATCCAGGTTCTGTTTACAGCATCATGATGGTCGCATCCGCGTTTGGCGACATCGCGGTGAACGCACATTGGAAGCGTGTATTCGTCATCACCATACTGGTGTATCACCTGGCGTGATTGTATGGGGTGCCATTGTTACACGTCTCGGTCACCTCTTGTTCGCATTGACAGAACTTTGAACAGTGGACGTTACATTTCAGATGTGTTACGACCCGTCGCTTTAACCTTCATTCGATCCTTGCGAAACCCTAGATTTCAGCAGGATAATGCACGACTGCATGTTGCAGATCCTGTACGGGCCTTTCTGGATAGAGAAAATTTTCGACTGCTGCCCTGGACAGCACATTCTCCAGATCTCTCACCAATTGAAAACGTCTGGCCAATGGCGGTCGAACAACTGGCTCGTCACAATACGGCAGTCAATACTCTTGATGAACTATGGTATTATTACGGCCAGAGGTGGTTGTTGTGGGTACTGATTTCTCAGGACCTATGCACCCAAATTGCGTGAAAATGTAATCACATGTCAGTTCTAGTATAATATATTTGTCCAATAAATACCCCTCTATCATCTGCATTTCTTCCTGGCGCAGCAATTTTAATGGCCAGTAGTGTGAATACAGAGCATTTTTCAAAACAAAAAAATGGTTCAAATGGCTCTGAGCACTATGGGACTCAACTGCTGAGGTCATTAGTCCCCTAGAACTTAGAACTAGTTAAACCTAGCTAACCTAAGGACATCACCAACATCCATGCCCGAGGCAGGATTCGAACCTGCGACCGTAGCGGTCTTGCGGTTCCAGACTGCAGCGCCTTTAACCGCACGGCCACTTCGGCCGGCAGCATTTTTCAAACATACATTAAAAATGGAAACTCTCCAATTCATATTTACAGGTAAACAGCACACAAATAAGTAAGATATAAATAAATAACAAATAAATTTCTTATAACACTGGCCAAAGCGAATCACGTAATCCTGAAAACATATTTCCTGAGTCAGGTCAGGCTCTTGGGCATATTCAAGACAACTGACGTGGAAGAATAATAAAACACCATTTAACAATTGAGTATTACTTCAGTATTAAAACTGTTACGTTGAAAATCAAACTTTAGACAGGGAAACTGCGGAAGGGGCAGGTATTGCAGGCCAGGTCTTAATAAGATGGTTTAGAATAACGGGCTCTACTAGTAAATTAAGCCCGATTGCTACAAGGTAGAGACTCCGGTTATGAGGGATGCCGTAGCAGGCCAGGAGGCCGTAACGTCTCAGAGGCTACGGTGTGACGGGAAGCGGCGTTCCGAACGTGTGCACGTACACGGCCGACGAAGACAGGCTACGCCCGGTGGACCAGCGCATAACAAACGACACCCTGGAGAGCGCCTCCTAACGCTACGAACAGCTCGTAAGGCCGAGAGGAAACATACAAACATATAAATCATGCATTATAATAATGGAACATATGAAAATGCTCAGAGCAAAACAAGAAGCTTAATGTGAGCGTGGCCCCAAGCTCAAACCCAACCTTACGTGTAACAACAAGACTTTTACAATAAGCATTACCAAAAGTATTAACCGGTTAATCATACAATAAAATATAACAAGGTAATGTAATCTACATCTATATCTACATGTATACTCCGCAAATCACATTTAAGTGACTGGCAGAGAGTTCATCGAACCACCTTCGCAAATCTCTATTATTTCAATCTCTTATGCCGCGCAGAAAGAATGAACACATATATCTTTCCGTACGAGCTCTGATTTCCCTTATTTTATTGTGGTGATCGTTCCGCCAAATGTAGGTCAGTGTCAACAAAATATTTTCGCATTCGGAGGAGAAAGTTGGTGATTGGAATTTCGTGAAAGAGCCCAAATCATGTATCATTTCTGTGACACTCTCTTCCATATTTCGCGATAATACAAAACGTGCTGCCTTTGTTTGAACTGCTTCGATGAAGTCCGTCAGTCCTACCTGGTAAGAATCCCACACGGCGCATCAGTATTCTAAAAGACAACGGACAAGCATAGTGAAGGCAGTCTCCTTAGTAGGTCTGTTACATCTTCTAAGTGTCCTACCAATAAAACGCAGCCTTTGCTTAGCCTTTCCCACAACATTTTCTATGTGTTCTTTCCAATTTAAGTTGTTCTTAATTTTAATACCTAGGTATTTAGTTGAATTTACGGCTTTTAGATCGGACTGATTTATCGTGTAACCAAAGTTTAACGAGTTCCTTTTAGCAATCATGTGGATGACCTCACACTTTTCGTTATTTAGGGTCAACTGCCACTTTTCGCACCATTCAGATATTTTTTCTAAATCGTTTTGCAGTTTGTTTTGATCTTCTGACGACTTTATTAGTTGATAAATGTGAGAGGTTATCTAAGTTTAACAAGACCTGGGGTCTATAAGAGTTTCTGTAGCTACGGGACGCCATATATTGGACTAGCCTATCGCTCCGTGGAGGACAGATGCATCGAACATCGACGACACACACGTCTAGACCAGCCAGAGAAATCTGTAGTGGCCGATCATTGTCTCGTTCTGGATACAGTATGGAATACAAACACACCAAAATTCTCTCGTCGACGTCTTAGTACTGGGACAGCGTTATTAAAGAAGCAGTGGAAATTAGCAGCTCGAGCAATACTGCTGGACAGGGACACAAGATACCAAGTTAGTAGAGTAGTGGATTCTGCGCTAGCCATGTTAAAATCACAGCGACCACAAAGAGGAACTGTTGTTCGGACAAATGGTGACACTACGATGTCCCGACACAGGCGATTGGGGCGTCAGACGACAGCGCACAGTACGAATGGCTCTAAGCACTATGAGACTTAACGACTGAGGTCATCAGTCCCCTAGCCGTAGAACTACCCTACTGGCCATTAAAATTGCTGCACCAAGAAGAAATGCAGATTATAAACGGGTATTCATTGGACAAATATATTATACTGGAACTGACATATGATTACATTTACACGCAATTTGGGTGCAGAGATCCTGAGAAATCAGTACCCAGAACAACCACCTCTGGTCGTAATAACGGCCTTGATACGCCTAGGCATTGAATCAAACAGAGTTTGGATTGCGTGTACAGGTACAGCTGCCCATGCAGCTTAAACAAGATACCACAGTTCATCAAGAGTAGTGAATGGCGTATTGTGACGAGCCAGTTGCTCGGCCACCATTGACCAGACGTTTTCAATTGGTGGGAGATCTGGAGAATGAGCTGGCAAGGGCAGCAGTCGAACATTTTCTGTATCCAGAAAGGCCCGTACAGGACCTGCAACAAGTGGTCGTGCATTATCCTGCTGAAATGTAGGGTTTCGCAGGGATCGAATGAAGGGTAGAGCCACGGGTCGTAACAAATCTGAAACGTAAAGTCCACTGTTCAAAGTTCTGTCAATGCGAACAAGATGTGACCGAGACGTGAAACCAATGGCACCCCATACCATCACGCCGGGTGACACGCCAGTATGGCGATGACGAATACACGCTTCCAATGTGCGTTCACCGCGATGCCGCCAAACACGGATGCGACCATCATGATGCTGTAAACAGAACCTGGATTCATCCGAAAAAATTACGCTTTGCCATTCGTGCACCCAGGTTCGTCGTTGAGTACACCATCGCAGGCGCTCCTGTTTGTCATGCAGCGTCAACGGTCTCCGAGCTGGTAGTCTCTTCTTCCTGTCGGTTAAATTTCGAGTCTGTAGCATGTCATCTTCGTGTTGCAGCAATTTTAATGGCCAGTAGTGTATGTTTGTAAGATGGAGTAAGAGAATTCAGAAGAAATGTGTTCGTTGCCAGGCAGCGGAATTCGAAGAGTTATGTGTGCAATAAATTATTGTTGGACTCTTCTGAAGTAACAAACGAATTGTGATAAATTGCCTGGATTTTACCGTCCCCGTTTAGTTGCTTATTTATCCTGAGGTGTCCACTGACATTTCAGTGTCATCCACAAATCGCCAAAAGCGCTTAGGTGTCAACTCCGTTGGCTGGGGTGCTCTCACCTCGAAGTCGTCCATATAAAGATTCGCCATAGTGCGTGAAAAGACACTACCCATTGCGACACCTTCAGTCTGTTCAAAGTGTTGGTCATTGAATAGAAAGCAAGTCGAAGTCAGCACGTGCTTTAACAAATCAACAAGTCCCCTTTTATGTTCGCGCCAATGAACAACAGTGATTCTTGCAATGGCACTCGAGTGTAAAGTGAGACCACACTGAAACTAATGAGAATATGTGAGGACATAAGTCGGAGATTCTTGAGCCCACGGACAAAACCTTCTCTGAGTTGCTAATGTGGCGCTTACATTTTTCCTTTAAAGGGCTCAGCTACGCTACTATATGTTTAACCAGACTGTGTATCGACACTCCAGTAATACTAACAATTGATTAAAGACTTTGGTATCCTTAATAGTGTTACCCAATCCGTATAGTCTGGGAGGAACGGTGCCTGTATACGAGGTTTCTTGGCCGCAAAATCAGATATCGTGCTGTTCCTGACATATTCTAAAGTTGTCCGTTGTATTCTGGTCGTGGGGTCCTTGTCTTGAAGGCAAAATGCAGAGTCCTTCAATAACTGACTCATTTTGTTTAAGTACATCTGTTTGGAGTGCACAGCAGTTGTGTTGCTTTTATCCGCCGATAAGATCACGATATTAGGATCCTCACGAAGACATCGAAGCGCTGACCCCTGCGCAGGCAAGATATTATGCTTGAGCGCAGGTGCCCATGTTAGTGCACGGCATGTCTCCCGTCTCAATTCCTCAGTAGCGTCGCTGTTGAACAGGGAATCGTGAAACTGCCAGCGATGCGGCCAAAGATTCCCTTCATTCCACTTTATAGTATTGTGAAGGTGGACCAAGGTATATAAACAAAAACATGGTAAGGTAATGATGCCCAAGCCATGTTTTAAAAGAAGCTCTGTTATCCTGGGATTGAATAGGAAAGAGATCAAACTCATGACTGGACTGATGACCGGCCATGGGAATTTCAAAAAACACCTACGCACAATGGGTATAACGGAAGATGTCCCTAAATGTAGGATCTGTGATGAGGATGAAGAAACTGCGTCAAACCTAATCTTCGAATGCATGGTACTGGATAGTCAAAGATACAGAATCTTGGGGACAACTAGACCTGAAGAAACTGTGTCTAACAAAAAGCTGGTAGAGGGACTCCTTGCACTATTTAAGGGCACTGGTTGGCTTTACTAGATATACAGCGAGCGATACCGGACAACAAACCTAGTTTCGGTGTGGGCAGTGGCGGGTCACACCTAAGCTGTTTTAGCTTCCGTCTTAAGATCATTCAACCAGTCAATCAATGGTGAAGGTATTGCACAGTTGGGAGCCCATGAGCTGGCTAGCAAAATATAAGAGTCCTTTTAAGAGGAGCTGGCTATATAAAAATGTTCATAGTCTGTGGTGAAGTTCCAAAAGACCCGCATTCACGTCCATTCGTGTCTCCCACACCGAACTCTCGGGGCATAACACAGGATGCCTCTTTCTGTCGGAAAAAAATACAGCAGTGTTTATAAAAGCCTTTTAACAAGACAAGACATCTCTGCCCAGACGTCGCTGCACGCAGGATAGCGTGTGGCTCTTAATTGTCCCAGAAAAGACGCCACAAAATGACATCCGGTTTAAATTTTCTGAATCCAGCGTTCCGGTCGTTCCTGACTTGTTTTCCATAGGGCACACAGTTTCTCGTCCGTGCCTAGTGCCAATGTTACAGGTCTATTTCAAACTTTTCCCATGGAGTGGGAGTGATTTCCTAAATGGCTCTCAATCCCAGAACACTAGTGGTAGGAAGGAGCAAAAATCGGAATGAGTAGGAGACTGTTTAACATCTTTACTTGAGTTTTGCTGGACGAATCTCGCAATATCTACCACAGTTGACCAGAGAGATCACAGCTCTGACAGAAACATCGAAGTTACAGAGCTTCCAGATAAAATACACTTAACGTTAGGCTTTTGCTGAGTAAAGATTTCACTCTACGCATCGGAAGTGTGACGACTTCATATTGGCAGTCCGAAGAGGAAGGACTTGTCGCTGGATGAATGATGAGAAGAACCTTGTGGCCACACAGAAACATGTTTCCCCTTGATTAGAGGACAGGGAGAGAGACGTGACCTCAGAGTTTTGTGAACTCAAGAGTCTCCAGCCGTCACCGCCACTTCTTTCCCCAATGCGCTATGGTTCGCTAAGACGGGCAATAGCTGCGATCTCCATTTCTGTAGGAACTCGATATTAGTTCACTTTCTTCAGGAGCTATTTATTCTTCTTTAATACATCACATCCAGCTTGCACGCTTTTAATATGAACCTTGACGATGTCACTGGTATTAGAAACTGGCCTTATTAAATATTATCTGCATAACTTCGCATTTATCGTGTTCATCCACTTGAACCTAGGTCAAAGTCTATCATTTATCGAAATATTCAATGTTCAATTGTTTAAATCAGTGTCTTGATTTTCGCATAATAAACTTGAGTGTTATAGTAACCACTTTTGCAAAGCACGTCCGACACCCCACACCACATTTTCTGAACCCTACAAAACGGTAATCCAATATTTCCATGTCTACGGGATATTGTGATTAAGAGTTCATCCACAATGAGCCGTGTTCTCTCCCAACCATGCGTTTTCGTGAACTTCGCTGTCTATCTGTGCCGGCCGGGGTGGCCGAGCGGTTCTAGGCGCTACAGTCTGGAACCGCGAGACCGCTACGGTCGCAGGTTCGAATCCTGCCTCGGGCATGGACGTGTGTGATGTTCTGAGGTTGGTTAAGTTTAAGTAGTTCTAATTTCTAGGGGACTGATGACCACAGCAGTTAAGTCCCATAGTGCTCAGAGCCATTTGAACCATTTGTCTATCTGTGTTTGGTTTCCCGCCCTTGTCGCGGTTACATCGTGGTTCTCTTCCATCTACGTGTGGCAGCAGTGATGTGTATCGATATTTGCGCAGTGTACCATCTTTGTTTTGGTGCATATAGTTTCCGGCAAGGGTGTCTGGAGTGAGTCGGTCTGTTGTTGCGGACGAGGGAAGTTCTTTGCGCGGTGCAGTCGGCTGGAGCCGCTGGCAGTCCCTGCACAGGGCCGGAGCGTGTGTGGAGCTGCCCTATCGCTACAAACTTTGTTGTTCGCCGACACAGGACGTCAAAGTTGAGTAGTGGTTTCAACTACCCAAGCCACGTCTATTCACGTTGTGGTGGTTCGCTTCGGTGGTTTGCTGTTGGGGAGGTTATCCGGTGAACAAAACCGAGTGGTTCTACTGCTGAGATTTAGCCGCCATGCGGTGAAATTAAGTATTTTGGTCGACTACGATTTGAGTGCACCAGTGGAATTTTCTGTCTTGTGGCCGTTAGTGTTCCGGTTACCTGCCCTGGCCACTAACGTAATTTCAGTCAGCGTCCTTTCCTCACCTGTTGTCGCTGTCAAACATGGTGTGTAATTTTGACAGCTAATACGTACTCAATTGTGGATTAATACGTTTGTAACATTGCCGGTTGGGGTTCTCATGTACTGATTGACGGGAAGCAAGCTGTTGTGTCGGTCGGTCCGTGGCTGCCCTCTAGTTGGGCTCACCACCTGTCTCACTTAAGTGAACGAGGGCAGACCGACCTCCCTGGAGGCCTTCTGAGTGCCACCGGTGTTTAATTATCTGTTGTCAGCTATTTTAAATTTTCGGCTTGTGGTTATAGTTTGTTTCTTAAAATTTTGCAAAATTGATTTATAAATTTATCTTTCAAGCTTAAAGATTGCGGCCTTCTGCCTTTAAAGAATATGATAATATATTTTGAAATTTTGAAGTTTGATTGTGGCCCTCAGTCATTGGTATTCACCTTGCATATGTTGTTTCTTTAAATTATTTTATTGCTATTTTAATTCGATTTTTAAGATTTCTTGTTGTTAAACATGCTGGCCTTCAGCCTTTATTGGTCTATGGTAATATATTCTGAAGTTTTGAAATTTAATTATGGCCGTCAACCATTTGTGTGTTGCACCTTATATATGTTGCCTTTCGGGTTTTGAATTTTTTATTGCTCTCTTGATTGAATTTTCATTTTTTAAAGATTTCTTGTTAGCCTTCTATCTTTAAAGGTCTATGGTAATACATTCTAAAATTTTGGAAATTAATTGTGGCCCTCAGCCATTTGTATTGCACTTTGCATATGTTAGTTTTTTGAATTAGTTTATTGCTATCTTAATTCGATTTTTATCTTGTTAAGATTTCATGTTGGAGGCCTTCCTCCGTGATTGAGTTGCTAAATTACAATAAATGACAATTAGAAGCAGAAACTGAGTTGAACCCTTGGCCCTTTCCACAATCTTGTTACCTGTTCCGCCCAGAGGGTTTAGAGGGCGTTTCACATATGACAGCTTATTTTCAATATTTTCGGTTCAGAAACGAGTCAGTTCTACAGATGAAGAGTGATGTGATAGCTGTTGGGTGAGTCTCGCATTGCTGGAACTTTTTCGTGTGGAAATCGCAACACTACATGCCCCTTTCGGTCTTCAAGGAAAGTCAAGGGACTTGAGGGAATGATACCGACAGATTATAGAGATGGTTCGCTGAAGTGCAACGACTGTAGCAGTGAAGAGAGCTGACGAGATGGACTCGGGACAACAGTGAGGCAAGAAGAGAAGGCAGTGTCCTTCCAGAAGAACTGCACCGTCACAAGATCGGAGAATTGTTCGACTGCTGCGTGATTTACCACAGACAACGCAGACTTGAATGGTATAGAGCCAGAATCAGTTGCGACACCTGAATGGCGTTCCATGGTCTTCAGCGATGAGTTCTGGCACCAACGAGCCAATAGTTCTGGTGAAACGTCACGGAAGGCACTGATTCTCAGGAGCACTTCAAGGTTTGGAATCATGAAGTGAGGAGCTCTCCTGTGGAAATACTGGTAAGCCACCAAAGTGCCCGTCGATCTGGTGAAACATCAAACAAAGGAACGATTCTTAGGACCTCTCCAAGGTTTGGAATCATGAAGTGGGGAGCTATCGGAGCTGACAACAGGACTGACTTGGTAATTGTTGAAGGGATGCTGAAAGCTCTCCAGTATGTGGAAGGATTGGGTAAGTCATGCAATCGTACCGTTAATGAATGGGGTGCCAAATGACATATTCCAGCAGGGCAGGATAGTATAGGATTTCTCACTTCATGTCGATTACATAGCTCGGTAGCTCTCCTTCGGGGCGCATTTCCATTGTCTCTACTTTTTACAAAAAAGGAAAATTGTTGAGTCCTCTGTTACGGCGAACTAGAGCTAGGCTTCGTAGAGTTGATAGCCAGACTTAGGGACAGATAGTTACGGTATACTGCAGGCCAGGGCCCTGTCCGAGTACAGACAACCCGCATCTGCCGAGCCTAACGCACAGAGTTTAGGACCAGAAGTATAAAAGGCAAATATGTTTTGCAGGCTACTGAATCATCCCGTCTCCACCATCCAGAATCAACGTTCTACCTGCCAAACGAAAAACCTGACAAGAAAACAACATATCTGACACAACAATACTGGCCGAATCTGAACAGTCACCAACCAATCACCAACAGTCTCAGACTGACAACAGCCCGGTACTGTTTGTCAAACCAATGATTCTCCTCGTGTAACAGAACCTCTTGAGATACATGAAACTTTTCGTAAGGTGTGTTCCAGACCTAAGTCGAGACGAAACTCCACAGCGTGTACACAGTCCGGTGTGAGCTCAGTGAAGTTTGATCCGCACGTTCAACCTAAAATTGTTATCATTGTAAGGAAACTGCTATGTCTTTTCATATAGCACTAAGACAATTCGACCTCACACAATTTGCGACTGAGATGAATTTCGAACGAGCAGTGTGAAACTGACCGCCTACCAAACTGACTTTGAAACCAAACTCAAAAAATCTTTGTCACCACTTACAGACCGGAAGCAACCATCAAGCAATAAACTTACGTACTGAACCACAACCTGACTGGACCCTTTCGAAATGTCATCATTACTAACGTCGATCGCGATGTCACCAATCAGGAAGTCGAAGAGGAGCTAAAGATGTAAGGGTACCAAGTCAAAAAAGCATCGCGCATCTACTCTAGACTCACAAAACGAACGATCAAAAAAGTGCGTGTCATCTATGATCACAAGGAAACCACAGACAAGCTTCGTGGATACCGTTTCAGGATGCTTAGCGTACTACATTAGGTTCAACCAGCCAACCCACTATCTTCGCAACTCAGACAATGTAAGATATGCACACCTCCGAGAACTGTTGCGACTAACACAAATGTGGGAAATGTAACGGATCTCACCTGATTTTCAGCTACAACTCGATTCAAAAAAGGAAACACCTACATGCAGCATATGCAGTGCTACTCATCTCGCTGCCGATTCAAAGTGCATGCGAAGGCCGCTGCATCTCATCGCCGACAAAACAGAGAAGATCAAGTGCACTGATGAAGCAACTTAACCATGCAGGAATGCCTACGGACTGAAAACGTGCTCCGTACATTCGTCACTGCACCACAAAACACTCTGCCGGAATGTAGATCCATCATTACTGAAACAATGAAACGATTTCCAGAAATACAAATGTTTTAGGATAGAGGCCACCTTAAGCAAAACACAATTTTGTTTTTAACCCAAACATGTTTCACTGAAGTGGCAGCATCTTCAGTGGGCTTTTATTTTATGGCTGTTAAAGATAAAGAATGTTTTTTACTGTTTGTATACACGTAAATATTAGTTTTTAAATCGTAATTACAGATATTTGAAACAACACATAAAATTATGAATTCATACCTTTTTACCACATGGTGTGGTTTTCCTGATGTATTACGTTTCTACAGTCACTGTTTTGTTTCACAGTTTGTCATCTGCAATCACTTACACCCTAAAATAGACAAATTATTTAAGCCAAAATTACGACTCGAAAATTGTTACATTTATCCCTGAACTTAATTAATTATGTGTGTGTGTGTGTGTCTACTTACATTATGTTTCACTTACATTTTCTTTTTCGTCATCTTCAACACTGTCAAGTGTCACATACATTAAGCTGTCACTGTCACTATTTCACTGTTTACCAGCTGTAAAAACAAATATGACCTACAGTGGAACAGTTAAAGGTGTATAAACTAGATGGCTGATGGTGGAACAGTTGAAGCTGTTCCTGGCGGTTCTTCTCTATCTTTCAGAGGTGTCTGTGCATTTTGTGTGTTTTTTGTGTGTGTGTGTGGGGGGGGGGGGGGGCGGTGGTGAGAGCTCTATAGGTTGGTCTTGTCTAATAATTATTTGAGGGCGGAGAACAGATTTCCATTGCAGAAAGCTGTGTATTCATTTATCACTTGTTTTCCTTCCAGTATGACTTTTTGTGTCTCATAAGTTTTTACAATTATTAGTTTTTATGTGGGGCTGCTGCTGCACTTGAAAATTTTTAAATCAGTATTGATGTTTGTTGGGTTATTTTTCTTGTCCATAAGGTGTTCAGCAAATGTAGAATGACAGCTGTTACAGTTTAATGCTCTTCTGTGTATCTGTTATTAAAGTTTATGCTTGTCTGTCCTATATAAACTGATTTGCAGTCGTTACATGTTAGTTGGTATATACCATATGTATTGTGTTTGTCTGTCCTTGTGTTGGTTCCCCAATTTTTATCTGTGTTGAGTTGTCTTTCCTGTAGGCTATTTTTAGCCCTTGTTTTTTTTGAGTATGTTGCCTATTCTGTGAACCACTTGTTTGTCGTTGTGGGTGTTTCTCGTTCATGTGTGGTCATATGTGTGTTCTGTGTGTTTGTAAGTTGATGAGAAGGCTTTTGTTTTTGTGTTGGGTGTCCTTTTTAATTTTATTTTTATTTTTGTGGTTAAGTTTATCTAACCTAATGCATCAGGAAAACCACACCATGTGGTAAAAAGGTATGAATTCATAATTTTATGTGTTGTGTCAAATATCTGTAATCACGGTTTAAAAACTAATATTTACATGTATACAAACAGTAAAGAACGTTCTTTACCTTTAACAGCCGTAAAACAAAACTCCACTGAAGATGCTGTAACTGCAGTGAAACATGTTTGGTTTGCCGGCCGGAGTGACCGAGCGGTTCTAGGCGCTATAATCTTGAACCTCGCAACCGCTACGGTCGCAGGTTCGAATCCTGCCTCGGGCATGGATGTGTGTAATGTCCTTAGGTTAGTTAGGTTTAAGTAGTTCTACGTTCTAGGGGACTGATGACCTCCTAAGTTAAGTCCCATAGTGCTCAGAGCCATTTGAACCAATTTGTTTGGGTTTAAAACAAAATTGTGTCTTGCTAAAGGCGGACCGTATCCAAAAACATATCTATTGTTAAAGCAATCACGGGAAGAAAGAGCTTCAACCCCTAGATGATGTTTTCCAGAAAGTTTATCCGGCGGGATATGGAAATTACGCACGCCTGGAACATCATACGCATCTACATCAGCAACACGCCAGACTGATCTGCCCAAGTGTAACCTATTGATACACTCTACAAATTTGGTTGTCTTTTCACATTCGCGTCCAGAAAAGACACTGCAACGACATGCTTTGTCAACGCAAATGGTTACTGTATCAAAAAAGAGCATCTAGAAAAATTGGTTCCAGTACGAAACATAACGTTTTCTGGAATTGTCGAAACAAAATGCTTCGGCAAAGGCCTCCTCAATTACGTATGGCACCCAAAGCAGGCAGAGGAACATGTTTTCAAGGAGGAGTCACTATCATTCATACAAAACAACTGGCCGCTACAAGACGTAATTTACCAGAAAAATTAACACTCAACAAGCAATTGTCCTAAAAATAGTAGGAAAGTACTGCGCTGTGTCTTCCCAACAAACTCTCTTTACGAAACACTTAAAACCAAGATCATACTAGATAGAACAGATGAACTAATTACGAGATTCGGGTTCAACAGACTACGTAACAATGGACCTATAAAATCACTCTTGCAGCACGATCCTACAACGTTTAATTTCCCGAAATTCAAATACGCATTTGCTCCCTACGTTATTCTCGAAGCAGTATCGAATTCATTTCAACAGAATACCCTGGAAAACAAAGAAATCAATAATAATATTTAGTGCCAAGCACGAAGGTGTAGAGTAAAAATGCACAAAATTCAAAAGCATCGTTCAATTTGGCTTAGACAAGTATGTTTCAAGCGGGGTCTTAAGGGATGGGAAGATCTACTGTGGTGTAATAGCCGTGTTAGGATACTGCTACGTATACAAAGAGAACTTCATTACAGATTCAAGAGAAGTCAAAGTCTAGCAGAAAAAGAAAATCTGAGCGATGTGAAGATGAGTGTAAAGAGAGCGGCGAGAGAATCGTTCAATGACTTTGAAAGCAAAATTTTGTCAAGCGATCGGAGTAAAAAACCCTAAGAGGTTCTGGCCTTACATAAAGCCAATAAGTGTGTCGAAATCACCTATTCTGTCACTCAATGACCATACACGCACTGAAACTGAAAATAAGAAAGAGAAAGTCGAAATACTGAACAGTTTCATCACAGAAGATAGGCTCCCTCCTTTCAACGAACGTCGAAATGGTAGATACAGAGATAACGGGTCGCCGCATAGGAAATCAACTACAATCGCTTAATAGTGAGAAGGCATCAGGACCAGATGAGATACATATAAGATTCTACAAATTTTTTGGCAGTGTACCAGTATTTTGTGGGAGCTATGAGGGGTACCTAGTGACTGGAAAAAAGCGCAGGTCATCCCCGTTTTCAAGAAGGGTCGTAGGACAGATATTGTAGGGATTATGGAACATGTTTCATGCCCAAGAATTATGACGTTTCTGGAGAACTAAAATCTACTCTATAACAATCAACATGGATTCCACAAATAGGTATCTTGCGGAGCTGAGCTCGCTCTGTTCCTCCATGAGATACCAAGCACTGTAGACAAAGCTGTTCAGCTTATGCCTTATTGGTTGTCTTCAGGATGGCTTGTGACAAAAATGCGAGTTTACCGACAGTCAGACCAGATTTGTGACACGATTATAAACCTCCCAGGGGACAGAACTCATCACTTCGCTCTTAAGGGAACAAAATCGACAGATGTAAAGGTAATTTCTGGAGTGGGAAACGACCTTATTGCAGCCGGCAACTGCCGCTGTCGCACCTGTCGCACACCGATCCGAAGCGGATCGTTCTGTGGGCCGGCGGCAGCGAGATTTCAGTATGCCCTGCTCGAGACGGTAGTTCTGCTGCTTGTGCGCGACAAAAATAAAAAGCCAGAGGTGTCTTGCCACGATAAAATTTAAAAACAACAAAGATGCTGTGGAACCCAAAGATCAGGAACTTTCACAACGGATATACAGTGAGGAAACATTGATTGAAATACTCGTAAGCAGCGAAACGAAGATGCCAAACGGGGGATTGAAAAAGAAATCGCATTTTTACCGGATTTATACAGAAGATAGAAGTCCCAATGAGGACACGTTACACAATATGTTCTGAAATATACATGTTATTAAATTTCTAGACAGGGTAGAGTTTGTTTAATTTGTAATTACGTAATTGTGAGTATACATTTATAAACACTGATAATGGGATATTGGTATGCATGCGACAGCTTGTGCACGTAGTGTGTCCCATTAAGCTGCACATAAGAAACGGGATTTTCCGGTGCTAAAATCTCGTGTTCTATTGGTGATGAAAAGGTAGGATCAAGTGTTTTGGATAACCCTTGAATTAGGGACAGTTTATATACCCAACAGAAGAATCGTCATAGTGTCTTAGGGCCAAAGTATAAATATTGTACACTTCCTTCCATTTAGGCAAATTACAACGCCCTCAGTGGCATTGTAGCGAGAAGGAAGTACTTCTCTGGACGGTATCACTAACCTGGTGTCTTGCTGCTTCGGTAAGTCCCTCTTAGCACAGTAGTAGCGTTCACTCGCCGGGTTCCACGTAGGCGGTGATCCTGCTGAAGTATAGTGTTTAGGGACGCCAGTTGTTGTACTATACTTGTTTTAATACAGAAATTTCTTTGTCACACTCATCACAGAAACAGAATTTGCAATATGGCAGTCTGGGCTACGCCATTATATTCGATCCTTTGCAACACACTAACACAGTTTTCTGAGTTTACATAATGATAGACACTGTCCACGACCCGTGGAGTTCTGATAACTCATAACTTCACTTTTTATCTTGTTTAACAGCTGAAATATGCGCTCGTGACAGTTATTTTAGAGCCGCCCCGGTTACTCGACCGTGCGTTATGAATGGCTCCTCATGACTAACTCGCCCTGTCTTCCCGAAGGACAACCTCTTTCTCCCTCAGCCAATAAGGACACACCTCTCGTTTCCTACACACCCACCCACCCAAACACACCCACCCACCCACCCACACACATACACACACACACACACACACACATATATATATATATATATATATATATATATGCCAAACGGGGGATTGAAATAGAAATCGCATTTTTACCGGATTTATACAGAAGACAGAAGTCCCAATGAGGACACGTTACACAATATGTTCTGAAATACACATGTTATTAAATTTCTAGACAGGATAGAGTTTGTTTAATTTGTAATTACGTAATTATGAGAATACATTTATAAACAGCGTTCAGATCGCTGTTGCTAGGCGGATCTGACGTCACGTTTGCGGGCATTGTGACGAAACTTTCTCTCGGAACACTGTCTCAGATTGTAAGACCTTGAAAGGAGGATATAAGATGAACATCAACAAAAGCAAAACGAGGATCTTGGAATGTAGTCGAATTAAATCGGGTGATGCTGAGGGAATTAGTTTAGGAAATGAGACATTTAAAGTAGTAAAGGAGTTTTGCTATTTGGGGAGCAAAATAACTGATGATGGTCGAAGTAGAGAGGATATAAAATGTAGACTGGCAATGGCAAGGAAAGCGTTTCTGAAGAAGAGGAATTTGTTAACATCGAGTATAGATTTAAGTGTCAGGAAGTCGTTTCCGAAAGTATTTGTATGGAGTGTAGCCATGTATGGAAGTGAGACATGGATGATAAATAGTTTGGACAAAAAGAGAATATAAGCTTTCGAAATGTGGTGCTACAGAAGAATGATGAAGATTATATGGGTAGATCACGTAACTAATGAGGAGGTATTGAACAGAATGGGGGAGAAGAAGAGTTTGTGACATAACTTGACAAGAAGAAGGGACCGGTTGGTAGGGCATGTTCTGAGGTATCGAGGGATCACAAATTTAGCATTGGAGGGCAGCGTGGAGGGTAAAAGTCGTAGAGGGAGACCAAGAGATGAATACACTAAGCAGATTCAGAAGGATGTAGTTTGCAGTAGGTACTGGGAGATGAAGAAGCTTGCACAGGATAGAGTAGCACGGAGAGCTGCATCAGACCAGTCTTAGGACTGAAGACAACATAACAACAACTGCTGAATAGTCGGATCTTGTCCCTACTAAGGTTGCACAACATTGCCTCCTATGATTTCATCACTAATGCTCATTGCTGACGGTTGATTGTGAAATGTACATGTAGCCTGGCTGCTACTGAGCATTCCCGATCGCATAAATGTGCATAATATTTGGCTTAAACACGTGAAGGAAATTCATGTATGCATTACAAAATGGAACAAATCGGTTGGTTCATTTTGCGTTTGATGTGGTTTACATTGGACTTGATGAGACTTAACGGCGGTTCTTCAGAAAACCTCAACAAAAAGGGTTCCCTTACCATATTTTCGACGTCACTAACGGACTGAGATCCAACCGAGGAATCTATGATGGCTATGCACAGCAAGTGGTTGCAAATTAAGCGATATGTACCTAAGATCCCGATCTCAAACTATTTTCAAAATATTCTTGATGTCTTTATCCGTTTCTAAGATACAGCGGTTCAAAGTTACCCTACTTCTACACATAATATCCGGTGTAAGCAAAATAAAGAAAATAAATAAGCGCAGCGAGTTGCTCAAACCTTAACGGTATATTCTCTAGGCGTTTTTCTGTAAGAGACATCTCCCCATTTTCAAAAATCTGTATCCGTTACTGAGAAATACCCCAAAAACCTCTTTCCGTTATCATATGGTGATCCTATAATGTAAAACTGGAGCACATACAAAATTTTTTTGCACGTAAAATCCAGTCTGAGGTGTAGAATTGGTTTTACGTTATTTCAATTTCATCTCAGCAAAATATCTAAATTTTACTGTCCAATAAATTTCTTTTCATATATGAGCTACGTGCCCTGCTGCAGTAGAGAAAAACAGGGAACCAGCGGACAAATACACCTGTGGTAGCACAAATAATGCAAATATAATCCTGTTTATTTAAAAGACTCTGAGTGAAAAGTGGGGTATCATTCTATCTTCCTCAGCACCTATAAAAATTTTCCCAAAGATTTTGATATATAAACATATTCACGCTTTTTTATGCTGGAAGAGAAAAAGACAGGGCACTGGCAAAGATACAGAAAAGTAATATATAATGGAAAATAGAAGACAGTGGTTGTGTTATAGATACAACGAGGAAGACAGTGGCAGTGCGAGATAACTGGAGGGATACAGTGACAATGGAACATAGCTGACAGAGGCAGAGGAGTATGAGAGAAAGAGTGAAAGAGACACTGTCGGGGGGGGAATAAAGAGAGAGTGGATGTGTCGGTGAGAGCCAGTAATAGTTGGAGACGGAGTGTATGACAATGATAACTAAAATGAGAGAGATACTGACAGTGCGAAAGGACAGCAGCAATAGGAAGGAAAGAATAAGATAATAGCAGTAAAAGAGAGCTAGAGGGAGACAGTAAGAGTGAGATAAGACTGTAGTAGTAGAACGGAACGAAAGGACTGTGGCTGTGACACAGGAAACAATAACAGAGAGACACAAAGAGATAATGACAAGAAGTTGTAATTGAGTGAGTGAGAAGGGAAATAGGCAGTGGATGGGTACGACCGACTTACAGCTATGTATTAGTGAATAACAATTAGGGGAGTTTGAGATGAGTCGCAAGCTAAGAAAACAACGAATTTGATCATATGCCAAATTTGTGGAAAAATTTTAAAGGTGCTGTGGAAGGTACGCTGAGGTAGGTGGTCCCCCACTTATCATAGAGGGTCTTTTAAATGAACAGCAACATCATCTCATTTTTCCTACAGAGGTAAGAACATTTTTCGTTTTTTTAAAATTTATTTTAGCAGTGTGTGCAACTGCTAGATACGAGTTTACTACATCGCAAACAAGTGGTCTGCAGATTGCATGTATTTTACAATTTCCTTGGATGTGAAAAGTTTATTTCGAAACCTACAGAGCCTCGGAAAGATTATCGAAAGTACTTAATCAACAGACCTCTAACGACATTTTAATAAGTAGGACCGTGGAAGGTGAAGAAAAGTGTTCCATAGTTGTAAATAAACAAACATAACTGTTTGTTTATTTAAAAGTGCAGGAACTGGTTAAATGTCCAAATCATTTTCTTTCCATGCAGTTTATGGCCGACAAAAGTAAATCAAATGATCTGTGGTTTCTATTATATACTGGGAGCTGCCAACGCATTTCTTGAACTCATGACGTTTCCACGTGCAGTAGGTAACCAGTGATCAGCAGTGAACGACGGCCGTGGACTGTGTTAATACAGAGTTCTTTTATTATCCTCGACTTTTTAGAAAGCCACCATCTGACAATTTGTTCAAACACGAAAAGAAAGAAAGAGATCATCGCATGAAGCCTTACAAGTATAAACCAGTTATGATAGCATCCGCGTCATCTGACACTAGAAAAATTCGAAAAAAGGCTTCTCATAACTTTTTCCACGTACACAGGCCAGATATCGCTTAATATCTTATCACACTCGACTTGTTACCACTTACTTGTATTTACGCACACAGATATTTCGCGATTGCACGTTACCTGTAAACATCCACGTGCTGGCGTGTTCCTTTTTGATGCACCACTTGAAAAAGTCGAAGCATCATCATGTGAACAGTATGTGAAAGTTTCAGTGTTACTGGCTGAAATAACCACGGACTTTGATAAGATGATGAACAGCTGCGTGCACTGAATACGTAGTGTAAGTACAGGTTCAAATTTACGGCATCACTCTGTAACGCTTTAATAACTTTCCTAATTCCTTTAACATTGAAAATATTCAAAATGAGAATTAGGTGATTGATATAGTGTGGTAGTTGCACCATCCATTGCACAACATTGGCATGCGGTGGAGTAGGCAAAGAGATAGAAAAAGACATCAAGAACTCTTCAGAATTAGTTTAATGGGCGTGCCACTAGAGACAGAGTTGGTTTTTTCAACAGTGCTTGTACTACTATTATCACCACTGCGTTCATGAAGGTTAATGAGCGATCAAAATACACTCTAAAACAAAAAGGAAAGAAAATTACAAATTCAGAAAAACTTGGTGACGTATTCAAGAGAAAGAGTTACTCATATTGAGCAAGTCAGCAATACGTAGGCTTACCTATGGACTTTATGCAAGCAGTTAATCGGCTGGGCATTGATTGATAGAATTGTTGGATGTCCTTGCGAGGGATATCGTGCCAACTTCTGTCCAAAAGGTGCATTAGATGGTCAAAGTCCAGAAAAGATTCCAGGACTCTGACCAAAATGCTCCAAACGTTCTCATTTTGGGAGAGATCCGGCGACATTTGCGGCTAAGTTAGGTTTGACAAGCACGAAGACCAACAGTATAAACTCTTCCAGTGTGCGGGCGGGTATTATCTCGCAGAGATGTAATTCCAGGATGCCTGCCATGAAGGGCAACAAAACGGGGTGTAGAATATCATCGACGTACCACTGTGCTGTAAGAATGTTCCACATGACAACCAAAGGGGTCCTGCTACGCAAAGGTACGGCATCCCAGACCAACACTCCTGATTGTCTGATCATATGGTTGGTATCCCTCCACTGACTGGAGCTTATAGAGATGCGTCTTTGGCTAGTAATCTCAATGACTTCTGTGAAGAGTCCCGCTTCGAACTGAGCAGTGATGACCAGCGTAGACGTGACTGGAGGCGCCCTGGATAGCGGTAGGATACAAATCTGATCTTACGCACCAGTTGGAAAAAATTGTGCACGCTATCCCTCAAGAATACTATCAGCAATTACCAGCCGAATAACTGCTTGCATAAGGGCCATAGATGAAACAACACTTACTGACTTGCTCAATTTTTTAAGTTCTTTCTCTTGAATATGCATCCAGTTTTGCTGATACTTTTCTGAATTAATTGGGCTCTACACTTTCGTCCCAATCAGATAGTTCCTTCATTTTCCGTCCTTTTTTATGTCTTAGAGTGCAGGTCGAAGAAGTTTTGCCATGATCTGATATACAGGGTGGTCCATTGGTCGTGACCGGGCCCAATATCTCACGAAATAAGCATCAAACGAACCAAACTTGTCTAACTTGTCTAACTTGAAGGGGGGAACCAGATGGCGCTAAGCTTGGCCCGCTAGATGGCGCTGCCATAGGTCAAACGGGTATCAACTGCGTTTTTAAAAAATAAGAACCCCCATTTTTATTACATATTCGTGTAGTAAGTAAAGAAATATGAATGTTTTAGTTGGACCACATGTTTCGCTTTATGATAGATGGCGCTGTAATAGTAACAGACATATGGCTCACAATTTTGGACGAACAGTTGGTAACACGTAGATTTTTAAAATTAAATTACAGAACGTAGATACGCTTGAACATTTTATTTCGGTTGTTCCAATGTGATACATGTACCTTTGTGAACTTACCATTTCTGAGAACGCATACTATTACAGCGTGATTACCTGTTGATACCACATTAATGCAATAAATGCTCAAAATGATGTCCGCCAGACGGCCGGAGTGGCCGAGCGGTTCTAGGCGCTACTGACCGGAACCGCACTGCTGCATCCGTCGCAGGTTCGAATCCTGCCTCGGGCATGTATGTGAGTGATGTCCTTAGGTTAGTTAGGTTTATGTAGTTCTAAGTTCTAGGGGACTGATGACCTCGGAAGTTAAGTCTCATAGTGTTCAGAGCCATGTGAACCATTATTTTGATGTCAGTCAATCTCAACGAGTTTGGCCATACGTGTAACAACATTCCTCTCAATAGCCAGTAGTTCGCCTTCCGCAATGTTCGCACATGCGTTGACAATGCGCTGACGCGTGTTGTCAGGCGTTCTCGGTGGATCACGATAGCAAATATCCTTCAACTTTCCCCAAGGAAAGAAATCCGGGGAAGTTAATCCGGTGAATGTGCGGTCTTCGACGACCAATCCACCTGTCATGGACTATGCTATTCAATACCGCTTCAACCGCACTCGGCTATGTGCCGGACATCCATCATGTTGGAAGTACATCGCCATTCTGTCATGCAGTGAAACATCTTGTAGTAACATCGGTAGAACATTAGGTAGGAAATCGGCATACAGTGCATCATTTAGATTGACATCGATAAAATGGAGGTCAATTATCCTTCCTCCCATAATGCCGAGCAATACATTACCGCGCCAAGGTCGCTGATGTTCCACTTGTCGCAGCCATCGTGGATTTTCCGTTGCCCAATAGTGAACATTATGACGGTTTACGTTACCGCTGTTGGTGAATGACGCTTCGTCGCTAAATAGAAAACGTACAAAAAATCTGTCATCGTCCCGTAATTTTTCTTTTGCCCAATGGCAGAACTGTACACGACGTTCAAAGTCGTCGTCATGCAATTCCTGGTGCATAGAATATGGTACGGGTGCAGTCGATGTTGATGTAGCATTCTCAACACCGACGTTTTTGAGATTCCCGATTCTAGCTCAATCTGTATTCTAATGATGTGCCGATTAGCCGCGACAGCAGCTAAAACACCTACTTGGGCATCATCATTTGTTGCAGGTCGTGGTTGACGTTGCATATGTGGCTGAACACTTCCTGTTTCCTTAAATAACGTAACTATCCGGCGAACGGTCCAGACACTTGGATGATGTCGTCCAGGATACCGAGCAGCATACATAGCAGACGCCCGTTGGGCATTTTGATCACAATAGATATACATCAACACGATCCTTTCAGGCAAATATCGGGGTGGTTCCTTTCAAAGGGCACGGCCGATTTCCTTCCCCGTCCTTCCCTAACCCGAGCTTGCGCTCCGTCTCTAATGACCTCGTTGTCGACGGGACGTTAAACACTAATCTCCTCCTCCTCTACCTCGACCTTTTCCGCTATTGGTAAACGGTCCATTTTAACACTGGTAATGTACCACGAAGCAAATACCGCCCGCACTGGCGGAATGTTACGTGATACTAGGTACTTATTCGTTTGTGACTATTACAGCGAAAAAAGTGGTCCAACTAAAACATTCATATTTCTTTCCGTATTACACGGATATGTATTAAAAAATGGAGGTTCCTATTTAAGAAAACGAAGTTGATATACGTTTGACCTATGGCAGCCCCATCTAGCGGGCCAACCATAGCGCCATCTGATTTCCCCTTTCCAGATAGACAAGTTTCGGTCTTTGTAGTTCTTTGGTTTGACGCTTATTTCGTGAGATATTTGGCCCGGTCACGATCAATACACCACCCTGTATATCACATCATAGCAAAACTTCTTCGACCTGCGCTCTAAGACACAAAAAAAAAAAACTGCGGGAAATGATGGAATTATCTGATCGGGACGAAAATGTACAGTCCAATTAATTCAGAAAAGTATCAGAAAAACTGGATGACATATTCAGGAAAAAGAACTTCATAAATTGAGCAAGTCCGTAAGTGTTGTTTCATCTCTAGCCTTATGCAAGCAGTTATTCGGCTGGTAATTGCTGATAGAGTTATTAGATAATCTCCTGGGGTATAGCGTGCCCAATTTTTCCCAACTGGTGCGTAAAATCATCAAAATTCCGTGATGATTGCGCAGCCTTTCCCATAATGCTCCTAACGTTTCAATTGAGGAGAAATCCGGCGATGTTCCTGGCGATGATAGGATTTGGCAAGCAATAAGACAAGCGGTAGAAACTCTCTCCGTGTACGAGCGGGCATTATCTTGCTGAAATGTACGCGACCTTCACTCCTAGTTGTTGGGCCTCATGGTGGGTGCCAGTCAGATTTGTATCCTACTGCTATCCAGGGCGCCTCCAGACACGACTTCGCTGGTCGTCACTGCTCAGTTCGAAGCGGGACTCTTCACAGAAGTCAGTGTGACTACAAGCCAAAGACGCATCTCTATAAGCCCCAGCCAGTGGAGGGATACCAACCAACCAACGAGTTTCGTTCTTTGTAGTTTCTTCGTTTAATGCCTATTTCGTGAGATATAGAGCACCCTGTATACATAAGCTCATCGTAGAAATATAACACTTCTCGCTTAGGAGCGCTGTAGACTATACGGAGCTATTAGCCATTGGTCATGTGGCCTTCCACCGCTGATATAAGTCATGGCTGTCAAATGGTGTATATGTGTCAGTCATTTTTATGGAATCAGTGCAGTAGGCTGTCTCGATATGAAGCCGTGATAGAATGACAGAAAAGAGCTATGGACTTCGGATACGCACATTACCACACCGTGAATACTGTTGCCCTATTTATTGGTGTGTCAGTGTGGATCAGCACCATGAGAAATCTGATTTTTTTCTAAGATCAATTATTCTAGCTCACTTCAAGTATTTAAGACAGAGCCCACAATTTCAGCCAATTGGTGCAGGGTAATATGATCTAGCTCGTTTACATGACAATCAGAAGATGATCTACAATGGGGAATCTAAAAGTTATCATTCGAAGTCCTTGCATTACAGAACCGGAACGGCAATCATTCAAAATCGCCGCGAGCATTGCGGCAATCATCCCACCGACTCAACAGGTTAAAGATGCCCGTTTGGTGCAACACGGTGTCCCAGTGCCGTGAAGAGGTCCGTTAACTGCCTGTTGCACAATCTCGTCTGATGGGAATCGTCGACCCTTCACGACCGAAGGCGTGATAATTGCATGGCGAAGGTCAGTAGTATGTGGTGAGTGCTCGAGTGTCTCCCACCAGAGTTGGCGTAACTTCTGCGTTGCGTTAGCGGTAGATGGTGGTGGTGGTTGTTGAGATGTTTAAGGGGGACTAAACAGCTAAGGTCATCAGTCCCCCATTTGCGGTAGAGGGACGTGCGTTACCGTGAACCAGCAACAATCCTTGTCGTACAATTCCACAACGATGATTGTCGACAAACATGGTACCTCGTACACATATTTTGAAGTATGTCCGTATGAAATATGATTGAAATTACGCAACTGACAGTAGCCTTAAACACGTCTGTTAGAAAGGAAATGACATGTGAAAGTGTATTTTGTCTTGTCGCTTATGCGCTTTGCCATGTACTGAACTTTCCTGACTGCGAGAATGGAAACTTAGTTTAGCTGCGAGAATGTAAACTGTCAATCACTTTAAACCAAACCGCCGATCGAGGTGGCTGAGCGATTCTAGGCGCTACAGTCTGGAACCTCGCGAAAGCTACTGTCGCAAATTCGAATCCTGCCTCGGACAGGGATGTGTTTGATGTCCTTAGGTTAGTTAGGTTTAAGTAGTTCTAAGTTCTAGGGGACTGATGACCTCATATGTGAAGTCCCATAGTGCTCAGAGCCATTTAAACCATTTTTTTAAACCAAACCAAAACTGCATGAATTTACGTAACACAAAAAATGAATCTGATGCAACATTATTGATTTGAAATAGGCTCTGGTCATTAAACAAAACTTGATCAATTTGAAAATAGTGGTCCATGTGCTTAATGAATGCAACTGTGAAATAATAGAATTTCTTACCTTTATCTGCCCAATGGTAACGCTCTTCGCACTGCTCTCTGTTAATACTTTACATTGTATATTTAGCAAAGGATCAGCTATTAGAATCTCAACAAACAGTAACTGAAAATGTTATCACTTCGACGACATTAGAGTAACGCTTTTACAAGAAAAGAATCAGACTAAGAAGGCAGTTTCACACACCATCATTGAAATACAGATTGATACACATAAATTTACTGCTGCCATAGTTTCAGGTTCGCCTGTTACTGTAATAAGTGGAGCCGGCTGGGGTGGCAGAGCGGTTCTAGGCGCTTTAGTCTGGAACCGCGTGACCGCTACGGTCGCAGGTTCGAATCCTGCCTTGGCCATGGATGTGTGTGATATCCTTTGGTTAGTTAGGTTTAAGTAGTTCTAAGTTCTAGGGGACTGATGACCTTGGATGTTAAGTCCCATAGTGCTCAGAGCCATTTCAACCATTTTTTTGTGATAAGTGACGCTGCTTTTAATAAGTGTAACCACGATAATTGCTGTCCGAATTTCCTTTTCTGGTACGTGGCGCAGTTTCTAACAGAGGCGTCGACTTAAAACTTCCAACTCATTTGCCTTTCTCTGTGTATTGTCAGTATTGTCAGACATATTCTAATTTATGGGTTGTTCCCTTCCTCACCACCAACGTAATGTTACGTATCGATTTTCTGATTGAACATAAAGCTATTTTGGATTTCCAAAACTCGTACCTGATATTAAATGAAAATGGTAACCAGATTGCTTTGGAATTTCACCTAACTTTATCATCTGAGGAACAAAACGTCAATAGGATTGAATTTATTTCTGTTACCAAAACGATCTATTTGCGTACTTTTTTTTATATCGACTCTTATTTTCATTGCAATAATGTATCAGATTATGTGGAATACGACGCTGAACAAGCAATTACCAACAAGATAAGTGAATGCCAGACAACAACTGATGAC
The DNA here is from genome assembly GCF_023864345.2 of Schistocerca serialis cubense. Lineage (NCBI taxonomy): Eukaryota > Metazoa > Arthropoda > Insecta > Orthoptera > Acrididae > Schistocerca > Schistocerca serialis. The sequence goes on along the minus strand of NC_064644.1, from coordinate 377,495,256 downwards.
GAACGGCGACAATTACATGATATTTTACTTCAGCATTCACGAGTCTTCGGTAAAATTCTTCAGGGTTCTTTCAAATTTATCAATATTCGATATCATTTATTTACAGAGAACAGGTCAAATAGGAACTTCAAGCCATGCTCGACGAAGGAATTATAGAACCAGCTACACATTGTTACTAAAAAGGATGGATCATTCTATTACGCCTTGTTCTCGACTCGCACCAGATCAACGACATTATAGTAACGGAAACTGATCGGCAAAAGACTTAGACGAACTTTTACAGAAATTTCATGGTAAATCTGGTTATTCAACACTAGATCTGAAATCGGGTTTTGGCAGATTGATCCTCACCCCAACGATAAAAAATACATGGCAATTACCTGTTTTTCCAATTGCTATCAGTTCTCCAAACAACAGTTTGGTTTGACAATATCTCCTGCTGTATTCATGCGAGGTATGCACACAGTAATACCGGCTGAACTGAAGGAGAATAATCACGTATGTTGGTGGAATTTTAACTATGGAACCCACTTCGCCTGACCATAGCAATAGTCTTCCAGCTTTACTTCATACATTTCTTCAGCAAAGCCTTACAGTTAATCTGAGTAAATCCCACTATGATAAAACTTCCTTAAAATTCTAGGTCATGTTATTTCTGCCAACCGCATAGCCCCTGGTCCAGAAAAACTTCAAGAAATTCGAGATGTTACGATTCCTACTTCAAAAAAGCAACTTCATAGCTTCCTAGGACTGAGCCATTTCTCTCGTTGCCTAATTCATTATTCTGCAATGGATACCCCGAGATTACGTCAATTAACAGGCAAAAATACTGTCTGGATATGGGATGAACAAGCTCTTTCCGATTCTTGAACCTTAAGCATGCACTTTTGATTGCACCGATACCAACACACCCCGATCCCACTAACAATTTTTCGATCGCCATCGACATTTCCAAAACAGCCCTCGACGTAAACATTTTCCAAGAGATAGAAGAAGACGACATCACAGGTATTAAAAGCATTGCATTTGTGAGCCGCATTCAGTCTACTACAGAACACAACTATTCAATTACAGAGTTGGAAACCTTATCTTTCTTCTGGGCCTGTACTAAGTTTAGACACTTTTTGTATGGAAGACACCGCTGTTTATACTGACCACCGTGCTACTCAATTTCTGTTTTCCGCCTTGGACGATGGAAGTTATATTTACAAGAATTTGACTTTACTGTTACCCGTATTTACGGTACTCAAAGCATGGTAGCTGATACCTCATCCCGTTCTCTTACTAGCAGGAAACAAGACACTATCACACATTTCTGCCTAACTGACTATAATATTTTGCACATACAGCAAGCAGCGTTTGAAAACTTTATTTCTAACAGATCTTTCGAAAAGAACAGGATAAGGACAGTGTCTACAGAAAAATTAAGCAGCCATGATACGACAAGGCTAATTCAACAATCACATACCACTAACTAGTACGTAAAAATATTCTCTTTCGACATACACATCTACACAGGGACAATTGGGTCTTTTGTACACCTGAAGATTTAGCTAACATATTAATTTGCTACACACACTTAACCTAAGCACATTATAGTTTACGAAAGTGTTTCCTCATTCTGACAGAATTACTACTTTGCAAATATGGAAAAACGTATAGTTACCTAGCAAAATGCAAGCTTTGTCAGCAAGCGAAATCGTCGACGACTTCTTATCTCGTTCCATTATATCCCATTACACCAATTAAATTACGTCACTTTCCCACCGTGTATATCTATGGGCCAATTCCCAGAAACAAAAGAAGATTTTATTACATTTTCGTAGCAGTAAAACTCCCTTCTAAATTTGTAACATTTATATCGTTACGTAAAGCTACAGCCAAAACTGTTTCAGCGTCGTTTACAAAACATTTCTTACCGATTGTTGGTCATTAAAATTAAATTAAAAGGAAGGTCAGCGTTGGCCGTAATACTGATGGTTTATTGATAGCATAATCGATTTTCAATCACATAGTGATCATCTTCAGTGCTGTGGTGTACAAATTAAACTCATAGGCACTGGTATCAAGTTGTTATCAGTAACCAAAACTGAGAAACGATCACAATAACTCATGTACAGAAAGTTATTTCTGATAATGGACACAGTTCAGATCAGATGTTTGGACAAGTACTCTGAAAGCTAGGTAGATTACACCTCTAAACATATCCTGTTACCGTGCTTCACTAAACCCATTTGAACGTATTAAGAGAGAAATTGATAAGCTTTGTTGTCTATACTGTCATAAGAAACACAATGGTTAGGATAAATATATCTAAACATTTCAGGAAATTATTACCTCCATTCCAAATGATTCTACATTGTTGTTTCCTTACAGGGTATTAAAGAATGTTCAACCGCCAAACAAAATTAAGAAATTAGCAACATTTCCTGCTTCACGACTACTAAGTCACCACGAAGTCATCGATATTGCAATTAACAATATTTAGCGTTCAGTTGAACGAAGAAAGAAACGACACAAACTGGTAAGTCATCTCCACGAATATAAAATCTTCAAGAAGTATGAGTACAAGCTCATCATCTTTCCAACAAACCCAAAAATTGGTGTAAGAAGATCGAGTTGGTGCAGAGTAGTCCGTACATATTCTGTATCCAAATGTTATTCACGTAGAAACTTTGCGTATGAAAATGTCACGAGGGAGCCATGACATCAGTTATGTAAAGCATTTTACGGAACTAAACATTTTTTTCCTGATTGAAACGATATTTGATACTATATGGCCACAGTGTGACATAATAATTCGTTTTGCATTTTTCTCTAGTTTTAGCACTTTTATTTCCACTATGTACTATGTATTTGTTGTGTGTCTTATAACTTAGTATCATTTTAGGCACTACTATGTTTTTACAGACGGCCACGTTTCAGGTGAGACAAGATTTCATATTTACACTGTATGTTATACTACTTACTCATCATGCTCATTCACTGTTCAGAGCAAGTTGTTACCATATAAAGTAAAATAAAAAGGAGTAAACATACATACATTTTGAAGCATCAAGGACATCCAACGCATTAATGGAAAATTAACCAAACAAGTGCAAAAAAGGTCATCATTTGTCACACATCAAGTAATTTTTTTTCCTTGCAAGTATTACAGGAAGCTACGAAGTAAAAACTGAAGGGTAACATCCATAACTAAAAAATAATTTATGTACTGTCACTAATCAATTCGGTTTCAGCATGCTACATGAGTGTTTCAGCAATACCAAGAATGACATGTGTGCTAGATATGTTTCAATTTGATTATGGTAATATTTTATGAAGTGATAATAATGAAGACACAATGATGTTCTACTAATGACAATAATGATTACATGTGATGATAAGATAAAGAAAAGTGATGGCACAGAGGTCACATGGTTATAACGAGAAATTTTTATGATAATTTGCGGATAATGAAAACACAATAACAGATTAATGGAGGTACAGATAATATTTTTTAACTATTGTAGAAGAACATGTAATTACTTGATATTCACAAATATTACTCCTTGCATTACAGAGAAAAGATATGCTTTTGAATGGTAGAGTAGTGATGCATATTCTGCTTGATACACTGCATTTTTCTGAACTAATGATGCATTTACAGGATATATATACTGCTATTTAGCACCTTCTGATATTACTTTGTTTGCATTAACTATGTCATTAACAATTCCAGCATAATAGTTTCCTCATGCTTCACAGGTACAAGAAGCCACTTCTCATCATCTGTTTTTTTTTTTTTTCTGTTTTGTATGATTTGCAATCTATGCTTCTACTATAAGCTTCTAGTTGTTAAGTAGTTCTGATTTTAGTACCTATACTTAGAACAGTCTTGTGATCACACTTTTTATCTTTATTTATTTTGACTGACCAATTTGACGACATTTGACGATAATGATTTTCTTTTGCACCAAAAGTGCACTTTGCTCTGCCTTATTCCCAATTTTCCTAGTAGTTATGCGCATTCCTTGCATCTGATATTATTATTTTATTTTAAATTCTCTGTATGAGGTATATTACTTATGTATAAACAATATTTTCCACAAATACCATTTTGGAGTCTCATGTGCTTTGGAGATATTCTACTACAAAGATCTTTCTTATGATCTCTGATATAGACTGATTAATTATGAACTGCATGTTTTTCATTTACTACTGTCAATCTTCATGTACCATTGTCTAGATTTATTGCCTGTATACAATTAACTTTTCAGGTATACTTACTGGCACAGCAACTGTTATTCTATATGAAACCACTACTGTTCTGCAGACAGTCACTACCAGTAAATGTATTTATTACCAGTCTACTACCAGAATAGCTCAACTATGAGTCTGAAACATTGTCAGATAATGAACTATGAACACAATTTCTCACTTATAAATTGATGGCGCTGCCATTAAAATGTAGTTGTTACTTGCATAAGTTTGGCATTTTGTATTAATATCCACTGCTGTGATACTTTGCTATCTTAAAAGCGTTTAATGCTTCTTTAAGTCCCATTTTCTCTTTATGCTGTATCCTTCTCTACCTTTCACTAAGATGGTCATGTAACAAACAGTTCCTCACTTGTTTACAACATTGTATACATATATATATATATATATATATATATATATATATATATATATTCAAATTTACTGATGTCGACAATAATACTACAACTGAGAGAGCTGTAATGAGACCATTCATTGTGCTTACTACTGTATTAGGCAGCACTTAGTATACAATTGTCTGAGTTGTCATTGGGTACCATATCTACCCCTGCCACCAATGAGACTGCTCAGTGTCAAATATGACAAATTTTGATATACCTAGTGATGTTAAAAAAATATTTAAGATAACATACGAACCAGTGTGTATGGATCCTCGATTTGCAGACCATCCCGACTGTAAATTCACCTCAACCATGACTTTATTCTTGCCTCTTTCACCTGTTACTCTATATTTTGTAGTCATGATATAGTTACACTACACTGTGTGTAACAATGCCTATGATTAGTCATAACTATGGAAATGAATGTTATAAATGCACACCTGAACTGACATACTGGTGCACATAAGCAATACATTTCTTAACAAGTTTGTAAATACTTAGTAATGTTTTTCTATAACTCTATGTTGTATAACACATGTTCTTTTAATTCCCATGTGCTTTGTAAAGAGCAGTTGTTCGTAGTATTGTGTTTTTCTTAGGTATTAGCTACATTTTAAACTTTTATAGTGCATATGAACATTATCATACGTGACTATTTGTATATTCGTGATTCCTACCCACAGATGTTTTATGGTTAAAGAAAATGCTTCACGAATTTACCATGGTATTTTTATGCTATTCAAAGAGCCAGATGCTCAGAAAGATTTGTATTTATTTATTAATTATCTCTTTTATGCTAGATTCCTGACCTTTTATCAGCCTAGACTTATTTCATGTGAAGAATTTGTTGTGTTATTGTGGCCAATTTCCATAAAAACTCTGCCAAGTTCTTCAGAAGGAGGCAGAGGGTTATGAAAGGTATATACACAGAGTAAACTAATTCAAGTTTTGAAAGAAAACATTATATTGAACCAGAGATGGTCAAATGTAGTATCGATTGTGTATTAGCATCGCTGCTCAACAGCGATCGCTTATTGGAGGTGTTATGGGTAATTTGCTAGAGTAATTTTAGATCGAGTGATTTATGGAGGACTCTCAAGTGTAAGGACGTGTTGTAGCTGGTATGTGCTGGATATATAGTTACTCGCTACATGTAGTAATGAGCTTCTTATTTGCAAGATACTATGATGTTTGCAACTATAAAAGGAATCTCAACAGAAGTTGGAAATAAGATAAAGGAATTTTTTTTTGTTAGTAATGCAATGCGCGTATTCGTAAGTGATGATTGACACAATGTACAGCACTCATATCCAATGGTTTTGTAAAGCTAATTTTGATGTATAATTAGTTCACTGAGTGTGTTAATTATGATCATTATTAACTTTAAAAGAGTCAAAAAAACTAGTTCCAAAGTTACTGCTGTATTGTTACTTACCACAAGTCAATACCAGTTCCCAGGTACATGTCACTTTTGATTAACTATTTTTCTCAAGAAGTTATTGTCTCAGTCATACTCGATTTAATTAAAATGTATGCTAAACTACAGCCTTGCACAACAGCTGTTTCTATTTGCTAACTATACAATTTGAAGTACTAACAGAGAGCAGTACAAAGAGCGTTACCATTGGGCAAAAAGAGGTGAGAAATTCTATTATTTCAGGGATCAAATTCATTTTTTGTGTTACGTAAATTCAAGCAGTTTTGGTTTGGTTTAAAGTAACTGACAGTTTACATTCTCGCAGCTAAACAAAATTTCCATTCTCGCAGTCAATGAAGTTTAGTACAGCGTAAAGCGCATAAGTGACGAGACAAAATACACGTTCACACGCCATTCCCACTCTAATAGTTATGTTTCATACTACTTGGGTAATTTGAGTCCTCGTACTTGTTGCAACTTCATTCTGCGATGGATGCCTACCGGCATTTGTCCTTCAGCAGCCGAGAAAATAATAGCAGCATGTTACTAAGCTTTGGACGCGTTTGATAATAGCGTCGCCATATCCACATTTCCGCATTTGCCACAAGAACCTCAGAAAGACACAAATGCCATACTAATCACATGTCTACATGTCGGTGCACACAAACCCGTAAGGGAATAATTCTACGTCGCATATGTTACAGCAACGCTGTGAAACAGAAACTTTTTATCGCTCTTTATAAATCGTTGTAACCTAGCTGTGGATTTCTGAACAGTACTAAATGAATACAGTTGTTTCACTCTCATACCTGTAAGATTATTGCGTCGAAATAATGTACACATTGTCTTTCAACAGTCATTTGGAGCGATGAAATGCTGAACAAGTTACTTCATCTAGAATGTCAAAGTACCGGTAACCCGTTTGCTCTTTTGCAAGGTATAGCACCAGTATTTTAGTGATTAATGCCGTATACGATCTGCCAAAAATGTGTCCCGCTCTTTAGACAACCCTCGGGGAACAACTGGTCAGGTACCACAGAGTGAAGTTACGGGTTTTTTTGCTCTTGTATTGCACTTGCAGGGGTTCGATTCTTCTGTGTGCGTCCTTTCCGGAGGTAAATTGACTTCACTGGACATCGAGAGACAGTCTCGAGATTGCCTGAGCCAGCTGGAGAGGCAATAAAGCTCTCGCCGTTTATTACATTCGTCCTTCTCCCCCCGGGGGACTGAGGGTGCCGTAGAGAGTGAGAAACCCTAGAGAGCTCCGGAGGGCTGAGGAAGACCTTGTACTGCAGCAGTGTACGGGGCGGACAGGGAAAAAAGAGAAAAAAAATTGATAATAAGATCCGAATGGGGGAGGGGACGTCCAATTGGGGAACATTTTCCAGGTAACTACAAGTCGGAAGTGCAGCTTTCTGGACCTGCGGCTGCAACATGGCAGACATTCAGCGACGACCGCATGGACGTCTGTGCATTTGAACTGCCCTGTCCAACTGTTATCTGTTATCCATAAGAGCGTATTTACTGACTAGATAATCCAGATATAGTGGTGTCAGAGAAACAGTCCAAGCTAGACAGACTTTTAATTTCCATCAATGACTATTTATTAGACACAAACTTTCTCTGATGTTTACTGGTAAAGCTCGACTTTTAAATCAGCCGCAGAAAAAGAAACGTAAGGCCATTAATTTTCAGTATAATATCTCATCCAACAGAAACAGCACAGCAGTAAGATCATCGTCGACGTGTGATATTAGAAGCCAAAATGAGATCTATAGGCAATACCTTTTAAAATTTTCCTAACGTGCAAGGAGCATAAATGAACTATTATTCTAAAAAGTGTAGTAGATCAATGAATATGAACTAAGGTGATGGTGAAACAGACAGCAAAAGTTAAATTTCTAGCTTTTTTTTTAAGTTTCTGTACCCAAACGGCTTGAAAACGAACCCTTATAGTATAATTTTGCTGTCCGCCTGTCTGTCCGTCTGTTAAGATCCCTTTTTCTCAGGAACGGTTTGAGGTACGCGTTTGAAATTTGTGTCAAATGCTAAGATCCATGGTCTCTTGGCGGTGCAGAAAATTTGAGCTTCTCAGTCAATGCTACCAAAAGGTATGGCAGTATGTGAAGACTCATTTTTCTCAGGAACGGGTAGATGAATCACGTTCAAATTTATGTCATACACTAAGGTGCTCTACCGCAGACTGTTAACGAAGCTACGAGCATACGGATAGATTCACACGTATGAGTGACTTGAAGGCTTTTTCAGCAATAGACCCAACACATTTTCCTTGATGGTGAGCGTTCAGCATTGACAAGGGGTGCCTCAGGATAGCTCCGCTCTTGTTTTCTATGTACATAAATGGTCTAACAGAGAGGGTGAGCAGCAATCTACACTGTTTGCAAATGACAGTGTGGTGTGCAGGAAGGTGTCATTTTTGGGTGGCAGTAGAGGAATAAAATTTCTAGTTGGCTTGATGTATGGCAGCTTCCTCTAAATGTAGAATAATGTAAGTTAGCGCACATGTGTAGGAAAAACAATTATGTAATGTTCGAATACAGCACTAGCAGTGTGCTGCTTGACCCAGCCAAATCAATTAAGTACCTAGGAGCAAAGCTACAAAGCAATATGGAATGGAGGGAAGGTGTAAGGACTGTAGCAGAGATGGCGAAAGGTCTCCCCTTCTTTTTGTAAGACCGGTGCAGGTTTTCGTTCCATTGCAACCTGTTTCTTGTCCATATGGTATGTAGAAGATAGACAGGTGTTTATAGTATTTCGCTGAACCAGGGCACACTACTTCCTTGGTCACAGTATCTAATTCTTCATTTCCTTGTAATCCGCTGTGCTCCTTCACCCAAAACATCACGGTAATCTTCTTTAGGTGGTAAAGCACCTTAGCTACTTCCATAATGTGGTGTGCTAGATGTTTATGGTTTTGTTGACGTCGTAGCATTGTAAAAGTATCATTGCTGAGTGTAAATCTGATAAAATGATGATTCTTCTTTTTCTAACTTCTTACGTTTATTTAAGATCTGCTAAAGTCGCTTATATTCTGAACTGAGCATGGACCAATTTTGGGAGTTGGAGTTTCTCCCCTCGATTAGTCTGTAATCTATGGATGCGCTTCCTATTATTTCTTTTTCTTGTGAAACATTCGTACAAATCTGTTTTATGATGGGTATGCTGACAAAATTTCAACTAAAATTTTCTCTCAGTGCTGCTTCAATGTATGGTTGATGCTTTACTGTGTCTTAGCTCAGGGCGAGCTGAAGTAGATTGAAGTGAAACCATATTCAGACGAAGTAAAAACTTATCCGGTCACTATACCCTTGTTCTAGGGGTCCTCTGTAATAAAAAAAACTGAGTGCGAGGATCAAGAAACGAACTTGAACGAATGTCATGTGTCGTCCGCAAGACCAACCACAACAATCAACAATGAAAAACAAAAAAAGGGTGGTAGTGTTTTTGATTCATAACCAGAACTTCTTCGGGTCTGGGTTGGAGTCCCACCATTGCTTAAATTTTCATTAATAATTAGCACTGGTGGCAGAAAATTTCCGGCATAAGAAGTCATCCGCATTCTGCCAACGGCCTTTTGAAAGAGGGCGGAGGAGCGGGCGAAGGTTGAGGGTACTCTCTCGTCCTGGGGGTGGGAAACTGCCCCTAAAGGCGGAAGAATCAGCAATGATCAGCATCATGAGGGTGCAGAAGGCAATGGGATCCACAGGACATGTAGCCTGTAATTGCAAAAGTATCATGATGATCTCTTCATTGGCGAAAGATTCTAGAATAGTCCCCCTTTCGGATATCCAGGAGGTTAATATGTGAAAAACATTGAATAATCAACGAAAGGGTAAGGTTCTACGAGTCGGGGTGTGGACTGTCAGAAGCTTGAACGTGGTAGGGAAACTAGAAAATCTGAAAAGGGATACGCAAAAGCTAAATCTAGAAATAGTAGGGGTCAGTGAAGTGAATTGGAAAGAAGGCAAGGATTTCTGGTCAGATGAGTACAGGGTAATATCAACAGCAGCAGAAAATTGTATAACCGGAGTAGGATTCGTCATGGATAGGAAGGTAGGGCAAAGAGCGTCCATCTGTGAACAGTTCAGTGACAGGTTTCTTCTTATCTGAACCGACAGAAAACCGACAACGACAGTTCAGGTGTATATGGCGACGTCCAAAGCTGAAGATGAAGAGACAGAGAAGTCTGCTAGCGCGTCAGGATTGGCCAGGAGGGGAAAGCGGCAGGCACCCATTGAGGTGAAGAATAATACATAGTTTAACCTGTGTGAAGTTTTAATGCTGTAAAGAAAGGCAGGCCTGGAGAAGCCGCCGAGACTAAATGTGCAGCCGCCCAAGAGAGCAGATGAGGAGGGCGACTGATCGGTTTGGAAGCTGCCTGCAGAAGAGAGCGAACGGCGTGTCCGCTCCCGACAGCCGGCCGCAGTTCCACACCCACTTGACCACCTCCAAGCCTCCATATTGGTCGGTCATATCGTAGTATGTGTAGTTCGGTAGCGTTACCTCGTCAGCAACAAGTGAATTCAGCAGCTAATGGTTCTATCCGGTTCTGGGCAACGTGACTGAGACGATGCAGCTTACCGCCAGGCAGAAGGCACTGACGGACATAAAGTGAAAAAATAAAAATCAAACTTTGTACTAATAAATCCATTCAGTATCGGCCCTCACTGTACACCCTTCTCCCCCCCGCAGGAGTAAAGCATGGGGGGATGGTAAATTGACAGTTACTTAGGGGCTCCTGCGAAGGGCGGCCCTACATAATTTTAACAGTAAATTTTGATAATTTGTGATTTCCTGTCGGACTTGTATTAAAAATGACAATAATTGGTTGATAAATGCTTGCTTAACACAATTTGCTCGACGGCGGCGGTGCGACGGTGGTGTAGGACGCCGCGTGTGGCGGCGCGAAGCGCGACGATCAGCTGTTGGCGGTGGCGGTAGTGGCGGCTGAAGTCACCAACCGCGGCTGGCAGCGGCGCGCTGTGGCGCACTGCAACTTTCGCCGAAGCGTATAAGCGAGGGTTCCGGAAGGGGCGATGCACAAACCACAAGGGGTTGGGGGAAGGTGTTAACACTGGTGGAGCGCTTCACACACATATTTTGTTGCTTACATCTAAAGGAGGGCCATGCCTTCACTTGTGGGTAGATCTTTTACTGACTACTACAGTATGGGGGCAGCAAGGAACACTCTTGCTTACATTTCTTGCTTAAACATGGATAAAAATCAAACTTTATACTAACAAATCCATTCAGTATCGGCCCTCACTGTACATATCAGACGAAGATGTGGAAAGGGTATTACAGTATGTAAAGGGGGATGAACATCTAATAGTCATGGGGGGAATGCAGTTGTAGGGGTAGGAGCAGAAGACAAGGTTACAGGAGAAAATGGGCTTGTGACAAAGAATGAGACGGGAGAAAGACTAATTGAGTTCTGTAACAAGTTTCAGCTAGTAATAGCGAATACTCTGTTCAAGACTCACAAGAGGAGGGGGTATACCTGGAAAAGTCTGGAGGATTTCAGTTAGATTACATCACGGTTAGACAGAGATTCCGAAATCAGATACTGGATTTAAGGGGTAGCCAGGAGCAGATATAGACTCAGACCACAATATAGTTGTGATGAAGAGAAGGCTGAAGCTTAAGACATTAGGAACAATCAATACGCAAAGAAGTGAGATACGGAAGTACTAAGGTATGACGAGATACGGTTGAAGTTCTCTAAGGTTATAGATACAGCAATAAGGAATAGCTCAATAAATAGTACAGTTGAAAAAGAATGGACATCTCTAGATAGGGTCATCACAGAAGTTGGGAAGGAAAACATAGGTACAAAGGAGGTGACTATGAAGAAACCATGTGAAACAGAAGAAATACTTCAATTGACCGATGAAAGGAGGAAGTACAAAAATGTTCCGGGAAACTCAGGAATACAGAAATACAAGTCGCTGAGGAATGAAATGAATAGGAACAGCAGGGAAGCTAAGAAGAAATCGCTGCAGGAAAAACGTGAAAACATCGAAAAAGAAATGATTGTCGGGAGGACAGAATCAGCATACAGGAAAGTCAAAACAACATTCGGTGACATTAAAAGCAAGGGTGGTAACATTATGAATGCAACGGGAATTCCACTGTTAAATGGAGAGGAGAGAGCGGATAGGTGGAAAGAATACATTGAAAGCCTGTATATGGGGAATATTTGGGTGATGTGATAGAAGAAGAAATAGGAGTCGATTAGGAAGAGATAAGGGATCCAGTATTAGAATCGGAATTTAAAGGAGCTTTAGAGGACTTAAGATCAAATAAGGCAGAAGGGACAGATAACATTCCATCAGAATTTCTAAAATCATTGGGGGAAGTTTCAACAGAACGACTATTCACGTTGGAGTGTAGAATGTATGAGTCTGGCCACAATCCATCCGGCTTTCGGAAAAGCATCACCACCCAATTCCGAAGACGGCAAGGGCTGACAAGTGCGAGATTTATAGCTCCATCAGTTAAACAGCTCAAGTATTCAAGTTGCTTACAAGAATAATATAGAGAAGAATGGAAAAAAAATTGAGGATGCGCTAGATGACGATCAGTTTGGCTTTAGGGAAGTTAAAGGCACTAGAGAGGCAATTCTGACGTTGCGGCTACTAATGGGAGCAAGACAAAAGAAAAATCAAGGAACGTTCATAGGATATGTCGACACGGAAAAAGCGTTCAACAGTGTAAAAAGGCGGAAGATGTTCGAAATTCAGAAAAAAGTTGGGGTAAGCTATATGGAGAGACGGGTCATATACAATACGTACTGCAGCTTAGATGGACTAATAAGAGTGGACGATCAAGAACGAAGTGCTCATATCAAAAAGGGTGTAAGACAAGGACGTAGCCTTTCGCCCCTACTGTTCAATCTGTTCATCACGAAGGAATGATGGAAATAATAGAAAGGTTCGGGAGCGGAATTAAAATTCAGTGTGAAAGGATATCAATGATTCCATTCGCTGCTGACATTGCTACCTTGAGTGAAAGTGAAGGAGAGTTACATGATGTGCTGAATGGAATGAACAGTCTAATGACTACAGAGTATGGATTGAGAGTAAATCGAAGCCGGCCGGGGTGGCCGAGCGGTTCAAGCCGCTACAGTCTGGAACCGCGCGACCGCTACGGTCGCAGATTCCAATCCTGCCTCGGGCATGGATGTATCTGATGTCCTTAGGTTAGTTAGGTTTAAGTATTTCTGAGTTCTAGGGGACTGATGACTTCAGAAGTCATTGTGCTCAGAGCCATTTGAGCCAGTAAATCGAAGAAAGACGAAAGTAATGAGAAGTAGTAGAAATGAGAACAGAATTCTGCTACCGAGGTAGTAAAATAAACAATAACAGACAGAGCAAGGAGGACATCAAAAGGAGATTAGCAATGGTGAAAGAGGCATTCCTGGCCAAGTAAAGTCTACTAATATCAAATATCGGCCTTAATTTGAGGAAGAAATTTCTGAGAATGTACGTCTAGAGTACAGCATTTTATGGTAGTGAAACATAGACTGTGGGAAGACCGGAACAGAAGAGAATCGAAGCACTTGAGATGTGGTGCTACAGACGAATGTTGAAAATTGAGTGGACTGATAAGGTAAGGAATGAGGAGGTTCTGCGCAGAATCGGAGAGGAAAGGAACCCGTGGAAAAAACTGATAAGGAGAAGGGACAGAATGATAGGACATCTGTTAAGGCATGAGGTAATGACTTCCATATTACTAGAGGGAGCTGTAGAGGGAAAAAACTGTAGAGGAAGACAGAGATTGGAATACATCCAGCAAGTAATAGAGGATGTAGCTTGAAAGTGCTACTCTGAGATGAAGAGGTTAGCACACGAGAGTTTGAAAGTAGAATCAAGAATTTACGATCACAGAGAAAAATAGGCAGCGCTATTGCGGCAGATTCCGGGTGGTAAGATATGAAGATTCTCACAAGAAAGCTGTAAGATTATAAGAAACAGAGTAGAACTTATAAAAAGTGCAGCACTAAAAAAAGAATGGCCTGAGGCTTCTATAATGTGTCAAATAGTTTAAAAACGGCTACATCTTTAGTTGATACTGATAGAGAGACAAAGAAAGCTTTTGTGCATTCTAAAACTTTACTATACTAAGGGCTATGAGTAAAGAGGTGTCAAATCGATATCAGACGATAATATATCGACATGTGGGTGTATTCCGAATTGGTAGAAAATTGTTTCTGTAAGAAATGAATTGGTTATTCCGTGATATTTCAGCACATACAGAGTATGCCTGTACGATATTGATGCAATAATATGAACATACTAAGGAGCAGATGCTGAACCATGTAATGATAGGAAAATTGGATGACAACCAACTTGTTCTCACGGCAGTAAAAGGCTACTCAGAGTTGTACACAGTGTTGGATTGATCTGAGGTACATACAGCCCCTGTGATAGTGTAGATCAGTACTCATTTCGAAGTCTGAGAGCGATATTGTTACAACAGTTTGCAATTCTCCTGAGGATGGACTGAAATGGGAGGAATTTCACAATGAGCAACCAGTCCAACTTACATCAAAGTCTGTAGAAATATTTATTACATAACTGATAATAAATAATTGTAGTTAAACACAGTAGTGGCTCATTATAATTTGATAATGTGCTACAACACACTATAAATGTCGCACTAAAATTGTGCAATTTGTCTTCGAATGGGAGCTGGATGTATCATCGAAATAATGCCATTCCTCTTCGAAAGCGTTCCAGTATGCAAATAAAACGGACACAAACGTGCTTTGTGGTGCTCTCTCCACGATAACTAGAAACCAATGTCGAGTGCTGACGTGATGTACAGCTGCGCCACTACCAACTTAGACAATTTGCGACTCTGTATGTTCTGATGTGACCCCACCCACAAATATGAGCACCATATTGCTCACATCACTATGTCAGTATTTTCCACTGAAACTGCGTGTCATGTATTGTACAACAGCAGAGTATGAGGCGTTTTTGAGAAACACTTGAGCAGCAGGGCAAAATTGGCGTCATCCCACGCTGCATTGTCGCCAACTTTATTCAAGATGGCAGATTCAAGATGACAGCCTTAGATGTGGCAACATTGCAGTGACGTCATGGCGTGAAATTAAAATTTTGGAGGAAAAATAGGTCAATTGGACTAGCTCCATTAACTTCATCCCCTTTCCCTCTACCCCCTACCCTACTCTGTCCACTCCCCTCCCCCACCTCAAACTTGGTGGAAAAAGGACTCAGTCTTTGTTCGGCTGGATGTAAGTCTTTACTTTGTATGTGTTGTTTATTTAAACGGTTTGAGTTGTCATAGACAGTGGGTCCATCCTTGGTGTGTACTTTAAAATCCAGAGTCAAACTGACCTGGTTCACAACACCACCACCAGAGGACACTGCTGGCCATCCCCTTTCCCCATCAGTGATGTAATCCGAGTTGGCAGTCTGGGAAAAAGCAGTGGGAAATTCGCTCAGTCCGTATCTAGCTGCTGGACTGGGAGGATGGATGTAACAATTATGTGTGTTCGATGTGTTCAATGGATGACATATCTGTGATAGAGAAGGAGGAGTTTAATGGATATATTAGCTGTAATCATGCTGCTGAGGACTGTGTCGATAGCCATTTGCATCACGTTTGAAAACCTATGATATCTGGTGAATATGTGAGGCAGCCAAATATGCTTCATCAAATAATTAAGATACAGCAGGATTGGGCTACGTTACACTTCGCAACTCATGCTGATAAATGCATGTGCTGAATCTGTAAATCATTTGATAAAAGTCCAGGCAGTCTTCCAGAGTGCAAGAGGCAATACATTCTTCCCAGAGTCTCCATGTCCGCTGGGAGAGAATACACACAGTTGGCTCATAGTGCTGGTACGTGGTAGTCACAAATCTGCGTGTGTGCTAAGTAGGCCACACCCGCAGCCTTCCTCCTTCCCATCCCCTGCAAATAGACACCGCAGGTCGTTGAATACGAACTGGTTCAATAGTTATTAGATTTGGTGTTTGATAAATGTGCGGAATACTGTCACTTAAGCACCTTGAAGGTGGCACAGGGTAGAAATGCATCACTACGATAAGAGAGAGAGAGAGAGAGAGAGAGAGAGAGAGAGAGAGAGAGAGATAGACAGAGGGGGGGGGGGGGCGAAGAATTTCTGAGTCCTACAGCTGCTGTGATGTTCATCACTTTTCTGAAATGGAGAGTGGGCTCAATTTACATTTCTGTCGGAGTCAGAGACGTTATTTTTTCCACTTCTCGATGCACACTCTGGTGTCTAACCACAGTTGGGAAAATCGGAACAATTACACAAACAGAATTCGAAACACTGTTCTATAAAAGAGAAAATGGCTAGAACTTTGGTGAATTTTCGATGTCCTATAGCTGCTGTTCTGGAGAAGTTCTAATGCCACTATGGCAGGGGAGTGACAGCATCTTGCCTGTCCAGACAAGAGGAGGATGGTCTGCTTGCATTTTTCTATGAATACTCATACAAAGAAGATATCACATGACTCTCAGACTTCACAGAAAATTCCATAGATACCTCGCCCCATTTGCTCGAACCAGTCTGTAGAGGCTCCTACGCCCCAAACAAAGAATGTCTTGTGACTCTCTGAAGTGTTGGGCTGTCTTGTGAATGAAGCATTCTGAGTGGTTCTTACTGAATTTACCCATCAAACTGCTGATGCTACTGCTGGTGTGACAGCATGTCCGCCGTTTTCTGCAGACAGACAAATTACGAGACTTTGAACAGCAAAACAATTTTGTATAGATCGAAAAAAAACATACAGCAGTCATATTGTACTAACAGTTAAACCCTGCAAAAGATCTTCATATTGTGAAATACGGAATCTATCGCCAAGGACACTTCCTCAATTACACTGCTCTGCTACTCTCGAGGAATGCTTGAATTTTCAGCGTGAAATCGGTCTCCAACCAGGCTGTATCACTACATACCATATCAACATAGCAAACACAGTTGGTTTCCTGCACCATACAAAATCATTTATTCTGCATCCTGTGTTTTGCTATTGACCACTAGACACTTGAACATATGTGGCGAATACAGACACACCCAAAAACATAAGCACATGCACCTTATATAGTTCTCACAGCACTAGATAGTTCCTGTGAGTTCAATCAGTCAACCGGCCTCGATGGCTGAGCGGTTCTAGGCGTTTCGGTCCGGAACCGCGCTGCTGCTACGGTCGCAGGTTCGAATCCTGCCTCGGGCATGGATGTGTGTGATGTCCTTAGGTTAGTTGGGTTTAAGTAGTTCTAAGTCTAGGGGACTGATGACCTCAGACGTTAAGTCCCATAATGCTTTGAGTCATTCGAACCATTCAGTCGGTCATTCACCATGGTCGGCAGTCACAAGTCAACTGCTCAGTGAACTGCAGTCACTCTCCGAAATTGTGTACAAATGCTGGGCTGGTTCCCCTCGGCACAAAGGCGTTACTGTTTCTTGCCCTGACCTGCTCGCTTGCTTGCTGCCATGCTTTCTACAGCCATCTCCAGACTCTGAGATTACAAATCATATGCATTTTCACATGGTTTGCCAGAATAGTGTACCATAAAAATCGAGTCTTCCGTTTGATGCCTATGGTGATCCTAAGTTCCATGTTACTGACCCCAGACACTAGAACAATGCTTCAGAATTGATAGTGCAGTTGATTTACGTCAAATGCTTCAATCTCCATCCATGTGGAGCTCCATCATGCATGTAAACCACACGTTTTCCCTTTTTAACTGTTTGATATATCACAGCAACACATTCATATCTACTATACACCATCAAGGGGTGTTAACCTCCTCAACATGCGCGCATCTGGAGATATTTTGTGCTCTTGGATGGGTGCCATGAGTAACATTGGTGTGGAACAACAGTTGCGGACTCAGCTCGCTCTGTTCCTTTATGAGACGTGGAATGTAGTGGTCTACTTCTGGTGAACTGCAGATTAAATCAGTGAGAGTGTTGCAGGAAGGGGCATTCTAAGACAACAAAGATATATTTCAATGTCCAAACAATCCGAGAATACTCTGAGACTCCCATCTATATAGGGAAAGATGGGCAGTTGTAATTTTAAATTACTCACTATGATCGAAGTGATAAAAAATATGTAGATCGCTGTCTGGTGTATTTTGGTATACATATGTTTGAGAATTAACAATGAATGGACATACTGCATAGTTATCTATCTACGTTCACAATGGTTCTCGCAAAGTGGTGCATGGGTTGTTTTGTGATGATTCAGAAACTGGGGAGCATGATGCCGTGCCACTGGTTGGCACTGAAACCTGTGTTAGGTTTCAATCGGCCCACGGTGACATGTTACCTCACGTATTAACGTCTGCGGATATGGAGCGATCGTAATGTAAGAAGGGCAACCATTAAAGTGTTCAGGATGTTTAAAAGAAGGACATGTATGAACTGGGATGGACATGTATGATCTGAATGCACGAAGAAGGGGATGGACCATTTACCTCTGGGAGAAGTAATTGGCCCCTGCAAATGTTGGCACTATAAGTGACTTACATTGCAGCTAGGGAGACGGGAATGGGGCCCTTACAAGCTGAAAAAAAGGATCCAAGGATGACATGTATTGGGGAACGCGTCACACGATTGGACATGGATCAGACAGAGGTGTCAGTATCACTCCCTTAATCCACAGATTAACGGGCTGAGTAATTCAACTCAGAGAGGTCCCTGTTGAACGTGTTGGGTGACAGGAAGACCCGAAGCCGCCGGACTCGAGCGAACTCTCAGTCAATAACGTGGGCAGGTCGTGGCAATTACCAATAAAAGAAAATAAAAGAAAAAACTAGGTATACCTCCGCCAAAAGCGGAGCTAAAGGTGAGGGAAATGCGTGAAATAGCGCAAAGGATTGTCCACGGAGAAACACCGGACGGCCACCAAGACAGAATTCACAAGTTACCTCATCCGGTGGCCATCCCTGAGTAGCCCGAGAAAGGGATTCCGCCCACCCATCAGATAGAAGTGGATGGGACACAGGGAACAGCAACAAACCAGTCCAGAGGTGCAACTGCGGGACGCCATCGAGCTACGTCAGGATGACAGGAAACTGGGATGATGAATCCGTCGGGTAAAGACATGAAAGGCATGAATGAAGAAACGACAGCAGATGTCGGGACAGGGGAAGCTCACGGAGTCAAAGGCCACAAGAACGGGGAAGTGACCTACCAGTGTGAGGAAAACAAAACAGCGACCCAGGGAAGGGCTAGGATACTGAGCCTCCCGTCAAAAAATGATTCCAGCACAAGCATACAAAGTAGGGTCAGTCAACATCAACAGTGTAAGCAGCAGCCTGAGGCTCCACACTTTACGCGACATGCTCTACGCTGCCGAGTTAGATGTTGCCCTACTGCAAGTGGTGACCGACATCGGCCTCCACAAGATTATTCGATACAGGGCTTTCACTCATCCAGCAACAGTACACGACAGCGGTAGTTACAAACAAAGGAATTCTGGCGAAACAAGTGCTGTATCTGGCAACAGCACGAGGTATTGCCATTGCCGTATAGGACACACGCTTCATTAACGTCTACGCATCTTCAGGCGCTGGTAATAGACGTAAACGGGCCGAATTTTTCAAATAAGAAATGAACCCTTTATTCGCTGGCAATTACAACCACATCATCTTCAGGACTGATTCCAATTTCGTTGTATCCCCGAAAAACCAGATGCCGCATTTAAACATTTGCCTGCAACTATCAACTATAATACGGGACCTGCCTTTAATCGATATTTGGGAGCACGTAAAATGCGGTCGGCCAGGATATACACATTCACGAACGACTCATAAATAGACTTGGCCGTTTTTACGTAACGTAGCCTTAAATCAGAAAATTTTGCAGACAGGGATATGGCCCACAGTTTTTTCTGACCACGCGGCATACAGTTGCAGAATCAATCTCGAAAGACAAGGGCCGTACTGTGGTAGGAGATACTGGAAGTTAAATGTCTCGCATTTGGACGACTCGGAATGCCATGTAATATTTCACACGACATGGGCAGGTTGTAAAAGAAAGTTTCCTCAGCACGCCTCGACTCTAGACTGACGGTTAAATTGTGCAAAACCGGCAGTGAGGAAGGCTGTCGTGAGGTAGTCGTGTGAGAGATTGAAATAGTATACCCGCACCATGAACTTCTAATTCCCGGTCCTCCGTGACTTATTCCGGCCAGACGCATCGGTCGCCGACAATCACCAGGACATACAACAGGGAAAGGCTAGGAATACAGCGTTAGCGTGAAAAAAATAAAAATAAATAAATAAAATGGTGGTGGAGGATTAGCGCGTGACTTCGAGACGGTGTCCAAAGCGAACAACATTCCAGACATGGGGTGACGTAAGGACTGATTGAATGGGCAGCAGCAGGAAGCTCATCAATGAACTACGAACGGCCGGCGGACAACTGCTGCTGCAACAGCAGTAGATTAAAGCTGCGCAGAAGAGATATTATGAGACACTTTCGCTGCAATGCCTCTGGACTAGGCAGCGATGAAGGACCTACTGTCAGGAATAGCTCACAAGGTAGACCAGGTGGAAGAAACAGTTTTCTGACTGAACTGACGGAACAGCAAGTGGACGATGGGCAGAAGAAAGGCCCAGGAAACAAGTCGCCTGGACCAGATGGTATACAAGTGGAATTCTACCGCAAATTTTAAAAGTTATGATGCTACCGAAAGAAATGCTTATATGCCAGGACTTGAGAGTCCCAGGCAAAGACATACTACAACATTTTAGCGAATGCATGATTAAACTGATTCCTAAAACGCCGCCGGCCTTTGCGGCCGAGCGGTTCTAGGCGCTTCAGTCTGGAACCGCGCGACCGCTACGGTCGCAGGTTTGAATCCCGCCTCGGGCATGAATGTGTGTGATGTCCTTAGGTTAGTTAGGTTTAAGTAGTTCTAAGTTCTAGGGGACTGATGACCTCAGCTGTTAAGTCCCATAGTGCTCAGAGCCATTTGAACCATTTTGAACCTACTTAAACCATGCCGGCAATGAACTTCCCACAACGTTACGTGACAATCATCGCACGTCTTCAGCGAAACTCTCAGTCCACAATATTGATAAACAGTCAAGAGGTGGAGCAGATAACAGTCGATAGCTCAGTCAGATAAGGATCCCCAAGGTAAGTGGCAGTATTTGCTATAGCCTTCGGGCCACTGTTAACGGCATTGAACAGACAGCTCCGCGGAATCATGATACACGGTCGTAAGTTCGTCTGCTACAACGACACAGAAGACGTGGCCTTTCTAGTCAAAACCCCACTGAGATACAACTACGAAAGGCAGAACAGAGCAGTGCAGGAAGGCTGACTGTGATGAAGTTCGGTGTCCTGAATATCTTGCGCCAACTAGGGTCTCCCACACAAAGACAGATAAAGGGGATCACAGTCATAAAGTGCACGGGAACGAAACTCACTCGAGACATTAGACGAAGGTTTGCAGTCGATTACAACGATTTACTTAATACAGTACGCATGTCAGTGCAACTTCCGATCCCTGCACAAACTACAACGGCTAGTCTTGGAGAATGTTTGTCTCATATCTAAAGTAAACTATTTGGCAACAGTGCTCTCGGCACCTCCCACGATAGTCAACAGATTACTAACAGCATTCGGCCCCTTCGTCAGCCGTGGCCACAATTTCAGTATGAAATATTCTAAGTTAACTCTCCCAACTGCAGTAGGCTGACTAAACCTCAGTGACGTATATGTGAAGACACGGGCTCTTTACGGAAGTTTCACATTCTTATGTGGAAGTATTCGACAAATAGGATCGCCAACTTTTTAATGAACAAAATAGTAAATAATGCCGGCCAACCTTAAAGCATCAGTGGACGCTTGCCACATACCAAATGACATGCAACATGTCAAATATTGTTTGATCGAATACATGAACATGGGGTGCGCGAGACGCAGGTAGCCACAATACTAGCAGTGTACAAACATCTGATCGCGGAACATGCCATGAACGATATAGAAGATAAGTACTGCGAGGTCGATTGGGACATCATATGCAAAAGTGTCCATCACTCACATTTGAAAATGAGTGCGAGACTCTTGCGGTATTACGTGGTCAGTAGGAAACTCCCCACGAATTCGCGGCTGCATGCGATACATTTGGCAGAGTTCACCCTCTCTGCAACCTGCCATGTGTCAGATACATATGAACACCGGATTGTGTAGGTAACGATGCATGAAATATGGAAAGCGATCAGAAACATCTTGGCATTTCTCCAACGTACCTTACCGCACACCATTACACTTAATAGTCCATTATTTCTAGGACATGACCTTTACCATAATGCGAAGAGAAACGCCGTCAGGAAAGGACAGGCACAGGCACTTTTCTAGTATATTTTTGGATGAGAAAGTGAGATTTGGAAAATTAGGTAGATCTACAAATGTAAATCTAACTACAGGCAGATGTGGCTCATCGATTTGGCTCAGATTGTGTGAGTAGAACCAGGCACTTGTCCCTTTCGTCCGAGTGGACTGTAGGAAAAGGTAAAACGCTCTCTAAAGATTCACGCATAGAGTACGAGGAGTTTTTGAGCAGCAGTTCAGGAACCGCAGAGGTAGGCCAATGGTCAGGTACACAGGCTGTCAGTTGATTGGCTTGGTTCCGATTTCTTAGTCCTCATAATGTTCAGTTATTAAGTACAAAATTTACATATGTTTAAACCGTTCAATTCATGTACATAAAATTGATGTATTTACTTTGTGTTGTATTGTATTAAATGGATTTGGGGACCTAGATACGAAGGAGAGGCTTCGTCTCCGCCGTAGCCCGCAGTGGTACACCAGATGAGTGTAACCCCAATATTTGCGTGGTAGAGTAATTGTGGTGTACGCGTACGTGGAGAAAGCGTTTGTGCAGCAATCACCGACATAGTTTAACTGAGGCGGAATAAGGGGAACCAGCTGCATTCGCCGAGGAAGATGGAAAACCTCCTTAAAAACCATTCACAGACTGGCCGGCACATATTTTTAGACTGTAGCACCATATACGAAATATATACATTTATAAGATGGATGTAATAAAATTCGACGAACTGCTGTAGCTCTCGAAAATGCGTTTTTTCAATTTTGTTTTTAAGACCCAAATCGGTGAGGTATCATATACGGAAGTGGGCTACTTAATCATTTGGATCTCTAGGGGCGAGTTATAACCATACTCTGTTTATCTCCTTATTCTTTGAAACTCTCAGAATAAATCTTTCGGGTGTTTTTATAGATGTATTTGTACAATGTGGTACTACACACTATTATTAACTCATTTTCCGAAACGTAAAATCCAAAACACGATTTCAGTGTGAATGAGAGTAAGATGACATAATGCGGCATTTACGACAGTCTGCAGAATACAGTCAAATTCGCTATCGTTATTATGCATGTATGCGAACATGCGGTCAGGGAGACTAAAAATTTCCATGCATTTCAGCTGAGAATCATGGAAATGGTTATACTGCACTTTATACTGTTAAGGAGGAGGCTAGAGCGATGAAGGCGGGCAGCTCAGATCAAAAAAATGGTTCAAATGGCTCTGAGCACTATGGGACTCAACATCTTAGGTCATAAGTCCCCTAGAACTTAGAACTACTTAAACCTAACTAACCTAAGGACATCACACACACCCATGCCCGAGGCAGGATTCGAACCTGCGACCGTAGCAGCCCCGCGGTTCCGGACTGCAGCGCCAGAACCGCGCGGCCACCGCGGCCGGCAAACGCCATTGGTGAGGCGTTGGTATTGTAAGAAACGTGTCGTGAAACAATTTGCCTTTGCCATCGTTAATAGTTTGCTAGTATAGGAAATAATTTTAAACTAAAATTTTTATGTTCTGATCATGCTTTTTTGGTAATGTAGGGCTTGGTTGTGTTTAAACTGTCAAGCGTTATAGAGTTTAGTAGAACCTGGCCACGTTTACTTAAACTAATTTTAGTTATTGGCCATGCACTTTTTTTGGAATGTTATGTAAGGTTGCAAGTAAGTCAGGAATACGTGACGACCTCCATTGTTTGCTCTAAATTGTCATGGTCCCTTTGATGTATTCAGTTTGTTTAGTTAAATAAATTATCCTTCACTATAAACAAATGTGGCTTCACCAATGTTGATGTTGCCTAAGTAAATAATGCTTTCTTTCTCTTTAAGTGAATAAGATTTTAAGACTCTTGGGCTCTTGCACAGAACTCTTTGTTCTATAACTGAGTAAATGCGTTAAAGATGTCGGTTGTTCTTTGGGCCGTAACTTTATAGCTGTTTTTTTTTTTTATTTTCTGTAATATTTTAATGGCCATTGGCCGTTACTGTCCTGAGTATTTTAACTATAACATATCGGTTGACATTGTTTGTTTCTGTGTTCAAAGTACCAACGTGTGCTGTATGCGGAACTGTAGTTAGCAAACAAAATTGTTTAATATAGTCATATCGTAAAGCAGATGGGGATGGGCCCGAATGAGGTCACGGTTAGCCTTGACGTGGTGTCTTGTTTACAGCGGTACTAGTGGAAGACACATTAAAACTGCTGGACACTTATTTCTCCCCGAAAATTTTGAAATCATTTCGCCACACTTTGACGACCTCATATTTCTTAAATAGTGGAAATTATTATGAAATGACTGATGGAAAAGGCGTGTTTTCGCCACTGTCACAAATCGTAGCTAAGTTTTTCATAGAAGACTCTGAAGACAGAGCGTTGAACAATGCTTTCTTCCAGCCATCTTGCCTCTTCAGACATGTTGACGATACATTTTTGATCTGAGCCCATGGCAATGCCGCGATGCAGCAATTCGATGAACATTTGCATGGTATGCATCCCAACCTAATATTTACAGTATAGATGAAGAAGGACGGAAAGTTACCTCTCTTACATGTGTTATCAAACGTAAATTAGATGGGTGACTTGGTCATGCAATGTTCAGAAAACGACACATATAAATTTGTACATCAACGGGCGTAGCTTTCACCACCCAGCTCAGAAGAGAGCCATGCTGAACACCTTAGGACGCGGAGCCAGAACTATTTCGGACATGCACCACCTCGGTTCCGGGATTAGTCGTCTGAAGATGGTGTTCAGAAGGAAAGGGTACTCTGGCCAAGACATTAGATCAACGCTATTGAGAAAACCAAGACGAGATGCCGTTCAAAGAAGCCAAGAGGACCAACACATAGAGAGGTTTCCATTCTGCCGTACAACTACTAGGAAGGTAGTTTTCTGGCCACCCAGAAAAATACGTTGCGACCCGTTAAAGATAATTTCGGCCTGAGAATGCTGACATATTATTACATTTTTTGCGAGTGTGGCAATAGTTACGTGGGTCAGTCGATCATCTTCACCTTAAATACAGGCATTTTGATAAACCAGCAGTGGCAGTGCGCAGCCTGTTAAATCAGTTCAAGCTCCCGTTTGAACAAACGAAAATAATCTCTCACGCTTCGAACTATCGGGACTCTGCGTGATTAAAGCTGCTGAAATCAGATTTCGTGAAAACAGCTTCAACAGAGACACCAGCTGTGCCCTCAGCAGTGCATGTAAACGTGCACTAGACAAGAAAAAACACAGACGAATACTTTCCGCAGTTCACAGTCTGATGCGATAGATGGAGGTGCAGGCAACGCTACTCGTATAGAGAGTGCAAGCAATGTCTGTCGATGTAGAGCTCGCCACCTCTGTGCGCACCATCATGGCGTCATCCAGCCAGTTGGATGCCGTTCTGGCATTATAAAAGAAGAAACAATGCTAGCTCACAACGGTCCGTTTTAGACCCTAACGAAGATGGTGGTGGGTGTTATGGGAAGCGTGGAATTTATCCGAATCTGATGCGGCAAGTGAACCGAGAACTTTTTATGCGAAACTGATAATCTGTTGCTGTTTGCAGTCGGCTCGCAGCGCAGACAGCGTGCGCCGACGGTAATCGAGCATATCTTTACGCGACGCGACCGAATGGCTACTGCGGTTAATTTCAGGAGGTGTGGCTCCAACGCGATGGAGGGCCGAACATGCTAAAAGCTGCGATGGCTGCAGATATCTTCGTCAATTTTCACGAACGACCAACACAAAGCGGACGAGACGGAAGACTGCCCAACAGTCGGTTGTAGAGCATGTACACTACTGGCCATTAAAATTGCTACTCCAAGAAGAAATGCAGATGATAATCGGGTATTCATTGGACAAATATATTATACTAGAACTGACATGTGATTACATTTTCACACAATTTGGGTGCATAGATCCTGAGAAATCAGTACCCAGAACAACCACCTCTGGCCGTAATAACGGCCTTGATACGCCTGGGCATTGAGTCAAACAGAGCTTGGATAGCGTGTGCAGGTGTAGCTGCCCATGAAGCTTCAACACAAAACCACAGTTCATCAAGAGTAGTGACAGGCGTATTGTGACGAGCCAGTTGCTCGGCCACGATTGACCAGACGTTTTCAATTGGTGAGAGATCTGGAGAATGTGCTGACCAGGGCAGCAGTAGAACATTTTCTGTATCCAGAAAGGCCCGTACAGGACCTGCAACATGTGGTCGTGCACTATCCTGCTGAAATGCAGGGTTTCGCAGGGATCGAATGAAGGGTAGAGCCACGGGTCGTAACACATCTGAAATGCACCGTCCACTGTTTAAAGTGCCGTCAATGCGAACAAGAGGTGACCGAGACGTGTAACCAGTGGCACCCCATACCATCACGCCCGGTGATACGCCAGTAAGGCGACGACGAATACACGCTTCCAATACGCGTTCACCGCGATGTCGCCAAACACGGAAGCGACCATCATGATGCTGTAAACAGAACCTGGATTCATCGAAAAAAATCACGTTTTGCCATTCGTGCATCCAGGTTCGTCGTTGAGTACACCATTGCAGGCGCTCCTGTCTGTGAAGCAGCGTCGAGAGTGACCGCAGCCGTGGTCTCCGAGCTGATAGTCTGTGCTGCTGCAAATGTCGTCGAACTGTTCCTGCACATGGTTGTTGTCTTGCAAACGTCCCCATCTGTTGACTCAGGATTCGAGACGTGGCTGCACGATCCGTTACAGCCATGCGGATAAGGTGCCTGTCATCTCGGCTGCTAGTGATACGAGGCCGTTCGGATCCAGCATGGCGTTCCGTATTACCCTCCTGAACCGACCGATTCCATATTCTGGTAACACTCATTGGATCTCGACCAACTCGAGCAACAATGTCGCGATACGATAAACCTCAATCGCAATAGGCTACAATCCGACCTTTATCAAAGTCGGAAACGTGATGGTACGCATTTCTTCTCCTTACACGAGGCATGACAACAACGTTTCACCAGGCAACGCCGGTCAACTGCTGTTTGTGTATGAGAAATCGATTGGAAACTTTCCTCATGTCAGCACGTTGTAGGTGTCGCCAACGGTGCCAACCTTCGGTGATTGCTATGAAAAGCTAATCATTTGCATATCACAGCATCTTCTTCCTGTCGGTTAAATTTCACGTTTGTAGCACGTCATCTTCGTGGTGTAGCAATGTTAATGGCCAGTAGTGTATAAGCTAAATACGTACAGTCTCTGCACCTCCGATACGGCCAGCGCAGTAAAGTTTACAGGAAAGGCTGTGTTGATCTCTCCAGCTCCTTCGTTGCGAGGGTAGGGGTTGGGGAAGGTCGGAGGACGAAGTATCTCCCAGGCTCTGAGAGCGGCTATTCCATTGTGGGGCCAACTCGAAGGTGACAAGAAAAAACATGTTCTTTCACGCAGCGTGAAGACGGAGCAAGTTTGAATGAAAGTGATTTTCCTTTCAATTAACGGTCCACGCCATCTTCAGAATTTTGTTTTAATAGCGTGTCTTGAGGATATTACAAATTTATTCCGACCTTATCGATTCGCAGCACACCGGAGGGTTTAGAATCTTGAGCAAAATTGAATTAGCAAGAGAAATTTGCATATTATTTCGACTCAGTAAATTTACACGGCCGTCGACTCGTAATTGCAATGATTACTCTCACAATTTCCTCTTCTGTCTGGATTTGCGACGGAATTTTGAAGTAACTGATTAACTCTGTACTCTCGGTACGGGCTGGTTGTAACGGCTATTAGTGCCTGTTCACATACCTGGGAGTTAGCCTGACAAAGTGCGTAGCATATGACATTGAGGCTCTCTGAGTGGCAGATCATGATACTGAGCAAGCCAGTCAATGATCTATTCATTGGGTTACATCAACTGCTGTAACGTCTTCTACTACCCTTCTGAAGTGTACCGTCCATTGGGTCATGGAGGGTGTAGTAAGGTTTTCGATTCTTGCCACGTATTGACGAGCTGTCAGCTTCCCTTCAATAGTAGTATGGTTACGAAAGCTTCGGCGCACCTCGTTTACGTTTGTGAGATTGGTCATTGACCTCTCTGTGACGACAGAAGCCACGCCCCCTTATGTATGACGTCAGCATTGTGACACAGGGTGATGTCCTGAAATTGGCGGATGGTGGGAAATTAGAAAATTGGGGGACAATTTTTAAAAAAGTGAAAGATAGTAGCGGGCAGTAAATTTAAATACTGAAGATGGGATGGTCGGTAAATTTAGAAAAATAAAGATGGCAAGGGGCAGTAAATAAAAAAAAAATTAAGATAGTGAAATATTTTTACAGCAGATGGCAGTGTTTTTTCTGATATATTTAATTATTCTTCCTTGAGCACCATGTTAAAAAAGGCATTGCCAATACAGCAGTATTTCCAAGGTTCTTCACATTAATTGCGTAAAAGGTCGTGTTTCAGCACACACATGCACATGAGCACACACACACACACACACACACACACACACAAACACACACACACACACACACACATACACATACACAAATGATCATGTTAAATAGAGTATCGTAAATTTTCTCTTATATTATTTGATGTTGTCTGTTTCGATCTTTAATGTCTACGTCAGGTACTGTACTCTCTTGCTGACACTTTCCCCACACATTTCCTTCATCACGAACTCACATTTCCCTCTTTCTTCTATACTCCAGCAATGAAAATACTGTACTGCCTGACCATCAGCATCTCTTATCTCTCTCTCTCTCTCTCTTTCTCTGTCTCGAATACTCTAGGGCGTATAATCATTAGTAAATTTTTTCTCTATCTTTGTAATATACTACAGAGGGAACAGGAATGAAACAAAGACTCAATCAATAAATACTCAAATTATAGTATGTATTACATTCCAAAGAAAGTTAGGTGCACACTTTAATGGCGGTAAACACATTTACATACAACAAGAGATATTCAGAGTTAAAATTGTACAATGGATTTTACATTCAATATTTTTAATTTTCTTCACAAATGTAATGTTTTGTATTTTTTTCACATCACAAAAATACTTTATTATCTTTGCAAACAGTTTGTTATACTGACTTACAATCATTTTTTATGCACAAAGGAAACGTGCAAATTTAACAAAGAGTCTAATTCATCTTCAACACTTATCAGTAGATCAATTGCTGTAAACAGTCGTTCATCAAGTTTAAGTAAATATTTGAGATATCTCCACATGTTAACCACATTTTGACATCGTATCTGTCTTAACAACATTGTAATGATCTGAAATGTATTTTGCGGGAATTGACAGTGCAGCCCAAGTTTTCTGCACAAGAAGATTTCCGACGGCCATGAATCGATGATAATCACCTGTTAATTGAACTTTCTGCAGCCACAGCTTCTACATTCCTCGTCGTTTTATATGTGCTTTTTTAGTGTTATAAGATACACGGATACCAGACACTGGTGCACAATTAAAGCCTTGAACGCCGTTTTTACAACTGTACCCACCCCCCACCACCCCCTCACACGCCCACTACACTGAAATGTTCTGTTGCCGGAGACAAATATGGGCGCAGGTCATGATCAGTATACAATTACATACAATAAATGACATCTTGGTACAAATCTAACGAACTATGGAGAGAGAAGGGAATCGCTGATAAAGTCAAAGGATATTGTAAGTCTGAACCAGTGTCATTCCGAATTGTTGAGGCTTTCGTGGCCATTTGTCGATGTATTGCCCGTTGGCCTTTATCTCGACAATTTTGGCCGACATTTAACGACTTTGGTGACATTTCATGCATATCTTATGACGAATTCCTTGGGGTGGAATGATTTCTGCGAACAGTTGGTAGATGTTGTCATAAGTAACCCACTTAATCCGGTAGCTGCCAATTTATTCGTGGAGTATTTCTGAAGATAGTCGAGTGTGGTACAGCTACGTCAACGACACATTCGTCCTGTGGAGCTAGAGAAACTGCTCGATGACTGTCTAGGACGTACGAACAATCAAAACGCCATCTTGTGGGAGATAAGGATGAACATCTACCATTTCTAGACGTGCTAATTACGAGGAATGATAAGAACCTGGGCCAGAGCACGTACCGAAGGCTGACACACATCGGCTGATGCCTGCACAAAATTTTAAACGATCATTCGATCCAGAAAAGACGAATAATTGGTATGCTCACATCGTGTGCAAGAGAAGTATGTTAACCGCAGCACCTCGGAAGCGAAATGCAACATCTGCAAGGCGTTCTGAGGAGCAATGGGTACTCCACCGTTGTATAAGAAAGGTAACGAAACCTAAAAAAATGGTTCAAATGGCTCTGAGCACTATGGGACTTAACATCTGAGGTCATCAGTCCCCTAGAACTTAGAACTACTTAAACCTAACTCACCTAAGGACATCACACACATCCATGCCCGAGGCAGGATTCGAACCTGCGACCGTAGAGGTCGCGCGGTTCCAGACTGAAGGGCCTAGAACCGCTTGGCCACACAGGCCGGCGAAACCTAACACCTAAAACTAACACCGTAAGAATAAATATCGGGTACGGACTTTCCCCCATATATCGCCAGGATGATGGCGAAGAGATTATTTACAAAGTGACTAAGAAGACAAAAAAAAAGTCTCAGATCGCCAAAGGACGAAAGGGACCCACTTGCAAAGTCAGAGATATCCCCGACCGCTTGTACAGCTAGGGCAGGCAGGGTACTGTGGCCGACGCGCCGTGACGAGTTTTCGTCCAAAGCGCTGCGCGAGTTCATTATTTTGCTCGGTAAGGGAAGCCGACACGTGTATTCTATCTTTCGGTCGGGCAGCGATAACAGAATCGAGGCGCACGTACTGAAATCTTTCACAAACGATTTTACGTAATCTATTCGGTGAAAACATTTCACTTACTTATACCTTCATACATCAGGTTCAAGATTATGTGTCCATCATTTCGTTAATGGTTACAGTAATTGTGATATTTACACTGGAGAGCCAAAGAACCTGGTACACTTGCCCAATATCATGTAGGGTCGCGCCAGAACGCGGAAGTGCCCACGACACAATTTGGCATGGACGCGACTCGATTTAGGTTTCCTGTGATTTCTCTACATCGCTTCAAGCAAATGCCAGGATGGTTCCTTCACCATACTTCCCTAATACGATGCTACCGATGACCTCGTTCTTTGGTCGACCACCCCCCCCCCCCCCCCGAATTCAACCAACCAACCATAAGTTTTTCATATTTTATTAAAGAATGGGTTGCGTTTCGAACCGTGTGGGTCTATCGTCAGGTGGAATCGTCTTAATGTATTAATTACTTCACCTATTCAGTGAGGTGGTATGAAATATGCACCGAAGAGCCAAAGAAACTGGTACGTCTGCCTAATATCGTGTAAGGCCCCTGCGAGTAGGCAGAAGTGCCGCAACACTTAGTGGCATGGACTCGACTAATGTCTGAAGTAGTGCTGGGGGGAACTGACGTCATGATTACTGCAAGGCTGTCCATAAATCCGTAGGAATACGTGGGGATGGAGATCTCTTCTAAGATCTCTTCTGAGTACGTAGGAGTGGAGATCTCTGGCAAGGCATAGGCATCCTAGATATGCTCAATAATGTCATGTCTGTTTGAACGCAAAGAGTGAGACTGTAGCAATTCTGGACATGTGGGGTGTCGCATTGTACTGCTGGAATTACCCCACATCGTTGTAATGTACAATGGACATGAATGGATGCTTGTGACCAGATAGGATGCTTACATACGTGTCACCTGTCAGAGTCGTATCTAGACGCATCAGGGGTCCGATATCACTCCAGCTGCACACGCCCTACACCATTACAGAGCCTCCACCAGCTTGAACAGTCCCCTGCTGCGATGCGGGGTCCACAGATTCATGAAGTTGTTTCCCTACCCGTACACGTCCATCCACTCGATGCAATTTGAAACGAGACTAGTCCAAACAGGCAACACGTTTCCAGTCATCAACAGTCCAATGTCGGTGTTTATTGGCCCAGGCAAAGCGTAAAGCTTTGTGTTGTGTAGTCATCAAGGGTACACGAGTGGGCCTTCGACTCCGAAAGCCCATATCGATGATGTTTCGTTGCATTGTCCGCACCTGACAGTTGCTGATATCCCAGCATTGAAATCTGCAGCAATTTGCGGGAGGGTTGCACTTGGGTCACGTTGAACGATTCTCTTCAGTCGTCGTTGGTACAGTTCTGGCACTATCTTCATCCGGCCGCAGCGATGTCGAAGATCTGATGTTTTACCAGATTCCTGATATTAACAACACACTTGTGAAATGGTTGCACAGGAAAATCCCCACTTCATCGCTACCGCGGAGATGCTGTGTCCCACCGCTGGAGCACCGACTACAACACCACTTACAGACTCATTTAAATCTTGATAAGCTACCATTGTAGCAGCAGTAACAGATCTAACAGCTGCGCTAGGCACTTCTTGTCTTATATAGGCGTCTCCGACAGCAGAACCAGTTTCTGCCTGTTTAAATATCTGTTTTTGAAAACGCATACCTATACCAGTTTCTTTGGCGCTTCAGTGTATATTCCTTTTGTGAGAAGGTTAGATGTTAGCTTCTGTTTTTTGAGAATCAGATGACGGAAATTTAGATGAGAAGCATTGAAAACAGTGAGAAAGATACCGAAAAATCTAGGAATAGTATTTTTAACGTTTTAATGGCAGTAGGCGTTAGTTTAGCCATTCTTTAATCATACATGACGTCACTCAAAGTGTACTTGTCTATACATTTCAAAATACTTCCCAGATGCAGTTTAAAGAAGGAATGATCAAGGATAGAATTTACCATGGTGTGTCAGAGATTTCAGTTTTAAATAAATTAACATACACAAATATAAACTAAACCTTAAAATTACTGTGGTATCTATGGCCGTTGAAATACGAGTTCGAGTCTCGGTCGGGCACACAGTTTTAATCTGCCAGGAAGTTTCATATCAGCGCACACTCCGCTGCAGAGCGAATATCTCATTCTGGAAACATCCCCCAGGCTGTGGCTAAACCATGTCTCCGCTATATCCTTTCTTTCAGGAGGCTAGTCTAACAAACGAGTTGTTGCTGCCTGTGGCAGCACTGTTTCTGAGCACTTGCAATTTTGGAGGCAACCTCTGAGGCCTGCGAGCTCCGGGCAGTCACAGAAGGTGGGTTTATTCATAGTTGAGAGCTCCAACGTCAGGCGCGTTACAGGGCCCTCTGCCGGCCAGAGTGGCCGAGCGGTTCTAGCCGCTACAGTCTGGAGCCGCGCGACCGCTACGGTCGCAGGTTCGAATGGTGCCTCGGGTATGGATCTTTGTGATGTCCTTCGATTAGTTAAGTTTAAGTAGTTATAAGTTCTAGGGGACTGATGACCTTAGTAGTTAAGTCCCATATTGTTCAGAGCCATTTTTGAACAGGGCCCTCTAGGGACACAGGTGCCAAAGAGGGGAAGAACACCAGAGTGTAGTCTGTGTGCATACCACCTTGAATCATTCCAAATGTAGAACAGGTCCTTCTGGATGCCATGAAGAGCACAGAGTGCAGCAGCCAACTGGAGGTGGTGACCCACGTCAGTACCAGTGATGTGTGTCGCTTTGGATCGGAAGAGATTCACTTTGATCGGATATCTGAAGTGGTAAATGCTGCCAGTCGTGCTTGCGAGACGAAAGCAGAGCTCACCATTTGCAACATAGTCGACAGGAGCGATTGTCGACCTCTGGACGATCTGAACCAGAGGCTCAGATGGTTCTGTGCCCACGTAGGCAGCAGATTCCTCGACTTGCGACATAGGGTGACGTGTTTTCGGGTTCCACTAAATAGGTCAAGAGTTCATTACACGCAGGGGACGGCTACAATGATAGCAGGGGCGGTGTGGCATGGACTGAGTGGTTTTTTAGGTTAGGTGATTTCAGAGAACACAAAAAGGGCTTCAGTCTCAAAGGGTGCAGATCAAACACATGAAGAACGTAGATATAGTAAACATCGGTATAACAGTTGTAAATTGCCATAGCTCCATTGAAAAGTAGTGGAGCTCCAACCGCTAATAAATATCATTAATGCACAAATACTTATACGCACTGAAAGCGGGGGAAAACCGGAGATAAGTTCAGCCAAAATTTTTGTGAAGGACTGTGGTGTGCGTACTGTAAGACCTTCGGAAAACACACCATCAGATTATTTGACTTGTCGCTCTAACGAAGTACGGGAGTGTCAGCAATATGTCTCGTGGTCTTATCGTGGCGTGTTTATCTTCTGCCGTTAGGTCAGACGGTAGAAATGCCACTTGCACGCTTAGAGTAGCAGGTTGACGGTGACCAACTTTAAACAGAACTTGATTAATTTTCAGACACATTTAGTAAAATAATAACAAGCATAAAAATAACTTAACTTGGTTCTTGATGCTATTTACAATTGACAATCTGAAGTTCCTTTGGTCTTGGTACGTTAATCTTATTCTCACATATCTCTGATACTTGATAAAAGTGTCTATACATTTATCTTCATGGCTATGTACAGGAATATGATAATCTTATTAGGCGCAGACAAATGTAGAACTCGTACAGACTAATGTAGACAAATGCAGACTGACTAATCGGAGGTCTGTACACTCGTTATAATACCTCGCGCGATCAGGTATCACTGCGCGAGTGTGATTCGCGAGGAGAAAAGGTTCTACGTTAGCAGCAATCTCATTGGCTGCGTTACATATTAATACGCGGATCGGCGGAAGCAGAATTTGGTACGTCTCTAAGACAGCGCCATCTCGTAGTGCGGAGACGGACGAGCACTGCGCCTGCGCTGTTGTGCCTAGCGGGGCGCGCTCTATTGGGAAAGTTGTGTACGCACTGACTACGCGGAACTATGTACACAACAAGGACCTAACGGTGTTCAAAAAGGATAGGCTGAATACAGTTGGCAGTGGTGTGTTTGTTACTGTTAAAAGTAGTTTATCTTGTAGCAAAATTGAAGTAGATAGTTCCTGTGAGTGAGTATGGCTAGAGGTTATTCTTGGTAAGAGGAATAAAATAATAATTGGATACTTTTACCGACCTCCTAACTCAGATGATACAGTTGCTGAAAGGTTCGACAAAATTGAATCTAATTTCAAACACTTTCCCGACTCATGCAGACCATCATTTTTCATTAACGTCGATATGCAGTAGGATTTTGGCACATATAACATATTCAGTGTTCGACCATTATGAATCAGCTCGAAGATAACCGTCTATTGACATATAGTCAACACGGATTTCAAAAGTATCGTTATTGTGAAACACAATTAGCTCGTTATTTACACGAAGTGTTGAATGGTATCAGCAAGGGATTTCAAATTGATTTTGTATTTATAGATCTCCAGGAGGCTTTTGACACCGTATCTTACAAGCTCCTTGTACTCAAACTGCGTGCTAATCGAATATCGTCTCAGTTATGCTACTCGATTCATGATTTCCTATCAGAGGAGTCACAGTTCGTAGTAAGTAACGGAAAGTCATCGAGTGAAACAGAAGTGACATCTGGCGTTCCCAAAGGTAGTATTACAGGCCTTCTGCTGTTCCTTATCTATATAAACGATTTAGGAGACAAACTTAGTAGACGTCTTACAATGTTTGCAACTAGTGCTATCATTTATTGTGTAGTAAAGTCATCAAAAGATCGAAACCAATTGCAAAACGATTTAGATAAAATATCTGTACGGTGAGAAAGTTGACAATTGACCCTCAATAATGAAAAGTGTGAGGTCATCCACATGGAAGTCCAAAAGGAAGCCGTTAAACTTGAAGTGGACTGACAAGGCAGCCAGTCCACAGTGACGGGTAGCCGAAAGAAAGGAAGGCACGCGTACACACACACGCCGACGGGCGTCAATTCTGGAACAGGATAACTATTGAATGGTAGCAAGAAAAGTACGTAACTGCTTTATACTTAACTTTATTAGTTGATGACTACAGCATTCTTCTTGAGACATTTATACTATAACTCTCAAAGTAGGTAAGGCTAATGGCGCCTTGCTAGGTCGTAGCCATGGACTTAGCAGAAGGCTATTCTAACTGGCTCTCGGCAAATGAGAGGAAGGCTTCGTCCGTATGGTCGCTAGCAATCTCCTCGTACAACTGGGGCGAGTGCTATATCGTCTCTCGAGACCTGCCTTGTGGTGGCGCTAGGTCTGCGATCACACAGTGGCGACACGCGGGTCCGACATGTACTAAATGGACCGCGGCCGATTTAAGCTACCACCTAGCAAGTGTGGTGTCTGGCGGTGACACCACAAACTTCGGTTACACAATAAATCACTCAACTCCACAGGTCATAAATTCAACTAACTACCTAGGAATTACAATTACAAACACCTTGAATTGGGAAGAACACATAGAACTAAAAACTGTGTTTCTCTGGGAGAACACCTAGAAGTTGCAACTGATCTGTTGAAGAGACTGGCTACACTACACTTCTCCGTTAACTTTTGGAATACCTACTCAGCAGTGTGGGATAAGTATCAGACAGGATTAATGGAGTACATCAATAAATTTCAAAGAAGGGCAGCACGTTTTGTACTATCGAGAAATAGTGGCGAGAATGTCAAGGACATGATACAGGATTTGGGATGGAAATCATGAAAGCAAAGACATTTTTCGTTACGTTGGGATGTTCTCACGATATTTCAATCACCAGCTTCCTCCTCCGAATTCGAAAATAATTTGTTGACGCCAACCTACATAGGCGGGAACGATCGTGGATCGATCGTTTGTAATAAAATAAGGAAAATCAGACCTCCCTTGTTCTTTCTGTATGCTGTTTGAGAGTGGAATAATAGAGAATTAGTGTGGAGGTGGTTCGATGAACTCTCAGCCAGGAACTTAATTATGAAATGCAGAGTAATCTTGTAGATGCAAGATGTAGATTCGGGCTTTTCGATTATATGGAGGTATATTTCCAGTTGCTCTAAGAAATTTTGGGTCTTACCGTTGGATTCATTCTGTACTACCAAATTGTTTTTTATCCTGTGTTTGGTTTCCAGCACATCCTGTGTAATGACTGATTCCTCAAAATGGTTGAGTGTAAAAAAAGTATTCATCGGTTCTTGGAAATAACTTTAGAAATTTCTGCTTGTTTCCTCTATGTAGTATGTAGGGCATTTGGGTTGATACCTTATCCATTCCAGGGCTGTTGAATTTTTGGGTCTGTGTTTTTGTGTTGTGGGCTACTAAGTGTCCTAACTTATTATCAGTGAAGAATGCAACATATTTTTTTGAATAGTGCTACTTTTTTGTGAGGTGGGATCCAAGTACGGGGTCCTGAGAAATATTTTGACTTCTGTCCTAGTGTTGTAATCTCTTGTCTTATTTTTGTGTATTTGTATCTCTAAATTATCAATTGTTTCGGCTCTAGCCATTTCTTATGTTAAGATTTTTTATTGTGTTTAATTTTGTCATAATGCTGTTTTCTTGGAAGTTACGTGAGTATGCTCTATGTAGCATGACGTTAAATGCTTTTAGTTAGGATCACCCACTGCAGTCGGGCTTGTTACATGAAGCTAGACATTAGGAAATTCATAAAATTTCCCATTAGTATAACAGAGGAAAGTAGCCAAAGAAAATTCCTTTGCTAATGAAAGTATCGGCTAGATGATTTTTTGGGGGAGAGAAAATATTTGCTTGAAAATACTGATCCTCAGTTATTTTAAATTGTCGTTATACACGAAATCATACTTCGTTGCCGCTCTGTATATCTTTACATCTTTTTGAACCTCCGTATCTTGAATTCTTAAGGTCGGCTTTTACTCATTTTTTCTCATAGACATTAGGCCAAAGCACAAGTTTAGAACAAATTATTTTTTATGAATACTTTAATACAGTAAGTAATAGAGACAATGTTAATTTGTGAAAAGGGATCGACGCAAATGAAAGTGCGAGTTGACGTTTATCTGTGTGATACACCAGTTACTCGATATCAGTTGTGTAACAAATAACTTTCCTCGCTTAGAATTTCGTCGTACACAGACGTATCGTAAACGTAAAGTATATGAATGCATAAAACACATGCATATTTATAACATATTTGCTATCAGAAGCGCCGGTGTATCGGAAAAGGAAGAATTGAAACACATTACCTTTGCCTCTCAGTACATAGTTTTCAGCTAAGCCCGTCTTTGAGTTTCAGTTTTTTTATACATATTTTTGAGTGTTTGTTTTTCATAAGGTCGAATATGCGCCAGAAATTGTTGAACATATCCGTGTCAAGATTATGAAGAATGCCGTAGAAACCTCATAGCTCTATGTCGTACGATATCCGTGATGATATAAATGCAGATGTTGTCTGACGCCGTACGTTCCCCCATATTGTTTCGTATTGAATGGTTTTGCATTTAAAAAGGTTCATTACTGGTACAGAGTTTATAAATATTCGGATGGGTTCAGCCGACGCTTCCTACTGCTTCTCGTTATTTGTGTTTCGCCTTCATAACTCCTTCGATCTTCACGAGGAACTGAGTTCTTCTTTTGGACTCAGACGATTTCTGTTTCGATTTGTGCTTGCCTAGTGTCCACTGCAGTCATTACGATCAGTGACCACAAAATCAAAATGACTAAGGTTACAATTGTATTAACTGTTTACAAACTCTCATTGTTTTTGAAAACATAGTCAAATAACTTGCTTAGTTAGCTAACATTGCACATCTAATTGGAAATAATAGCTCCTGATTTACTTCTGCAGTTACACGTTAAATGAGAGTCCCTCTCAGCTTGATCGGAAGGTAGAAATGTTGTAGATAATAAATTTCTCACATTAATCCAGGCGATGAAAGATTTAAAGTGAAATCATTCTTGAGAGGCAGAAAAACACAACAGAGACACTGATATGAAGAGAGAGGGAGAGAAAGAAAGATGGCACGTTCGATTATCTAGAATATTCTGAATTGTTTTTTTATCAGACACTTTAGCGTTAATAGACTTACACCTCAATACTATTACGTAGAGACATGGAAGAATTAGTGTGGGTTTCAGATCCCTGAGAACGGGAACCCTCCCAGAAACTACAATGCATATTTCACATTAATGACAAGGTACGAGTCAGAATCCAGAACTTTAAAACCTCACACCAAACACAAAGTCATCTATAACAGAGGACTTGTTGCTTGACGTATCTCTCTGGCAAAATACAAACAATAATAAAAAAGGGTGTTGGCAGGAAAACAATAAGCTACTATCTTAGTATTTAAGGTAAAGTTTTGAATGTACAATTATTACTTTTAGAATTTCAGTGATTGCACTATCATCAGAACATCAAAAGCACTCCGTCTTCAGGCCACAAGTGGCCCATCGGGACCATCCGACCGCCGTGTCATCCTCAGGCCAGGATGCGGATAGGAGGGGCGTGTGGTCAGCACACCGCTCTCCCGGTCATTATGATGGTTTTCTTTGACCGGAGCCGCTACTATTCGGTCCAGTAGCTCCTCAATTGGCACCACGAGGCTGAGTGCACCCCGAAAAATGGCAACAGTGCATGGCGGCTGGATGGTCACCCATCCAAGCGCCGGCCACGCCCGACAGTGCTTAACTTCGGTGATCTCACGGGAACCGGTGTATCCACTGCGGCAAGGCCGTTGCCATCAGAACATCAGCTTGAAGATAATTTGATAAATAAAATTCTGATGAAGACGAAGGCACTGAAATGGTAAAAAAAAAGCGACTGTACGACGAGATTTGTCGTAAGAATGAACTCGCAAACTGCGATTACGGTTTCACATCAGCTGTAGAATGTTTCAGAACAATTGAAAATTTGTGGCATAATCATTTAAGTTTAAAGTAACAGCTGTTGGTTCAAGCTCACTATCTACCTTGTTCTGTAAAAGCTGCTTTTTATGGTTGAACATTCTCGTTACCTATTATTCATTAACCTTCTATGTTTATTGCCCCTAACGAAATTTAGCTATTTTAATCTCGTGAAATGATTTGGTACTACAAAGGTGGTTTAATGGATGACATGAGGACGCAGAAATGAACGGGGAACATTGCGTTACAGACAGAAACACAAGTCCTAAGTACAGTATCTTCTTTCCATTCACGTCTTATACTGACAAAAACAAGCTCTCCCTGAATGGATATTATTAAGAGGGCACTAAGAGAGCATGAACCCCCAGACTAGAACAGGATATCACGGTAATTTATAAGAGTTTTTTAAACTAGCAACCACCGTTTCATTACCTCGAGAGTGCATATTTTAGTTGACTTAAAAGAAACGGTGTTAGATTAGCAGTAAAATGACATGCCAGGCTCCTTAAGCTGTGACAAAGATTTATATAACTGTCCCATCGATGCGAGCTAGAAGCAATACACTGATTTAATTAAGCGCCTGTGATTTGGAACAACTTCAAGTAGCGCTGAAGAGGCGGTAGAATACAAAATATGATGGGGGATAAACAAACAAACTCAAGCGTGAGACACAATTTTCCATCACGGCCAGTAAGTATCATTAACAAGCTTGCGAGAGTGTGAGTAGTAGAATGAGGAGCGTTGCAAAACAGTCTGCACTGTTGCCAGATTTTCCTTCTGCCACTTATGGCATCATGATGTCATGTAACATTGCCAGATTTCCCCTCTCCCTTCTGACATAGCCAAAATTCCCCTAGGTATGACAGGCATGACTCTCATGATGTCACTGTAGAAGTGTGACAAATGTCCTAAGCGTAAATTAATGAAAAATCCTAGATGAGGCATTGTGCTGGTTTGAAATTCATAAATCCAAGGTGGCTATCCAAGATGGCGATGTGAGCATACTAGAACTGCTTCTATGATGACAGAATACACAATGACAATCCATCACAGCTGAACTGGTGACACTAGAACAGCCTGCATCGTTATATCGCCCAGCCCTATGGTGCCATAATCTAAGACAGCGCACTTGGTGGATATTGTGACAGGCCATATGGTTGTGAGATTTACTCCAGAAATATGATGCCAGAATCGACGACAGTGCACTCGGTCATAGCAAGGTTGTCCAGTCACTTGTTCTAAGTATGAATTCAATATGGTGATCCAAGAAATGTTCAAATGTGTGTGAATTCTTAAGGGACCAAACTGCTTAAATTAACTTAAACTACCACAGTCTGAAAATACCGCTTCAGTTATCACTCGACTGGTTTTGCGCTGTTATAAGCCCATCTTCAGGGGTCGTAACTTGGTGCTGTGACCCCGAAGTGCCACAGTGGACACGTACTAGGTGCAGTGTGCTACCAATGTGCTCGTAGGTAGCACGCTGAGGGATAACAGCACCAAGTTATGACACCTGAAGATGGGCTTATAACAGCCCAAACCGGTCGAGTGATAATAAAAGAACTTTACAACTTAAGTGATATTTTCTAACTCTGGTATAATGCTCAGTTGCGGATGTTCCACCAACAGGATTGTTTGTAATTTAAACTAACTTACGCTAATAACAACACACACACACCCATGCCCAGGGAGGAGTCGAACCTCCAGCAGGAGGGGCCACACAATCT
Organism: Schistocerca serialis cubense; assembly: GCF_023864345.2. Lineage (NCBI taxonomy): Eukaryota > Metazoa > Arthropoda > Insecta > Orthoptera > Acrididae > Schistocerca > Schistocerca serialis. The sequence goes on along the minus strand of NC_064644.1, from coordinate 377,453,367 downwards.
GTCACATGGCGCCTCTTAGCGGGCGGCCACTCCGCACGGATGTGATCCATGAAAGCCACTAGGCTTTCCCCTAATATTGGAGTTTGAAATGTTGCTATACCAGTTGTCCAAGGATTGATCAATTTCCCCCAACACTCTGACATTACACTTTAAACAATATCTTCCATCGCTCTGATACCACAGTTTAAAGAACTGTCACCCTACGTTTCAGTTGAACAGCTTTCTAGCACTAGTTCAAAACTGAGTGCTGTATAGCAGGAATAGGGTAGAAATATTTATGGTTTTATTTAAACAAGCACCACAATGTTCCCATGTGCCACCTGTATTTCGTTACATATATTCTGCAATGATATTCACAATCGTTCCCTGATGGAGGTGTGTGGGGAGGGAAGGGGGACACAATACTTGTTCAGTCCTTAAGAGTGAAAAAAAGGCAAAGAATTCGGTTCTATGTTTATAAAATTTGACACAAAAGTAATTATACATAGAATGGACACAACCATTAAAACAGGTAGTAAAACGCATCAGTCACCATAATACGTCTTAGTGACAGCAAAGCCACAGTTCTGGAGTAAACTCATCGATCTTATATGTATCCACAACGGTCCAAGCGCATTTGATAATCAAACACACTTATTTAAACTGGCATATCTAATCATAACCCTTCACAACATAGCAAATACATATAACAATATTTCATCACAGTAGCTGTCTGTAACCTAGTTTCACAAAGCATTTCAACATGTAAAACATTCAGCATTGTGAGGTTCAGGACTTCGCAACATCTGCTGAAGGGATTCTGAACACCGCTGGGAAATAAACATTGTACAGTGGCATGGATACTTTTGGCAGTAATTCAGTGTATGGGTGTGTTGGAACCACTGCAGGAATGTCCCGTTTTTCTTGCCTAAACTTTCCCTTCTTCCCCTTTTTCTTAGATACTCCCCAATCCAATTGTAAATATGCTGCCAGACGTAGAAGCAGTGCCTCTGGGGTTTTTGCCTACTGGCTAGGTTGTGCTATCTCGGAAATGGTGTGAGAAAAATCATCAATTATTGTTAGCACATGATGATTTCCTGCTGGTGTTTGAGCAAAAGGTCCAAGTGTATCCATGATAATCATTCCAAACAGTTTATCTGCAGCTGATAAACTCTGAACCTAGCCTTTTGATGACTCAGCTGTGCCCCTTGAGCATATGGGGCACAGTTCTTTACATAATGATCAACATCCTGTTTGCATGTCATCCAACAATAATTTTGTGTTTCGCTGCATTCCATTTCTGTGTAAGCAGCATGTCCAGCTAAAATTGTGTCATGGGCCTGCCTGAACCCATTACTGATAATTCTGCTTTTATTACAGAGTGTAACCCCATCTTTCTGTATGGTACTATGTCTTCTGTGCTGGATTGTGGTTAATTATCTAACCGCTAACATTCTAAGTCATTGCTTTCCACTCCCTTCCATTCCTCCACATCTGTACCAGCAGATTCCACTGCACATATATTGTGACTTAGACTGCATTTGCAGGTAATCTACCTTGACGTCATATTACTTCGAAATCTGACTCACTTAGGTGCGGCAATCATCTAGTTAACCTACTAATCGGATTTTTAAGTCCTAGTAACCATTTGATTACCAAATGATCAGTTATCGCTTTGAAGCATCATTCATTCAGAAAACAGCAGAAATAAGTTACAAAGAATTTTAGCACTAACGTTTTCTCTGCTTTACTTCGCTAACCAGACGCAGATACCATGGGATGTTCTTGCCTATATATCTCCTGACTGGAAATGCAAACTAAGGCAAGACTGCTAGCATCACATGACAGTGTAAATTGTTTTTGGTAATCTGCAAAGGTATGAACTGAACTGGATGTTCATAAGTATTTCAGTTTACAAATGCTACTATTTATGGTATCAACAGGACGCAGATCGTTGCAAACACCATTTTGGACCATAATATGGCCCAAATGATGGTCTTCTTGTTAAATGAAATTACAATTTTCCTGGCTAAGGCACATAGACGATCAAAAACTTCACATAACTGCAGTACACACTCCTGGGTATTCTTGGAGATCACGATGATATCATCTGAATGGACCATTCATTGCTTTGGTTTTAGTTCTTGCAGTACACCATCCACTAGTTACTGGAAAGTACTTACCACACTTTTCAGCCAAAAAGGGACTGCTGTTTTGGGATGATCTTCAGATTGTACATTTGTTTGATTGTACCCACATCGCAGGTCCATAGTTAGGAAACAACGACACTGATCCAGATTATCTAGGGTTTCTATTGTATTTGGCATAGGGTTGGCACCTGCAAATAAATTCTTTTTCAGAAAACCGAAAAAGCCTATTGGCTTTGCTACCCTTGGGTAATTTATGAAATGCTGTAGTATTTTATATGGTTTCTTATAGAGAGGTGCTTCATTCCCAGTGACAAGATTATGTTGAGGCAATGGCATGCCAGGTAGTTGACCAGGAGGATCAAATAACCGGTGGTACTCTTCTCAAAATCCTACAATATCGTCCTTCTCCTGTCTTTCTAGATGGGCTGCTTTCTCCCTTCATGTGGTGAAACTGACAGACTGTCCCAATACCTTACATGAAACCCCTGTGCAATGCGTCCTCACATATTATGTGTAAATTAAATGTCAGAGTACTAAATGATAACTGTAATTATTGAGGCCTAAAAGTATCAACACTGACTGGCACCACACTGCTTCCATTAATTTCCTGTTTGTAGGATAAACTAAAAGGTGCAAGACATTGTACCTTATAAAACTCTTTATCGTCAGACAAAGGCTCAACAATAACACAAAGAATTCAATGGCTGTTGAGCTTCCACACCACCTCAGGTTAACTTTCCAGTCGCTTTTGGAATGATATCCTGTGAGATGATGCTAAAAGACCTTGTACATAGTTTAGGAGGACCACCTGTTGTTTGGATATTCCTTGCGACAGTAATGGGTTTTCTATTGAAAAATTAGATGAATCAATGCCCCATATAGTTACACTGTGACCACTGTAAGTCACCTTCGGCCCTATGTGGAACCAGAAAATCTAAACAGATTGTGGTTTCTTAGTCACTGGGAAGTGCAGGTAGAGCTTCTACAACAATAAGCCTGAAGTTACTCCCTCCCCCGCCATTCAAAAACTCACTACCACTGAAATGAGTCGATCTACACAAACCTCAGTTGCTCTGCTTAATGGCCAGTGTCGTGAATTTAATTCTATTGTACCACATACACTCTTACTTGCTGCACACATGTGAGCTCCAGCATTAATAAGAATATACACAACCTCTCTTTCACATAAACGGTCAGAGAAGGTCTGCTATTGCTTTTGTACAGAGGTGAATTGTGGTAATAGTTAGTCTGAGTGCTGTACAGTGTGTACACCGCTCCCTGCTCCGTTTAAAAGCGGGGTATGAGGTCCACTCTCTGACCACTTTCCCTGTCTCTGTAATAATTTGACTGTACAGTTCCACTTGGAGTGACCAGAACATGTACCTGCCCCATACCGTTGTTCCCTGGCCTGTGTGACTGTGTCTGAAACATGTCATATCTGTACGAGATATGACCTTCTTTTGTAGCGGTTCGGTAACCACGTCAGTTTCCGTTAGTATTAATGTGGAACCTACAGTTTCATTTTGAGTCTTCATCTTCATGAATTCCTTAAAAAACTGGCTTTAACCCCATAAAAACGAATCGACTGCTCACTTTACAGCTGCTTTCGCAACGGCTTTGTTATCATTATCATCCTAAGTGAGCTCATATGTACTGGCATTAATTTTGAAAATGCAGTCCAAAGAACTCGCTACCAATTTACCATGTTTCTCGAAAAAGCCATTGAGCAGCAGACAGTAGTATCTCCATACATTGACCTTAATTCTCCCAGGCCTGAAGCAGAATAACGGTGAGCACCTTTTCTTGTGTGCAGCGAAATGTCTGCGCGTTTCATGAACCCAAACTCCTGTGCTTTTGCTACTGGATTTCGTTTGATATTCCTGTCGCAAGCTGATGTGGCTTAATCTGCTGGCCGTTGTTTTGGCCGAAGTCCTTAACATGGCTCAGCATCTCAATAATAAGGATGCGACTGAGTTAAACATTTATCCAAATATAAGGGAGCTGACATTTTAACTAGTCCTGTTTGTGCTTTCCTGGTATACAAATACTTTCTTTTACTACACTTCTGGAGCTTCTTTCCTAGATTCATGTACCTGTAAAAAAAAATTTAATTGTTGTCTGATAACAACGATCTAGTAAGATTCGTTTTTACTAGCGCTACTTGTGTGTGCTTTTCGTAGGTTCATGTATGTGTAGAATTGTGTCATTGTCGGTTATTAATTTGGAAAGATTTATCTTTACCTTCAATAACAGTGTGTTTAGATTTGCTGAATACTTCTTAATTTTCAGTTGACATTGAGAGATGTGTGTTGCAGTTGTCATTTATAAGTTCTGTTTATTAATGAATGTTATTTGCATATGTTTAAAAATCTGTACTGAATCGGGTAACCCTTCAGGTTGTGGGGCAAGTTGAATCGTTGATGAATTCGTGTCCTTCAGCTCATTTATTTGACTCCGATTTGTCCTTGGTTGCTCTTTTGAATAGCTGATTATGCTTGTCGTTTTGATAATGCTCACTTTTTTATTTTAAAATCTCTATACAACTTGCATATTCTGTTATCTTAAAAGATTTCTTTGGATGTTTAATGTGTATGCATATTGTGGAGTTTGTAATACCGATTTCCAAGTAGCTGAAACTCTTGCAAAATTCAGTGCCTCGGGGGCGATTTCCTATAGTTTATAGACTTCAAAGTGTTAACTGTTTATGGCCTCTGTGGCGAATAAGCATTCAGTCTGTTGATGTTGAATTTGATATTCGTGGTAAACAAATATCTTAAAAGGATTACTTCTCCTACGCTCAGCGTCTTGCCAAGCTCAGACGCTAGCTCCCTGGAATTTCAGACTGCAATAATTCGAATTCCAAAGAAGTTAGGTGCTGACGGGTGTGAATACTACTGAACCATCAGTTTAATAAGTCACTGTTGCGAATATTGAGTCGAATAATTTACAGAAGAACGGAAAAACTGGTAGAGACGAACTTAGGGAAGATCATCTTGGATTCCACAGAAATGTAGGGACACGTGAAGAAATACTAAGCTTACTATTTACCTCAGAAGACAGGTTTTAAAAGCCGGCCAGTGTGGCCACGCGGTTAAAGGCGCTTCAGTCTGGAACCGCGCGACCGCTACGGTCGCAGGTTCGAATCCTGCCTCGGGCATGGATGTGTGTGATGTCCTTAAGTTAGTTAGGTTTAAGTAGTTCTAAGTTCTAGGGGACTGATGACCTCAGATGTTAAGTCCCATAGTGCTCAGAGCCATTTGAACCATTTTTTTGAACAGGTTTTAAAAAAGGCAAATACACGTTAATAGCATTTGAAGATTTAGAGAAGTGTTTTACAAAATGTTGACGAGAATGCCCTCTTTGAAATTATGGAGGTAATACGGATTAAATACAGCAGATTAAAAGTTATTTACAGCTTGTACTGTAACTAGACTGTAGTTATAAATACTATATTGTGAAACGTTCCCTTAGAAAAATTATTGAATTACTGTGCTGATAAACCTCTTCCATTATTTGATTTTCAAACAGCTGAGCAGAACTGAAGGTACTCAGAAATTTCGCTCTTTGCCTATTCTGACCAACACTAAACTGACACAATATTTTTAGCGCAACGGAATCTGACTTTCAATAATCCGTACAAAAGAATGGCCCTGACTAACATTGACCTTTACCTTTCACAAATCACTTACCTCACAAAAATCTTCGTTACTCAAGCTACTGCAATACAGCGAGCGCAACTACTGCCAGCTAAATAAAAGATTCAAACTACTGAAAGCACTAACTACTGATAGGCATAGTTAGGAAATGAAAGATTTTGATAGAGAACAAACAATGTTTTTACCTTAATAGTGTTCAAAAGTCATAATATATATAGCAGTTCATGACATCCATTCTTACAAATGTACTGTTTCAAATGGACACACGTCCAGATCATCCGCTCTCAAAAATCCGCCATCTCACTTCCCCACATCCAACACTGTTGACTGCTCACCTCCAACTGCGCAACGCTACGCGCTGTTAACAGCCAACTGCCCAACACGACAATAGCCAACAACAATGCAAACCAGCCACAGACTGCACGCAGCACAGCCAGTGATTTTCATACAGAGCGCTACGTGGCGGTGGCGTTACCAATATAAGAACCTAAACAGCCTACTTACAATTGCATTGCCTGTGTTGTTAGACACAACGATACAACTGCATAGTTGTTCTTAAGAATGTAGGCGCTGCAATATCGTGTTTATCAGCCGATATCGGGCTGCGACTTTGAAATAGAATGTTCTCCTTTGTATGGGATTTACATGATTTGTGTATGAGTACAGTACGTAGGAACGACGACACATGAAAGTTTGGGTCTGACTGTGAGTGGCTCACGAATAACCGAAGTGGTTAACGCCACCGATCACGTAAAGTAGAAAAATCTGGTTCGAGTCTCGTCTTGGCACTATTTTTATTGCTGTCATTCCCTTATACGGCTGATGGTTGTTCGTATCGCAACTGCGAATACATTTGATAGAGTCATAAGCGTAGAAGGACATGAAAGGGATATTGTGATCGAGAAGTGAGTGCGGCAGGGTATGTGATATTCCAGATGTAATTAAATATGAAAACTGAGCAAGCAGTAACGGAAACGAAGGAGGAACTGGGGAAGGGGTTAAAGTTCAGAGAGAAGAAATAAATACAGACATATGCAATTGACACGTTTATTCTGTCAGAGACAGTAAAGAACTACATGAAATGCGTTCGCAGTTGCGAATATGGACAGGCATCACTTGTATAATGGAATAACGACAATGGAAATTTGTGCCAGATCGGCACTCAAACCCAGATTTCCCGCTTATCGCGTGCGGTCGCCTTAACATTAGATAACTCGAGCACATTTCATAGCCAGACCCAAACTTCTATACGTCATCAACTATGTGCCAATAACCTGTGCCTGTACGTCCATTATGTATATTCTTGTGCAGGGGAGACATTCTAATTGAAAATTGCTTGCTCGGTATCGGCGAATAGATATGACTGCAATGCCCGTATTATTCAGAAGTACAATGCATGCATGTCCGAAGGAACTTTGCATTGTGTTTTGCAACACCTCCACTGCAATATCGTGCAGAAAAGAACTTTAAAGAGCATCTGAATGGAATCGATAGCGTCTTGAACAGATGTTATAAGATGGAAATCAATTAATGAAAGCATGGTTAATGGAATGTAGAATAAAACTAGGCAGTGTTAACAAAATAGATTAGCAAATATGACATCAAAAGGAATACATGAAGGTGATAACGCCCGAAGTGACATGATGTCAAGCACAGAATGGATATAGCAAGAGAAGAATTTCCGGAAAAGAGTTATTATTAAACTATATAAAAACATAAATCAGTTAAAACTACGGCGTGCACACACTTTATTCAACATGTAAACGTCGCTACAGATATTCGAATTTAGGTTACGACATGTGTCATATATCTGCCATCATTAGCGATGTTGTTGCACCGACAAATACCAAAATTTGCATGGCCCTCTGAAGTGTCGGAACATCGATTCTGTCGATGACCTGAATGTTTTCAGCTCAGCACTGGTTTTGGGGTTATTGCTGTACACCTTATCTTTAATCTAAACGCACAAAAAGGAGTTGCATGTGTTCAGATCTGGAGAATAGGCGGCCAATCGAGGCCAATGCCAGTGGCACCTGAATACCACAGAACTAGAATTCGATCCCCAAGGTGTTCCACCAAGACATCAAACACTCTTCTGCTTCGATGGATTCGAGCTACGTCTTGCATGAACCACATCTTGTCGAAATCAGGGTCACTCTGGATAATGGGGATGAAATTATCTTCCAAAACCCCCAGGTACTGTACGGCAGTCACTGTGCCATCGAGAAATATCGCACCGATTGTTCCGCGACTGGACACTGCAACCCACACAATCACCTGTTGAGGGTGAAGGACTTCTCGACCGCGAAATGCAGCGTCTCAGTCCCCCAAATGGGTCAAATTGGCTTATTCAAATGGCTCTGAGCAATATGGGACTGAACTGCTGAGGTCATTAGTCCCATAGAACTTAGAACTAGTTAAACATAACTAACCTAAGGACATCACAAACATCCATGCCCGAGGCAGGATTCGAACCTGCGACCGTAGCGGTCTTGCGGTTCCAGACTGCAGCGCCTTTAACCGCACGGCCACTTCGGCCGGCAATTGGCTTATTGACGAACCCAACCAAATGAAAGTGGGCTTCGTCGCTAAACCAAACCGTTCTCCGCATACTAATTCCCATAATTCCCCGTTTCCAACTGTGCATTTTGAACGTCTGAATGCAAATCGTTCATCAGTTGTTGCGGTTTTATTTCGTATATTTGAATAATTGTCACCCTGTACTTATTAATATCGAATATAAATTTAAGTATTAGGAAGTCTTTCCTGGAGGCCTATGTCTGGAGTGTAGGTTCTTACAGAAGTGAAACATAGTTGATACACAGTTCAGACAAGAAGAGAATACAAGCTTTTGAAATCTGAAACAGCAGAACAGAGTTGAATATAAGGTTAGTAGATCGAGTGACTAATTAGAACGTAGTGAAACAAACTGCAAAGAAAAGATACTTTTGTCACGACTAAAAGGACGGATCTGTTGACAGGACACATTTTGAATCATCATGGAGTCGGGTAATCGAGGGAAGTGAGAGAGGCAAAAACTGCACAAGAGACCAAAGGATGAATACAGTAAGCAGGTACATATGCTTATAGGTGGCAGTAGATGGGCAAAAATGAAGAGGCTTGCAGAAGGTGTTGTGCAGAGGGATACATCAAACCAGTGACCGGACTGAAGACCATATCACAACCACAGTAAAAATCTACAACTGCATCTACAACTACACTACTGGCCATTAAAATTTCTACACCACGAAGATGACGTGCTACAGACGCGAAATTTAACCGACAAGAAGAAGATTTTGTGATATGCAAATGATGAGCTTTTCAGAGCATTCACACATAGTTAGCGCAGGTGGCGACACCTACAACGTTCTGACATGAGGAAAGTTTCCAACCGATTTCTCATACACAAATAGTAGTTGACCGGTGTTGCCTCGTGAAACGTTGTTGTGATGCCTCGTGAAAGGAGGAGAAATGCGTACCATCACGTTTCCGACTTTCATAAAGCTCGGATTGTAGCCCGTCGCGATTGCGGTTTATCATATCGCGATACTGCTGCTCGCGTTGGTCGAGATCCAATGACTGTTAGCAGAATATGGAATCGGTGGGTTCAGGAGGGTAATACAGAACGCCATGCTGGATCCCAACGGCCTCGTATCACTAGCAGTCGAGATGTCAGGCATCTTATCCGCATGGCTGTAACAGATCGTGCAGCCACGTCTCGGTCCCTGAGTCAACAGATGGGGACGTTTGCAAGACAACAACTATCTACACGAACAGTTCGACGATGTTTGTAGCAGCATGGACTATCAGCTCGGAGACCATGGCTGCGGTTACCCTTGACGCTGCATCACAGACAGGAGCGCCTGCGATGGTGTACTCAACGACGAACCTGGGTGCACGAATGGCGAAACGTAATTTTCTCGGATGAATCCAGGTTCTGTTTACAGCATTATGATGGTCACATCCGTGTTTGGCGACATCGCAGTGAACGCACATTGGAAGCGTGTATTCGTCATCGCCCTACTGCCGTATCACCGGGCGTGATGGTATGAGGTGCCACTGGTTACACGTTTTGGTCACCTCTTGTTCGCACTGACAGTGGACGTTACATTTCAGATGTGTTACGATCAGTGGCTCTACCCTTCATTCGATCCCTGCGAAACCCTACATTTCAGCATGATAATGCACGACCGCATGTTGCAGGTCCTGTACTGGCCTTTCGGGATACAGAAAATGTTCGACTGCTGCCCTGGCCAGCGCGTTCTCCAGATCTCTCACCAATTGAAGACGTCTGGTCACTGGTGGCAGAGCAACTGGCTCGTCACAATACGCCAGTCACTACTCTTGATGAACTGTGGTATCGTGTTGAAGCCGCATGGGCAGCTGTGCCTGTACACGCCATCCAAGCTCTGTTTGACTCAATGCACAGGCGTGTGAAGGCCGTTATTACAGCCAGAGGTGGTTGTTCTGGGTACTGGTTTCTCAGGGTCTATGCACCCAAATTGCGTGAAAATATAATCACATGTCAGTTCTGGTATAATATATTTTTCCAATGAATACCCGTTTATTATCTGCATTTCTTCTTGATGTAGCAATTTTAATGACCAGCAGTGTACGTAAGTACTCCGCAAGCTACCGTATGGTGTGAGGCGGAGGGTACCCTCTACCATTATTAGTCATTTCCTTTCCGAGTCCATTCGCAAACAGAGTGAGGGAAAACGAATGTCTTCATACATCCGTGGAAGACCTAGTTGTTGTAATACATCTTTGAGGTCCTTACGCGAAATGTACGTCAGCGGCAGGAGAATCGTTCTGCTGTCAGCTTCAAATGCTGGTTCTCTAAATTTTTTCTAAAATGCTGTTCGAAAAGAAGATCGACTTTCCTCAGTGATTCGTATTTGAGTTCCCAAAAAATGTCCGTAATACTTGCGTGTCCTTCGAACTTATCGGTCACCTTTAATCCGACGTGGTGCGGATCCCAAACACTCGAACACTATTGGACTATGACTCGCACTAGCGTCCTGTACGCAGGGTGGCCCATCGATAGTGACTGGGCCAAATATCCCACGAAATAAGCATCAAGCGAAAAAACTACAATGAACGAAACTCGTCTAGCTTCAAGGGGAAACCGAATGGCGCTATGGTTGGCCCGCTAGATGGCGCTGCCATAGGTCAAACGGACATCAACTGCATTTTTTAAAATAGGAACCTCCATTTTTATTACATATTCGTGTAGTACGTAAAGAAATATGAATGTTTTGGTTGGACCACTTTTTTCGCTTTGTGATACAAGGTGCTGTAATAGTCACAAACGTATAAGTACGTGGTATCACGTAACATTCCGCCAGTGCGGACGGTATTTGCTTCGTGATACATTACTCGTGTTAAAATGGACCGTTTACCAAATGCGGAAAAGGTCGATATCGTGTTGATGTATGGCTGTTGTGATGAAAATGCCCAACGGGCGTGTGCTATGTATGCTGCTCGGTATCCTGGACGACATATTCCAAGTGTTCGGACCGTTCGCCGGATAGTTACGTTATTTAAGGAAACAGGGAGTGTTCAGCCATATGTGAAACGTCAACCACGATCTTCAGCAAATTATGATGCCCAAGTAGGTGTTTTAGCTGCTCTCGCGGCTAATCCGCACATCAGTAGCAGACAAATTATGCGAGAATCGGGAATCTCAAAAACCTCGGTGTTGAGAATGCTACATCAACATCGATTGCACCCGTACCATATTTCTATGCACCAGCAATTGAACGTCGTGTACAGTTCCGCCACTGGGCACAAGAGAAATTACGAGACGATGACAGATTTTTTGCAAACGTTCTATTTAGCGACGAAGCGTCATTCACCAACAGCGGTAACGCGAACTGGCATAATATGCACTATTGGGCAAAGGAAAATACACGATGGCTGCGACAAGTGGGACATCAGCGACCTTGGCGGGTTAATGTATGGTGCGACATTATGGGAGGAAGGATAATTGACCCCCATTTTAACGATGGAAATCTAAATGGTGTATTGTATGCAGATTTCCTGCGTAATGTTCTACCGATGTTACAACAAGATGTTTCACTGCATGACAGAATGGCATTGTACTTCCAACATGATGGATGTCCGGCACATAGCTCACGTGCGGTTGAAGCGGTATTGAATAGCGTGTTTCATGACGGGTGGATTGGTCGTCGAAGCACCATACCATGGCCCGCACTTTCACTGGATTTGAAGTTCCCGGATTTCTTTCCGTGGGGAAAGTTGAAGGATATTTGCTATCGTGATCCAACGACAACGCCTGAAAACATGCGTCAGCGCATTGTCAATGCATGTACGAACATTACGGAGGGCGAACTACTCGCTGTTGAGAGGAATGTCGTTCACTTATTGCCAAATGCATTGAGGTTGACGGACATCATTTTGAGCATTTATCGCATTAATGTGGTATTTACAGGTAATCACGCTGCAACAGCATGCGTTCTCAGAAATGATAAGATCACAAAAGTACATGTATCACATTGGAAGAAGCGAAATAAAATGTTCAAACTTACCTACGTTCTGTATTTTAATTTAAAAAACCTACCTGTTAGCAACTGTTCGTCTAAAATTATGAGCCATATGTTTGTGACTATTACAGCGCCATCCATCGCAAAGTGATAAAAGTGGTCCAAATAAAACATTCATATTTCTTTACGTACTACACGAATATGTAATAAAAATGGGGATTCCTATTTTTAAAAAATCGCAGTTGATATCCGTTTGACCTATGGTAGCGCCATCTAGCGGGCCAACCATAGCGCCATCTGGTTTCCCCCTTCAAGCTAGACAAGTTTCGTTCTTTGTAGTTTTTTCGTTTGATGCTTATTTCGTGAGATACTTGGCCCGGTCACGATCAGTGGACCACCCTGTGTAAGGTCTCCTTTGCAGTTCAACCACACGTTCCTAAAATTCTCCTAGAATCCGAAGTCGACCATTCGCTCTCCCTACTACAATCCTTACATGTCCGTTCCATTTCATATTGCTTTACAACGTTATTCCTAAAAATATAATCGACTTAGCTGTGTCAAGTAGCACGTCACTATTGCTTTAATCAAACATGGGTTTGTTTTCGCTATTCATTATATTTTAACTTACAGTTTTCTACATTTGGAGCTAGGAGCCATTCATCACACCAACTAGGAATTTTTTTATGTTATCTGGCATCCTTCTACAGTCACTCGACGAAGATACCTTCCCATGCACCACAGCATTAGCAGCAAACAGACGCAGGCTGCTGCGTATCATGTCCTCCACATTATATATGTATATAGAAAATAACGGCGGTCCTGTCGCACTTTCCTGGGGCAATCATGATGATAAAAATGTCTGTGATGAACACTCGCTGTGGAGGACAACGTACTGGGTTCTGTTATGAAGGAACTCCTCGGTCCAATGACATATCTGTGAACCTATTCCGTATGCTTGTACCTTCGTTAGTATTCGTTAGATACTGTCTGTCTGGACTGAAAAAGTTGTCAATTTTAATCGCTGCCTCGTACTCGACGTTTATGTCTTTATTTGACAGCTTACGGAAAAAGCACGTCTCATTCTTCGCAACAAACAGACAAAGCCAGAGCACAGTTGAGAATAAATCCAAGGACGTCGCCAACTGTCGGCGGCCGTGGCCATTTGCCAGACCGCTGAGGTGAGTTGTGCTGACGCAGTTGACGGCAACAGCTGCCCGCTAACCGCTGCCCAGCTGGCGGGCGGACGTTCCGTGGCAAATGCGCGCAGCTGCTGTCCCGTCCTGTCCGGCTCTATGCTCAGGCCGTCGTGTCTGCTGCTTGTTTTAGGCGGCCTTCTACGCCACATGGCGCGGCAGCATGGAACATGGGAGGGATAGAGCAACAGTAGTGCAGCTGTGGGGCTACATAGCGACGCTGGAGTCTGCTAACAGTTTCTGTGATTGTCGGTCACCATTCGGATAAATTATACTTTCTCATCGAACAGTGTATAACCGGCGATATAATAAAAACCAACATGGTGGCCAGTGGCGTAATGTAAGTTCATACTTACAAGAATGACGGATATAATATCTACATCATGTGCAGGGTGATTCCGAGATGATGTTACGGGATTTCAGCAATGATGGGGAGGGGTAAATGTATTAATCTGAGGTAAGGTACCCTGGTTCATAAACGACCAAGTCGAAAGTTATCAGTGAAAAATCATTCTTTTACTTCTGATTCTTTTACTTCTGACAGTGAAATACATGTATCGGCGGTGTCGCTGCTGATGTTGGAAGATAGGCGTTTTTCAGAGACCGTAGTATGGACGAAAACAAGAAAAAATGTCTAGTAAATCTGAGCTGAAAAATGCATACCTTAACCATTTCACTGCTGTGGACGCATTAATTCCTCATTCTCCGGCACTCCTCAGGTGCTGAGGATGTACTTACACGCAACCCCTTGGTGTTCTTTTAAGCGCTATGGACGTATATAAGTGTTACTCCGCCGTCCTGTCACTTCAGTGGATGAGCTACTTCCACATTTCACTGGATAAAAAACGTATTCGAGTATTTCTCATGCAACATATGTGCATATTAGCTTGCTATCATTTGCAAGGACCTTCGTTTCGAAATCTTGAATCGTTTATGAATGATGCACAAGGACAAAAGTGGGCGTGTCGCGCGCGACGGCCCACCTGACGTGAGAAAAAATAGCTCGAGAACGAAATGAGGTATCGTTCTGCTTTCGGTTTTAAATAAAACTTCGCTGTCTTTAGATTTCGTACACAACAGTGTATGTGCTAAATTCAACCATACGCAGAGTTTACCGGATGTGTTTTTATCTCTGCAAACGTCTTAAAATTTCATCCAATGTTTTGCCTAATTTTACACAGCACAGTAAGTATGACGAATAACGAAAGTAAATTGATTCCCTTATATGGAGAAGATGTCAGACTATAAGACGTGCAAAAACAAATTTTTTCACCTAATAGTTTTCCTAAAATGGATGATAAGATTTCATAGCAGCCAGAAACTCGTCTCTCAGCACAGGTAGCAGCATTTGGTGTGCAGTCCAACGACAACGAAGCCACGCTCAGCACGGAACACAGAGAGAGCCTCTCTATCAGCGTATATGACTTCAGTGATCCATTTTAGAGGCCTTATTTTCTGGACTGTGTTTCCTGGATGGTTCCATACTACCTACTCCAAAAAAATGGAAACCAAATAGCTTACAGTAGAAGAGACAAGTTTCACAATATCGAAGATGAGGTATGCATTTTAGACGTTTTTTTCTTGTTTTGGTCCATACTGCAAGGTCTGAACTTTGCCTGCTCTGCAGTCATAGAAACAGTACTAACGGTACATTTATTCCCCTGTCACAGGTGTCAGAACAATTTTCGCACTTAACGTTTGACACGGTCTTTTCCGGCCCAGGGTCATTTATGTCAGATTAATACATTTATCTTTATATATTTATCCTTCTACATTATCGCGGAAACTTTGTAACATCATCACGGAATCACCCTGTATACGCCTCAAATCAGTGAACAGGGCATGACGGAGGGTACATCATACCAGTATTATCGATTTTCTTTCCTATTCCAATGTCTTGTTGAGCGACAGAAAACGTGAAAGTCTCTGTGCTTCCCTATGTGTCCTAATCTCTCTTTTACTCTGGATCCTTAGGTAGATATATGGTGGTGCTGCACAATCAGGGTCTCTGAATTTACCGAAAAGGCCTACACTATAACTGCATCTCCTTTTTCAAGGGTTTCTCACATATGTTTCCCGAGTATTTCTATTATACGTTCCTTGGTGCTTTTTCAGCGTATAGGGGCGCACAAAAACGCTGACAAAGCCAGTCCTGTAACACGCGGGCTTTGTGAACAGGGGTCCTGTCGTATTTGTCTACAACACCACAATTGGGAAACAAACATCTTACCTTGGGATGGATCTGACCTGCTAAAATGGACAATGTGGCGACCTTGGAGAATTACCATGTGGCCTATGGAATACCACCATATGGCTGCTCACATCATCACCAAACCCCCACCAAGTTTTACTTTTGGGTTGTAAACTCCACTAGAAAAGGAGACAGTGTGAAACGAGACTCATACCAATTAATGAAATTCTTATGTAGCTGGTAGGTGGAAGGAGGAGACAGGAGAGGAAAGGAAAGGAAAGGAAAGGAAAGGAAAGGAAAGGAAAGGAAAGGAAAGGAAAGGAAAGGAAAGGAAAGGAAAG
This sequence comes from Schistocerca serialis cubense, assembly GCF_023864345.2. Taxonomy (NCBI): domain Eukaryota; kingdom Metazoa; phylum Arthropoda; class Insecta; order Orthoptera; family Acrididae; genus Schistocerca; species Schistocerca serialis. Next base: position 377,437,351 of record NC_064644.1, on the reverse strand, counting down.
GAAAGGAAAGGAAAGGAAAGGAAAGGAAAGGGAAGGAAAGGAAAGGAACTATTGATACCACCTGCTTCAAGAAAATGCATAATCAGCTGCGACGAGTAAAAATGTGTGCCAAACCGGGATTCGAATGCGCGATTTTCTGTTTACTAGGCAGTTGCTTTAACCACTGCGCCAATCGGACACACTGCTTCTCGCAAATGCGTGAACTACCCCGGCAGGCTCCCCAGCTGACCCGCATTCCCTATTCCCTCCTAGCGCCTCCTATCCACCGTGTGTGTCCATGTTCTCTAGGCTCGCTAATTTTTAGATTCCAGTAGGAGGTTAAACAAAATAGGAAGCCACATTGAAGACTGTAGCTTGAGTGTCCATGAAGGCGAGTCGTTTCTGTGAATGCTTGGTGCCTTTCTTTCAGATACCACACAGCATCAGCACTCAAGACTGCAGCTTGAGTGTGCATCAAGGCGAGTCATTTATATGAATGGATGGTGTCTGTTCTTTCAGACTCCACACATTCATGTAACTGATTGGCTTCATTGGGCAACGAATCCACTGTCTCCAGTGCGGATTCTTCAACCACCTGCAGGAAACGAAAAATTAGCGATCCAGGAGGACACGGACACGGACAGCAGATAGAAGGCGCTAGGAAGGAATGCGGGTCGGCTGGGGAGAGTACCGAAGTAGTCCACGCATTCGCGGTAAACACTGCGTCCGGATGGCGCGGTGCTTAATGCAACTGCCTAGTAAACCGACGATCCCAGGTTCGAGTCCCGGTTTGGCACATATTTCCACTCATCACTGCTGGTTGCGCACTAATTACAGATTCAGTTGATCTACTGAAATCCCTGGGCTAGCAGGACAGATCGGGTGCGGTTATGTTTGTGGAAAGGGGCCAAAATAAGTTACTGTCAGTTGCACTCAACATAAACTTTATTTCTTAAAACACACAATCACACAAGCAAGAATCAAAACTATCAACGTTTTAACGAAAGACCTTTTTTGATTTCATTTAGATCCGCTGAAGGTCACATCGAAAATCCAAGGTACAAAGCCTAAGCAAGGAATTGAGGTACAGGAGTTCTTCTGAGGGTTTCACTTCTTTAGAAAAATTTTTTTACCTTCAATATAAATAGGCTGAAAGCCTTACCTTAAATTTTTCCCATTGAACTCGGCTGAAGGCCTCACATTAATCAAAACAGTGTTACGGCTTAAGGCCGAGACAAACATTTTCAATGTTTAATCTAAATAGGCTGAAAACTCGGATGAAGGCCGCACATCAACAAAACAATTTAACGGCTTAAGGCCTAGGAAGAAGAGCTTTCAATTTGAAAAGGCTGAAGGCCTTATGTTTAAATATTTCATGTAAAACACGGCTGAAGGTCTCATGCAAAAGAATAACAATCTTACGACTTAAGGGCAAGACAAGGACTTTGAATTTTTTATATAAGAGAAATTAAAACTCGCTGAAGACCACACACAATGCAGGACACAATATTATAACTTAAGGCGTAAGGGGAAGAGCTTCTAAATTTCAACTAAAATAGGCTAAAGGCTTTATCCTAAAATGATTCACATAACTCTCGGCTGAAGGCCACGTACGAAACCCAAACAATCTCACGGCTTAAAGCCCAAGCAAAGAAACATCCAATTTTTAATTACGCTGGAAAACTTGTCTGAAGGCCACATAAAAACTAGAAAATGTTCCTTATGGGTTAAGGCCGAGACAAAATTTTCAACTTTTTTTTTGAAAAGGCTGAAAACTCGGCTGAAGGCCACATACCAACTTGAAACCAATTTATGGCTTAAGGCCCAGGCACAAGGAATTTTCAATTTTAATTTTTAAGGCTGAAACTTGGCTGAAGACCACAAAGAGTACTTAAGACTAACAAGGAAATCACTAAGTAAAACACAAGGAGCGGCGCTCAGAAGGTTCCAAGAACCGGTCTAGGTAGGTAACACTAACGCACGTTTAGTTGAGCCAGGCAGCCAGACCGAATACCTTTTAATCGGAAGGCAACCCAACCGAAAGCCAGATGACGAACCAACCAACAAAATCAGTTCTGCTCCAGCAAAACGACAACAAGATGTCAATAGCGCAACGCCCAAAACTACCAGCAACACCTCAGCTGTCGAACAACACGCCGTGCTGGACAGCATTAACACGACGATCAAAAGACACTGCCAAAAACTGCATCGACAACCAGGGCGGGTAACCGGAACATCAATGGCCACAAGGTAGAAGATACCACTGGTACACTTCATTAATGTAGGAATGAATTAAATTAAATTAAACACCACACAGAAAGACGGCTGCAATTCTAGGCAACTTCAATGCGCACACGTTGTTTCTCGTGGGAATTTCCCAGAAAGCGACAACCAGGATCAAACGAAGAGATGTGATAGGAGTTGAGGCTTGATAGTAGGTTAAGTGAGCAATCAACTTTATTTTCCAGGATCGGTGGGCGACGAACTTCGTAAACGTCGCAAGAAGAGCCTCACAACTCCAACCTTGCACGCACGCCGCCAGCGGTTCCGGACAGACCATGCGCCACGGAGACTTCCTCCCTGCTCTGCACCAGTCAGCTGACTGCCTCACACATGTAAACGGCCAAAAGACCAAAAACACGTCGGCAGATGAGACGACCGACCGTACGACCGACCAACGGTTGTTCCCGCTCCAGTCTAATTCTGACGGACAGTGCATGTGTGTCCCCAGCAGTCGGCAAGTACTGTCTGTCAGCACCTCACTGGCGCTCCGTCCACGACGCTGCTCCGTGCCCGACTGCACTCCTGGTCCGTCTCCTGCTGACTTCCAGACACACGACGACCCGGAAGTACTGTCGGTCGCTCCAGAGATGGTACGACAGTGCACGTATCACTAAGCGCTGCTGCTGCCACTCACGGGCAAGTAAGGCAGAAGTTAGTGACATCAGTAAATGGAATAAGAAAAAGAGGCGGCAGTACAGTAAAAGAAGATGACAAACAATAAATGGCATGAATACGAGCCGCGCACAGCTCATCTACAGTGCCTTCTGCTTCCTTCCTTTTTCTTCCTTTTCTCCTCTTTCCACCTTCAAAATACGTAATAGCTGTCACAGCCGCGGATTTCGCGCGGTCTCTAGTCTTTCATCCAAGAAAACAGACACCACGCATTCTTATAAATTACTTAATTCCATCGTTCCATAGTGCAGGTTTTATGGCTTCAGCACCCCATTTTCCCGTTAAAGGCATTTACATCACTGATGAGTGGTTTGGGAATTCCTGCTCGCATTATAATTCTCTGCTTATGGAGGTTTCTTTGCGTTGCTTTGGTGCCGACAAGGTTCGTGAGTACGACATTCCTTTCTGCAATGACCTTTGCAGTTGTCGCCCTCTTCCTTGAGCATTTCTGTTACACATTCGTATGGGCTATACCGGCGTCTCACGATCCTAACACCGCGTCTCGGAATTGCTTCGATGTTTGTAATGGCTACCTAGCAAAGACTTGCACCTCTGAAACAGTACTCTAGAACTGGTCGCACTTGTTAACGAAAACCGTCAATTACATTATTTAGACTTGACGCTTACAATAGAAGACAATAACATCACTTTCAATATTTTTCGAAAAGAAACGTATACTGACCAAATCGTGCCTGCTTCCTCTTTTCATCCACAGTCTCAAAAAATGGCCTTTTTTCACTCTGCCGTCCACCGAGCCACCTCTATACCACTTTCAACAGAAAAGTTTAATGAGGAGATTAATTTACTTAAAGCCATAGCAGTCAATAATGAATATACGCCTAACGTAGTGGACGATATCCTAAAAAAGAAAACTGCAAGAACTACCACGCTCAACACCTCATGCACTGAAATTAACCCAAAAAAACGTTTTTCTATTCCTTTCAGATTCAGCGCATGCTTCGCAACAAATACAACTGCAATGTTGCCTTCTTTACTAATAATAATCTAAAGAGAAACTTCATTCATAATTTGAAATCCATTCGCTCCCCTACAGAAAGTTCTGGTGTTTATAAGATCATCTGCCATACCTGCTCCTCCTATTATATAGGGCAAACTGGACGTGCTTTCACCATCAGATATAAAGAACATCTTTTGAGAAAGAACGGCACCAGTCCCCTAAATTCATTCTTTGCCGATCATCTGTCAATTACTGGACACGTGCCTAAAGCCATAGGCGATAACAATATTCTGCATATCGAAATGATGGGGCATAGGTTAGATATTTTAGAGGAATTGGAGATTTTCAAACAACTCTCTCGTCATGATGGCCTCATTCTCAACGAACAGCTGCAGCTGCGAAATAAAATCTTTTTAGACTGTATAAAGCAAGTTGCTTGATCTTTGATTCAGATTCCCTCATGCAATTTACCGAAATGTTGTTTCCCTGTTACATCTTTGCTGTTTCCTTGTATGTCATAACTAACGTTTTTTTACGTTACAAAATGTATCTCTGTTTAAAGCAGATAAAAATGTAACTTCATCCTATTATTATTAGTGCTTACGTTATGCCTGAATCAGCAGCACAATTTCATGTGTCTAATTTTGAATGTACAGTAGCCTAGTTGCTTCTGCGGCTACTAGATGGCGCTCGTAGCAAAAAAATAAAAAAAATAAAAATAAAATAAATAAAAAAATGGTTCAAATGGCTCTGAGCACTATGGGACTTAACATCTGAGGTCATCAGTCCCCTAGAACTTAGAACTACTTAAACCTAACTAACCCAAGTACGTCACACACGCCCATGCCCGAGGCAGGATTCGAATCTGCGACCGTAGCGGTCGCGCGGTTCCAGACTGAAGCGCCTAGAACCGCTCGGCCACACCGGCCGGCGCTCGTAGCAACACCATGTTTACTTGCCCACACTTTGTAAACTGGGCACCTCAGTCTTGTTGCAACCCTTCTTCACTAAAGTACGAGCAGCCCTTAGCGGCTCACCATCATACTTACAAATATTCATGGCGTCGCCTTTCCGGCTTAGATCTTTTTTAATAATTGACTTGTAAGTACTGCATCTTTTTCCAGTCAGTACAAACTTTAATTTTGTTAATGTATTATATACTTAACATGTTTTAGAGCAGTTAGTCTAATTCTGACGACGACGCTCATAGTAGCGTCGAAACCTGGTCAATTCTGACTTAATATTTGTGACCGAGGGCTTATTTGTTGTAATATAACATACAGGAAACCTTAGTCTCGATGTCCAGACGAGGACTTCAACCGTCGTCCTCCAAAAGGTGAGTGCAATGTGCTTTCGTCACGGTAAGCCTCATTATTGCAATGAGCCTCATCCATTAACAGGTACACGTAACAAGAAACCACTCATGAATTTAGAATTTGCTGATTTAGTGCAATATAGTTTACCGAAAATGAATGTTGGTAATCAGCAATTGAACTGAAGTATAAGAGGCAGTCAGATGAAAACGAGGCAAATGAAAAAAAAAAAAAGGAAACTGCTTATTATTTCCAGAGTAATTGCCATGTCAGTTAATACTACTGTTTCGTTTTCGTTGGATTGCTCCTTATGCTTTAGCGTAGCCTTTCGATATACACTTAAGCTTTCCCCAAAACTCTCACTGTTATCAATTTCAGGTTTCAACCAGGTTTCTGTACCTAGTATTATGTGAGCTTCACTGCTATTCTGGAGCGCTTCAAACTCTGACACTTTCTTTGCCAATGATTAGACAGTTAACAGCTAGGATTTTAATACGCTTTCCTGCAACGGGAGGAGGAAGAGGAGGGAGGCATTCTTTTGGTGCTAACATTTACTGTTCTGGGTCTCCTGCAGCTGCCGCCATCAGGACTGGACGGAGAGTGGTCCAACCTAAAAAAATCTTTCTGTGCACCCCACACATAACTACCTGGGTATCAGAATCTGATGTGTGATGCACACCTCATGCATTTAGGGGAACCCTTCAATTCTCATCTCATGGTGCAAGTCCAGCAGCATAGCCCGTCACAGAATGCTCGAAGTCTCTGGCTCAATCCTTCCACTCGACTCAGAACCACGGGGCCACGATACGTTCTGGGGATACTACTGAAAATTGCGAGCTTCTTTGAAACACTATGCGGAAGCTGCTCTTTTTTTGTCAGTTGCTGGAATGATCCAGGTTTGACTTAGGAGCCTCGACGACAGGCATCTTTTGTTCCAGCGTGTGCCACATCGTGCAGTTGGTTGCATTCTGTTCCCACAATGTCTGCCAGAATAGCCTCTTCCACGTCGAATGACACTCCAGACATACACACTGAGTGCTTTTGGTGCTCTTTCCCTGCTGCCATTTCCCTAAGAGGTGCCATTATTCCCCAGACGTTTGAATTGCTGCCGATTAATAGATCCGTACCGTTTTGCGTTTGCTTCCTCTTGACACATGACAAAGTAGCTTTCCCCAAAGCAAATGAAATGAGTCTTAATGGATTGGTTCCAGTTTCAGTGCAAGATAGTACCTCGAACTTGTTGGTCAAAGGCGTCAGCATAGCGCCCTGAGTCCTCCCTGGTCTTATCTTCCTCTGTTAATTATCTTCTCCCCTTCTCTCTAACTCCTTCTAAAGCATTTATGTCCATCTCCTCCTTCCACGTGTCTCTCTGTCCATCTCGTTCTCACTCCATCCTATTCCACGTTGTATCTCCCACCCCAGTAGGAGACTACTTGCTCTTACCGCCACAGTATTTCTTTCTAGACAATAAGTAATATGTGTATCGAGTTTGGTTGAAATCATTCCAGGGGTATGGAGTTTCTAATCTGCGTTTTTGTCTGCATACGCACACGTTACATATGTTTCAACATATGTGTGTACATATTTCCCTGTTTCTCTAGCGAATTTCACCCTACAGTTTCGTTTTTACGTAGCTCAATGGGTTTAGGTCATATCTGGTTAATATGTGTCCTGCAATGATATAATTCTGTAGGTACATGCAGCTACATATGTGGACACTGTCTACGAAAGGTACTGTGGGCCAATTTTAACGTCATGCGTGACGCGACGGTATCCATGACGTCATATCATCTAAGATCTGTGTAGTTCCGTGTTACAGTTGTGTAGATGCAATGAGAGGCATATGTGGATACTGTGTGCGAAATGTGTTGCGAATAGAGTTAGTAGCAAAATTTTAAGGTAATACAGAGTGCGACAGTTTTTCACTCATGTAAATGTTTATGACGTCCTATATCCTGAGCAACATGTCATTCAATGAAATAATTTTACAGTTACTTTCAGCGGTAAACGTGCGTATTGTGTGCAATGTGTGTTTTCAGAATACCGTTCGTAGCAAGGAAATCACTAACTAAAACACCATGCCGGACGCGGCAGTTTTACTGCATTGACAGCGAAAATGTAATAAACGATAATCCTTATTCCCTTCACCATTTTGTGGACGTTGACAGCTAGAAAAAGTTTCGTAAAGGTCTGACATTACATGTAAAGTTTTTTGCAGGTCACTGGGTGCTCTCATTCTCAAATACTATATGAATTAAGTATAGGTATTGGCACGTCGTGGGCTACACTGTTTATTAACCCCGACCCCATAGAAAGGTAGGTGATTGTTATTCCAACAGCGATTCTTTCCAGATAGAAAGTGATATAGTCACCAAGTTTAGGAAGCGAATGTGGAACACACGTACATAAATACATACATACATTCTTATAATATTTATGGATTCTATGGCCGGACTAATCGCACGCTTGCTTTACTGTGAGGTAGTGTTTCCAGTTTCCTTCACCATTACATTGACTGGCCCTGCATTACATGCACTGAGGTCACGTTCGTTGTTGTGATTCAAGGGCTCCCACCTCCCATTCCTGGAGGGGGCAAGTGGGAGCCGCCCCCCCCCCCATCCCCCCCCTCTCCCACGCTCTCATGGAAAGGAAAAATTTATAGCGTATCCAGGTGTTTTTCTTTCAAGAAAATCATTTAAAAGACGATATTGCTCAGGATTTTAACAAGCTCGGAACTGGAACTTTTTTATGGCTAGTTAAAAGTCGCCATTCGTCTTCTAAAATACTAAAAATAATCCATACCATCAGGTTTACCGTTCCACCCTTATAAACTATCGTATGGACGTCCTTGGTGTAGTTAATGACTGCCTTGGCAGGATCACAGCGGGATAGTCACGACTCCACATTTGCTCTACTATCGTTCAGTCTGTGGAACTCACTGTGACGCACTATCTAACGCTGCCTAATGGAAACTGACTATGAACTACGAGTTGCCGCCATCAAACGTCATGCGTTAACTCTTTCGTATCTGCGATTTATAAATAAGTTTATAGCAACATTATGCTCTGTAGGAACCACAGAGTGGTCGTCGTAGTGGTCCAGGCACTAGGCTTGTATTATAAAAAAGTTTCTATAAAACAGATCTGTACATGTTCATTATAGACCGAAACTGGTAGTCTGATGACTAGAAAGTTGTGACCATAGACGTAAAGTGAAGGAAATTTGTTCTATATTCGGGTCAGTGTTCAGTTGGCGACTATGTCGCACCTTGTGAGACCAATGTGTCTCAATGTCTGGTTTTGTTTGCCTTGTCAAATCGTTCCAATATTATAAAAATATTTAATTAAAAAAATTTTCACATAACTGACTTTTACCATCATCATAAGCAACAAGAAGATAGCAGCAAAAGCCGGCAGGAGTGGCCGAGCGGTTCTAGGTGCTACATCGTAGGTTCGAATCCTGCCTCGGGCATGGATGTGTGTGATATCCTTAGGTTAGTTAGGTTTAAGTACTTCTAAGTTCAAGGGGACTGCTGACCTCAGAAGATGAGTCCCATAGTGCTCAGAGCCATTTGAACCATTTTTTTTAATCAGCAAAAAGTAAATAACCAATTATTTTAAGGGGGTAGTTTCACTTTAGAAAACAATTTTGAAACTCTTCACATTGGTAACCGTTGTTATCTTAGTAAGTAAAGAATACAAAAAGAAACTGTCAAAAATTATGCTTTACTTTGAAATCACTGATACAAACAGTTTTCAGCCAATCACCATTTCTTGAGATATATATTCTTGAGATACATTTGGCACTTTTCCAAGACACCATCCCACATCTCGAATATCCCATGAGCTCACAATGCGCGAAACAAATTATAGTCCCAAAAAATAAGCAAAAATCGGCCAAAATTTAACAAATTTATATCAGAAGTATATTCTGCTCCAGTGATTTCATTTCGAAACCACTCAACCACACCAAAACTGTCAACACGAACTTGTACCACACACATTAGCGAGGGTTCGTTGCAGTCCACAACAACCAGTGGGAGGCCCTTCAGAAGACCTCACCCTGAGGTCGAGATAGTGCCGAACAAGCAAGCCCTGTTTGTGACCTCATCTGAAGGATTCAAAACTGTAGCGCAGGACCAACGAGAGATTCAAAGTTTCTAATGGAATATTCTTCCGTAAATGTTGCATTGTTAATTAGTGCATCAAGTGCTGCTTTGCTAGTCAACGACAGTTGTAAATTATCCAGTACTCCTAGGGCAAAGAAGTGCGGCAATTATATAACAAAATGAAATGATATTTCATTTGTTCTAGTTTGATGGGCTGTCCCCAGAGCAATCAATGAACCCACAGTTACGGCCTTAAGAAAGTAGTCTGGTCACGAACTATATTTAAAAAAGAAAAGAAACGAAGAAAAAGAGAAACATTAGTCACAATCTCCTACAGTCACGTAGCACAATCTTGGCCCCCACAGTTGCTTTGAACGCTGTAAGTCACTACTTCAATGCGCTACATTTGTAGAAGTTCCTCTGTGTACCACTAGATGTCTCTGTTTTGCAACAACATCTGTGGTTTGGGGCGCGACGTTTAGACAACCTCCAAGATGGAGTACCCCAGGCAACAGACTGCTAACCAGGATGGCGATAAGTCTACACCACCGGCAGCCATATAAAAGCAAAGATTTCTCGTGGCTATTGAAGACAACAGCATATGAAAACAAAATGCAACAAAGGCTCTTCTTAGAGCGAAACAGAGATGACGGAGGATTTGGACGAAGTATCCATACTTTACAGATAAATGTAGAAGGATTGTGGAAAGACAAACGTGAGTACCTAAGCGAACTACTCACTGATCATAACACCGATATCATACCTCTACAAGAATCTCATCTAAGTGAAGATAATATAACAGAAAGGTTGCAGAATACAGAATGATAAGATACTTGCCTTCTTCAGTGCATGGCTCTATCACATTTGTGAGAAATAGCCTCCCTGACATTAAAGGAGTGATTTGCCAAGAGATCTGTGGCATAGAAGTAATCCTGTGGAGCTGAGAGGCTTAACTGTTGTTTCAGTGTACAAACCACAGTACGTCCAGTGGCCTAGTCCAGTATTACCTTCGGTACCTCAGTCATCTATATATTTAGGTGATTCCAACAGCCGTCACATACCCTGGGGTTATAAAAACAGTGATGATAATGGAAAGAAACTAGTAGAATAGACAGAAGGAGAAAAACTGTAAATTAGTTATGATGCCAAGGAAATAAAAACCTTTCGCCCTTCTAGATGGCATACTGATACCAATCCTGAGCTGTTGTTCCCCTCCACTGATGAAAACACACTTCCTTTGAATCACACTAGAAAAGTCCTAAAAAGCTTCCAAAGGAGTCAGCACCGCTCTACGGTAATCAGTATTGGATTTGAGTCCCATATCATAAATTTCATAAACAAGGCAAGATGGAACTTGAGGAAAGCTAACTGGGATCAGTTTACTCAGGAGGCCAACAGCAACTTACGTTGGATAGCAGCAAAAGTAGAAAACTGTAAGAGATTTGTGGAAGTCGTCTTGGTGCAGCCAAACGCAATACACCAAGGGGGCTCAGGAAACATTACATCCCTTGCTGGGGTGACGCAACAAGAAACATGTATGCAGAATACTAACAGACTGAAAACCCTGATACTACTAAAAGAGTACCAGAAAAGCTAAACGAAGCGAGAAAGCGGAAATGGATGGACTTTACTTCCATTTTAAATTTCACTTGTTCAAGAAGAAAGGCGTGAACGTTGTTAAGGAAACTCGTCACTGCAACCAATGTTTGAAATTAGCAATAGAAAATAACGCCATCAGAACTAGCATGACAAATCAAGAACTGAGAAGGGCTCTGTAAGGGGTAAACTGAATGAAGTGAACAGTTATCTTCATGGTAACACCACCTTATCAGACCCCTTTAATGAAAGAAATTTAAGTGCGGCTATAAAAACATTGAAAATGAGGAAAGCAACAAGACTGGATGGCATATTCCCTGCCGCCGTTGGATAAGCAGCTGCAGCAGCAAGTCGTATACTCCTAGCTCACTCATTTGTTACATAGTTTAATTCTTAATTTCTTTGCGTGTTTTTGGTAATTGCATTGTTTAATTCATAAATTTCGGGCGTATTATAGTATTTGAGAGTTGTAGCATCGCGTTTTAGTACCTGAATAGTGTAAATTCGCGTAGTCGTTTGTCTACTGTTTTGTTTTGAACGGCCAGTGTCGGTTGGTCGCAGTCAGTGTGCTCCCTGCCGCCGTTGGATAAGCAGCTGCAGCAGCAAGTCGTATACTCCTAGCTCACTCATTTGTTACATAGTTTAATTCTTAATTTCTTTGCGTGTTTTTGGTACTTGCATTGTTTAATTCATAAATTTCGGGCGTATTATAGTATTTGAGAGTGTAGCATCGTGTTTTAGTACCTGAATAGTGTAATTTCGCTTAGTCTCCTTCCGCCGCCGAGCAGTGTCAGCAGTGCGCAAGTAGCAGCATTACTGCATTTACTAGGCAATCTTGTATTTTAATAACCGTTTAAATTTTGTCGATTTGTTTGCGCTCTCTGTAGATTAGTTCAGACGTTCTTTGCAAAACAGTTTTTAGCATGGATAGGGACTGCAACTGCTGTGTTCGGATGCAGGCTGAGTTGGCATCCCTTCGCTCCCAGCTTCAGGCAGTGTTGGCTTCGGTCACACAGCTTGAGGCTGTTGCCAATGGGCATCACTGTGGGGGTCCGGATGGGGGTTTGTCGGGGACGGCCAGCTCGTCCCACGCATCCCCTGATCGGACTACGACTGTGGTTGCCCGGGATACTGCCCGCATTGAGGCTGATCCCTCACCTGTGGCAGAGTGGGAGGTCGTTTCAAGGTGTGGCAGGGGGCGAAAGACATTCCGGAGGGCTGAACGGAAAGCCTCTCCAGTTTGTCTGACGAACCGGTTTCAGGCTCTGTCTCAGGCTGATACTGATCTTCGGCCTGACATGGCTGCTTGTCCTGTTCCAAAGGTTGCCCCTCAGTCTGCAAGATCCGGGCAGTCGCAGAGGGTGGGCTTACTGGTAGTTGGGAGCTCCAACGTCAGGCGCGTAATGGGGCCCCTTAGGGAAATGGCAGCAAGAGAGGGGAAGAAAACCAATGTGCACTCCGTGTGCATACCGGGGGGAGTCATTCCAGATGTGGAAAGGGTCCTTCCGGATGCCATGAAGGGTACAGGGTGCACCCATCTGCAGGTGGTCGCTCATGTCGGCACCAATGATGTGTGTCGCTATGGATCGGAGGAAATCCTCTCTGGCTTCCGGCGGCTATCTGATTTGCTGAAGACTGCCAGTCTCGCTAGCGGGATGAAAGCAGAGCTCACCATCTGCAGCATCGTCGACAGGACTGACTGCGGACCTTTGGTACAGAGCCGAGTGGAGGGTCTGAATCAGAGGCTGAGACGGTTCTGCGACCGTGTGGGCTGCAGATTCCTCGACTTGCGCCATAGGGTGGTGGGGTTTCGGGTTCCGCTGGATAGGTCAGGAGTCCACTACACGCAACAAGCGGCTACACGGGTAGCAGGGGTTGTGTGGCGTGGGCTGGGCGGTTTTTTAGGTTAGATGGCCTTGGGCAAGTACAGAAAGGGCAACAGCCTCAACGGGTGCGGGGCAAAGTCAGGACATGCGGGGACCAAGCAGCAATCGGTATTGTAATTGTCAACTGTCGAAGCTGCGTTGGTAAAGTACCGGAACTTCAAGCGCTGATAGAAAGCACCGAAGCTGAAATCGTTATAGGTACAGAAAGCTGGCTTAAGCCAGAGATAAATTCTGCCGAAATTTTTACAAAGGTACAGACGGTGTTTAGAAAGGATAGATTGCATGCAACCGGTGGTGGAGTGTTCGTCGCTGTTAGTAGTAGTTTATCCTGTAGTGAAAAAGAAGTGGATAGTTCCTGTGAATTATTATGGCACAACCGAACTAGGTTAATAATTGGCTCCTTTTACCGACCTCCCGACTCAGCAGCATTAGTGGCAGAACAACTGAGAGAAAATTTGGAATACATTTCACATAAATTTTCTCAGCATGTTATAGTCTTAGGTGGAGATTTCAATTTACCAGATATAGACTGGGACACTCAGATGTTTAGGACGGGTGGTAGGGACAGAGCATCGAGTGACATTATACTGAGTGCACTATCCGAAAATTACCTCGAGCAATTAAACAGAGAACCGACTCGTGGAGATAACATCTTGGACCTACTGATAACAAACAGACCCGAACTTTTCGACTCTGTATGTACAGAACAGGGAATCAGTGATCATAAGGCCGTTGCAGCATCCCTGAATATGGAAGTTAATAGGAATATAAAAAAAGGGAGGAAGGTTTATCTGTTTAGCAAGAGTAATAGAAGGCAGATTTCAGACTACCTAACAGATCAAAACGAAAATTTCTGTTCCGACACTGACAATGTTGAGTGTTTATGGAAAAAGTTCAAGGCAATCGTAAAATGCGTTTTAGACAGGTACGTGCCGAGTAAAACTGTGAGGGACGGGAAAAACCCACCGTGGTACAACAACAAAGTTAGGAAACTACTGCGAAAGCAAAGAGAGCTCCACTCCAAGTTTAAACGCAGCCAAAACCTCTCAGACAAACAGAAGATAAACGATGTCAAAGTTAGCGTAAGGAGGGCTATGCGTGAAGCGTTCATTGAATTCGAAAGTAAAATTCTATGTACCGACTTGACAGAAAATCCTAGGAAGTTCTGGTCTTACGTTAAATCAGTAAGTGGCTCGAAACAGCATATCCAGACACTACGGGATGATGATGGCATTGAAACGGAGGATGACACGCGTAAAGCTGAAATACTAAACACCTTTTTCCAAAGCTGTTTCACAGAGGAAGACCGCACTGGAGTTCCTTCTCTAAATCCTCGCACAAACGAAAAAATGGCTGACATCGAAATAAGTGTCCAAGGAATAGAAAAGCAACTGGAATCACTCAATAGAGGAAAGTCCACTGGACCTGACGGGATACCAATTCGATTCTACACGGAGTACGCGAAAGAACTTGCCCCCCTTCTAACAGCCGTGTACCGCAAGTCTCTAGAGGAACGGAGGGTTCCAAATGATTGGAAAAGAACACAGATAGTCCCAGTCTTCAAGAAGGGTCGTCGAGCAGATGCGCAAAACTATAGTCCTATATCTCTTACGTCGATCTCTTGTAGAATTTTAGAACATGTTTTTTGCTCGCGTATCATGTCATTTCTGGAAACCCAGAATCTACTATGTAGGAATCAACATGGATTCCGGAAACAGCGATCGTGTGAGACCCAACTCGCCTTATTTGTTCATGAGACCCAGAAAATATTAGATACAGGCTCCCAGGTAGATGCTATTTTTCTTGACTTCCGGAAGGCGTTCGATACAGTTCCGCACTGTCGCCTGATAAACAAAGTAAGAGCCTACGGAATATCAGACCAGCTGTGTGGCTGGATTGAAGAGTTTTTAGCAAACAGAACACAGCATGTTGTTATCAATGGAGAGACGTCTACAGACGTTAAAGTAACCTCTGGCGTGCCACAGGGGAGTGTTATGGGACCATTGCTTTTCACAATATATATAAATGACCTAGTAGATGGTGTCGGAGGTTCCATGCGGCTTTCGCGGATGATGCTGTGGTATACAGAGAGGTAGCTGCATTAGAGGATTGTAGCGAAATGCAGGAAGATCTGCAGCGGATAGGCACTTGGTGCAGGGAGTGGCAACTGACCCTTAACATAGACAAATGTAATGTATTGCGAATACATAGAAAGAAGGATCCTTTATTGTATGATTATATGATAGCGGAACAAACACTGGTAGCAGTTACTTCTGTAAAATATCTGGGAGTATGCGTACGGAACGATTTGAAGTGGAATGATCATATAAAATTAATTGTTGGTAAGGCGGGTACCAGGTTGAGATTCATTGGGAGAGTGCTTAGAAAATGTGGTCCATCAACAAAGGAGGTGGCTTACAAAACACTCGTTCGACCTATACTTGAGTATTGCTCATCAGTGTGGGATCCGTACCAGGTCGGGTTGACGGAGGAGATAGAGAAGATCCAAAGAAGAGCGGCGCGTTTCGTCACAGGGTTAGTTGGTAACCGTGATAGCGTTACGGAGATGTTTAACAAACTCAAGTGGCAGACTCTGCAAGAGAGGCGCTCTGCATCGCGGTGTAGCTTGCTCGCCAGGTTTCGAGAGGGTGCGTTTCTGGATGAGGTATCGAATATATTGCTTCCCCCTACTTATACCTCCCGAGGAGATCACGAATGTAAAATTAGAGAGATTAGAGCGCGCACGGAGGCTTTCAGACAGTCGTTCTTCCCGCGAACCATACGCGACTGGAACAGGAAAGGGAGGTAATGACAGTGGCACGTAAAGTGCCCTCCGCCACACACCGTTGGGTGGCTTGCGGAGTATCAATGTAGATGTAGATGTAGATGTAGATGTAGATGTAGATGTAGAATCTATAAAATGCAGGGTGAGTCATAAATGAGGAAAATACACTCCTGGAAATTGAAATAAGAACACCGTGAATTCATTGTCCCAGGAAGGGGAAACTTTATTGACACATTCCTGGGTTCAGATACATCACATGATCACACTGACAGAACCATAGGCACATAGACACAGGCAACAGAGCATGCACAATGTCGGCACTAGTACAGTGTATATCCACCTTTCGCAGCAATGCAGGCTGCTATTCTCCCATGGAAACGATCGTAGAGATGCTGGATGTAGTCCTGTGGAACGGCTTGCCATGCCATTTCCACCTGGCGCCTCAGTTGGACCAGCGTTCGTGCTGGACGTGCAGACCGCGTGAGACGACGCTTCATCCAGTCCCAAACATGATCAATGGGGGACAGATCCGGAGATCTTGCTGGCCAGGGTAGTTGACTTACACCTTCTAGAGCATGTTGGGTGGCACGGGATACATGCGGACGTGCATTGTCCTGTTGGAACAGCAAGTTCCCTTGCCGTTCTAGGAATGGTAGAACGATGGGTTCGATGACGGTTTGGATGTACCGTGCACTATTCAGTGTCCCCTCGACGATCACCAGTGGTGTACGGCCAGTGTAGGAGATCGCTCCCCACACCATGATGCCGGGTGTTGGCCCTGTGTGCCTCGGTCGTATGCAGTCCTGATTGTGGCGCTCACCTGCACGGCGCCAAACACGCATACGACCATCATTGGCACCAAGGCAGAAGCGACTCTCATCGCTGAAGACGACACGTCTCCATTCGTCCCTCCATTCACGCCTGTCGCGACACCACTGGAGGCGGGCTGCACGATGTTGGGGCGTGAGCGGAAGACGGCCTAATGGTGTGCGGGACCGTAGCCCAGCTTCATGGAGACGGTTGCGAATGGTCCTCGCCGATACCCCAGGAGCAACAGTGTCCCTAATTTGCTGGGAAGTGGCGGTGCGGTCCCCTACGGCACTGCGTAGGATCCTACGGTCTTGGCGTGCATCCGTGCGTCGCTGCGGTCCGGTCCCAGGTCGACGGGCACGTGCACCTTCCGCCGACCACTGGCGACAACATCGATGTACTGTGGAGACCTCACGCCCCACGTGTTGAGCAATTCGGCGGTACGTCCACCCGGCCTCCCGCATGCCCACTATACGCCCTCGCTCAAAGTCCGTCAACTGCACATACGGTTCACGTCCACGCTGTCGCGGCATGCTACCAGTGTTAAAGACTGCGATGGAGCTCCGTATGCCACGGCCAACTGGCTGACACTGACGGCGGCGGTGCACAAATGCTGCGCAACTAGCGCCATTCGACGGCCAACACCGCGGTTCCTGGTGTGTCCGCTGTTCCGTGCGTGTGATCATTGCTTGCACAGCCCTCTCGCAGTGTCCGGAGCAAGTATGGTGGGTCTGACACACCGGTGTCAATGTGTTCTTTTTTCCATTTCCAGGAGTGTATGTCGAGGACCGCATGCTGCTATGCGTAACACGTGACGCACCGTTGTTAATTTCGTTCTCCTCGGTGTACAGTGTACGTAAAACAAAAACATCTGTTAACCATTGAACGAGATACCGACGAACCTCACTATCACGACATGTCATTCACCCATAGATACAACACATGACATACCAATGAGCTGAAGTGTATCTGCCAGCGTTTGAAAGATACGAGAAAGAACAAATCCTATCGTAATGTATATGAAATTGTATCAGAACTCGTGAATCACACGTTGCTGGCGGTAGCGGAGTGTACAGTCCCATGTTAGGGAATTTGTGTCCTGTAAACGGAAAGAGTGGTCAACGGCGGAAGTAAAACCGCGGGGTTCATGGCGTGTTTACAACACCTCTGCGCTGCTCACTCTGGCCGATATTCGCCGTGTCGACAGCTGCTAACCGCCTCGTCGCTGTGTTACTACAGTACCATGGGAAGTTTCACAAACGGGGAATACGCTGACATCCACCTCACCTGCGGGCTTGCAGATGGAAGAGCGGCAACTGTATCACGAGAGGTTTCCTAGTCGGCACCTTCCATCCGCAAAAACATTTTACTTTGTGGAGAGGCGCTTGAGGGAGTATGGTGCATTGTAGCACCTCCAGAATTTAGTGGTCGTGGTCGACCGTCGACGCACAGTGCGGATGACGAAGAAAAAGTGTTACTAACCGAACAATAAGCACCAGGCTTATCGCCACTGCGGTCGGAATGTCACTATCTACTGTTATACGAATGCTCCATAGAAAGAATTACCATGCCTTTCGCATGCAGAAGGTACAGGCATTATTTCTGGAAGACTGCCAGAGGAGGCTGGACTTCTGCAACTTCATCCTGCGGCGTCAGAGCCACGACCAGCATTTTCACGAAGAATACTGTTCAACAACTAAGCCTATTTCACGAAGGAAGGTATAGTAAATTCACATATTTGGCACGATTGAGCGGAAGAAAACCCCCACAGCACAGTGATACGAGGGTACCAACAACGATGCAGTGTCAATATCTGGTGTGGCATTATTGACCACCATCTTATAGGGCCACTTGTGCTACCACAAAAGCTTACAGTAGAGCGTTATCTGCGTTTCCTGGATGCTATATTACCGAAATTGGAAGACGTTAGTTTGACCTCTCGTATGAACCTGTGGTACATGCATGATGGTGCTCCCGTTCACTTCAGCGGCACAGTGCGACGCAACCTGGACAGTGCCCTCCCTTCGAAATGGATCGGTCGTGGAGGCCCTGTAGCATGACCAGCAAGATCGTCAAACCTGAATCCACCGGATTTCATTTTGCGGGGCCATTTGAAATCTGTGATTTATGGAGAGGTTTTTGATGTCAACACCCTTCAACGCAGAAAACAACATGCCTGTGATATTGGATCGTGTTCAGCAATCCTTCCTGCGAAGAGTTCAACTTTGTCACACACATCGTGGCCGTCATTTCGACCAGTACTTATAAACCGCCACTGCAGCTTCTAGTCATGTGTTTCTATGTTAGTTTCGATTTGTAGAGCTGTACTGTATTCGTCTGTAATAACTGCCGCGTACCTGTGTAGCTGTATTTAGTATTCTGCATCTATGTACTCGTTTCTTAAAACTAAGTCTGGGACACAAAAACCAAATTATAAAACATGCATGTACAGTAGCGCAGCTCCTCCGCACGTTCCTTTCCCTATGCCAACTGGCCACGGTTCATAACACCGGCCAGCGTAGCCGGTACGAGATAGATGTGGGCGCTATCATTGCTCGCAGGGTCACGCAGACCGTCGCTTCACGCTGCATGTCTCGCCTTCTCGTGAGCCGTTAGACTACCTACAACACTTGCTTGTTGTGCCATGTTGCCGATCTGACCCCTTGGCCAATGTCGGCGCACAGTAACATCCATAAGTCCATTTCATGTTTCCAGGATTTTTACCATTCAATTGTATTGTCGTTTATTGACATGCGGAAAACGAATTTATGTTTGTAACTTAGTGTGTGACAATTTGAACGACGTATATTTCCTCATTTATGACTCATCCTGTATATTGGGGAACATGGATAAACTTGGCTGAAGAGGTTCTACAACGATATACGCGAGACTAGAAAAGTACCTCAACAGTTCAAAAAGCACATACACTAGCAATCCTTAGGTGCAGAAAGCCAGTTGATGACCCTTCAAGTTACCGCCAAATTGTGATGCTGAGCGTGTATTTCAAACTACTGGAACGACTTTTCCTTAACAGAATTCGAGGAATAATTTTGGAAATCTGTCGTAAGGTTTTATGGAACCACAAGGAATAATAAATAATGTAACTCCAACACGTCAGGCTGGGTTCAGGAACCTCCGCAGCTGTTGTTGACATTCTACATTCAGGCTAGATTCCAGAAGAAACGAAAGACATTGGTAGCCTTTGTTGACCTGTCGGCAGCATATGGTACTGAGTAGTTAGATTGACTATTGCTGAAGGTAAAAAGGGGTGTTCCAAGTAAAAAACTGTAGACACTTGTGGGGAACATGTTAACCAACCGTTACTTCAAGGTTAGCACTGGAAAAAAACAGAGTAAGTCCTTTACCATAAAAAGAGGGATTCCCCGACGGTCCGTCCTATCACGCTTTCTCTTCAACATGTATATAAGTGACATGCCAAACATTACTAGCAAAAAGTTTTTCTATGCCAGTGACCTTGCCATAGCTATACAAACCAGCGCATTAGTATAAAGAGAAAATATATTGCTAGAGGCAAGGAGACTTCAACCAAATGCGGCCTAGACAGAAGAAACAACAGAATCCCAAACCAACAGCTCAAGGTGAATTTCTGTCAGCAGAGGATTAGACACAGCTTCCAGCCTAAATATCTTGGTGTCACATTCGGTCGGTCGTTAACATATAAAAATCACCTAGAAAACACTAGCCAGAAGCTAAAGACTCGAAATAAAGTCATAAAGGAAGTGGGTGGCACAACATGGGGTGCTGAAACTTCCATTCTATGGACTGCAGCTCTGACACTGGTATACCCAGTACCAAAATACTTCTGTGCATAGTATGGCAATACAGTGCTGATACAAGGAAACTAGACATCCATCTGAATGAATCAATGAGAATTATTAAGGGTACACTAAAATCCACACCGATCCATTGGCTGCACACCATCAGTAACATTCCGCCACCTAAATTGCAATGCCAAGAAGCAATCGATCGAGAATGGGGGAGGCCGCATCAGCTCGACGACACCCAACGCCTTCCAATTCATACAGTCTCAAATGTCCCTCCTCCAGACCGCTTGATATCAAGCACTTCACGGTTTCACAATGGAAAAAACCAGTAAGAAGTTTGAACTTAAGGAAGAGTGGTGCAGGAGAGGAATACTGCAACAATAAAACAACACTGTATTCAAGATCCATCTTCCAGTCTACCACGATTTAGTCTGAAGAGAAGTGAGTGAACGCGACTGAAAATAATAAGAACTGGTCAGCCAGGTGCAATGCTTCGATGCACTAGTGGAGACTTTGGAACTGTCCAGCCTGTACCGGTGGGATCCAACAACAAACCGTTCAGTATATTGTCAGAGACTACCCTCAGAGATAGTACCCAGAATCGTTCAGTGATTTTATTAATACTGTTCCTTCTGCTATCGACTGGTTTCGTTTAACGGGTGTTGAACTCTAAATGAATATATCTATAGCAATTAAAAGTCCTAATTGTATAATTTAAATGTCTTCTGTTTAGCATGACTGAATTATTAACTTTAAGAACTTTAACATCTTAGCTTTGTGTCTAAATCTTTAAATGTCAAATATTAAGCTCCGCGTATTTCTCAATATTTTCTGTTGTTGCCACACGTTAAATAAATAAACAAAATAAATCTGTGGTTTCATGTCGAAAGCTCTGATACACAGAGGATGGAAATGAGAGTCGGAATAGTTCCGTTCAAGAGGACGTGGCTGACATCCTGACCCATCCTTTTCCGCTCTAAAGACCCTGTCGTCAACGGGGCGTTAGAGCTTAGTCTCAGTCCTTGTCTCCTTGCATACTGATTACCGAACTGCAGCATCATAGACTAATAAAGGCGGGCTAAGCCCGCGTTCCCAGTAATACGACCATTGCTTCTTATAACTTCTCTATAAAGTCATAGGTAACTTTTCGTTCACAAGACAAATAGAAAACTAGCTACACTTTGTACACTACTCGCCCTCAGGTCGTAATTTATGTTGACCGTCGATATTTCCACACTGTCATCTCAAAGACAATACTTTTCAGCTTAACATACTTGCCATCAGCTTATGTAGTATGTATGTTACTAGTGTGCAACGAATTTTAGCACCAGCAGCCGTCAATACGTTCATTAGGTCGCTGAAATTCAGACAGATGTAGTTTGTGTCTATTCAGTTTCTCATAAGACACGTGTGTGCTTACGTCGCTTGTTGCTCGGCTCTGGTGGAGGTATTGTGGACAGCGAAAAAAAAAATCCCATGTTTCATATGTGGATGTATGAGAAATGAAATAAAACACCCAATATGAAGCTAGGATGACACGGCACTTCTATTTCACTGTTCTGTGCTACAAGCAGACGAGTCAGACTTTTTTGGGTTTTATCTGTTATCCAGCGATCCCATCTGACCTGTAAATAGTGGCAAGTGCTGCTGTTTCCAACGAAGTTACCCGAGCGTTATTTAGTGACATTTATATGAGTATTATTTTCACTATCGTCGATGGAACGCAAAATTTCAACACATTCAACTGAATGGAGCTCGAAAACGCTTTAAAACTATAAACACACAAAAAAATCTAGGTTCACATCCAAGTCCTCATATTTATCACATCACATCAAGTCAGTTGTAACCGATTCAAAAGCCTTATCAGAGACCATGAATCCAGAAAAAGCAGCAATTCACGCTCATTACTTCGTTGTGTGATTTTATTCACGACTTACAAATCTCCCATAGTTCTACATCAACTTATAAAGTCAAATTGTTCCATTATCTAATAAAAATTTATTGTTCCTATTTATGCTGCTTGTGATAATTTTAGTAAACGTTTAGTACATACTGGAAAGGTGTCTGATAATTCTGTTTCTAAATTATCTTTCTCATTTTTTGTCAAGGAAGGAGCTACAAAATTTGTCCAGTTTTAGGGAGTATTCCTGTTCCATAGAGAGTCTAGAAGTACTTTTTCAATTACTTTTATATTACCTTTCCTCCAGCTTGAACCAGAGCTGCCTCCTGTCGCCATTGATCTTTTCCTACCTTAAACGGTGTTATACAACTCTTTTGGCATTACTTGAGCAGCGTTGCTTTACTAAGAAAAACATAAGAGACTGCATAAGTAGCAATGCTTTGAGCGACAGTTGAAAGTACTTAAGCTGAACAAGGTTCCAGTGACGCTGAAATCCCTGTCAAATCCTATACATATTTTGTAGCTTTGTTACGAACTATATTAGCAATAATACACCGTAGATTACTCGAAGGAAAGACTGTTTCCAGTTCCTGGAAGAAAACGCAATTCACGCAAGTTTACAAGTAGGGTATTAGAAGTGGCCCGAAAACCTATTGCCCAATTTCACTATCATCCTTCTGTTGCAAAGTCTCAGGACGTGTTCAGAGCGTAAACGTGCTCCGTGCCTATC
The DNA here is from genome assembly GCF_023864345.2 of Schistocerca serialis cubense. Lineage (NCBI taxonomy): Eukaryota > Metazoa > Arthropoda > Insecta > Orthoptera > Acrididae > Schistocerca > Schistocerca serialis. The sequence goes on along the minus strand of NC_064644.1, from coordinate 377,414,546 downwards.
AACATAGATTTTGAGAACATCGTCGGCTCGATACTCATCTCACGCATTTCTCACGTTGCGTTCTGGAAGCCACGGTGGATGCAGTGTTCCTTCATTTCCATAAATCATTTTGTTTTTGAATTTAGCTTTACGTCAACATTTGTTAATGAAAATACGTACATATGGTGTATTACATGAATTTCTGAGTGGCTTGATTATCTCTTAAGTATGGAGACTGCAGCGTGTTGTGCGTTGGATAGCGAGTCACTCACAGAAGTAGATGTGACTTCAGGGTTACGAGGGTAAAGTGTCTTAGGACCGTTGCAGTTCATGTAGTGTTAATGACGTGATAGACAATATGAATAATAAGCTCAGAACTTTGGAAAGTGATACAGTTAACTGTACTGAAGTACTGCCTGTAAAAAGCTACATAAAAATCCAGGTACATATTGATAAGATTTCTAAGTGGGATAATGACTGGTAGCAAGCTTTAAATTCACAGGTAAGCGTCATTGTATACTTCCCAAAACACATAAAAGTATTCTATGACTGAAATATCAACGAATCACATCTGGAATCAGGCAACTCTTGTAAGGAGGGAAGTAATGGAATTGTAACATAGGCTCAATCGTAGGTAATGCAGGTGGCAAACTTCGGTACACTTCTAGAATAGTATAAAAATGCTGTTTACCTTACAAAACACTTGTGCGTTCCGCCTAAGAAACGTGAACTACGGCGACATTATAACCACATGCCTCCAAACTGGACCAGCGTGCTGTTATTCCTTCCTTGGCTGCCGAGGGACGAACACCGTTAGACACCGAGTCAAGAACGAAAAACTTGTATGGGACAGCACTCTTTCGAAAACCACCGTTACGGAATGTTGCGCCAGGTTCTGTGGTGGTCATGACTCAACATGAGAAGCCGGTCGATGTGGGAGGCCAGCCTCATCCATTGCGGACAATAACACGAGTGGCAGACTATGGAGCACCCGCTCTGTAGTCCTGCTCACTTCGTATGCGATCATCACATCTTCAGACCCTTAAATTACAATCTGGGAGGGTCGATGATTCCTGTCGGACGCGGATGTGCAGCAGTTAACATCTTCACACAACAGGCCGCGGTGTTTTACCAAGCGGGTAACTTCAAACTCGTGCGTGGATGGGGTGGTTGCGTTAGTGCTCACGGCGATTTTGTCTCATTGGCATTTCGAATCTGGACTCTAAGGCCCGCGAACTTAAGATTTTCGATCACCGCTTATACAAAGAAGTGCAGCATGAATGAAACAGGCTTGCTCGAGGATCGGTTGATCGTCAAGGAAATTATGGAAAACTTAAATTGGTAGACATTTGCAGAGAGAAGCCAAACATCCCTCGAGAGCCTATTAACAAACTGTCGAGAACTAGTGTTAAGAATCTGGAAATATACACTATTGTTCAGAAAAATCAGAACACATTGAGCAACTGGAGGTAGGACGTTCATATTCTCAGGGCATGTACATTAGTATTCTCTGCAGAAATGATTATTACTTGAGCCATGCCGGGCCGATATGGCGGCCCAACACCAGCCAGCAGTAAAATGTGCCTGCGGCTCTAGTTGTCGCTATAAATCGATGGTAATAGGTCAGTGAGCAGACATGTAGGAGGCCTCGCAGATGTATGTGCCGACCGAACTGCCAAATCAGTGAGTTTGAAAGAGGGTGCATTATTGGCATGAGAGAATCTAATACATCCATCAGGGGAACTGCTGCTCCCGTATGACAAAGCGTTTCGTCAGTGCAATGGGAGTCTGCAGTGGTCCGCGGAAGGCTGTAGAACAGGTGGGTCAGGTCGCACCACTCAACCCCCCCCCCCTCCCCCTAGAAAATAGACACTCATCCGAATGGCATTCCGGACAGATCTGGGTCCTCCTCGGCGGTTCTGGCAAAACAGTGTAACACATCGTACACTATTAGGGGTGCAGTCCGTCGCCGTTTATTGCGGCATGGGTTATATGCGCATCGTCCACTTCTTCGCCTGCCTATGACAAATGTGCAGAAAAATGATGTATGGAGCGACGTCACTGGGACGGGAAAGGCATAAGATAAAGTTTTCGAACGAATCCAGGTTCCGTTTGTTTGAAAATGGTGGCCGCATTTTGGTTTGCCGCAAACAGGGGGAGCGGCATCACAGTAACTGCATTCGCACAACACGTACGGGAGCAACTATTGGGTACAACCACAAATCATAGTTGGTGTGTGTCCAGGGTGCTGTGACCATAGTGACTATAGTGAATGAGATTCTGCGACCCGTAGCCATACCCTTTCTGCGCAACATCCCAGACGCCATTTTTCAGCAAGACAATGCCAGACCAAATGTTGCTGCACGAACACATGCCTTCTTGGTGTCACGGGATGTCAGCCTTTTGCACTCGCCCGCCAGATCACCAATTCGTCGCCAATCGAAACTGTGTGGGATATGGTGAAACGACGAGTACGGCGCTGTGACCGAACGCCGAACACCACAGATCAACTTTGGAATCAGGTGAGTGCAGCAAGGATGGTTATACCACAGGACGCCATTCGCTCCTTACAGGCGTCGATGCCATAAAGCAGGGAACAAGTTATCAGGGCGCATGGCGGACGCTGTACCTACTAGGCAACAAGGCACATGCTGAACCGAGGTGACTGAAAAGCTCATCATTTCTGCAGAACATACTAGTGTACATGTCCTGTGATTTTGAACGTCTTGTCTGTAGTCGATAAGGATGTTCTGTTTTTTTCTGAACAGAGTGTACTACAGCCACTAGCGGAATTAGAATAATTCCAGGGCACCCAGAGGCAACTAATCTTTCATTTCTGTCCCACTGCGTACGTGATTGGAACTGTATGGAAAAGCAGTGTGGGGTACAATGACGCATGTTCTGTTTTATGCGCTTAACAGTGGCTTTAAGCTCATTTATACAAATGCAGATGTAGAATGTCATTACCTTCATTAGATCAATGTATGAGTTTGATTCTTCTACTGCGGACGGTACACAGTGCTGTAAGATGCGGTCATACCCTTCTGCATTCAGCGTTCTCTTGAGCGCAATTAGAGGGCCACATCCCAAACCACGAACTCCCCCATACCGTAACACCACCCCCCTCCGTACTTGAAAGTAGGTACTACATGTGATGAAATTCACATTTACATCGTCTGGCTAGCAGATGACAAGCTATCAATGGAGGACACCATACAGTTGGTTCTAAAAAACCATATAATGTAAATCGCGGTAAGAAGCAAAATGATCAAATACTCTCTTTAGGCTTGATTTTGTTACATCAGTTAAAACCGAAGAACTGTTCACTTTTTACCGTTTATAATAAACAAAAATGCACTGATGATGGTACAGAGGTATTGAAACATGTTTGAGTAAAAGGAAGAAAACAGTCTGTTTGAAAAAGGGCGGTGCCCATATTGTATCAGTAATACAGAAGTGACGTATTTGTTTTTCTGTTAACGTTGCATTGCAAAGTTTTTCCGCCAACTGTTTTTTACAAGGAGTGCATAATATCTGTTTACGCTTGGACTACGGCACTACTTTTTTGCTTACCAAGCTGTATTATCAAGAACTGGGAAATTATATGGGTTATCACACGTATGCATTGTTTTCCAACTAGTTCACTAGCACTGCTGTGAGACAGAAGAAACTGAAGGAAAAAGAACATCAGTTTACTTTTTTGTAAGTGTTTCAATTTTCAGAGGTATACCTACCTAAGCATATAGTATAAAAAAACAATGTTCTTTATTGGTCCCCCATCGTTATATTCCTCCAGAATATAACGAATTATTTAAAGAATTGTACTCACATCTAGTGTTCTGGGAGACCTTTGCAAATAATAAGCGGCATTTTAACTCATGCAAATAAGCTGAACATTATGTGCCTTACACAATTCTAATACTTTATTAGTAGAACAAAAATATTGTTTACACAGCGTCGAACAACATCAACCATTACTAGAAACGGATATCAATGACTGAATGTATACAAAGTATGAAAGTTTACCGACCTTTATGTCCCTAACGCATTAACTATTCAGAACCTACTTCCAGAGATGTGGAATACTGTACAGTGATTTACTCTGTTGTTGATGTGGTCTTCAGTCCAGAGACTGGTTTCATGCAGCTCTCCATACTACGGTATCCTATACAAGCTTCTTCATCTCCCAGTACCTACTGCGACCTACATCCTTCTGAATTTGCTTAGTGTATTCATTTCTTGGTCTCCCTCTACGATTTTTACCATCCACGCTGCCCTACAACACCAAATTGGTGATCCCTTGATGCCTCAGAACGTGTTCTACAAACCGACCTCTTCTTCTAGTCAAGTAATGCCACAAATTTCTCTTCTCGCCATTTCTATTCAGTACTTCCTCATTAGTTATGTGATCTACCCATCTAATCTTCAGCGTTCTTCTGTAGCACCACATTTCGAAAGCTTCTATTCTCTTCTTATCTAAACTATTTATCGCCCATGTTTCACTTCCAACATGGATACACTCCATCAAGGTACTTTCAGAAACGACTTCCTGACATTTAAATCCAGACTCGATGTTAACAAATTTCGCTTCTTCAGGAACGCTTTCCTTGCCATTGCCAGTCTACATTTTATGTCCTCTCTACTTAGACCATCGTCAGTTATTTTGCTCCCCAAATATCTAAACACATTTTCTACTTTAAGTGTCTCATTTCCTAATCTAATTCCCTCAGCATCACCCGATTTAATTCGACTACATTCAATTATCCTCGTTTTGCTTTTGTTGATGTTCATCTTATATCCTCCTCTCAAGACACTGTCCATTTCGTTCAACTGCTCTTCCAGGCCCTTTGCTGTCTTATACAGAATTACAATGTCATCGGCGAACCGCAATGTTTTTATCTCTTCTCCATGGATTTTAATTCCTACTCCGAATTTTTCGTTTGTTTCCTTTACTGCTTGCTCAATATAGATACTGAATTAAATCGGGGATAGGCTAAAACCCTGCCTCACTCCCTTCCAAACCACTGCTTCCCTTTCATCCCTCGACTCTTAAAACCGCCATCTGGTTTCTGTACAAATTGTAAATAGCCTTCCGCTTTCGGTATTTTACCCCTGCCACCTTCAGAATTTGAAAGAGAGTATTCCAGTCAACACTGTCAAAAGCTTTTTATAAGTCTACAAATGCTAGAGACGTAGGCTTCCCTTTCCTTAAGCTAAGTTATTCATAAGGTCAGTATTGTCTAACGTGTCCCAACGTTTCTACGAAATCCAAACTGATTTTCCCCGAGGTCGGCTTCAACCAGTTTTTCCATTCGTCTGTAAAGAATTCGTGTTAGTATTGTAGCCGTGACTTATTAATCTGATAGTTCGGTAATTTTCGCATCTGTCAACACCTGCTTTCTTTGGGATTGGAATTATTATATTCTTGTTTAAGTTGTGACGGTACGTCACATAAATGGACATTTGGAGAGAGGAAACAGAAGTTTTTGTTAGGAGACGCGTGAAACATAAATTATCTAAAGGCTAAGTACGTCTGCGCGATGTATAACAAACACTAAAGATTGTAAATTATCACTATAAAACCACAAATATCGATGTAATTAAGAAAGAACAGTTTTTGTATAATCACTGTGTAACATAGGCCTTGAAGATCAGAGACAATGCCTTGATTGAACCAGCTCTTCTGTTTTTGTTTCGTCTGGAGGCAGGCCGCCATTGTAGCGATGGATAATATTTAATGTAAGTTTGGTTATAATTTAGCAAAATATACTTACAATTGTTATTAGAAAGTGCGTATTATTGACTTAGTTGCCACCTCTCACGATCGCAACCATTAATTATAATTAACCAATTTTTTGCAGAACTTTGTAGTGCAGGGAGCTCATCTCCCCTAGCAGGATTTAGTCGGCCATTACGCTGACTGTATTATTTAGCTAAAATTCCATGTCATAGTATTAAATGTAAATGCCAGAGACTTCTCAGTTTTGATCTTTCATTAATTTCAAAGTTAAAAAGCGTAATAATAAATTTCACTTACTAAAATCTACAGCACTGAATGAGTTCAGTATGTTTCACTTTGGCCGCCTAACGGCGGATGAGATTCTCTCCAGTTTTGCCTTGCAAACAAAGACCTTGTAAAAACTAACTAGACTCACTGATGGCGCTGAAGTCGCGGGATAATTTGAACCTTCGGCTGGACGCCATTATAGTGGTTGTAGTCTGATGTGTTGTGTAGTATTGTTGTTTATGAAGACCCTGATTCAACGTTGTATATTTGTTGGGGCGTACATACAGTATTTGTTACTCGTAATTCTACTGTCTGTACGTTCCAATCAAAAGAAGTACAATGGTGAAGAGTTTTGCAGCGATTAATTGTACAAATAAATTCGAGTAAGGAACGAATATTACATTTCACAGATATAAGAATATTTTAAGTTGTTTTGTTTGTCAGTGCACTTGCTTAATAAATGTTTTTGTAACACGGTATTAGCATAATGTCTGTGCATCTATTTGCAGGTTTCCTTTCTCAAAACCACAGCTGTTACAAAAATGGTTACAAGCTGTCAGGAGGCAAGATTTCCGACCGACAGAATACCATTTTATATGTTCTGTTCATTTTGAAGAAAGTTGGCTGATCGGTAGTGTTTTCATGGTCTAGATTAGGTTGAAACTTGATAATTTGGTCGTGAGTTGCCAAAGCACTATGCCATATATAACGCACTTCTCGTCACAAAATCTAAAGCAAGGTAGAGTCAGAAAATATCTATTAATAAAGTGGGCAAATCTTCGAGTATTTTGATGCATTTTGCGTACATCTATCGTAAATGAACTACGAAAAATGCTAGGGGTCCAGTACATAACTTTTAGCTACGGCAGATTCCATGTAGTACATAAGATAAATTCATAAACAGTGACTAGTTGCTGTTTGTTCATAAATTAAGAAGTATAATGTAGTAACGTATTTAAATGAGGCATTATGTTTGTGACCTAACTCAAGAGAAGGCATTTTATAACCAAAAGCGATGTATAAACATTCGAACTCTGCGCGTCAGTTTACCACTCTAATGGCCGCCGCCCAGCCGCTCTTCACAGTCGACCACTTTTTCGGTTGTGGGGGCCTGCTTGCAAATAATGAACAAGAAATATTGAAAATCATTACGTTCCGCAATATCTCAGTTAATCTTCGTGTAGTTTGGTACATAAATAACCAGTATCCCCTGAGACCCATATTAATAATTACAGTTTGCGTGAGAATATGCTTATTTTCTTTTCTAAATAACAGCGCTCACGCAAACTATTTATTAGAAGGCGGTGAGTGGCGCGTTGTGTTTAAAAAATATTATATCGTACACACCGATGTCCGTACGAGTGTTATCGCAGTATAAGTTAACAAAAAGTCTCATGCTAGCCCACAATATTTAAAGCGACCCCAGCCAAAATCATAAAAAATATATTTATAAAAATAAAAATATGTATTTATCCCGTGATAAGTGTCCACACACACACACACACACACACACACACACACACACACATACATGTACACTTATACCTTGATAAATTCTCAGGGTATTTCACCTGTCTCATACATCTTGCTCACCAGATGGTAGAGCTTTCTCCAGGCTGGCTCTCCCAAGGCTATCAGTATTTCTAATGGAATGTTGTCTACTCCTGGTGTCTTGTTTTGACTTAGGTCTTTCAGTGCTCTGTCAAACTCTTCACGCAGTATCATACCTCCCATTTCATCTACATCCTGTTCCATTTCCATAATATTGCCCTCAAGTACATCGCCCTTGTATAGCCTCTTTTTATACTCCTTTAACCTTTCTGCTTTCCCTTCTTTGCTTAGAACTGGGTTTACATCTGAGGTTTTGATATTCATACAAGGGGTTCTCTTTTCTCCAAAGGTATTTTTAATTTTCCTGAGGCAGTATCTATCCTACCCGTGGTGACACATGTATCTACATCCTTATATTTGTCCTCTAGCCATCCCTGCTTAGCCATTTTGCACTTCCTGTCGATCTCATTTTTGAGGCGTTAGTATTCCTTTTTGCCTGCTACATTTACTGCAGTTTTATATTTTTTCGTTTCATCAATTAAATTCAATATATCTTCTGTTATCCTAGGATTTCTACTAGCTCTCGTCTTTTTACCTACTTGATCGTCTGCTGCCTTCACTATTTCATCTTTCAAAGCTACCCTTTCTTGTTGTACTGTATTTCTTTCCTCCATTCTTGTTAATCGTTCCCTAATGCTCTCCCTGAAACTAACCTCTGGTTCTGTGAGTTTATCCAGGTCCCATCTCCTTCAATTCCCACCTTTTTGCAGTTTCTTCAGTTTTTATCTACAGTTCATAACCCACAGATTGTGGTCAGAGTCCACATCTGCCCTTGGATATGTCTTAGAATTTAAAAACTGGGTCCTAAATCTCTGTCTTACCATTATATAATGTATCTGAAACTTTCCAGTGTCTCCAGGTCTCTTCCATGTATACAACCTTCTTTCATAATTCTGGAAGCGAGTGTTAGCTAAGATTAAGTTATGCTTTGTGGAAAATTGTACCAGGCGGCTTCCTCTTTCATTCCTTACCCCCATTCTATATTCACCTACTACGTTTCGTTCTCTTCCTTTTCCTGCTATCGAATTCCAGTCACCCATGACTATTAAATTTTCGTCCCCCTTCACTATCTGAATAACTTCTTTTATCTCATCATACATTTCATCAATGTCTTCGTCATCTACGGAAGTAGTTGGCATATAAACTTGTACTACTGTGGTATTCGTGGGCTTCGTATCTATTTTGGCCACACTAATGCCTTCACTATGCTGTTTGTAGTAGCTTACCCTTATTCCTTCTTTTTTTATCCATTGTTAAACCTACTCCTGCATTACCCCTATTTGATTTTGTACTTATAATCCTGCATTCACGTGACCAGAAGTCTTGTTCTTCCTGCCACCGAACTTCACCAATTTCCACTATATCTTACTTTAACCTATCTATTTACCTTTTTAAATTTTCTAACCTACCTGCCCGATTAAGAGATCTGACATTCCACGCTCCGATCCATAGAACGCGTTTACGTTCTCCTGATAATGACGTCTTCCTGAGCAGTCACCGCCCAGAGATCCGGAATATTTTACCCAAGAGGAAACAACCATCACACAACCATAGAGTAAAGCTGCATGACCTCGTGAAAAATTAGGGCTGTAGTTTCCCTTTGCTTTCAGCCGTCTGAAGTACCAGCACAGCAAGGCCATTTTGGTTGGTGTTACAAGGCCAGATCAGTCAATCATCGAGACTGTTGCCCCTGCAACTACTGAAAAGGCTGCTGCCCCTCTTCAGGAACCACACGTTTGTCTGGCCTCTCAACAGATACCCTTCCGTTGTGGCTGTACCTACGGTACAGATACATTTAGTAATTACGGTTTCCGTTTATTACTGCAAAGGTAGCAAGAGTATCTCTCAGTAATTAAAAATTGATATTAAATACACTGGGTGCTATAGGTTCTTTTCATTTTTATGGCAAACGTCCATTCGTTCTTACTTGGGACCCCCTTTCTCTCATCTACTGAGACACAGTTCCTACTAAGAGGCGATGTCAAACAGTCTTCTTAGGTTGTTGCCTCATCAAAAGTTTTATCTGTTTCAGTAGCTGTAAGAAGGTCGCTGTTCCATAGGCTGGGAAGAAAGTCAGTTATACGGTATTGTCGAATGTGAATTGTAAAGTAATCGAGGCCTTTGACGAGGAGACGACTTGAGTGTCATACGATATGGGATGTTAGTTCCTCTGACAAAAGAAGAAACGTTCGTCCGCCGCTTACTTAGCCTAAAGCAATCTCACAAATGGACTGCCGACCAGACGTTCGAACACAATAACTCAGTGGTCCAGTCCCTCCACGTCTGTATAGCCCGTAGTTCACTGCGGCTGCCTTCTGCTTTGTGTCGCCAGACGTCTCTGGTCGTACATGTCTAGCAGGACCAGAAGCTGCAGCCGTAAAAGGACACCACCACTCCGCTGGATTACGACGTCCATTTCCTGTTGTGAATAAGCTCCGTGGACTTCGCTTAAGGTTGTCGTAAATATCGCTGTTTTCTAGACTCGTGCTGCTACTAGCTGTAAAAGAAAGAGACGGCGTGTTTGGTTATCTGATATTGTTTCCTTTTATGAGTTAAATCTCGTGTTCCTATTTTCGTTTGTGATTTCATTGGTCTATTTTAATGTATTCTTTCTCTCCCGGTGTGAGTTTTTTGTAATTTAATTGTAAATAAGGAATTAAAATGTTAGTGATGAAACGACACATCATTTTGGCAGCAAGTAAATAAATGTAGTTATAATAATCAGGGAGAAGGCATCGAACTGTCCCCTGTTTTTGTAGCATAAAATGGTTTTGTAAGAGATTATTTTTTGACTTGCGTGGTTTGCTACAGGCCCGGAAGTCATCGTCGGATAGCAGCAAACGTGGTGACGTAAGACTCTGTTGTTGTTCATTGTTAGTGCACTGAAATAGTTTTGATGATACTCATAAACACAATCGGACTTCGTTAAAAACCTTAACTACAAGTTCTACTTAGAAATATTGTAATGTGATAACTATAGTGCGCTTATGGTGCACGGTAGTTGCATCATCAAATTAACTACTTACAGCTAATTTAAAAACCAAAGAATGTACAAAAGATTTCATTTTTACTTAGATGCAGCGTTATGCACACTACTACGGAAATAAAGGCACAAATGATTTAGATTGCGTTATTGTTTCACAACAGAATTCTAGATATATGATTAATGCAACCGTCTTGCAGCGAGTCTCGAAGAAGAAGAAAGATTGAATGTTAGTTTCCTTTTTTTTTAACAAAAAAAGATCGAAAATTCCGTAGACAAGTAAGACACCGAAGTAAAACTGATACCGTGGCATATAATCTGATCGCTTGTATCGTTGAAAGACAATGTTTTTCTTACACTATCTTTGTTTGCACTGATTATTTCGAGTCTGTCTCACACGTGGAATAATGTGTTGTATCTCAATGTATAACATTTTCCAAGAAGTTGTCCTATTATTGATTCATTATAAAATATTTTAAACTGACGTTAATCACCCACGGTTTCGCATGCCCTCTTGACCATATGCTCGGGTGCAATGTACAATTCGAAAAGAATAATGTTTAGCAATGCAGTATGGAGTTTTTGATACGTGAACGGAAACAGAACGAATAAGCGCTGGAGAACGAGAACTTACAGGAGAACACGTCAAAATTTAACTTTCAGTTTCAGCAGCGCTGCGAGGTAGAAAATTCTTTGCAATATTTTTGTACTTTGGTGGGCAAAAATTGTATATTTAGTATGTAAAATCAGTCTCAATGAGATTTGCAATGGGCTTCATCTTACTCGAAAATTTCTCGGGCGTTGAGACGGTTAATGTTGGCCCTAATGCGCAGCATGTTTGCGAGACAAATGCACGTCATCTTCCAATAGATGTTGTGCAATTTACGCAATGCCATCCGAGGCATCCCCGGAACCTCTTTCAATCAGTTATTATGACGAGACTGCCCCGAACACCACATCTAGTTTACTCTTCTGACAGTTAAAAATATAATTTTTACTCTGTCGGTACTAATAAAACAAAGATGACGTGACTGATTTTTTCAAACAGAGTGTCATTTGGTTTGACCCTGAATTTTTTTTTCAACTTTCGTTTCTGTGAACAAATTTCCTTATTTACAGAGAGGTATTTACTTGCCAATGGATATAAAGTAAAAGTTATAAAGTATTACAGAATTTCTTATAATGTTTACAGCAGCAGACCATTGCCTGATATTGTTTTCTGTTGGTATATTCAGTATCGAAGTTCACATCAACCAAGGTCTGAAAATCTCATCTCATCTTCACAAGGGGTATTTTCGTCGAACTGTGACTCTACGACCCTTTTTTCTCTTGAGGAATCTACAGAAAGTATTTTTTGTTTAGAATCACAGTATAAGAAATTTATGGACCTCGACGATACATGAATGTGTGGTGTCATAAATTTAATAAATTTTGCCATTATGTCCATGGAAGAGCTGAAACAATTCTTAGAGCAGTATGTTAAGGTATTTTTACGACATATAATTAATTATCCATGCAATGAAGCGTGTCATGCAGTAAATGAGAAAGAGTCCTGACTTCGGCGACGAGCGCTTTTCACTTGGTGTGTTACAAGATATGTAATGTAGCTAGTAATTAATCGTTTTTGCTTTATATTCTATAGTATTTACGTGCATTAGTGTCAGCTAAAAGTGATAAATTGAAGGTTTCAGTTTTTATTTGCGTCTGAATAAGATAAGCAAAGTTTCTGTTTAGGACAGTTACGCGCGCACGCGTACATATTTAACTGACATTAAATACCCAGGGTTATTAATTAAATCAGTGCACAATACTCAGTATTTACGTTTATTAGTGTCATTTAGACTCGGTACATTTAAGGTACCAGTGACTATAGTTTTAGTAGGTCATTTTCGCGTGTACGTAAGCGCCTCTTTACATTATAAATACGAGGGATAATCAATAGTTGTAGTTTGCCATAGGTTACTGTTTAATTCGTTAATAATATTCACTAGATAGCCCCTATCAGTTTATTGTAGGTCACTGTCTTATTCATTAATATTCACTAGATAGCGCCTTGCAGGAAAATAAGCACCAGATCTAGCTTCTACAATAGATTTTCATTGTTTTTCATTGTCTGAGTGTCCTTTCTGCCACTGGAGTGTAGCTGTTAACCTTGTGTGGCAGTAGGTTTCCTTATGTTTCTTATACTAAATTAGTTATTAGCTAGATGGATGGGGATGCAGGAGAAGTTGGCCACAGTCGAAACGCCGCTGCTAGCTTTGTTGGCCACAGTCAACAAACTGCAGAGTGCCACCTTGAGGTGTTGTGGGGATGGGGTGCCTGGGGAAGCCTCTGCTGTACTGAATGTGCAGGGGGGGAGGGAGGGTCGGCGGACGTCAGAGCTCTCTGTCACTGGGCAGACTTCAGGTGCAGCTGAGCCGGCCGGCCCACTCTCATATCAGTGTAGGTGGCGGACGGTGTCGAGGTCTCGAGCCTCAAGGCGAAGGCTGCACGGAGAAGGCAGGCTCCTGCCAAATCCCATGCACTTTGCTAATAGAGTCAGTGTGCTGTCAGATGCTGTGGTCGGGTGGGGGGAGGTGGGGGGGGGGGCAGGCTGAGCAGGATCAGACTGCACCTTCTGCCAGGATAGTGACCGCTCCTTCAGCAAGGGTCGGACAGGCACGTGAGGATAGGGGTTTGTTAGTTATTAGGAGCTCCAATGTTAGGCGGGTCATGGAGCTCCTCAGGAACATAGCGGCTAGGGCGGGGACGAAGTCCAACCTTCACTCTTTGTGCTTACCGGGGGGCTTGTCCATGATGTGGAAGAGGCTCTTCCGACGGTTATCGAGCGTGCGGGGTGCGGCCAGCTCCAGATTGTTGCACATGGCGGCACCAGCGATGCCTCTCGTAGGGGTTCCGAGGAAATCCTTAGGTCCTTTCGACGGCTGGCTAAATTGGCGAAGGCAGCCTCCATCTCTCAAGAAGTGGAAGCCAAGCTGATGATCGGCAGCATTGTATCCAGGTTGGACTGGGATCCTCTGGTTTGGAGTGGGGTGGAGAATCTAAACCAGAGGCTACGTCGACTCTGTGACGAAAATGGTTGCATGTTCCTCGACCTACGCTATGGGGTGGAAGGCTGTAGGACGCCCCTCGATAGATCAGGGGTGCACTACACACAGGAATCAGCTACATGGGTAGCATAGTACTTGCGGCATGCACATGGTGTTTTTTTAGATTAGGTTCCTCCCCACGGGAAACAAACCGGTGGCCTGAAAAATTACCGGTTTATGACACTGATGTTAGTGTGCCAACTGTAAAAATTGTTAGTTCGCCTAAATAGGTCATTCCAAAGGATTTAAATATTCTAAATCTCCTGTTAGTAAATTGTCGAAGTGCCTGTAGCGAGATCCCCGAGTTACTCTCCTAAATAATGGTTCAAATGGCTCTGAGCACTATGGGACTCAACTGCTGTGGTCATCAGTCCCCTAGAACTTAGAACTACTTAAACCTAACTAACCTAAGGTCATCACACACACCCATGCCCGAGGCAGGATTCGAACCTGCGACCGTAGCAGCAGCGCGGCTCCGAACTGGAGCGCCTACAACCGCACGGCCACCGCGACCGGCAGTCTCCGAAATAAACAGTTGTTGTTGTTGTTGTTGTTGTGGTCTTCAGTCCTGAGACTGGTTTGATGCAGCTCTCCATGCTACTCTATCCTGTGCAATCTTCTTCATCTCCCAGTACCTACTGCAGCCTACATCCTTCTGAATCTGCTTAGTGTATTCATCTCTTGGTCTCCCTCTACGATTTTTACCCTCCACACTGCCCTCCAATGCTAAATTTGTGATCCATTGATGCCTCAAAACATGTCCTACCAACCGATCCCTTCTTCTAGTCAAATTGTGCCACAAACTTCTCTTCTCCCCAATCCTATTTAATACGTCCTCATTAGTTACGTGATCTACCCAGCTTATCTTCAGCATTCTTCTGTAGCACCACATTTCGAAAGCTTCTATTGTCTTCTTGTCCAATCTAGTTATCGTCCATGTTTCACTTCCATACATGGCTACACTCCATACAAATACTTTCAGAAACGACTTCCTGACACTTGAATCTATACCCGACGTTAACAAATTTCTCTTAGTCAGAAACGATTTCCTTGCCATTGCCAGTCTAGTTACGTGATCTACCCACCTTATCTTCAGCATTCTTCTGTAGCACCACATTTCGAAAGCTTCTATTCTCTTCTTGTCCAAACTAGTTATCGTCCATGTTTCACTTCCATACATGGCTACACTCCATACAAATACTTTTAGAAACGACTTCCTGACACTTAAATCTATACCCGACGTTAACAAATTTCTCTTAGTCAGAAACGATTTCCTTGCCATTGCCAGTCTACATTTTATATCCTCTCTACTTCGACCGTCATCAGTTATTTTACTCCCTACATAGCAAAACTCCTTTACTACTTTAAGTGTCTCATTTCCTAATCTAATTCCCTCAGCATCACCCGATTTAATTTGACTACATTCCATTATCCTCGTTTTGCTTTTGTTGATGATCATCTTATATCCTCCTTTGAAGACACTGTCCATTCCGTTCAACTGCTCTTCCAAGTCCTTTGCTGTCTCTGACAGAATTACAATGTCATCGGCAAACCTCAAAGTTTTTACTTCTTCTCCATGAATTTTAATACCTACTCCGAATTTTTCTTTTGTTTCCTTTACTGCTTGCTCAATATACAGAGTGAATAACATCGGGGAGAGGCTACAACCCTGTCTCACTCCTTTCCCAACCACTGCTTCCCGTTCATGTCCCTCGACTCTTATAACTGCCATCTGGTTTCTGTACAAATTGTAAATAGCCTGTAGCAATGCCAATATTGTATTAGGTACCGAATGCTGGTTGAAACCAGACATAAATAGCAGTGAAATTTTGAACTCAGATTGGACAATGTTTATGAAGGATAGGACTGATGCTATGGGAGGTGATGTATTATTGCAGTTAAAAGCTGATTAAATGCAGTTGAGATCGATACTCGGTCGGACTGTGAAATAGTCTGGATAAAGCTGTGAATCAGACAATGATTGACCATTGTATTAGGATGTTTTTATAGACCACCAGCATCCGCAACAAACGTCGCAGAAAGTTTCAGGGAAAGTATTGAATACATAGGACATAAATATCCAAATTATCCATTAGTTATAGATGGAGACATTAATCTGGCATCCATTGACTGGAAATATTACACGATTATCACAGGGGGCAGAAGCAAAAACTCGTGTGAAGTTGTTCTAGGAGCGCTCTCAACGTACTAGCTTGAGCAATTGATTAGAAAACCAACTCGAGATGGGAACGTATTAGATATCTCGGCGACAAACAGACTGACCTTTTTGAGGAAGTTAGTCTAGAAATAGGTATTAGCGACCATTATGTCGTTGTGTCTTCTAAGTCAGTGGACGTTGCAAGAAAGC
Organism: Schistocerca serialis cubense; assembly: GCF_023864345.2. NCBI lineage: Eukaryota > Metazoa > Arthropoda > Insecta > Orthoptera > Acrididae > Schistocerca > Schistocerca serialis. The sequence goes on along the minus strand of NC_064644.1, from coordinate 377,398,509 downwards.
CAAAGAAACAGCGTAGAGTTGTCTTGTTTGGCAAAGCAAATAAATGCATCATTAATGGATATCTTCACAGTCAGCTCCAAGCACTCACAGCGGGACACAAAGATATTGAGCATCTTCGGTCGGGATTCAAATGTATCGTCCACTACGTGCTAGAGAAGTATGTGCCTAGCAAAAATATAGGGGAGGGAAAGAATCCACCTTGGTACAACAAACATATTAGGAAGTTGCTGAGAAAGCAGAGAATTTTTCACAGTCGTTTTAAACGTAGTCACTGCCCCACTGGCAAACAGAAATTATGCGAAATGAAAGCAGCAGTCAAAAGGGCAATGAGAGATTCATTTAACGAATTTGAAAGCAATATTTTATCTGCGGATTCTTAAAATAACCCCAAAAAATTTTGGTCGTACGTAAAATCTATGAACGCTACAAATAATTCAATACCTTCTCTTGACGACAGTACGGGTAATGTAACGGACGATGATAAACAGAAGCCGAAATTCTAAACCTAGCTCTCAAAAACTCGTTTACGTAGAGGATTCCAGCACCATCCCCCTTTCAATTATCGAACAAACGCAAGGATGGCTGACATAGTGTTTAGTGTACCTGAGATTGTAAAACAGTTAAGATCATTAGACGCCAGGAAGGCATCTGGCCCAAACGGTATCCCCGTAAGATTATATGTTGAGTATGCTACAATTAGAGCACCGTTCTTATCCATCATCTATCACAGATCATTGGAACAGCGGAAAGTTCCAGGGGACTGGAAGGAGGCCCACCTCATAGCAATCTGTAAAAAGGGTAGGAAATCGGATGCACATAATTATCGGTCAATTTGACTGACATCGACTTGTTGTAGAATCATGGAACATAGTTTGTATTCAGACACAATGACCTTTCTAGACTATGAGAAGCTCGTCTGCAGAAACGAGCACGGTTTTAGGAAACAGCGGTCATGCGAGACAGCTGGCCCTCTTTGTACATGATATACAACAGGCTCTAGATACCGGCTCCCAGGTTGATGCCATATTTCTCAACTTCCGAAAGGCGTTCGACTCAGTTCCGCAATGTCACTTGCTCCAAAAAGTGGGCGCTTACCGTCTATCCGATGACATATGCAGTTGGATAGAAAGCAGTATGTCGTCCTGAATGGGGTGACTTCAACAGAAACATGCGTAACTTCAGGTGTGCCCCAGGGCAGCGTAATAGGTCCTCTGCTTTTTACGACTTAATAAACGATCTAGTTGATGGTATTGACAGCGGCATTAGACTGTTTGCAAATAATGCTGTCTCTACAGGAAAGTAGTATCACACGAAAGTTGTGAACAAATCAATGAGGATTTGCAGAAAATAAATGCGTGGTGTAATGACTGGTAGTTATCTCTCAATATTAGTAAGTGTAACCTACTGCGTATAACAAGGCGAAAATCTCCATTAATGTACGAGTACAACATAAATGCCCAGAATGCCCAGTCTTTGGAAGCGGCAACATGCGTCAAGTATCTGGGTGTGACTATTCGAAATGATATCAAATGGGATGATTAGATTACACAAGCAACGAACAAGGCGAACTCTAGAGTGCAGTTTATTGGTAGAAACCTGAAGCGATGGAGTCCTTCAACAAAGGAAACTGCTTACAATACGTTAGTTCACCCAATCGTACAGTATTGTTCGTCTATATGGGACCCTTACCAGTTGGGTGTGATTCAAGAGATAAAGAAGGTCCAAAGAAGAGCGGCAAGATTCGTGACTGTTACACTTAGCCATCGCGAGAGAGTTACAAATCTCATAGAAATTTTGAAGTGGGACACACTTGCAGATCGACGACGCGCTGAACGGAAGGGACTGCTCACTAAATTCCGAAGACCGATCTTTGCCGAGGATGTAGAGCATATATTATTACCACCAACTTTCAAATCGCGCAATGATCACCATTCAAAGATAAGGGAAATTAGAGCTCGTACTGAGGCATCCAGACAGTCGTTTTTCCCTCGCACGACCCGCGAGTGGAACATAGCCGGGGGGGTGGGGAGGGGGAATATGACTTTGTGTGTATTGTGCCCTCAGCCACACACAGCTTGGTGGCTAGCGGAGTATATATGTAGATGTAGAATTTTAATTACATGTGTGAAAGAAAGACGACTGTGAGATGCCGGTTTGACAGTTGAGACATGCAAATTGTTATTCCTCTGTGAAAGTAAAATGGTAATCATCCACAAGGTTGGCTTGAACAACACAGTGGTTTACTATGCATGATCCTGTTGGGGATGAAATGCTGTTGTTACTCCGTGACATTTGAAGCGACTTACTGCTCCAGTTATAGGGGACCTATAGTTTAATGTGCATTTTCAACATTAACGAACATCACCAGGAGCGAAAGTAGTGATAAGCGACAAATAGACATCCTGGGTCTGACAAGGAACTGAACTCGAGAACTTTAAATGCATAGTACGACAATTTACTACCGAGCTATATGCTGTTAGTTATTCGAGGCATTGTCAGTATATGTATAACTGCAAGCTTTCTTTGCCATTGTCATTGAAGATAAAATCTTCTGGGTAGCTACGCCGCATCATATGTCTTTAGACCACCGACGTTTCGACCCCTCTGCTGGGATCTTCTTCAGGATCTTGTGGTGTCCACTGTAGATTGGGCACTGTTAGAGACCAGTGTCGCCTTCTCTTATAAAGGGGAATTCCCCACGCTTGCACTGGAGAAGTGGGATTATTGGGTAAAAATCTTGGACTACCATTGGCTGGTCCGTCATTTGATGGTAAGAGAAGTTTCCCCCGCTAAAGCCCAAGAGGGGGGCTATCGACTACCATCGGCGTGCCAACGTCATTTGTTATAAAGGTTTTTTCTCGCACTTTTGCTGCAGGAGCCAATGGTCTTGACGCAGTGATAACACCAGTTCTCGTCAGATCATCGACGTTAAGCGCTGTTTGGCTTGGCTAACACTTGGATGGGTCACCAGTCTGGCCTGCCGAGTGCTTTTTTGAGAAGTGCCGGAACCAGTCACGAAAACTGACAACGACCGGGAGAGCGTTGTGCTGACCACTCGCAACTACATCCGGTGACGCCTACAGGCTGAGGATGAGACGGCGGCCGGTCGGTACGTTGCGCCTTGAAGGGCTGTTTGGACGGTGTTTGTAGTTTTTTCTGGAGGAGAGTCACTGGTTAAAACGCCCCCTGAGTGGGGTCATATCGTTGCCTAGAAGCGGAACGGGCAGAGCATGAGACATTATTATCTGCAGAGGTGGCTTTCAGGGCACTGTACGTATTGCTCGCTTACCGCGGCCGCGCATTCACTTTCTTGATGGCTGAGAGCCACGATGCTAGAAGCATATAGCCGCCCTCTCTATTTGAAGCTACTCACGTTCTTAGAAATGTCAACCGCTTCTCGGACATTTCTTCCATAAACGTTGGTTTCGGTAGTCAGCACACGTGCGTTATTAAAATCGACGTCAAGGCCACAGTTGTTGTGATGTTCTACTACAGCCGATTTCATGCTTTGTTTCAGCCACGTGTGGCATTCGTGTTCCTTAATTAGTTCTTTAACAGTCTTCCCCGTTTCGCTTTATACACTTCGCCGCAGCGACACATTTCATAGACGCCTGCAGTGTGGACGCAAACAGGTGCATCCGTTTTCCGTAAAAAAGTTATTTTGCTTTGTTTCGACTGAAGAACGTGATTTGAATACCATTTTTTCTTAGAATTCTGCTTAAGCAATCAGTGATCCCGGAAACAAACTGTAATATAGGGTGAGAAGGCGGCTTCTTGTCCTTCCGATTAGCAAAATAAATATTTCGCTTAAAAGCTCTGCCTGTGGACGATCTGCCATAGCCATTGGCCTTCATTCTCTTCATTATTAATGTTTTATTTATAGTGATGTGTGGCTGCTGGAAAGAAACGGGAAGGACAGTTAAAGAACGTATTAAGGAACACGAACGCCAAACGCGGCTGAAACAAAGTATGAAGTCGGCGGTAGCGGATCATCACGAAGACTGTGGCCCTGACGTCAATTTCAGTAACGTACGTGTACCGGCAAAGGAAAAAACACATTTGTAGAAGAAAAGTTTGAGAAAAGATTGAAATATCTAAGAACGCGTATAACTTGAATAGAGAGGACGATTATAAGTTTCCGGCATCGTAGCTCCCCGCCATCAAGGAAATGAATACGCGGCTGCATTATGTGAGCAATACAAAAAACCTCCGGGAAACCACCTCTGTGGCCAATAATGTAATGGATAAATATTCTCCCTCTTGTGCTCTGCCCGTTTCGCTTCTAACCAACGACGTGCGCCCACCAATGGGAGCAGCAGGAAGTTTAACCCACAATCTTTCTCCAGTATGACTTGGGGAAAAATTCGTTTCTAACCAACGACATTGTCCCACCAATGGGAACCACAGGAGCTTTAGCCAACAGCACCCTTCTTCAGTATTAGTGCGGGAAAACGTCGCTTACTATCGAATAGCGAGGACCCACCAATGATAGCTCAAAAATTTCGCCCAATAACCACACTTCTACAGCACAGACGCTGGAAATTTCCCCTGTATAAGAGAAGGGACACCGGTCTCTGACAGTGCTCAATCTATAGTGGACACTACAAGATCCTGAAGAAGTTCGCAGGAAAGGGGTCGAATCGGCATTTGTTTCAAGAAAGATGATGCTGCTTAACAGCCCCGAAGATTTTAAATTCATGGGTAATTCATGTTGTTCGTTAGGTAAGTGTATTGTAATATAATGTTCCGTTAAAATATTTCATGACTAAAAGGATGCATTCCATAAAAGCGTTTGTGCTATGTTTCTAGCTTCAGTAACGAAGACATAAAATTATGTTAGAGTTACCAACCGCAATGAAGTATTTTTACTTCTGTATTATTATAACTGTGTGAGAAATCATTGTAATCAGTATTTACTGGGGATTTTGAGAATTGAAATTTACAATAAAGAAATTTTTATTGGGAGCATTAAAATTGTTTTAAAGGAATACGTTCGTTACATACCAAATCTGTAATAAAGGGCACTTGTTTTAAAGCAATATATGGCACCCACTTCAGCCTAGCCCTTCCAGTCGCTAGAACTGTTAAAGTCACGTAAAAATTCTACATTGCAGCTTTTCCAGGATCCTGATACTACGAAATGTTACTATTTGGAGATTACTACTACCATACAAAAGGGCAAAATGTACGGTAAGAGAGTTTTCCGTAAACCTGCTTTACGATTTACGTCTTACCGTATAACTATCCTGGTCCATTGTTTTGTAATACGTTTTCTAGAAACACTAGGAACATGAAATTATCTTTACTTCTACATTTATAGCCAACAGGGAAAGAACAAACAGGCACGACTAGATTAATATTTATAATTAGGTTAGCTACCACTTACACTCAGTATATTATCTCCAATCAGAAGTTTACAGAAACTAATGAGAAAATCTTGTTTACAAACTATCGTCAAAGACGCAACTTACAGAACAACTTTTCATCGATGTTAATTTATCTCAAATTAAATATCGAAATACATGCTTTGGAGCGATGAGACGTAGTATATTTCCGTACTTCAGTAATACGCCGCGTAATAGATATTGTGTTCAACAGAGGAGGAGATATACCTGGAAAAGTCCTGGTGATGCAGGAACATTTCAGTTACATTACATCATGGTCAGACAGAGGTTCCAAAATCGGATCCTGGACTGTAAGGTGTACCGAGGAGCAGACATAGACTCAGATCACAATATACACTCCTGGAAATTGAAATAAGAACACCGTGAATTCATTGTCCCAGGAAGGGGAAACTTTATTGACACATTCCTGGGGTCAGATACATCACATGATCACACTGACAGAACCACAGGCATATAGACACAGGCAACAGAGCATGCACAATGTCGGCACTAGTACAGTTTATATCCACCTTTCGCAGCAATGCAGGCTGCTATTCTCCCATGGAGACGATCGTAGAGATGCTGGATGTAGTCCTGTGGAACGGCTTGCCATGCCATTTCCACCTGGCGCCTCAGTTGGACCAGCGTTCGTGCTGGACGTGCAGACCGCGTGAGACGACGCTTCATCCAGTCCCAAACATGCTCAATGGGGGACAGATCCGGAGATCTTGCTGGCCAGGGTAGTTGACGTACACCTTCTAGAGCACGTTGGGTGGCACGGGATACATGCGGACGTGCATTGTCCTGTTGGAACAGCAAGTTCCCTTGTCGGTCTAGGAATGGTAGAACGATGGGTTCGATGACGGTTTGGATGTACCGTGCACTGTTCAGTGTCCCCTCGACGATCACGGCCAGTGTAGGAGATCGCTCCCTACACCATGATGCCGGGTGTTGGCCCTGTGTGCCTCGGTCGTATGCAGTCCTGATTGTGGCGCTCACCTGCACGGCGCCAAACACGCATACGACCATCATTGGCACCAAGGCAGAAGCGACTCTCATCGCTGAAGACGTCTCCATTCGTCCCTCCATTCACGTCTGTCGCGACACCACTGGAGGCGGGCTGCACGATGTTGGGGCGTGAGCGAAAGACGGCCTAACGGTGTGCGGGACCGTAGCCCAGCTTCATGGAGACGGTTGCGAATGGTTATCGCCGATACCCCAGGAGCAACAGTGTCCCTAATTTGCTGGGAAGTGGCGGTGCGGTCCCCTACGGCACTGCGTAGGATCCTACGGTCTTGGCGTGCATCTGTGCGTCGCTGCGGTCCGGTCCCAGGTCGACGGGCACGTGCACCTTCCGCCGACCACTGGCGACAACATCGATGTACTGTGGAGACCTCACGCCCCTCGTGTTGAGCAATTCGGCGGTACGTCCACCCTGCCTCCCGCATGCCCACTATACGCCCTCGCTCAAAGTCCGTCAACTGCACATACGGTTCACGTCCACGCTGTCGCGGCATGCTACCAGTGTTAAAGACTGCGATGGAGCTCCGTATGCCACGGCAAACTGGCTGACACTGACGGCGGCGGTGCACAAATGCTGCGCAGCTAGCGCCATTCGACGGCCAACACCGCGGTTCTTGGTGTGTCCGCTGTGCCGTGCGTGTGATAATTGCTTGTACAGCCCTCTCGCAGTGTCCGGAGCAAGTATGGTGGGTCTGACACACCGGTGTCAATGTGTTCTTTTTTCCATTTCCAGGAGTGTAGTAGTGAAGAGTAGGGTGAATTTTAAGGCATTAGTCAGGAAGAATCAATATGCAAAGAAGTGGGATACGAAAGTACTAAGGAATGACGAGATACGGTTGAAATTCTTTAAGATTATAGATAAAGCAATAAGGAAATGTTCAGTAGGCACTGCAGTTGAAGAGGAATGGACATCTGTAAAAAGGACCATCACAGAAGTTGGGAAGGAAAATATAGATATAGAGAAGGTAACTCAGAAGAAAACATGGGTAACAGAAGAAACAATTCAACTGAGCGATGAAAGGAGGAAATACAAAAATTTTCTGGGGAACTCAGGAATACAGAAATATAAGGCCCTGAGGAATGAAATAAATAGGAAGTACAGGGTATCTAAGACGGAATGGTTGCAGGAAAAATGTGAATATATCAAAAAAGAAATGATTGTCGGAAGTCAGGCTCAACATATAGGAAAGTCGAAACAATCATCGGTGACATTAAAAGGAAGGGTGATAACACTATGAGTGCAACGGGAATTCCACTGTTAAATGCAGAGGAGAGTGCGGATAGGTGGAAAGATTATAGGAAAGATAAAGGCACGAGAGAGGCAATTCTGACGTTGAGATTAATAATGGAAGCAAGACTAAAGAAAAATCAGAACACTTTCATAGGATTTCTCGACGTGGGAAAAGCGTTCGACAATGTAAAATGGCTCAAGATGTTCGAAAAAAAAATTAGGTGTAAGCCATGGGGAGAGACGGGTTGTATACAATATGTACGACAGCCAAGAGGGGATAATAAGAATGGACGACCAAGAACGAAGTGCTCGTATTGAAAAGGGTGTAAGACAAGGATGAAGCCTTTCGCCCCTACTGTTGAGTCAGTACATCGAGGTAGCAATGATGGAAATAAAGAAATGTTTAAGGGTGAAATTAAAATTCAAGGTGAAAGTACTTCAATAAAACGATTCGCTGATGACATTGCTATCTTGAGTGAAAGTGAAGAAGAATTAAATGATGTGCTGAACGGAATGAGCAAAAAATTGAAATGAGCGTATGGCATCGTTTGCCGGGAGGCCCCATTTACGGAAGTTCGGCCGCCAAATGCAAGTCTTATTTCAGTCGACGCCACATTGGGCGACTTGCGCGTCGGTGATGAGGATGAAATGATGGTGAGGAAAACACAACACCCTGTCCCCAAGCGGAGAAAATCTCCAACCCAGCCGGGAATGAAACCCGGCCCATCTTGCGTGGGAGGCGAGCACGTTACCACCTAGGTAAGCAGACGGACGCAGAATGAGCAGTCTAATGAGTACAGAGTATGGATTGAGAGTAAATTGAAGAAAGACGAAGGTAATGAGAAGTAGTAGAAATGAGAACAGCGAGAAACTTAACATCAGGATTGATGGTCACGAAGTATATGAAGTTAAGAAATTCTGCTACCGAGACAGTAAAATAACCAGTGACGGACGGACCAAGGAGGACATCAAAAGCTGACTAGCAATGGCAGAAAGGGCATTCCCGTCCAAGAGAAGTCTACTAACATCAAAAATCGGCCTTAATTTGAGGAAAAAATTTCTGGCAATTTACGTCTGGAGTATATCATTGTATGTTAGTGAAATATGGACTGTGGGAAAACCGAAACAAAAGAGAATCGAATCATTTGAGATGTGGTGCTACGGACGAATGTTGAAAATTAGGTGGACTGATAGGGTAAGAATGAGGAGGTTCTGCGCAGAATTGGAGAGGAAAGGAACATGTGGAAAATAGTAATAAGGAGAAGGAACAGGATGATAGGACATCTTTTAAGTCATGAGGGCATTACTTCCATGGTACTAGAGGGAGCTGTAGAGGCAAAAACTGTAGAGGAAGACAGAGATTGAAGTACATCCAGCAAATAATTGAGGATGTAGGTTGCAAGTGCTACTTTGAGATGGAAAGGTTATTTTAGTGTTGGCAGAAGAGCCAACACTGTTTTTCTAGAGGAGGCCGAAATGCACGCGTTTAATTACACGCTGACTGGCGATAGGTCTGGAACAGGACAATGTCTTGAGAATTGCAATAAAGTACGAAAATCTTGTAATACTTAACTTTAATCCACGTTTGTAGAACATCGCTCTTGACGATACATGCTTCACAATATTAATTATCAAAGCTATGGCGCCTTGCTAGATCGTAGGCAATGACTTATCTGAAGGCTATGCTCACTATCGTCTCGGCAAAGGAGAGCGTATTGGTCAGTGAACTGTAGCTAGCTACGTCGGCTGTACAACTGGGCGAGTGCTAGAACGTCTCTCTAGACCTGCCGTGTGGTGGCGCTCGGTCTGCTATCACTGACAGTGGCGACACGCGGGTCCGGCTTATACTAATGGACCGCGGCCAATTTAAAGGCTACCACCTAGCAAGTGTGGTGTCTGGCGGTGACACCACATTTATCACAAAAGAGGAATTCGTAGCGGGCCGCATGGAACCAGTCAGAAGACAGATGTTAAGAACGCTCTACAGTAGAACCTCACGGATCGTATAACTGAAAGCAAATACAATACCGTATAAATGTTACATTCTCAGTCCTCATTAAAATAAGGGACGCTACCATAGCTTGCCACTCTGCACAGCCCGCCAGGGAATAAAGGGCTTGATCCCTCATTCTGAAACACATAGAGAAAGTAGGGAATGTTCTCGTGAGGAGTTATGTTGCTCGCATGCTGTCATCACTCACATTTGTCACTCTGAGTGCAAATTTCGAACACGAATGGATTCCACTTATTTATGAGGCTTATAATTAACAGCAACACACCCATATGTCGTAGAGCAGACTTAAAGTCTTAATGGAGATATGCAGCCAAAATCAGAATCAATGTACATATGACTCCAAAAATGTTGATAGGCTGATGAAATGAAGGAGATCCAGATGGCAGTAAATCTTTTATTACGCAGAGTTATTTCGTGTGAAGTCTATCATTAGAGAGCCTAGTAAAAGATACAAAAATGAATAAAAATAAAAATGCATACAGTGACATAGCATTTCAACTTGTTAGAAACGAGTAGAATAACTAAACGCTAGGAAATATATGCCACTTGTCAGATAAGAAATTAAAATGAACGAGGTCCCTAGACTTACGCACTACCTAAACTAACTTATGCTAAGAACAACACACACACCCATGCCCGAAGACTCGAACCTCCGGCGGGAGGAATCGCGAAATCCGTGGCATGGGTCCCCAAAACGCGCGCCACTCGCGCGGCGGGGATACAGTTCAGAAATTTTTGTTAATTACTTGGAAAATAAATTCTTCGCTACTTACACTAACATTTCAGTGAAGATAAAATTCTATCGTATATATGTTGACGCCATCTTTATGGTCGTCACAGGTGACGACTCTGATGCTCAGGCGCTTTTAAAAGCCTTTAATGCATTACATAAACATATGGATTTTACGATGGTAACATAGGTAGAGGGTGAATTAACTTCCTGGACTTGTCAGTCATTAGAGTTGAACTGAAACTGAAGATTGGTATTTATGCAAGCCGACAGGGCCACTGACTTGATCATTACAAAGGATTCATATAATCCACCGGCAAAAAAGCTGGCAGTTCTTAATACCATGTTTTATTTTTAAGGTGTAGCTATATTAGGCGACATTAAGAAGGTTATTGAGAAGACGACAAATGTGATTACTAAAGTAGGCACAGTAGATGGTTCCACTGAAGCAGAAATAAGAAAAATTTGGAAAGCGGTTTTTAAGAAAGTTCGAAAGGAATCTGGGATTAATGGGGAGGCGGTGATGAAAAACTATATCTCTCTTTCTTACGATAGTGCTTTGTCAGATAAAATTGCTAATGCGTTCCGTAAAGTCAAAGTTTCAGTGGGTTACTGGACATATAATAAATTGGACAAAATACTGCGACACAACTTGGAGCCAGCGATTAATAAGTTTGACACAGCATTGGTCTACAAGAACATTTGTGGCTCGACTGTGAAACGTTAGACTGGAAAGACTGGGAGAGGTTTTGTCGTCAGGTCTCGTGAGCATGGATACGCAAGTAATGGTAGTGCATTAGCAGACTGTCTAAGAGAATTCGAGCATTGATTAAGAAGCAATAATGATGACTTGTCTATCTTGCACTATGGTAGTAATGACAAGATCCTAGATATTTTGGAAGAGATGAAATTTACCTGAGCTCTCAGGAGGACATGAATCTCTTGACAAATAAGCAGGTAGTGAACTGTTGTAAGTGGTTTTCCTATTTCTTCCACAATGTAATAGTGGATAAAAAATGAAGAAAATGACTTTTTTAACTATCTGTTAACCTTCTAATGCTTGTGATATACAGATTATATATAAATTATTGAGAAATTCCGTGTAAGATAGCTTTAGACTTGGTCGCATTCAAAGATATAGTCTATCGTGAGGTCCTCCAGTGGAAGAGTCCTAAGGTTTCCTCTGACAACTGTGGCGTTTCTATTTAAAGAGAAAGTAGAAATTTTCAGGTGCCTCTTTTTACATGTTGACGTTCTCATGATTTTAATGAAAAGTGTCAAAATATAAAAATTGTTTTGATTGGTTTTAGTTCTTAAGCATTTGCCCCGTCATACGATGTAGAGGGCGCACATTTTATGTACTCTGTACTTTCCTTATGGCTCCGCAGGTTATCAGGATTTAAGTGAGTTTGAACGTGGTGTTATAGTCGGCGCACTAGCGATGGGACACAGATCTCCGACGTAGCGATGAAGTGAGGATTTTCCCATACGACCGGTTCACGAGTGTAACGTGAATATCAGGATTAACGTAAAACATCAAACCACCGAAATCGCTGCGGCCGGAGAAAGATCCTGCAAGAATGGTATCAACGGCGACTGAAGAGAATCGTTCAACGTGACAAAAGTGCAACAATTCCGCAAATTGCTGCAAGTTTCAATGCTGGGCCATCAACAAGTGTCAGCGTGCGAACCATTCAACGAAATATCATCGACATGGGCTTTCGGAGCCGAAGGCCGACTCGTGTACCCTTGATGACTGCACTACACAAAGCTTTACTCCTCGTCTGAGTCCGTCAACTCCGACATTGCACTGTTGATGACTGGAAACATGTTGCCTGGTTGGACGTGTCTCGTTTGAAATTGTATCGTGAGGATGGAAGTGTACGAGTATGGAGACAACCTCATGAATCCATGGACCCTGCATGTCAGTAGGGGACTGTTCAAGCTAGTGGAGGTTGTGTAATGGTGTAGGGCGTGTGCAGTTGGAGTGATATAGGGCCCCTGATATGTCTGGGTACGACTCTGACGGTTGACATGTTCTGTATGATTACCTGCATCCTTTCATGTTCACCGTGCATTTTGACAGACTTGGGCCATTCCAGCAGGACAATGCGACACCTCAACGTTCAGAATTACTACAGAGTGGCTCCAGGAACACTCTTCTGAGTTTAAACACGTCCGCTGGCCGCCAAACTCCCCAGATATGAACATTATTGAGCATATCTGGGATGGCTTGCAACGTGCTGTTCAGAAGAGATCTCCGATCCCTCGTAGTCTTAGGGATTTATGGTCATCCCCGCAGGATTTATGGTGTCAATTCCCTGCAGCACTACTTCAGACATTAGTCGAGTGCATGCTACGTCATGTTGCGGCATATAGGGTGTTTGGGGAGAAAGTTTCAATATATATTTTACTCAGTGATAGTATAAGTAATTCTGAACAATAAATGTTATATGAACATAGGTCCGCAAATGCTTCGTTGGGAAGGTATGGTTATTGAAAGGAGCTTTAATTCTGCAGAATTGATGTGCACAACGTGAACGTATATGCAATAAAACTGGGCCGTAACGTGATTGTCTTGCAAACAATGCACGGGTACATGCCAGTCTTATGCGATTCAACCCACCACGTATTTAGGTCATGTGGCTTACTAATACAGTCACCCGTTGTTTGCACAGTTGTACCATGTAAGCCGCATTGTGTAGTGGACCGGCGACGGATCGGTTAGCTGTGTAATGTATGGTGTTAACCGTGTTCGTGCAAGCGCTGCTAACAATGCCACACGACTACAGTAATGAGGAATACGCAGATATGGTGTATGTTTATGGCTTCTGCGACGGTAGTGCTACCGGTGCAAGAGAAGAATACCACAGGCGCTTTCCGACTCGACGATTACCTGATCGCAGGGTGTTTATCAAAGTGTTTATCACATTGCGTGCAACAGGCTCTCTTCCAAGTAGACATTTTTCGTCCGAGGGTACACGTCAACAAGCTTTGCGACAACAGGAAGAAATTATCGCAAGTTTTGAGCGAAGTCCCGGTACAAGCATACGAAGAATGTCCCGACATATGTGTGTCCCACAGACACGTGTATGGGAAACATTACACGCGGAAAACCTGTTTCCATTTCACATACAGCGTGCCCAAAATCTCCACGATGTGACAATGCCCAACGGCTTCAATTCTGTCACTGGGGAATTGATAGTAATCATTTGCTTCCATATAAACTATTTGCTGACGAAGCTCATTTTTCACGACATTGAATAAACAACACACCCAATAATCATCGATGGTCACAGGAAAATACAAACACTTCAGTGGATAGCAATTTCCAAGTTCGTTTTACCATAAATGTTTGGTGCGGCATGATCGGTAAACTTTGATAGTTCCATTTATTGTCAATCAGCGATTGATGGGAGAGAGGAACTTTCATTTTTTGGAAAATTCATTTGTGGAACTATTGGAAAACGTTCCTTTAGCCAAGCGAGCTGGTGCCGGCCGAGGTGGCAGAGCGGTTCTAGGCGCTACAGTCTGGAACCGCGCGACCGCTACGGTTGCAGGTTCGAATCCTGCCTCGGGAATGGATGTGTGTGATGTCCTTAGGTTAGTTAGGTTTAAGTAGTTCTAAGTTCTAGAGGACTGATGTCCTTAGAAGTCCCATAGTGCTCAGAGCCATTTGAACCATTCAAGCGAACTGGAATGTACTTACAACATGACGGTGCCCCTCCACACGTTACCTTACGTGTGAGGGAAGATCTCAATTGCACCTACCCTCATCGCAGGATTGGCCGTGGATTAACTGGTCTCCAAGATCGCCTGACCTTACACCTTTAGATTTCTGTTTATGGGGTTCAATGAAATCAGAGGTGCACAAAGTGAAGGTAAATACACGAGATGAACTCCTTCGTCGCATCATGGACGCTGGTGAATTGATTAGGAACCAACCACAGGCAACTGAAAAAGAACACAAGATGTTATCGCTAGAGCGCAAACGTACATTGACGTTCATGTTCTGTGAACTGTACACCACCTGTACAGTAAGTGTTAAAGCCGTTTGTAAAGGACGTGTTACGTCTTTTTCAACTCAATATATGTAACATGCATGTTGTAATAAATTTATGTACTAAATGCAGAGTAAATAAACATTATGTAAAAATGTGTAACATAACTGAATTTCTCTGTAACATTGTTTTCAAGAAAATCAAGTTACGGTCCAGTTCTATTGCGTATACGATCACGCTGTGCACATCAATGTTGCAGAATTAAAGTTAGTTTCAATACCCATACTTCCCTAAGAAGCATTTGCGGACCTATGTTCATATAACATTTTTTGTTCGGAATTACTTGTACTATCAGTGTGTAAAATATTGACCTTTCTTCCCCAAACACCGTGAATATATATCCACGAAACACTCAGTGCGCCAGTCCTACCCACAATTGGCCAGTACTTTCAGATTATGTTTATGAAGTGAAAATGTATAAAACAGTCTCCGACTTCTTGCTGCAGCAATTCATCGTAAAAACTTAAGCATCGTCTTAGTCAGGAGCAAATGATGGTCATGACTGTTTTTTTATTGTTATTTCAATTCCCCACAGTGGGTGGGCTGGTAGCGAACAAAAGCAACTCTTCAGCCAAAGGTTACAATGACTGCATTTAAAAATGGACAAAACGTATAAAAGGTGGCAAGAACAGATGATTTTGTACAAAATACAATGGTGAACGATAGTGACGATTGTTAATAAAAGCAAGTGACACTAAACGAGGATTTGTAAAACACACATAAATGGAAAATACTGACTGTTTTTATAACTCGTTTAACGACTTTATATTACAGTTAAAATACAGTCAGACTTGAACGTGAATGATGCCACGGTGTAACGATGATGTTCAGTGACACACGATAAAATAGTAATGTTGAGGGTACGGTGATGAGTATGACCATGGGGCCATGTAAAACAACAGGTAGCGACCGGAAGTCAGCAAGGAGGATGTTGGGGAAAGGAGAAAATGGGAGAATGGTGTGAGGTCGAGTGCTGGAGGGGTGGTTTCCATCGTTGAGGACTGGGAGTTGGTTAAAAGTCCGGCGGGAAAGTATGGATAAGTCATGGAGGTGCAAGGAAGGTGAAATATGGGCGTAGTGCCGTAGCAAGACATCTGAACTGGTAATAAGTGGGTATGAAATTGTGTGTTGGAGTTTTGTTTTGCGATTAATATGTCGGATCCGAAAGCACTCTAGGAAGAGGGTGAGGAAGTGGTTGGTACGGGATGCAAGTCGGGGAAGGTAGGCGGATGCATAAGGCGAGGCGGAGTGCATGTCTCTCCTGGATTTCAAGGTACTTACAGAGTTTAGGCTAGGCAGAGATGCAAGCAACGTTAGCCCAAGGTAGGATAGGCAGGATGAGGGATTTATATATGAAGATAATGGTAGAAAGATGTAGATCCCAGGTGAGGCCTGTTAGTAGTTTTAGTAGTTTCAGTCGGTTTCGGATCTGTGTTGGATGGTAAGGAGAGGTGCGTTCTGCGTTCCATGATGGTTTTCTGTCGAGTTAGTCCTAAATATTTTTCTGTGTTAGTCAGAGGAATGAGTTGATTTTAGATGGAGAGTTGGAAATCAGGACGACGGAAACGCCGAGTGGTACGACCAATGATGGTGGCTTGGCTTTCTGCAGATTTACTTCAAGTTATCACGTATTACACCTCTAGACTAGGAGATTGAGGTGACATTGAAAGGAGGCACGGGACAGTTGAAGGGTGTGATGAATGGCCATTTGACGGTGTCGTCAGCATACTGCAGGAGGTATGTTGGGGTGGGCGGTTTGGGAATGTCTGTAGTGTATAGGTTTTAAAGAAGGAATGAGAGGACAGAGCCTTGATGCACACCAAAACAGGGTGAAAGATACTGAAGCAGGCGTGGTTGATTGTGACATACGTATGACGGCGTTGAAGGAAGGGTGCAACAGGCTGACGTAGTTAACTGGGAGTGTGTACGTTTGTTGCTTGAAGAGCAGTCCGGTTGAAGGCTTTTTGGGTATCAAGGGAGACAACTATGGTGGACCTCCGTTTATTCAATTAATGGGACGTTAAGTGGGTAAGATAAAGAAGTTGGTCGTCAACGGAATAGCTGGGACGAAAGCCACATTGGGTATTGTAAATGGGTAGGTGATTTACAAGATGGTGATGGATTCGTTGGGCGGTAATACTTTCAAAAATTTTGCTGAAGAGTGGCGTGAATCTGATAGCTCTGTATGATGAGGTCTGCGAGGTTTCAGGAAGAGGAGGACTTTCAACGTTTTCCACTGCTATGGGTAATAGCCTATGTGCGGGATTGTGTTGTAAAGGATAGCAGGGGTTTCATGATAGGCTCAGCGACATTCATTGAGGCGGCAGTAAGTAACTGTATCGCGACCGGCCGTAGTAATTCGCTTTTTAGCGAGTGTTTGCGTAATGTTTTTAGCTGTTATTGCCGTGTTTAGTCCTGTTCGTCGGGTGCTGTGTAAATATTGGAAATTTGGGGCATGTGTTGGGATAGTTGTGCTGATGCGTTCATACACATAAAGATCCATCATGGAATCAAAGTTTGGATTATGCAAAGTGGTTGACTTGGTGAGAATGTTTGGAAGTAGTCTGTCGTTATGAAGGTTTGTATAGGTGGGAATAGGGTTGTCTCCGGAGATTCTATGGCATGTTTTCCAGTACTTTGCAGAGTTTATACGTGTGTCAAAACTGCTGCTGTTGTGGCCTTATATAGTCCATAGACGACTTCGGATTGGTCGGTAATTACTTAATGCCGTCGCAGACGTATCCGCAGGTGGCACCACAACTCTCGTAGTAGCGTGAACGTTGAGACGAATATCTCTGCCCTGTGGTACATTCTTATTTCTGCATCCTCCTTAATTACGCATTACAGTACTTATGGACGTGGGACAAAACTTTTGTTTCATCGAACAGTACTTTGAGTTTGTTTGTGAGCTATGTGTTCGTCATGACATGTCGGGGCAACTTTATCGTTTCAGGAGGATAATACTCTGTCAACAGTTGCAATGTGTTCTCCATAGGTGAGACCACGTCCAGGCCTAATAAAATATCGTTTGGCCCAACTGTAATCTGTTTAATTTTCTCAATGAACATCCGAGTGTTTTTGATGTGATGTTCACACCGGCCAACTATCGGAATCATCAGCTTAGTTAAACATTTGGCCAGCCTGTAGGTAGAGGAACCAATAGCGCAACATTTGGCCTCAATGGATTACCTTCCTTCTGGACTTCAGGTAATCCATACAGCCTAAGAATTCAAGGAGTTCATGCTCTAAGGTTTTTGATGACATTCTCTGGTGGACCAGAATTTGATACTTGCGAATCAACTCACCAAAACCTATAGGGTACTTCCCATTGGCCTAGAAATCATGAAATTTGGCATGAAGAAAAGTTTCACTGTAAAAGTAAAGGGAAAAGTCTGAAATTGTTACTTTGCAACTATACCGTACACAAAAAATTGTCATTTGTTGTAAGACTATCTGTCTCTCCGTCTGTTAAGACCGCATCTCCGCAGAACGGGTACAAGTAAAAGATTGAAAGTCATGCCGAATACTGAGTTTTATGGACCTTTGGTGGTCTAACAATGCTTGGCTTTCAAGTCAATGCAGTCAAAAAATACGTCCATTTATGCGACTAATTTTGAACTCATTCATTAAAACCGGTAGGATGCTTACTCGTGACGTAGAATGATCAAATTTGGGCAGAAGAAATTTTTCACAGTTCAAGTAAAGGGAAAAATCCGAAAATGGTTAATTTGTTGTTATAACACGAGGAAAGAACCTTTCTTTTGTGATACGGTATCCGACTTCTGTCTTGAAATTAAAACGTTCTCGAACCTCTTGGAATTCGTGCGACAAGTGTCTTGCTAGTTTCAGTGTATATAATAAGCAAAAAGCATTGATATCCACGAATCCCAGAATTCATGAGCTGCGTATATACTTAATCAAGTTTGTACAGGACATCCATTGCGCGAGTCCTACTCGCATCTGGCCAATTTTTTGGGGTTCGGTGCCTCAGTTGGTAAAGACAGGACAGTTACAGGATCACTTTGTGGTCTGGCTTTCTGTGCCACTTTTCAAAACCTGTTTCCTCTGGAACATGTAGACGTATCAAGTTGAAATATATATCACATATTACGGTCTACGGTCCCCTATTGATGTAAAAATGTGAGGAATCTAAGCCTATCTAATGAAAATATAGGTCACTTATGTCGCGTAAGTACTTCTCGCTGACCCGGAATAATGACATTTTCTAAGAAACACGGTATCACAATAAAAGCAATGGATAAATCTGAAAATTGTTACTTTGTAATTACATCAAACGAAAAAATCTTTTTGGTCATTTGTTATACGACAGACTGTCTGTCCGTCTGTTAAGACCCCATTTTCTGAGGAACGATTACACGTATCAGGTTGAAATTTGTGTCAATTAATACGGTCTGTGGTGCCTTGGCGATAAAATAAACGTTAGCTTCTAAAAAAGTCAATACAATCGAAATATACGGCCATTCATGTCACATAATTTGATACTCTCAAACTCACTCTTCAAAAGCTGTGGGATACCTCCCGTTGGCCTAGAAATCATGAAATTTACCAACAAGCAAAGTATTACACTACAAGCAAATTACGGAAAAAAATTGACATTTATTATCTGACTGTCTATTTGTTCGTCTGACTGTTAAAATCTACTTTTCTCAGAAATGGTTAGACATTTCAAGTGGAAATTTATGTCACGTACTAAGGTATATAGACGCTTGGCGCTGTAATAAATATAAGCTCCTATATCAAAGAAAGAAATCGAAAGGCACGGCCATTTATGTCACCTATTTTGATTCTCGTAAACTCACTCATTAAAAACTTGTGAATATTTCCCCTTGACGTAGAAACATGAAATTTGGTAAGAAGAAAGTTTTAACAGTATAAAAAAGAGGAAAAAATCTTAAAATTGTTTATTTGTCATTACATCACATAAAAAATTAGTTCTTTTATCATTTGTTATCCGATTTCAAATTGAAAATAAAACATTGTCCAAAGTATTGGAATCCATTCCATTGATATCCCGCTAGCATCATTGTTGACAATAGGAAAAAATGGTCACGTTTCTCGATTCTCGAAATGGGTGAACTGCCTATATACATAATTAAGTTTTTACGGAACGCTATGTGTCTTTTATTTTTATTTATGCTGCGAGATTTGAAGATCTGTTTTTTTTTGTGGTTGTGGAAGCGTCTGCTATTCCTCAATGTCAATTGTGTTTGTGTGTCTCTGTCTCTGATCAAATAAAATGGCTCTGAGCACTATGGGACTTAACTTCTGAGGTCATCAGTTCCCTAGACCTTAGAACTGCTTAAACCTAACTAACCTAAGGACATCAGACACACATCCATGCCCGAGGCAGGATTCGAACCTGCAACCGTAGCTGTCACGCGATTCCGGACTGTAGCACCTAGAACTGCTCGGCCACCGCGCCGGCACTTCAGCTATCCGAGTACGTAAACAAGAGATGTCCAAATCTGCATTTGTCCCGCTTTCTTCACTCCATTCTTTTCCCAATTTGTTACCCTAATTCCCGCACAGAGTGATACACATTTTTCCCGAGTCTTTGCCTTGCTACGGCATGAAATGCTGTAGCGCACTGCACTACACAAAACTTTCAGAGGTTGTTCAGGGATACCTCATGAGTATTTTGGAGCGAAGAATGTAAGATGGTCTCTGGGGTCTCCATACAGAGTAATAATACGATTACGGTTTATTGAATTTGTTACCCAAACTGCCTTCGCTTCTCTGAGCATGTGGTCACACAACAATGAAAAGGACCGATATGTTCCATTATTAGAACGTACAGTATACCCGATTTCTCGTAGAAGTCTACATGCAGATGCTAAACGATTGTGATGTTATCATTGGGGGAACAGCTCAGAGCAGGCGTCGTTATGCCGCTCTTACACTGCATCCAGTGAAACCATACACATATCGCATATCGGTCAACTCTTCATCAGTAACACTAGTCATACTGCTATGTGTAACTGTTAACGTACGACTAACTCTGCCGAAAAAACAAATCCGAGACAGAACCGAGCCGTGCTGAAACCAATCTTGAGGGTGAAGAGTAAAAGGGACATTACTGTTGTCAACCGCATGCACTGTGAATGAAACAAATTTTTTCAAACACAGCACCTACCGTCGTCATTTCCACTGTTGTGCACTGCTTTCAGTAGAATAACTGGGATAAGAAACCAAACTAAATACAACGAGTCACACGAGACAGTGGGTTGGATGAAGGTGGGAACAGCCGGTATAATTTTTATTAAAAATGGAACTCCTCCAGCTGTACTTGAGATTTTACATTTATTTGGCTACTGGTTTCAACGTTGCGTCAACGCCATCTTCAGGCCCGTACACTTTGATGAAATCAGTTGTTTGTGGCTCAGTACTTGATGTCCGCGGTGAGACCAACACGTGCTACACATGAATAGCGGGCAGTAACTGGTTACTGACTGCCATCCATGTGGAGCTCGTGTTGGACTTCTAGTACCTAGCCACAAACAACTGATTTCATCAAAGTGTACGGGCTTGAAGATGGCGTTGACGCAACGTTGAAACCAGTAGCCAAATAAATGTAAAACCTCAAGTACAGCTGGAGGAGTTTCATTTTAAATAAAAAGTGGGTTTTTAGTACCCATGTAGGTATAAGCTATCCCTGAACAACCTCTGAAAAATTCGACTTATAGCTGCCACTAATAAACTGGCTAACGAAACGAGTTAACCACGTGTTCGGATGTTAATGTAACTTCGTACACGTACACATGTACAAGAAGATGTAAATGTTTAGAATTGTAGTTCTTTGCTACAGGTAGAACGGGCACCAAAGAGGGTTTGTGTTGTCTGTAGTTAGTATTATTATCAGGCCTGGCACGGTACGTAAGGGACGTGAAAGAGTCAGATAGTGAATGATCACTTTGATAGACACGGGAAAGGTGCCTACTCGTTTGAGACAGCGATATCAGCATAACACAGAATTTGAAAGGGGCCTCATTGCTGGTCTCCAATTGGCCGGCTCATAGGATAATGCAATATCCAGATCTTTGTGGCATTCGTATGTGATAGTAGCCAGAAGTTTGAAGACAGTACGTGGGAACGTTAGGGCACTCGTACTCGTCGTCACACTTCTGATCGACGAGGTAGACCACTACGAGGGGGAAGCGCTGTACTGCGCAATAAGCAGATCGTAGCCGCTTTACATTTGAGTTTGCCATTGGAAATGGAAATACCGTGTGGCTAGGGTCTCCCGTCTGGTAGACCGTTCGCCTGGTGCAAGTCTTTCGAGTTGACGCCACTTCGATGGGGATGAAATGATGATGATAGGGATAACACAACACCCAGTCCCTGAGCGGATAAAATCTCCGACCCAGCCGGGAATAGAAACTGGGCCGTTAGGTATGACATTCCGTCTCGCTGACCGCTCAGCTACCAGGAGCAGACTGCTTGCCATTAGGGAACAAGTAATGGTCTCCCTGTGACATTCTGTGTCATCTAGTGCCTTTGGCAGGAGACTGACAGCAGCCGGACTAGGAAATTACTATCACATACGTAGGCTGCCGTTATCAGAAACGGCTGCGTCTGGAGTGAACTGCTGATGAATGATATCGTACTGTGTTTCGTGATGAACCGCAGTTTGGCACTACCCAAGGTGGCCATTATCGACGAGTATGCCGAGAACCTGTGGAGAGATCCCATTCTTCCAATGTTTTGGAGAGGCACAGCTGTGTGACTCCTGGTGTCAAGGTGTGGGGATTCACTGGGTATGAGTTCAGGTAATGCGTGTTAGACACTGAGGGAACTCTAAGAGTACAATCGTACGTCACGGAAATCATGCATGCTCATGTGTTATCTCTCTTGAAGCAGCATCCTGTTGTCATTTTAGTACAGTAGAATGCTCTTCACACATAACATGGCTATCTACGAACTCTGCGTGACGCTGAGGTAATCTTGCGGCCAAAATGATCCCCGGTCTGTCCGTGGTAGCACATACGTAGGACCGGCTCTGACGTCAGATCAGTCCAAGCGCCTGTACCCAGGATATCGGAGACCTGTTTCGGGCCAGCTTGCCTCGGGAGAGGAAATAAGGGCTTTGTGACAGACTTCACAACCGAGTTAGTGCATGCGTACAGACAAGGAGGTGTGCAACGTCATGTTTATAAGTGTATTTTTAGTCACTGAAATAACACCATACCACATCCCACCTTCTAAAGTTTTATCTCGCTTGCTTCTCCCTCAATTTTTTATCAGGCTGTGTATTTAGCAAACAGTTTTAAACCCCCTCACACATGAAGGCGACGATGACGTTTGGTTTGTCGGGCGCTGAACTGCGCGGTCATTAGCGCCCATACCAAGTCCCAACTTTTTCACAGTCCAATTTTTTAAGAAGGCCAATCTAGCCACTGTCACGAATGATGATGAAATCATGACAACAATACCCAACATCCAGTCTCCAGGCACAGAAAATTTCCAACCCGGTTGGGAATCAAATTCGGGCCCCCATGATCCAGAGGCAGCAACGCTAGCCGCTAGACCACGAGCAGCGGACATATATACATGGAGGTGATAAATGATAAGGTGTCTTTCTCACTGTAATAGTATCCGTTAGTTGTTGATACTTTATATTTTTCATTGTTGTTTGATTTTAGTTCTTATTATTTTATGTTTTTCTGATTTTGCCTTTTTTGGTTACGATACCTATATTTCTGGTACATCTATGACTTTCTAAGGATTCTTATACTGTGAGATTCGGAAACACCAATTTATCAGTCAATACATCTGTGAATTCACTATATAATACACTCAAGACATTACAATCACCACTTTCCTTTAAGTCGATAGACGTTAATGGAAAATTAATCTATTTTCAAAACGAAAATGCGCGATGTTTACAAAATTTAAATGTAAAATTGTCCTCCCTCCAATTCTGGGTCAAACCGGCACTACGGATAACATACAAATCTAAAATGAATTCATCTGACACTTCAGAGCTCTTCGCAATTTAATAAGCCAGGTAAAGTCTTGAATGCACCGATTTACTTCCAAATGAGCTAACATTTTCAGTGAAGTGGGATGAGCTGTGGGACATAAGAGCGAGTCCAGTTTCATCTCAGAACACCCATGTGTAGACTGGTAGGAAAGGTATTAATCCCCTCAAAAACAGTAACAGATCTTCGTGTGTAAAATGGGGAAACGTGGCTCCTTATTACTTCGCAGCATATACACAGGGGGTAATTCCACTTTCGGACCTGCAGCCCTTTCCTCCCTACAGCAGTGACTGATTCAATCATCTGATGTCCTGGCATCCTCAAGCAAAACAACTAGCCTATGTCATATGTGGCTGGTGCTGCCTTCTGGGAGCCCTACCTTCAGTAGGCACTCCACTTCTAGTTTTCCCACAAACACTGTATCTAATCTCGTCAGTCTTATGAACCAAGGCTTCCAACCTCATGAATCTCTTGGATGGATGAATGTCCAGTCGATAAATTGTTTCTACAATGTTCACAACCACTACCTGTTCAGTATATGGAAGACACAAGGCCTTGCTACTGTTAGAACTCTATTCATAGAGTAGGCATAGTGTTCTCGTCACCTTGTTCGCGACAATAATGCGTATCAGTCAAACGTTGCATAGCCACAGTAGGTGTTACCTCTTGGTATACGTGTCTATGACAAACTTCATCTGTATCCCGCGATACTACGGTCATATCCATTTGTTGAACTTAACTACGTTTTACTCTCGGGAACAACAGCTACAGCATTTCAGGATCCCGAAGCCAAAAAAATTTTTTCAGCTCACTGAGCGACACCAAATAATAGAAATTTTCACAGTATACAGAATTGTACTGACCGAATACATTTATCTATCTTTAATCATCCGAAAATAGGATGAGGCAACGTTGAAAACTATGTGTCCCACGTGAAAGCATCTACACGAAGACCCGTTGCAACCTTCAAAGTAATGCTTTATGTTTACTATAGTTCAGTTCCCGTGTACCAAAGCTACCGATAACATATCATTTAGTGTTAATTCTCTGTGCTTCCTTTGCCTGGAGACACTCCACTGCGTGATTGTTCTCCCCTTCTTTACATAGGAACTTCAAGTCATGCAGCGATTCTCGTAGTGTACTGCCCTGGCTCCCAACCTCTTCAACTGTGACACAGAAGGCACCTTCTATTCCTCATAAATAACAAACAAATCAATCTCTTCACAGCTAATTGAATCACTACGCTGGTATCACTTACGTCATGTTGTCCCATAGACATTAACGTAACTAGTTCCCCCATTACCCGACACATACATTCCTGGAAATGGAAAAAAGAACACATTGACACCGGTGTGTCAGACCCACCATACTTGCTCCGGACACTGCGAGAGGGCTGTACAAGCAATGATCACACGCACGGCACAGCGGACACACCAGGAACCGCGGTGTTGGCCGTCGAATGGCGCTAGCTGCGCAGCATTTGTGCACCGCCGCCGTCAGTGTCAGCCAGTTTGCCGTGGCATACGGAGCTCCATCGCAGTCTTTAACACTGGTAGCATGCCGCGACAGCGTGGACGTGAACCGTATGTGCAGTTGACGGACTTTGAGCGAGGGCGTATAGTGGGCATGCGGGAGGCCGGGTGGACGTACCGCCGAATTGCTCAACACGTGGAGCGTAAGGTCTCCACAGTACATCGATGTTGTCGCCAGTGGTCGGCGGAAGGTGCACGTGCCCGTCGACCTGGGACCGGACCGCAGCGACGCACGGATGCACGCCAAGACCGTAGGATCCTACGCAGTGCCGTAGGGGACCGCACCGCCACTTCCCAGCAAATTAGGGACACTGTTGCTCCTGGGGTATCGGCGAGGACCATTCGCAACCGTCTCCATGAAGCTGGGCTACGGTCCCGCACACCGTTAGGCCGTCTTCCGCTCACGCCCCAACATCGTGCAGCCCGCCTCGAGTGGTGTCGCGACAGGCGTGAATGGAGGGACGAATGGAGACGTGTCGTCTTCAGCGATGAGAGTCGCTGCTGCCTTGGTGCCAATGATGGTCGTATGCGTGTTTGGCGCCGTGCAGGTGAGCGCCACAATCAGGACTGCATACGACCGAGGCACACAGGGCCAACACCCGGCATCATGGTGTGGGGAGCGATCTCCTACACTGGCCGTACACCACTGGTGATCGTCGAGGGGATACTGAACAGTGCACGGTACATCTAAACCGTCATCGAACCCATCGTTCTACCATTCCTAGACCGGCAAGGGAACTTGCTGTTCCAACAGGACAATGCACGTCCGCATGTATCCCGTGCCACCCAACGTGCTCTAGAAGGTGTACGTCAACTACCCTGGCCAGCAAGATCTCCGGATCTGTCCCCCATTGAGCACGTTTGGGACTGGATGAAGCGTCGTCTCACGCGGTCTGCACGTCCAGCACGAACGCTGGTCCAACTGAGGCGCCAGGTGGAAATGGCATGGCAAGCCGTTCCACAGGACTACATCCAGCATCTCTACGATCGTCTCCATGGGAGAATAGCATCCTGCATTGCTGCGAAAGGTGGATATAAACTGTACTAGTGCCGACATTGTGCATGCTCTGTTGCCTGTGTCTATGTGCCTGTGGTTCTGTCAGTGTGATCATGTGATGTATCTGACCCCAGGAATGTGTCAATAAAGTTTCCCCTTCCTGGGACAATGATTTCGTGGTGTTCTTATTTCAATTTCCAGGAGTGTATGTTGGGCCAGGTCGGACACCATAGCTTCAGAGACCTGTTCACAGATGGCGACTTCATAGGACAATTCATCCCTCAGAAGCCATGGGAACATGTCTTACAGCCATACCTGAAACACCACAGGCGCGCAAAGACAAAAATTAACGCGACTTACTAACACAACAGCTGCATCGCCCTTACAGCACACAACCACGCGCTGCTACCATTTTGTACGGAGGTTTATTACTAACATTGGTTATAAAGTGTAAGTGGTCAAGTGTTGCAAAGATGGAAACATATTTCAGCAGACATACACATTTTAACAACAACGCCCCTTCTACTGTACATAATTGACAGAAATACTTAGCAAACCATTTCAAAAAGACAAATTAGTAAGAGCACAGTAACGATAAGACTGACTCCCATTTAATAATCCTCAACTCAGTGGCGCAAACATCTTTAGCGAATGAAATCCCGATTTCACAAATAGAGTAAAATCATTCTTCTAAGACACATCAAATTACAATCCCTAGCACTGACATTAAACTTGAAAACTATGCTAAACATTATAAATTAGGTTCAAAGTGTAAGTGTACAGCCAGCCGCTGGTGGCCGAGCGGTTCTAGGCGCTTTAGTCTGGAACCGCGCAACCGCTACGGTCGCAGGTTCGAATCCTGCCTCGGGCATGGATGTGTGTGATGTCCTTAGGTTAGTTAGGTTTAAGTACTTCTAAGTTCTAGGGGACTGATGACCTGAGATGTTAAGTCCCATAGTGCTCAGAGCCATTTTGCAAGTGTACAAGCAAGGTGCACAAACCTAACCAACATAACGGCAAACAGCATATCAAATGTAATATTCCACAATGAGAAATTACGACATACCGACACCCCAAATATTTGAATGTGGCTCTCGACAGATCCCACGCATTTCAGATGCACCTAGAACTAGCAGGACAGAAGCTAAAATCGAGGAATAACGTATATGGAAGCTGGAGGACATAATGCAAACGCTTTAGAACTACAGCGCAAGTAGTTGTGTATCCTCTCGCTGAATACTGTTCTCCTGTTTCGAGTAACAGTTGCCGTGTCAACAATGTAGATATCCATCTAAATGACGCGATGACAATCGCGGCAGGAGCACTTGAATGTACACCAATACCATGGGTGTCAGTACTCGCCAGATCTCCAACGAGAACAAGCAGCGACACGTGAATTGATTAACTCAAGAAATACCGAGACTTAGCTAATCATGCCACACTGAACAACTCACGGCGCACCTGGCTAAAATCTAGAGGAGGAATCTACACATACAACGTACGACTCGTCCCAGAAAGTTATGTTCTGAGAAATGAATTGAGAAATAATCAGACGTCCTTCCATCGTCGAAAGAAGTAAGGTAAAACACATCCGGCTGACCAACCCCTGGAGCGAACCAACCAAGAAAAATATGGAACTTCCTCAACCGTATCAAAACTTATCACGCCGTAGCCATAGCAACTCTACACTAGCGGTGAGTTACCAACGATGACAATGCGACTGCGAAACATCGATACAAACAATGGAGCACATTTTGCACGACTGCCCAATAAGATAATTTATGGGTACTGCGGAAGACTTCGTAGACGCAATATTGCAGCAGTAATCTGGCTAGAGTCTGCGGGTATAAAGTTCTGATGGAAAATGGATACCTCAGTTTCTTTCAGCTACTGCTGGTTAAAACAATTTTAATTATTCTTATCATTTTATCTTGATCAACTTCTTTGTATGTACTTATAAAATATGATTCTCTAAGACATAACCTAAATAAATATATGGACATGTGTTTACTAACTTTCTGGAATAAAATGAGGCAGGAGGCTCATACAAAATAGAGAAACCAAAACAGCAGTGAGCAATATAGTATGAAGACTTAAAATACAGACTGCACAAGCTTCAGTCAAATACCAGCGAGACTCCAAGACAAAGGCTGAATAGCAGTACAGAGTTGTTATTAGACACTGTGTGGTGTGATAATTTCGGGGGGAGGGAGGGTGGAGGAGGGGGCGGGTGAGAGGATTGAACACGAGAGTCAATCACCGTCAATGCTCTCCAGGAACAACCTCCAAGACGAAACCGGCCGGCATATCCTTTGTGCATTTGACGGTATTTCTCTGCAGGTTGTCAGCCGCCACCTACAGAGAACAGCCGTGAGCCACCAGTCACCAATAATCTCCCAAGACCTTAGCTGCAAGTTCCAGCTATACTGTCCACGGTCACCGTGGTCTCTTCCTTGTTGACACGGATGGCTTACCAACATTTCTACGGGCGTCCTCCCTGCAAAGTGAGAAAACTGCTTCAGGCTTGGCACCAACTGCCGAGCCTGGCAGGCTTTCGCTTTGACGCGGAATCATCACACACACACACACACACACATACACACACACACACACACGCCGGCAACTGTGCAGTTCTAGGTGCGTCAGTCCGGAACAGCGCGACCGCTACGATCGCAGGTTCGAATCCTGCCTCGGGCATGGATGTGTGTGATGTCCTTGGGTTAGTTAGGTTTAAGTAGTTCTAAGTTCTAGGGGACTGATGACCTCAGATGTTAAGTCCCACAGCGCTCAGAGCCATTTTTGAATATCGAAGTTACAGGCGTCGGCGCCTGTCCCAAGGCCACACCTTCGGCGGCAAACGCGACTTTGTACGCTAACGGGCCGTACACGGAACGTCTCTCGGTGTTGTTCGTTATGCACTCATCGCGACTGATTACCACGATCGCTAGTTGAGAAGATGGAACTAAGTGCTGCGCAAACAGGTCTTGTCTCCAATGAAAGCAATGGTTTGTTGCCTGTATGGATAACGGTTTCTGATACGGGTTTCTGTCCTGAATTTATTTTTCTCCTTGAACCCTCTAAAATCTCCAATATTTAAGGTATGCAGGGTGGAAAATAAATTACAGATGGAAACCCGAACTCAATATCGTCGTCCATAAATGCAACAGAGGACTGCATTCATGCCGCACGGGATTAGCCGAGCGGTCTGAGGACCTGCAGTTATGGACTGTGCGGCAGATCCCGGCGGATGTTCGAGTCCTTCCTCGGGCATGCTTGTGTGTGCTTGTCCTTAGGATAATTTAGGTTAAGTAGTGTGTAAGGTTAGGGACTGATGACCTTCGCAGGTAAGTCCCATAAGATTTCACACACATTTGAACTTTTTTTTTTTTGTTGACTGCATTCATACATGGCCTGTTATTGCAGCAGCTAGCTCCGTCGTCTCCAGTGGGGATATTGGCATTTAGTCGCGATCACTGAATAATATACAACATTTAGAGACCTTCCACCTACGGTCCATCAGCGTAAAAGGTCATGTTTGCTGCCGAAGGTGATGGCCTAACAGCAGTCACCTACACTATAATTTCCACGCTCCCTAAAGTCATTGGATGATATTTCTGGATAAGGGCTACTATCCTCAGTTTGTTCCTCAAGACACCCTCTACGCCGGTGTTAGTCTGTCTAAGGACAGATGATTTGCTATTACTTCTGTGTCACAGGTTATTACTTGTTTAAAGCTATTTTACTATTGTACGTTGGTGGGTAATGATGAGTGAGAAATTTGCCTAATTTGTTTGATAATGTTTTTGTGGTGGCTAGAGGAGTTTTTTGTACATACTATATGTTTTAATAGTTGAAATAGTCACATTGTTACAGTGACCACTGAAGATGCCGCAGAGTGAAGTGAAACATGTATGGTTCAAGTAAGACTTTTATTGGTAATTACTAACATGACATGTTTAACTGTTAGCATGGAAAAGAAAAGGAGAACAGGAAAAATATAAAACAAGGTTAATATTCATAAGTAATAAAAACTGCAATAGTAAAATAATAACGAATAATAATAATTATTATTGAATAATAAATATAATTTATTATTTCCATTAGTGGTATTGTAAACATATGATCACAACTGAGACGGCTCTCAAGCTATACGTGTTACTTGAAGAGAGCAGTACAAGTGGCAAGGAGGAAACAATGTGGGTGGGCCCACAAACGTTCATGAGGAGGAAACTGCCTCTTTGTGTGAAAACTATGCTTAAAAAGTTTTCGATCAGTTTGGCACTAATGACATTTTTGTTGAAAAAATTATAATTATATTGCATAACTAATTTTTACTCTCAACATTAACTGATACCGTAATTAAAATATGTTTCCTTTAAAGACCATGGTGCTACGTAACTGAGACAAATGTTTCTTTTTATACTCATCCTGTTGATACCATTGAAAATGGAAGTAAGTATATCTGAAGTAATTGTGACGTAAATTTGAGTCTGTACAACTGCTTTTGTGTGTCGGTTTGGTATGTACTTTTCATATAAGTTTATTAAATTGTAGCCCCATTTTTGCTTATTATTTAGGACTGTAGTTTGTTTTAGATGTTATGAGTTAATGGAAGCTTCGAGAAGTGGAATTGTGTTCAGGAAAAATGCTAAATTCCTTTCAAATACATCTCACGGAATGATGGAGTGCTTGTAAACTGAATGTCGCAGTTTTTCCAAAGTGAAACCACAACATCAAAAAAATGTATAGTTCACTTTTTCTCAGTTTCACCTTGTATTCGTTGTTTACTACGACAATAGAGGTTAATGTTGAGTAAAAATTTAAAACCATATTCCGCAGTGAAACCACATTCCTAAGACAATCGATTGTTTACTTTTTGCTGATTTCTTCGTGTATTCGTTGGCTTAATATGATAATAAAGGAGAGTTTTTAGAAAAATTTCAAAATTTAGTTTTTGTTTGTACTTTGGGACACAAAAGGCTAATTATCCATTGTGATGGTGAAGAGAAGGGCGAGTTACGCCTGTAGAAGGAGACGTAATCCATTTTTGATGGATGCTCAGCGCAGGGAGTAGGGTACTGTTTGCATTTTACCAGCCACTTAGTTGGGTAAGCCGTTTTACCTATTCAAAACCTCTCTTCCACTTGCTGCGTAAGTTTTGGCGACGAAAATTTCTGCTACTACCAGTATCGAACCAGATATCACTGGGTCAAGGGCCACCTTACGAGCCGACGTTATAAGAACAAGCAGGTAGGGCGGGTGTATATGAAGAAAACACTTCAGTTTAATAAGAGTACCTCCCAGGCCAAAGAAGAGGATAACGTAATTACTGACATGAAGTCATTGAACGTTACGCTACCATTACCTTAACTTTTTCCCTGCAGGTCCAGAGAAGGGGATAACGCAATTACCGACATGAAATTACAGAACATTGGGCTACTGTTACCTTAACTTTACTTTTACATCTTAACAAAAGATTGAGACAGAAATTTCTCTTGGCAGTAGCAAACTCTGACATACGTAAAATCTCCTACAGAGGAAATGTTCTACTTAATTGTTTAAAAATGACAGCTTGGTTATTGCTTCATTTTATAATAATTGTTTTCTATCTCTAAAGTCCATTTCCATCACATTTGACCAGCCCAACTGACATGATTCAATGCAAGGTATAACACGTGTCTTTTAGTAACGATTATCTAGGTTGTGATATTGTCGTGTCTTTTTAAACATTTTTATTTTGATGGTAAGTGATTGCGCAAGGTGGTACCAATCAGTCAAGCTTTGTTATGGCTACTACAGGATGCTCAAGTAAAGTATCTCTTTACTTGGGAACCCGCTATTTGGTGGAAATTGCGAGGATGACAGTTTTAAATGGGAAACAATTTTTTTGCATGATATATAAAAATACCTTGAAGAATCGAAATAAAGAGAAAATTAACAAGAGACCCTCAAATTATTCACATTATATATATGTAAAACTGATTACAACTATACGGAACAATATGTAAGGAAATAAGAAGTGTAGAAACGAGCTCGAGTTGGTGAAAGAAGCAGCCAGCAGCTAGACATCCTCATCGCAAAACGGAGTTGTGGAGAAAGGGTATTCAGAGAGATGGGAAGACCACGGTGGTAAGGCACGTTGCATCGTCAAAGTGTTGGATGGCATCGTGATACAAACTTTATTAATTTTCCCGGCAAGCACGGTGAGGGCTGATACAAGGGCCGTAATTCGCAAAAGCGGGATCACTGCAGTGGAATAAACTTACGTAAACTAATGAAAAAAGGTGAGCCATGGAGAATGGCCAACACCTGTAAGAGCAGACTGTATACTCTAACAAGGTGTGAGAAACATTAAACCAATGACTAACTTACACAGCAACTAACTCGAGATACGAATAACGAAGCGGCTTTGCGGGTGCAGAAGAGTAAGCCCATATTTTTGTATCGAGTCAACTGTCCTAGGAAGAACAGTGCTTGAGAGGTACTATGATAATATTGAACATTACTGCATCCATGTTACATTCCAAACAATTACGCAAAGGTTTTTTATTTTTGTCATCAGTTTACTGACAGGTTTGATGCGGCCCGCCACGGATTCCTTTCCTGTGCTAACCTCTTCATCTCAGAGTAGCACTTGCAACATACGTCCTCAATTATTTGCTTGACGCATTCCAATCTCTGTCTTCCTCTACAGTTTTTGCCCTCTACAGCTCCCTCTAGTACCATGGAAGTCATTCCCTCATGTCTTAGCAGATGTCCTATTATCCTGTCCCTTCTCCTTATCAGTGTTTCCCACATATTCCTTTCCTCTCCGATTCTGCGTATAACCTCCTCATTCTTTACCTTATCAGTCCACCTAATTTTCAACATTCGTCTATAGCACCACATCTCAAATCCTTCGAATCTCTTCTGTTCCGGTTTTACCACAGTCCATGTTTCACTACCATACAATGCTGTACTCCAGACGTACATCCTCAGAAATTTCTTCTTCAAATTAAGGCCGGTATTTGATATTAGTAGACTTCTCTTGGCCAGAAATGCCTTTTCCGCCATAGCGAGTCTGCTTTTGATGTCCTCCTTGCTCCGTCCGTCATTGGTTATTTTACTGCCTAGGTAGCAGAATTCCTTAACTTCACTGACTTCGTGACCATCAATCCTGATGTTAAATTTCTCGCTGTTCTCATTTCTACTACTTCTCATTACCTTCGTCTTTCTCCGATTTACACTCGAACCATACTGTGTACTCATTAGACTGTTCATTCCGTTCAGCAGATCATTTCATTCTTCTTCACTTTCACTCAGGATAGCAATGTCATCAGCGAATCGTATCATTGATATCCTTTCACCTTGTATTTTAATTCCACTGCTGAACCTTTCTTTTATTTCCATCATTGCTTCCTCGATGTACAGATTGAAGAGTAGGGGCGAAAGGCTACAGCCTTGTCTTACACCCTTCTTAATACGAGCACTTCGTTCTTGATCGTCCACTCTTGTTATTCCCTCTTGGTTGCTGTACATATTGTATATGACCCATCTCTCCCTATAGCTTACCCCTACTTTTTTCAGAATCTCGAACAGCTTGCACCATTTTATATTGTCGAACGCTTGTTCCAGGTCGATAAATCCTATGAAAGTGTCTTGATTTTTCTTTAGCCTTGCTACCATTATTAGCCGTAACGTCAGAATTGCCTCTCTCGTCCCTTTACTTTTCCAAAAGACAAACTGATCGTCACCTAGCGCATTCTCAGTTTTCTTTTCCATTATTCTGTATATTATTCTGGCAAGCAGCTTCGATGCATGAGCTGTTAAGCTGATTGTGCGATAATTCTCGCACTTGTCAGCTCTTGCCGTCTTTGGAATTGTGTGGATGATGCTTTTCCGAAAGTCAGATGGTATGTCGCCAGACTCATATATTCTACACACCAACGTGAATAGTCGTTTTGTTGCCACTTCCCCCAATGATTTTAGAAATTCTGATGGAATGTTATCCATCCCTTCTGCCTTATTTGACCGTAAGTCCTCCAAAGCTCTTTTAAATTCCGATTCTAATACTGGATCCCCTACCTCTTCTAAATCGACTCCTGTTTCTTCTTCTATAACATCAGACAAATCTTCACCCTCATAGAGGCTTTCAATGTATTCTTTCCACCTATCTGCTCTCTCCTCTGCATTTAACAGTGGAATTCCCGTAGCACTCTTAATGTTACCACCGTTGCTTTTAATGTCACCAAAGGTTGTTTTGACTTTCCTGTATGCTGAGTCTGTCCTTCCGACAATCATATCTTTTTCGATGTCTTCACATTTTTCCTGCAGCCATTTCATCTTAGCTTCCCTGCACTTCCTATTTATTTCATTCCTCAGCGACTTGTATTTCTGTATTCCTGATTTTCCCGGAACATGTTTGTACTTCCTCCTTTCATCAATCAACTAAAGTATTTCTTCTGCTACCCATGGTTTCTTCGCAGCTACCTTCTTTGTACCTATGTTTTCCTTCCCAACTTCTGTGATCGCCCTTTTTAGAGATGTCCATTCCTCTTCAACTGTACTGCCTACTGCGCTATTCCTTATTGCTGTATCTATAGCGTTAGAGAACTTCAAACGTATCTCGTCATTCCTTAGTACTTCCGTATCCCACTTCTTTGCCTATTGATTCTTCTTGAGTAATGTCTTAAACTTCAGCCTACTCTTCATCACTACTATATTGTGATCTGAGTCTATATCTGCTGCTGGGTACGCCTTACAATCCAGTATCTGATTTCGGAATCTCTGTCTGACCATGACGTAATCTAATTGAAATCTTCCCGTATCTCCTGGCCTTTTCCAAGTATACCTCCTCCTCTTGTGATTCTTGAACAGGGTATTCGCTATTACTAGCTGAAACTTGTTACAGAACTCAATTAGTCTTTCTCCTCTTTCATTCCTTGTCCCAAGCCCATATTCTCCTGTAACCTTTTCTTCTACTCCTTCCCCTACAACTGCATTCCAGTCGCCCATGACTATTAGATTTTCGTCCCCCTTTACATACTGCATTACCCTTTCAATATCCTCATACACTTTCTCTATCTGTTCATCTTCAGCTTGCGACGTCGGCATGTATACCTGAAGCTACCCATTCTTCTTCTACTGTACTTCTTTCCCCCATTCCTGTCAATGTTACCCTTATGCTCTCCCTGAAACTCTGTACAACCTCTGGTTTAGTTAGTTTATCCAGGTCCCATCTCCTTAAATTCCCACCTTCAGTTTTAATCTACAGTTCAAAACCAATAGATTGTGGTCAGAGTCAACATCTGACCCTGGAAATGTCTTACAGTTTAAAACCTGGTTCCTAAATCTCTGTCTTACCATTATATAATCTATCTGATACCTTTTAGTATCTCCAGGGTTCTTCCATGTATACAACTTTCTTTCATGATTCTTGAACCAAGTGTTAGCTATGATTAAGTTATGCTCTGTGCAAAACTCTACCAGGTGGCTTCCTCTTTCATTTCTTAGCCCCAATCCATATTCACCTACTACATTTCCTTCTCTTCCTTTTCCTACTCTCGAATTCCAGTCGCCCATGACTATTAAATTTTCGTCTCCCTTCACTAGCTGAATAATTTCTTTTATATCATCATACGTTTCATCAATTTCTTCAACATCTGCGCAGCTAGTTGGCATGTAAACTTGTACTACTGTAGTAGGCGTGGGCTTCGTGTCTATCTTGGCCACAATAATGCGTTCACTATGCTGTTTGTGGTAGCTTACCCGCACTCCTATTTTTTTATTCATTATTAAAC
Organism: Schistocerca serialis cubense; assembly: GCF_023864345.2. Classification (NCBI taxonomy): domain Eukaryota; kingdom Metazoa; phylum Arthropoda; class Insecta; order Orthoptera; family Acrididae; genus Schistocerca; species Schistocerca serialis. Next base: position 377,362,759 of record NC_064644.1, on the reverse strand, counting down.
CTACTCCTGCATTACCCCTATTTGATTTTGTATTTATAACGCTGTATTCATCTGACGAAAAGTCTTGTTCCTCCTGCCACCGAACTTCACTAATTCCCACTATATCTAACTTTAACCTATCCATTCCCCTTTTTAAATTTTCTAATCTACCTGCCCGATTAAGGGATCTGACATTCCACGCTCCGATCCGTAGAACGCCAGTTTTCTTTCTCCTGATAACGACATCGTCTTGAGTAGTCCCCGCCCGGAGATCCGAATGGGGGACTACACTCCTGGAAATGGAAAAAGGAACACATTGACACCGGTGTGTCAGACCCACCATACTTGCTCCGGACACTGCGAGAGGGCTGTACAAGCAATGATCACACGCACGGCACAGCGGACACACCAGGAACCGCGGTGTTGGCCGTCGAATGGCGCTAGCTGCGCAGCATTTGTGCACCGCCGCCGTCAGTGCCAGCCAGTTTGCCGTGGCATACGGAGCTCCATCGCAGTCTTTAACACTGGTAGCATGCCGCGACAGCGTGGACGTGAACCGTATGTGCAGTTGACGGACTTTGAGCGAGGGCGTATAGTGGGCATGCGGGAGGCCGGGTGGACTTACCGCCGAATTGCTCAACACGTGGGGCGTGAGGTCTCCACAGTACATCGATGTTGTCGCCAGTGGTCGGCGGAAGGTGCACGTGCCCGTCGACCTGGGACCGGACCGCAGCGACGCACGGATGCACGCCAAGACCGTAGGATCCTACGCAGTGCCGTAGGGGACCGCACCGCCACTTCCCAGCAAATTAGGGACACTGTTGCTCCTGGGGTATCGGCGAGGACCATTCGCAACCGTCTCCATGAAGCTGGGCTACGGTCCCGCACACCGTTAGGCCGTCTTCCGCTCACGCCCCAACATCATGCAGCCCGCCTCCAGTGGTGTCGCGACAGGCGTGAGTGGAGGGACGAATGGAGACGTGTCGTCTTCAGCGATGAGATTCGCTTCTGCCTTGGTGCCAATGATGGTCGTATGCGTGTTTGGCGCCGTGCAGGTGAGCGCCACAATCAGGACTGCATATGACGGAGGCACACAGGGCCAACGCCCGGCATCATGGTGTGGGGAGCGATCTCCTACACTGGCCGTACACCACTGGTGATCGTCGAGGGGACACTGAATAGTGCACGGTACATCCAAACCGTCATCGAACCCATCGTTCTACCATTCCTAGACCGGCAAGGGAACTTGCTGTTCCAACAGGACAATGCACGTCCGCATGTATCCCGTGCCACCCAACGTGCTCTAGAAGGTGTAAGTCAACTACCCTGGCCAGCAAGATCTCCGGATCTGTCCCCCATTGAGCATGTTTGGGACTGGATGAAGCGTCGTCTCACGCGGTCTGCACGTCCAGCACGAACGCTGGTCCAACTGAGGCGCCAGGTGGAAATGGCATGGCAAGCCGTTCCACAGGACTACATCCAGCATCTCTACGATCGTCTCCATGGGAGAATAGCAGCCTGCATTGCTGCGAAAGGTGGCTATACAGTGTACTAGTGCCGACATTGTGCATGCTCTGTTGCCTGTGTCTATATGCCTGTGGTTCTGTCAGTGTGATCATGTGATGTATCTGACCCCAGGAATGTGTCAATAAAGTTTCCCCTTCCTGGGACAATGAATTCACGGTGTTCTTATTTCAATTTCCAGGAGTGTATTTTACCTCCGGAATATTTTACCCAAGAGGACGCCATCATCATTTAACCATACAGTAAAGCTGCATGCCCTTAGGAAAAGTTACAGCTGTAGTTTCCCCTTGCTTTCGACCGTTCGCAGTACCAGAACAGCAAGGCCATTTTGATTAGTGTTACAAGGCCAGATCAGTCAATCATCCAGACTGTTGCCCATGCAACTACTGAAAAGGCTGCTGCCCCTGTTCAGGAACCACACGTTTGTCTGGCCTCTCAACAGGTACCCCTCCATTGTGGTTGCACCTACAGTACGGCTATCTCTGTCGTTGAAGCACGCAAGCCTCCCCATCAACGGCAAGGTCCATGGTTCAATGGGGGGGGGGGGGGATTAACATACATACATTTCTGTAAAATTGCATAAAGATAATATGTGTATAAAATCAGTTCCATTGTAAAAGAAACACTCGCTCTACCTTTGTTAAATATGTAGCACTTTCGAGCACTTTTATTCACTTCACTATTGGGCTTGAGGCATTCGTAGCACATCCGTGTTTGGTACTAGGTGTGAGGGGGAGGAGGGGGGGGGGAACATGTTGTGCAGCTTTTAGTTACTGTAGATTGTCCCTCTGTCACGCCGATCTACACCTTGCCTTTGACCTATCCCTTACTATTTGGCAACAGCTCAACAGGACCTGCCCTGCCTCGTATTTACAGCCACGACATGGCAGCACGCATTTCCGCTTCAGGCGAATGTCGACCTCCAGGGCATGATGAACTCACCCCAACTGTCACCGCGTCATCGCCTCTTGCCATGTCATGAGTACCTGGACCCACCTGGCTGACATCTCATAGCAGTGTGGCCTTATGAGCAAGCGTTGCACTGACAGTCCACTACTCACGACGACACACACTCGGTAGCGACATTCTTCTTTCTTCCCCTTGTAGTCCCACCATGCCCGACTCTGGTGGTGAATCTGACATGTTTCTTGATTCTGTACTACAGACATTGAGGGTGTGGTGGTGTTGCTGACACGTCAGAGCCGGTGCCACGCCCCTTGTGTGTGCCTGTCGTTCTTCTCTCATCCATCCTGTTGCATCGTAACGTATGACCTAGGGTAAGCCATGCTCGCCTCTTGCGGGTGTTGCAGTCATCAATTTAGTATGTGGCAAAGGCTGCAAAGCTGGCAGTGCGTCGCCTTACAAGTCGTCTGTACGGACTGCCAGTGAACGTTTGATATTTCTGCGCAGCTCCCTCAGTGTTGGGGGGGGGGGGGGGGGATGGGGGTTGTCGCCTGTGAGTGTGAGCGCTCGGCAGGTGTGTCACTACGTCTCACCTCTGTGTTGCTTGTGCTGCTCTCGACCTCCTGGAGTGGCCGCCGATTCCGCTGGGTGGTGGGGAGGGCCCACGTTATCGCCTCCAGCTGATGCAGATAGCGTTCGTCAGTCCGGGAATTCCAGATGCAGCCCCATCACCAACGACTAACAGTCTTCGCCTGCAGGCTCTACTTTCTCCAGCTGCGAGCTGCTTCTTGATGGGAATCTGTGCTCAGGAGAACACTGTTCTCAGTACACCCTTCATAATAATTTTCTAACATTTACCTCTTCGCAATGATTCTTCGTATTGTGCCTTATGGATGTTAACTTTCAAGTTATATTTACCATGGCCTGTGATTCAGCCGACTATTACCTAAGCAAACACTCAATCACTAACTTACAATAGTCTTATTTCTTAATGATTCCCTCAATAGCCTTATAAAAGGAATTTCTTTTTACAAAACTTAAAGTATTTACTTAATAGTAAATAAGAAGTAAATTGAACTTTAATTCCATGAGTCGTTTATCGATGCTTTATGTATCCTATCAACACTACTTAGGAAGCTAGAATATCGAGTATGAAAGGAACCCACTCATATCTTCATACTCTCGTGTCATTCACGCCTCAAATTTCACATTCTTTTACACATATATGTAACACCCACAGGCAATCTTGACTAACTACGCAGAAAGCATCCCTGGTGACGTCACATTTTCCGCATGCATGACTACTCATTTCAAACTACTTTCACACGTAATACATAGAAAATGTACTATAATTTTTACCGTGCATATTAAATAATTACAGAATACGTCAACGCTACAATAGCAAATACAAACACAGAACTACTATTACCCCAAGTACACTCTTCAATGTCTATCATGCATTCTACAACCTTCGTTTATATGGTGATTTACTACTCTGGCTTCCTTATTTTTGTTTTTCCTTTCCGTGGCCCTGGCACGCTTCATGTGGCGTCTTGCTTCGTTCGTCTTCGGGCTGATGAAGACTAATTTGCTGCTACAGGAATTCTCTCCACAAAATATGTTATCTTTTCTTCTACAATTAAATCTTCTTGGTAAACCTTGTTCTTACCCTTTTACTCTATCACAGACGACTTACATTACCTTGTTGACATTACACAACGTAATACTAAGGACACAAAAACTATGAGCTATATTTAATATACAACGTAACGCTCTGATCTATATTATATAAATTGTTTATTGACACTGTTTGCTATTCTATGAAGGGCTTCGCGTTGGACACGTGATGCAGCCCTCTCAATTTCTTTGTCGATAGAGTCTGAACTTCGATAGCGTTGGGGTGAGGGATACGGCACACACTTAAGGTCCACTACAAAGGCTAAGCAATTTTTTGCAGATCTTTTTCCCCTTGTTTGGTAGCTTGTGTGACACACACACTTTTTTTCCAATATAGAAGTCGATCGCACTTGCTGTTTTTCAAAGCTATATCTATGATCTCCTTGTGTCGGAGTTGTCTTCGCTTTGGCCGTGGAAACACTTTTTTGATTCGGTTCGGAAGCTTCTTAGTTTTCAATGCTAATAAGGGTGGCAACATCGTTGACGCATTCGGCAACTCGTTCAAAATTTCTTAGAATGCCTTTATATGCACGTTCCACGTACTGTGCTTGCGCTAACAGTATAGCCTACACAGCCGCCCTAACTCTTTCATGATGCGTTCTGCGGGGTTAGACGATGGGTGGAACAATGAGATAAAGTTCGTCTTCATTTTTGTCCGCTTTAACATCTGCAATGAATGTAGAGCCTGGAATGCGGTCCGTTGTCCGAGTTTACCCGTAAGACCTGCCCGACGTCCCGCACAAAATCGTTTACAAATGCCACCGCCACCGTTTTCCCCGTTGCATTCCTCAGCCGAGGGAAGCATACAAATTTTGATGTTAGCTCTAGAGCTACGAGAACGTACGCGTAGCCAGACTTTGGCCGAGTTATTGGTCTGAACAAGTCCATCGCAGTGACTTCTTCCAACCTGTTTGGAATTGTCAGGTACATCGGAGCGGTGAAAGACGTGGTGTGTGGCTTAGTCCTTTGACAAGGCTTACACACTCTGATCACCCGCTGTATTCTTTGTAGCATATTATTAAAATACTACGCCTCGCGTGGTTTCTGAAAGCTCTTTCGCTCCCCGAAGTGTCCATATCTTAGGTGGATATACCACACTACATTGTTGATCATTTCCTCATCTATTACAATTAGCCATCGCAGATCTTCTATGCTCCGTTTCTGGAGAAGAATCCTGTTTTCTACCCTATAATATTGCCAAATGGCAGCTTGATTTCTGTCCCTCCACTTTTCCTTCACTTCTTTGAGTACGGGGTCCTTGTCTTGTTCACGCCCGGCATTCTTTAGTGACATTGTCACAAAGTTTTCGAAGGCAACATTTTTCAGGTACAAAATGCTGAAATTGTTTTTGCCCAGGTGACCGTCTACTGTGTGTCTTAGGCCTATCGGAGCGCGAGAGAGAGCGTCTGCAATCAGGTTGTTTTCCCCCGGTATATACTCGATTGCAATGTTGTATTCTTGTAAGTAAAGAGCTCAGCGAGATAACCTGCCGTCTGCGAGCTTTGCAGACATCAGGAATTGTAGTGCCTGATGGTCGGTAAATACCTTCGTGTTCCTTCTGTAAAATAAGTGTCTAAATTTACTGAACGCCCAGACGACTGCCAGCCCCTAGAGTACCGTGACCGAGTAGCTTCTTTCTGCTCGCGAATAAATGGGCTTCCAGGCGACGTATCGTTAGCGTCTCCTCCTTGAAACAGTTTATACTGTTATAATTGCTGATTGATCGACTAAATCAAGTTATTCATTATTAGGTTCCCCGGGCTCTGTTCCTCAGACAGTTTCATATTAAGTTAGATTAGTTTTGATTTTATTATCTTTAATTATTTTAATTGGTAGTTTTAACATGTTTGATTTTATAAACTACCAAACACGTAGTTTAAGTAGTGGGAAAGGGCCAAAATAAGCGGCTGTCAGTTACACTCGAACATACAACCTTTTATTTGATCAAACATTACAAGAGCCAACAAAAAAATTAAATAAAACACAGCATCAGTTTTGGAACTTAATTGGCGGCTGAATGCACCAATCTGTCCGTCATGAGACAGAAATCGCGACTCAAGGCTGGATGTGCGAGAATAGGTGCATTTACTATTGCCTCCTTCAACCTTTCGAATTCGCCCTGTGCTTGTGCGCCCCAATACCAAATCGTATTCTGTCCTGTCAGCGCGCAGAGACGTGGTGTGGCCAGTACGCATAAGTTCACAAATTTCTTGAAAAAATTTGCGACCCCTAAGAATCCTCTTTGTTGCCTCTTCATTGTTGGTCTTGGAAATTCAGAAATGGCTTTGATTCTCTCGGGGTCGGGTTGTATCCCGTCCACCGAAACTATGTGACCTAGGAACTTTATTCTCTTAGGCCCACGTTGCGATTTCTAAAGGTTCACTGTTATACCGGCTCGTTCAAAAGCGTTTGATAAACGGTTCAACACTTCATTGTGTTCTTCTCAGGATTTCTCTGCTATTAGCAAGCCGTCAATGTATAATGTAATTTCTCACGTACGTCCTCAGGAAGGATGCTGTTCAGGCCTCGTATGAACGCTGCCGCCGAAACATTTACTCCGAACGGAAGCCATTTAAATTGGTAGCAGTTACCATAACACAAAAATACGGTTTACTGCCTACACTCTGGATGCAAGACGATTTGCCAGCAACTGGATTTCGAAACTTCCTGACAGATTAAAGCTGTGTGCCGGACCGAGACTCGAACTCGGGACCTTTGCCTTTCGCGGGCAAGTGCTCTACCGACTGAGCTCCCCAAGCACGACTCACGCCCCGTTCTCACAGCTTTACTTCTGCCAGTACCTCGTCTCCTACCTTCCAAACTTTACAGAAGCTCTACTGAGAACCTTGCGGAACTAGCACTCCTGAAAGAAAGGATATTGCGGAGACATGGCTTAGCCACAGCCTGGGGGATGTTTCCAGAATGAGATTTTCACTCTGCAGCGGAGTGTGCGCTGATATGAAACTTCCTGACAGATTAAAACTGTTTTAATGAAAGGCAAAGATCCCGCGTTCGAGTCTCGGTCTGGCACACAGTTTCAATCTGCCAGGAAGTTTCATATCAGCGCACACTCCACTGCAGAGTGAAAATCTCAACTGGCTTTGAGTTCAATAGAGGTTTATACCTTCATTCCATGGAAACGTTGCAGTAATTCTTCCCTGCTCTCCGATCTGTCTGTTTCTGCTTGATTAATTGTTTTGATTTGCCGAGAATCCAGCACCAATCTCACCGATTTATCCTTTTTCGGTACTACTAAAAGTGGTGAGTAATACGAAATCACTACGTCCTGCTCGATCGGAAAATTTTTTTGTGTTCCCGTACTTGGAACTTGTACTAAAAACCGAGTGCGTCCGAAAATATTCTTGCGTGGTTCCTTATGAAACTTCTTAATAATGATTTTACTTACTTAGACTGAAATAAATGAGAAGGCGAATCTTCTGAAAATGATTTTACTTAAACTGATGAATGCTTACTCAGTGTTCTTAAACTTCTGAGTGAAATTAACATACTGAACCTACTTTCTCTTTGCTATTCTTTACCTTTTCAACACTGACCCACAATATTCTAGCTTAACGCAATCTGACTGCTCAAAAATGATAACCTGGCTTCAAATAATTAACACAAATGAATGCCCCTGAATTAGTTGAAAACGTAACAATAACCTATGAATTTCATGTGTCACTTACTTCACAGAAATCTACATTACACAAACAATAGCAATGCCGCAAGCACCAATACTGCCAGTTAAATAAAAGATTCTAACTACTGAAGGCTCTGAGTATTGACAGGCATGTGGTTAGCAAAGGAAAGATTTTGTTGCAGAACGAACAATGTATGTACCTTAAGAATGTGACAACCAGTTCAAATATTATATAATCACCAGTAGTAAATCTCAATGATGGATATACATTCAGACCGTCCACTCTCGCTAATACTGCAAACCTCCAACACTGCTAATTATTAACCTCTAACCTCCATTACTGCTAACTACTCACTCCCAACTTCCATCACTGCTGGCTGTTTCCTCCAGCTTCGATCACCGCTGACTGTTAACTTCCAGCTGCCAGTGCGACCAGCCACAGATTCTCTTACAGAGTGCGCACAGCACTGTCAGAGTTATTCATGCTGAGCGCTGCATAGCGCTGCCAACATACAGACACATAGACAGGCTACTTACATAACACCCCTGCTTCTCCCAAAAAATGTTACAAAGTCTTTTGGGCAGTGGCCAAGACTAATTTGTTAATTTTTTTCATATTAACAATATCAAATAGATCAAATGCACTCAATTAATAATATACTGTTGGTCAAAAGCAAAAATTGTCCTCACAGTCGCTAAAGACAGTCCTAGTCATTCATCAGTAGAGTAATCTGTGACAGTTTTATGTACGAAGTCTGAGCAGTAAATGAAAATGGACACTTAATTAGTGGACCTCCATGCAGTCTTGAAGAAGTAGAGCTTTCCTCCCAACGGAAACACAGTACTGACTCTTGACATGAAGACTGGTAGTGGGCCACAACAGAGCACATCCACAGCAGAGTCAGTCGAAATCTTGAAAAATATTGGAAGGTAGGTCACCAGAGAGCAGACCCACAGTATGCTTCGTAGAAGTTATGGTAGTAATGGCTCACCAAAAGTGAAGACCCACTGTAATCCTTGTGTAAGTTATGGTAGTAGTGTGCCATCAAAGGTGGAAACCCACTGTAGTCCCTGTAGATATGGCCAGCAGCCGTCCACTGCGATTGTACGAGTGCTAAACCACAATTGATGAGTCTTGGTGACAATGTAGCAAGTCCATGAACCACAACTTGTGCACACACAAACTTTTTGAAATATCCTTAGAACCAGCAATGCTGTTACCATTCCCTTGCTAAATTATCAACACGTGTGCAAGCACTAACACAGTCATATACCCCCTGACATTTTATATATATAGTATGACCAACAGAAATGTGTGCAGTAAAATGAATCCCTTGTATTTACTTAACTTGAAGAACTTGTATCTATACAACTTACAGTTTTACAGCATAAGAATACAACATTACGATCAAGAACATGATAATACGGATAACACTTTTAGTAATACAGGCTTTACAAAAGTATAGAAATAGGCATTTACATGAGTATTACACGTCTTGTGACATAAGTAAATAAATGAAAAAATCATAATATCCTTTGAAACACATGAGCAGTAAAGGAAAACAGAACAGAATAAATGTCTGAATATCTTTCCAAAGTAAAGAATATGGTACAAAACACAATTAGATTTGAGGATAACAGTATTCCTCATCACAGTGAATGCAGCTAAGTATTAGAAGGAAAAAACTTCTACCAAAATTATCTTATCAGGTAAACACACAAGGGCACACAAACACATAGCGGAATAACATAAAGGAAATGACAGGGTCTGTTTTCAGTGTAACATTTAGTACTGCCATACTTGTGGCCCTTCATTTCCAACCGAAAATTTTATTTTATTCTCGGATATCTCCATTAGTTCAACATTGTTCCCAAAAAAAGTCCTGTCTAAGCATGCTTTCTGGAATTATACTTTCACATATTTCTTACCCATCGTTTATTTCCAAGAAAATCTTACCTAAACCTGATATCATTGTACCCTACATATCTGTAAATTTTTTTCTCAAAATAATTGTTTGTCATTGTACAATAAACTTTGGCCAAACCTTTTTCTTACAGATTTTCAATGTATTTCTTCTCAACTTATCACAACATATTTTCTTACATAGCATACCCCCTCTTAAAGTCTACTGAGCTCAGATATATAAACTAGAGAATGAGGCAATGCAGTAGCACAAACATTAACACAAAAAAGAACAACAGAAAAATGCAAAGTGGCAAAGTAAGCAGCAGCATATTTAAATTAGCATAGTAAATCCATCATTACAATTAATATAAGGCAATATGCAGCAAACAAGAAAAATAAATCATTGGTATAACTGACTTAATACAGTAATACAATGTAAAACTCAGTAGAACAATGCCTGACAAATAGCAGCAGCAAATGCAATAACTTACACCTAAACATGAGAAAGCACAAGCAGAAAAAATATTACAGTAAAGGCAGCGATGCAGATAAGATAAATGTCTATTCACATCATAATGTATATGTCACATCTTAATACAATGGTAGTGCACTACACAAACTTATTCTAGCAAAAAATTAGCAAGTCCTTGAAAAGAAAATTATGTATGCAATTCCTGTTACTAGTCCCTTCTCCTGCTTATGCCTCTTTCCTCTCCTAGTGCTCCTTTTTAATAATATGGATCATAGAATTGTTATTTAATGGATCTGTAGATAGAAAGTGTTTACATTAGCATATGTATTAAATTTTATTCTATAAAACCAACTCTGCAGCGCAGCTAAACACTACATATCAAATAAAATAAGCAAATATGTACAAAGGAAAGCATAAAAACATCATTCACCAGTCATATGGCATTTCATAAGTCAGTAAAAATTCTTTGAACTCTAGCAGAAAGACAATTGTCATAATCAGGTGTGTAGATGTATAAATATTTCTCATCAGTTCATAAGCATTTCAGGAAGTAGCACAAAGTGTGAACTCCAATGTATAATCGTATGTTTCCAAGTAACAGTATGTCGTGTGTTTGGTGCGTTCCTTAAAGAAATGTCAACAGCAAGGTCAATGGCTTCTCTTTCTGCAGCTATGCTAGCGCTTGTGCAAGTGCAGCAAATTTCAAAGTAGCTGAAGCAGCACGGGGAAGTTTAAAGTCCACGTAACAATAGGTATATTTCAAAGCGGTTAGCGCACAGCTCAACACAGCATTACGTCAAGGTCACATTTACTCTTTACCAATATATTTACAACAGTTTTTCCTTCAAGAACAGTTTCATACCAGTAAAAAATTTCACAGGTCAAATATTACAGTAGGAGTGTGTAGAAACGAAATCTACCAATAACAGTGACCAAAAATTTCCATCAGCATTGTGGTACTCACATTCACATATATACACACTTTGCGTAACTCTTAAAGTACAGTACTTGGTTTCCAACAATTTTTTTCACAAACCAGAATCCCTAACCACTACTCATTATTCATTGCCTCCTTACAGATACATATTCGTCGATACTTGTTCAACATTTCATCATACTAAACACATAGCATTAACGTATTCCTCATAGAGCATCATCTTATTGATCATAAACATGTCTCACCATCATAATATATATGTCTTCATCGTAATAATATCATCATAACACATCAATCAAATCTCAAAATCGTCGTAGCTTCCTTCAATAATCTCAAAACCTTAAAAAAATTTCTCTCTGCTCTTTCCAATAGTTTCATCTACCTCAAACGTACTTCAAAAATCATGATTCCATACAAAATACATCTCTCAAAGCTCTCACTGTATCACAATGGTTGCAAAACTACATGAACAGTTCCCAAAACGCAGATAAAGTACAATTTCATAAGTGTGAAGTAATCCAACTGTGTAGTTACCTAGACATATGTCCTTGAAGTAGTGAAAAGAAATATTTCTCTCTCTCAGTTACATGATTAGATAGCTGTGTAGTTCTCTGTTACAGAAATATGGTACTGATGTATAAAATTGTATAAGCAAATACCATAATAGCAAGGGCTCCTTGCGATTGCCACATGCATGGTACACAAAGTAGGCGTACCCCCATGAGGGCTAATGTAATTATACCCTCAAATGTTACAGATTAAAACTGCGGAATGGAATGTAACGCCGAAGACCTTCTCTGTGTCATTGTAGTTCAAAAATATTTCCTAAAAATATACCAAGTACAAAAGGTGATTACTCAAATGCGTGTCATGTAGTGCAAAACTGCTGTTCTTGCTGTAAGATAGTTTCTGTCATTGGCTAGCGGAAAAATGTACCAAGTGTCGTAGTTATAATCGTCCATAAGCAAAGTTCTCCAGAAGTCAGTTAACTTACCTTGTCATATACAAAAGGAAAGAGCTATGCGTATAAACGTCATAGTTATTACGTGCATTGGCATGACCTTAAAAGTACTAAGCTGTAATGTATTCTTGTGTTATGAAAAATACCTGTCTCACTGTAGCCATGGCACAAATTTTATTACCAAAACATGTTTTACTTTTCAGAAGAACGCAGAAAAACTGACGAGACATAAAACAGATACAGCGCAAAAGCAATAATGAAGACTTTGTCACTCCTAAGTAGCGTTGTAGTGTAGCCGTGTAGCTGTTAAACAAACCAAATACCGCGCCATCTGTAATCTCTCAGAAAGTACTTTAAATAAGGTGAAAATTTATGGCAATGACTAATTCAGAAAGCAAATTGTCTCTCAATAAACGGTTTTACACGAGGAATGTGGTGTTGTAGTTTACTTTTCTTAGTACGCATAGTTTCAACTTCAACGCAATTATCATGCTGTGTACGTCAGACCTAATATGGTCCATTGTAAACCAGAAAGAATTTATGACTCAAATCTTTCTTCTTATGTGACAATCAATGGGCTTTAATGAGAACTTTCTGACCAATATGTAATTTCTTTGCGTTTGTCTTACCGTGTAGTTTTCTCCTTTTTTTCTGCAGCAGAATTCATATTTTTAACAGCCAAATCAATTATGTCTTTATGTCGAAGTTTACGTGTATCTGGAAAAGGTACAAGTTCTAATTCTGTTCGGTGTTTCCTCATCCTTCAGTACAAGAATAAGTGGTAAAGCAGTGGAGTCATGAGGCATTTCATTCAGCACGTTTTGAAATAAGTGTAAGTATCTGTCCCAATACTGACGCTTCCTGTGACAATAAAGACAGCAAAGCTTATTAATTTCTTTCATAATCCGTTCAGACGGGTTACTATGTGCAGAGTACACTGAAATAAAACTGGTTTGACTTTACGATTCCGAAGCATGCGTGACCAAACAGCAGATCTGTATTATCTGAAATGACTTTGGCAACGTGTCCAACTTCATGTAAGAAATTTTTAACAAGTGCATTGGATACAGACCGTCCAGTCGCTTTGCGTAACAGTGTGAAAGAAACAAATATTGAATGAAGTTCAACAGCGACTCGAATGTACGAAAATCCAATCAATGTTTTGACAAGGATTCCTAGAATATTAACAGCAGCAAATTTTTTTAATCTAGTAGGAATGATAGGAAACAATGGAGGACAATGTGAAATGGTAGATGGTTTAGCTTTTTGAGAAAGTTTACAAATAGACAAGGCTTTCCTAGTTCTCTTTTCCATGTTGTCAGGATAACAAGTCGTCCAAAGAATATGACAACATTTTAGTGGACCAAAATGTGGGTAGCTGAAATTAATGTACGAGATGAGATTATTAACAGAATCGTCAGGAATACAAAGTACCTACAGCTTATCATCAACAGTGCTACGTTTGAAGAGAATGTTGTTTCTAACCAGATAATAATGACGAATCTGGGCGTGTGTCTTTTCATGCCATTTGCTTTTGATATTTTTCCAAATCGGATCTTTGTGTTGTCCATAAGCAATGTTCTTTAAAGATACACGGATGAAGTTTTCAAAGGCTACTTTTTGAATGTAAAGAGTACTGAAATTTTTCTCAAAGTTAGCTTCCGTCTTACTTTTCTCAAAGCCAGCCGGTGCACGTGAAAGTGCGTCCACAACCATTTTTTCTTTGCCAGGAATGTAGACTATTGTGAAGCGGAATTCCCGCAGAAACAATGCCCAACGTTTCAGCCTGTCATGATTTAATTTTGATGACACAAGAAATTGTAATGCACAACGATCACTCAATTTTTACGTGTTTTCCAGAAAGAAAGAAACGAAATTTGCAATTGCACAAACGATAGCTAAAGCTTCTAATTCAGTGACAGAATAATTTTTTTCCGATTTTGTTAGCTCGCGGCTAGTAAAAGCGATGGTTTTCTGACCAATAATGTCATTTTCGATGGTTTCTTGAAATAAACGTGCACCAAGACCAACTTTAGAAGAGCCCGTGCTAAGGCAGAAATTTTGTGACAGATCTGGGTGAGTTAGGTTGGCGCGTTAAGTAGCTGGCTGTTCACCTCCATCTTCCATCACCTCTGACTGTTAACTTCCAGCTGCTAGCGCGACTAGCCACAGAGTATCTTACAGAGTGTGCACAGCACTGTCAGAGTTATTAATGCTGAGCGCTAGATAGTGCTGCCAACATACAGACACATAAACAGCCTACTTACACTTAGAACCTCTAGCAATCGTAAACTGGCGTCCTCTGGCATGTCTCTAACGCTCTGCATGATTTTTTATATTATTTCTCTGAAAACCCCGTCCCTTCCGTGCGCGCATTTCGGTAAGTTCACGCCGCTAAAACAATTTGCAAGGGTCTCCGGTTCCTGGTGCAATTCCAGGTAGCTGAGAATTTGTAGGCAGCTGCCTTCAGACTCGTCCCTTATGACCCAGTTATCGAACCAATTCAACGGGGCTCCCCTCTCTGTTTAGAGACATGAAACCTCCACCCAAGTCTACATTTGCTTGGTGAGCGTTCATGAAAATGGTTCAAATGGCTCTGAGCACTATGGGACTCAACTTCCGAGGTCATCAGTCCCTTAGAACTTAGAACTACTTAAACCTAACTAACGTAAGTACATCACACACATCCATGCCCGAGGCAGTATTCGAACCTGCGACCGTAACGGTCGCGTGGTTCCAGATTGTAGCGCCTAGAACCGCAGGGCCACTCCGGCCGGCGAGCGCTCATGAAGTCTACCCCTAAAATTACTTCAGTGTTCATTAAGAGCACAATGAAGAATTTTTCCTCGAACTCCTCACCCTGGCATTTAAACATGATCCTAGTCTGCCACTTGGATTCTACACTTTTACCGTATATTGCCCCTTTCACCTTCGTCCCTCGCAACGGCAATATCGGCCGGGCTCCTGCCTCCCCGTATTATCGGAATGCAGCCTCGCTAAGAATCGAGATTGGACTCCCCGTGTCGATTACGCAGTCCAGTGATACCCCTTTCACTGAGATGGCAGTCACCGGACTAAAGGCTGAAATTTTGTTATCCGTTTGTTCCTGAAGTAATGTTTCATTAATTTCTTCCTGACCTACGTAGAGTACTTTGAAACCGTCCGTCATCGGGTGTGGAATTGTAACGCCGGAAATGCATATCCTCCTATTTCCATCTATTGTACTATAAATTTTTTCCTTATTTTGTTACCTGAATATATGACATTTCTGTGCCTTTATATATTGTAATTGTTTTACCATTTGTATATATATATTTATGCATCTATGTCGATGTATAATTGGTTTGTTTTGTAAATATTATTTGTATTTTACGCTGGGTCTTGCCTAGGGAAAACTATGCTGTCGAACGAATACATCGACAGGTCGTGTGGAGAACCAAAGTGTTTAGGATATTTGGTAGTGTTAACTCCGCTGCGTGGAGCGCGGGCAGAGTAGAGAGTCTGGCTGGAGGAGGGCAGTGGAGCAGGTGTGTTGTGTGACGCTCCCGCGAGTTGCCGCGCTTTCGGGGTTTGGCAGCATGTAATTGCGCTCGACTTGCTATGTTAGTTTCTGACATGGTGTCGCGGACGGGAAGCGTTAGCTGGCAGATATCAAGAGCCCGTTTCGGCTGGAGACCGTGTCGAGAAGAAGGCGCGCCAACATCCAGCTTCTGCAACAGCGACGGCCGACAATGAGTGACTGTCGCCACCTCCTCGATCGACGGCTTCAAACCCACAATCAACCAACAAGGAAGACTGGAAGCACGTAAAGTTTTAGAACTGTATGGCAGACCTCAGCTTTTAAAATTGTTGCATCACAAAATTACAGCAACTTAGCATGAGCCTTTGTTGCTCATTGTCCCAATTGCATTACCAAGCAGGGTCCCTTCCTTTTCCGAAATGAACCCGAGTGTCGTTGAAATTCAGACGCCAGCATTAAAGTAATATCATTCCATTTCACTGCTTTAATTTCAAAGTTCAGTTAAGGTAATCATAGCTAGCTACAATATTTAGATTACGCAAACACAAATTAAGAGTGCGTGTTTTGTTAGCATATTTTAGCTTATCTGTGACTGCATCTCAGCTTGGTACGTACTAAATGTTATTATTGTTAATTGTTCAGAATCATTTAATTCAAGTTCAAAGTTAAATCTCTTATTTCTAAATTGCGTAGATTCAAGTAGCTTTTGAAATGATTGTTGAGGTAGCCCAAGACTAACCTTATATTTTACTGAATTTCGATGTGCTTCAGAAACAAAGCTCACTATTAATTTCAATCACTAAATTAACTTTCAGTTTTCCGGTTTTATTAACTCTTTTGCTAAATTAAGTCAGAGTGTAGCGAAATTTATTACTTCTGACAAACATTCAGTTTTCACACAACAGGTGTCAACCTTCAGTTGCCACGCTTTTAGTGCTAATTCTATGTGCAATAACCTTTCTTTTTCAGTTACTATAGTAATTGTCCATAGGACTGGCGACCGTAATTTTCCCAAAATCTCAAATATCTAATTACTGCTAGTTAATTGTTAACGTAACGACCGCACATTTACTTTCTTTATTAACTTTACCCTTTTTTCAAAATCAATTTCCACCAGTTTCATTTGCATTGTTCCTTTCATTTAGATGTAACACTTTCCTCCCTCTTTACCGACGATTAACTTCGGTGACGATTGCTTTTCCCAAATTTCCATTAGGTACACCCAGTTTAATTTTTCACTGTCATTAAGGTCGATAAGTGAGGGGGAGGTTACACGTGGCGTCCTGGTGACAGGACAATCTACAGATTTGAGGTTGTTCTGGACACGAATTTTGTATTGTGCAAATCTCGTAACAAAGTACTGGTTACGAACAGGCCGTTACGTCAGCGAGAATAAGTAGTGGGAGTAATCCTTATTAGATTTGAGATTTGGCATTTATATTGAAAATTATTAAAATGAGTGAAGGCAACAATTACCAAAATTTTGTAGACTTGGATACGGAACAATAGGTCGAACAGTGGGAAACGCGCACCGCGGTACCCATTGTTCAGGAGCAGGCGGCTAGCATGAAAGACGTGACCGCCGAAACGCAACAAAGAGCAGAAATGGAATTCCAAACTTTAGAAAATGTTTCGGAATCGGAAGTGAAAATCAAATCTGAACCCCTTAATGACGAATACGGGGGGACAATTAAAGAGGAAGTCGCTACGGAAGTAAAACCGGTAGTTTCCTGGAATTTAACTGATTTATTGAATGTTTTGATTAACGAAATCAAGAGTCAATCGGCAGAAATTAAAGCTCGGGCTGCCAAGCAAGAAGCTCAGTCTGCCAAGCAAGAAGCTCAGTCTGAAAAAGTTGAACGGAAGCTAGACAATCAGAACAAAGCTATAATGTTGTTAACAAGAATGTTGGAGTTGTTAACACAAAAGTTGATAAAATCAAAGAAGATATTGTTGTAATTAATACCGAAATCGGTAATCTTAAACAGGAAATGACAGGCGTTCAGGCGGAAATTGCGAGCATAAATACTCGTTTTAATTCCGAAATTAGCAGAATCGAGAAAAGTGCAGGAGAAGCAGTTGCTCCGATCATCGAGAATAAGGTGACGTAACAAATTCAATTAGTGAAAAAAGAGGATCAACAGAAGGTGGAAACTTTAAAGGCTTTAGTGTCCAAAGTAGATATTAAAGTGAGAAAGCAGGCTAATACCTGCGAAGAGAAAAAGAGGGAAGTGGAAACGCTTGTGACAACCACTTGCCAAGTAATTACGAGAGTGTCGGAATTAGAAAAGAAACTTGACGAAAAACAGAGCTATGTGCCAATCTGTGCACATAGTTCGGAATTGTTGACGAAAGAGGAGCGGTTCGACCTCTTGAAAAAAGGGGTGTACACGCGACGGATTTCATTAAAAATTGTGAAAGAGTTTTACCCAGATCATGGACTAATGAGAGAAAAATTAATGCGGTTATTGACGTGTTGGATGGTGATGTCAAGCGTTGGGGCTTAAACCTCAACATTACGAACCTGATTTTTGACGAGCTTACAAATTTGTTTCTGGCTGAATACTGGTCAGAGCAAAAACAACAAAGTGTCTGGCGCGAATTTGTCGTATCGAGGCCTTTCAACGCGAATTCGCGCGGCTCAATGAAGGAGTTTTGTGAGGGCTGGATCCGCAAGTTGGAATATTTGCGTGATCGCCGCACGGAATCCGAAATAGTCTGGGAACTCTACAAGAAGCTTCCAGATGATACAAAGCGCTACGTAGGAAGCAATTACAGGACAATCAATGATTTTCTGGAAAGAGTTGGGGACGAGGACAATTCGCGCAATAATCGCGACAGTGGTAGAGGCCGTGGTAACAACAACGGGTACCACAGCAACCACAACAACGATAACTATGGAAATAATGCATACCGCAATCTTGGCAGCAATAACAATAGTGGTTCTGGCCGTAATGCCAATCGGTACAATGCAAATAATAACAGGAATGACGGAAACCAGTATCATACTAGCGTGATACGGGCTTCGCAGAATAGTAATAACGCCAGAGGGTGTGATCAGCCGCCTCAGCAGCATCCGGGGAGCGTATCTGCTGGGACGAGACAGGGAAACCATTAGCCGCGCCGGTGAGGGGCCGACCGGTCGTGGAGAAATTTTAGCGGCCCAATAACAGGAGAAAACCCAGGTGTCGTCGTTATGAAAATTCCGTATGGTATAATCAACGGCGGGAGAGTGCGCCAGTGTTAGGAGAAAGGAGTGCACCCACAAGTAGTACATCAGCTGTAGACACGGCAGTAGAAAATACATTCACTGTCAGTGAGAACAATTTAAATCGATAATAAAGTGGCAGCTGTAACACCCACATCGGAAATGGAGATTGAGTTTAAGAATGATTCGCAATTGTTGAGAGAAGATCAGATGTCGGATAACACGTCCGTCATCGAGCGAGGGGATGCAGAGGGGTATGAGGTCTGGTTAAGGCAGTTCTACATCTACATCTACATTTATACTCCGCAAGCCACCCAACGGTGTGTGGCGGAGGGCACTTTACGTGCCACTGTCATTACCTCCCTTTCCTGTTCCAGTCGTGTATGGTTCGCGGGAAGAACGACTGTCTGAAAGCCTCCGTGCGCGCTCTAATCTCTCTAATTTTACATTCGTGATCTCCTCGGGAGGTATAAGTAGGGGGAAGCAATATATTCGATACCTCATCCAGAAACGCACCCTCTCGAAACCTGGCGAGCAAGCTACACCGCGATGCAGAGCGCCTCTCTTGCAGAGTCTGCCACTTGAGTTTGTTAAACATCTCCGTAACGCTATCACGGTTACCAAATAACCCTGTGACGAAACGCGCCGCTCTTCTTTGAATCTTCTCTATCTCCTCCGTCAACCCGATCTGGTACGGATCCCACACTGATAAGCAATACTCAAGTATAGGTCGAACGAGTGTTTTGTAAGCCACCTCCTTTGTTGATGGACTACATTTTCTAAGGACTCTCCCAATGAATCTCAACCTGGTACCCGCCTTACCAACAATTAATTTTATATGATCGTTCCACTTCAAATCGTTCCGCACGCATACTCCCAGATATTTTACAGAAGTAACTGCTACCAGTGTTTGTTCCGCTATCATATAATCATACAATAAAGGATCCTTCTTTCTATGTATTCGCAATACATTACATTTGTCTATGTTAATGGTCAGTTGCCACTCCCTGCACCAAGTGCCTATGCGCTGCAGATCTTCCTGCATTTCGCTACAATTTTCTAATGCTGCAACTTCTCTGTATACTACAGCATCATCCGCGAAAAGCCGCATGGAACTTCCGACACTATCTACTAGGTCATTTATATATATTGTGAAAAGCAATGGTCCCATAACACTCCCCTGTGGCACGCCAGAGGTTACTTTAACGTCTGTGGACGTCTCTCCATTGATAACAACATGCAATGTTCTATTTGCTAAAAACTCTTCAATCCAGCCACACAGCTGGTCTGATATTCCGTAGGCTCTTACTTTGTTTATGAGGCGACAGTACGGAACTGTATCGAACTCCTTCCGGAAGTCAAGAAAAATAGCATCTACCTGGGAGCCTGTATCTAATATTTTCTGGGTCTCATGAACAAATAAAGCGAGTTGGGTCTCACACGATCGCTGTTTCCGGAATCCGTGTTGATTCCTACATACACTCCTGGAAATGGAAAAAAGAACACATTGACACCGGTGTGTCAGACCCACCATACTTGCTCCGGACACTGAGAGAAGGCTGTACAAGCAATGATCACACGCACGGCACAGTGGACACACCAGGAACCGCCGTGTTGGCCGTCGAATGGCGCTAGCTGCGCAGCATTTGTGCACCGCCGCCGTCAGTGTCAGCCAGTTTGCCGTGGCATACGGAGCTCCATCGCAGTCTTTAACACTGGTAGCATGCCGCGACAGCGTGGACTTGAACCGTATGTGCAGTTGACGGACTTTGAGCGAGGGCGTATAGTGGGCATGCGGGAGGCCGGGTGGACGTACCGCCGAATTGCTCAACACGTGGGGCGTGAGGTCTCCACAGTACATCGATGTTGTCGCCAGTGGTCGGCGGAAGGTGCACGTGCCCGTCGACCTGGGACCGGACCGCAGCGACGCACGGATGCACGCCAAGACCGTAGGATCCTACGAAGTGCCGTAGGGGACCGCACCGCCATTTCCCAGCAAATTAGGGACACTGTTGCTCCTGGGGTATCGGCGAGGACCATTCGCAACCGTCTCCATGAAGCTGGGCTACGGTCCCGCATACCGTTAGGCCGTCTTCCGCTCACGCCCCAACATCGTGCAGCCCGCCTCCAGTGGTGTCGCGAGAGGCGTGAATGGAGGGACGAATGGAGACGTGTCGTCTTCAGCGATGAGAGTCGCTTCTGCCTTGGTGCCAATGATGGTCGTATGCGTGTTTGGCGCCGTGCAGGTGAGCGCCACAATCAGGACTGCATACGACCGAGGCACACAGGGCCAACACCCGGCATCATGGTGTGGGGAGCGATCTCCTACACTGGCCGTACACCACTGGTGATCGTCGAGGGGACACTGAATAGTGCACGGTACATCCAAACCGTCATCGAACCCATCGTTCTACCGTTCCTAGACCGGCAAGGGAACTTGCTGTTCCAACAGGACAACGCACGTCCGCATGTATCCCGTGCCACCCAACGTGCTCTAGAAGGTGTAAGTCAACTACCCTGGCCAGCAAGATATCCGGATCTGTCCCCCATTGAGCATGTTTGGGACTGGATGAAGCGTCGTCTCACGCGGTCTGCACGTCCAGCACGAACGCTGGTCCAACTGAGGCGCCAGGTGGAAATGGCATGGCAAGCCGTTCCACAGGACTACATCCAGCATCTCTACGATCGTCTCCATGGGAGAATAGCAGCCTGCATTGCTGCGAAAGGTGGATATACACTGTACTAGTGCCGACATTGTGCATGCTCTGTTGCCTGTGTCTATGTGCCTGTGGTTCTGTCAGTGTGATCATGTGATGTATCTGACCCCAGGAATGTGTCAATAAAGTTTCCCCTTCCTGGGACAATGAATTCACGGTGTTCTTATTTCAATTTCCAGGAGTGTAGTAGATTCTGGGTTTCCAAAAACGACATGATACTCGAGCAAAAAACATGTTCTAAAATTCTACAACAGATCGACGTCAGAGATATATGTCTATAGTTTTGCGCATCTGCTCGACGACCCTTCTTGAAGACTGGGACTACCTGTGCTCTTTTCGAATCATTTGGAACCTTCCGTTCCTCTAGAGACTTGCGGTACACGGCTGTTAGAAGGGGGGCAAGTTCTTTCGCGTACTCTGTGTCGAATCGAATTGGTATGCCGTCAGGTCCAGTGGACTTTCCTCTGTTGAGTGATTCCAGTTGCTTTTCTATTCCTTGGACACTTATTTCGATGTCAGCCATTTTTTCGTTTGTGCGAGGATTTAGAGAAGGAACTGCAGTGCGGTCTTCCTCTGTGAAACAGCTTTGGAAAAAGGTGTTTAGTATTTCAGCTTTACGCGTGTCATCCTCTGTTTCAATGCCATCATTATCCCGGAGTGTCTGGATATGTTGTTTCGAGCCACTTACTGATTTAACGTAAGACCAGAACTTCCTAGGATTTTCTGTCAAGTCGGTACATAGAATTTTACTTTCGAATTCACTGAACGCTTCACGCATAGCCCTCCTTACGCTAACTTTGACATCGTTTAGCTTCTGTTTGTCTGAGAGGTTTTGGCTGAGTTTAAACTTAGAGTGAAGCTCTCTTTGCTTTCGCAGTAGTTTCCTAACTTTGTTGTTGTACCACGGTGGGTTTTTCCCGTCCCTCACAGTTTTACTCGGCACGTACCTGTCTAAAACGCATTTTACGATTGCCTTGAACTTTTTCCATAAACACTCAACATTGTCAGTGTCGGAACAGAAATTTTCGTTTTGATCTATTAGGTAGTCTGAAATCTGCCTTCTATTACTCTTGCTAAACAGATAAACCTTCCTCCCTTTTTTTATATTCCTACTAACTTCCATATTCAGGGATGCTGCAACGGCCTTATGATCACTGATTCCCTGTTCTGTACATACAGAGTCGAAAAGTTCGGGTCTGTTTGTTATCAGTAGGTCCAAGATGTTATCTCCACGAGTCGGTTCTCTGTTTAATTGCTCGAGGTAATTTTCGGATAGTGCACTCAGTATAATGTCACTCGATGCTCTGTCCCTACCACCCGTCCTAAACATCTGAGTGTCCCAGTCTATATCTGGTAAATTGAAATCTCCACCTAAGACTATAACATGCTGAGAAAATTTATGTGAAATGTATGTCGCTTATACGACGAACTAAGAGATTATAGGGGCCTGTACGGGAGAAGTGTTTATGGGGAGCGCGGGCAGGATTTGCCACGTCTCGTCCCACAGGAAGATAGTATTTGTGAAGTGATAGAAAGTTCTGGCCCTAACCTGCAGACTTTACCAGAAATAGTTGATATTAATGGGGAGCACGACCAAGATTCGTCGTGTTTCGTCCTGCAGGAGTTGGATGTTGAAGTAGTAACGGAAAGTTCTGGCCCTAACCGGCAGACCTTACCGAAATTTATAGTGGTAGAAGTAGCCGATCCATCCGACGCAAACCCCCAGTTTAAACATTGCGAGAGTATTAAGGAGAAAGATTACGAAAATTTTAGTGATAGCCGGACACGACTGGTAGAAAAGCACGTAGATTACAGCGTGTATGAGGCTGGAGCCGACGTTATACGGTCAGACGGTAGCAGTGTGGGTTGCGCAGATCCAGAGGAAGTACTTGCAGATACTACTGAGCACATTCCTCCAGGTAGATTGGCAGATGAGATCAATCTGACCAAAGAGGAATCAACGAAGGCGACAATTAGTGAATTGATAGCAAAGCAACACTCACTAGTGGACGAGTTACAGGAAACGGCTTCGGTATTGGAGGCGAAGCTACCGACTAAGCCTCAGGACAAACGTGTTGAAATTAAAACAGTATGTGAACAGAGGCTGAAAAAGCCGCCAGATAAGCCGGATTTACGATCAAAGCCGGATGGTTTTTTCTGGAATGACCTGGATATAGACGAGGATTTATTGTGGGAAAATAAAGAAACAGTTGAGGATAAGTGTAGACAGATACTAGTGTCTGTTAATATGCACGATTGTGTTGATTGACACCAGTGCAGAATTGAGTGCTGTATCTGGGAAAATATTTGAGTTACTGAAAGACAGACCTGGCATCGTAGTTATGCCAGTAACAGGAGTGAAAATTATCGGTGCTACTGGGAAGGCCAGTAAACCGGTCACAAAACAGATTTTTGTCAACTTCGAGATATGTGGGGCACGATTTGAAAAAGAGTTTGTCGTCGTGCCAGACTGAACTGCGGAAGTAATTATTGGGTTAGATCGGCTATTAAAGTACCGTGCAGTGATTAATTGCGAAAGCAAAACTTTGACATGTACGTCACAAAATAAAACAATAGTAGTTAGTTTTGTCGAGGCAGGAGACGGTGTGCATAGGCAATACCAGCCTATACACATTGATATCTGGCCGGATGCCGTTGACGTAGGTATGAATTTGAACTACTGTAACGTGAGGAATCTCGGTATTGGCAATAGTGTAGAAAGTGAATTGGAAAGTATTGTAGACGGTGTGTCAAACGTAACACACGAACAAAGAGGAGGCCTGTATGAAGTAATCATGAGGAATAAGAGTGTGTTGTCAGACAAACCGGGACTTGTGGAAGAGATAATCACATTCCCTCCACGGACTGACATTACTATTGGTGTGAAAAAAGATCGTTTGCGAGAAGTAATGAAGCTAAAAGCCGACGCTCACATACGTCGTCTTGAAGCTAAAGCGCGTTTAGCTAAGTTTGCAATCGGAGACTTAGTACTTGTAAAAACTCATGAGAAATCGAGCGCGATAGACAATGAAATCTCTAAATTTAAGTTTGTTTATAATGGACCATATAAAGTCATTGGTATACCTCACACAAATGCTTATTGCTTAGAGTATCCAAGCTCTGGAAAAATATTAGGTATTCGGAACATTGTAGGCTTGAAATTGTACCAACCTAGGATTGATTAATACCACAGAATGAGTAATTTGTGCAGTATGTAAATATAGATTGTAAGATTTAAGGATTTTCTAGATTGCCATGCTTTTGCCTGACCAAAAGGTCATTAAAGAAGTTGTAATTAATAAGTAATTAAGTTTGATTTAATAATTTAAGAGTAACTGATTATTAATCAATTGAAAAATCCAAGCTGCTAGTTTAAGTTTTCAACTGAGTCACAGTAGATTAAGCAATGTAAATATATGATTTTGTAACTAGCTGTAAGATTTCATAAATATGTGTTTCACTAGTCATTGCTGATGTACTTAGAAGCTGTTTTAAGTTTCAGGCTAGTACATGCGTGTGATGATGGACAGTGTTGAGTTATCCACTATGATAGTGTTAATGGACTCCTTGAGATTACTCGGGAGTAAGTGTTTCGGAAAGAATTCAGTGAAACGGACGTTCTGGAAATGACGTTACACAGGCGAGTGAGATCAAGCGTGCCGCACAGGCGGGCGCAACAATACTGGCGAGGTGGAGTCGCTGTCGGCCCTTGTGCCGCTCTCGGTATTCTTTGTACCTACGAGTACGGAAGGCGGAGTTGTTTTTCTTCCCGGACAGCCTATGTGAAAGAATTCTGTTGTCAATATTTATGTTTTTGTCGATCTGCTGTATATTATTTTCTTGTTTAGCGTTAATTGGACTCTCATGACGAGAATATTAATTATGAAAAGGTTATACAAAATGTGTATTCTATGTAATTAATTATTAATTTGCGTATTTTGCTATATCTGTTTTTATTACCATGTACTCTGGTTAATTTTGTAAATAGAATTCCATTTCTTGATACTGTTAGGAATTTTGATGATTTTAGAATAGCTAAACCATTTTCTATGTTTTCTATGACTATTAATATGTTGTCAACCTGTTTTCTTTTGTGTAAGATGACAGAGTGGAGTAAGATTAGGAGTGTCTCCACTCAATTATTATGGTCTAAAAATTGATTTATGGTTAATTAGACGAATGCTAAATTTTGTTGATGTTTTGAGCATATGCATTTCCACTGTTTCTTTTTTGGGACATTTTCTGAGTCTGTTTAGGTTACACGAACATCCTCAGGCAATTTGGCAACGTGTAACGCCGGAAATGCATATCCTCCTATTTCCATCTATTGTACTATAAATTTTTTCCTTATTTTGTTACCTGAATATATGACATTTCTGTGCCTTTATATATTGTAATTGTTTTACCATTTGTATATATATATTTATGCATCTATGTCGATGTATAATTGGTTTGTTTTGTAAATATTATTTGTATTTTACGCTGGGTCTTGCCTAGGGAAAACTATGCTGTCGAACGAATACATCGACAGGTCGTGTGGAGAACCAAAGTGTTTAGGATATTTGGTAGTGTTAACTCCGCTGCGTGGAGCGCGGGCAGAGTAGAGAGTCTGGCTGGAGGAGGGCAGTGGAGCAGGTGTGTTGTGTGACGCTCCCGCGAGTTGCCGCGCTTTCGGGGTTTGGCAGCATGTAATTGCGCTCGACTTGCTATGTTAATTTCTGACATGGTGTCGCGGACGGGAAGCGTTAGCTGGCAGATATCAAGAGCCCGTTTCGGCTGGAGACCGTGTCGAGAAGAAGGCGCGCCAACATCCAGCTTCTGCAACAGCGACGGCCGACAATGAGTGACTGTCGCCACCTCCTCGATCGACGGCTTCAAACCCACAATCAACCAACAAGGAAGACTGGAAGCACGTAAAGTTTTAGAACTGTATGGCAGACCTCAGCTTTTAAAATTGTTGCATCACAAAATTACAGCAACTTAGCATGAGCCTTTGTTGCTCATTGTCCCAATTGCATTACCAAGCAGGGTCCCTTCCTTTTCCGAAATGAACCCGAGTGTCGTTGAAATTCAGACGCCAGCATTAAAGTAACATCATTCCATTTCACTGCTTTAATTTGAAAGGTTACAGACTAGTACCGCCCCCCTCAAAATGGCCCTGAGCACTATGGGACGCAACTTCTGAGGTCATTAGTCCCCTAGAACTTTTTTTTAAAAAAAATTTCTTTATTCAACATTAATAAAGAAATTCTTAAAAAAAAAAGTTACAGACTAATACCGCCCCCCTCAAAATGGCCCTGAGCACTCTGGGACGCAACTTCTGAGGTCATTAGTCCCCTAGAACTTAGAACTAGTTAAACCTAACTAACCTAAGGACATCACACACATCCATCCCCGAGGATTCGAACCTGCGACCGTAGCGGTCTCGCGGTTCCAGACTGCAGCGCCTAGAACCGCACGGTCACTACGGCCGGTCCTTCCCCCTCGATCTGCGCTGGTCATGACTATTGTTTTCCCTCCATCTCTGGTGGATCAGCCGGTCTGATTTCCAAGTCAGCAGGAATGGTTTCCCTATTCTTATTTGACCGCTATTTCATGCTGAGCTCGGCCTGTTACCGTGTTCCTATTTTTCTCTTTTGCGGTTAAAAAATGGTTCAAATGACTCTGAGCACTACTGGACTTAACATCTATTGTCATCAGTTCCTTAGAACTTAGAACTACTTAAAGCTAACTAACCTAAGGACGTCACACAACACCCAGTCCTCACGAGGCAGAGAAAATCCCTGACCCCGCCGGGAATCGAACGTGGGAACCCGGGCGCGGGAAGCGAGAACGTTACCGCACGACCACGAGCTGTTGCGGTTATCACCCCTTTTGTTTGTATATCTGCCATACTTGTTTCCGTTCCCACAATTACCTTTATACGGTTGGTAATTAGTGTCTGCTTACTCGCCTACCCGTGAGCCCATAAGCTTCCGCGTTTTATTATGGCCACGACTCGTTTTCCGGTTTCGTCCTACATCGCCTCTTTCTGGGAACTGTGCCTTTTACTGTTTCGACTCGTCGATTTTGTACTCTAACTCCTGCAACAGTAGTTTAAACGATTCTAAATCGTCCTTACATCGCTAGTACGATATCACTCACCTGAGTTGGAAGTTTCATTATACACAGCGTTATCAGTTCGCCCGGATTGTAATGGTTGTACAGAAACTGGTTGTTACTCAGGATGTGTTCTAACAGTTGCGCTGGACTCTTAAAGCCAGATTGGTTTAAATTTGGGAACATCATTGTCTTATGCTTTACTTGGTCTTGCGCCCCCTCGGACCAATAAGCCGAGAGAAGCTCGCGCTGAAAATCGTGTACCGTCATGCACGTGCGCGCTACACCTGTCATTCGCACCGCTGGTTCGGTCTCGAGATGCCCACTCATAAATTCTATTTTATGTTCATCCGGCCATTTGAGTGGTAAACAGAGCTGGTATTATCCAAGCCAAGTACTTGGGTGAATCCGTTCACCGACTTGCGGAATACTTAGAATTTTAGCATAGAGAGAAAGTGTTTGTAGTCAAACCCTTCCGCTTCCCTCCCGTACGAACCTACGCACGGGTTTCTGTGTCCTTCCCGACATTTCCCTAAGCTCTCTAGTTTCTTCGTAGTCTTGCTCAGGTCCGGCATCACAGCCCTCGCTACTGTCCTGTGTGTCTTTGCGCACGTGGTCCCCTTTTCGGTTCCGCACGCGAGAAGATTCTCCACGTGAACCACGCGTTTCCATGCCTCGTTTGTAGCTTCGAGTTGTCGCCTGTTGTCTTCGCTTTGGCCTCCCTGAAATCTCCTTGATAATTTGATCTCTTTATTATCTACAGTGCCGGCCGTGGTGGCCGTGCGGTTCTAGGCGCTACAGTCTGGAACCACGAACCGCTATGGTCGCTGGTTCGAATCCTGCCTCGGGCATGGAAGTATGTGATGTCCTTAGGTTAGTTAGGTTTAAGTAGTTCTAAGTTCTAGGGGACTGATGACCTTAGAAGTTAAGCCCCATAGTGCTCAGAGCCAGCCATTATCTATTGCATTCAGCCTCGAAGCGTTCTCGATTCTCTCCGATATTGTAATATCTGCAATCTTTTCCACGAGTTTTTCTAACTCTTTTTTCACCTTCTTTATTTCCTTATACCGCTTCTACGTTTCCCTCAAGTTCCACGATTGCCCTAGTGTTTGCATCTACCTATTCTTCAGTTGCTTCGACAGCTTTCATACGTTTGATCACATTTTTCTTTTCACTATTACACCTTTCCGTTAATGTTTGGAGTCCTTTTCCTAATTTTTCTCATTTAGACCTAAACTTTTTTCTGTTCTTTCTCGACAGCGCTTAATCTACTACCTACTGCTTCAAATTTTTCATTGACCTCTTTTACAACGTCCTTTCGAACCTATTCAAGTAGCGCCTTATACTCTTCAAATCTCGCATTTACTCTGGTCATGATGCCATCAAATTTTGAGTTTAATTCCGTATCTACTTCAGGCATAAAGTCCTCGAGTTGTGAGTTTAATTTCGTATTATTTTCTTCCTGTTTCGCCGTACTTTCTGCCATCATAAAGACCAATTCAGCCACCCACATCTTTTTCGGGTCTGTGTTAACCGATTTACTTTGTCTGTTCGCTACTGTCTCGGTTTCGTCTGCGCTCGCGCTTGTGTCCAAAGTCCCGCTACCGGTCGGGGAGATAGTCTGCACATTTCCTAAGTTCAGCATTGCCGCAGCGCAACTGAAATCGGGGATAATGCCGTTGCTTGTCTCATCCACACCTGTCTCCTCTCTCTCAGCGGCTACCTGATTAATGGTAACCCCCTCTGCGCCTGATCTATTTATCATCGCACCGCTTCTCGAGCGACCACGTGTCTCCATTTTGGATACTGGGATCACAGTTTCACACAAAGTACCTTATTAATAGAGCTTCGTCACGGAAAAACCAATTCCCTACCTTGACTACGCGAATCACGACGAATTATTTTTCGTAGCCTAGTGCAAGCTATAATTACACACAACATAGCACGGTCGTCCTACGCAGCCTAACACATTTATTATCACACGAAATGTTATTTAAAATTCCCCAAAATACATGAATATATCACACGAAGAGAATTGTTTCCAGAATAACAAAAACAAAATCACAAAGCAACGCGGTATATGCAACGCAGTATCTGCAACGCTGATTATTTACAAATTGGAGTTGTGACACCTGTAGAAATTTAATAACTTATTAGTACGTCCAAGCAATCTCACAGCATCACAAAAGGGTTCCTAATCTGAACTAGTATCTAGCCTAAAGGGCCACCATTATGTATAATACTTGCTTTCCGCAAAGCCTTGGCGGGCATCCTCAGTTTGAAAATGGCACCTGCGTCTTTTGTGTAAGACACCTACGACTGTTTGCATGAGCAATCATCACTACACAAAATTTCTCCTTATTGGTTAACTTTAAGTTGAATAACTGAATTGGAATGGTAACAGAAATATGGCATTGCTGTTAGAAACCAAGTTAAGAATTTTATAGAAATACATTTATTTCCTAAAAGTCACGATAATACTTATTAATCACTGACTTCACTTAATAGTACGATTATATGGAATGCTGTCCCATCATAAGCAATGCAAAATAAAAAGAAAAGCAATTTCATCCAACCTGACTATATCTCCTAACTAAGATGACTCTAGTAGCCATCACTCACAAGAGTCTCAGCAGGGAATGCCTAACCACCTCCCCGCGTCCGGGCTCCACACACGGTGGCCGGAAGGACTCAGAGAGTCTGCACAGCGGCTATTTGCCAACCTAAAGCGACCTGCTGAGGCGGGGGGGGGGGACACATGGAGCCGTTATAGTATCGTCAGACTTTCGAAAAAATGTCATCCAGACAGCTCCGAAGATAGTAAGGGGTAAGGGCAGATAAGTGCGATAATTATCACACAACCACCATGATAGGTCACGCATTCAAACTTTTGACAAGAATAATACACAAAAAACCGGAAAAGAAAATTGACGATCATTTATATGACCATCAGTTCGGCTTTAGAAAAGGTAAAGGCGCGAGACGTGCAGTTTTGGCGTTGGACTTGATGATGGAAACGAGGCACAAGAACAATCAAGACACGGTGATAGGACCTGTCGATCTAGAAAACACGTTCCACAATGTCAAATGATGCAATAAATTGGAAATTCTAAGAAAAATAGCAGTAAACTATAGGGAAAGAAATGCAGTATGTCATACGTACAAGAATCAAGAGACAACAATAAGTTGAGAAGAGGAAGAACGAAGTGCTCAAAGACGAGGATGTAATCTTTCGCCCCTCTTGTTCAGTGTGTCATCAAAGAAGTAAAGACGGAAGTAGAAAGAAGGTTCAAGGGTGGGATTAAAATCGTGGTCTAAATACGAGGGCTATCCACAAAGTACATTACGTTTTCGTTTGTGTCCGTTAGGGGCGGGGGTAGCGCGGCCATCTTGGTGTCGTGGCATTCCGCCGCTCAGTCGGCATCCTGCCGTGCTAGTGAGAGGTTCGTGCTGTACTCCGTAGAGTTACTGTGACAGTTTGAAATGTCAGCGTTAATTGAAAATGCCGCGAAGTGTGAAGTGCGTGCTGTAATAAGGTTTCTGACTGCAAAAATCTGTACACCGATAGAAATCTATTGGCAGCTTTGTGAAGTGTATGGGGACAACATAATAACTGAAGGTGGAGTGCGTCAATGGGTCATAAAATTTAAAAATGGCCGAACTAACGTTCACGACGAAGAGCGAAGTGGAAGACCCAGCATACTGACTGCCGAACTTGCCGAAAAAGTCGATGCTGCGGTCTGTGAAAACCGTAATTTCACAATAACGGAACTCTCTATCAGTTTTCCACAAATTTCACGAAGTTTGTTGCACGAAATCATTACCGAAAAGCTTGGTTACCACAAGTTTTGTGCAAGATTGATACCAAAAATCTTGACAGAGATTCACAAAAATCAGCGAATGGCTGCAGCGTTAACGTTTTTGGACGCTTACGAGAAAGATGGCGACTCATTACTCTATCGCATCGTTACTGGTGACGAAACATGGGTTAAGCATGTGAACTGCGAGACAAAATTGCAGTCAATGCAGTGGGGGCACACAAATTCCCCCCAAAAACCCAAGAAATGCATGCAGACAATGTCGGCAAGGAAGGTGATGGCGACTGTCTTTTAGGACAGAAAAGGTGTGATTTTTGTGGATTTCCTGGAAAGAGGCACTACAATAAACTCTCAAAGGTATTGCCAAACTCTGCACAACCTCAGAAGAGCAATACAAAACAAGCGCAGGGGAAAGTTGGGCTCAAAGATCTTGCTGATTCACGACAACGCCCGGGAAATGCCACTTGTGAAGTTCTCGAATCTTTTAAGTGGGAGTTGTTTCCTCTTCCGCCGTACAGTCCCGACCTGGCACCGAGCGACTTCCACTTACTCCCAGCAATGAAGAAGTGGTTGGCTATGCAGCGTTTTGATGACCACCCACAGCTTCAAGAAAAGGT
Organism: Schistocerca serialis cubense; assembly: GCF_023864345.2. Taxonomy (NCBI): domain Eukaryota; kingdom Metazoa; phylum Arthropoda; class Insecta; order Orthoptera; family Acrididae; genus Schistocerca; species Schistocerca serialis. The sequence goes on along the minus strand of NC_064644.1, from coordinate 377,330,781 downwards.
AACCACGTGGTTGAAGGCGCAGGTGGCCGAATTTTACGACGAAGGAATTTCCAAGCTCGTCCATCGCTACGATAAGTGCCTTAATTTAAATGGCAACTATGTAGAAAAGTAGTATTTAAGTGTGGCTTTTATCTGTATATAATAAAATTTTTTCCAATACTTTATTTATTTTTAATTCCAAAACGTAATGTACTTTGTGGATAGCCCTCGTATATTAATGGTGAGATTAGCTACGACATAGTATAATTCTATTGTCTTGTATTGATCGTGTGGGCTGATCTAGCTAAGGAAGCAGATATTTAATCAAAATCATGGTTCCTGAAATCCACTGTGATAGAATTCACGCTCTTCCACCTACACCACATTCGTTATCCTTCGTGCTTTCTCTGTCAATATAATTCATGTTATTGTTTAGGCACAATAACGAAGATAATTTTTGTTTCGTACTGCAGAATTTAGATAAATCATTTTCTTGTTTGGAAACCACACAGGGCAAAGGTGACATCACGGATGATGTGTTAAATTTAACTATTCGTTAAATTTTATCTTAATCCTTCTCAGTGTGCACACATGGATCTCGTTTACACTACTTATTTAGTGAGCTCATATAACAGCTGGAAGGAACGTGAAATATACAATTTAAAATACGTACATCTCAGGAGAAACAAGATTCATTGATCACAAATGAAAATAGATACAGATACAACAATGAGTTCCCTTCTCGTGCATTCCAAAACATTTATATACTACACCGAACATTTATAAGGCAATGGAATTATGTCATTTATTATTAATTTGGTTCTGTGATATATCAACAAATAAATGGTCTTTTAATACTCATTAGGAATGAGATATTGTCAAAACATGTACTACTATAGGTTCAACCACTTTCGTGCTCAGGGTGGCAGAGACAACACAGCAGGTATGATGAGAATACGTAATTCAAAAGCCCATGCTCGGAGAAAACATCAGGCAACGTATACAGTACAATCTACCATCACTGATATAACCAGAGGCGCCAGGGGCCCACCTTAGATCAAGGGCATGTGGCCACAATGATCACATCCAAATCCAAAATTAGGGAGTGTGTAACAATTTCCCTCATTTCCTCGCACATGGGAGTATTCATTAAAGTCATCATTTCACGTTCTACAATGCATATCATAACATTTAATGATAGTGATAGAATTTACAACACGCGGCATGGATCAAGCTCCATGATTCTAAGTACAGATAACACTTCGAGTTTTTCAAAACACAGCTCGTTGATACTTTTGGAAAAATTTAAGGGAAGGAATAATTGTTGAAGGCACTAGTATTCGATATCTAACCGTTTGTGGCAAGCTCAGTTCAACTTGGCCAACACATGGTGGAATAATGGACAATGGTTACACCATTGGATACAGTAGTTACAATATCAGAAATTCAAAACTTGTTTTAGCATGTAGGTTATTAAAGAAAATATAATCAAGCTAGCAATAAGGCAGATTATGGCAAACTACCATTCCAGCGAAGAACGCATGGTGGATGCTTGTAAGGAACAAAGTGCACCACGCCATGTTATATACGAACACACAGAAGTACAAAAAATGGGAAAAAAGGGTTCACTGATTTTCTTTGTTTACTGCAACTGAAATGAAAGGAATTAAACTCAATCACAATTAAAACTATGCAATTCCAATACATTTTATTTGTACTAACAGGATTACTCACAGGAGCGACTTACATTTGCAGGTTCTACGAAGAAAAATAATGAGATAAGCTCGAACTTGAGCGGTCACTCTCTCTGTTACGTGGTGGGGGATCAGTGACCCTTAGGAAACGAATTGCCAACTGTGCCTCCAATTAGTATTGGCCTAGTATTCACCTCTGCACCGACATTTAATGGTAGTGATAGAATCTGCTCTCTATGAATCCCTTCTACAAACTTAAGTTGGTAATGCTAACCCACTGTTATTCCAGAGGAATATTTGAAACCCACTCGCTGCACATATATTCACTCAAGGTCATTTATAGGAATGACTGGGGAAGCAGTTGGTCTTCCATAGATGAAATAAGTGATGGGGCTAGCTCATAACTTGTCCAGAGGCTCTTTGTGCCTAGAAGTGATTGGTGAGTGAGGTGAATTATACACTGTAAGTAAGTTTGGGCGTATTATTTATTTAACGTTCATGAAATGGATAGAGATGACCTGTTTCATTGCACCAGAAATTGGGAATAGAAATGAGCTATGACTTTCGTTCGAATGCAAGGCAGACCCAAACAGTTTTTCATATAACTATGTATTCGTGTCAACTAAGATGAAAGGGGCCTTAGCTCTTCATTTCGCTCATAAAACAACAAATAAAAGTCACAAGAAACCTACGAAGTATGAGTGAACTGAATTTTTAACTACTGTATATGAAAAACACAAGAAAACAAATATTGACCCCTATAACTAAATACACATCATTATAAAATGTCATCACTCACACAAGACATAAGAAAATGCAAAACAACGAGACAAATAAAAAATCCATACATTGTTTAAATACATCACCCAATGATTAGTAAACAAAATAATGATAAGTAAGGACGTTAAAAGTTAGCTTAATATAAAAGGAGTAAAAAAGTTAGACAGAAGTGCTGTCTATTCAGTTTGTAGTACCTCAGGTGACTGCCAATTTCGTTAAAATGTAATACGATCAATTTTTAAGTAAATTGAGGAAGGAATATGATTAATAAATGAGTGAAAATCATAGTATCTTACATACAGTGATCGTTTAAATAATATCATCCCACATTTATGGTGGAATGTATTAATGTCGTACTAAGTAAGGGAGAGACAAGACTACTGATCCTAGCACTCAGTATTAACAACCTTAGTACCATTTGGTCTCTATGTACGATAGTTGATCAAAGCACGAATTCTGCAAGTAAAGACACATGTAGCTGCACATAAATAAAATCGAGATATTTCAAGAAACAGTTTATCCATATAGCTTTGAGCAACATAATAAATTACAAACATCGAGATTGGCAGCCAGTAACAAAATCAAGGAAAACATATTACGACAAAGAAGGATATACGAAATGCACACATTCCAAAGCGACAGTTAGATAAGCATCCGTATGGGATATTGCATTTGGTGAAGGCTGCCAGTCTTGCTTACGAGATGAAGGCAGAGCTCACCATCTGCAGCATCATTGGCAGAACCGACTGCGGACCTTTGGTGATGAGCCTGGTGGAGGGTCTGAATCAGAGGCTCAGACAGTTTTGCGACCGTGTTGGCTGCAGATTCCTTGACTTGCGCCATAGGGTGGTGGGGTTTCGGGTTCTGCGGAATAGGTCAGGAGCTTGTAAGTAGGCTGTTTAGGTTTTTTTATTGGTAACACCACCTCTGTATGAAAATCACTGGCTGTGCTGTGTGCAGTCTGTGTCTAGTTTGCATTGTTGTCTGCCATTGTAGTGTTGGGCAGCGGCAGCTGGATGTGAACAGCTTGTAGCGTTGTGCAGTTGGAGGTGAGCCGCCAGCAGTGGTGGATGTGGGGAGAGAGATGGCGGAGTTTTGAAATTTGTCATGAATTGCTATATATATTATGACTATTGAGGTAAATACATTGGTTGTTCTCTATCAAAATCTTTCATTTGCTAACTATGCCTATCAGTAGTTAGTGCCTTCAGTACTTTGAATCTTTTATTTAGCTGGCAGTAGTGGCGCTCGCTGTATTGCAGTAGCTTGAGTAGCGAAGATTTTTGTGAGGTAAGTGATTTGTGAAACTTATAGGTTAATGTTAGTCAGGGCCATTCTTTTGTAGGGATTTTTGAAAGTCAGATTGCGTTGCGCTAAAAAAATATTGTGTATCAGTTTAAGCACAGTCTTGTATAATTGTTCTAAGGGGACGTTTCATATGTCGACCCTTAGCCTAGGATACCTCACTGGAATCTTCTGATTTTTTTTTCTTGTAGTTTGTGTAATTAGTGTAGCTATTGTTTATTGCTAGCGCGTAATTGTTGAGAGAATTTCCTTTGTAGTTGTAGTTTTTCATTGTTGTACACAGTTGTCGCATGCATTTAGATTTGCACCAAGTATTTCGCAGCTGCGCTTGCAATTAACTAGATATTATTTTCAGTGCTATGTTACTGTGTTCTCTTATTTTTGCTCTTCAAATTGTGCTTTTCTGTGTTATCGTGTGAAATATTGTGACAATAATGGCGTGTGAAAAACGTAACACTAGGCTCCAAAGTAAACTGAGAAATAATAGTGACGACGAGCGTAGCTTATCAGCACCACTGTGTAATGAAGTAACAGACATTCAAAGTAGTAATTTGGTAACTGTGCATAGGAAAATGGAGCGGGCGTCAAATAATGGTGTAGACAGTGAAACAGGTAGTGAACAGGGAAGCATTATCGATCGATCGCTCGGCAACAGCTCGCCTCAGGAATCCGAAATGACAGGACATAATTTTGCAAATACTGTAGATTCAGGTTTTGCGTCCTCACCGTTTTTTCAAATGAGTCAAGACACATTTTCTGCTTGTCAAAATGTGAATGTCGCCGGTGAAAATGCACTGCCAAAAAGCATAGAGAAACAGATTCCAGACACTAATACATTATTATTGCAATTAATGCAACAAATGGAACAAAATCAGAGACAAATGGGACAAAATCTTCAAAAGTTAGACACAGTGGAACAAAATCTTAAAAAGTTAGACAGAGTGGAACAAAATCTTAAAAAGTTAGACACAATGGAAAAAATCAGAGACAAACACAGCAAAAGCTTCAAAAGTTAGACTCATTGGAACAAACTCTTGAACAAACGCATGAAGATTTAACTACTGAGTTACATAACATTGAATCGAAATGTCAAAAAGTCTGTAATGACGTCAAAACACAAATTTGTGAGCATTTTCAATCTATTTTTTCGCGGCATGAAAATGCATTACAGAATCACGAAGCAGCCATAAAAGAACTGCAAACTATTGTTCATGAAAATCATGAGACCTTGCAAGCTAAATTTGACTCAGTTGCATCTACCGATTCGGTTACGCAACTTGGAAAAACTCAGGAAAACTTAAAGGACACAGTAGATTCGATTTCAACACAAATGGACACTCTGAAACTTGGTTCAGAAAAACACATTGAGGAAATGTGTTCACTATCGGAGAAAGTAGCCGAACTTTCGGATCAGTTCACAAACCTATCTACGAAGGTAGATGATAATCTGAACGACACAAAACCGGTAGTCTTTAATGACACAGAAGAATGCGAACAAATTAGGAAATTCAAACAAAATCAGAATCAAATTAATACGCAACACCAAAGAGAAATCTGGGAAGTACAAGATCAGCTGACTCAGGTAATACAAGAATTACGTATTTCAGAGGCCACTCGCGCTCCAATACGGGAAGAGGGACTTAGAAATACGGAACAACCACAAAATAATAACACAGGACACTTCGGCAATTATGAAAGAAATTGGCAATGTGCACCGAATTTTGAGATTGAGCCGCCGACACGACATAACAATGACCGACATGCGACTCGCCGATACGATGATTTTGACTATAAGTTGTTCATTACTACACGTAAATTCAAAACGTTTAAGAATTCTGGCAACGACATTCATCCACAAGCATGGCTCCATCAATTTTCTCATTGTTTTCCTCCCAACTGGTCATTAGAGCACAGATTAGAATTTATGTGTGGCTATTTAGAGAATGAACCAGCTGTAAGAATGCGGTCGGTCATTCACGATTGCCACAGTGAAGGAGAGTTTTACCATGCCTTCCTCTCAGCATATTGGTCTCAAGCCACACAAGACCGAGTAAAACATAGCATCATAATGATGAAACGTTTCGAACAATCTGAATTTTCCAGTCTTATGAAATATTTTGAAGACATGTTGCACAAGAATCAGTACGTGTCAAACCCATACAGCCCCTCAGAACTCATCCGCATTTGCTTAATCAAATTGCCTGAACATCTACGACATATTATTTTACCAGGACGTTGCAAAGACGACATTGAAGCTTTTCAAGGACTCTTACAAGAATTAGAAATTGACACAGACAGTCGCGGGATGCGAAAACAGGAAAAGAATCACTACAGGTCACATCCGTCACAATTCCGTGACAACAGAAGCAAAAACTGGACACGACAAGCCTATTCTTACAACGTAAATCGTGACCAAAACAGACACCACCCGTATGACAAGCACTGGCAGAGTAATAGTTACAGAGAAAGATCGCATTTCCGTAGTAATGAATATCACAGAGACAATCAGAGAAACAGACAATATGGGAACCAAAATAATTATTATCAAGGGAGACAGAATAACTTCAGACGCAACAGTTCAGCGCGCAGGTACGATTCAGGGAGAAATTCTCCACCACGTGACCGACAAGAAAGAAACTATGGCATCTACCGACATGAGGACACACGATATGATCGTAACGACAGACCTGAATTGCATCAGAACTGGCGGCGGGATTCAAACAGAGCAGGGCACTTTCGACAACGTGAATTTGTAGAAGTTAGGTCTCCAAATCCCAATAACGACACGCGCCAACAAAGGAACAGACAATGACTCGCACCACAGGCAGCCGCATGCGCCGGCTGGCTCAGAAAAAAATAACATAGACGCTAACCTTGAGAAAAATTTTAGCATTCCTTACCGACGTATAAAACATGACAATTGCTTTTCAGTTGAAAGTCTGCGTACTAGGAAGAGTAAAGGTTTACACCACATTTCACAGGTAAAACCGTTTATTGAAGGATAATCTGCTTTTTAACTTTGTCTTTGCCACATAAGTTTTCACTTTACATTGCTAGTATGCTTTGTCAGACTTAGAATCTGTTAACATACAACAATGTTTGAAGTTAGATATCCAGTCAAGAACCAAGAGAACTTATTTAAACAGAAATTACGAATGCATTGTTATTGTGGACAGACGACACAGTGTTATTGCGTGTGTGCATTCTTGCTTGTTTGTTGCACGATTACGTAACGACTATAAGGCTCACATACTTAGAACATTTACCAGTACTGCTAATGAGATTTTAATGCAACATTTTGGTTTATTTGAAAATACATTCTGAATTTAAAGTGCTTTCTGAGAGATACCAGATGACACAGAGGTTAGTTTATGTGACAGCTACACGATTTTTATCACGACGCTACTAATGAGTGACAATTTACAATGTTGCTTTTGCAGTGTATCTGTTTTATATCTGCATAGTTTTCTGAATTCTTCTGGAAAGAAAAACATGTTTTAGTAGTAACTTTTGTGGTATAGGAACAATGAGACACCCTTTTTCGTGGCACAACAATACGTTACTGTACAGTACTTTCTTCAACACGCCAATAAGCATAATAACTACGATATCTATACGCAAAGCATTTCACTTTTGTTTATCATGAGGTAAGTACATTGACTTCTGCAGAACTTAGCTTTCGGAGGACGATAACTACGACACTTCCACAGAGATTATGTTACAAGACGCACAGTTTAGCGCTACAGTACACGTATTTGAGTGATTAATTTTATACTTAAAACATTTATTTTTAAAGATTTTTGAATTACAAAGAAAGTTTTCTGTGATATATTTCATTCCATTGGTGTAATCTGTAACACCTGAGGGTATAATTACATTACTCCTCAGGGGGGTACACGCCTACTTTGTGTACCATGTGTTTGGCAAGCACAAGGAGCCCTAGCTAATATGGTATTTGTATTTGCTTATACAACTTTACACATCGGTACCATATTTCTCTAACATGTAAATTACACAGCTATCTGATCATTTAACTGAGAGAGACAAACATTGATTTTACTATATCAGTGACAGATGTTTACGTAATTACACAGTCGGATAACTTCACACTTATGAAACTGTATTTTGTCTGTACTTTGTAAACTGTTCATACTTTTTCGGAACCATTGTGATACTATGAGAGCTTTGAATGGTGTATTTAGTATGGGATCATGATTTTTAAAGTACGTTTGAGGCAGATGACACTATTGACATGAGCAGAGAATTTTTTTAGGTTTTGAAATTATTGGAGGAAGCTACGACGATTTTGAGAGTTGACTAAGATGTTATGATATTATTACGATGACGATGTGTATTATACTGTGGAGGTATGTTTATGATTAAGAAGATGATGATACCGTATATGAGGAGTTTGATTATGCTACGTATTTCTTATGATGAAATACTGAAGAAGTGTCGACGAATAAGGTAAGGAATAATGAGTAGTGATTAGGGACTCTGATTTGTGAAAAAGGTTGTTGGAAACCAAGAATCGTACTTTAAGAGTTATGAAATGTGTGTATATGCGTGAATGTATCACAATGCTGGCGAAAATTTTTTGGACGCTGTTATATTTATAGGATTTTGTTTCTACACATTTGTAACGCAAATTTTCGACCTGTGAAATTTTTATATGAGACCGTCACTGTAGCGAAAACTGCTGTCGTAAATATTTCGGTAAGAAAGGTAAGTGACCATGACGTAATTCGTTGTGATCGGCCAGGTGTGCCAGCCGCCTTGAGAAAAAGCCATTAGGTGGTAGAAAAAAAAAAGGGGGAGGCCATTATCCTCGCTATCGACATTCCTTTGTAGAAAGCATCATAAATACGACACCCTCAAACTTGAAAACATGATTACACTGCAGAGTTCTTAATTTATGATATTTACTAAATTGCCTAATGAAATGACGAGAAATATTTTTATGTCTATACACCTGATTATGACTACTGTCTCTCTAGTTGAGAGATTTTTCTACTAACTTATGAAATGCCTAATGACTACTGAATGATGTTCTTATGCTTTACTTTGTACATAGTTGCTTATTTCATTTGATATCTAGTTTCTAGCTGCACTGCAGCATTGGTTAAAATAAAATTTTATAGATGTACTAATATAAATATTTTCTGTCTACAGATCGAGTAAATAATAATTTTTAAAAAAAATGAGGGAGCACAAAATGACATTTACCTTCACAGGAACTGCATTCATAATTTTCTTTTCAAGTAATTGGTAACTTTTTGGTAGAATAACTTCTTGTGGTGCACCACTTTAATTACATAGACATTAAGATGTGAATATACATTTCCCTTGTCTGCATTGTTGTCTTTAGTGTACTATTTTTTCTGCTTGAGCTATGTCATGTTTAGATATATGTTTTTTTTATTTGCTGCTGCTGTTTGCCACTCATAATGTTACTGAATTTGACTTTGTATTACGCTGTTAAGCCAGTTTACTACGCATTTATTTTTCTTGTTTGCTGCACAGTGCCTTACATTAGTTGTAATATTGCAATTGCTTTGCCTATTTAAATTTTTTGTCATTGATGTTTGTGTTAATTGTTTTGTGCTGCTGCATTGCCTCGTCCCTTAGTTTAGCATCTGAGCTCAGTAGATTTAAGTTAGCTTAAGAGGGGATAGACTATATAAGAGAATGAATTGCGATGAATTGGAAGAAACGCATTGAGAAGGTATAAGAAACAGATTTGGCAAAAATGAGTATTGTGCACTGAGAAATAATTATTTTGAAAGAAATATGAATAGAATACAGAAAGCAGGTATAGATAGGACTTTTGGGAATAATGATGAATGAAGGGAGACCTTCGAGAAGTAAAGAAAGTTTTGTTTGCAAAATACTGCAGTAAAACAAACCCTGTACTTTCCTTGTATTATTCCGCTATATGTTTGTGTACCCTTGGGTATTTATGTTTTTCCTGTATTTATATGTTTATCTGATAAGACTTATATTGTAGAATTTTTCTAATACTAAGCTACATTCACTATGATGAGGAATACTGTTATCCTCAAATATAATTTGCATTAATAATATGTTATTTACCTTGTAAATATGCTTAGACATTATTTATTCTGTTTTGTTTTAATGCTCATGTGTAACGTTGATGTTCCAAAAGTTATTCTGATATTTTATGTATCTACTTATCTCATAATTCCTGTAACATTGATGTATATGTCTATTTCTGTTCTTTTGTAAAGCCTGTTTTACTACAAATGTTATTTGTATTGTTATGTTCTTTAATGATGTATTCTGTACCTTTGTTATTGTATTCTCATGTTATAAAATTGTAATTGACACCAGTTTATCAAACTAAGTAACTTGTAAGCATTCATTTCACTGCACACATTTCCGTTGGTCATAGTATATGGACAATATGTGAGAAGTAGGGACTGATAGTGTTTGCACGTGTGTTAATAATTCAGCAAGGGACTGGATAACAGCATTGCTGGTTCTAAGGACATGTCAAACAAATTTCTTGTGAGTGGACAAGTGGTGGTTTATGGACTTGCTATATTCTCCGCAAGACTCTTCGATGGTGACTGTGCACCTGCACAGTCGCAACAGATGACTACTGGCCGTCTCTACAAGGACTACAATAGGTCTGCATCTTTGATGGCCCACCAATACCATTATTTCTACAAGGACTGCAGTGGGTCTGCACCTTTGATGGCCCACCAATACCGTAATCTCTACCAGGACTACAGTGGGTCTGCTCTGTGATGACCTACCTACCAATATTCTTCAAAACGTCGAATGACTCTGCTGTGGGTTTGCTCTGTTGTAGCCCATTACCTGTGTGCATGTCGAGAGTCAGCGCTGTCTTTCCGTTGGAAGGACAACACTACTTCTTCAAGACTGCATGGAAATCCACTACTTCTGTGTGCAATTCCTTTTACTAGTGAGACTTTGCGAAAAAAAACTGTACTTACTACTATGATGAATGATCAGGACTGTCTTTAAGGACTGTGACAAAATTTTAGCTTTTGACCAACATTTTACCAATAAGTGTGTGCATTTGATTTCTTTGTTATTGTAATCAAGAAAAATTTTTTCAAATCTGTATTGGCCACTGCCCAAACCAATTTGTAAAATTTTTTGTGCGGAGCATGGGGGCTATGTAAGTAGGCTGTTTAGGTTTTTTTATTGGTAACGCCACCTCTGTATGAAAATCACTGGCTGTGCTGTGTGCAGTCTGTGTCTAGTTTGCATTGTTGTCTGCCATTGTAATGTTGGGCAGCGGCAGCTGGATGTGAACAGCGTGTAGCGTTGCGCAGTTGGAGGTGAGCCGCCAGCAGTGGTGGATGTGGGGAGAGAGATGGCAGAGTTTTGAAATTTGTCATGAATTGCTATATATATTATGACTATTGAGGTAAATACATTGGTTGTTCTCTATAAAAATCTTTCATTTGCTAACTATGCCTATCAGTAGTTAGTGCCTTCAGTACTTTGAATCTTTTATTTAGATGGCAGTAGGTGCGCTCGCAAGCTCAATACACTCAGCTGGCGGCTACACGGGTAGCGGAGGCTGTGTGGCGTGGACTGGGCGGTTTTTCAGGTTAGAAGGCCTCGGGAAAGTACGGGGTGGGCTGCAATCTCAAAGGGTGCATGGCAAATACAGGACGTGCTTGGATCAAGGAACAGTCGGGTTTGTAGTTGTAAATTGTTCTAGTTGTGATGGGAAAGTACCTCAGCTTCAAGCGCTAATAGAAAGCACAGAAGCTGAAACCGTTATAGGTACAGAAAGCTGGCTAAAGCCTGAAATAAGTTCTGCAGAAATTTTTACGAAGTCTCAGACGGTGTTCAGGAAAGATAGATTAGGCAGAATTGGTGGTGGAGTGTTTGTGTCTGTCAGTAGTGGTTTATCTTGTAGTGAAGTCAACGTAGATACTCCGTGCCAATTGGTATGGGTGGAGGTTATACTTAACAGCCGAACTAAGTTAATAATTGGCTCCTTCTACCGACCCCCACACTCCGATGATATAGATGCTGAACAGTTCAGAGAAAATTTGAGTCTCGTAACAAATAAATACCCCACTCATAAGGTTACAGTTGGTGGCGGCTTCAACCTTCCCTCGATATGTTGGCTAAAATACTTGTTCAAAACCGGTGGTAGGCAGAAAACATCTTCCGAGATTGTCCTAAATGCTTTCTCCTAAAATTATTTCGAGCAGTTAGTCCACGAACCCATGCGAATTGTAAATGGTTGCGAAAACACACTTGACCTCTTAGCCACCAATAATCCAGAGCTGATAGAGAGCATCATGACTGATACAGGGATTAGCGATCACAAGGTCGTTGTAGCTAGGCTCAATACCGTTTCTTCCAAATTCACCAGAAACAAACGCAAAATAATTTTATTTCAAAAAGTGAATAAAGTGTCACTAGAAGCCTTCCTAAGAGACAATCTCCAATCCTTCCGAACTGACTATTCAAATGTAGACGAGATGTGGCTCTAATTCAAAGATATAGTAGCAACAGCAATTGAGAGATTCATACCACATAAATTGGTAAGAGATGGAACTGATCCCCCATGGTAGACAAAACAGGTCCGAACGCTGTTGCAGAGGCAACGGAAAAAGCATGCGAAGTTCAGAAGAACGCGAAATCCCGAAGATTGGCTAAAATTTACAGACCCGCGAAATTTGGCACGGACTTCAATGCGAGATGCCTTTAATAGATTCCACAACGAAACATTGTCTCGAAATTTGGCAGAAAATCCGAAGAAATTCTGGTCGTATATAAAGTACACAAGCGGCAATACGCAGTCAATATCTTCGCTGCGCAGTGCCGATGGTACTGTTACCGACGACTGTGCCGAAATTCCTTCACCAGGGAAGACGAATGGAATATTCCAGAATCTGAAACACGAACAGATGCTAGCATGAGTCTTAGAAGTAGATACCTTAGGGGTTGCGAAGCAACTCAAATCGCTTGATACGGGCAAGTCTTCAGGTCCAGATTGTATACCGATTAGGTTCCTTTCAGATTACGCTGATACAATAGCTCCCTACTTAGCAATCATATACAATCGCTCGCTCACCGATAAATCTGTACCTACAGATTGGAAAATTGCGCAGGTCGCACCAGTGTTTAAGAAGGGTAGTAGGAGTAATCCATCGAACTACAGACCTATATCACTGACGTCGGCTTGCAGTAGGGCTTTGGAGCATATACTGTATTCAAACATTATGAATCACCTCGAAGGGAACGATCTATTGATACCTAATCAGCTTGCTTTCAGGAAACATCGTTCTTGTGCAACGCAGCTAGCTCTTTATTCGCACGAAGTAATGGCCGCTATCGACAGGGGATCTCAAGTTGATTCCGTATTTCTAGATTTCCGGAAAGCTTTTGACACCGTTCCTCACAAGCGAATTCTAATCAAGCTGCGGGCCTATGGGGTATCGTCTCAGTTGTGGATTCGTGATTTCCTGTCAGGAAGGTCGCAGTTCGCAGTAATAGACGGCAAATCATCGAGTAAAACTGAAGTGATATCAGGTGTTCCCCAGAGAAGCGTCCTGGGACCTCTGCTCTTCCTGATCTACACTCCTGGAAATTGAAATAAGAACACCGTGAATTCATTGTCCCAGGAAGGGGAAACTTTATTGACACATTCCTGGGGTCAGATACATCACATGATCACACTGACAGAACTACAGGCACATAGACACAGGCAACAGAGCATGCACAATGTCGGCACTAGTACAGTGTATATCCACCTTTCGCAGCAATGCAGGCTGCTATTCTCCCATGGAGACGATCGTAGAGATGCTGGATGTAGTCCTGTGGAACGGCTTGCCATGCCATTTCCACCTGGCGCCTCAGTTGGACCAGCGTTCGTGCTGGATGTGCAGACCGCGTGAGACGACGCTTCATCCAGTCCCAAACATGCTCAATGGGGGACAGATCCGGAGATCTTGCTGGCCAGGGTAGTTGACTTACACCTTCTAGAGCACGTTGGGTGGCACGGGATACATGCAGACGTGCATTGCCCTGTTGGAACAGCAAGTTCCCTTGCCGGTCTAGGAATGGTAGAACGATGGGTTCGATGACGGTTTGGATGTACCGTGCACTATTCAGTGCCTCCTCGACGATCACCAGTGGTGTACGGCCAGTGTAGGAGATCGCTCCCCACACCATGATGCCGGGTGTTGGCCCTGTGTGCCTCGGTCGTATGCAGTCCTGATTGTGGCGCTCACCTGCACGGCGCCAAACACGCATACGACCATCATTGGCACCAAGGCAGAAGCGACTCTCATCGCTGAAGACGACACGTCTCCATTCGTCCCTCCATTCACGCCTGTCGCGACACCACTGGAGGCGGGCTGCACGATGTTGGGGCGTGAGCGGAAGACGGCCTAACGGTGTGCGGGACCGTAGCCCAGCTTCATGGAGACGGTTGCGAATGGTCCTCGCCGATACCCCAGGAGCAACAGTGTCCCTAATTTGCTGGGAAGTGGCTGTGCGGTCCCCTACGGCACTGCGTAGGATCCTACGGTCTTGTCGTGCATCCGTGCGTCGCTGCGGTCCGGTCCCAGGTCGACGGGCACGTGCACCTTCCGCCGACCACTGGCGACAACATCGATGTACTGTGGAGACCTCACGCCCCACGTGTTGAGCAATTCGGCGGTACGTCCACCCGGCCTCCCGCATGCCCACTATACGCCCTCGCTCAAAGTCCGTCAACTACACATACGGTTCACGTCCACGCTGTCGCGGCATGCTACCAGTGTTAAAGACTGCGATGGAGCTCCGTATGCCACGGCAAACTGGCTGACACTGACGGCGGCGGTGCACAAATGCTGCGCAGCTAGCGCCATTTGACGGCCAACATCGCGGTTCCTGGTGTGTCCGCTGTGCCGTGCTTGTGATCATTGCTTGTACAGCCCTCTCGCAGTGTCCGGAGCAAGTATGGTGGGTCTGACACACCGGTGTCAATGTGTTCTTTTTTCCATTTCCAGGAGTGTATATAAATGACCTGGGTGACAATCTGAGCAGTTCTCTTAGGTTGTTCGCAGATGATGCTGTAATTTACCGTCTAGTAAGGTCATCCGAAGACCAGTATCAGTTGCAAAGAGATTTAGAAAAGATTGCTGTATGGTGTGGCAGGTGGCAGTTGACGCTAAATAACGAAAAGTGTGAGCTGATCCACATGAGTTCTAAAAGAAATCCGTTGGAATTCGATTACTCGATAAACAGTACAATTCTCAAGGCTGTCAATTCAACTAAGTACCTGGGTGTTGAAATTATGAACAACTTCAGTTGGAAAGACCACATAGATAATATTGTGGGGAAGGCGAGCCAAAGGTTGCGTTTCATTGGCAGGACATTTAGCAGATGCAATAAGTCCACTAAAGAGACAGCTTACATTACACTCGTTCGTCTTCTGTTAGCATATAGCTGCGCGGTGTGGGATCCTTACCAGGTGGGACTGATGGAGGGCATCGAATGAGTGCAACAAAGGGCAGCTCGTTTTGTATTATCACGTAATAGGGGAGAGAGTGTGGCAGATATGATACGCGAGTTGGGATGGAAGTCATTAAAGGAAAGACGTTTTTCGCCGCGGCGAGATCTATTTACGAAATTTCAGTCACCAACTTTCTCTTCCGAATGCGAAGATATTTTGTTGAGCCCAACCTACATATGTAGGAGTGATTATCAAAATAAAATAAGAGAAATCAGAGCTCGAACAGAAAGGTTTAGGTGTTCGTTTTTCCCGCGCGCTGTTCGGGAGTGGAATGGTACAGAGATAGTATGATCGTTGTTCGATGAACCCTCTGCCAAGCACTTAAATGTGAATTGCAGAGTAATCAGGTAGATGTAGATGAAACATCATTGAGAGGAAAAAAGTGAACAAGTGCGAGTAACACTCTTGTTCTTAAGGTTCTGTAAAATTTAATTTTGCGTAGAAGGTAGTTCATATGAAAGTTTTTATGAGTGAGTTCGCGAGTATCAACATAACATGCACTGCACTGACTTAGAAGTTTAATTTTTTTCCAATATTAATGAACTGTAGACCTGAGTGTTTGTCGTAAATTTGCACTTGATTCTTCTGAATTCTTATGAGAAAAAGGGGTCTCAAACTAGAAATAGACAGATGTACAACAAAGCGACTATAAAGTTCAGTTTTTACCTATTTCGATACGGAATTCTAAAATCGAGATTGTCTTGATACAGTAGTTACGTATTGCACAGTGACAAAATGTTGAGTCCCTGTCTCACAGACATTAACATAATATGGTCGAGAATTACTGAAAACAAGTAAATACTTCCTTGCGCGTTCCTATCTGCTGTAGTTGGTTTTGGTCTCACGTAACACTGATCACACAGAACAAGAACATCTGGGAATCCTCTGACAGGGTGGAACGACGTAAGAGGATGGGCACTACACTCAGGACGAGCCCATTGTCTTCAGTGTCAGCCTCGGATGCCCTCACTTCTTGTATCATATCTCCAGTGACATCTCTAGCACATTGCTTTATCTTTGCACTGCCTTCTGCATAGCGACTGGCTTTCATATGTGGTTGTTAGGATCACAGATAACGCGAAAGGCCCATTAGAACCATCTTGATGTGTGATATCACCTTGGAAAAGTCGAGCATGCCACATCCTGCTGAAGTTTTTGACAGGACTTGTTGCTATCTTTGAGAGCAGCGGTGCTGAAAACAACCGTCAGACAGTACGTTTCACTTTCATAAATAACACAGTGAGTGACTAGTCATACTGGTCTTGCCCTCTCGATGCTCATAGTTGATGAACACGCAAACGCCATGGCATCTTATAGTATTTACAGCAGATATGCATGCGTGCAATATGTCTTCATTTAGTTTTTCGAGGTGGTGCTGTAAAGTAATGCCTCCGAATTTTTTATGTGGAAACTCTTAAAGTGTTTTAAATTATAGAGAAGTTACTGACATTCTACGTGGCTATTCTTCATGTCTACATGCTTATTCCTCAACATAGCGTCCCTGGCAACGGACATATCTTTCTCAATGAGAGACAAGAATATTGATACCGTCACTGTAGATTGTTTGAATTAGATGACGGAACCACAGTCTCATCCCTAGATGCACTAATTCGTTGCTATCAAAGTCAGGTCCTCGAAAGCGTTCTCTAGGTTTCGGAAGCAGAAGGAAATGCGACAGGGCCATGTATTGACGATCATCAATGGCAGTGAATCCAAAGCGTTGAACTGTTGTAGATGTCGCAGCAGACGGACGCTTGTGTTCTGTTATTGTTATGCTGAGGGAGAGGATACTCCATGTGTGGGCGAACTACTCGAATTCGAATCTCGATTACAGCGTGTTGTTTTTTAAGCACTAACATTATTACGTTACACACTGCCATTTTACATGCTATAATTCAGATCCTCTCACGGCAGAGGACTGCAGATATGTAGACATGAAGGATAAAGAATCGTTAATAACATTTTACGGTGTACCAATGTATGCAAAACTCTAATTAGGATGCGACGAATTGATATTGTGGTGAACGGCGTATACTGACAGCGAGAATCGAACGTTCCATGCCATGAACACATCTCTGTGTCTTACCTAACCAAAGATTTTCTTTTATGGACACTCTGTGAAGGAAATGGGGAGATCGGATGTGTGAGAGGAGGAGGCTGAGTGTATTGTTGTGAGCCGCCATTACGGTATATAGCAAATATTCAAATAGCTTTTTGCACGAAATAAAGTAAGTGAAATAACTAACATCAAGTATTCAAGGTGTGTATATCTCCATACTGAAATTAGCTAATTGTCACAGTACAGATATTACGAGACTTAGATCGCTCGGAGGTGAAGTTTGGAACGATAGCGCGAACCTGCATTTTCTACGGTCATAATTCGACCGAAGATTATCTCCGAATAAACAAACTTCAATTTGCTAAATTGTTGGACCTGTCATCCAGACTCATCAAACAACATAGCAAACAGTTGTGCCGAACGAACTGCGTAGCGAGTAACGGTTTTAGAGGTTTCAGATGCAGCAGATAACAACGACAAGGAGTTTCCTCGAGATCGCCGTTGCGGAATACATCTCTTCTCTCCTGTGGTAATTAAAACATTATATATTTATAGTTTCCAGCTTTTCAGGAGAGAAGGAAATAAGTAACTAAGCTAAGCCAACTAAAACCAATAACTAAACCAATAATTAAAGTAAAATGTACACATAAAGAATATTTATTTATAACAATAAATAAACAAATAATAATATTTAATTAACTGAATAATATTAATATATTAAAATTTGCTTTATTTGAAAAGGTGTAACAGTTTGCTCATTGAAAATTCCTAAGCATTATTTTTTGCCACTCCCTCGTAGAGTGCTATTAAGTTCAGTTTCATGCGCCGTGTGACAGAGCGTGTGCGTAAGTTGAATATCGTCCCTTACGCTAGCAGTGCATGCAATGCTGCGCACTCTTAAGTTGACCTCTCCATTTGTACATGTCAGTGGGTTGACAACCTCCAGTATCGTGAGGCCAGTCCAGTTGTGGCCATTCAGGTGTCGCAATCTCAGGTAGCACCAGCGGGTTGGCTAGGGTGACATTAGCGAGTGGGCCCAAGTTACACAGAGATGGGTGAGCTCCACCCACAAAGAGGTCTGACTCAGCCCAACGAAAGACCTAATTCCACAATGGCTCCTCGTCCCAGGTGCCTGAGTGTTTTCCTCAACATGTGTATAACATGTGTACTACAAAAAAAATTATGTTACGTTAATTTGTTTACAATCATTTTACTATGGACATCCCTTTTTGTTTTACATCAATCAGGAGCTACAAAAGAAAAACCTTAATCATCTATTACCCTTTGATATTATTAACGAATAAAATTTTACAACATACTGAAAATATTATGAATGAACAAGAGTGCTAAAACAAGAGTGAGGAAGGACATGCTTAGTTCCCATCGCTGCCCTTGTTCTCTGGGCCTGCTTACCTAATCAAGACAAACCTATTTTGTAAACAACAGTATACATCCCCATTAACTATCTGTGCAAGTGAGAGCTGCTGCTACACAATCTAAAATATATGGTTAGCATTCTATCTTTTATGCCTTCAATTCATTACCATTCTACAACATCTCAGAATTCTCACTTCTTGGCGTCATTAGGAAACCTTCCCAAAGGTTATAGACAGTCCACAAACTTCGGAAAGTGTAGGCAATTTCCACCAACGAGGAAGAGAAATATCAACTCCATCTCTGTAGTTTCACGATCAGAGGAGCACCTAAAAAACAAAAAAATTAATATCTTAAACAGCTATAGAATTTCTCTGCAGTTGGCCTGCCAAATCTCTTCACACCATCTCTACCACTTCCTATCATACTCAGCGCTGTTTACAATCAGGGTGCACTAGGCCTTTGGTTCAAATGGCTCTGAGCACTATGGGACTTAACTTCTGAGGTCATCAGTCCCCCACTAGGCGCTTGTGAGGCCAAATAAGGACTAACTTGATCGAGAATTAGCGGTCCCGGTCACGAAAACTGACGATGGCCGGGGACCCAGTGTCGTGTCCACATGCCCCTCCAGATACGCCTACGAATTGCAGTGACACGGCGGGCGGTCGGTGCCATTGGGTCATCACCACCTATTCGGACAGAGTGTATTGTGTTCTCCCAAGTGATGTAAACATATCATAATGTGTTACTCCTTTTACACAATATACGTACAATGATTTAACGAGTATTCCAGCTATGAAAATTTGCAGTATGTCTATGTTATGCATTTGAGTAAGTTGACAGTACAGTAAAATATTGCTTTCAGATAGTAAAAAAATTTCATAGCTAGATTTTCTTAACTATGGTCGGGTGAAACACGTTGGTGACTTCTGCTGTAATATTCTTCAGTTTCTATTTTCTGAGGCAGCTGAGTAGATGTGCTTTGAATACGGGACGGCTTACAACCTCCTGTCAGGCTATGGGTTTGCAGAATCCCTTGGCTAAAAGTTTCCCTGGTTCCATTGCCCACGCATCAGCATGGCCCTTTGAAATTAGAGCGTAACGAGCCATAAGACCCCAGAGTATTGCTGGCGTGACGAATCTGCACATCCTGTAGGCTGATGTAAACATGCGAAACCACAATAATACTGTCTACAGTTTCGTAATCCCAGATGTTGTCAGCCATTCATATCGATCGCTCTGTGACACAAATAACTGAGCCAATGGCTGGTAACAAAACAAACGTAGTGTGCCGACATTGGTTAGTTAATGAATGTACAGTAAGCGATGGTATTGAAGATTTAGCAATCTTCACCTGCATTTTCATGCACTTAGGGACATTCTTGCTCGTCACTGTGGTGAAAGTTGTTAACTCTCCCATCAAAGTTGTTGGTTTTTAGGAGAGGAGAGTAAGGTAGAGAAGACGGGGAGACGGTGTGGAGACGCGTGGCAGTGACGTCATATCGAGATAGAGGCTTCCGGTTGTTGCCAGGCGTACTTGGCTGAGTCTGGAGTAAGTGTCGCTTTTAGCGTTTGCACTACCTTTTCTCTGCGTAGCTCACAGTTTGTGAGGTCTGTTCTGAAACTTGTGTTGGATCTTCGGTGATTTTTCACTCACTGCATTATCGATCCCGTTTCTAACTTACATTTGCTAGCTGTACACATTGGGAAAGCCAATCATAGTTCTCTAGCAATCTTCCATTTGGTTTGAAGTACTTTCCAGTTGTTAATAGCACATTGTGCACCAATTACTCACGAATAATTCGCTAAAATTGTGTGCACATCAAAACGTATTCCGTTATACATTTGACTTTATCAGAATCATTTTGAGATATATAACATTCATTTAGCTTCAATAAAATAATCATCTTTGCCATACTTAATTTATTTGATTTTCACTTTTTGGTTCATGTAAGAAATTGCAAATCATTTACTTGTCATACGAAACTGAGGAAACCCATAACTCAAACTTAGGGTTATATTCACTTTCGTCCAACAACAATCCTGGTTAGGTGACAGTAATTACAATGAAAAAACACAGACTGCTTTTGTATGTGTAACCTGTGCTCTCGCGCAGTTCCATTGTAAAATAACTGCCCCTATACGGAACGTTTAATGTGTGATGTAGGAAATTTGCGTCATTTGTGTCATTAATGATCAATGAGAACTGCTTTCGTTTGTATCTACCACAGTGCCGAGATCAGACAGAATTTCAAATTCTGTAACTAGGAATTTGTAGGTTTAATGGTAGCCAAGGCTTGTATAACGTTTCAGTGTTGAGCATGTGTAAGTATAATATTCAGTTTGCACACTCCACCGATAGCTCCAGCAAGTCAAGCTCACATCAGCGAGAAGCATAAACAGTTCAGTATGTAATCTCTTGGACCCTCTGCCTTGCGTATGTATTTTAAGGACATTATTTAATTACGGTTTCAAAAACGCTACTAAGTTATATACTTTCATATGTTACAATATGTCTGTTACAACACAATTAAAGCATCAGGTTTTCTGTAAATAAATGGTACATGATTTTGGTAAAATATTCCTAATATTATAAGTAAATATTAATTATAAAGCATTATTATAATATTTCTTACGTACATCACTGGTTTTGACGTCCATACATTATCGCAGTTCTGTCGCTATCTTGTTGTTTTAACTACACTCCGTTAGTGTTCTTGGAATAATAACGGTTGCTTGTACTAGATATGATTTGTTATCTTATTTAATTTTAAGATTGTCTTCCTTTTGTGTAGAGCAATAATTATGAGACAGCTTATTTGACAGACTTACCAGCGATGTTGTTTGGATGAAATTAGTTTTGTTTATCATGCTATAATTTCGGTAATCTTTGTTAGGGGTATCGTTGGCGGTCTTGTGTAATCTATGCTTGTTTCGTAATATTTTGTGACTTCATACATTTTCTTGATTGATAATTTCAATGAAGTTTAGGATGTTTTTATGTGTTTTACGTTCATTGGCTCATTAAGTATTATTATTGAGTAATTGTGGGTGTGGAAACAGATTTCCTTGTATTCCAAAATGTCCATTACTGATCCTTTGGATGTCACGAGTAGAATATGGATGGCTTCTTCTAAATTATATACGATGTGTTGTTCAGATTTTAAGTGGTGGAAGGAAATAGAAAGATTGTTGTCGGTGTACTTAATGTGTTCGGAGTATCTAATACTGAAGTTTCAGTCATCCGACCTGCGCAGAATTTATCGCAATGTCTCGGTTCGAATAAATAGGTAATTCCGTTTAATCTGGTTCAATTTTTGAAGTAAGATTATGTCGTGTTTCTTAAGCGAATTTTACATTTATATTTTTTAGTAGCGAGTTAATGTTATTAGATATGTCTTCTAGGTATGTGGTTAGTACTTATGTGCCATTATGTTGGCCTGGTGTTTCTGTTGCAACTGTTATTTCTTTTTGTATAGTAGCTTTTACTGATTGCGTATGTTTGCAATATAGTTGAGTGCATATTTGTGGACTACAATCATTTTTCTAAGCCACCTATAGTAGAATTTTACTTTCTTTTTGTATAGAGATGTGTTATGATAACAGGTATATTATTCTGTTTATCATAGTGTGAAAGTAAGCGTATTTGTGAATTCTTTGTTAAATGAATGTGCCATAATACTACTATCTGCTGTAATATGCTTTAGGTAACTTCACATTTGTGTGTGTCGTTAACCTTCTTTATGGTAAGGTCGAGGAAAATATATTGTAAATTCAAGATTGGGATGCAGCGTAGTTAGTATCCTATGTATTACTTGCATGTCTGAATTGTCTTCATCTACTGCCATTATTGTATCATCAGCATATCTATGATAACATATGATTTTTTAATCGAAGTGTTTTTTGTTTTTGAGACATTCTCTTCAAGCGCATTTAGGAATATATCTGTTATTGTGCCAGCTATGCTGCATCCAATGACAACTCCTCCTGTCTGTGCTTATTTTTTTTTTTTTTTTTTTGGAGAGTCAAAAGTGTTTCTGCTCTATTTCTAATTTTAATATCATTATAATTTCGTTGCTGCCTTTAATGGACGTTTCTCTTTCCCACAGTAACTTCTCTACAATTTTGGTCATTACTTCTTGGATGGAAATGTCAGTAAGAAGATTTGTGATGGCACGAATTTCCCATTTTACGCTATTTTGTGCCAAGGATCCTGAGCTTTTATTCGGTATTCCTATTATATTACATTACATTTACACTTGTTCTGCAGATCATGAATATGATATTTCATAACGATGTGGAATGTGTCAGTTTACATAAGTTTCCCCTACACAATTTTTTTTTTACAGTTGCTTCTTGATGGTGTTAAAGATATGTTCCTGCAAAACCATGCGCTTCAAGTACATATTAACTGTCGACAGACTCATATATTACCTCCAAAGCCACCTCAGCAAGGAAAGGAGCCTCCAGCAAAGATTACCCGTGAATCATTTGATTTTGAAACCTTATGCTTTCATTGTGGTCGCAAGCATGTAGGTGTATATAAATGCAGGTACCCAACTCAGGGAAAGTGGAGTTTAGTACAGAAACTTGAACTAAATGAAAGCTTCCGAAGGGAAACAAATAACAGACACGACAAGTGAGGAGAAGAGGCAGGTAAATGTGAGGCTCTCTCAGGTCATAGGACTCATCAGTTCTGATTGGAAATCCCAATGGCATTGTTACCACACATTTCAAAAGCCAGCGTCATAACCGCGCAGAAAAGGAGCAGCAACAACCAAAGGTAGGTCAAGTGCTGATGCCAAAAGAGAAGACGCTTTTGAAAAGCTGTGTGATCATTTGGAGGAAAATGATGAATGTCAGTATGCTTTTGAAGAATCACAAAATATGTTCCTTCAACAGAGTCCAGAATTCGAACCATGTACTGACATACCTTTGAAAAGAAAACTTATCCAGCGCTATGGTAATAGCTTGAATTTTACAGTTTTACCAGGGAAAAAAGTATGATTTGTATTTCTGGAGTAGCAGCTAATATTTTATCAGAAAATTAGTGTAGAAATCGGAACTCTGACTACGAAGCTCAGGAGGAACTGAGAGTGATCAAAACTGCAGTAGATATTAATCGAAGTGAGATCAAATTCAAAAACTTTTTCACTATCGGTATTCTCAGTTACCAACAATTGGAAGAAATTTGTAAAGCAGGAGCTGAACTGGTGCCTGAAGCGCTCAATGTCTTGTTAAGTGAAATCATACAGCCTGCTTCTAAAAGACAAACACACAAAAAATTCAAAGAACAAAATAAGTTACTGAAAGAAAAAAAATCTTCAGTATGTCAGAGTATAATAAGTGCTGCGCGTCCAAAATCATTTCTGTCTCTCGTCCAACTTGGAACGGGTATTTCATTGCACATAAAAGTTGGTTCAACGGTCTTGATCGACATCCTGTGCTATTTGAGTGTTTGTGTGCCTTACCAGTACAAGGAAGCTTTAAAGTATGAGAGATCGGTCACTTCCCAAGAGAGCACTAGAATTGAGAACGAATACGTGCAATTTGTTTTCGATAATGCAGACTGCAACACCTACACTGTGGATGGCCGTAACACGTTTCGTGTCATGGGTGAAACTGCTAGTATAACAGCTGAAACCGCTCTTCGGATAGAGGACAATGTACCTTAAAAGAATAAAAGAATGTTGCTGCTGACACTATTGAAAAACGTGACCTTTATGATTTTCAAACTTACGAAGCCCCAAATACATCTGGCTATATCAAAATAGATGCTACAAAAACGGATTCCCTGAAAATGAAACCACTGTCATATGAATATGACCGAACATGTACATTGTTTTGGTTGGGTGGTACCTGGCTGGAAGACACAGGAGAATGTAAACCTTGTTGGAGCGACTGCATGGAAATGCTGTATGCGACGAAAGAGTTCCAAATTTCCGTTGTAGTCCCTCTTCCATTTATCAGATTGGCTCCTTCAAGCTGCCACAAAAAGGGACTAGCAATGGACACAGCATAACAATGGTAACTTTAGAACAGCCTTTGTAAGCCAATGCTAGTGAAGCAGTAGCAGCAGTACCTGGTGATAGCCTACTGAAGCTACTTTTCATCCGACTAGAAGGTTTTCACTTGTTAATGTCCTCTTTGTCACCGATTGGATTCATCATGACAGGAAGTGGCTTGGAGGAATTGTACAGTACTGTGTATGCTAAGAAAAGTGTACAACCAATGATGAACGGGATAGCTTATTTCAGAGTCATTCGAGCCCTCTATCTACACGAAGAGGCACTCATTACTGTATTTTTGAAAAATAGTGAAGCTCTCATTAGTGTAGATAAAGATGAGCTTAATTTTGTCTATTCAACTTTGAAGTGTGGTAATGCATCCTCTGAAGAGATTACGCAGTTAGCTGCCGTGAGAAATTTTGGAAAACCAACTTCAACGTTCAAAAAATTCAGGACGAACACAAAAACTGTGGACTTACTTCATAGAAAATGGTTGAGCTTTTTCGGATGTTTATTAGAGCTGATAGGAGTGGGGTCTTTCTCCTTCATCTTCACTGTGTCCATCAAGTGCTTCCCATTTTCCATGCGACTGGTCACTTAAACAACGCTAAATCTGCACATGTTTATGTTCAAGACTCGCTGGAACTTCTGAACTGAGTGAGTCCGGAAAACGATTTGTTCGTTAATTGTGATTATTTCACCATCCGACATACATAAAATTTTTGGTGTGGACTCTGGAGTGACTTGCCCGATGAACAGCTTTTGATGAGACCCTTGAGTAGCATTGGTGGATTGACTGGAGGCAGAGAAATAACAGCGACAACTATTGCAACTTGGATCAACTCCATGCCAGCTTGTTCTCGGCTGTGTGAGGAATGGAAGAAATTGCAGGTGTGTGCGGCGTCTCTTCAGAGCAGCATGTAGAGCTACAAGAGACAGGGCACAAAAACAATTGCAAGGCCTTCAAGACTTTTATTTCTTGGCTTGAGGAACACAATCCGTTTGCTAGAACACCTGAACTCTCTTCCTTAGCAGATGAAAACGTGAACCGGGATAAAGCATTTGGTGTTTGAACACTAGCCTTGAACGAAATTGGGAACAAAACATTCAGTGCGATACACTTGAAAAGAAAGTCACCTGTTAAGTCTCTAGCCTCTATAGCCGAGTCTGTGACAATTAACAACAACGCTGTATGCGTGAACCCTAACACACTATTACATCGGATGGTGTGCACAGTAAGGATTGATGAGTAACTGGAACAAATATTTCAATTTGAATTATATGATTATTCTCCACCCTTCTTCAACGAATCTAACTTGATGAGGAAGGGAAGCAAATCATCAATGGTGAATGTGTTGTTTCCAGATTCAAACGAATCATCTATGACTGCAGATTCAGAGGAAGTGCTCTACATACATCATTGATGGAGGTCTCCTTCATCGGGTTGTCTCGGGACGCACAGCTATTTTCAGACAGATTTGAAGCAATGCTCAGATAGATAATTACTCATTGTCAGCCATCAACTGTTGTTTTTGATGGATATGAGCAAGGAAACACAAAAGATGAAGAACATTTATGCGGATCACGTTCTACCACTAACATTTAAGTGAAAGTAGAAGACAAAGTCCATGTAAATATCAGCAAAAGTGTATTACTAGCTAACGCTGTTAATAAAATGGCCTAACTTCTCTCCTTACAGTGCATTTGCAAAGAGACAGTTGCAAAATGCATCAAGCATCGAGTGACGCTGACTTACTAATAGTTTTAATAGCGAATCATGAAGCTAAGAATGGAGTTGAAGCTTGTGTAATAGGTGATGACACAGACTTACTGGTCTTGTTGACTGTCCACTCACGGTCAGAGAACAAATTGAAAATGGTGGTATCAAAGAAAGGGAATCAGCAGGTAAAAGTGTATACTGTTTCTGATATGCAGCGTGGCATTGGGGATTGAAAGGTGAACGCTTAGCAGTATACGCCTTCACAAGATGTAACACTGTATCAGCTATCTACAAGAAGAGGGAAACTACAGCGTATAGGAAATTGCAAGCCAACAACGCTCTTCGTACGAAACTTTTAGTCTTCAATGACGCTAAAGCTGACTGCAATGCAGTGGCTGACTCTGGAAAGCATTTTCTTCTTGCAGTGTTTGGAGCCAAGAACACTGAATATCTAGATTGTTTTGGCTACCATTGTTACTCGTAGGCAATTGCAAAACAGCCCATACATTCATTGTTAAAGTTGGCTGCAATTCTCCCAGTTTAGCAGCTTCAAGGCAGTGTTCATTTAGAACCTATCACCAGGTGCAGCAGTGGCTGAATGAGAAGAAGAATCTGCTCGAGTGGGGATGGAAGATGATAGGCGAACACGTAAGACCAATTACAACAGTGCGTCCTGCAGCCCCCCAGGATTTACTTTCCCCTATAATGTGCTCTTGCAAAGATGGATGGGTCCGTAACTGCGAGTGATGAAAGAGTGGTCTAAACAGCTTAAGCATACGCAGTAATTGCTCAGGCATAGGATGTGATAATAGGGACACGAACATCATACACGAAGATCTAGATGAGCAGGGTGCTACGATTGAAGAGGACTGAGTACTGATGAATACTTTACACTTATTTATGGTTGCATTTAATATTCTATATTTTTATTCATTATCAGTATTGAACTCAGTTTATCAGCTTCAAAAATTTTAATAAAACTTGGAACCTATATACAGCCAAATATGCCTATTTTCTTAAGAGAACCCTCAAAACGCTGCAGTTTTAAAAATATTATGATTAAAAATGATGATGTTATAAATGATAATTATTACACAGGTAATTTTTCTTAATTTGAAATCATTTATACTGGAAAGACATTCATTCTTAATGCAGCAGCATCCAGAGAAAGTTCAGATGGGTTTCTCCATACCACAGGTTTATATGGTCAAGGTCTGTGGAAGCTTTCTTTCCCTTAAAAAGTAGCATCCCTTGAGAAGGTGGTGGGCTTCTCGTTCCTTCAAGCACTTATCACTAACATACCACCAGTCACTAAAATAGCATTTACATTTTACAAAACACAATCCTGTATACGTAATATTTTTCTTAATTATAACATCATATTTATTCCAAAAAATCAAAAAATACGAAAAATTTATACTTTTACACCCACCTTAACTCCGGAAACGTTCACTTTGGCAAGATTATGTACTGCACCTTTTTTTCACAATTTAATGTAGACTATTTGTGTGTACGGCACTTTTCATGCTAAACCACATCGTTTTCTAAATATTTAAGAAAAACTGATAAAAGCTACTGATTTACCAACTTCTCTACCACTCCTCCCCCCCCTCCCCCCCCTGAACCTAACGCTTAAAATGCTGTAACTATTTACCAAACAATGTGTGGACTGTATGGAATGATTTGGAGCTGGGGGGAAACTTTTATTTTGGACATTGAGGTTTGGGTCTAACTGCACTGTACTATAATAGCATAAGTGGCTGAACCTAAACGTTTACACAGATCATCATTGTGTTACTACCAATTCAATTTCTCATCAAGGCATACACTCAGAAATTTTAAAAATTCTCCTTAGCAACAGATTTCTGTTCAAAGTCTGCCTTTGTTAGTGGTGTTATATCATTTACTGTGTAGAGCTATATATAATGTGTTTTTTTAATTTAGTAAGAATGCATTTGCTGGGAGCCACTTAATAATTTTCTGAAAGACAGTATTTACAACTTCCTCAGATGATTCTTGTTTGTTATGTGTGATTAGTATACTTGTACCATCAGCAAAAAGAACCAGCTATGTGTCTTCATGAATATAAAGTGGCAAGTCATTAAAATATGTTAAGAATAATAAGTGGTCAAAAACTGAGCCCCATGAGATACCATTCTTCATATGTCCCCAGTTAGAGGACTCAGCTGATTTTTTCAGGCTATCTGTTCTCTTAATTTCAACCTTCTGCATTCTTCCAGTTAAATATGAACTAAACCATTGGAGCACTGTTCCACTCACACCACAATACTTAAGCTTATATAGAACAATTTCATGTTTCACACAGTCAAGAGCCTTTGACAAATCACAAAAAATCCCAATGGGTGATGTTCAGTTACACAGAGTATTTGCTCACTGAAAGTACATATAGCATTTTCTGCTGAAAAGCCTTTCTGAAAACTAAACTGACATTTTGTTAGTACCTCATTTTTACAAATGCGTGAAGCCATTCTTGAATAATGTTAAAGCTGTCAGAAGTGAGCTTGGGTGGTAGTTACTAGCATCTGTCCCATCCCATTTTTTATACAAAGGGTGAACAAGAGCATATTTAAGTCTTTGTCTGTAATGGGTAAAATATTTCAGTCTACCTGAAAAAATGACATGTTCAGTGAGCTACTAGAATGTGGCTGAGAATCCTAATTACCTGTTGGGAACAAGCTTTTAGTGTTGGAAATGCCATCAACTCCAAGCCAGTTTTTACTTTTGAGTGAATTTATTTTTTTCCAGATTTGGGTGGAATTTCAATTTTATCAAAGTGGATAGGTATTGCCTCTTCCATATACAGTCTTTCATTTTCTAATGAACAGCTGGATCCTATTTTCCCTACAAAACTTAAAAATATTTTCTACTTCTAACGTTTTGTTAACAAACTTTTGATTTAGTTTGATAGAAATACAGCCTTCCTGTCCGGTGCTCTCAGTTGTACTGATTACTTTTAACAATTTCACAGATTGTTTCAATTTTATTATGAGAGGTGCTATGCTCGGATATAATGCATTTACTTGTGAACTTTTGAATAAATTTTCTTAATAGAGTGCAGTAGCTTTCATAATGTTTGACTGTTTATGGATTGTTACTTTTTCTAGCTGTAAGACACATTTCCTTTTTTGTTTACAAGATTTTTTTTGTCCATTTGCCAAGGGTTTTTAGATAGTTTCTTACAATTATGTTTCACTGTTTTCAAATATAATCACAACGGTATCATGAAATAGATTACATTTTAAATTAGCATAATGTCCCCTGTACATCTCATCTCAGCCTGTTACAAGTTGTCCCTAAAATTTGCAATTGTTAATCATTAATTGAATGCACTATATTGGAGGACTGTTGTCATTTACTGTATGAAGCTATGTCATATACTGTAACCAGCCAGGCGAGATGATCAGAAAGACCATTATGAACTAGAAAAATTGTTATTTGACTAAATTTATCTTAGTCTGTGCAAACATTGTATATTGGTTTGTTGCTTTCCTGTACTGTCCAAGTAGGAAAACTAATAATTGGTCTCAAAGTGAAAGAACCAAGTAATACTTCGAGGTCATGCTGTTTGTTAGACTTTTTCAGAAAATCTACATGGAAATCTCCACAATTAATCATTTGCTTCTCTCTGTCCGAAGACAGCACAGCAAAGAAACCAAAGTTTTCAGAAATAGTTGAAAATTTCCAAATGGGGACCTACACACAGCTACATTTTTGAAAGTACCATTATTTAGTTAAAGCTCAGAGGTACCCACATTCCTATGTTGCTCTACACATAATTCTTTAAGTTTTAAATTTTCCACATTATGATAAATCTGAACATATATGACAACTTCTCATTTTTCCATAATTTCTCTGAAAGCTAATATCCATCTACATTTACCTTTTCCATGTCTGTGACAAAGTGATGTTCAAACAGGCATAGTCCATCTATTCCACCCTCAGTTTCTAAAACTTGTAAGCTGGCCACTGTGGCGGAGTGGTTGTAGGTGCTTCAGTCCAGAACCACACTGCTGCTACGGCCACAGGTTTGAATCCTGCCTCAGGCAAGGATGTGTGTGATGTCCTTAGGTTAGTTAGGTTTAAGTAGTTCGAAGTCCAGGGGACTGATGGCCTCAGATGTTAAGTCTCATAGTGCTTAGAGCCATTTGAACAATTTTTTTCTAAAACTTGTAAACAAAAGACAAGCTCATCTAACTGGCTTTTTAAGTCCATGATATTCTGATGCAATATATTAACATTATTCTCCAATGTAGGTTTTGAGAATCCTGTGATATGTTAACATTATTTTTCACTGTACTTTTATGAGAATGTACTGAAATTTAATATCTATAGTATCTGCCTGTATGAGCTTCTCTTTAAGCTTAATTTCAGTCAATGGTGAATCATTGGACACTGATCTTAGCCTAAACAAGAGGTACTCTCACGATTTCAGTGCTCCCACCCCTTAAATATTTTGCTATCATCCCAGCCGATTTACCCTTAACTTTTCTACTGTGATGCAGGCCACACCTTGTGAAGTCCCAGCTACCAGTAGCTTCAACAACAGCCAAACCTATAACTGACAAAGTGGCAGCCCAAAGTACCTGATCTAACTCTATGTCGACCCTCCTGACAGATCTGTTCAATTAGGGATGATCATACCACATGCATGCGGGAACCAAGCCAACATTTGTATGGTTTGTTGCAGATGTTATTTTTAGCAGGTCACACTCAATATTGTATGTATGGAATTTAGCTAGAAGGTTGTCCAGTTTTCTAGTAACTAGACATATAGGGTTATCTATATTATCTGCCGCTGGAGGGACTGGAGTTTGTGTTTTAAATATTTTTGGTTGATGACGAGTTCCAAGGATCATCAGTGTTCATGCTGTCCTTTCTTTATGTGGTATGATTGTGTAACATTTTTTAACAATTTTCTTTGTTTGTGCCACATACCTGTTTGTAGGGGCTGTTTATTTGTGTAATGTTACTTGTTGTTGAGAAGTTGTTAACTTTCTGTAAGTAGTCGTCTTGTTTTAAAATGACTAATCAACTGAGTTTTTCTGCTGTAGTGCATACAACATTATTAGTTGACAGCATATGGTTAATTCGTTTTAGTTTTATGTGGGCTGTATTCATACTATTTTATTTTTTGTGTTTGTCAGTTGTTTCTCTTTCTATTGGAATGACTGCTCTCATAGTGATTTTGTTCTCTTGTTTTTCTAGGCTTTTTGGTAGGTTCGTCGCTACATTTGTTGTTGCTATAAAATGTTTTCTAGCTTTAGTGTGAAATTTAATTTCAGTATTGTATTTCAGTCCTTTGTGTAGAAAAATATGTTCTTCCCCCGTGAACAAAATATCATATGAATATGCAGTTCTCTTATAAATTGGAACAGGGAGCTTAGGTTTCATATCAGATATCTTGTGGCGTATTTTGTATCAGTAAGGCGCTGAATTTTCTTTTTAAGTGTTTCTCTGGTTTGATAGTTAGTACAATCTATGTACATGTCTACAAATTTGGATATGTGATCAAATACCGGTGGATTTTTATATTAATAATGTTTAAGTGAGTGAGATACAAATCTTGATTAAGGTACATTTTGTGATCGAGCTTGTCTCTGATTTCTTGATGCATCCTCAATCTTGATCCACAATTTTCCATATTAGGCACAAGTCCGATTGCTCTGACGATCCTGATGGTCATGTAAGCTGGAAGAATTTTCTTCCTTATACATAACTTGTTGTCTTTGGTGCTTTCAATTAACTTTAGCAATTCTGTTTTTAGGTGTACAAAACGCTAGATAGTCCCCATTAAAAGCAGGAATCAACCATTTGTAGCCTTCAGGTCTACGGCTTTGTTTATGTCTTCTAACGGTATTATGTCATTACGTTTCCCAAAACGCTTCTAAGTCAGATCGTTTCATTCGCTACAACAGGCGTATTTGAACCAGTAGTTATCTTCATGTTATCTGTAAGAAAATGGTACATGCTTTTGATATAATATTTCTAACATTATAGGTAAGTTTGAAACATTATTATAAAATTTGTTACAAATGTCAGATGGGATGTCATTCACACGTTATCATGATTCTGTACCTGTGTCTTTGATTTAATCACACTTCCTTACTGTTCTTGGAGTATTAACGATTGTTATACTAGAAATGACTTGTTATCAGATATAATATTCAGGTTATCATCCTCTTTTAGGTCAATAATTATGTAAGAGCTTAATGATAGATGTACCAATGGTAGTGTATGGTTACAATCAATTTCGTTTATCATATTATAATTTCCGTAATCTTTGCTAGAGGTATCGTTGCTGGTTATGTGTAATCTCTGGTTGTTTCGTAATATTTTGTGACTATCTGTTATCTTGGTTCACAATTTTAGTTAAGTTTTCGATGTATTGTTTAAGTTTTACATCGAGTTCGTCATTAAGTATTTTTAATTGGTAGTTATGTGTACGAAAATAGATTTCCATCTCTTCCAAAATGTTCTTTATGTCTCCTTTGGACACTGTGCGTAGAATCTGTTGTTCAAAATGATCTACTGTGTGTGTTCGATTTTTAAGAGGTGGAGTAAAGTAGATGGTTTATTGGCACTGTGTCTGATGTGTGCTCACAATCTAATATTGCAGCTTTTTCGCCTAACTTTTGCCTTTGCGTTTTCTGTTAACACAAGCAGGTAATGTTATGGAAGGAACAGTTTTATTGGATTCAGAAATTATTCACTACCTGGAGACTTCCGATGCAACGCTTTTGATTCGCACAGCAATTCTGAACAAAAAAATTGAAAATATCTGACTGAAAAATAAGTATGTGGGAATGTTTCGTAAGGAATCAATATATGGAGAATGTATAATTTAACGAAACAAAAACGAAAGAATACCACAGCTGTATCGAGACACTATACAGTGCATCTAGTGGTTGAACACCACTCTAATTAACCCACCCTGGGGATGCTATACAAATGACATGGAACATATACTTGTGAGCGTGTGCTGCGAAACTGGAGGCTGTGGTGACAGCAGACGTCGCCAAAGTAATCGCTGAAGCACCCCCCCCCCCCCCTCACTAGGAGGAAGTTGAACGTAGGAATCGAGGAAGAGTGTGGGGATGTGCACTCTTCGTTCAGAACAGGTCGTCCGTGCATATAGCTGAAGGTGCACTTGCTGCGATGAACTGGTTGTATGTACTGGAGGGTACGGCTGTCACTCCCTGGCCGTGGAAGGTGGCGCCTCGTGGAGCATGTATGCTGGCTTCAGTCTACTAACTGATACCATAGATGTATCCTATTTGTGGTGTATTTCATTTGTGTCGGCTCGATGGTGATAGTTGTCCCAGTCTGGTTGACATGGAACAGCGTCCGTCGATCGTGACGACTCCGATCTGTAACTGTTTAAAAACGAACTCCTCGCTTGGTTGATTAGTTTCAGACACCATCTCCCTTGGACTGATATCAACGTTTCGATGGAGCAGCACGCCGGAATGTCTAAGCAGCTTTTGTTTAAAATTGAAGTACTGGTGTTCGAAGTCGGTCGGTCTTCTTTACTTCGAACCCACAGCGACTGCACCACTCGGTACCTCAACAATTCCCTTCATCTGAAACAATTAACCAACTATGTTTCGCGTGTTAGCGACAGGCTGATAAGCTTACGCTAACTTAATAACTGTAGTTCTTAAGCCCAGTTTGCGAATGAGTGTTCAAACGCAGATAACAGTATATCTTGAATTACAGAGTCCATGACTCAAACCGATGCCAATCATAGTTTTGGGAGGATGTTGATTTATTTATTAATATAGCATCGTCAAGGCGTCACCACTGTGTTAATTCAACAACCAATACGACGCAATTCCAGAGATAAAATAATCTTCTGACAACGTACAGAAAGCGTCGTATTTCGGTGTAAACTTGCTGTTCACTGTTAATACAATCACTAAATCACCTTTAACTTCTGCGTTCTCTCAATAAGTAGTTGATTTCGCAATTAGGCAGTAAATTTCCATTAAGTGACATAGCCGACAAGAAGCATTAAGGTTATATTGGAGTTTATTGAACTTTGCAATTATTTAAACCTGCACTGAAAACACACCGATCTGTCATTCAGGGTCTTGAATCTATTTGCATCAGCGATTCTGACATTGACTACAGCTTCCAACAACACGGCTTAAGTTCTACGTGATCGAGTGTAGGCTAATAATAGAGTTTATGTCGGCGGTTGGTATTGCTGTGTCCTTTGATGTTCGTGACAATCACAGATCACAAAGGCTAAGTGGAAGCATTAATCAAATATCACACCATTTACTTTTCTTTCACTTATAATATCTGCTCCACTGTCTGGCTAATGTTATTTTACTACTAGTACGTCAAGTTGATACTGGAAAATTTTAAAACTTCAGATCGGTTTGAAACAATCTGGTAGCGTTCAATAGGATTACCACTATATCGATGTCTACAAGAGAGAGACAGAATTAACATCTCCATTGCAGTGTTACATTGTAGTCGCAACGATGCGGCTACCACTCTCTTCATGGATAAATGTTATCTCTGTCCTATTTATGGTCTGGGCTTTCACCTTCGTAATGAATATAGTTTAAATTATTTATTTAAAGATTCAGTCTTTGTATCGTCTGATACTCTTTCATTTAGTCCTTTCTTTACAATAATCGCTATTAGTTGCATAGTATTCCTGTTAGTCAAACTTGAAATAGTGTTAATTTTATTGTCAGTAGCTCCTCTCAATGTCAGGATAACTACTTTTGCTATTTCCTTTACTACTAAAGGGATTTCATTAGGGGTTCCATATTTGGGGTGTTACATATTCCACAAAATATCCAAGGTGTGTGGACCTCGCCATTATACGAGATGTGGACCAGTGTGAGGTAGCTGTAATGGTGGCTTCACTCCTCCCACGTGTAGTACGATGTGCATTCACGTTTACAAGTCATGGGATCGTAACAATAAGGCGTGTCATGTCAAGAAGCTTGTTACAGATGAGCTTGTGGGATGTGCTCGCGAAGCTGGTGCAAGAATTCCAGATGGTCCAGATCGATATTGAAGATGTTTCTATCAACCAATTCACTGGGAATATGCATTGTTTTACTATATACCAGTTCAGTGGCATAGGAATCAATGTCCGGTTTCTACAATGTCGTCAGGCCAAGGGCAAGGTGGTTGTTGAAGCCATGTCGTGCCTCATGACTGCTTTCAACGAACATTGCCGGCCCTCCAGCATCCCTTTCCTGGCCTGATCGTAGCTCGTGACCTTGTGATGCCTATAGCCACAGAATTAGGTGAATTGATGGAAGAGTTCTGACTCGGAGTTTAGTCCCCAGGCTGTAGAGATGAGTTGTGGACAACCAAATCTCGCTAGCCGTATAGGGGCGAATGTGGTGGCTAAGGTCTCATCCGTAATACGAGTATTATCTAGAGCAACTGATTTTGGCTAGCCCTCGTACCACTTGATCATAATGAACAATATATCTGCTGTCATTTGATTATGGCAGCCGTCGTACGACGTCCATATCTATGTAGGGGAGCCTGCTGTTACGTCCTGGAAGCTAGTGATAGGTGAGTGGTCGTGGCGGGATATTCTGCTTCTGGGCATGATAGACAGTCTTTTACATATTCCGACCACTCATACCATGGACTGTAGGTGACATTCCTGGATGACATTGATTGTGAATGTGACCGAATGCTCGCCTGCGGGATGTTGGTGAAGGGAATGGACGAGGTCTTGCTTGGGAGATGTTGCAGTATACTTTCACCTCTCTCCCGGGAACGTCGATCAGCTGCAACTGAAGTGACGAAGGGGCATCTTCTATAGATCTCGAAGTTCGTCATCAGTTTACTGCACCTGTGCAAGTGCAGTAAAATCTGTGGGGTTTGGCAGGCTGCTGACACGTGAAAGGCAGTCTTTTACGATACTGTGTATGGCACATAAGTGCCGAGTATCTGCGCGCAACTGGACCACGAACTCGAGGTGGTTGAACTAGCGTCGGAAGCAACTTGTGCTGTCCCGCTTGAATATATGGATCAAGGGTTTAGGATCAGTAAACACAGAAAACACATGAGCTTTTATCTATGGGTGGAATTACCTAATGGCTTCATACCTTGGCAGCAGGTCACGGTCATAAGTGCTCCATTTCGTTTGCGTTGGCGATAACCTTCATGAAAAGAACGCTAGCAGCTGCCAGGCACTTTCTTCATATTGTTGAAGAGCCACGCAAATAGTTGTTTATCTCTTGTCAATGACCAAAGCTAAGGGCTCGTCAAGTTTCGGATATGTGGGCAGGGCTCCATTAGCAATATTCTGTTTGATATTGTCAAAGACAGTCTTCATTTCCACTGTCCATTGTATAGGACAACTGCCTATTCTTTGATCCTGCGAATGCTGCCCTCAGTTGTTCTCGCAGTTCGGTAGTGTGCAGCAAGTCACATATACTGAAATTTAACATACCAAAGAATCTCCATAAGTTCTACTGAGGAGGGTTTAGACATACACATTGCATCTGATTTTTCCGTCAGAGGTAGGGAACCATCGGGAGAGATCTTGTGCCTCGACAAGATGACTTCCGACAGCCCGAAAACACTCTTGACCGAGTTAAGAACAATGGCTTAATGTTGCACGTGACTAAATACTCTTGCAGTTGTTGACCATTTTGCTCCTTGTCAGCCGAGAACAGTGGCATGTCGACTAGATATACCAAGCAGAATGGATAGCCTTGGAGTATCGAATTCAAAAACCTCTGCCAATACCGTGCCGCATTCGTCAGCTCAAATATTATGAACATACTCTCAAAAAGTCCAAAAGGTGTCATGATATCTCGTTTAGGACCTTGGCCACCGGATTCCTGTACGTGCTTTAGCGCAATCCAGGATGCCAAAGATGGTTGTTCCGTGGAGAACGTGGATGTAATATCGCAGCAACGGTACGGCATATTTCGCAGGCACCGTTATTTTATTTAGTGCATGATAATATCTACAAGGCTCCAAGCCCCATTCTTTTTAGCACAAGGTGCAAAGTGGAGCACCATGGACTCCTGGATGATATGATAATGCCTTCTCGCCGCATGGTGTTGAGGTCTGCTTTCGCTATGACAAGTCCATCAAGCGACAGACGTTTTGACCTTCATGAGATAGCGGTTCATATGTTGTCTCTATAAGACGTACTGTATTGTTCAGTATATGTGCCGGAGCGTCAGGCGCCCGAGTTAGGTTCGGATGATCGCCAAGCAGCGCGACCTACTCACCTTTTTGGGCCTGGGCTAACATTGTAGTTTGACAGGTGGTACTGTGGCGGAATCCGGTGGCAGCAAGCCCAGCGATGCTGTCGACCAGACAAGCATTTGCCACACCCCACAGAAGCTTGCTGTGAGCCAAAAGGTCAGCACCGATGATCGCCTCTGTGATGGCTGAGACAGTGAAGTTTCAGATGAACTGACGCTGTAGTCCTAGATTCAACTCAAAACTCTTCGTCCAATATGAGCTTTGATCGAGCTGTTTGCAACCGCTCAAAAGAATGCGGTAGACGTCCCGCAGTGATACCTCGAAAATTTTGGGAGAATGCCCTAGTCAGATACAGTACTAATGAGAAACTTCAAACCAGAGCCGTGGTCAGTGATGAACGGACGCTATGATGCCGACAGGGTGCCAGTTACTTTTAGGACTGCCTGTGGCGAGCATTTAGTGTAGCAGCATGGAGCGGTACATTTTTATTTGCTTGTTCTCCGAACCGACGGTGACAGCTTCACACCAGTTGTCCTCGAAGAGATGACTTAGTACTGCTGGCAGACTGACTGCTGGAACGTTTGTGATAGCGCCTGTGATCGTCCTCTGCACTATTCTGTGACAATAATGCGCCGACTTGCAAGCATAGTACCTCGACCTTTGTCACGATGGCATCATAATCGGCACTCGCTACGGCCATCTGTGGTGCTGTGATAGCGTTCCACTGCGCTGCCGTTACACCAGCCTGTGCTGGAACGATGGCTTCTTGCATGCTACCAGCCAGTTCCGCTACTACATCCAACGCATGTCCTTCTGAGCTGCTAATATTCCCTTACCTGCGGCGGTACCCTGCTTCTCCATATTGTGTGCAGCAGATCGTCTGGAACGTATTAGTATCCACCTTACTGCACAGACGCCGTAAATACTAAAAGGGTTTTCGATCTGCTACGTCCTCTTCTCTGAGCATTGTGAACGAAATATCAGTTAAATTTTTGGATCTCTTATAAACTGTAATTCTACACATAACATCCAAATCACCAGTAATAAAGCATCTGGAAGAGATGGAAGTTAGTTTCCATACACACAGCTACACACTAAAAATACTTAATGAGCAAATCGACATAAAACGCAAAGAATAGAATGAAAACTTTATTGGAATACTCAGTCAAGAAGACGGATAGAGTCACGAAGTATTACTACAGTCTAACATCAGAGTCTCTCGTTTTTGTTACACACAACGAAAGCAGCGCCCAAGCAGCCAGCAAGCGACACATCTGAATACGATATCGGATAAGTGCGAATATTAACGTTTGTATCGACTTGTAGCATGGTAGTGTCATAAATGTTGCAAATAATTAAAACGTGATACCACGTTTGTCCTTCTGTGGTGTCCTAAGGACCGTGTCAGGTACGAAACGGTATATCGCAGAACATTTCGTGTATGATACTTTTGTAAATTAAAGATATTTAATGAATAATTTCGTTTATTTTTAATAATAAAAACTTGCTAGTAAACACCTGAGTACCTCACTTTTGTGGAAAGCCGTCGTATATCTACCCAACAAAGCGAAGTTACGTTTGCTATGCTTTCAGCCAAATCAGTCAATGTGGAACGTAGAAAATATATTTGGCATGTAATACCAAAATGATTTAACGTACCAAATAAACCACAAATCCTGTAGCTGAAAGGAAAACCACACAGACGTAGTAACAAATTGTCAAAAGTAATAAAACAGTTTCCCATCACAGAAGAAACAAGTTCCACATTTGTTGATAAACGTAAGCCACAGACGGTAAGAATCTTCAACACATTCGCTTTTGAAGCAAAGCTAATTACATTTACAAAAATATTCGCATGTTAGAAAGTCCAGTGAAGTGTAAGAATGGTAGAATCATTACACTCCAAAACATTTTTTTTTTGTACCGGTAGCAGGAAAAGTTCCTGTAATAATAACAATAGAAAATAAGAGAGATATATGGTCCTCAGGCATGAAACAAGTAATTATATTCTTTTGATTTCAGCGGAGAAATCTGCAAATACACACATATTCGAAAGTATTTCTTCAGTAATAAGCTGTAGCTTTCGTCACTGAATCACTAAATCAGTGTGACTCAGCTGTTTTTAGATGCGCTTTCGCAATAACTCATGTATCTAACGCACCGAACGTAAATATATAAGAACTATTTCGTTAGTTAAGTAGAAAAAATCAAAACCAAACATCCTTACAACGAATGTGACTGTTTCCTCACCGCTTGGAACGCTAGTGTCGCTCTAGCTGTCAAACGGTAACAACTTTCCTACCAAAGTGTGTCGAAAGTGTATGTATTAGACTCACATACATTCATAGACTGGCAACATGGTATATAATGTCGTTGGTTTCATGAAGCCAGCACTTAGGAATAGCAATATGGTGGCGAGCGCAAAGTACGTGTAAACAGCTGTTTATTTATTTATAAAACAGTCACAAGAAAGGGAAATAAACTGATATAAATACGTTAGCTTTCAAGCTTTCACACAATGCGTGGTTTTTTCCCGCATTTTTTTGTGCAGCAGACGGAACATACAAGGAAAGGAACATGTCTCAATGCAAGCATACACAAACACGTAATTTTGCGTTTGTACTGTACGTAAGCCTCAAAAATTACGTTACAGTTTGTCTTATCTGAAATAAAGGAAGTGTTTAAATAGTTTATGTATATTTTAAGTGCTTTAATGAAGCTCTTCTTAACAGGCATAGCTTAATGCTGGCATAGCACAACCCTACAATTATGTTCAAATGGTTCAAATGGCTCTGAGCACTATGGGACTCAACTGCTGTGGTCATAAGTCCCCTAGAACTTAGAACTACTTAAACCTAACTAACCTAAGGACATCACACACATCTATGCCCGAGGCAGGATTCGAACCTGCGACCGTAGTGGTCGTGCGGCTCCAGACTGAAGCGCCTTTAACCGCGCGGCCACTCCGGCCGGCTACAATTATGTGTAATACCTCAACTAGTACGAAAATATCTGCCGAACAGCAGACATACTTTGAGCACATCGTAAAGCTTACAGCATCATTAGTTTCAGAAAATCGTAATATTCCGCCTCTTACCTCATCAAATGTCAGGCTTCAGTGAAAGAGGGGTATTTGCCAGACTAGTAATGTATGTCTGTGATTATACTGCGATATTACGAAGCAGCCAGAGACTATGCAAGATAGCCAACGATACCACTTTCACAGATTACCAAAATTTTAGTGTGATAAACAAAACTAGTTGTAATCAGATAGTATCTGGTACTTTTGTCAAATAAGTTGTCTCATAATTATTGCTCTAAAGAAAAGGAAGACAACCTCAAAACTACATCAGACGACAAGTTATTTCTAGCGTAACCAACAGTTATTTCTCCAAGAGCACTAATGGAGTATAGTTAAATCAAACGAACGGTGACGATAACTTACGGATGTCAAACCCATCTGGCGTATTTAACAAGTTATGCAATAATGTTTTCTAATAATATTTAACTATAATGTTAGAAATACCGTACTGTACCGAAATTATGTGTCATTTACTTATGGGTATTTGCCGAAATAGACCTACCGTAACGAATAAAACGATCTGACTTAGCAACTCTTTTGGAATCTTAATTACGTAATTTAAAGTATGTAAGAGGGTGTCTGCAGTAAGGTCGGTGCTAACGATGAAGTAAATATATTATGTAGGATACACATTGCTAGCAGAAAGCATTTCGTTTTGTATCGGTATCGTGCAGTGTAAGGACGATGTCAGACTTAGTAAAACAAACGAAAGAGGAGATAAGTTTTTGGTGAGCTGAATACCGTTTGTCTAAAGTAAATACCATATGTTCAGTCTAGGTACAGTTTGGTTAGCATGGTTACACCATCTATAAAAAGCTCTTAACCATCCCAGTCAACTGCTGAATGGTTAAAGGCACCCTAAATTATTGTTGTCAACAGAGATGCGCTTTTGGAGTAAGGTATCTTTTCTTCACAGAATGTATGGTTATTTTATTCGTAAAAAATACTGCCCTGAAGTGTGGCATTTGTTTAATTGTGCATTTGTCAAATTCCCCTTTATAAATCTTATAATTTCCTAACTCTCTTTCTCGTTAATCCATGAATTTGTAGAACTAAAATTACTTAGCATTGATCATCTAGAACTTAGGTAAGCCGTTTCAAGTCTTGAATTTTCTTAATTTAAAATGATTTTGATACTAATTTTTCGAAAAATATTTCCGTTGCTGCTGTAGTTTACAATTTTCGTATCAGAAAATTGCGGCTCTTTCCGTCTTTAGCTGATTTAATTTTTCCAGTATCCAATGGATAAATAACGTTGCTTACTGCAACGAAGGCTCCACTTTACAGGGTATTGTCCATGTTTGTATTCGTATTCCATAAACATTGAAAGAATCTGATGTATACATTTCACTTTGTAAAATTATTACCTAAGCTGACTTCTAGAAATCGACGGAACAGCAGCACCTAAGGTGAACAGACTATGACCAGAATCGTGACCTATACAGTTACCCACTCATCAGGATTTTAATTTTTTCTGTAACTGACATTCTTTCCACCTTCTACATCGCAGAAATTGACATCTTCGTTCGCTATGAATCGGCTGCCTTCATCTTTTGTAACCCATGAGGGAGATCTTTTCAGGCTGATGTTATACAGAGCCAAAGAACCTAGGATTTTCCTTTTATAACGATGTGTTACTCCTCCTTTTGTTGTTTGAGCTAGACATTTTCACTACTAGTTCACAGTATGTTAATTCTCTCATAAAGTTAAATGCAAATAACCCACTGCACTTCAAAATTATTGATGATGTACATAGTTACAACATCAGAAGCAGGCATTCTTTACTCCACTTGCACAAAAGGGTACTATCAAAATTTTTGATCACTTACTCATTGATATAAATTTTCTGAGAGGTAGTGAAGTTAAATTTGAAGCTAATCTGAAAAAGATTATCCTTGACAAACCTTTGTGTTCAGTAGAAGAATTTCTGTTTCTGTATAGGAATTACTAGCTTATACATATTTAAAAAAGGGAAGTTTATAAAAGGTCCACATGTAGCCGTTTTCACAAATTACTGTGCAATGCGAGTGTAAAATGACCACTTACAAACGATTAGCATTAATCGAAAAAATGATCCATGGAATATAAAACCAACTCCTCCTTTCTGCAAGGACGTGGGACCAGTTAAGGCGGAGCTTCTATGATATATCACAGACAAAGCTCTAGAGACCGAAGTCAGCAACGCGAAAGGGACCTCTACAAGATATCGTTATCCACTTTTCACTAGTTGGCGCTGTTGTCAGTTTTTAACTATTCTACATATTCATTTTTTTTGAGGAGAAGTATATATGTATTTACCTTAACATCTTAATTTTTGTGTACCTCTTTGGCAAAAAGTCCTCAGGTATTACATCCAAAAGGAATTCTTCCAGTACGCGTTAGAAGGGTTAACCTTCATTCTCGATACAGTTACTGTTATTTATTATGGGATATTCCTGACAACTCAATAGTATTTTCTCATCAGTGCCACAACAAGAGCTTTAATACGTTCGGTCATGTTTGTCTGAGTCGTTAGCATTACTTTGTACTATTTCTTGTCAAAAAACCAGGAGAAGAAAACCTGGAGATGATTGAGCTGTTGATCTATCAAGCCAGTTTGTTATATCATCTCTTTGAAATCAATGGCCATTGTAAGAGGTACCTAGTATCTTCTCTACTTTTCACGAGTCATGTTGTGGATCAATCCTAAAGCTGGAAAAATGTAATTCAATGTTCTTCAAGACTAAGTTCTTCAAGAATTTAAGACAATTCGTCTCCCCGTAATTCCGATTAATTTGTCCGATCTAGATGAGAAAGTGGGTCTACCCATGTACCAACCAGTACTCCACACCACACGTTCACTGGTCAAGGACGCTCGTTTTTAAATTCTCCCACCAAAAAGCAGAAGCAAGGCTGAGGTTTAGTGTTCTATAAGCGAGAAGGTCATTA
Organism: Schistocerca serialis cubense; assembly: GCF_023864345.2. Classification (NCBI taxonomy): domain Eukaryota; kingdom Metazoa; phylum Arthropoda; class Insecta; order Orthoptera; family Acrididae; genus Schistocerca; species Schistocerca serialis. The sequence continues at coordinate 377,287,105 of NC_064644.1, read as the reverse complement.
GTGACTGAGCACTGTTTCCTATGGAGGCATCGATGATACATAAAGTTCAGTGCTAAAATATCAATTGTACAAGCCGTTCGGTGCCACTCTAAAAAATTCTTCAGAAAGTCGACTTTCTAATTTTCCGAGTGTCTTTACTACCCTAATGTAGGGTGGCGCAGATAAAAGTAGATCGTGTAAGTACAAAAGAAATACAGTGAAATTACAGAAACGAAGAGTTAAAATAGACTTACCATTTATTTACAATGAAGAATACAGTGAAAAATACATTTGTAGAAGATGTTGTAAGTGACCCAGTACAACGTCAATACACAACTGTGCATGTAAAGCACATTCAGATTTTTTTTTCTTGAGTCATCAGTCTTGTGACAGGTTGCATGCGACCCTCCACGAATTCGTCTCCTGTGCCAGCTTTTTCGTCACAGAGTAGCAATCGCAATCTACGTCCTCAATTATTTGCCAGATGTATTTCAATCTCTGCCTTCCTCTACGGTTTTTACTCTCTGCAGCTCCCTCTAGTACCATGAAAGTTATTCCCTGATGCTTAACAGATGTCCAATCATCTTGTCCCTTCTTCTTGTCATTGTCAGTGTTTCTGATATATCTGTTTCCTCGCTGATTCTGCGGAGCACCTCTTCATTCCTTTCACTATCCGTCCACCTGATTTTCATCTTTCTACTGTAGAAACACGTCTCAAAGACTTCGATTCTCTTCTGTTCTGTATTTCCCACAGTCCATGTTTCATTACCATACATTGCTGTGCACCAGACGTACACTCTTAAAAATTGTTTCCTCAAGTTAAGACCTATATTGGATACTAGCAGACTTCTCTTGGCCAGAAATAACATTTTTGAAAGGGCTAGTCTGCTTTTTATGTCCTCCTTACTCCGTTCATCATAGGATATTCTGCTGTCTGGACAGCAGGATCCCGTAACTTCGTGATCCTCAATTTTGATGTTATGTTCCTCGCTGCTCTCATTTCTGATTCTTCGCATCACATTCGTCTTTCTTCGATTCAATCCATATTCTGTACTTACTACACTGTTTTATACATTCAACACATCCTGCAGATCTTCTTCACTATTACTAATAACAGCAATGTCAAAAGCCAATCTTGCCATTGATATCTTTTCGTCCTGAATTTTAATCCCACTCTTGGACCTTTCTTTCATTTCCCACTTTTCTTTTTTGATGTATAGGTTGAACAGCAAGCGCAAAGGAGTGCATCCCTGTTTTACACCTTTTTTAATCCGAGCACTTCGTTCTTGCTCTTCTAGTGTCATTGATCCCTGTTGGTTCTTACACATATTATATTTAACCGACTTTCTCTACAGCTTATGTTTTTCTTAGAATTCCGAAGGTCTTGTATAGTTTTACATTGTCCAACGCATTTTCCAGACCGACAAATCCTGTGAACGTGTCGCGATTTTTCATCAGTCATGCTTCCATTATCAACCGCAACGTCAGAACTGCCTCTCTGTTGCTTTTACCTTTCCTAAGGCCAAACTGGTCGTCATCTGACACATCTTCAGTTTTCCTTTTCATTCTTCTGTGTATTATTCTTGTCAGCAACTTGGATACATGAAATGTTGAGTTGATTGTGCAGTAATTCTCGCACTTGTCATCCCTTGCTACCTTCGGAATTGTGTTTGTGATGTTTTTCAGAAAATCTGATGGTATATCGCCAGTCTCATACACTCTACACACCACTTGAATAGCCTTTTTGTTGCCATGATGCTTGGCCCAGTGATTTTAGAAATTACGATGGAATGTTATCTATCCCTTCTGTCTAAGCCTTCCAAAAATCTTTTAAACTCTGATTCTAATACTGGATCCTCATCTCTTCCCTGTTGACTCTTGTTCTTTCTTCTGTCACGTCATTGGACAGGTCTTCCCCCTCGTAGAGATCTTCAGTGCTCTCTTTCAACCCATCTGCTCTCTCCTCTGCGTTCAACAGTGGAATTGCTATTGAACTCTTAACGTTACGCCCTTGCTGTTAATTTCGCCTAAGATTGTTTTAACTTTTTTGTATGCGGAATTCACCCTTCCGGCAATCATTTATTTTTCGATGTCGCAACATTTTTCAACAAACATTTTGCGTTAGCTTCACTACATTTCCTATTTACTTCGTTCGCAAGTTGCTTGTATTTCTGTATCGTTGGATTTCCTTTAACACTTTTGAACTTCGTTCTTTCGTCGATCAGCTGAAGTATTTCCACTATTTTCCATTCTGTCTTCACATCTGCCTTTCTTCTACCTCCGGTTTCCTTTCCAACTTCTGTGACCGCCTTCTTTAAAGATGTCCATTCCTCTTCAACTGTACTGCCGAGCGAGGTACTCATTATTGCAGCGCTTATAGCCTCAGAGATCTTCAAGCGTATCTCTTCATTCCTTAGTACATCTGTATTCCACTTCTTTACGCAATGATTGTTCCTGACTAGTCTTGTAAACTTCAGCCTATCCTTCATCATTACTAATTTATGATCTGAGTCCACATCTGCTCCTGGATACCCGTTATAGTCCAATATCTGATTTCGGAATCTCCGTCTGACCATGAGGTAAACTGAAATCTTCCCGTGTCTCCTGGCCGTTTCCAAGTATAGCTCCTGCTCTTGTGATTCTTGAATATAGTATTCGCTATTACTGACTGAATTTTAATGCAGAACTCAGTTAGTCATTCTCTTCTCTAGTTTCTATTACCAAGGCCGTATTCTCCGGTAAACGTTTCTTCTACTTCCTCCCCTACAACCGCATTCTATTCCCCCATGACTGTTAGAATTTTATCTCCGTTTATGTGCTGAGTTGGGCCTAAAATGGTTCAAATGGATCTGAGCACTATGGGACTTAACATCCGAGGTCATCAGTCCCCTAGAACTTAGAACTACTTAAACTTAACTAACCTAACGACAGCACACACATCCATGCCCGAGGCAGGATTCGAACCTTCGACCGTAGCGGTTGCGCGTTTCCAGACTGAAGCGCCTAGATGTGCTGAGTTACCTGTTCAATGTCCTCAAACACTTACTCTATCTCCTCATCGTTTGCTTGCGACGTCGTAATGTATACCTGAACTATTGTTCTCCGTGATTTTCTGTTGCCGATTCTGATGAGAGTAACTCTATCACTGAACTGTTCACAATAACTTACTCTCTGTCCTACCTTCCTATCCATAACGAACCCTACTCCAATGTAGCTGTTGATATTACAATACACTCGTCTCACCAGAAATCCTTGTCTTCCTGCATTCCACATCGCTGAGCCCCACTATATCTAGATTGAGCCTTGGCTTTTCCCTTTCCAGATTTTCTAACTTCCTTAGCACTTCAAGCTTCTGACATCCCACCCCCCGACTCGTAGAACGTCATCCTTTCGATGATTATTCAATCTGTCAATATCACCTCTCCCTTGGCAGTCCCCTCCCGGATATCAGAATTGGGGACTATTCTGGAATCTTTTGCCAATGGAGAGATCATCATGATACTTTTTCAATTACAAGCATGTCCTTTGGATACACGTCATGTGTCTGTATTACAGTGGTTTCCATTGGTTTCTGCATGCTGATGCAGTTGATCATTGCTGATTCTTCCGCCTTTAGGGGCAGTTCCCCACCCCAGGGCTCTGTCCGCTTCTTCGTCCTTCATGACGAGGCCGGTGGCTGAGTGAGGTTCACTTCGTAGGCGAAGTCTTCGGCCTCCAATACTGATCATTTTTATTCCATATCTAAGTGGTGGCGTGATTCGCACCCAGGACCGAAGACTTTTGATTACTGGTGACTGTCCAACCAGGGCGGTTTTAGTCATCCTAGAAGGTAAGCTACACGTTGAACTTTTGAGTAATAAGGTTCTATGTTTTTACGGTAAAAGGAAAAACAACATATCACCAGTACGCGTCTCCTAAACTAAACGAACGAATTAGTTCAAGTTAGTATTGCGCACTTTTTTGTAAATTGGTTCGTGACCAAATAGAAATAGATCCTAGATTTTTCACTATGTGTTGTGCTAGCAAACAGTCCACTCGCAAACGTGAATTGTGTAATTCGTTTATTTATGGTACGTGCAGTCCTGAAGACAAACACTATCGAGAAAATCGACTTTCAACTTTTTCAAGTATCTTTAAAAGCCTCAATTAAGATCAGTTATTGGAATGTACTGTGGCTCTGTGATAGAATGTTGGTTTGCCACGTGGGCAGCCTGGGTTCGAGTCTCGGCTGACGTGCATGTGCATGTTCGACGTGTAAAGTGTGAAATACATAAAAATGGAGAAAAACGGCAGCGCTTGAATTGATAATTGCTGGAACGTTGTTTCGAGTGGTTAATAAAGCTTATTTAAAGTAACAACCCATCACATTTTTTTCATCTTTATGTATTGGACGCTTCACGGAAATGCTCATAAAAATTGGACCTGTGTTTAAAAGTTCACCACACCCAGTAATAACACCTGGGCCACCCGTATGGCAGACAAGCTTTCTACCAAGACCCACATTACCTATTCGACACGATGACCTTACACAGGGTGGCGCAGTTAAAATTAGCCCGCCTCCCCTCTGAATGCGAATAAAATATTTCGACTTGTGAAATAGGGTAAAGAGCTACAATATGGGCAGTTTTATGCAATAACCAACAGTTAGCATTCTTCTGTAAGCATTTCAGAGCGTCTAATCAGTGAAGTTAGACGCTTCTCTTTGCGGCCTGAAAAATGACTTTCTCACTAGAAGAAAGAATTGAAAGTGTGGAAGTATACGTGAAAATAAGTTCGGTTAAGGCAACTCGCAAAATTTTCGGGGTCAAGTATCCGGATGGAGGAATATCAGCAAAGCTAGCAGTACAGAGTGTATAAAAATTGGCGTATGTGTGGATCTGTGCAAAATATAAAACGACAAACAATTCTCTCAGTTCACACAACGAAAGTTATTGTAGTCATTCGCCGAAGAATTATTCAGAGCCAAAAGTAGTCCATACGTAAACTGGCCCAACAGGCTCTTGTAAGCAGGTGGAGTTGCCAGCGGATATTGAAAGTCTTAATCTGAAGCCATATATTGTGACGGTTGTGCAGCAATTACAGGAAAATGACAGTCAGCCAGGTGTAGATTGCTGCACATGGTTACTGGATAACGTCAACGATGGTTTGTTAGACCCTTTCCATTATTCACGAGCGATGAAGCATGGTTTCATCTTTCCAGGCATGTTAATTCACAGATCTCGAGGTACTGGGCAATGAAGAACCCTAAGATGTGTGTCAGCAACAACTCCATGATGAAAAAATCGGCCTTTCGTACGGTGTAACAGAAACGTTCATCACTGGACCGATAGTTTTTAAACTACCCTCAACACCGTTGCATATATCGAACTTTTTCATACATTCTGTGCTCAGCTCACTGAAAATGTGACAGAACTGCTTCTTCCAGCAAGACGGGGCAACATGTCACATGCATAGAACGAGTCCATAATGTCTTCGCTGAGGAACGATCTGTCAGCAAACATTTATGGCTGCCACGTTCGGCGGATCTAACAACACGTGATTTTTTTGTATGGGGACGCTTCAAGAGTAAGGTCTATGAGACAAATCCACACACAATCACAATACAGGAACTGGAAGATAACATCAGCAGTGAATTTGCCGCTATCAATATCCGAATTTTACGCCGGGTCTATTGGTGGCCTGCACCCGTGGTCTAGGGATATTTACAGTACCAGCGATGGTATCCAGTATCGGCAAGGAGCTGTATTCAAAGCAGTGGAGCCGTCACTAGCAACAGCATCATTGATCCAAGAACCAACTTGCAGTGACTCATGTATTAACATCCCCAAAGAACTACTAGATGGTATAGTTATCATAGTGGTTCGAAGTTGCTCATTATCGCCAATAGTTTCATAATTCGTGAAATATCTCTTCATCCAAATTATTGAAGTTCTAACAAAGCATGTGGACTCATTCTGTCTGTTAGGTTTTTATGCTCCCATAAATCATCAAGCTCTTTTTGCCCATTTTTGTTTGGTTTACGTCACCTTTAGTTGTCGGTATGTAATATTTATCTAACACTGCAATTTCTTATTTAGACTAGATTTCTGTAAAATTTATTATTAAGTTTATTCTTTCTAGCTTTTCGATTTTATTTATGTAATTATTTTTAATTAGGTCAGTGTTAATTTAAAATTACAGTTACTTAAAGTTACCACAATGATTCGTCTCATGAAAAACCACGTTTCCAAGGTTGTTTCGACCAGGCTGCAAAAGTTACAGTAGGAAGTCCTTACAAACCCTCCATACAGTCCCGATCTCTCCCCACGCGATTTCCATATTTTTGGAACACTGAAAATGACATTCATGGCCGTTGATTTGCTTCGGCCGAAGATGTGCACGGTTGGGTACAATTTTGGTTCCGCAGGCAGTCGCCAGCATACCTCCATGAAGGCACTGGCCGTCTTGTCTCGCAGAAGGATAATTGTACATTAACACTTATGGCGATTCCTTATGAAATAATAAACAGTTTACTTACTTTTTCCCATCTGCCTCGTTTCTTTTGATTGCCACCTTGTATCTGAGTAAAGCGGCCCATACCATTCGAAAGTTGAACACTTTTACTTTCCTGTGAATTATTTTAAATCACTGAAAACTGTTTATCTTCTGTAATAATTAAACCTGAATTTCTGGACCTTTTTTTTTTTTGAAAAATTCCAAAATTGAGGTGCGATAAAAGTAAGGGGAATTTTTGTTCTTCTTGGAGGCTCTATTATTTAGCCAAATCAACTTTACCACCTTCAAATTACTCTTCTTGGGTTATAACATAAATGTGCCAGGCCTTTTTCCAATCCTGGAAGCACTTCGGGAAATCACCATCCGCTATGGTCAGCTCCTTCAGCGATTAAGTTTTTATCTCATCAGTGGTGGCAAAACGTCGTCCTTTCATGGTTATTTTCAGCCTCGGGAACAGAAAGAAGTCGCAGGGTGCGATGTCCAGCGAATATTGTGGCAGAGGCAACATAACAATTTCGTTTCTTGCTAAAAAAAAATCACGAACAAGATTTGAGGTGTGAGCTACAGCATTATCATGATGCTATTTCCACGAGTGGTTTTGCCAAATTTCTGGCTGCCTTCTTAGGATTGTTTCACGCAAACAGCGCGTAGCTTGTAATCAAACAAAAAAGTGAGAAGGACCTTCACTGGTGATCGAACTTGTCGAATGTCTTCCCGGTCTTGGCTCTTCATGCAGCTTCCATTGGGAAGACTTGGCTATGGTTTCGACGTCATACCTATATAACAATGTTCCATCAGTTGTTATAATCTTCTATAGAACTTCTGGATCTTTGTCGACTTCATTCATCAATTCCTGAGCGATGTTTACGCGATGTCAGTTTTGGTCGAAATTCAACAATCTAGGAACAAATTTTCGTGCTTCACGTTTCATGCTCAAAACATCCGAAAACACTGCTTAGCTTGCGCCAGAAGATATGACGATGTTATCAGGAACCTCTCTGATGATGACTCAACGATTTTACAGGACAATTTTGTTTATTTCTTCCACATTGTAGTCAGTAATTGGCGTGCTAGGACGTTCAGGGCGTTCGTAGTCTTCAGCGTCCTCTTGACGCTCTTTGAAATGTTCATGCCTCTCGTTAACGCTTGTGTTACTCAGATTCGCCAAAGGCAACAGTCAACATTTCGTGTGCCGAGCTGCATTTTTTTTCATGTTTAAAGCAAACATTAATTCAGATTCTTTGATCCCTCGTTTTCGAAAGTAATAATGCGCTCGAAAACACGTCAACCATAAACTAAATAGTCAAAACTGTTGAAAACGCAAACGTTCATCAGAAACATGTGTACCAACAAGGTAAGAAAAAAGTGTCGAAAATCGGATGTATGAAGCGCACGAAATTTAAAGACATCCCGTTATTTTTTCATCCCATCTCGTACTTTTATTATATTATTTTTTCTGTACCATCTAATAAAGAGCGTTGATCAATTAATGCTCTAATTAATGACTGCTCAAATGTTCAAATGTGTGTGAAATCTTACGAGACTTAACTGCTTAGGTCATCAGCCCCTAAGCTTACACACTACTTAACCTAAGTTATCCTAAGGACAAACACACACACCCATGCCCAAGGGAGGACTCGAACCTCCGCCGGGACCAGCCGTTAATGACTGCATGTAATTTACTCTAAAAGGCAACACTTCGCCTATGAACGTAAATTAATGTCTTCAAAAATGTGTCAAATGGCTCTGAGCACTATGGGACTCACATCTGAGATCATCAGTCCCCTAGAACTTAGAACTACTTAAACATAACTAACCTAAGGACGTCACACACATCAATGCCTGAAGCAGGATTCGAACCTGCGACCGTAGCGGTCGCGCTTTTCCAGACTGAAGCGTCTAGAACCGTTCGGCCACACCGGCCGGCCAATTAATGGCTTCATATTGCGTAAAACAAATAGACTATATGTAGTTTTATAATTGTGTAAACACTAAAATTTTTGTTATCCAAAATTCTATTCATTGCTCTCGTTCTACAACAGCAGTAAATTCCAATCCACCCAAATTTCAAAGCATTCTATATTTATCAAAATGACCGTTTGTCACTGCATTAATGTTCAAAAGCCAGCTCAGTCATCATATAATCAGTTCGTGATTAAAGGCTTACGAGTAACATCTATGTCGAGCTCAAATTTCATGTTGCCTCATGCCTCAGTTAGGTACATTTTTTTCGAAATCACTCCCTCCGACAGCAGCGAAACTCAAAAATATAATTACTTTCAAGCGATCCTTGTGACTTAACGTTATAGGCCATTTTAATTGAACTGTGATGTGACCAACATGTCATCTAAAATATTGTGTCGCGTACGTCTTTGAGAATACGTCATCCCATACTGCTCTGAACTTCCTGCTTTCCGCTGAGCGAGATTGGTGCTGCCGAGGTCGAGACTACGAAATCCATGGCAAGGTCGAAGTGTGTCAATGGTAGAAACTGCAGTCACAGAGCCTACACGCTGACCAAATGCTATATGGTATTGTTTAATACAAAACGAAGATTTCAGTCAATTTGAAACAATCTACTGAACGATGCAATAACAAGAATACTGTATCATGAAAAATTTTTCAGTGACTGGTATCAGTCAAAAAATTTTGTTGCCTTATTTAATTTTTTTAATGAATCAATACATTATGAGGTACAAACCTCATTTTTATGTTACAATGGCAGTACAAAAACATTTGACAAAAGTAAATATACTAGTAGAAGTTAATGTTGTTCTTTACAGTCTTGGCATGTGCTGCAGTCATCCTGCTGAGAGAGAGAGATATGTTACTTCTGCACCACTTGTTAGCAGCAGACGCGGTGGCTGCCCAAAGACTGAGACGGCGTCGAGTTTTACAATTATTTATTGAACTTTCTTTACAATTTCTCCCTCGCCATCTCTGCCCAATCCTGCGGATCCCTCCACCTGGCTGCTGCTGTGTAGATTCTCCGACAATGCACGCAAGGCGCGTCGCTGATCACAATCGGGAGCCTTAGGCCACCAGTGCTCCGCCGAAGCCAGGATGCCCTGTGGTTGAGATGAACTCGTCGCCGATCGGCGCCCCAGTTTGGGCACGCCCACGGAGCCACATCGCCGTGAGATCAGCTGCCGACACCTGCTGCATCGGCGGTTGGGAAGCTGTCAGTCGCGATGTCCGCGAGGTTCCGTCATGGACGGTCCACCCGCCGTAGGGCCGAGTTGCCGTGAAGTCCGGGCGTCAGTCCCCGGCGGCGCCTGTGACCAAGACCGCGCTGTGGCCGGTCCTGCTGAAAGTTCTCGCTGTAGCTAGTCAGCCATGGTGCCGACCACACTCGGGCCGACCTCCAGAGCTGAAGATGACATCTGGCGGCGAACGGGTGACTCCTGCGAGCTGCAACAGATTTCCGGAATCGTCACCTACGTAGATTGAACATTCGGACACGGACCATGTCCATCCTCAGATCCGAACTGCTTCCTAATGGCTTCTGTCTGTTGCTGCTTGCGCTCCACTGTTTTTATCTGGGAGGAGGACGTTTTCTACCCTCGGTGGTAGCTTCTTGTTATTGTTATTAGTATATTGCAGCGTAACTAGCGTGCTGGCCACACTTCTCCTTACTCAGCACTCTCCAGGCTTCGCTCTGCGCTCGGTCTGTGTGTGTCCTTGCGTCAGTCTGCTGGCAGACTCCTGCTGTCGCCAAGGCTATCTGTGCCTGCCTGCTTCGCAATGCCTCGGTCGCCGGCGTGCCTTTGTTTTACCAGTCTCCACTGCGTGAAGCAATGCTTACTATATATGGCCGCAGCAGAGAGAAGGATGACCTAATACGAGCGAATACTCATTTCGTTTGTTGATTTGTTGTTCAAATAAATATCTTAAATAATCACTTACTTTGTTCATAGGAAATGGCTCTCTTCCTATGGTGAATTTGTCACTTATGTTGCTACGTATCCCTTCATCTTGTTGATCCCTGTCCATAAATTTACAAAGACCACTCCAAGCACGACATCACATTCAGCTCTAAACTGTGGAGAAACAACATGCAGTCAAAACAAACGTTTTTCCGATTTAACAGTCGAAGTTTCGATTCTCTTGTTATCACTCAAGTGAGTTACCTCTTACGTCCTTCTGACGCATGTCTCAAGTTAGTCGACTAGATATATCATAATGAGAGAAACTGTGAGAATTTAACTTTAAAAACAACAGTGTAAAAGTTATTTTAAAAAATTTAAAAACAGTAGTGTAAAATTTATTTTAAACAGTTAATTTGTTATTCTGATTTTGGTATTAGAACACATTTTTACATATATTCTTATACATTACACGTTTTCTGTTTTAACAATATTTAACTAAAGTTGGTGAAGCGATGTATGAGCTCTTGAGCTAGTAATCATTTTTAGCATCAAGTCTGTTATCACGGCCATAAAGAAAACTATAATATCTGTGTTTATATTGGCACTGTAGCAGTATGCTGATGACAGATCCTCAAAACATGTTCCATCATTAAAGAGATTAGGCCGGTCACCAAAATTTTGTGACCGATAGCGTTGTCTGTAGAAGCGTTCCATATTTGAAATAATAACGGTTGATTACATTCAGTATGGCCCTACAGCTTATTTTCTTTAACAAGACAACTCTTCAGAGCTTTTTCTGAAGTAGCAGATCTGTTACTTCTATTAATTTTTAGTCACAGATTTAGACATTTAGTGATTGGCATGTTTCTTAGAACAACTAGTAAAATTGATCGATATTTTGTCAGAAATTTGTGTTGTTCTCGAACTTTAACATTTTTCAAACTTTAATATTTTCTTTTTGTGGCACTGCTTGGTAATCCAATGCGTGTATTTCGGCTCAGATGAACGAACACAGTGCTGGAAATATTTCCACGAGCAGCCATCTAAATAAAGGCGATCAGTTATAAAACTAAATTCACACGTTGCGTGGGAACATAAATTCGGTATTGGCGCTAGAGAATCTGATTACCGCCTAGTGCTAGGAAGATTAACAGCGCCACAAAAGCTCCGGAGCGCTTCCTGTTAAAACGGAAGAGATGAACGACATTCATCTGCGCACAATTCTGTATATCACAGCACAGAAATCAATTGGGTCTAGTGCAGTAAAGGCCGTCTGTCTCACATAACTCAACCGTATTTGTAGGACGAGCGTGATTAATATTTGTTACGTTCAACGTCACTCGCTTCGGTTTCCGATGAAACAGCACGATTTTATCTGAAAGCTTTCACCTGGAGAGGCTACATAGACGCATTCAGTCAAATATTACTTGCGAGTGCATTATAATAAACACTATTACTGGGATAATATTGGATTGTCTCATACGTTCGTCCACTTTTCGTTACAGTGCAATCACGAAGAATGGGGTCACACCACCACGCAGCAGAGCTCCGGCAGAGTGGTTGCCAACCTCTCTGCTTATACACTTCTCACACAATGTCGTGCACAATGTAGCGCAGATCGGTTATGTAAAGAAACTATTATTTCCTGCAGTATACACCGTTATTACCGACAATATATTGCCATTTCTCTGGAAGCTTATAAGCGCCATTCTTCCAAAAGGTGGGCGTTTTCCGGTTGATGGACTCTTCGAGATTCAGTCTGCAGTCATACACTACTGGCCATTAAAATTGCTACACCACGAAGATGACGTGCTGCAGACGCGAAATTTATCCGACAGGAAGAAGATGCTGTGATATGCAATTGATTAGCTTTTCAGAACATTGAAACAAGGTTGGCGCCGCTGGCGACACCTACAACGTGCTGACAGGAGGAAAGTTTCCAACCGATTTCTCGTACACAAACAGCAGTTGACCGGCGTTGCCTGGTAAAACGTTGTTGTGATGCCTCGTGTAAGGAGAAGAAATGCGTACCATCACGTTTCCGACTTTGATAAAGGTCGAATTGCAGCCTATCGCTATTGCGGTTTATCGTATCGCGACATTGCTGCTCGCTTTGGTCGAAATCCAATGACTGTTAGCAGAATATGGAATCGGTGGGTTCAGGAGGGTAATACGGAACGCCGTGCTGGATCCCAACGGCCTCGTATCACTAGCAGTCGAGATGACAGGCATCTTATCCGCATGGCTGTAACGGATCGTGCAGCCACATTTCTATCCCTGAGTCCACAGATGTGGACGTTTGCAAGACGACAACCATCTGACGAACGGTTCAACGACGTTTACAGCAGCACGGACTATCAGCTCGGAGACCATGGCTGCGGTTACCCTTGACCCTCCATCACAGACAGGGGCGCATGCGATGGTGTACTCAACGACGAACCTGGGTGCACGAATGGCAAAACGTCATTTTTTCGGACGAATCCAGGTTCTGTTTACAGCATCATGATGGTCGCATCCATGTTTGGTGACATCGTGGTGAACGCACATTGCAAGCGTGTATTCGTCATCGCCATACTGGCGTATCACCCGGCGTGATGGTATGGGGTGCCATTGGTTACAAATCTTGGTCACCTCTTGTTCGCATTGACGGCACTTTGAACAGTGGACGTTTCATTTCATCTGTGTTACGCCCGTGGCTCTACCCTTCATTCGATCCCTGCGAAACTCTACGTTTCAGCAGGATAATGCACTACCTCATGTTGCAGGTCCTGTACGGGCCTCTCTGGATACAGAAAATGTTCGACTGCTGCCCTGGCCAGCACATTCTCCACATCTCTCACCAATTTAATCGTCTGGTCATGGTGGCCGAGCAACTGGCTCATCACAATACGCCAGTAAGTACTCTTGATGAACTGTGGTATCGTGTTGAAGCTGCATGGGCAGCTTTACTTGTATACGCCATCCAAGCTCTGTTTGACTCAGTGCCCAGGCGTATCAAGGCCGTTATTACGGCCGGAGGTGGTTGTTCTGGGTTCTGATTTCTCAGGATCTATGAACCCAAATGCGTGTGAGTGTAATTACATGTCAGTTGTAGTATAATGTATTTACGAAAACCCGTTTATCATCTGCATTTCTTCTTGGTGTAGCAATATCAATGGCCAGTAGTGTAGAATGAAGGCTGTCACTAGCGGGTGCCATAGCTGCTGGTAAGCGTTTTGTGATGTGAGGTGATTGTCCAAGAAACTCTTCTGTTCCTGACGTTTCGTCCAGAACTGCGCTGGACGAAACGTCAGGAACAGAAGAGTTTCTTGGACCACGACCTCACATCGCGAAACGCTTACCAGCAGTCAGTCTGCAGTCCTCGAAAGAGATGAGGTGTTTGTACTCAGCAAATCCTCCGTGAGACGGAATAGATTGAAGTCGGAAGAGGCAATTTCTGGCAAATGTGGCGATCAAGGTAACACATCCTACTCGCAAGAACGCAGCTTATCAGTCACCCTAGAGGTTTGTTGTCTGGCGTTGTCGTGGTGAAACACGACATTGTGACCCAAATCGGGTCGTCTCTCATCTATGGCTACCTTGGGACGATCCAGTCACGAACAGTATTTCTCAGAATAGACAGTCTCAGTCGAACGAAGTTCGTAATACAGAACGTCTTTTCAATTCCATCAAATGCATAGCAGAACGTTTCTCGGATGCATGTCGGGTTTAGAAATTGACAGTGGTGGCTGCCCGGTCTGGCGACTCGATTTACTCTTCCGGGCGTTGTTGTACACAAACCACTTCCCATCTCCAGTTACCAGCCGTTCCAGAAAACGAGCATTGTGATTGCTTCTCAATAAGGAGTCTGAGATGGACACGCACTGAATCAAATTCGCTTCACTCTGTTCATGAGAACTCACAGATCGCGAATGTTTACATAACCCAGTTTCTTCAAGTTTCTGGCTACAGTATCACGAGCGACATTGAACTCCAATGCCAACCTTTTAGCGTTGTCATTAGTGGATTGTTGACTATCATGTCATTAAGCCGTTCCACGCTCGTAACCCATGGTTGTTCAGATCGAGGTTTGTCTGTTAGCGTGAAATTCCCGGCTCTAAATCGAATAAACGACTTTCTACCCGCTCGAGCTGTTGCCTCATTGTCTGTGTATGCAGCACAAATCTTCTGACGCCACTGTGAACAGGCTTATCCCTTACGATAGTAAAACAGCATAGGGTGTCGGAAATGTTCCTTCTTGCTTTCCATAGCTTGTAAACACACATTACCGCTGTTCCATCCAACGCCAGGTGCGCGCACACACACACACACACACACACACACACACACACACACACACACACACACACACTGATTCGCGTCGCTATAAACACTGTAAAATCATGAAAAAACAATGAGAAAATTATGACCGTTACCCAACACATGGATAAATTAGCACTTCTCATACCCATAGCATACGTTGGGGCAGTATGCTACTCCTAAATCTGCATGAAATTAGTATTCAGATAATTAAAGTTTCGAAAAAAGACGAACTGCTAAGAGGTACAAAAGCGGTGTTTGCCACTTACGGATGCAATGTAGCAAATATAGCTTATGAACGAAGCACCAAACTCCTGGTCCGCATATGTCCATGAAATATCATGTATAGCTTTTACCATTTGGGTAGTATTGAAATGATCCTCTGGTTTGTTCAAAAATGGCTCTGAGCACTATGGGACTTAACTTCTGAGGTCATCAGTCCCCTAGAACTTAGAACTACTTAAACCTAACTAACCTAACGACATCACACACATCCATGCCCGTGGCAGAATTCGAACCTGCGACCGTAGCGGTCGCGCGGTTCCAAACTGTAGCGCCTAGAACCGCTCGGCCAGCCCGGCCGGCCTCTGGTTTGTGTTGACAAGTTTTTCAATTTCTTATTCTTAATTATTAAATCTAAACCTGCTATCCATAAAACTGAAAACGGTTTGTAAATGTTATGTAATCGAAACAATAGTTACAAAGTAGCTGAGGAGCTACTTAAAGCATCACCAGCGACTCCAATAACGGAATCAAACATTAACGTTCTATGGAGGATACAAATATGAGGGCGCGAGGGGTTTAGCTTAGCTTCAACAACCTATTCAACAACCCTTTTTTTGTGACAATAGGTACGAAAGGGAGCGGTACTAGTTTCACGGAAAGTATGGACCGCTCGAACGAAGACAAGATAAATGTTCAAATGTGTGTGAATTCCTAAGGGACCAAGCTGCTGAGATCATCGGTCCCTAGATTTACACACTACTTAAAGTAACTTACGCTAAGAACAACACACACACCCATGCCCGAGGGAGGACTCGAAACTCCTGCGGGAGGGGCAGCGCAGTCCGTGCACGGCGCCTCAAACCGCGCGGCCACTCCGAGCCGCTGAAAACAAGATAAATTACGGCTCCTGCAGAGGCACATACACATTCGTTTTACGGCTGCTCCAACTGAGAGAGCAAAAGGAAGGGGATTCCTGACAGTTGCAGTGAGCTGGACGCGGCAGCTTCGCCGGTCTACCTCAACCAATAAGTTAACACGATTTTGTAAACGTCTCTGTGACAACACCACGGTGTTATCACAGCTCTATAGACGGCTTTGCCTTCACAGCTGCAAACTGGATGCAACGCTGCGAGCTGTCAGGGATTCTCGCATGCAGTATAGACTATAGTAGTGCTACTGCAGAAAGTACCCTCTGCCAGGTAACGTGTGATGACTAGCGGAGTGTGATTGTAGAAGAAGGCGAAGGAGAAACGACCAAGAAAGGAAACATTATCTGATCCTCTTACAATTCTTTGAGCAGCAGAACGAATCAGACTGTAAGATGAAACAATATTTTGGGTACGATCAGTGACAGTCTCGATCTATGGTCTAACTTATCTTCTTTTTCTAAAATCCATGATTAAGA
The DNA here is from genome assembly GCF_023864345.2 of Schistocerca serialis cubense. Classification (NCBI taxonomy): domain Eukaryota; kingdom Metazoa; phylum Arthropoda; class Insecta; order Orthoptera; family Acrididae; genus Schistocerca; species Schistocerca serialis. The sequence continues at coordinate 377,270,833 of NC_064644.1, read as the reverse complement.
GCGTAATATAATTGCTCCTCTGATTAGCTGTCCACAGTTGGGACGAGAGCAGCTCAGCATTATTTACAGAAATTAATGTTGGACTTTTATTGGTTAACATTTGAAAATCACAAAGCAAAGGTTTTGTGAAGTGGTGCAGTTTGCGTAGTGTCTGTTAGTGGATAAGATAAAATTTTATGAGTCCTTTCGCTCCTGCTGTGGTAGTCTACAAATATACCAGGAGCGGTTCAATAAATAATGCATCAACTTTTTTTTCTGTAACAATGTTGATTTTATTCAGGATTTGAATACACATTATTATTCCCAATTCTTTTGGTTAAGGCGGCCGCTTTGGCCGAGCAGTTCTATGTGCTTCAGTCCTGAACCACGTGGCTGCTACCGTCGCAGGTTCGAATTCTGCTCGGGCATGGATGTGTGTGATGCCCTTAGGTTAGTTAGGTTTAAGTAGTTCGAAGTTCTAGGCGACTGATGACCTCAGAAGTTAAGTCCCATAGTGCTCAGAGCCATTTGAACCATTTAGTGTCGACTTCTGTAGGATCTTCACGAAACTATAGGAGGTGACGTGGGAGTATTCCAAGATGTCCCACGAGAAATTTCGCATTTTGCATGTGAAACTGGCCGAGAACAAAATGTGTAGTGTGAATTACTGAACAACCCTCGTACTAAGTTTTGGGTGTGTGTGTGAGTCTGATAAACAGTAGAACATTTTGCAGTGAAGGGGGGGTAGTGAATTCAAGTGGGGTGTCACTAACTTTGACGTCCTTTCTTGGCTTGCCTTGACGAATATATGCATCATTTGACCCCAGTTTCACCTTCGCACAGACTCCCGTATGTAGGGCTTAGAAACAGGCATCTCCGGCACTGAGAAGCAGCTGCAAAAGTTGAAAACAAATAAGTATCGAGATTCGGATGGAATCCCAATTTTATTCCACAGAGAGACTCTTCGGCACTGGCCCCTTACTCGGACTGTATTCATCGCGTATCTCTCGCCCAGCGACAAGTTCCAAGCAACTCGAAATAAGTGCAGGTTACTCCTGAATACAAGAAGGTTAAAAGAACGGACTTGCAAAATTACCTCGATTTGCTGCAAAAATGTGGAGCTTATTCTAATTTCAAATATAAATAAATTAGCATATGACAGGAAAGCTTCTGACCACAAATGAGTGCGGATTTAGAAAGCCCGGGAGAAACTGAGCTTGCCGTTTTCTCACACGATGTCCTACGAACCACCTGCAATATGCAGAAAACACAATCTCAGATTTCCGGAAAATGTTTGATGCAGTCCCCGATTAAAGACTGTTAACCAATGTCAAAGCATACAGAATAGGTTCCCAGGCGTGGTGAGTGGCTCAAATACTTCTTAAGTAATAAAGCCCAGAGCGTTATTCTGGACGGGGAGTGTTTATCACAGACAAAAGTAACACCACGAATGCCCCAAGGAAGTGATATTGGACGTCTCTTGTTCTGTAGATAAATTACTCGAGAGATAGGGTGAGCAGCTATTTTGCAACACATTGTAATGCACAGGAAAGTGTTGCCGTTGTGTAACTTTAGGAGGACATGGGATGAATTGGACCGAATTTCTATTTGATGTGATGAATGTCAGCTTGCTCTAAATGTACAAAAATTCAAGCTTATGCAAAAAACATTCCTGTAATGTTTGAGTACCGTATTGACGGTGTACTGTTTGATGTTATTATTCGCCTCCGTAGCTCAGTGGTCAGTGTGCCTCTTCTATACGGAGGACCCCGCTTCGGTTCCTGGTACTGAAATTTTTCCGTCGTCGAAGGACAGGAACGACGTGCATTTAGCCTCGTGATGACAACTGATGAGCTACTGGAGTGAAAAGTAGCTATTATCCCAAGGTCAACAAAGCTGACAAGAGTCAGGAGAGCGGCCTGCTGACCCCATGCCCCTCCAAATTACATCGAATGACGCCGTTGGTGGAGGATGACATGGTGTTTGTTTGGTTTTGATTGGTCCATCAGGGCCAGAACGCGAACCTTTAATTGCTTGCTTCATACGGTTACGTCGATTACTGTGTGAAAACCGTAACAAAAGAGAATCGAAGCATTTGCGATGTATTACTACAGAAAAGAGTTACAAATTAGGTGGGCTGATAAGGTAAGGATTGGATGGGTTCTCCGCAGAATCGACGAGGAAAAGAATATATAGAAAATACTGACAAGAAGAAGGGACAGACATTAAAGAATCGCATCCATTGTACTAGAGCGAGCTGTAGAGGGTAAAACCTCTAGAGGGAAACAGAGATTGGAATACATCCAGGATTAATTGACGACATAGATTGCCAAAGCTACACTGAGATAAAGAGATTGGAACATGAGAGGACTTCGTAGTGGACTGCATCAAACCATTCAGATGACTGATGACTTTAACAAACATGAACTGCCAAGTGCGATGAAATTTGACAGGGACGTGAAGTCTGTAGTTGGGAAGGCGAACTGTCGACTTCAGTTTATTGGGAGACTTTTTAGGGATGTGTCTCCTATATAAAGGAGACAGTGTATAGAACACTAGTGCCACCCATTCTGGTCGAGTGTTTGGGATCACTACCAGGTGATACGGAAACAATTCAGAGGTCTGTTAGTGGTAGTAGTGTCACGGAGATCATCGTGATCCCAAATGAGAATCCCCAGAAGGAAAACGACGTTATTTTTGCGAAACCACACTGGGGAAATTTAGAGAACCATCATTTGCTGCTGACTGCAGAACAATTCTGCTGCGCCAACATACACTGCGTGTAAAGGCTCGTACGGGCATGCTGATAGGCGTTTCTCCCTCGTTCCATTTGAGAGTGGAACAGGATAGAGAATGTCTATCAGTGGTATTAGGTACCCTCCGCCACGAACCGTGTGCTTCATGGTAATTCCATGATGATGTTACAAAGGTTCAAGGATGATAGAGAAGGTAAATGTGTCAATTTTAGACAAGGCAAAAGTCATTCTGATACTTCTGACAGTACTGTACTGCACTGCTGTTGCTAAGATTGTAGGGTAGGTAATACAGACGAGCACTTAGGTGTAGAGGATGGGTTAATAACTCAGTTAATCCAATGCAGATGCCGTACTGTGAACTGACATGTATAGTCCTGGTGTAAAATGTCTGCACAGTAGAATGGTAGACTGCAGTCTGTGTATACAAGTGGTACTAACGTCTGTCAGCCATTACCAAATGCTGCTGTACCCGGTAAAGAAATATAAGGACGTAATTTTCTTGTGTGGGAGAGCAAATGGAAGCAGGAGAAGAGCGGAAAGGTTGTACAGGACGAAATAGCGGTGCAGAAGACATACAGCTCACACCTTGTTTCGAAGACTGTTCCAGTAATTAAGAGAAACAGAGCAAATGGTACCACAGTACAACGATCGAGGAGGACAACGAACTACACGCGCTACCGACTTACAAGATGTAGTGCTTGCTCAAATAGATGAGGTGCCTGCAGTCAGCACTCGATCAGTTGCTCATGAAATGAATGTTTCACAGAGTACTGTGTGGTTGGTATTACGACGTTACAGTTACTACCGCACTATTCACAGAAATTGCGTGCTTTGACTCCTGATAAATTCGGACCTCGTGTCGTGTTCGACCAATAGTTTCGTGCAGCACCTTACAGTCGAATATCACTTTTCTTCGTACATACTTTACGCGGATTAAGCGTGTTTCACCAGGGACCGAATACTAAATAGTCGCTATAGTTAAGTTTGAAATGATGAGAATTCTCATGCTGCAATAATGAAGAGCCATCAGTACAGATTATCAGCCAACGTGTTGGCAGGCGTAATCAGTGACTATCTATTAAGGCCGTTTCTTCTACCGCCCCCTTAAATGCACATATAATCAATGATTACGTACCACGCATATTTCTTCTTCCTCCCAGTTTAAATGTACCAGTGTACACGGTGTTTATCGGGATCATTCTGCACGGTTTACTGTAACATAATCCACGTGTTATTCGTCAACGGATGGTGGTTCCAGCATAACGGTCTGCCAACTCACTTTTGACAGAGGGTTCGTTAATATCTGCATCAGACGTTCTCTTAAACGTTTATAGGCAGATGATATCCTGTTTCGTGGCCTGCACGTAAATCTTATCTCACCCCACTTAATTTCTTTTTGTGAGGCATTTTGAAAAGCGTGTTGTACAAGACGCCTGTCGGGACTGGAGATGATCTCCTTGCATGAATTCTTGCTGCCTGCAGGGGAAGTCGTTTTGAACAACTTATGCACTGGAGGAACGACAAGGAGGGACTTCATGGCTCTAGTAGAGCTCTTGCAAAGCACCATGACTGCCAAGGAGGATCGTACACTGGTTGTAGTCAACGTACACCTCTCCATGACGATCATATTTACCGACCGCAATGGCATTTTAAAGCAAGACAAAGCGCCATGTCACGTTGCCAGGAGTATGACACAGTGGTTCGAGGAACATAGTGGCGAGTTACAACTGATGTGCTGCCCCCACAAATCACCAGATCTGACCCCGATTGCACACACCTGTGATGTTATAACTAATAATATTCACTGCAGAATCATAAATTGTACATAGGTTAAGAATTATTTTTCAAACACTTTCCTAAATGACATAGAATTATAAATGTTGTTCACTGCAAAATTATAGGCTGATCACAGCTTAAGTCTCTCTCAGTTAAATACTTTACTATTTAAAATGCAAGTTAATTGGAATTCACTAACATGTTACTTCTCACTGTCTTTTGAATAACGAAATTATTGTTTTCATGAATGGTGGTAAAGGATAACCTGTGGATCTTATTACACTATTAATATGCGCTTTTAATACCCGAAAGAAACAAGTGCTTAGCAAGTAAATATAACTTTCCACAACTGCAATTCACGACTTCCTCTGCAGTGAGACACAACGTTGACAAATTTACAAGAAACTGAATCACCTTTTAAAATTTACTACAGGCAGGACTATGATCATTAACTAAGCAAAACTTTGTAAGCCTCAGTTTTAGGAACTTTTAATTTTTAAAAGAAACAGCAAATTGTCTTTATTATCACAGTCTTCTACTTTCAAGTAAATGATTAAAAAGGTGACTTTGAAACTCCAAAAAGCTTTAAACTCGAGTGTTTCCATCACTGGGAGGCTTTCATTTTTTCCACAAACTAGGACACTCGGTAATCATAGTTCAAATGGAGAGGAACCTGAGAGGTGTTGTGATAGGGAAAAAAATCAAGGTAGGTACATGAATTCAATTATAAGTTACCTTATATTTGAGCATACTAACACATCCAATAAGGTGATCCTTCGCTGTACATTATTATAATATTCCGTTTCAGTGATTGCGCAGTGTGGTGGAAACTGCATGTTGGTAGGTGGACTTGCAGGCAGAATTGCTGGACTCTGTCCCTTCCTGGTGGCCATGATGAATACCAATTCCAGAATCGTTCCGGCTATTTATCCATCCATCCGAGGCATTGGAAAGTGGCAGAAAAAGCCTCTCTCGGAACCAGCGCAATATACAACTTTTACATGGCAGTGCACAGTTTGGTAGCTCGTCCCCGACTGACTCTTGTTCCACCTTTTCTACCTAGACCAACCACAATTTGCGCCCGCTACTAAGTTCCGTTCCCCGAGGGGAACCACACTGTCTCGTACACACAAAATAACTAAGATTCCTAAGTGAAGGTCAGCAGTTTACATAACAGCAAACAAACACATTAAATAAAACAGAACATTTGCACATATTGACATTTCTACAAAAAAATTTTTCACACAGAAATTACAATTATATACAGCAGGTTTTGTTCCCTCAAAATGGGACAGAGAATTTAAATGACAGATATACTACATTGCATAGAATCAAACGACGACATCAAAGTTTTAACAAAGAAAGGAGTATACAATATTATGTTATCGATTCAAACACACTCATTGTTATAACATTAAACCAAAGCAAAAGGCAAAATAAATCCGTACAGCACTAGAGCTATGGTGTTACGTGGCTTGATAGTTCATCTTCCGCCTCCCCCCCCCTCCCCCAACGGAATTAAGTGAGTTGTGTGCGCAGATGTGATGCCAACTCCCTCCAGTGACCTACCAAGGCATCATTGGTTCCATACCACGATGTGTCGCCATTGTATCGGCGCCAAAGGTGGACATACCGGCTATTTGGTGGGTGATGTAATGTTCTGTCTGACCAGTGTATTTCAGCAATTCTCTTGACTTGGTAAGTATATTATTTTATCCTCGTTAGACTAACATTTTACATTTCCTTCTGTCTGAGTGGGAGCATACTCATAAATTAGGCTCTCTGGAACAAATCATATGTGTCAGTTGGTTGGTGCTCTTAAAAAAATCATGCTTCTTCATTTTCCATTTGTGCAAGAGGTACAGAATGCTTTATCCGTATAGTTTGAACTGTTTCCATTGATGTTGTTTTCTGTATGTGCATTTTACATTCAGCGATCACTGTGACTACTGTTTTCTCGTATTGGAACAGTTTCTTACGTAAATGCCATCCAGTCTCTGCCGCTCAGTTCTTACAGTATATATATATATATATATATATATATATATATATATATATATATATATATATATATAACAGGTAAGGCATTGCACCCGTTTTCTTACCTTATCGTCAGATATCAGAGCAGAAATAATTTTGTAACTCTTAGTAGAGATGCACTCACCTCTCTGGCGCCAGTGTATTCGTGATTTGGAGGTCTCGGAGGACCGACGTGGCTATATCCGTTAGCCTGCCCTTTACGACCGCCAGGATTTCATTACGTTTTTTACTGCCGCAGGAGTCCGGAGAAACATTCCGGCCGTAAATTACATATCAGCACTAGGATGGATATCAGTTCAAAAACAATAGTTTCAAAGAAAGGCAACAGCTATGTCTACATGCAGAGTTAATACAGATCCATGGCTGATCTGAACAGTAAAATATAGGAAACACAAAATCTGACGTAATAAGCTTACTACTGACTCCAGAACAGTGGTGAAACATAATTGCATTATAACAAACGAACATTACAAGGTAACAGTAGTGTAGATTGCGCGCCAGACGTCCACACAAACCCCACTTACTAATTTTAAAGGAAGTATACAGCACAATTATTCATGTTGAAGAGATACTGATTCGCACCCATGTAATATCTATTCTAATAATAAAACCGTAAATCCTGTTTTCCTGTTTCAACACGGTAATATCTAAAACTACTAGTTAAATTTTCACAGAATTTTTATAGGTAACCTGACCGTAGCTTGAGACAAAGTATAAGCTTCACCTTAGTGATAACATAGTACACCAAAGAACCAATAGACGGTGCTGTTAATTCTTTTTCCTGCGTGACACAGGTCTCTTCAGAAGCTCACGTATGTGGAGGAATAAGCACCACAGTCATAATTTTACAAATATATAAACATATTGAATTTACTTGGATAGGATATACGATTTACTGGTTTCGCTTTGTGTGTTAAAAACATAACGAAATTCCTCTGCTTCTTTCGATACGTTTCATTTATGTTTCACTTCTTGCCCAGGAAATTAATTGACACAGCTGCCCTACGACCTCAGTTTTTACCGATGTGGATAAAATGAAAACCATATGCAAATAAACTTCTTTAACTTCCATTGTGAATTACGGACTTGTAGCTAATTCCTAAAAAGTCAGTATTTCGAAAGAGAGACAAGATTTCTCAGTTAGAAAACTATACGCTTAAAATAGCTTACTTTGCCAGGAACATGAATAGCTGTAACTTTATACAATATTATGGTTCAATGACGGCTTATTTTCATATACGTACATGGTGGTCCATTGATACTGACCGGGCCAAATATCTCACGAAATAAGCATCAAACGAAAAACACTACAAAGAACGCAACTCATCTAGCTTGAAGGGGGAAACCAGATGGCGCTATGGTTGGCCCACTAGATGACGCTGTCGTAGGTCAAACGGATATCAACTGCGTTTATTTAAACAGGAACCCCCATGTTATTACATATTCGTGTAGTACATAAAGAAATATGAATGTTAAAGTTGGACCACTTTTTTCGCTTTGTGATAGATGGCGCTGTAATAGTCACAAACGTATAAGTACGCGATATCATGTAAATTCCGGCAGTGCGGACAGTATTTGCTTCGTGACAAATTACCTGTGTAAAAATGGACCGTTTACCAATTGCGGAAATGGTCGATATCGTGTTGATGTATGGCTATTGTGATCAAAATGCCCAACGGGCGTGTGCTATGTATCCTGCTCAGTATCATGGACGATATCATCCAAGTGTAGGGACCGTTCGCCGGATAGTTACGTTATTTAAGGAAACCGGAAGTGTTCAGCCACATGTGAAACGTCAACCACGACTGCAACAAATGATGATGCCCAAGTTGGTGTTGTAGCTGCTGTCGCGGCTAATCAGCACATCAGTAGCAGACAAACTGCGCGAGAATCGGGAATCTCGAAAACATCGGTGTTGAGAATGCTACATCAACATCGATTGCACCCGTACCATATTTCTACGCACCAGGAATTGCATGGCGACGACTTTGAACGTCGTGTACAGTTCTGGCACAAGAGAAATTACGGGACTATGACAGATTTTCTGTCCGCGTTCAATTTAGCGACGATGCGTCATTCACCAGCAGCGGTAACGTAAACCGGCATAAAATGCGCTATTGGGTAACGGAAAATCCACAATGGCTGCCACAAGTGGAACATTAGCGAACTTGGCGGGTTAATGTATGTTGCGACATTATGGGAGGAAGAATAATTGACCCCCATTTTATCGATGGCAGTCTAAATGGTGCAATGTATGCTGATTTCCTACGTAATGTTCTACCGATGTTACTACAAGATGTTTCACTGCATGGCAGAATGGCAATGTACTTCCAACATGATGGATGTCCGGCACCTAGCTCGCGTGTTGTTGAAGCGGTATTGAAGAGCATATTTCATGACAGGTGGATTGGTCGTCGAAGCACGGGATCTGACGTTCCCGGATTTCTTTCTGCGGGGAATTTTGAATGATATTTGCTATCGTGATCCACCGACAACGCCTGACAACATGCGTCAGCGCATTGCCAATGCATGTGCGAACATAACGGAAGGCGAACTACTCGCTGTTGAGAGGAATGTCGCAACACGTATTGCCAAATGCATTGAGGTTGACGGACATCATTTTGAGCATTTATCGCATTAATGTGGTATTTACAGGTAATCACGCTGTAACAGCATGCGTTCTCAGAAATGACGAGTTCACAAAGGTACATGTATCACATTGGAACAACCGAAATAAAATGTTCAAACGCACCTACGTTCTGTATTTTAATTAAAAAACCTACCTGTTACCAACTGTTCGTCTAAAATTGTGAGCCAAATGTTTGTGACTATTACAGCGTCATCTATCACAAAGTGAAAAAAATGTTCCAACTAAAACATTCATATATCTTTACGTACTACACGAATATGTAATATAAGATGGGGGTTCCTATTTTAAAAACATCGCAGTTGATATCCGTTTGAGCTATGTCAGCGCCGTCTAGAGGGCAAACCATAGCGCCATCTGGTTTCCCCCTTCAAGCTAGACGAGTTTCGTTCTTTACAGTTCAAATGGCTCTGAGCACTATGGGACTTAACATCTGAGGTCATCAGTCCCCTAGAACTTAGAACTACTTAAACCTAACTAACCTAAGGACATCACACACATCCATGCCCGAGGCAGGATTCGAACCTGCGACCGTAGCGGTCGCGCGGCTCCAGACTGTAGCGCCTAGAATCGCTCGGCCACTCCGGCCGGCCGTTCTTTGTGTTTTTTTTTTGTTTGACCCTTATTTCGTGAGATATTTGGCCCGGTCACGATCTATGGACCACCATGTATATAGAATGGTAGGAAATTCAAATTTTGGTGGAAAATTCTAAATGACAAGAAATTCAAAAAATAGCCCAGTTACATTAGTGTGTTTCCTATGGAAGCAGTGCTGTTATCCTAAGTATAGAATTAAAGATTGCAATCAGAGCACACTAAACCAGACTTGTGATATGAGCACTATCGTAACAATGTCACAATAAAGCTCAGAGCTGTTGGGCTGTTTATACCAGCACAGAATTCTGGTATACTTCCCGAGAGCTGGAGTACGAGAGCATTCTAACTATGTCGTCATAATGCAGCTAAAACCTGTTGGGCTATTCATAACAATGTAGAACTCAGGTGTACCGCCTCCATAGCTGTAATAAGAGGACAATGGAACTATAACGTCAGAAACTAGCTAAGACCTGTTGGGCTACATATAGCACTTGGAATTTGGAAATAGAGTCCAAGCCTTAATATACTGGCTCAGTTCTACTATAATAATATAAGAATTCAGGCATTTTCGTCCTAAATTTAAGACTAGGATGTCATGTGCACAGTGTTATTTCAATTCTATTCAAATTAACTAACTTCATTTAAGAAATTAGGAGACTCCTCTGATATCACAGTTAAAACAAGCCTGCTTTATAACTGGTGGTCCGTAGTAGGAGCAGCTGTGTCTTCGTTTATTCAAACAAACAGCAGGAAAAGCCAGTGTGACTCTGCTGCCAACCATGCCGCCGACTGTGTCGCCGTCCCCAACACACTGCAGTAACTGACCGACGCCGGGCTGTAGCATCAACTGCCAGGCCACGGGTGCTGTGAGTCTAATATTTGCACCACCACCACCAGACGCTGGTTTGGCCGCAACCTCCGCCACTACTGGTCAGGCAGCAGCTGTCAACTGGCATCTCACCTTCACTCACTCTGCGGAGCTATAGTTATGTACACTACTTTTTGCCCTATGACATTTACGTATAGGTGTTCATATTTCAAATATTTTAATGCATCCCTTCCTATAGAAAGGACATGTGCATTGCAGATGCCTCTGTCCATCGTAAAAGTGTAACACTTTATGTGTCTTCCTAAACAGAAGTGTAACTGGTGCCCAATCTTATAGAAAGGATACATGCAAGTCATACATAGCTGCATATTGTAAACAATTATATATATATATATATATATATATATATATATATATATATATATATATATATATATATGATACGCTAGAATTAAAGTAAATTTATAACTAGAGTTTAACAATTAGATCTATTTCTTCCCCAAAAAAATTTCAGGTAATTCTTTTTGTTTTTACAAAATATATGTCTCATACATTCGACTATTTCACGCACTGTAATTGTTCTGAACATAGGAAAAAACGATATGATGAAAATAAGTTGCAGATGAAATATTTCTTTATTAAAGAAATACATCACACATGTTGAACTATTGAATATTTTCATATAATTTCTACCATGGATAAACAATATGTCTCATATTTACATAATGTGCAGAAAAGCAAAATAGAAAAGCTGTATACAGTATTTAAAAAAGCAAATTGACGATTTACAGGAATATGTCTACGAAATACATCTCTACAGTTGATACACTTTTTTCAAACAGCTTCCACAGTTTACAAACAGTTGATACACTTTTGTTCTTCTCACAATTTCAAAAACTCATGGCACAGCTGACAGACTTAAAGATTTTAACCATACTTGACATAACATATTTGGCTGCAGCTAGAAAGATTTAGACATTTTAGCTACATTTATCATAGAATATTTATGTGTTGCTCTCCCCTGTGAGACATAACACTAAACCAAATGTGATCGCTTTTGACGTGGCCGGCAGCAGTAAACGCAAAATACTCTATTGATAATACACACAGGATATGCAGAAAACGATATAATTTGCGCACATAGAGCGCAGAAAACGATATAACTCATGCACAGGGCACAAACATGTACACACAAACACGCATGCACACAAACACACATACACACGTACACACAAACACACAAACAAACAAACAAACACACACACACACTCAAAAATACACTCATAGATTTATGTACGGGGTGAGTATTATTAAAGCTGCCCGCCCGGCTAGATGCGCGGTCTAACTCGCTGCTTCCCGAGCGGGAAGGCGTGCCTGTCCCCGGCACGAATCTGCCCCGCGGATTAGAGCCGAGGTCCGGTGTGCTGGCCAGCCTGAGTATGGTTTTTAAGGCGGTTTCCCATCTGCATCGGCGAATGTGTGCTGGTTCCACTTATTCCGCCTCAGTTACACTATGTCGGCGATTGCTGCGCAAACACTGTCTCCACGTATGCGTGCACCATAATTACTCTGTTACGCATACTTCTGGGGTTACACTCGTCTGGTATGAGAAGTTCCCCTCCCCCCCCCCCCCCTCCTGTTGGGGTGAGTGGACTACTGTAGCCTGTTGTGGGCTTGTGAACCACTGAGGGCTATGGCGGGGAAGAAGCCTCTCCGTCGTTTCTAGGTCGACACACAGTGCACTGACAATTAAGGTTAAACTTTCAAACGCTGAAGAAATAACACCATTGGTCAGAATGACGTCAAATTCCAACGGAATATAATTGGAAAATGGAGAAAAGTATGGCAGAATAAAGAAAATAGTGTGAAAATTTATCAATAGGTGGCGCTGTATGTGTCAGAATACGTAAATGAAAACACCTGTAATGCGCACGACCCATTGAAGTTGGTATAAATACGCCAGGTACACGGCTTATCCTCCTTTCGCGCCTGCGACAATCGCTATGATTGCCTCAACGCAGGATCGCGCTCGTCTTGTAAAACTGTATTACAAGAATAATGACTGTGCACACGTCGGTCTGCAGAAGTTCCGGACACTGAAGGGTTTGAAAAATTTCGTTGGCCCGATGACTGCCGTGGGTCTGGAGAAAAGGATTCGGAAATACGAAAAGACGGATTTTTTGGAGTCCAACCTGGTAGAGGGAGGAAACGAATTGCTTTGACATCAGTGGAAGCAGTAGCCACAGCAATGCAGGAGGAGGCGGGTGGTGGTGTGCAAACGTGTAGAACACGGAGAATACCCGAAGACGGGATATACCCGTGAGCACGGTGCGTAAACTCCTACGAAACATCTTTCTTTGCTATCCTTTCAAAATTACCCATGTGCGCGAGCTGCTTTCTGTTGACCTGCCAGCAAGAGAGACCTATGTCTTAGAATTTCTTGCTCGCATTGAAGTTCAAAAATGTGTGTGAATTTCTAAGGGACCAAACTGCTGAGTCATCGGTCTAGTCTTACACGCTACTTAAACTACCTTATGCTAAGAACAAAACGCACACACACACACCTATGCCCGAGGGAGGACTCCAACCTCCGGAGGGAGGGGCCGCGTAGTACGTGACATGGCGCCTCAAACCGCTCGGCCACTTCGCGCGGCCGCATGGAAGTGGACAATGATTGACCATGGAAGATTTTGTTGACAGACGAAGCCCACTTCCATCTGACAGGTTATGTCAGTACACAGAACTGTCGAAAATGGGCAACGGAAAATCCACACGCAAACCAACCAGCACCTCTTCATCCTGAGAAGGTCACTGTGTGGTGTGAGTTTAAGGCATCATTTATCATAGGGTCATGTTTTTTCGAAGAGACACGTGCTTCCGGTCCTGTTACCTGTTTCGTCATTGGTAAGCGCTATTAATGTGTTTTGGGCAACGACGTCATTCCAGCTCTCCAACAGCGTGGATGTGTGGATGGGATCATTTTTATGCAAGATGACGCACCTCTGCACATTGCAAATCCAGTTAAGCAGCTGCTGAAGTGCCATTTCAGAAACGCTAGAATCATCAGCCGTCATTTCCCTACAGCCTGGCCGTCCCGACCACGTGACCTTAATTCGTGTAACTTCTGGCTGTGGGGAGGTCTGAGAGATGTTATGTTCAGTGTAGCGAATGCAAACTTGGTTGCATTGAAGGCACGCAATGCGCAACGCAGTCTGAACGTGACACCGGAAACACTTCGGTCAGTTGTGGAACATGCTGTTTCTCGATTTCAACTTGTTGCAGAAAACGGTGGACAGTATATTGAACATGTTTTGCGCCAGTCACACGGAAATTAATAATCCGATTTGATTTTGATTGATGCTTTTTATGCTGTTTTTGGCTTCAGGACAATTAAAATTCGATGTGATTGATGCTTTTTATGAGGTTTTTGGCCTCATGACAATTAAAAACAGATTTTTCCCATACGATGTGATATAACCTTGGCGTGGTGGATGAGCTTACGTAACAGCATCATACCTGTACACCCACGCACACTGAGTAGTACAGTTTGTTTACCGTGAAACGTACACCTTAGGCATTGTTGTACGATTCATTTGTCGTCTGTAGTCGACCACTATTAAATTATGATGCTTACAGTGCGTTCTATTGCTACATTTTGTAACTTTATTTTTCTTTTGTCATACGATTTCCCCCTTCTCCGATAATATTCCGTTGCAATTTGACGTCATTCTGACTAGTGGTTTGAAAGTTTAACTCTAATTATAATCACCCTGCACTTCTATATACACTGTAATAAGTTAGTCACACTGTTCCACTTCCACACACATATCTTTCACCATATATACAGCACACACAAATACACACACTCTATCAATCAAGTTGATGTGTTGTGTACTATTGGGTTACAATCTCGTCAGCACACGTGGCTTGCTTGTCGTCATGCCAAGACACACCACTTCTCAATTTTGGTACAGTGTGCACCTCATGTCTTTACAAGTGAACGCTGAACTGCTCTACGATCTGCAGAGCAGGTGAAGGAGTACTGTCAACACCACATCACAGGCACTTCAAGCAGTCTTCAACCGTGAGAGCTGTTGACGCCGTGAACTGCACTCCCTTAGCCCACCTAAGGGCGGCATCTGTTCCTGTACAATATGCCTACATTTTTGAGTGTAGACCTACAAAATCTACAATCAGAAACCCATTCACCTCATCTTTCACCGGACTGATAATCTTATTGTTGGTAAGTGCTACCCAATACAGATCATCAACCACATATTTAGATGCGTCAAATACTCTGGAGTAGCACCTTATTACTTCATATGGATTACAGTCCCTCACCTGATATATAAAGTTGTCGGTATCCATATAAACTAACTTTAGATTCACATAATGAGCTTTTGCAAACTTGTAATGGAACAAGTACCTGTGGGGTTTGGTTAGATCTAATATACACGTACCCACATGAACAGGTCTCAAGAACGCTACTGAAACATTTTAGCCACATCCTGAGCAACGAAATCCTTGTTGAAGTTTGTGACCTGTTTAAAATTTGTCCTGGTGATATAATCTGCTGCACCAAAAGACCCCTTCCAACTGGTAACTAAATGAATTTCGTGATGTTATTTGGCATTTTGCAGGATTTTACCGAAAACTATGTTGCTCATAAGTTTGTAAAAATGTTTCTCAAATGTATATATTCTGAGAGCCATCTTTTCGATTTCCAAATCAATATACTCCTTCAACCAGAGACGCTACTTGAAGGAAACAGCACAGATGACTCTATCCGATTCCAACCCTAACTGGAGACGCAGCTGGAGATTAGGATATTCTATTATGCGCATTGTTTATCTATACAGCATTGTCATCAGTTTGGGTTGGGAACTCTTTTTGCTCTGGTCACAGTGAGAAATCGCTGTGCTTGTCATGAAGACTTGTAGGGCGTGTTAAATCTAACTATACGATGGACCACCTTTCTGCCAGTAATCATTGATCTTTTTACCCACTCATGTGCACTGCTGATCAGACAGTTAGCGAAACTCTTGAACGAGTAAGAGCTGTTGCATGGCTTGCCTGTATGAGTTGTTTACATATAACTACATGATGCAACATAATCACAGGCTATAAACAAGCATGTCTGAACGTTGATATGATATGGTGTCTTCGAATTTTTTTACCAGATTTTATTAATTTGAATAGTACTGAAATAGTTTTATGCTGGCTTGTATTTCAAACTTATACCTTGGGTGACAATTACTTATATGCTTTTGTTATAGTAGGACTGAGCAAGTATCTCATGTCTGGGCCAGTATGATGGTAGGTCTTAGCCAGATTCTGAAGTCATAATTAGAAAGTCCGTTGTGACGACATTGTTGTAATCAGATTGTTCTAGTATTCCTGCTTTGATTCGGTATACCAGAATTCTATGCAGTTACAATCAGCCTGATAGGTGTGAACTGGGTTGTGACATCAGAGTTAGGTTGCTGCTTGTATCAAAAGTCCACATCAGTACGCTTTGGCCTCCATATTTAACTCTATACTTAAAACAACAATCCCTGCTTTTGTAGGAAACACATTATTGCAATTGGCATATTTTTTTATTTTCCCACCATTTTGAGTTTCCCACCAAAATTTGAATTTCCAACCGAAATTTGATTTTCCCGCCATTTTATACGTATGTTAATTAGCCTTTGTCAGAGGAGGGAAGGGGTGGGATGGAGAAATTCAATTCAATTCAATTCGATTTCATTTTAACTGCCACAAATAATTATAATAATAATGCTTGATTCTTAATGCTTAATATGTTTAATTTGTCTCTCTTAGCGTATCCTTTTTTCTCTACAAAAGAATAAACAGGACTGAAATCTCTGAGACATTTTTGAACTTTTGGCATACATGGAATACAGCTGTAGTCCAGACTCCACATTTTTCGGGAGTGTCCCCAAAATAATTTATACTCACAACCCACACGAAGATATTAGAGGCCTGTGAATGCTGTAGAAACTGATTTTAATTGCCTTTCCACTGCGGTAATGTACTGGGCGATCCGTTAGAAAAGGATAATGTTACATTTGTTAAATTAATGAATATGTTTCTCAGCAGATTTTCTGTAATGTGCGTGAAAATGATGGCCGTTAACAATGAGTGACAATGCTCCAGGAGGCGAGTAATGCACAGCGTAAACCCCAGATATCAAACACACATAGTACAGAGTTGGTACAAGTTAGCGCGTTGACGGTGTCTCGTGTTATGTGGAAATGGTCGTCGCACCACAACAACGCGCCCCATGAGTCGTATGGTATACGAAATTTATGTGTGTCGTACAGAGCGAGGGAGCGTTCCCACATCAGTAGACGTTATTTATGTCCATCACATCGAGACATTGTTAAACGGTACATCAGGTTCTCGGAAAATTGATTGCAGATGCCTCATACGGGCAGAAGGCAGCGTGATAGAAACAAGAAGGAATATATCCGAAAAGCCATGATCCGAAGTGCACAAAAGTAACTTCAAAGCTGAATAGACCGTCCATACCACGTCAGAGGATTGTTAGGCTGTAACATGTATCCATACCGCGTTCAGCGCACGATAGCGCAGGCACAGCAGAATTATGGACTTCGATTCCAGTCTGTACCAGTCTCTGGAATCGTGGGCAACAGAGCGGTGCCAATCGCAACGCCCCGGTGGGCGGTGACAGGCGGAGTCCAGCCGATTTCCATTGGCGGGCGACCTTGATGATGGCAGCTGTGGCGTCAGCATACTGGGTGTTTCTGAGTGGGCTGGACTCACGGGACAGCGCATGGGCGTCACGCTGACACTACGCTTAACCAATGTAGTACTGTAAATTAGCTAAATAAACGCATGTTACCAAATACCGCTGTATCAGTCTACACTGCCCCTTGACGCTCGTGAACTTGTTCGGCCTCCTGACGAAATACGACGTGGTGGGGCCTGGCTTCAGCTCAACCATCTGAAGTCCCGGGTTCGATCGCCTGACCCCACAACAATACTTTGACCTGTGCCGTAGGATAGCGACACTAAGACGATTCTTTCATTGCGTATACAAATGGTCCCTAGCTAAGGGCCACCAGAACACTTGAGCCTACCTTTCTATCACCACCAGAGCCCAGCATGTGAACTCTGGAAGAATCGCGTTTTATGCGTGGTATTTTAAAACATATTAGTTAGTGCTTGCTGTCATATGCCTGCTGATACAGTTGTATTTCCCTTTTGTTCACGTTAAATTCTGTGAGTTTGTGATCAGTTAAACACCTACAAGAACTTTATGTTGCATTATACACTCGACCGGATTATTGTTGTACACTATCAGTTCATTCCCTCTGTATGGGATAAAACGCAGCATCAAATATACTATGTAAAACAAAAATCACTGTTTTCAAATGTATGTTACATGTCGTCTCATGGTCTAGTAATTTCAGCACTTCTGCTATTGATGTGATGGCATCTTTGCTGGAGAATATGTTGATGCCTTCCTCATGTTGGTTGTAGTCAGCATTAAAATTTACGCTACAACATTGGGTACACAGTACAACCAGCAGGTGTCAGACAGCCTTCCACAGTGAAAGTTCACTGGTGCCAAAGTATCCATACTCTATGGTTTTCACCTCCTTCAGCATCATTCTCAGCACTCTCACCATCATATGAGTATTCCATCCTTTATAGTCGTAGTTAGCAGTCTGTGAGTTTCACCAGTGCACTTGCATCTTATATCAGGATGGCCATATTGCGGCCCAACAACTGAGCGAGATGGGGATGACCAAGCAAGGTGGGGTGAAGGGCTACTATTTCGAATTTCTTGTCACAGGACAAAATCTTGGGTCATAGTCTAGAAACAGAAAGCTATGTGGGACAGGAACTGAGGAATGTCTAAAATGTTTGTGAAATCCAGTAACAATTTATCCTGCTTCTGTTAAGCAATCCTCAAATAATGTATTGAAAGTTCATGTGTTTGGATATACCCATAACCTTGGACAACACAACACCTAAATTCATGTGTATTCATTGAAAACGCTAATACGACAACACTGATTCCCTAAAGCTCTAATATGAAAGGACACTGATAACTCTCCAATCAATTTAATCGTTTGAACATATAGTACCATAGAATGACACAGATGAGGATGATTCCTTCACAGAATTAAAGTTTACAGTTGGCAAGTGTCACTGATTAGGTCACAGAACTTCATGACCTATCAATCTACTTCTAGTTCTTCTCTGTGTATCACTGAGATTTAGTTGCTGATAAAGTAGGTCTATGCATCCTGTTCTGCCTCCTGCAGTTGTCTGATATTGGACAGGGCAACTTATTACAGGTTAGTGTAATTTTGTTATGCCACAGTTCCACCACTTACTGCCATTTCTTTTCTCTGTCAATATCTTTGATAGTGAGATATTTGGTTTCCACCAGATGGCTGACTAATGAAGACTGTAGTGGTTGGTTCAAAAGGCTCTGGGCACTATGCGACTGAACTTCTAAGGTCATCAGTCGCCTAGAACTTAGAACTAATTAAACCTAACTAACCTAAGGACATCACACACATCCATGCCCGAGGCAGGATTCGAACCCGCGTCCGTAGCGGTCACGCGGTTCCACACTGAAGCGCCTAGAACCGCAAGGCCACACCGGCCGGCAAGACTGTAGTGTTCCATGACTGACTTGAACGAGTAGATGTAGGGGTGAAGCCGATTTCATTGCCCAGAAACACACTCTCAGTGATTTATACTATCATTTATATAGGAAGTTGAGTTGTGGCCTTACCTGATACAAAACAAAAACATGCATAATACATACGTTAAACTATGGTAAATTATAATCTGATATCTCCAGCTTATCCTCATCTCACACCCGTGATAACACTCAATGCACTGTTGTACGTTTTGCAGTTTTCGGCAGAAGTTCTTTCATCTGAGTTTATGATCACTGTCGAGCCGGAGTTGTTGCTCTAGTGTTTTCACCTGTAGTTCGTAACGCCCAAGATTCATGGCAAATGCGTAATTTAATTCACTGTCTCAGCAACCTTGCTAAAATTTTAATCCCAGTAATTTTCGTAAATCCACCCTTATATATACTGCCACGATTTAATGTCACATTAATTGCCAGAATTTGGATCAAAATTTGAACCAGGTTGTTGGTAGCCTGCGTCTATAGCACAACGACTGCGACATCTTCAGCTCACAATGGTACGCAAAACAGTACTGTGCGCTGTCTACTCCCAGGAAACTTCCATTTTGCACTACCCAAATGTGATTTCTTTATAAGACAAGGAGATTAGAGCTTAATGCAAGGAACTTCATTTTATTGCATTTTGCATTTTTTTTTCTAGCTCGTCATAAATCTTCTTTCAAGATCGGAGCTACAATTTCATAAGTAATTACAGATTGTAAATCACTTTTGATATGGGGAACCTCCAAAGTGGCCGACATTTTATGAAAGTTCGAAAGTCAGCACGCACTTCAATATGAGATGGTTTTAACAGTTTCCATAACGAAATTCTGTCTCAAAATCTGACAGAAAATCCAAAAAAATGCTGGTCATATGTAAAGTACGTCAGCGGCAAGACTCAATCAGTACCTTTACTACGTGATAGCAATTGTAATATTGCCGATCACAACATCACTAGAACGGAGTTATTAAACACAGTTTTCCGAAAGTATTTCCACAAAAATGGCCAAGTAAATACTCATGAATTCGAATGGAAGACAAATGCCAAATTGAACAACTTAGAAGTAGATATCCTCCGTGTAGCGAAGAAGCTTAAAACAGTCAATAAAGTTCCGTATCAATAATATTCCTTTCATAACATGCTGATACAATATGCCCATACTTAGAAATCGTATACAGCCGCTCGCTCGAAGAAAGGACGGTATCAAAAGACTGGAAAGATGCACAGGTCACATAAATACTCAAGTCCGCCTCGGTAGCTGAGTGGTCAGCGTGACAGACTGTCAATCCCAAGGGCCCGGGTTCGATTCCCAGCTGGGTCGGAGATTTTCTCCGCTCAGGGACTGGGTGTTGTGTTGTCCTAATCATCATCATTTCATCCGCATCGACGCGCAGGTCGCCGAAGTGGCGTCAAATCGAAAGACCTGCACCAGGCGAACGGTCTACCCGACGGGAGGCCCTAGCCACACGACATTTCCATTTTTTTTACCAATACTCAAGATCTGAAATAGAAGTATACCACTGAATTACAAACCCACATCACTAAACATCGTTCTTGGAAAATACAACTAGATCTTTGTTTGCACGAAGTAATGCATGCTATCGGCAGGGGATCTCAAATTGATCCCATATTTGCGGATTTCGACAAGGCTTTCCCCAACAAGAGACCACTAATGAAATTAAAGTGCCTATGGAGTATCGCTTCAGTTCTGCGACTGAGTTCGTTTTATTGTCAAAAAGGTCACCTAACGTAGTAATCGAGGCAAAATTGTAGAATAAAACAGAAATCACACTCAGCATTCCCAAAGGAAGTATTACAGGCTCTTCCCTGTTCCTAATCTACGTCAACGACTTATGAGACCATCTGAACAGCCCTCTTAGATTGTTTGCAGACGATGGTGTCATTTACCGTTTAGTAAAGTCAGAAGATCAAAATCAGTTGCAAAATGACTTGGACACGATGTCTGTATGGTGCGAAAAATGTGAACTGTCTCTCAACAAGGAAAATGAGGTCATGTAGAAACACCGAGATGAAAAAGCCTTGGGATATCTCTTAATACCGTGCTTGACCTCCTTTTAGTCCGGCGCAATGCAGTAACCCGACATAGCACAGACTCAACAAGTCGTTGGAAGTTCCCTGCAGAAATACTGAGCCACGCTGATTCTATAGCGATCCATAATTGCGAAAGCGTTGCCGGTGAACGATTTTGTACACGGACTGGCCTGTTGATTATGTCTCATAAATGTTCGATGATATTCATATCGGTCGATTTGAGTGGCCATTCATTCGCTCGAACTGTCCAGAATGTTATCCAAACCAATTGTGGACACCTGTGGCCCGATAACATGGCGCATTGTAATTCACAGAAATTCCGTCTTTGGTTGGGAACATGAAGTCCATGAATTGCTGAAATTTATCACTCCTGTCACCGATAGGTTCAGTTGGACCAGAGTACCCAGCCCATTCGATGTAAACACTCGATAACCATAGCATCAGCTCTAACAACTGATATCGTGGATCATCTGACCAGGCCACCGTTTTCCGTCGTCTAGGGTCCAACCGATATGGTCACGAGCCCAGGACAGGGGTTGCAGACGATGTCGTGCTGTTAGTAAAGGCACTCGCGTTGATCGTCTGCCACCATAGCCCATTAACGCCACATTTCGCTGCATTTCGTAACTAATACGTTCACTGTACGTTCCACATAGATTTGTGCTGTTATTGCATGTAGTGCGGTTAGCACTGACAACTCTACCCAAACGTAGCTGCCCTCAGTCGTTAAGTGAAGCCCGTCGGCCACGGCATTGTCCGTGGTGAGAGGTAATGCCTGAAATTTCGTATTATCGACACATTTTAGTCACTGTGGATCTCGGAACATCGAATTCCCTGGTGATTTCCGGAATGCAATGTCCCATGCGTCTAGATCCAACTACAGTTGCACTTTCAGAGTCTATTAATTCCCGTCATACGGCCATAATCACGTCGGAAGCACGGATATCCTATATACGAATGACAGATCCGCCAATGCACTGCCCTTTTATACCATCTGTACGCGATACTACTATCTATGTTAACAGTACTGTCCCATAACCGTTGTCACCTTACTCTGTCAGCGCGGTCGCACACCAAGCTCTATCTTTTGCAGGAATCTGATATGGCGAGTAAGGGATTCATGTATAGGTTATGCAACGCTATTGCTGCGAAACTGGCTGGGAATCTGGGTCGGATAGAAATCGTGTTCGGATGGCCGAGTCGGTTAAGACGACGGCTCGCGTTAAGCGGGCGATTTTGATTAGAGTCCCAGTCCGGCACAAATTTTCACCCGTTATCACTGGTTCATTTCAATCCACTAATGTGGCTAACGTCACTGGAAACGTTTCAATAAGTGTGATGTCTTTCACATGTGGAAAAAATCTGTTTTATTTCAGTTACACGATGTGTCGCCCAAATTTAAAGCCGTTCGATTCGAATGAATACCTGGGAATTACAGATACGAACAACGTAATTTGGAACGATCACGTAAATAATATTATGGGTAAGACAAAACAAAGACTACGTTTTATTGGCAGGACACTCAGAAGATTCAACAGGCCTGCTAAAGAGACTGCCTACACTACGATTGTTTGCATAAGTATTGCATTGCTGCATGGGATCCTTAACAGAAAGTATTGGCGGAGGACATCTAGATGGTTGAAAGAACGGCGGCTCGCTTTATATCACAGCGAAATAGGGGAGGGAGTGTCACGGATATGATAAGCGAGTTTGGATGGCAATCGTTACAACAAAGGCGAATTTTCTTTACCCTCCTTACACCAAGCGAGGCGTGTTTTTTGCATTTGTCGGCTTCATATGTGGATTATGAGCAGCCGCTAGACCATGAAATCCAAGTTCTCTCACCTCCCGCCTAACTGTCATAGTACTTGCAGTGGATCCTGATACAGTTTGGAATTCCGGTGTGACGGTCTGGATAGATGTCTGCTTATTACACATTATGACCTTCTTCAACTGTCGGCGGTCTCTTTCAGTCAACAGACGATGTCAGCCTGTAAGCTTTTGTGCTGTACGTGTCCCTTCAAATTTCCACTTCACTATCACATCGGAAACAGTGGAGCTAGGGATGTTTAGGAGTGTTGAAATCTCGCGTACAGAAATATGACATAAGTGACACCCAGTCACCTGACTACGTTCGAAGTCCGTGAGTTCCGCGGAGCGCCGCATTCTGCTCTCTCAAGATGTCTAATGACTACTGACGTCCCTGACATGTAGTACCTGGCAGTAGGTGGCAGCACAATGCACCTAATATGAAAAACCTATGTTTTTGGGGGTGTCCGGATACTTTTGTTCACATAGTGTAGATGTAGAACGTATGAAGTAACAGAAACGCCGTATTGAACGATATCATAAGTTGAGCAGTTTTATCCGCAGGCCGATTTTCACTGGTTTATTGCGAGCGGTCTCCAATATAACTTTGATAAAAGCGTGTTAAGTGTTTTCCTTATGAGCATGTAGCTCCTTCGAGGGTACCGTAGAACTTCCACTATTTATGTATCCCTGTCTGTTTGTCTGTGCTAAGAAATCTAGTAACGGAGGGGTGAGGTAAATAATAATAATAGTAATATTGACAGTAATAATAATGAAACAGAGTTAGAACATTATTACCACTACCCATCGCGAAATTATATGCCGCCTGCTTAGGTGTTATCGCAGCCAGTGAGGTGGTGAGGAAAGTACGATACAAGCCGTGGAGAGATGAATGTGCAATCATTCTAGCAGCGCTACAGGCGGCAAATGGAAAAAACCTGCGGCTATGAGCGACTTTGACCAAGCGCAGACAGTTGTGGTCTGCCGCCAGGGAGTGAACATCTCGGAAATGGCAAAGTTGATCGGCTGTTCACCGGCAGTTGTCATGTGTATCCGTGGAAAGTGGTTTGTGTAGGTGAAACACGAGTAGGTAACAAGGTGTTGCACGTTCACGCCTCAACACAGAATGTGGAAGTCGAGGTTTGAATGCTTTGTAAAGCAAAATGGCAGGGGGGGGGGCAGACAGTGTGAAACGCTGATGCAGTCGCAAGTGTTCCAGAGGACGCCGATCAGCGCGCGTTGTTAACATGGTGTTCCTCTACAGACGACCATGTTGACCCAACGACATCGCCACTTACGAATACAGTGGGCACAGTACGCTCGAGACAAGAGCAAGTGGAAACGTTTCGCCTGGTCGGATCAGTAACGTCTGATCTTACACTAGAGTGATAATCGCGTCCGAATACGCTACCATCCACGCGAGCGACTGCTCCCAAAGACGCAGGTCTTTGGGGGCTGTAGTACGCAATGGCTGACGTTAAGTTGGACGTACGTAGGACCTGTGGTAGTAATCGAAGGCATCATGAGAGCAGCGCTCATGGTAAGCGTTATTGTGGGCCACCTGCATACCTAAATGCTTAATGTTGCTTGGCCAGGTTCGTCCTAGAGTTGTTTCAGGAGGATGATAGAGAACTCATTTTTATGTCTTGGTCACCAAATTCGGCTGATCTGAACCCGATAAAACACCTCAGCGTCGCTTTTGGGTGTCCGCTTCGCATTCATAATTCTTCGACCTGTAATTTACGAGACTTGCGAGACTCGAGCGTAGACACATTGCTCCAGAAACCTAGCATCACATTTCGAATTCGTGTCACACAGGATTACTGCTGCATTGCGTTCCGCAATAACAGCTATGACAGGTGTTCATAATGTTTTGGATCCTCTGTATCTGTCCTTGCCTTATCTTACAAATTTGGGGCACCCCCATGAATCGAGACATCAGACAACTTTTCTGAATAAATAAACGGTCAGTTTACTGTGTATTACTGTATTTATCTTCTGTACTATCTAGATTTCGGCTCTGTGTCTTTATCAAGTACGATGCTAAAAGTTCTTAGACCATTACCATGTAATATCTATTAACGTTTTAGATTTCCTTGAGAGATATGACATGTTAATCGTCTAAGAACTATTCACTCCGTCCTTCATAAATACATAAAAGCTGAACCGTTGATAGTGTGGAAGATAAATACAGTTGTACACCATCAAATGGTGATGTATTCATTCAAAAAATATTGCATTACTACGGCTCAACACCATAAAAACTTTTTACGTCAGACAATGTTATGGAGTTACCTACCAGTAACTTTGAAACAAGAAACTACGTTTGGCTTCCGTTATTATTGGATGATTTTAAGGGATCTGTTTAGTTTCCTACAGCGAGGAGTTCCTGGGGACTGAAGACATAGCTCCAAATGCAGATGACGGAGGGGTAGCCAGAATAACTTTTTGTTTTCAAGCATGTCTATAGTCCTGGTACACCGTGACTCCTCCAAATGGCAGTGCCCTAGGTCCCATTGAGTGAACCAAAGGAAAATGACGTAACACAGTGAGAAAGTCGAGTATCATGTGGTAATTCCTTTTCTGTTCATACAGGAGAATAATGATACAAGAAAACCTGAATGACAAAGAAAGAAGTGGCAGACCATCTCTAGTGAAGAAGCGGGAATCGCGAGAGGTTGTGACAGGACTCTCTTGGATTGTTGTATAATATATGTATTTTTTGTTTCATGAAAACCAACGAGAACGAGAGGTAACTAATCTGATGAGAGATTCGTTGCCCATAGTAAAAGACTGCTGATACCAAGGAACGATTTCAACTATTGGACAAGACCTATACTGCACAACAAGGCCAGATAATTCCAATTTTTCATTTTTAAGTTAAAATAGTTTGAAATTAATTTAGAAAGAACTTTTTTCCAGATAGTAGTTAGTTTGTATAAATGTATATTGTGTGATTTTCGTATCTGGACATTGAACTTTATACCATCTGTGAAGTAATTTGAATGTTAAGTGTGTCTACGACAGTCAATTTGAAACTGTATTTAGAGACTAGAACCTGATATTGACCGTTGTTTAATGGTATTGACTAGAGCGGCATTTAAAATGTCATTGAATCAGCAACGTGACGTGCAACAGCCTTCAGCTGTTTGCGCATAAGCAGAGGCCACGGATAGCAATTCTGAGACTGTTGTGGCTAGCGGTAGCAATATAAATAATTCCGCTGGTGCAGAAAACATTCGTACAACAGCTTATCAGACTGTTGTTGACCCATTAGTTGTTATTATGCAACAGTTGTCTCTATTAGCCGAAAATGTGTCAGACCTTGCGAAGGCTCAAGTAGAAATTAAACGAGATTTTGCAGAAGCCCAAGCGGAAGTAAAACGAGACTTATCCATTATACAGTCTGAAGTAAAACGAGACTTGTCCGTTGTACAGCGAGATTTTACAGAAGGCCAAGTGGAGGTAAAACGAGACTTATCCGCCATACAAAATGAACTCCAAAATCAATTAGCCGAAAATCAAACAGAAATACAAAATCAATTAAGAGCAACCTTTACCGAATTAGAGCAGAAATTAAATACTCAGACACAGGAAATAAAAGAACAGGCAGAAAGGATCGAACAGAATCTTATTGCTCAACTTGAGCAGGTCCGCCAACAATGCCAAGAAAACAATAGCAAATTAAAAGCGGAACTAACCGAATGTGTATCCGTCAAAATTGACACGATACAAAAACAAGTAGAACTGTTTCCTCAAGCAATACAAGCTCAAGAGGACATACAGTATTCCGTAGCTATCATACCAGAAATTATAAAATCCCAGGATAATCTAAAGAAGTAATTTGATGAAGTGAAGGAAAAACAGACGACAGTGGAACATAGAATGAATGTACTTGCGGGAAAGTTTTCAGAAATGACATTAGAGCTGCAAAATTTTCCTTCGCAAACGATAGAAGAAACTGTGAAAGTAGCTTTACAGTCAATTTCAGAGAGTTCCGAAGAGAATTTTTTCAACAACGGGTTAAAGGAAGTTCGTGAACAACTTGGCGAAGAATTCTCGCGTTGGAAAGAAAATACCGAAAGATCACTAGATCTCTCGCAAGAGGATTTAGAAACAGCGAGAAGTAGGAAACAAAATTCTCAATCTGCGCGTGACATTCCGTCCACGTCAAGATCCGATGTAGACAGAACTGGAACGTCACAAATTAGATTCGATATAACGGATAGCCACAGGGAAGAGTACGAACAGGATAATTTTTGGAATCGTAGTACCGTTGAGGAAAAGATGATTAAACAGAGACAATTTCAAATATTTAACCCTGATAAAAAGAATGTTCATCCGTAATCTGTATTCGAAGTTTCAGAGGTCTATTTCCACGATCTTGGACAGAATGGCAAAAGATTAGTTTTGTATCTGGATATATACAAGGACCAGCATAATTGTGGGCATCCGAACAAACATCTTCTCGTAAATGTTATAAAGAATTTGAGCAGGCTTTTCTAGCAAAATATTGGTCTGCTGGAATACAAGAAAGACTTAGGCAGGAAGTATTATATCCTGAGCGTTTCTCATTTTCTAGAGGATCTCTAAAGAGATATTTTGAGAAATACATTAATAAATCTTTGTATTGGGATGTACCGATTCCTTTGCCGGATATACTTAGGATACTCAAGACCAGACTACCCACCAGTATAAGGAATCAGCTGTTATGTATAAATGATAAGGATATAGACTCACTTATGACTACGCTTGAGGTCTATTTCCACGATCTTGGACAGAATGGCAAAAGATTAGTTTTGTATCTGGATATATACAAGGACCAGGATAATTGTGGGCATCCGAACAAACATCTTCTCGTAAATGTTATAAACAATTTGAGCAGGCTTTTCTAGCAAAATATTGGTCTGCTGGAATACAAGAAAGACTTAGGCAGGAAGTATTATATCCTGAGCGTTTCTCATTTTCTAGAGGATCTCTAAAGAGATATTTTGAAAAATACATTAATAAATCTTTGTATTGGGATGTACCGATTCCTTTGCCGGATATACTTAGGATACTCAAGACCAGACTACCCACCAGTATAAGGAATCAGCTGTTATGTATAAATGATAAGGATATAGACTCACTTATGACTACGCTTGATCATATTGATATAATTGAGGAGGACAATAAAAGGTCAAGAGAAATGTCATATCAAAGAAGAGCAATAGAAGCGAATCCCAGCTGCAACTCGAATGGGAATGGCAGGAATGGTAGCACTAACAATAATCGTAACCAACTACACTATCCGAGGAGACTTAGAAATGGACAAAATGCAAATAATAATTATTACCGAAATGGAAACTTTAGTAATGGTGCAGCGAGGGGCTATTTTAGGAACAATAGGAATTTTAATCGATATAATCCAATGTATGGCAACACAAGACAGTTCTACCAACACCAGCAGAACAACAACAATAATTACACGAATAGAGCAAGACAATATAGACCGAATTCACCACAACAACCGATAATCACTGAAGTAGCTGAAGAGACAAATACCAATCGGACCAACAATCAGTCAAACTAAACATGACCGCATCGTGCCCCGGAGGAGCGGTCAGGGGATCTGTTAGGGGCGAGACAGTAAAATTACAATTGTTAAGATATAATGATGGTGAGCTGTTGACTGAAGAGTTAACAAAGGATTTAATAACGTGTCATAATGACAGATCGAGTGTTCCGGTATCGGAAGTATTTGTTGAAATAGAGGAAGTTCCAACGAATGTGATATTAGACACCTCCGCTTCCGCCAATGTCATCTCAGGCGCTCTTTTTAGGAGAATTATTAGGAAGAAGAAGGTACCAATTTTGCCGGTACAGAACTGAAAAATCATCGGAGCTGTTGGAACACGCTCTCCCAATGTCAAAACACAAACACAATTAGAGATGAAAATGGTAAATGTAGCAATAAAATGCACGTTCCTTGTAGTGGAGAAGTTATTAGTGGACTGTATTCTTGGTATTGGGAGTATGCAGGAGTACGATTGTCAGATTGATTTTTTGGAAGGAGTAGTTAAATTTAGATTGAATGGAGAAGAGATGGCACTGGATTTAAATAGAAAGGAGACGGTGCATGAGAAATATTGTCGCGGTGCCATAATTCAATTAATTGACACTACAAACGGTCGCTGGAAGGAGCTTTCAAAGGATTTGATTCAACAGGAGGACTTTAACCAAACAACAATGATAAAAGCTAGTGAATCAAATCAGCTTACCGGAGAACAAAGGCAGCAGCTTCATTATTTGTTAGAGGCATATGAAGAGATTTTTGATGAGAAACCAGGAATTATTAAAGGGTATATCCGTCACCTACAAGTGAAGCCACATCAAACTTACTGCTACACGCACTATCCGATCCCCTGGCGTTTAAAACAATCTGTTCAAAGGGAGACAAATAGAATGTTAGAATGGAACTTGATTGAGCCATCAACTAGTCCAATTGTTCTCCGCTCTTAGTTGTTCCAAAACCTGGAGGCAACATAAGATTAGTTCTGGATGCGAGAGAGATTAATAAAATAATATTACCTGTAAGAACTCATCCGGAAAATACAGATGAATTAATTCAAAATTTCCAGGATGTTTCGTACTTAACTAGTGTTGATTTGAGAAGTTCGTACTGGCAGGTCCAAATGGATGAAGAATCTAGGAAATATACCGCATTTATTCATGCCGGGAGAAGTTACCAATTTAGAGTTATCCCGTTCGGACTTAATATTAGTGCCGGAATATTTATTTCAGCGTTGGATTATGATCTTGGACCAGAATTGTGCAGTCGTATAGCTGTGTTTGTTGACGACTTATTAATAGCCACGAAAACATGGGAAGAGCATTTGCATATTTTGGAAAGGATTTTTGCTGTTTTCAATAAAATTGGAATTACAGTAAACTTACAGAAGTCTCATTTTGCTTTACCACAAATTAAGTTCGTAGGACATATGATAGATGCGAAAGGTATCCTGCCTACCGAGAAGAAGATAAGTGCAATTCGAAATTTTCCATATCCACGGAATAAAAGACAGCTGAAGGGATTTATAGGTATGGCATCGTTCTTCCGTCGTTTCATAAAGAATCAAGCCATGAATTCTGAGCCATTAAACCGGTTTCTGCGGAAGGATGTGCCATGGCAATGGACTGAAGAATGTGCACTAGCTTTTCGAAACATTAAAGACCAACTCGTTAACGCATCCTTATTATATCACCCTGATATGAATTGTGAGTTATGCCTGTCAACGGATTCATCGGATGTTGGATTAGGTGCGTGTCTCTTCCAAATAAGGAAAATAAAAGGAGTACCAACATTCTGCCCGATAGCATTTGCTAGTCGAGTGTTATCGCCCTGTGAAAGAGCCTATACGACCACAGAACTTGAAGCACTTGCAGTTATCTGGCCATTCAAGAAGTTTAACTACTATTTATATAGTTCGAAAGCGATTATGTATTGTGACAATCAATCACTAACCTTTTTGCAAACATGCAAATTATTACATCGCAGACTGTCACGTTGGACAATGACACTACAACAGTACCAATTTAAAATTATTCATGTGTCTGGCAAAGAAAATATTATTGCAGATGCACTGTCAAGATCCCCAGAAGGTTTAACGCCGGAAATAGAATCAGTAAATACTTCGGATTTTCCAGTATTACTGTTGCAGGACAATATCTACAAAACTTATTATGTTCATCTTTGTAGAGATATGGGAAATTTACACCGAAAAGACCGTCGATGGAAGAAGATCATTCAGCTAAAGGAACAACAAAATTCAAGGGCTAGTTTAAATCATTATAAATTAGTAAAAGGAGTATTATTCCTCAGATGTGGGAAGGACAACAATCCACAGTAGTGTGTATGTATCCTGAAGGAATATGAGGAAAAATTAATTTGGTTTATCCACTTATCATGGGGACATTTTGGTGTGATCAAATGTGCCAATAAAATAGGAGCATACTGTTATTTCCCGAATATTTGGAGAAAAGTGCACCAAACAATACAAAACTGTTTACTCTATCAAAAGGCAACACCGGATAATAGAGCTAGTAAGCATGTTCTGCATTCAATTATTCCACAAGAGCCAAGGGCGTTAATTTCGTGTGATATCTGCGGCCCTCTCCCACGATCAAGAGGAGGAGTCAAATTTATTGTTGGATTCTTTGACGCATTTACAAAATATATAGAACTATATCCATTAAAGTGCGCTACTGCCAGAGCTGTTGTAATGAGATTGGTGCGTGACTATCTTCCTCGTGTAAGTTTACCGAAATCCATAATTACAGATAATACCAGAATTTTTACCGGATTTAAATGGAACCAAACATTAACATAACTTGATATTCGACAAATTTTGGCATCATGTTATCATCCACAAGGTAATCCAATAGGACGAGTTTTCCGAGAATTAAACTGATTCATGCGTACATACTGTCACACTAAACAAACATCATGGGCTGATTATTTGTCAGAATTTGAACAAATATTTAATAATCTGACACATACCTCAACTAACTTTACTCCAACAGAGCTTATGTTTAGTCGGATTGAAAAGAACTTCTGGATAAACCATCTGCCACAGTATGAAGACCAGAATTTAAAATGGGAGGAAAAGATTAAACTCGCACTTGTCAATTTAACTAAAAAGGCAATACAACGGAAATTGACATATGATAAACGGATTCACCGGATTCAGACGTTTCATCTTGGAGAAATGGTTTTATTGAGGCGACACATCCATTTCTCGAACCTGATGAAGAACATAAAGAAATGGAAACTTATTTATACCGGACCATATGTTATTGTAAATATACCAAATCCTGGATCAGACTTGTTGGCATATCCCGAATCGAAAAGAATAAAGGGATTATTCCCGCATAACGATACTAAGAAATTTTTTGAAGGATCGTAGATCTGTGATGCCAAATATGGAGAGGAATTTAGAGTGGAATTTGACTATCAGTCGAATGTGTATATAAATATCAAGATGTTTATGTTGTTTAGAGGTAAGAGACAGTGAGATTATTCCTGTGATAGGTTAAGAGACAGTGAGATTACTCCTGTGACAGGTTAAGAGGCAGTGAGATTACTCCTGTGATAGGTTAAGAGACAGTGAGATTACTGCTGTGACTGGTTAACAGACAGTGAGATTACTCCTGTAATAGGTTAAGAGACAGTGAGATTACTCCTGTGATAGTTTAGCACAAAATTTTAAGATAGGTAGAAGAATTTGTAAATTACTAGTGTTTGTAAGTGTGGACTATGAGCAGAATCCATAGTGATATACAATGAAAGTGAATCTACATTTCCTCAAGACACGGCACTTACGCGAGAATTGCGTGTGAAACTTGAACAGTACGGGATATGTAGGTAAATACGCTGTGTGTGTGTGAAATGAAGCAACAGTCGATAATGTCACTGCTACAAACAATTAAAGAAACTCTCTGTTTGCGCGGGAGAAAATTATTATAATTTTTAGATTATTCATTATGTCCCATCTACCAGGAGAATTAATTTAAGAAATTTAATTATCATTTTAAGAATAGCAGTTTGTGTGTTTCATATTATGGACATAATTGTTGAAATATATTTCCATAAATGTTCATGAGAGAATGAAGAAGATTCTGCGAGTGGATGATTTGTTAAATGAACATATGCCATCATTAATGATATTTATTGGCAGGTGGATCTATAAATCAATTAATTATAAGAATAATGAAAATTTTTCAGAGAATTTTTTCTAGAAATTGTTCCTTTTGTGGAGTCAGTGTCATATGCCTATGTTTAAAATTTTTCATCAGGAGTAAACTTAAATTTTATCCATAATTTCTTAATTGAAAGCAAACCTCGGACAGATTCAATGCTCTACTTCCACCTGCACTATAACAAAACGAAGATTAGAATAAAAAAAATTTTTTTTGAGAGGAATACATTCGATATGAGGTAAAACAAAATTTAAATGCCCACAGTCTATTTGGCAATGTTTTGGACAATCAGCAGTTGTAATGCAAAACATCTTTGGTATTGAGGACTACAAAATAATACGCGATTATCAGCCTGATGGATGTTCCAGTCTAGTACAGATGGAAGAATATAAGAATCCACTCCGATTTTGAGTTCAACGATGAAACATGGACTTCGTTGCCTTAATCCACTCTCTTCCAGGGATTTAGTCAGTCAGAACCTTTTCTTATTCCACTTTAAACCTGTTCCATGTTCACGTCCCTGACCATCTGTTCCTGAGATCATCTTGCTGTTTCTAGGGCACATTACCAGCTTCTGTCCTGTACCATAAGCCATCGCCTGTCCTCCGTACCGCCTCCACCAAACGCTGCACGTCGCCAACCCGCTGTCCATACCCGGTGTTCCTGTTCCATGGACTTCACAACGATATCGCCGGC
Source organism: Schistocerca serialis cubense (assembly GCF_023864345.2). Lineage (NCBI taxonomy): Eukaryota > Metazoa > Arthropoda > Insecta > Orthoptera > Acrididae > Schistocerca > Schistocerca serialis. Next base: position 377,237,230 of record NC_064644.1, on the reverse strand, counting down.
TACATCGTCGAAAGAAGAATTTTGAAAAATTTTTTGGAGCACTATTGCAAAATTTTTTTTGGCTATGAGGCACTTTTCCTTCGATCTAATCAATGGAGCTTCTATATATTTCAAAATTACTGGATTTACGCTTTCCTATCTTCTTGAATACCTGAGCTGGGGTCTATTCTTCCGGGTTTTCCCTGGTTTCCCTGTGAAAGCCAGTTCCCAAATGGGTAGACCTTTTTCGTAATTACACCAATCTACATCTTCCCTGGTTATGTACTCGGGATGCGGGTGTACCCCGGTACATGTAAAAGCTACAGCTTAGGTATTTTCGTAACTTACTGTCTTAACATGTTACCCATACTCTCTATAGTAAAATTCTATTAATTCAAAATATTCTTCTTTTGAGTAAACAACCCAACAAATATTTTCTGTTAGCTCGTAAAGTGTATTATCATTAATTTTGCTCGCTGCGAGGGGCAATTGTAATATCTCTTTATATTCGATGAATTATTCTGATACAATTCTATCCTTGAATGACGTTTACTAATTTTCAGTCGTCATACTCGCAGAATAAATGCGCAAAGTAGTTTCATACAATAGCTATGCCATGAGCGCATAATTATTCTTTGTAGGTGTCTCTCTGGTGGTTGTTAGAAAGAAGCTTCCGAGATTGTCTTCGTGCCGATTAGCCTGAGCATTGTTTGAAGAATTGTAATCTGAATATTGAGATTTATGACAAAAGATAAATGATGCGAAATTGTACGATTAAAAGGGAAATATATATATATTGCTCCTTCATACAAAAGGTGTGTAACAATTTACATTATTTGACATTTGAGAATTAATGATATTCATCGATATATTGCGTAGTTGTTAATCAGAATGGAATTTCCGAAAGACTGGATACGAACCTGCATTTAATAATCCAAGAGCTCCAATACTTCTTCGGAAGGTTAAACTTCATGAAAACTTGATCTGAGGTTTCCCGTCTGATTACACAACGCTCCCAAAAATACGAGGCATTTTATTTGTACAGATTAGCAGACTGCCGCAAAGCCCGAGTCTGTAGAGAAGAAGAATCATCGCCTGATTTCATTCTAACAAGTAAAATTTCTGAATCATTTTGAGTGACTGAGTTATGACTGTGTTTCCTGTTACGAAAGATTGATTGCTCGAACGAATTGAGAACTTCATAACTACATAATTACATAGACAGGAGGAAAAATTACAATTGGAAGCCCAGGTTATCAAATACAAGTGTGACAATCGAGGAAAAAAATGGAAGGAGTGGTGTTAGTCCAGGTCGAGTTTTGAAGATGTTGCACGACATTGTACATGACAAAGGAGCACGCCCATGTCCAGACGCATTGTTCAGCCAATTTATCACAATAGATTTATCATTTGACCATGAGGCAAAGAAGCAAAGGAAGCAGAGGAATATGTAAGAAAATAGAGACGTTGTTGACCAAAATGACACTGAGTGGTTTTTAGGACTGCAGTGGTATAGAGAGAAGAGATTATACCGAAAGAGGTCAACCGCTACAGGAGCATTCTACCAATATTTTCTGACGAGGTTATGGGACGTTGTGAGGACGAAACATCTCTGGAAGTTGCTCCACCACAACGCACAGGGTAGAGTCACACATATTACTTCTTTGAGCTATCAAATTTTGCCCCTTCGCCAGTATGACACGGCACCAGTGGATTATTCCTCTTTCCTCGGATGATGAAACCAGTACATCTACAAAAAGACGACTAGGTCTTTTCCGAACAGCCAAACCGCTGACTTTTGTTCATGCTTTGGGTTGGGTAGTGCAGACGAGCGATTAGCCTCAGAAAGAGGAGCGTGGCCTCGATTTATCCATAAGGGTTGGAAGTTTAGTTGTTGCGATGTCATCGAACGTGAAACATCGATCATTCGTTCTCAGACAGTTATTAGTAAACAATGAGTCTCTGACGCAGGCGCAACGAGACTTTTCACCAATTTTAAAATTTCCGTTCCCCAACCTGTTCCAGACCACAAACCATTTTCAGATGGGTTGAAAACTTCAACAGAACTGGCTCTGTAATGAAGAAGGAGCCATTGTCCCAGCCAACATAGCATATCGCCTTCGCCGAAGTACATTGAGCAAGTTACGGCTGTGTGTGTTACAGAGTCTTAAATCTTTATTTCGGCCGTGTGCTGCGAGCACTACATTACGATGCTCCAAAACTCCTCCTTCCCAGAAGTTCGACGTCGCAATTGAACGATGAGGAGAGTATCGTTTTAAAAAGGTGGTGCAACTGCATTCACAGTTCGCATTTCAATGGTTGTCTTAGGAATCAGTCTCCAGGCCACATAACCTCCAGGCATAGCAGTCTCCACCGGCTTCCTCACTTCCCTTGTCTAAGCTTATTTGACATGTTTTATGGGACGATCTCATGTCCCGAGTGACAAAAGTCGAGGAATAGTGGGTGGTTGGTTGGTTTGGGGAAGGAGACCAGACAGCGAGGTCATCGGTCTCATCGGATTAGGGAAGGACGGGGAAGGAAGTCGGCCGTGCCCTTTGAAAGGAACCATCGCGGCATTTGCCTGGAGCGATTTAGGGAAATCACGGAAAACCTAAATCAGGATGGCCGGACGCGGGATTGAACCGTCGTCCTCCCGAATGCGAGTCCAGTGTCTAACCACTGCGCCACCTCGCTCGGTGTGGAATAGTGATGTGCATGTGCACTGAGGTATAAATGGACATTGCATAGGGGGACCTGTCATTTGTAGTCAGATGATCCAGATTTCCGATGTGATTATGGCCGCTCGATGGAAATTATCAGGCTTTTTGACCTCGGAATTGGAACTAGAGGCATGGCACATTTCGTTTCGGAAATCGTTAGGGAATTCAGTATTCCTAGATCACTGGCAAGTGTGTGCCAAGGATAACACTTTCAGGCTTTACCCTCACCACTGATAACGCAGTGGCGTACGGTCTTCACTAAACGACCGAGGGTAGCGGTGTTTGCGTAAAATTGTTAGTGATAACAGAGAAAAAACACTGCTTAAATAACCCCAGGTATAATTGTGAGACATACGACAAACGTATCCGTTAGGACAGTGTGGTGACATGTGGCGTTAATGGGTTATGGCAGCAGACGACCAACACTTGCAAGTGCCTTTACTAACAGCATGACATCGGCTGCAGCTCGTCTCCTGTGCTCGTGACCTTAGCGGTTGGGCCCTAGACGACATGAAAATCATGGCCTGGTCAGATGAATCCCTATTTCAGTTGTTAAGAGCTGATGGTAGAGTTCGAGTGTAGCGCAGACCCTACGAAACCATGGAGCCAAGATGTCAACAAGGCAGTGTGTTCCATAATGGTGTCGGCTATGTTTACATGGGTCATTGACTGGAAATGGTAACGTTGGGCTACCTGAAGGCCATTTGCAGCCATTCATGGACTCAGTGTTCCCAAACTACGATGGAATTTTTATGGATGACACTGAGCCATGTCGCTGGGTCACAACCGTTCACCATTGATTTGAAGAACATATTCGACAATTCGAGCGTTGGCCACCGAGGTCGCCCGGCATGAAATCCATCGAACAGTTATGGACATAATCGAGAGGTCAGTTCGTGCACAAAATCCCTCACTGGCAAAGCTTTAGTAATTATGGACGGCTACACAAGCAGCATGGCTCAATATTTCTGCTGGGGACTTCCAACGACTTCTAGAGTCCATGCTACGTCGAGTTGCTGCAATACGCTGGCCTAAAGGAGCTGCGATGCGATATTAGTTTGATCCCATGTCTTTTGTCACCACAATGTATAAACTAGCCACATATCCTTGAAGATCCGAAAAAGGCAGTCGAGGAGTAATTCATTCGTATTCCAGTCCAAAGCTACCGCGAGTTTTCTGGGGCTAGAATCGTGCGTAAGCGTAAACAGTCAACAAAAACAACAAAGAAACTGAAACGGCAGCGGAGTGTTGGGGCGTAGTTTTACGCTGAACGCAATGAAACCTACAAAAATCCCATCAAATAACCTTTATTTAACTATTTTTCAGATCCAGTGTGCGACATGGAAGCAATGAGAAAGTATGTACCTACAGAAAGCCACACCATTTAATAAATGCAATCCTCAAGCAATTTAAAACTCAATCATGCGAATCGACTGGTTCCTTACCCCTGATATTCAGACCAACTCTCGGCAACGACGTAATGCAATGGTGTGGCTCTTGGGCCACACCATTTTCACGATCCTTTCCCTCACCGATGCTGTCTCTTTCATGGACTACCTGTGAAGCCAGCATCGCCTGGCGGAATCTGACCGAAAATATACCACTACTTTTGCAAAATTTCACCTAAAAATGTACTGAATTACTCTCCTGTCTTTATGTATGAGGCTAGTGCCACAATAGCTTTAAATTTATGCTGCTTGTATCCATAGAGTCAATGATCGAAATTATATAAATATTTACTACCAGTCGACAGGGTCGAGAATTACATAATAAGACAAGAGAATAGAAAGGGCATTTAAAAGAAAGCAAACCTTAAAACATTTATCTAGTAATAGCAATTAATACACAGTTACAGATTTTCATTGAATGAAAGCAACAGTTTTGGACTGACGGAAAACTGGAACGGCTATTATGCTAACAATTGTCCGAAAAATCAGTATAGTTCGGATAACAGTCTTTTGGGTAAAATAATTTCTAATCGCGGCTCACCGTTCAAGTTAACAGCCACATATAACATTAAAAATAGCATACTCAGAACTGTTAAATGTGCAATCCGATTTTCTAAGGCAATTTTACTTTCACCCAAAACAATATGTATGATCAACTGCCTAAAGCAACACTTTAGGCAGTTCTGAAAATATTGAATAAATGGAACTTGAAATTTTAATACAGCAAACAATTCAGTTGACTTGATATTTTGACTAGTGTGCCACAGATATTTTTTTTCTCCGTTTTTACACTAAAACTTACATTTGGCATAAGGAGCGCCAAGACACAAGAACAATTATGCAGCAGTTTTACCCTACTTTCTGAATATGGACCAATGATGTGTCAAGTTCATTACATCATATAATAAAATGCAAAGCGAACTGGATCTGAAACAAAGACTCTTACTATAACTTTCATAGTTCACAAGAAATAGTTAGAAAGCCACAGAGCGGTGAACCTGCCAACTTGAAACTGAATACCAGCGACACTGACTATGCTTGCAAGTATTTTGTCAATAACAATAATAATGAAATATAATGTATCGGTGATTATCAAGAGTATAGAAAGTGGGCGGAGTGAGACAGAGTAGGCGAACAGGAATCACCACTTGACGGACAATGTCAAGAAACTACAAGCCCACACAAGCAGAATGGCACAGTTGAAAAGAGAAATTGTTCACCCGTACACTATTCTGCATCGAATTCGTTCATTTTTGGCTTTGTTATGAAGCTATGCACAGCACTATTTTACAGAACAGAGACCGCAGGGCAGCCCTGGGGGCTTACAACACACACCGCACCTTCCGTCACGGACACAGGCCCACTGCCTATATCAATAAGCCGCGGACAGCCGAGGTCCCGACAACGCACTCGCACCTCCTCGTCCAGGCGACTCTCCACTGTACTACTTACGTTACTCCTGAAATACCCGTTCCTCAGCGGGTAACGTCACCTAGGATCCCGGAAGTTCGTTCCGACAAAAGCGGAAGTACAAACTAAGAAAGATCAATAGCAGAGGACAAGTCGCAAAAACTGATACCGTGCGACAAAGAATTTCCTAGTACAAACTACACTCATGCTCATAAATTAAGGATAATGCTGATACATTGTGAAACAACGCTCTGGTGGGCGGTTTGCTGGTTTAAATCACCTCGGGGTATGACCGTGAGGTGCATTTGACCTGCGGTCGTCGCACGGTGGCACTGGCAGCATGCACGTACAGAGAGGTGTGTTCGTGCATGTCAGAATACTGTGCAGCGAGTAAGTGTGCAGACGTTTTCAGACGTGCTAATGTTGACAGTGTGTTGAAAATGGCTCAAAGAACACATATTGATGACGTTATGAGGGGTAGAATACTGGGGTGACTGGAGGCTGCTCAGACACTGCAGGTCGTAGCACGGACCCTCCGTGTGCCACAAAGTGTGATCTCAAGATTATGGCAAGGATTCCACCAGACAGGAAACGTGTCCAGGCGCTACAGTACGGGACGTCCACAGTGTACAACACCACAAGAAAACCGATAACTCACCATCAGTGCCCGCAGATGGCCACGGAGTACTGCAGGTAGCCTTGCTCGGGACCTTACCGCAGCCGCTGAACAGTTGTCTTCAGACACACATTCTACAGACGACTGAATAGACATGGTTTATTCGCCCAGAGACCTTAAAAGTGCAGGAAAGCACGTAAAGTATGGTGTCAAGAACACAGTACATTGTCGTGGGAACAGTGGTCCCACGTTATTTTCGCGGACGAGTCCAGGTATAGTGTGAACAGTGTTTCTCACCGTGTTTTCATCTGGCGTGAACCAGGAACCTTAATGCCCTTGAAAGGGACCTGTATGGAGGTCGTGCTTTGATGGTGAGGGGTGGGATTTTGATTGTTGCACGTACTTCACTGCATGTCTTTGACAGAGGAACTATAACAGTTCAGTTCAGGTGTTCGGGACGTCATTTGGCACCAGTATGTGAAAATTACCGAACTATCAGTTTAATAAGTCACAGCTGCAAAATACTAACGCGAATTCTTTACAGACGAATGGAAAAACTGGTAGAAGCCGACCTCGGGGAAGATCAGTTTGGATTCCGTAGAAATGTTGGAACACGTGAGCCAATACTAACCTTACGACTTATCTTAGAAGAAAGATTAAGAAAAGGCAAACCTACGTTTCTAGCATTTGTAGACTTAGAGAAAGCTTTTGACTATGTTGACTGGAATACTCTCTTTCAAATTCTGAAGGTGGCAGGGGTAAAATACAGGGAGCGAAAGGCTATTTACAATTTGTACAGAAACCAGATGGCAGTTATAAGAGTCGAGGGGCATGAAAGGGAAGCAGTGGTTGGGAAAGGAGTGAGACAGGGTTGTAGCCTCTCCCCGATGTTATTCAATCTGTATATTGAGCAAGCAGTAAAGGAAACAAAAGAAAAATTCGGAGTAGGTATTAAAATTCATGGAGAAGAAGTAAAAACTTTGAGGTTCGCCGATGACATTGTAATTCTGTCAGAGACAGCAAAGGACTTGGAAGAGCAGTTGAATGGAATGGACAGTGTCTTGAAAGGAGGATATAAGATGAACATCAACAAAAGCAAAACGAGGATAATGGAATGTAGTCAAATTAAATCGGGTGATGCTGAGGGGATTAGATTAGGAAATGAGACACTTAAAGTAGTAAAGGAGTTTTGCTATTTAGGGAGTAAAATAACTGATGATGGTCGAAGTAGGGAGGATATAAAATGTAGACTGGCAATGGCAAGGAAATCGTTTCTGAAGAAGGGAAATTTGTTAACATCGAGTATAGATTTAAGTGTCAGGAAGTCGTTTCTGAAAGTATTTGTATGGAGTGTAGCCATGTATGGAAGTGAAACATGGACGATAACCAGTTTGGACAAGAAGAGAATAGAAGCTTTCGAAATGTGGTGCTACAGAAGAATGCTGAAGATAAGGTGGGTAGATCACGTAACTAATGAGGAGGTATTGAATGCGATTGGGGAGAAGAGAAGTTTGTGGCACAACTTGACTAGAAGAAGGGATCGGTTGGTAGGACATGTTTTGAGGCATCAAGGGATCACAAATTTAGCATTGGAGGGCAGCGTGGAGGGTAGAAATCGTAGAGGGAGACCAAGACATGATTACACTAAGCAGATTCAGAAGGATGTAGGTTGCAGTAGGTACTGGGAGATGAAGAAGCTTGCACAGGATAGAGTAGCATGGAGAGCTGCATCAAACCAGTCTCCGGACTGAAGACCATAACAACAACAACAATGTCCGCCTTTTCAGGGGTGCAGGTGGTCCCACCTTCCTCCTGATGGATGATAACGCACGGCCCCACCGAGTTGCCATCGTGGAGGAGTACCTTGAGATAGAAGATATCAGGCGAATGGAGTGGCCTCCTCCAGACCTAAACCCCATCGAGCACGTCTGGGATGGTCGACGTATCGCTGCACGTCTTCTAACCCCTAGGACACTTCAGGAGCTCCGACAGGCTCTGGTGCAAGAATGGGAGGCTATACTCTAGCAGCTGCTCGACCACCTGCTCCAGAGTATGGCAACCCGTTGTGCGGCCTTTGTACGTGTGCATTGTGACTATATCCCATATTGATGTTGTGGTACATGCGCAGGAAACAGCGTCGTTTTGTAACAAATGTGTTTTGGTACAGTTTTCTCAACTTATCACGAATACCGTGGACTTACAGCTCTGTGTCGTGTGTGATCCCTATGCCCTTTGCTTTTAGAGCCTGTTTTGTGTTGTGCCACGTTGTGTGGCACCACTTTCTGCAATTATCCTTAATTTATGAGCCTGAGTGTACGTATTGACATAAATAAAAATATTCTCAAGCAAAACTACGTACACTTCATGTGAATACCGTGTGATTTCCACGACGGATCCTCTAGATCAAAGGTCTCCGCCAACTCATAGAAAGTTGGGAAAACGATGTTTCACCGCAGGGTGAATAAGCGTGGGTGGGTGGACATTACCCCCTATATTTCATGGGCACCAACTGATTTTTTTTTTCTGGTGATAATCAAGATTTTATGACCGTTCTCATATATGGCAGTTCTGTAGTTTTCCTATTACGGGTGTTGGCCATCGCATTCCGGATTCTCCTTTGTCCCCAGCAATGGAGCGGAGCCTCTATAACGAGAACTACGGGAGCCCTGCGGGTGCGGACGCCGCTTGCTTTTGTGTCCAGCGGGACTCCTTTGTCTGTAGCGAAGCCTCTCGCTCGAGGATTGACCGGCAAGTCTGCGGCTGTGTCTCGTAACCTGGCAACGGGCCGCCGGAGCTGGCCGACCTCCGTCCGTGGCGCCGCCGGATATGGTGCGGTCGTCCAGGGCTCGTAAAGCGGGAGAGACTCGGCGCCGCCGTCCTCAGCTCCTATCGTGTATCCCGCGGGACTTCCGGTCATTCCTTTCGAGTCGGGATAGGATCTGCTGTGTCGCTGACTTCCTATGGGTAGTGGATAAGGCGGAGATTACGAAGCTGTGCGTTTAGGTTTGATCAGTAACGTAATAGGAAAAGCGATTGTATGTAAGACTGCTGTCGAGAGAGTAGCAAAGTGCATTAAAAATATCTTCGGAGAATATCGATGGGCTTTCTACCTAAATACAGGCACTTCCAATCCGTTGTTCGGAAAAATTCAAATAATTGAAATTCTGTATGAATTGGCGTACACCACCACTTCCTGTTTGGTGATTTTACACACGCTTTTTATAGTGTACACAGACAACATTGTCTCAGGTAGTAATGGAATTCGGCATCGGTGGCAAGCTGAAAAGGTTACCAGGATTAACAATGAGGATGAATGCAATAGTAAAGAAAAAAAAATTACCAAGAGTTCCAAGTTTACAAATGGAGTGAAACCAGGAGAAGGTCTCACCACTGTCTTTTTTTTTAACCTAGTGCTGCATACGATGATCCAAAAAGTGGACAACAGATATAAAATAATTATGATTTTCATTCAGGTATGTGCATATGCAAATTACATTACATCTGTGGCTCTGAATATAAACAACTTCGTAGTAATATATGAAATAAAGGAACAAAAAGCTAAAATTGGACTTCCTTTTTGTGAAAGCAAGACAAAATCGATGGTGACGTTCAGTTCTGAGGGTATAAAAACACCGTACTACCAGAAGGCCTCTAATAAATGTTTTAAAGCTATCAGCTACTTCCTTTATCTAGGTGTCATTTTAACCACTGATAATAAATATGAGGCACTGTAGTAGACAAAAAGGATACAAAGACGGAATAGAGCTATTATATGAATTTACATGTGTTTAAGAAATCTCTAATTAATAAATACATTAAACGAAAACAAGACGAAATACGTAGTAACATCCAATTCTGAGGCTACGAGAACACTTCACCCGAAGGCCGCTAGTAAAAGTTTTAAAGTTGTCAGCTGCTTCCTTTATCCAGGCTCATTTTAACGAATGATGCAGTGTAGCACAGAAAGGACACGAACAGGGAATACTGCTTGTAATTAAGTAGAACAATGTTAAGAGTAGGGTGTTCAGTCACACGACCATTTGTTACTTAAGTGTCAGAAATGTGGACGATGACAGAAGTGGATACAAACATTCATCTTAATGTTGAAGCTTACAAATAAGTTTGCTTTTGGACGGGATCCGACTTGCAAAATACATCGTTTTCTTCTTTTACACACATTTGTTTTGCAGAAGTTACAGGTTCATAAGTGGTTTTTTCTATTTTCCGTCTGACCCGTGGTAAAAATTGCTGTTTTGAAGAGCGCGCCGCAGCACGTAGTGTGAAGCAGTCGCCCTCCGATTCTGGCGGTGGCGCCGCTGCGCCAATCGCAACTTTCGTGTCTCCCTCTGGTGGGAAAGGGGAAAGGTTGCCTGTTCACGTGCATTTAAGGGGCGCATTGATCTCGCCAGTCGGTCAGTGAAGGTTAGGCTCTCGTCGTCAGCTACTCTGTCTCTTGTCCGCATTTGTTAGGCAGTTAGTATCTGTCTGTCGTTGGGAGTGCTAGTATGTCTGTCGTTCGGATCAAATTTAAAGTATCCAAAATGAGAGTCTTTCCACTCCGCCAGTAAGAGACCTCAGCGAGTGGTCATCCGGTCGGGGCTTCCAAGGGAACCTCCCCATCGCACCCCCCTCAGATTTAGTTATAAGTTGGCACAGTGGATAGGCCTTGAAAAACTGAACACAGATCAATCGAGAAAACAGGAAGAAGTTGTGTGGAACTGAAAAAATAAGCAAAATATACAAAATTAATAGTCCATGTGAAGATAGGGGGCAACATCAAGGATAATCTGAACTCAACAGCGCCGTGGTCCCGTGGTTAGCGTGTGCAGCTGCGAAACGAGAGGTCCAAGGTTCAAGTCTCCCCTCAAGTGAAAAATTTTTCTTTATTTTCGCAAAGTTATGATCTGTCTATTCGTTCATTGACGTCTCTGTTCACTGTAATAAGTTTAGTGTCTGTGTTTTGCGACCGCACCGCAAAACCGTGCGATTAGTAGACGTAAGGACGTGCCTCTCCAATGGGAACCGTAAACATTTGATCGCAAGGTCATATGTCAACCGATTCCTCCACAGGAAAACACGTCTGATATATTCTATACGACACTGGTGACGGCATGTACGTCACATGACAGGAATATCTTGTCGACCCACCTAACTTGTACACTTGGCGAATGGGTAAAAAGATTCTTCTACATTGCCCGATTTAGGTTTTCTTGTAGATGTGAGAATTACTCCCAAAAAAGAGATGAAAAAATTTTTCCGTGTGTAGACCGTATCATAAACTGCAATAAAAGAATGCAACAGTTTCACAGTCGCACAGTTTTCCCTGTGCTCTGTCAAAACATATATTTTTAGCGTTTTCAAATTTTTCCGTGTGTAGACCGTCAAATCCTGCATATGTCCAAGCAAATCTGAACATGTCCTGGAATTCTGGAGAGCGAAGTTGATTATGTGTGAGTGTCTGAACTTTGATAATTGTCTGAAAATAAAAAATTAAATCTTACGCTCAAAGGAAGACCTGAACCAAGGACCTCTCGTTCCGCAGCTGCTCACGCTAACCACGGGACCACGGCGCTCCTGGTCGTATATCATCCTTGATGTTTCCTATCTTCGCATGGACTACTCAGATTGTATATTTTGCTTATTTTTTTCATAGTTCCACACAACTTCTTCCTGTTTTCTCGATTGATCTGTGTTCAGTTTTTCAAGGCCTATCCACTGTGCCAACTTATAACTAAATCTGAGGGGGGTGCGATGAGGAGGTTGCCTTGTTAGTTCCCGCATCTGAGTCTGCGCGTTAGGCCGCCAGCCTGCTCGAGTTTGCTCAGGCAATGGTCATTGGGTTAGAGCAACCTGTGGTTCGGGTTGTTCGGTAATCTCCCCCGAATTTATTGCTTGATTGTAACGGCCTAATACCTGAAATATGTTTTTATCTTTGGAAACTTTGATATTATTGCCTGCGATCTTGAGAGGCGGTATCTGTGTACTGTAGAGCATCTTAACTCAAAATGGCTCTGAGCACTATGGGACTCAACTGCTGTGGTCATAAGTCCCCTAGAACTTAGAACTACTTAAACCTAACTAACCTAAGGACAGCACACAACACCCAGCCATCACGAGGCAGAGAAAATCCCTGACCCCGCCGGGAATCGAACCCGGGAACCCGGGCGTGGGAAGCGAGAACGCTACCGCACGACCACGAGATGCGGGCGGAGCATCTTAACTATTGTTTGGCCCACCTTGTACAATTTTATATAAGATTGCATTTCATAAGCTGTTATGTTAAATGATCATTTTAGAATATAAAGTTGCCACCCATTTACCGTATGACTTTTTTTTAGAAGTTAAAATCAAGTTGCAACTTCGGTGGCAAGATTAATATTTTAATTGTTAGTGTTTAGTACGTTTTCCATCCCTCCTACGGGGTGTTGCATGGTTTGTGTGCTTATGTAAATTGTTAAAACTCTTAGTTTAAAGTTATCTGGTGTGTTGCAGATTTGCACCAGTGTAGTCTTTCAGAGACTGTTGTGAGCGGTCGTAACTACGGCCATGTCAAAAGGGAGCGGCAGGTTTCTCCGCCCGAACGCTCGTACAGTCAAAACTTGTTTCTTTCTCCCTCTGTATAAATTGTCACTTTGATATTTAGAAGATGCCTTTTGATTAAAATTTTAAATCTGTTTCTTTTAAAAAATGCTTTTAGGCACTACTAAAGTGAATAAAATTCCCATTTGTTACAAGGAATTTGTTTATGATTTCATCAGTTACTCACTGGCGACTACTTCTATGCTTACATAGTGTGATTAAATGTGTTAATGTTCTTGATGAATTGCTAGTGAATAAAATAAATTTACAAGAATATTCTTTGAAAATAAATCACGGTTCACCGTCCCTTACACAACAGGCAAAACACTCTTTACTACTTGTGCATACAAGGGTTGGAACAAAGCACTGAAACAGAGAGAATTGCTTGCCTAAACATAAATGCAGATGATAGCTAAGCCTGCACGCTGTGCTGCTGTATCTGATCACGAACAGCACCTGTGCATTGTCCTCAATATGTTGCAAATGTGAGTCGTGGTCAAAACAATGTCGTGTGTGTTTGTGAGTGCAATATGTCGTAGCTAAAAGCTATCGATAGTGGGCAGATTGTTGGTGCTCATATAGAGAGTCCTTCTTCTTAACCTTGATAGCAGCGATGTTTGGTGATTCAAGAGGCATCGCATCGAAGATGCATCCAGGGCATACAGGGAAAGCGGGCGGACGTCATCCGGTCAGTCACAATGTGGACGAAAATCACTGCAGAACTGAATTTTGCACTCACGAACCCTGTCAGCATTAACACTAACGGAGGTCCATACACTGGGAATTGCAGGGTGAACTTAATTTCAAAACTACTCGTTAGTGATGAAAATGCCCGTAACGGGAAAATACTGTGCCGCAGCCATAAAACCTGACTAAGGAGCTATGGGGGACAATGTTTTGGTCGGATGAGCCTTGTTTCACACGGTTTATATGTCAAGAGTGAAACAAGACGGAGGTTCGATGATGATTTAGGTAGCCATAACGTGGTATTCCATGGGACCCATGGGTACTCTGCAATATCGCATTATTGCAAAGGATTATGTGACCATGTGGGCTGAGTTGGTCGCATGGTACACTGTTTGTTCACCAATCGTCATGCTGTGATCCAACAGGGCCACTGTTTACACAACTCGCATCATCCAGCACTGATTGTTTGAGAACGAGAGCTAATTCTCGTATGTCTCCTGGCCATCACAGACACCATATCTCAATCTTATTTAGGATTTGTGGTCTACTTTGCAAAAAAGGGTGAATGTCCATCATCGTAACCTAAACGTGCCACTATTTCGCGAGAAGAATCATATAAGATTCTCTTGAATACCGTACTGGCCCCGCATTTATCCCTTCCAGGACGACTGGAAGCTTCTTTGAATGCATGGTAATGTGTAGTATTCTTGGTGTTTACATAAATATAAATTTGAGTTTTTACGAAAGTATTCACAAATTTGAAAACATGCAAGATTTTTAATGTATGTCTTGTTATGACAAGTTGTGGCTTTATGGTTTTTTATTTTATGCAACTGTTGTTTTTCTTTCAGTTTGTCATCCGCATCAACAACCATAACTTTCTACATTTAACCCTCTATGGTTGTGAAAGAAAAACAGCTGTAATGCGAAACATAGAAAACCACAAACCCACAGCATGTAATAACATGGTATACATGTAAAATAATAATTTTTTTTAAGTTTGAGAATACATTCTGAAGTTCATAAACTTTCTCAAATTTATATATTTACAAATAGTAAAGACAATTTTTCCTGTTGCTTGATAAAGAGAAAATAAAAAGATCACTTATGCTGCTGTAAGTTCTGCCAGACATGTCTACGTAAAATAAGAAAAAGTTGTGTTTGCTCTGGGTAGATACAATCATCATATGGGAATTTGAAAGAAAAGACCTTTGAAAAAAGAAGGGAACAAGTCAAAGCTTCGTCATATTCTTAAGAGATATCTGTCGATTTCTGTGTAACCATACACCGCTCAAGCAGAAAGTGTTAGCTCCAGTCGTACTCTTCCTGAGTTGGCAGGTGACTTTCATAATGGCATGACGCACGAGCACATGATTCGAAAGACTTTCGCTGGAGAGAAGACGTGTATGAACTTGACTTTCAGATTCTATGTCATGCAGATTGCAAATCTGCGTGACCGGAAGTCAACGATTGATCTTTTTTTTTAGTAATTTTCATTGCGACTCCATCTACGAGTGTGTGACTATGTACCAAGATTCTTATGGGGGGGGGGGGGGGGTACTTACACGTGCATCTAAATTGCCTTGTTCGGATTCCTGTCGAGGATATGTTTCGTTACGGTATTGTGTGTTGATACCCCTTACGAGCATATTCTTGCATGTCAATTTTCACTGATTTTTGTAAGTGGTTTTCAAGTAATCACTGAGTAACACATTCCAAATCACGAACTTCGTGGCACTCTCAGAAATTACTGTTGATCATATATCGTTTGTACACTTCGCTATTCATTTATCTCGAGAAACCTGCTCACATCGGGTTATCATGTAATAATTGAACACCTGACTCATTTAAATAATGTGACTGGGTCCAGAAGTGTACTTCTGATATAATAATTTCATATTTTCGTGTGCTTTCTCTCACTCTTTCTCTGTGATAGTATCCAAACAGTGTTTTGCAGTTTTTGGGAACGTTCGCTTTTTGAACACTATTGTAAATAGTTTGCATCCTTGACCTGAACTTGTTTTTTGTAGCCCATATTTTGTAATTTATTAGGGCGTGCAATTGAAAACTGCGGTGATGAAACTAATAGTGCATTTGTGCAGTATCTTGGTAGCCAGTGTGCCTCAAGATCTAGACATTATCAATTTTTCAAAATGGTTCAAATGGCTCTGAGCACTATGGGACTTAACTTCTGAGGTCATCAGTCCCCTAGAACTTAGAACTACTTAAACTTAACTAACCTAAGGACAACACACACATCCATGTCCGAGGCAGGATTCGAGCCTGTGACCGTAGCAGTCACATGGTTCCGGACTGAAGCGCCTAGAACCGCTCGGCCACA
Source organism: Schistocerca serialis cubense (assembly GCF_023864345.2). NCBI lineage: Eukaryota > Metazoa > Arthropoda > Insecta > Orthoptera > Acrididae > Schistocerca > Schistocerca serialis. Next base: position 377,221,450 of record NC_064644.1, on the reverse strand, counting down.
CCGACCGGCCATCAGTTTTTAAACGTGCCACAACGCAGATGGGTTGCAGCCAATGTTGAAAACCACATCAGTTTTGAATAATTAATTTTCACCATATGGAAATTCTATAAAGCGTTTCTATTCTGCCAATAGATGTCGTTAGCCGAATTCAGTGGTTGTCTTAAGTATCAGGTGATTCAAGCGTAACATAGAACGTGTAAATTCAGTTGTGTTCTGTGACGTACAAGAGTAGTAGTAATCTCTCTATTTTCATTGCTTCGGAAAATAGGAAACCATAGCGACTTACTAGCCCCTATCTGATATACAGTGTGAGTCACCTAACATTACCATTCGAAACACCTCCGAAATCAAAACAAACACAGTATAACCAACTCCGCAGACCGAAAGTGAGGAGAAGGGCTGGTGTAATTGGTCAACACTGAGAAATGCACTGAAGTAAGATTTTCATGATATAATTATGTTTTCTTTAATGGAAACCTGTTATTATTTTTAGCACAACTGAAAATAGAAAAAAATACTTAATCGCTGCCTTTTCTTACATTTTAAAATGTTGATTACATCCAGATTAATTTGTAACGTAAAGTTGACGCTTGGGTAACTCCTAAGTAGTTCAGTCGTGTGTATCGGAGAGAACCGAATTAATTAGGGATACAAAAAGAACAGTGATGTGACGTAGGTGCAGAAGAGACGTGGAGAGCGCATCACGTACACTTGCTAAAATTTCTATTTGTCTTTTTCTGTGAAGATTACTGTACGGCACTGATTTGTTAGAAGAAAATGTACATTAACACGGGAATGTAGTTAAACTTACAAATTAGTTTTTTGTTATCAGTTACAGAATGTAAAAGAGTGTGTCCTGACTTTTCATGCTAATAAATGTTCAAAGTAATGCCTATAATTTGCTGTACATATGTGCAATCTACCGCGTAATGAATGTCTTACACACGCAGTACATCTGGTGTAACGTTGCCACAGGCTGCTTCAATACGATGTTCCATATCCTCTGTGGTTGTAGGCACATTACGGTACACGTTCTCCTGAACGTACCCCACAGAAACAAGTGTAAAGGTGTAAAATCAGGAGAACGGGCTGGCCAGTTTATGTGTCCGCGAAGTCCTATGAAACGCCCGTCGAACATTCGTCAAGGGTCAGCCTAGTGTTCACTGCATAATGTGCAGGAGCACCATCATGTTGATACCATATACGTCTACGCGTTTCCAGCAGGACATTTTCTAGCAATGTTGGCAGACCATCTTGTACGAACTCGATGTATTTTGCTGCTGTTTGGGTGCCTTCAATGAAGTGAGGACCAAATAGATGGTCGCCAATTATTCCGTACCATACATTTACATACAACTGTCGCTGTCGCTCTACCTGTCGAAGCCATCAAGAACTGTCCACGGACGTAGTAATGCTTGTTTCGAAAATTCATTGCTCCGTGGTTTGTGAAACCGGTTTCATCGGTAAACAGGGTCAACCGCAACGCATTCTCTGTTAATGCCCATTGACAGAAATTCACTCGGCTATTAAAGTCATCTCCATGTAATTGCTGATGCAGCGACAGATGATACAGCTGAAATTGGTGACAATGAGGTATGAGCATTACACTACTTTGGCTCATTGCACTGCCTCTGGTGATGTCACGTGATTCGTGAGTGGTTTCACGGCAACAGCAGCTGACACACGAACTGTACCTTCTTCACCTGTGATGGGTTTGTCACGGACCCATTTGCGTGTTACGGCCATTCCTGTTGCATACAATTGTTTGTAGATGTTTTCTAATGTACGGCGCGTTGGATGATCTCTGTCCGTGTACGTTTCTGTGTAATACTGCTGGCTGCAGCTGAATTTTGTCTACACTCTTGATAGACGAGTAAACCATTTTCACAGTTCTTACAACACCGTACACACTGTTGTACTTGCGACTTCTCACGTTCCTACTGTGCGTGCTTCTGTTCTTAGTTGCAATAGTACACTATCAGAAACAACAAATTGTAGTCGAGCTGTATTGTCACGAAGGGATGAAATTCCGCGTTAAGGGCGGTCTGCGGCATTTCCAGTTCAGAACCAATTTTATCGACATACAGAAGCTCAAATAAAAGATGGATTAAGTGTCCGGTAACATAGTGTACTACAGTTATTCTGAGTACAAGGTTAATTCAGCTAGCGCCACATGCAGACACTGAAACATCCGAAACTCGTAAATATCGTAGTCTTCGTAAACGTACCCCTACAGATCTTGTTTGTTACAACAGGCGACTGAACGTCTGAGGTTTCACGCGTTCACTTTACGTTGCAGATTACTCTGGATGTACTTAACATTTTACAATGTAACAAACGGCACTGATTAAATACTTGTTCCTATTTTAATCTATGCTAAAAATAATAACAGGTTTCCATTACAAAAAGGAAACATAATTATGAGTTGAAAATCATACTTTCGCTAATTTCTACATGGTTTGTATAACCAACTCCACCAGCCCCTCTCCTCACACTCCGTCTGTGGAATTAGTTATTCAGTGTTTGTAGTGGTTTGGGAGGTGTTTCCAGTGGTAATGTTAGGTGACTTACCCTGTATATACATCCAAGGAAAAAATCACAGTATCAAAAAATTACTCATAAATAGTAATGAAATATCTGGAACATATTTTCTGGGTAACATACTTAAGTGATCAACATTGCAAGATCACAGGTCGATGTAAGCGCGAGACAAGTCATTGCAAACATGAAACGCTGATACGGTAGTAACAGGTGTAACCGCCGAAATGTTGAATGCAAGCATGCAAACGTGTTTGCATTGTATTGTACAGGTGCCGGACGTCATTTTCTGTAGCGGAGTTCAATGCCAGTTGCATTTAGCGGTCAATAAAGGTACGATGACACTGGAGTTGCCGCCCGGTGAAGTCTCATATTTCCATGCTTTGGAGACAGATCTGGTGATCGGTCAGGCCTAGGTATTTCATGTCGACTCTGCAATCATGTTGTGTTACAAAAGCGTTATGTGGGCGATCACTGTCCTGTTGTAAAACAGCCTGAGGAATGCTGTTCATAAATGGCAGCACAAAACGTCGAATCACCACACTGACGTACAGATTTGCAAAGAGGATGCGTGAGATGATACAAGAGAATTCCTGCTGTCATACGCAATCACATCTCAGACCATAATGTCAGGTGTAGGTGCAGTATGTCTAGCACACACACAGGTTGGTTGCAGGACCTCAACTCGCCTCCTCCTAACCGACACACGACTATCATAGGTACTGAGGCAGAACCAGATTTCATCAGAAAACACAACAGGCGTCCACGCTGTCCTCAAATAATCTCTCGCATGACATCAGCGGGCCAGAGTGATACGCCGACCACGATGGTCTTCCATCTCGGTAGTGCCATGTGGACGTGCGGAGCCCCGTCTTCTTGCGACCGTACATTCCCGTGACCTCTCTTCCCACCAGTCACGTGCATTGGTTACATTCCTCCCAAGTCTTTCTGCAGTACAGCACGAACTGAAAGAAACAACCAGATTCTTGTAGCCCTATTACCCGACCATGTAGAAACTCAGTCTGGGGTTGTTAATGGAGTCTGTGTCACCTAAAAGGCATTTTTGACAGACAGCACACTACGTCGTATTTCAAAGGTAAGTAACGCACGCGACCATACAGCGAATTTTTAAAGCAAATCTGATTTGCATACTCATAGTGGCGCTACTTGCGCCACTCTCATGGAACTGGCACGAAATTTGAACAGACATCATCTTCCATACGCCTACCAACTTTCGTTTATGTCGCAGAACACCTTTTCTGTCAGTATATAATGTATTGCTTTGTTTCAGGGTTAAAGCGACAACCACGCACCCGTCACAACGTCCAATAAATCTTACTGACAACACAATTTTATACAAACACTGGCAAGAATGTGAGTGATTAATTATTTAAATAATATTCATAAGTCACACAGGATCATTTATAAATTAGATGATGTTTAATAAATCTTCTGAGCACTAAATACAGACGTCGACTGAACGTAAAGCCTTACAACAGATTGCTAAGGGAAGTACACGACGATAACCTCGGGTACTAAGTCCTGATAACCAGATATCGAAAATTCAATACCACTAGCGTTCAATAGAGTTTTCGTTCAAATATTAAAGTATTAAACAAGCTAGCTCCCAAAAGGTAGGAAGAGTAGAATATTAAGTAGTAGGAAGTTGGAGCGCTAGCGCAATTTTGACATCCCGGAATGACATGATGTGTTTTCCCGTATAACATGGGTCCTCGTTCGCTCCACCCTCCCCACCACACCCCCTCCCCCTCGTCGACTTACCTTCCTGGAGGGAATTTCGAAGGTTTGCGAGAATTGCTCATATTACCGTCAATTGCGAATTTTGGAGGGAATTTCTTTGCCACTGACGTCTCTCGCCACCCTCCACCTTGGAATTGGCGGGAAATTCAAAATGGTGATGCCCTTTCGAGGACTCGAACCCTCATCCTTTTGGACAGAAAACCCAAGTGCACCCCTCCCCCCATCCCCCCTCCCGCAACACAAGGAAACTGTCAGATGCAGGAGAAGAGGAAGGTTAGCTTAGCGTACATTATTTACATTTATTTTGGTTGAGAAACAAATAAGGATCGGTCCTAATTACGTAATTAATCATAGAGATAGGGTCTAATTACACAAACATATGCGTAACGCTACGTAAGGAGTGCCTAAAATACAGCTCACAAAAGGAAAATTGCCACTGGTGTCATCTTGCTGGGATAAAATTTCACAATAACACGCAGAACTAGTCGCAGACATACTCAAACTCAGGCCTTAACCAACAAGCTGGTGGGGAAAAACCATGGAGTGGGAGGTACTACCTTTATTCTTTATGGTGGGAATTGTGTTCAACTGATTAGATGCTGGTGTTGACATCACAGTTCGCTACAGATGCATCGCTTGACCATCACCCTGCAGCCCAGGTAGCCGAAGCCAATACCAACAGCACAACTAATGGAAAAGGCTTCACTGTTCTAGTTGAAATTGTCGTTAAAAAATAAACAGCACTCGTAATCAATGGGTCATAATGCAACACATGTACTGGAGAAAATTGTCATCCCAAAAGATTGTAGAGAGGGAAACAGTTTCAGCTGTGTCCTCTTCGATGGGTGCTCACGAACTAAATATCTTAGAGGCAGCCTTACCCTGCCCTTACCACTACTCATCCTTCCCTCTCTTCATCGTAGATAGGGGTAGAGGCCTGTTCTATCTTCCCACTGGTCGTTCACAAAGAAAAGTGTCTATGAATTCCTAAGGGACCAAACTGCTGAAGTCATTGGTCCCTAGACTTACACACTACCTAAACTAAATTAAAACAACTTATGCTAAGAACAAAACCCACACCCGTGCCCGAGGAAGGACTCGAACCTCCGGCGGGAGGGACCGCACAATCCGTGACATGGTGCCTCAAATCACGTGGCCACTCCACGTGGCGATCGTTCTGGTCGCATTGATATACTGTCTCTAGTTGAGACGATGGTCCAAATGTCTGCACTTCGACAACACAAAAGGATGTAAAGTTAACTAAACAATATAGTTAAATGAGAGCTGCCCTAAGAGCACCTTGACCGTTTGTCTAATATGTAGCAGCACAGCCCGCTGACTGAGGCACAGCACCTGCACTGAACAGTCCCCACAGTGACCCCACAAGTGTGCACTGTTCTGAAAGTGTAAACACCTTACTGTAACAGTTATATTTAACGTCAATGCATCTCTTTAATCGAGAATCTGTTAAAAAGGAAAACACAATCATCACAATAGTAAATGCCCTCTTTCCACAAAAATAAGTGCAGTCGATTTCTTTTACTGTTATGATCAAAATTGGTTTTGTCTTTACATTCAGCTGCAGGATACAATGCGCATCTCATTATTTTACGACATGCAACGAAGTAAATAGAACTACAGCACTGCCACCGATTACAGATGACCAGACTGCAAAAGCCTATACATGCCGACCATGTGTAAAATCGGGAAATAAACTTCCACTGTTTTGCTGGAAAAACGACCGATCACCACAGAATGTCCTCATTATGTCGATACCATCAACAGAGTAAAGTAAAAGCGAAAATTTAGACTACAACGAAAAAACTTCTACAGTAAGCAATTTCTTTCAGCTTGACGGAGAAATTACATGACCTGACAGTGTCTCTTGCATTCAAATCAGTGTCTGTAAATAAAATGTAATGAACGTGTGAACCGCAAACATTTCAGACACCCTACATGTAGGACTATCATTACCAAGAGCTATGGTGTGAGATGAAGAAAAGAAAAAGGGAAATGCTAAGAGGCGCATTGCAGTGTGGTACTATAGATAACGCAGATAGTTACGCTTATAAATATGCTGTAGCAGACATACGGTGCACAAAGAACGACTTGACCTGTAGCTTTGCTGATGGTGCGGGTATGGAAGGGAATGGCGGTAGTGGTGGGGCTCTGCAGTGTGCCAGGAAGGTCCAGTTCAACACTGAAGCCTACACGCAAAGATATGTCTTGCATAAATTGTAACCTACTGCTGACGAGTCTGAAAACAATTATATTAAGAGATTTAGTCAGTAGTACCAACAATTCAGCAAACGTAGATGTAAAAACTCAATAATTTGTCCAACGAGCGCCTAAAAATAAATAGTTGCATAAACAAAGGATCAAAGAGTGCAGAGCAAGATGTACTATGCACAGTGTGAAGACATTGCTAACAGAAAGTGATAATTATTTTCTTCTTTTTATTCATTCGCTTCTTACTCTGTACATACAGAGGGTGATTTAGCTTCCCCTACTGCTGGGTTTAGTGTTACCCACATTACCTTCAAATACCAGGTGCAAAATTTTCATACTAGCTAGTTTGCTCTGTCCAAATTATTAGTCCTGCAGAAAAAATGAGCAGGAACTTTTTTTAAGAATTTTAATGTTGTTAAATATTGCACTGGATCATGTTTTCACTGGATGCCTCGGTTTTTGAACTATTCATGAAAAACGCGTTTGTAGGTCACTTCTGTACGTTTTTCAAGAATAATTCGGACACTACAGCCTCTAGCGAAAACACATTCCATTAGAAAATTAAGTACATTGACTTGCCCTTAAAAAGCTTCAGTTCTTTTTCTTTGTACGAGGAACAGTTAGTGTGTAGTGAGTGGGAGAATATGAAAAACTTGTGCATGACGTTTGAAGGTGTTTTGGGCGTTTTAGGTCGCAAAAAAGTCGAAGGTAGGAGCAGCTGAGTCATCCTGTAGCTTTGATGATTTAGAAAACGTTTTTGTGCTATCCTATGGAATGTAACTATGTTTTCTGTATCTATCCTACAACATGAATTTCCTATTAATGCCTTTATTCTTATTTTTGAGTATGCAAAAAGGTCAACTTTCTTTTGATCTTGTTTGTAATGATTTTGTTAAACGCATCTTACAAAACTAAACATATATTCAGAACTGTTACACCAACTGTGATGCGAGAGAGATATCTCTAGCTGCAGCTGAAAAGAGAGTGTTCGTGCGAATGCACCATAGTGTGTTTAAGCTTGTGTAAGTACAACGATGGGAAAAAATCGCAACAACAAGAAGTATCTGTGCAATATAAACGGAAGTTAGTACGCATGCTTCTACATCGGAAAGACTACGTCTGCTAAAATTTCGCGGCAGTACGGTAAAAGTGTCGCTAGTAGCGTCACTACGAGGATGCAAATAAGATTTGCTGTAAAAATATGTGTACTGGTCGTACGCGTTAGTGTCTTTTGACGTTAGTCAAGAATGTCTTTAAGGTAATAAAGATGCCATTATCAACATCTCACTGACTTTGAACGAGGTCATGTAATAGGACTAAGAGAATTGGGATGTTCCTTCTGCGATACTGCGGAAAGACTTGGAGGGAATGTAGCCACTATACAGGGTGTCACAAAAAGGTACGGCCAAACTTTCAGAAAACATTCTTCACACACAAAGAAAGAATATATGTTATGTGAACATGTGTCCGGAAACGCAATTTTTAATGTTAGAGCTCATTTTATTACTTCTCTTCAAAACACATTAATCATGGAATGGAAACACACAGCAACAGAACGTACCAGCGTGACTTCAAACACTTTGTTACAGAAAATGTTCAAAATGTCCTCCGTTAGCGAGGATACATGAATCCACCCTCCGTCGCATGGAATCCCTGATGCGCTGATGCAGCCCTGGAGAATGGCGTATTGTATCACAGCCGTCCACAATACGAGCACGAAGAGTCTCTACATTTGGTACCGGGGTTGCGTAGACAAGAGCTTTCAAATGCCCCCCTAAATGAAAGTCAAGAGGGTTGAGGTCAGGAGAGCGTGGAGGCCATGGAATTGGTCCGCCTCGACCAATCCATCGGTCACCGAATCTGTTGTTGAGAAGCGTACGAACACTTCGACTGAAATGTGCAGGAGCTCCATCGTGCATGAACCACATGTTGTGTCGTACTTGTAAAGGCACATGTTCTAGCAGCACGGGTAGAGTAGGGATCACGTGCTCCATTGAGCGTAGGTGATGAATACTAACCTGTTGATGCTACGTACTGATGTGCTTGATGCTAGTACTGTAGAGCAATGGGTCGCATGTCAACACAAGCACCGACGTCAACATTACCTTCCTTCAATTGGGCCAACTGGCGGTGAATCGAGGAAGTACAGTACATACTGACGAAACTAAAATGAGCTCTAACATGGAAATTAAGCGTTTCCGGACACACGTCCACATAACATCTTTTCTTTATTTGTGTGTGAGGAATGTTTCCTGAAAGTTTGGCCGTACCTTTTTGTAACACCCTGTATATGATTGCTGGCAAAAGAGGTCACGAGAATGTACCGTAGCTAGGAGACCGGCCCCTGGACGTCCACATGGCATTAGCGAGAGGGAAGACCATAGTGATTGGCGTTTGGCTCCGGCGTATTATACTGCATCCATATCAACAATTTGAGGAGCAGGTGCCACTGCAGTAATACAACGAAGTATTAAAAATCAGTAACTTCAAGGACAGCGCCGAGCCAGTCGCCTTGTAGTGTACGTACAACTGGCCCCAAATCACCGCCACTTGAAACTTCACTGGTGTCAAGCGAGAGCTCGTTGGAGGGCAGGATGGAGATCTGCTGTGTTTTGTGACGAAAGGTGGTTCAACCTCGGTGAAAGTGATGGCCATGTGTTGGTTAGGAGGCCAGTTGAGGGCCTCAACAAACCTGTCTGCGTGCTAGACACACTGCATCTACACCTCGATTTATGGTCTGGGTGCGATTTCGTACGGCAGTAGTTGCACTCTTGCAGTTATCCAACGCATCCTAACTGCAAAGTTATTCGTCAGTCTGGTAATTCGACCTGCTTTGCTGCCATTCACCTACAGTATTCTCGGGGATGTATTCCAAATGGATAAAACTCGACCACATACCTCTGCTACATTCACCATACTCTATCGAGTGTCGACATGTCGCCTTGGCCTGCTGGAACAACACATTTCTCTCCAATTCAGCACACTTGCGACATCATCGGACGACAACCCGAGTGTTATCCACAATCAGCGTTAACCGTCCGTTTATGGACCGAACAAGTGCAACAGGCATCGAATTCCAACCCATAAACTGAAATCTGGCGGGTGTACAACACAATGCGTAGACGTCTGCATGCTTGCGTTCATTATTTCGGCGGTTATACCGGTTATTAATGTATCTGCATTTCAAAATTGCTATGGCTTATCTCTCTCCTACATTAACCTGTGATCTTGGAATATTAACCACTTCCATAAGTTAATTAGACAAATCTATTCCGAAATTTCATTACTCTACATTTATTATTTTTAGATGTTGAAATTTCTGTGTTGGTGTTCTTGTTGCGTCGCTGTATGTGGTATAACGAGCTAGCACCTGGTCTGTATGAAGTGCATGCAACGAGTTCTTATGTTTTGCTTGTGGTTTGGACTAGATGTTAACGTGGAAGTTTTGAGAGGAAGAGGTACACTGCTTGACGGTTGCGAATTTTGTGAAGTGTTATGAACAGCAGTTACAATGCACACGCTAGTGGTCAGTGATAGAACCGAACTGGCTGTCAATATACGAATTGCACAAAATAATGCATTTTAAGACTTTTGTTTTATTTTTTACTTAATGAACTGCCGCATGCGTTGATAAAGTAACCGACACTGTGGAAACATTCAAACAGTTTACCGTTGCTACACGTGGAACTAGTTGTTTAAAAGCGCGATTTCATGAAGATGAACCACATGGTAAAGCAGTGGAACGGCAAGTTAAAGAGAACTTTACAGAGTTTTAAGACTGTGCGTTGCACGTTAGTAACAGAATCGCTTGTGAAAGAAACGCTATGATCGTAGACATACGACCTTGAATCTATACAGCAACGATTACTTCAGATCAGCCGGTGATCAAAACACACACACATACACACACACACACACACACGCGCAGAGAGAAAGAGAGAGACAGAGACAGAGAGATAAGCTGTGAAGCGCTCTGTCGCTCTCTAAATACACTGAATGTAATTTCACGGTTTCAGTCGTAACTTTCTTTTCTTTGTATTGAACTTGTAGCCACCATTATTCTTTCAAATAATAAATGCGATTTCAGTAAAGTGGGTTTGCGGTCAGTGTTGACAATGTTGATCCCACTCTTAACGATAGTCATTGCGATTTACCACATCCGTCTGTCTCTTATTTATTATAGTTGCTATTGCATATGTTGTTACGAATCTTTCCGAGGGGTGTGCTTTTATATGTTGTATGCAGTAGGTTGCGTTATCTGTGGCGTCCGCCATTATTTTCCGAGCGGTGACCAATAGAAACAAGACTACCATACTCGCTTTTCATTGGTTCAAGGCACAACATCGGTGGCACATCGTCATGTTACAGACAGCTCATGACCCAGTGCTAGTTTATTTGGTTCTCTTAGCTGCAGCTGAGCGACATTACAGCCTGTTCTGCTGTTCTTCATGAAGTTTTCAAAAGAAATAGTGATACGATTTATGTTAGCAGCTTTGATAGCGAAATGTATTCTGCGGAATGAAAAAATAATCAAAATTTATTTCACTACATTTACAAGTTAAGATAAATTTACGGTCAAAGTTTTGCAAAGCAGATCTCCTAGAACCGGTTTATTCACAACTGGCAGAAGGAAATTTCATAAAACGTAAAAAAGGGATAAAATATCGAACATAGCAGCGTACAGCTTGAAACGATGCTGACAATGTAAAATAAAATACACTTGTCACGTGGAAAAAATAAGTTGGTATCCTGACAAGTGTTTGGCAATATTACGAGTACTTACATCTTTCTCCTACTTCTTCCTTCTGTGTCTGAAGTAATGAAGCTTTGTGAATTAATTTCCAAGTTGGTTACTGTATATAGCAATAGAGCCACTGCTATAAACTGAATTACTGAGCCTTAATTTACTGACTATGCTCTGATGCAATTAATTTAATGATTCACCTAATCAATTTTGTATCGCCATCTGACGTCGACAATGAAGAAGGAAATTAAAAGTGTACTTCACAGCTATACAAACTGAACAGCTTAATGAAATGAAGTTATAGTATGAATAATTGAATATCAGTAAATACGAACAACGCTCATAGCATCCTACCAAGCCGGCCGGCGTGGCCGAGCGGCTCTAAGCGCTTCAGTCTGGAACCGCGCGACCGCTACGGTCGCATGTTCGAATCCCGCTTCGGGCATGGATGTGTGTGATATCCTTAGGTTAGTTAGGTTTAAGTAGTTCTAGGGGACTGATGACCTCACATGTTAAGTCCCATAATGATCAGAGCCATTAGAACCATCCTACCAAAATGACCAAGTGTACTAATGACTCATAGTCGACCACTGCGCAATGGGGATCGAGCCCCCTCACTGTTTCAATAACCAGGAATGAAAAGTGAACTACTGTGGAAATAGTCTCAGAGTCATTTGAATAATTTTCAAATTTCGTGACCTATTTAGTAACACTGGACCCTTTGACTCTACACTGTGTAATGTAGTTCTTGGAACATGAACATATCGACTTTATGGTCTCAGCCATTGCTTTTCATCATTCAGTGATCATCGTCACGACCAGCTTCCCGACTCAACTTACGTTAAAAGAACGTAGTATTTATTACTATAAATAAGGGGAAACTATATGACAACTGAAATGCTTCATCAACATGGTAAATTGCAGCTGTGAGACAAAGGTGGCAACTCACCACAGCCGGCTTGTGTGACCGAGCGGTTCTAGACGCTTCAGTCTGGAACCGCGCGACCGCTACGTTAGCATGTTCGAATCCTGCCTCGGGCACGGATGTGTGTGATGTCCTTAGGTTAGTTAGGTTTAAGTAGTTCTAAGTTCTAGGGGACTGATGACCTCAGATGCTAAGTCCCATAGTACTCAGAGCCATTTGAACCATTTGAACTGATCACACGTGAACACGAAATTGTTCCTGATAATGCACGATTCCAATTACACTTAAATGTTTAGCAGAAGACGTAGAAAATTCCAAATGAGAAACAGAATATGCAAAAAGTTCGTATAATTGTTTGTAAATTCAAGTTTGTAAAAACTCTTGCTCATGATTTGAAATTACCAGATAGGTACAATTAAAATGCAGCTACTACTCACAGTGCTGTAATTGTCATATGGCAGAGACATGTAGTAGATATTCCTGTGCGTTAATGAAGAACCGGCTTACGCTAGAAAAATAATAGTACAAACTTGGTCACCAGGTGCAAATCTGGCGCTGCGCAGTACATGTGGACGTCTCCGGCGCCCATATTATACAAATTGGTAAGCAGTGGTAAATAATAACATACAAATTAGGTCTTTCTCGCTTGGTAGATCTTTTCTACCCACCTCCCGTTCCCAGCCCATTGCAATGGAAACATTTCTGTACGTCTTTTTCGCATTCAAAGAGCCGGATTTGCACCTAGTGGGCAAAATTGGACCTAATTTTTTCCAGTGTAAATCGGTTTCTCATTAAAACTTTAGAATATCTAACAAGTTTCACTATTATGCAATAACTGTAGGTGTCAATGGACCTATGTGATTAGTTACACATTAATTATAACCAATGAGTACAAGCAGACCACAAAAAGACTCAAAGAATTGCTAACGACTCTATGAAATGCATAAAATGAGCTAAACAGATGGGGAGAGTGACTTAGGTGACTATATAACGTTACGGACTGAATCATTAGAAAGCTATCCCGTAAGCAACATCAAGCACAACGAATTCACGAAGACACGGAAATTTTCTCAAACTGGGCGTACAGGTACATGCATCCACTATTCATTCCAAGTTTACCATAAGAAATTCCTAAAAATTAAGCGCTGGAACGCTAACGCCAAAGAATCAATTGACAGCAAAATCTTGTGAACTAGCAACCACTTACAGTAACCACAAACAAATAATACCGAGACGATTTTAGCGACGCCCTGATACATTGGACGCCACTGAACTGAGATAATAGTCGCTGTTTAACGCTCAACGGAAGTCACACGGCCACATTCACAATGTTCTACTTCATTGGGTACCACACTGCGAAATTCTCAGATTAGTTACGTCGCAACCTCTATATAGGACTACTATGGAATAGCAGCGTCTATGACCTTCGGGCCGAGAGGGTTTTACCTAGTTCGGTTGCAAAACTAACGTTCGCTACTTTCTATCAAGGAATTTTACCAAACCAACACATACACCTGCATGTTCGAATATTGCTAATACTGTTATTTAGACAGGTTCTTTTCTGCTCCAGCAGTCGAATTGTGGACTTTGACTAGTAACTGTGCCGCAAAAAATTATCTTCAAAATATATATTTACGTGAGATGAATCAAAGATTACATTAATCAGTTGATTTAATTTACTATTACGAGCAAGCATTACTTTTAAGACCTAGATTAGCGGGTGCAGTTATCTCTGGATGGTGTATTAATGATTCTCAAGTATATTAAATTACTTTCTGCAACTCTGGATCACATTAGACATTTCCTAAATGAGGAGACTGATCCCTCTGATTAATATACTATATCAGCTCTTTGAACTTCGAAAAAAATCTCTATTCACAATTTACATCAATGTTTCGTGATACCGCCAAGTCAGAAAGAAACTAGTCTTTTCTCTAGCTTCGTAATGATTGTTAAATTTTCGTTGAGAAAAATCTCTGCTTTTCACAATCTTAAAACAAATCGCTCGGAAAATAAAATGGATTCGTGTCATATAAAATAATTAATCCTATAAACACTGTTTAACTGTGTTCCGGAAACTGTCACGTAAGTAACATACATGTATCTGCAAGCGTGGCTGCCTCAGAATTGAACCCACGTAATCTCATTTTTCGTTTGGACAACACGACTATATTATCACAGGCAATAACATCTAAGGAAAGCCTCCGGCATCCTCTTATGGCACTAGCTATCAGCTCTTTGAAATCTTCGTCTAGCTATGTCAACATATCGTACAAGGCTGACAATTCCTTCTGCTTAGCTGCTATACCCCTCATGGAATGTAAAAAGTCAACAAATACACAGTTTGATAGTTCACTGAATAATTGACAGCATATATACAAACATTTCATTTGTTAAATAATATTAACAAACACGGCTGGCACTTACTATATGTCGTTTGAGCGATAACTGTTAGATCATCAAATGTGATCATCAGTAACTGCAATCACGCCACGCGGCATCCACCTCCTACCCATAACAGGCTCCTCGGGCAGCGAAAAACTGTTTCAAAGGTTACCACTAGCATGTTCCATTAACATCCGGTTCGCTGATTGACTCAAACCCCCAGAAAGGCGTCAGAAGTGACTATGGTCCATCTACAACGTCTCAGGGAGACAAATTCAAAGAACCTCTACTGCATAATTACATCAATACCGGCTACAGAGACATCTTTGCAATGCATCAGACAAATTCGCTAGTCGACAGTGCATTGGTGTCGTCATGGTCCGATAGCGCTGTGTACTGTACTCGTAGGTTGCTTGTAATCGAGCTCGACATCAGATTCTGCGTGAAGCAGGCGGAAAATTGGATAGTGCAATGAAATCAGGCAGCTTCAGCTGCAGGCGTCTGGCTAGACGGCAACACACAGGGCACTGGCGTTTGACGGGTGTGCCGGCGCATTAGGGACCAGCCATACACGGTATTCCTCTTCCCTTCGGAGGGAGCCGGCCGCTGTGGCCGAGCAGTTCTAGGCACTTTAGTCAGGAACCGCGCTGCTTCTACGGTTGCAGGTTCGAATCCTGCCTCGGGCATGGACGTGTGTGATGTCCTTAGGTTAGTTAGCTTTAAGTAGTTGTAAGTCTAGGGCACTGATGACCTCCGATGTTAAGTCCCATAGTGCTCAGAGCCATCTCGGTGGACGTGGTGGCGGCGACAGCAAGGATCCTAGTTTAATCTTTTAAGCAAATCGAATTTAGATGCAGACCGCAATGTCCGTTGTAGAAGATGATAAGCGGCTTTATTAACAACAGAAAAATTTACTTATTTCGGACAGGATCTAGCTGGAACCTCAGTACGTATCTGTATTCTCTTTGAGCTCTCCAGTGCAGTTGGGCAATAAGTAGTAATTCATGGCTAGTTAAAATTTCCGCACTGTTATCGTTAATTTCGAGTATGAGTTACAGTAGGGTTTAGTTCGGCTGTTATTGGCTACAAACCAGCGGAGAAAGTAAACCTAATAAATATTAATAAAATTCGTCCAATGTATGATTGTAGAGTTATTGATGACGGGATGTTAGGACACTTACTTGGAATATATTTTGATGTAAAAGAGGTCCATGTAGACAAACTGTCCTTCTACACTGTTCAACACACTTATTAGGTCACTTTTTCTAGACCCCGTAATTGTCTCTCATCGCAACGCAAATGTTTGAAATTTGGCTCAAAAAGGTGTCTAAAACCTTCGTCCTCTGTGAGGGTGTAAAAGCATGACGCCATCCGATGACGCGCTCGGGTTCGGCATCGTTTCAAAGAGCAAGATGTTCATATGGAAATTATGACAAATTGAAAGTGGAATTTAATACTTTCAACTTGTAGTTATGTGTTACCATTCCTTCTTAATTTTTATTTGTGAGCAACTCGAATAGCTTGTGGAAACTGCAGTCCTCGGCAGCACAGTCTTTCACGTGACTTTTGTTTTTTAGTTTGCATCTTCCGACAATAATTTAGTCGTACTGCATACAGTCACGCGAACCTGATTATGAAGAATGTTTCCTGCCTCTATGGTGGGCGAAAGCTGGCGTGCCGTGCTATGTAGTGAAGAGATAAAAATCGAGATTTCTCGAAGTCTGCAGATTAATAAGCGACAGTCAACTGATGTGGTTGCCTCTTTGGAATTACGAGATGGGGTTAACCATGAATGACTGCGTGCCTGTGCCGGCGACACTAGGTTTTACGCACGTCTAACGTAACATATCCGAGTCTCTAGCACTTCCTACCAAACGAGGAGATACGTGTAATAACTGCAGAGAGGAATTTTTAATTTTCTGAAATCTTCAACAATATTATTTCACAGTGTTATTCATATAAATAGAAACGAAGAGCTTATAGGAAAAGATGATCTTTGAAATATGACAGGTACGGATTTTACACCTCCCGAGAAAGAGTTATACATACAGAAATGCATTGTGGTAGATCAAGAAAAGTGTACAATGTAGAGCGCTGGCGCTTTGTGTGTACCTTTCATTACACTTATAAAGCGATCGGTTGCTATACAAGGTGTTTCCATAAGAATGTGCAAAAATTTAACAGGACGTAGAGGATGCTCTACTGAACAAATTGTGGTAGGGAACCCGGGGTCAGAGAATCCAGCTTAAGGAAATAATAGGAATAAAATCACATTACTGCATTCTTTTTATTTACATTAGTTACAGTTAACTGCAAATACCATGACTGACACAATGAACATACCATTCGACTGTATCTTACAAAACGTGCTGAAACTGACCGCCATCAACTTCAATGCAAGCATGACATCAGCGAACTACCAAAATGGGATGTGCGACTGGTCCTCATGTTGCCACCAGCTCCCTCGTTTCTTTTCTCCAATGAACGAATCTCCTGCATTCGTCGATCGAGAGAAATAAACACTCGTCACGACGAATGATGACTGTTAAGAAATCGTTCCAAATACAGGCTTACAGCGGCCAGAGCGTTGAAACATATTTCCCCATATACAAGGTGCATGCCAGAGAGTTCTGTGGGACTGTACCTGTACTGCTCCGTGCTATGTTACTGTACGTCTCTGAATAGCACTGAATGAATGAGTTTGTCGTTGATTCATAGCACATTCTGTCATGCGACAATGCAAATACGATGCAACAGAGCCACCTTATAGACAAGTAACGTAAAGAAAACCTGCAACATCATCCTCCTTGTTTCCTGATAGGAAATAAGGAATGTATATGTAAATAAACAGCAGAGTAGGTGTAAATTTGTACGGGTCGTAGTTGTAAATAAGTTGCAAAGCAGTAATGCCAGACAAAGCGGCAGGCAAGTTTATTTCCATATATTCTTAAGCTGGATTCTCCAGTCCCAGGTTCCTTATCTCAAATTGTGCAGTGGAGCTTTCTCTACGTCCTGTTACATTTTTAACGCTCTTACGGAAAATATCACAGTGCAACACATTTACGGAGTCACTTTTTTGAAACCTCATAATTGTCTCGCACTGTCACGCATAAGTTTGAAATTTGCCTCAAAGTGTCTACGACCTTCCTTTGTCATGATGCAAAAGCGTGGCGCCCCATGACGTCACCCTCGGGCTCGGCGAAGCTTTAAACTGCAAGATGTCAACTTGTGCAAGAAAAAAGCTCAGAGTTCTCAGATTCATGTGAGAAGCTAGATTGGTTAATGATGTCACATAGGCAATAAATTTTACCATAATTCTACTCAATTAGCATTGTGGACATGTACGCGATCAGAAAGTCATCGTACTCCCTCTTACCCACATTTCTCCCTGCTTCGAGGATAGAGGTCAGACCAGCGACGCCCACCGATGAAATCACTTGGTTTTCTGTGAATAGTCTCGGAAAACATTTCAGACACACCATCGCTCAAAACTGACAAGATTATGCCTCAGAAACCGGCATAAAGCACTTCAATGATACCACTCCTTCCCTTGGTGCGCTGATTCCCACACTTCAGAAAATGACAGTTCACTATGCGATGACCAGTCTGATGATATTCTTAACAACGTTCTACACTTCTGAACACCCCCCCCCCCCTCTCACCCTCCACAGACGATTCAATCCTCTCTAAGGACATCGTCTGGCTGCAGGCCCATCGAAAGTGAGGTGACCTCTTCAGAGTGTAATGCGACCGCTAGTCTTGCTCTGGCATACATGGGGGAACCACTAGGGACCGTTCAAAACCAGCTGACGAATTTTGATCGTGATCCGAAGTAGCAAAAGATATTTATTCTTTTTCAGCCCTCCAATTTCATGCCCTCCTGTGGGGTAATATCAGTGACTGGGGGCAACGGGGTGCAACATTGACACATACATGAATAAACTGGCACATGGTCCTAAGACCCCACATTTCTGCAACGATCTCGATGCCCCCCCCCCCACACACACACACATCTTTATTTAGCACTTTCATAATGTATCTGTACGGAGACTTTGACACCCACTCAGCTGATTGGCACTCCACGGATGCTCCAGTGCCTGAGGACAGGCAATCTCTTCGATACCCTTTAGAGTAGCTCTACAAGCAGATTCTAGAACAGTTGCGGAACGCTTTCCAGGTGGTTGGGTCTCGAAGTTTCTGTAAAGGTACTTTTTTAAAGTGCTCAACATAGATGCACGGGTAGTGCCAAGAGCGCTGTCGTTTCATTCACGAGCCGGTCATGTTGCAGCTCCCCATTATCATGCCACAAAAGGGTGTGAAACAGGGGAACTGAAAAAATACAAAAAATCTTGGCTGCTTGAGGTCACGATCAGATTTTGTCGAATGCTTTGAAATAGTCTGTATTGGTTCCACTCTATACATTATAGCAAACATAGTTGTCGCACTGTACTGCAAATTGGTCAGATAATGTTCAAAGGGGTTGCAGCCCAACGATGTCTCTACAGAAGGTCTGAAACGTTCGGGATGTGTTAACAGTGTCGAAAGTAGTCTATAACGTCGTCTTGTTCCTCATCGCACAACGAACTGTCGTTTTACATGACGTCACTGTTCTGACCATCATCGCAGAGTCGCCAAAAGCAGGGGTGACATGTGGGTAAAAGGGGGTGCGGCGACTTTCCCATTTTGTGACATGTCCACAGTGTCATTGAGTACAATTGTGGAGGATATTGGTGCCATTAGAAGGCAGTAACCCACATTATACAACTTCTGAGCTCTCGCCTTTTTTACTTACGTGTGAACATTTTGCTCTTTGAAACGATGCCGAATCCGAGAGTGACATTAGAGGACTTCATGCTTTTACACCCCTAAAGACGAAGGTTTTAGACACCTTTGAGCCAAATTTCAAAAATTTGCGTTGCGATTAGAGACAATTACGGGGTCTAGAAAAAGTGGCCTAATAAGTGTGTGGCGCAGTGATGGAGGACAGTTTGTCTACATGGATCTCTTTTACTTCAAAACTTATTCCAGGTAGGTGCCCTAATTATCTATCATAAATAACTCTAAATTCATACATTAGACGAATCTTATTAATATTTATTAGGGTTACTTTCTCCACTGGTTTGTAGCCAATAACGGCCGCACTAAACGCTATTGTAACTCATACTCGAAATTAACGATTACAGGGCGTAAATTTTAACTAGCCATTAATTTCTACTTATGGCCCAACTGCACTGAAGAGCTCCAAGAGAACGCAGATACATACTGAGGCTCCAGCTAGATCCAGTGAGAAATAAGTAACTTTTTATGTTGTTAATGAAGCCGCTTCGCATCAGCTTCGCCTACGGACATTAAGGTCGGCATCAAATTCCATTCGCTTAAAAGATTAAATTAGGATTCTTGTTGTCGCCTCCACCACGGCCACCGAGATGGCTTCCCCATCTCCCTCCGAAAGGAAGAGGAATACCGTATATGCCTGGTGCCTAATGCGCCGGCACACCCGTCAAACACCGGTGCCCTGTGGGTTGCCGTCAAGCCAGAAGCCTGCAGCTGAAGCTGCCCGATTTCATTGCTCCATCCACTGCCGTAAGGGGGCTCCACGATCACCGGACACGGCCGGCACTATTTCGCATCCGCGAAGCCACGTGGCAGCGGTCACTTCCTGGAATCCATACGTCGAGGGGCCTTTATACCACCGTCGCATCCAGTTTTCCGCCAGTCTCACGCAGAACCTGATGTCGAACGCGATTAGAAGCAACCTACGAGTACAGTACGCACCGCTATCGGGCCACGACGACCCCAATGCCCTGTCGACTGTAACCGCGAGAGACCCTAACCGTGCAGAGTAACCTACGGTGACAGCCTGTGCTCTCTCTCTCACTCTCTCTGTCTCTGTCTCTCTCTCTCTCTCTCCCATGTTTGTAAAACTGTTCTCAGCAGGTGACAATTATTTCATCAGATTAGGACGATCTCTTGTGTTCTTTCATAGAGAATCAGTATTCGGTTGTTCATGTCTTCTTATTAATTTCTGATAGAAATAAATTTGTGTTGTCCAGTAATAAGTGGTCATCTATTTCTTATCTGTGTGTGTCATCCCCTAACTTGGATACTTAAAAATCTTCTCGTTTTCCGTTTTGACGGGACGTTTGAGTGGTTATTATTCCTCCACTTCTTCTGCAAGTTTACACCTACATATCGCTACTGAATTTATTTCATCTCGAGATTTAGAGGGTAAATCTTGTCTTTTTTATACCACTCTTCAACACCATATTTTATCACTAGAAATCTCAGAGCATTCAATGTCACTAAATTTATACCTCTCACACTTCACTCAGTTCTACCAAGAACGCAAGTTTCTTCATAACTTGCCAAAGAGCTCTACGGACGTTTTAGTCACTAAACGTTTCCAGATCACAACGTTACTCGACTAGTGTAGCCAGCATGTTCTCCAGACATCAACCGTATCGAAAATGCCTTGGATATTTTGAAAAGGGCTGTTTATGGTAGACGTGACCCACCAATCAATATGAAGGACCTACACCGAAACGCCTTTGAGGAGTGAGACAATCTGGACCAAAAGTGCCTGATGAACTTGTGGACGGTATGCCACGATGAATACTGGTATGCATCAATGCAAGAGGACGTGCTACTCAGTATTGGAGGGACCGGTGTTTACAGCAATCTGGACCACCACCTCTGAAGGTCTCGCTGTATGGTGGTACAACATGCAATGTGTGGTTTTCATGAGCAATAAAAAGGGCGGAAATTATGCTCATGTTGATCTCTATTCCATTTTTCTGTACAGGCTCCGGAAATCTTGGAACCGAGGTGATGACAAACTTTCTTTGATGTGTGTATGTAATATTATTTTGGTCGTGGACAATATGACAGTAACGTCGAGTAGTGCTGAATTCAAATTCTTACCAGAGTCCCTTATTTATATATTGCAATCTCTTTTTCATCATGAAACACTGCTCTCAGAAATTGGGCAGGCTAATAGTATCTATGTCATGAAGAGGTACCAAACAAGCACTCGTAGTGATGAGTATGGCCAATAATCTAAGCAACACTGATTTTTTTCTACTAAGATTTTGAGACGGTTTTTCCCTTCGTAGTACTGTTCACGTAGTTTAAGACGTTTGTCAATGCTGATCGAGTAAGATTTTTGCATCAACATTTCCACTGTGCGACCCATTGACTGCGTGCAGCACACTTCCCTCCTTCTTGTCTCCATCTATAAGGTATGTGTATCTCTGTGACAGTCCAGTTATCTGCATTTTCTAGTGGTATCATGCAATTTTTTATTGGAAAAGAACAGCTGTAGCAGGCTTTAAGTGCCAAACGAGATTTATCAAATCCCAAGTGTGTGCGTTTTCGCCTACCACTGTATTTCTTGAGCCGTTTTGATACGGATTAAAAGAATGCAGGATGCAGCTCACAAATGATCTTTATTTATCTCTCTCCCCCTCTCCCCCCTCTCTCTCCCCCTCTCTCTCCCCCTCTCTCTCCCTCTGCCCCCTCTCTCCCTCCCCCTCCCCATCTCTCTCCCTCCCCCTCCTGCTATCCCTCTCCTTCGTCTCTCTCTCTCTCCCTCCCCCTTCTCTCTCTCTCTCTCTCTCTCTCTCTCTCTCTCTCTCTCTCTCCCCCACACCTCTCCCTCCCTCCCTCTCTCTCTCCCACCACCTCTCTCCCTCTCTCTCCCCCTCTCCCCCTCCCTCTTTCTCCCCCTCTCTCCCCCTATGTCTCTCCCCCTCTCTCTCCCTCCCCCTCCTGCTATCCCTCTCCTTCGTCTCTCTCTCTCTCCCTCCCCCTTCTCTCTCTCTCTCTCTCTCTCTCTCTCTCTCTCTCTCTCTCTCTCTCTCTCTCTCTCTCTCTCCCCCACACCTCTCCCTCCCTCCCTCTCTCTCTCCCACCACCTCTCTCCCTCTCTCTCCCCCTCTCCCCCTCCCTCTTTCTCCCCCTCTCTCCCCCTATGTCTCTTCCCCTCTCTCCCCCTCTCCCCCTCTCTCTCCCATCCCCTCTCCCCCTCTCTCCCGTCTCTCTCTCTCTCCCCCTCTATCCCCCCCTCTATCCCGCCTCTCTCTCCCCCTCTTTATCCCCCTCCTCCTCTCTCTCCCCCCTCTCCCTCCCTCTCCACCCTCCTCTCCCCCCTCTCTCCCTCTCTCCCCCTCTCCCCCTCTCTCCCCCTCTCTCCCCTCTCTCCCCCCTCCCTCCCCCTCTCTCATCCCCCTGTCACTCCCCCTCTCTCTCTCTCCTCCCTCATCCCCTCCCCCTTCCCCCTCCCCTACTCTCTTTTTCACTTTAGCATCAGTTTGGTACGAAAATTATAAAAGCACAGTTACCATATCATGAAATGCGTTATTAGGCAGATCGTTAAGCACAGGGAGCACTTTCTTTAATCAAACAGATTAATAGTGAAGTTCAGGATTTAATCAATTTGCACATTGTTTTTAGAAAGATTATAAAACAGGGCCAATTTCATGTTGTATTCTCGCAGGCAGATGTAGTATTTAGTTTCTCTCGTGGTTGGAAATGTAATGCACAACTCTACCCAAAGCTAAACAACAGTAAGATTCCAATCAACCAAGCCAGTACGAAAGCTGAAATCAAATGAAAAGAATTATTTTCAAGGTAATTTTCACTAGATATTCGTGTTTCCTGTTTCTGAGGTCACTACAATGTATGACAGATACGTCTGTGTTGTTGCCGTTACGCAAAACAATAATTCTCAGCACCATCTCCTTACACAGGTAGATACGCAAAGCTACTGTTTTTTAAGTTTGGAACTTAAGCGATGTTTGCTTTGATATATGCGCAATAATCATCAACATAAAAATCTGTTAATTAAGAGAAAATTTCTGTTGCATCTGTATTTCACTTTACAGTGCAAACACCCATGCAGCATTCAGGTGGGTCGTTGCGTAGCACTGATCATCTCCTCGACCGCTGTCGGTACGGGACTCTGACTCTGGTTTGTAGACTGAATGCCGTTGTTCAAGTACCTGATAAACAACAACTTGTTGACAAGAGCCTACAATTCAAGTGTAATCGGTGACAGAATTTGCGTGATGCCTCGCCTCGTGTTTATACCGTGCTGTATAGTTTCACTTTCTGCTAACAAGGCATCATGCAAGCAGACGTAGTGTTGCTAACGTATTTTGTACAGGCGTGAAGCCGACAAACTATTAGAATTTTGTCAGACTTCTAACACAGCAAGTTATTTCGGATTATCACAGGTGCAGTAAAGTGTGAAGCAGCGAGTGGCTCCGGTCCAGTAGCTGTAGGAGATTCTCCTTCTTTACTACTTTTTTATTTTTAGAACGCTGCTGACGCACTTAGGTCAGAAACTGCCTGTGACAGTGACTCAACCTGCCAGTAAAACGCTATTCCCTATGAATCTAAATAAACTACATTAGTTAATCACCGGCTTTGTTCAGACGTTACACATTGATTTTTGTTAATGCTACATTGATACTGTCCAAATTTCATTTCGTTATCTATTATAGTTTTGAAGACAGAAAATGTTACCTAAAAGTCACAAACATTTTGGCATTTTAAAACGTATGTAGGTGAGCTTTCAATATCATATGGAGTTATTATGAAAACGTCAGCTTCGAAAAATTAATTAGCTCAAATATTCCATTTTACACCATTTGTAATTCTAATTTGACGCAGTAGTGGACCCTCTTCAAATTAAAATTCAGTTATTTTTGCTATGTGTGTGTGTGTGGAAGTGATTCAGAGCATGAATGAGGGACATACGAAAATTTAAATTGTTTTATTTTGTGAAGATCGATGTGAAATCCAAACCGTGACAAAAATTCCTGGGAAGAACCACGAGTTACATGACACATGTCTGAGTGAGCTTGCTTTTGTAAAATGCAGTCAGAAAGCAGTTACGAAGGGAATAAGTTTGGTATTTAATTTTGAAATTATTTCATTCCTAGTTTGGTCTGCAATGAAATCTAACGCATTAAAGTGAAGTTTTGCTTACGTAAAATTACTTTCTAAATTTTTACTGGATAAGAGATGATTTTCTCCGAGAATTATCTATCAAAAATAATCTGATTGGTCATTCAGATTAACAGCCAATCAGAACTGAGAGCTTCCCGTGCGGGGAGAAGTGTGCTGTCTATACCAAGGCACCACTTACGGGAGTTGCTTTCGAACCACTGTACTGAACACATCGTGTTAGATCGCTGTTCCTAAATGCTATCTAAAATGAAGAACTAGAAGTGTAAATTTAGTGCGGTAATCGCTAACAGAAAGCCACTTGAAGGAGAAGCAATTTACTGAATGGTTGGTAACTTCATGTGCTTCCTAGTGAAAGGTAACCGCGTGTGGAACATTTTGGTCGAGCTTTGAAAATCCGTGTGGCATGTTTCGCGTTCGTGATGGAATAGTATGGTGAGCACTTCTGTAAAGGAAGCCCACTGAATCCACCGAATGTTTAACTCATGTAAACCTTTTAGTCAGTGATTGTCTAGATCATGAATAATGTTCGGATCGAACTTGCAAAATTTGTGCGATCTTGTGTAGCACATCTTAGTAACTGTAAACGGGTAGAGATAATATTAGTTCAGACGTAAATACCGACTTAATAGCCTTTTCATGAGTCTTAGTGGCCATAAATAACAAAACTTTAAAGATATTTATCTGAACAGATAGGTACTGACTTTTAACTAGTTTGCGGCCATTATATGGTAGGTATTAGATTATGATTTCTTTAACCTGCTTTTCATCACCTACATAGTATCTGATACGATAGAATGAAGGGAGGGACAACGTGCAGGCAAGATCCTATCCAGGTAGGTGGCTTGAACTGTGAATGTGATAACATTACGAAGAGAAAGGAACCCTGCCCAGTCGCAGACTGTTTTAGATAATGTGGCACACTATATTTCTGCTAATTAATTAATCTGTTATGTTTATATACCGTGTTCAACAAACTAACGAAAAAAAGTTGTAAAATAGGTTTTATATTAATACAAATGAATTAGACCTTGTCAAGATGATTTATAAGGAAAGTCTTTTTTAATCAAAGTATCTCAAATTGTCTCGGATTAGCAGCATAATACGTCATTTCGTCGCCGAAACGGTCTATGTACAGCCCACGGTCATACAGAAATAATGTTTCAGGACTACCACGAAAGTACGCAAATGTAGCAGTAGCGTTGGATGCATAATAAAGCCCAGCTATCAAAGAATTCAGTGCCACAATTAAGTCTGCCAACTCCCCGATAGACTAGCGGGAGGCAAATTACGTTTGTTCACCCGAAGTGCTTCTTCAGCTGGCTGCCATCGGCTAAGCTTGCCCTTCGAAGACGCTACTGCTGTACTGACTGGAAACAGAAAAAGATAATATTCTTTTTTCGCATTTTGATAGCTATGCCGGCCGGTGTGGCCGAGCGGTTCTAGGCGCTGCAGTTTGGAACCGCGAGACCGCAACGGTCGCAGGTTCGAATCCTGCCTCGGGCATGTATGTGTGTGATATCCTTAGGTTAGTTAGGTTTAAGTAGTTCTACGTTGTAGGGGAATGATGACCTCAGATGTTAAGTCCCATAGTGCTCAGTGCCACTTGAACCATTTTTTATAGCTATGCTTTGTTTCTAAAGCGAAGTTATTCATAACATCCAGATCCGCCGACTGAAACTTGAAAATCATAAAAAAAGAGCAGGAAAAAGTATTGGGTGGAGTGTACTTCCTCTTCAGTAGATGTCACGGACTTTTGTTTTTTGCCTTAAGGGAATTGCAAAGTAAGAAACTCATTCACTAGAACCGATTGACGTATTTAGCTTATCAAGAGGCTATTACCAATATAAGTAAATAGCATTTATTTCAATATTTTGTATTTGAAAAGAATGTTACTTACTAATTATTCCACCGAAACTGCCTAAAATACATAATAACACAAATGAAAAGGCATCGTAATACTACTAGTGAATGTTCCCATTTAGTAATTAAATTTCAAAGAACTGTGAATATCATATAGTTTCAAATGACAAAAACATAATGTCCAAGAAATATGTATTGGAATGATTGCAAAATAGGACTGAAGTGCTTCAAAGATAAGTACACAAGTGAATCATTGCAGTTGAAGGTGAATACATATATTGATAACATGAAAAGAGAAACAGTTATGATGAGCTAGGAACACAAAAAAAAAAAAAACGACAGTAATGTGTCAAATACGTCGATGACATTTATGCTATAAAAACCAATGCTTCGAAAAGTATCGTCTGCTCGCAACGATTAGAATATAACTGCTGGCAGTGCTTTGCCAGTAAAAGAGAAAAAGCACCTGAAGACTAATCTTTTCAAATTGGGACAACGTAAGACAGAGAGGAACCATGTAACTAGAGAGATGATCCTAGGTGATCGTTGATGGAATTTCTACGCAGTATCTCATAATTGGCTTATTTTTCTCGTAATTTATTTCCCAGTAGTTTCACACTAACGACACCTCAGTACTAAAACAAAACTATGAGAATTATCGAGATGTAATTGTTAATACAGACTGCTATTTTAAATATGACGGCACTTCGATCCGAATCGCAGTGGACCACACTAACTGTTATTTCATTCCATCTTGGAGACAATTAGAAAGATAGTCCCTACACACTTCAACTCATCTCCCAATACAATTAATAAAATACACGCCTGATTCATAAGCAGTTGCAGGGTCTAGCTGTTGAGAAAATGCTTCGACACTCGTTGCTTGCCACGAAATTGTCGCCAGATCTTGACGTATTTAGCAACTTTAACATCGTACTGTAATGTCGTTTCGCAGCAAATCAGCAGTAACTGTCGCTTATGCGAATTGAGAATTCTCATTCCTCTGTTCTGTCATTCCCATTCATTTCAAGGGACTGTGACGATAGGTCCTTAGTCTGCGTCGTTTTGTGCAAACAGCAACGAACAAATAGAGAAGGGTAAACAGCGCTAACACCACAATTCTGACAAACTGAGAGAGTTGTTCCGACCGCGAAATGCTGCACCGCAATGTTAAATTAAATGTCGCAGCTTGTGAAATTAAAAATAGCTATACTTCCGAGAAGGATCGAGTAAAGTCGAGTGACAGTGTGGGCACTGGCCCGCAAACGCTGCATGCATGAAGATTGGCACCCCGAGACCGGTCCTGCATTAAAAAATGTGACTGTGGCATATGTGTATTCACAAGTTGCTGGTGGTGCGTCCGTATTTTATGCTTTGAACGTTTTTAATGGTATATATACCATTTTTATATTTATATATCACCACGGGGTGTACACTGGTTCTTATGAAATGTAAAGGTAATAAGCAAAGCAAAAGTAGTCATACTGGAATATGTGTATGATTATGAAGCAGGCAAAAACAACCAATTAAAATTTGCTTCAACCGCTACCATGGATTCAGTATGTCTCAGGAACATATACTGTAAATGATTAATGGAATTCAAGGTTTTTCATTTTCAATATTGTTAGTTACATAAGGATATATAAGAGTTGTTGCTAAAATTTAATTTTAATAATACATGAAATGCTAATTTCTTTAGTAAATAATTCCGTAGTACTTTCCAATTTTACAAAAATACTGATCTTATCCATATCACATACCTCTGTGACAAAAAAAACCGTAAGATTGGATTCGAACATGGAGAACAGGAATTAGAACCGGCGCTCTTAGCCTCTAAGCTACCAACTCTGTTCATAGAACACAACGAGTGAAAACTAATGCAGTAGTGACAGTCAAATTCTCGGTAACTACAGAGTGTAGCCACCTAAGACGGAATAACTATCACTTAATTTTTGCCCTGCTTTCACCAAGCGAAGTTTCCACTGTGTCACAGGGTGACCTATTGTGTGTCTTCTTTGTAAGATGTAGTGACAGGAAACTGCTGACGTAAGACCATGTCCGTGCATGTAACATGGAGTTCTTGTATTATTTTCGCACCAGAAACAGTATTTTGAAATTTGTTGTAAGGTCTTATGGGATAAAACTGTTGAGGTCATCGGTCCCTAAGCTTACGCACTACTTATTCTAACTTAAGCTAAGGACAACACACACACACCCATGCCCGAAGGAGGACTCGAACCTCCGACGTTGGGAGCCGCTCGGGACGTGACAAGGGGCCTCAGACCGTTATCCCACGCGACGAACATTATTCGACCAATCTCTACCGGGAACTAATGTCTGTATTGAGAAACCAATGTACTACCGAAATTAATCACCACGTCCTGCATCACTCAGGAGTACTATGATGACTTTAGGCTTGAGAAAGTACGATTATATCACACTGATTCCGATGAGACTGACGTTTCATTTCCTGTGTCTTGTGGACTTTTTTATTCTCTCATTTTGACTTTCTGCCTGAATCTGTATCATTGCTGAGCCTTTCCATGAAACTGTAAGGTGGTTGTTGGGATCACAGCGTACCGGGACTTGGACGATGTTAGTATCTGGCAATCTCAGGTGGTGGGCACTGCCTACTGCGGCCTCGAGTTACCAAAGTATATAAAACGACTCGAAGACATAATCAGTTACACATATTTGGCGTTGTCAGATGTGTAGGTGCAGTTTCAAAACGGGAATAGTTATGGAAGGAATGGCTGAGGTTTAATCTCGAAATATTTAATCCGTTGATTTACCAAAGCTTAAACTTTTCAAGTTATTCTGCGGTAGTGTAAAGCGTAGGATGTCTGGACTCCATGTCTAATTGGCCTTGTGGCATTAGAGTACTTATGTGAGCCTCAACAATTTACATTTCGAAGTGCTCTAGGACTATCTTGGAAGTTTCATTAAGCCTTTCCAGTTCTCTATGGATGAAATTAAATTACAGTTAGCATTGTCCACTGGGTCATATCCAGCTACAAGCGCCGTAAGGCTTTAAAAACAGTCTGTTTTCGCAATTACATAATGCTAATACCAATACTGTGATAGCGTAGACGGATCATTGGTGTAACACGATAGAGAAATGTGATCCCAACGAGCAGATTGTGCCAACTACAAGGTACAGCATAGAAATTCCGTCCCACGCAGACCCAGGGTAACCTCTCCTTGTTACTTCTGTACCTCTTTGTCTCAAGCTTTCTGAAAATTTAGAAGTTCATTCATCAGGCGCTTTTTGCTGTTACTAACAAAGCATCATCAGCACTAATATTGTAATCGTTAGGAGTAAACGATATTTTGCTCCCTTTCAGTTTTATTGAATCAATGACAGTGTTGCTCAAAATTGACATATTTGACAAACTATTATTGGTATTTATTGTTTCTTGTTTCACTTTCTCATCACAAATGCTTCTCCTTTCATGTAACCAGAGGTTGGAATCGAACTTGCACTCTCATGATTCCTTTGTTTAATTATCTTAGAAACCATTGAATCTTACTTCTCTGTCATTCCGATATATCTCCTTGCACGATTTTCTCTTTTACTCGAAACCACACAATTTACAGCAGATGAAATTTTGCTGCAGATTACAAATATCCATAAATAGTGTTATGTTGTCTTCACATTTGTGTTATGAGTTACAGGTGGTACCAATGCAAGCACTCATAAGAAAAACTGTTCAAGTGGATAATATTAAATGAATTTTATTTACTCGTAAGTTAAATAGCGTATGGTGATGCTAAAAATGCGAATTGCTTTCGGTGAATGAGTTTATTAGTTTTCTTAAGACAGAAAAACAAAAATATCTGAAACACTTACTGAGGAGGAGAACGGCCCATATAATTTTATCTGCTCTTTACTTTTGCTAATTATGTAGCAGTCGGTGTATCTGGATATTATCCATAAGTACGCTTTGGACATAAATCATAGCTACAGAAAAGCGAATATAGCTCAGTTGACCGTACTACCAGGTATATCGACACCCAGTGCTCCTTCGAAGGGTAATCTCCTACAGCTCAATGTAAGGTTCCCAAGCGGAAGGACAGGACGTGTGACTATGAATCCCGGTGGGATAATTTGTTTACAATTTTTCATGATTTTTTTTCTTGTGAGAATGATTTCATGGCAAAGTGAAATCTGAATACAAAACCGAGTAACAGTCAAATAAGAGTAAAATATCTGTGCACTGAACATTATAACTGAAGTATTGTAATGGTAAGGGTATTATGTAAGATTATCTCTTTTCTTACTTGCTGTAAAGAAGCGAAATCAGAAGTCGCCATCTCTCTCTCACGTTTCATTCCTTATCGAATGCAGACGCCGTATCTGACGAAGTGAGATAAGATGTGGCATTGTATACTTAAAGGTTAATATTTGCATC
Organism: Schistocerca serialis cubense; assembly: GCF_023864345.2. NCBI lineage: Eukaryota > Metazoa > Arthropoda > Insecta > Orthoptera > Acrididae > Schistocerca > Schistocerca serialis. Next base: position 377,190,624 of record NC_064644.1, on the reverse strand, counting down.
AGATATTAATTCAGTTACATATAGATACCTTGATCCTTCTATGTCATGATCCCAATTATTTCAGCATTTCTTACATTTTTAACTGCAGTGACGTCAGTTAACAGAGATCGCTGGTGGACGACAGTATGCCGACATTACGCACTAATTCAGATTTACTGAAATACTGTTTTTGGCCTTTTTCAGTAACAGCACGAAACTCTCTAAAATTGTTTCACTTATGGGTGTCTGTCAGAGCATCAAGATTTTTTTCAGATTTTCTCATTCTTTATAATTTTTCATACCCGAGTTAAGAACAGCAGCTATGGCCTGAACTACTGATACGAATTTAAATAGTATAAATTATGTTTGGCCGCGTAAACGGTAGAAATGATACTAATAACTTTTTGAAGATGATAATCAGATTTATATTCACTTTTACAATTCTCACTTCGCTCTAGCACTGTGGAAGCAAGACCATAATAGAAAGTTATTTTTCGCAAATATTAGACAGACTTGTACTCAGATAATACTAAGAGACCCGTAAGGTGACAGACGAAGTATTGAAGAACACGTCATCTAAGCAAATGGTTCATGCTTGTCACCAACCCAATGGAGAACTGTCAAAATTGTAAAATACGTTTGGAAACTAAGTAACCATCGATTTACTGCATGGAATGTCTGAGCATTATCCTTCTAAATTCACTCAATTTTTTCTTGTGATTTAGATTAAATAATCTCAATTATTCGCAGTTAAGGGATGATGTACTAGTAGAGGGAGCAAATTTATGTTCTTGATTCTAGGAAGCTCGTTACAAGAGAACCAGCTTACATCACTATTTACATTTCGACTGCTCCGTCTTAGCTATCATTATACACGAAACCTATCATTACCTCGCGGTCCAATGGACCAAAATTTAATAGGCAAGGAAATGTCAGTGACTTTTCTGAGCCTAGAAAATTTTATTTCACAAAAACAACACTCTGATAGAAATATGTAGAAAAGGGAGTACGCAAGTTCAAAGATACAATACGAGTACACAGGTAATAATAAAAATATACATGTCAAAAACAAGTACAAATTATTGCTAGACATAATCAGTTGCATAACTGAAAATCAGTACAAATCATTGCTGGACATAAACATATTGTTCCAACTATAGTATTTTCTAAATATTAGGGTACACTCACAGTAGTGCACAATGCATTACATGTATAGGCTGTTAGTACAGAGAGCTTATAGAATACATATATGCACTGCACATAGTAGTGTCCTAAGTACACAGAAAATGTTTATCACCACCATAGGTGGCAACACACACGTGAACTAAATGGCATAAAAAGTATCCTCAGAGTAGTGAAACCAGTAATCAACTGTCAACCATCATTGCGCAGTCAAAGTATATGACACACTGAGGGAAAATCTTTCACTCCCACAGACAATGACAGAACAAATATAATTTGAGAAGCACAATGAGCCAATCTTGCAGACCCGGTGGCACTGACATAATATATATTTCGCATGACTGACCAGCGCAGGACAATCTTGCAGTCCCACTGGCACCAACATCAGAAAAATTTGATATTGGCAGTAATGAGGAGGTAGAAAGCTCAGAAAGTGCTATAATATAGTCCATACACACTGCAGAAAGAACATAACCACACATTACAAACATGTCTCCATGAGAACATCCACACTATGTATAACCTTTAGTGCAGTACAGGCTAATCACGAGGCAGGGTATAATGCACTCTGTGATCAAATAAAATGTGAGAGCTAAAAGTTGCTCCCAACAAAAATATTGCAATATCCATGCAGAGTGCAAATAAAGTACAACACTTCATACAAAACAACAGAGTATATCCAGGCAATGGAAGACAATGGTGAAAGAAGCATACATATAACACTGAGAAACAAAATGAAAAAGATATTACCTTAAAGAGCAAAAAATACCAGAATGCAGTGCGTCTTAATACTAAAGAAGTGGTTTAAAACCATGCAAATACTCATGGTAGCAATATCAGCAATAAAAGAGTATACATAAACACCAATGTGTCATAGTACAGAGAAATGGCATGGGAACAACCCATTTCATTCAGTGTAATGTGAAAACTTTGTTGCAGTGTGAGCAGAATGGTTGTATACAAAGTTATAGTGGTGGCATATGAAAAAAAGTTATCAAGAGCAATGTGTGTCACATTCAGTAACGTAATACAGTTCCATGAAAAAATTGCAGTAATCATTCAGAGAAGTGTGCAGTCTTAGTTGCTTTGTGACAAGATACTTTCCATATGATTGCAAGAACATATCTACATTAAAAAAAAATATTGCTACTAATATCTAGGCTGACTGTCTCTGCAGAGTAAACATACAACGGAAAAATAGGAGGACCACCATTTACGGGAACAAATAGGACATGAGGAAAAAAAAATGGTTCAAATGGCTCTGAGCAATATGGGACTTAACATCTGAGGTCATGAGTCCCCTAGAACTTACAACTACTTAAACCTAACTAACCTAAGGACAACACACACATCCATGCCCCAGGCAGGATTCTAACCTGAGACCGTAGCTGTCAAGCGGTTCCGGACAGAAGCGCCTAGAATTGCTCGGTCACAGCGGCCGGCTGTGACATGAAGTGTAAAAGGGAAGTTTGCATAGTACACTAAGCCTATGGTACCTGTGGAAAGACAAAATTTAAAGTCATTCATCGTGCATCAGACAACATAGCAACAAGAAGAATTTGGCCAAAAGAATGAATAAATGTCAGACTTGGGAACATAAATATAATCACATAGCAGAAATAGAGTGATAATCAGGCAAAAAGAATTTAGGTATCAAACCACAAATCACCATAGAGAAAAAGAAATCAAGTCTAGCAAAGCACCAATTCACTTAAGAGTAACCCTAATTTCACACCTTCTATACCAGGAAAAAAAATATTGTCATGAAACCCCAAGAAAATATAATCATCATCTACACAAAGTCTCTCCTTAACATAATGTCTTCAAAAGAAATACACCATAAAGACTCATCATAATACTAGAAATAAATACAGAACATCATAAACATCATACCATTTGTTAAGAAAGGCAACACCGTTAAAAATGGATTAGTACAAACCTTGAAAATTCATCAGGTGCAAAATAATGATACATCGTTTGCCAGGTTGTCTGCCACATGACCATTACTTCAACGCCTACTATTTACTTCTTTATGCACCAAGATGACAATATTACGCTGCCAAACTGTATAGATCTGTCACTCCTTAACAAAACTATGGTAAGACGGTGGCAAAAATTAAACATTTACAAGAACATGGTGGGTCTCTAACACTTAAGTACATAGTATTAAAATGTGTTAGTGGAAAAAAAGTTGCAAGACTAAATTTCACCACCAACTTCAAAGGAAATATATGCCATAGTCTGCAATGTAACCACCTATAGGTAATAAACCAAATGCAAAGCACTCTACAATCTATCCAAAATATAAGACAAGTAAAGCATAGTATGGCCTTCATACAACATTCTTGAAATGAGCAAGCATGAGTATGGAAAATGATAAGAAACAAATTAGGTGTAGTAGTATCAGTTGTGTGAGTGTGTTTTGTGTCGAGCTGTGCATGCGTTTCCTAATTCATTCAGTACATATGAGAAAATCATATCTTCCACAAGAAAAAATAGTTACGATAAAGCAGTTGATTATCATTAGGCAAGGAAAAAATTGTCATAGCATATAGTAGTAATTAGACCAGAACGGTACATTGCTGTAAGATGTAGCATGGCGGTAGCCTGTTCTGTTACTCTCATAGAGAAAAGAAGAAAACATTTACCAATTACATCAAGGGTTGCATAAAAATCTCAAGAAAGTGACAACTGCATATCATACAAAAGAAACTTTAGTGTAGTAGCAAATAGCTGTAGAACAGTTACTATTGCCAAATTACCACGACTGATCCAAACTCATCTTTTATACATATACACCAGAAATATCATCACATGAAATAGAAATCGACTTCTACAAAAACAGGGTCTCTATACCCTAACCATTACCTCAATATTATTCATCATCATCATTATCATAATCTCATCAGTAACTTCACATAACACATTATGTACAAAAGTCACGTAAACCATAATCAAATATCTCATTAAATATCATCAGTAATCATCTTCATCAAATACACAAATATGCAATAAACTTCATAATACAACTCATCTGAAATACACCAAAATAAAATTCCCTGTTCTGTCTACATCAGTTGTCTCGCGCGTGGAAAACACCTCATAGCCATAAGTATAAAACATCCAATACTGTACACAAAACACTAGCAATGACAATAGATCCTAAGAAAAAGAAATTGTAGCTCTGCGCAAATTTTCCTTCTGACACTAGACCAAAACTTTATGAAATCTACAGGCTGTAGATAGCATCCGATAAATGGCAAAAAAATTCTCCTGAGTAACATCACTGTAAATCCAAATGTAAGTGCAAGTCCAACGTTATAAGATAAGAACGGACAAATCGGCTGTAGTGATATCAGTCTGGTAGTAATCCAGATCACAGTGTAAGTGTGATGTCTGTAAAGCTGTGTGAGTGTATGCTATTGGTGAAATTCTTTGACATTCGTAAAATCGTGTACACCCATAGTAAGTCTGGTTTTCAAACTTTCGACTTCCAAAGCATTCGGATGACAAATACGACGAGTTCTGTATGGTCCGTCATAGCAAAGAAAGAATTTGCTGAACAAGCATTTTTCCTTTTTGAGACAGTCTGTGTGATCTGACGAGTACTTTTTGACCTACCTGAAATGTTCGCTTGATTCCAGAAGGCTGCTGGCGTTTAATCCTCTTTTCTGCAGCTCGTTTGATATTTCGTAAAGCCATGTCCAAAATTTGGTGGTATCGCAAGCAACTTAGATATAGGCACAGGTTGTCTGATTCTGTCAGGTAGCAGTTTGTTTTTCCGTACAAGGTACAGAGTGTGTGCTCTACAGCTATGAAAATGTAAGAGAAGCCTTGTCTGCTGGTAACAATAGGATCGTAAAAGTCAACGTCTGCTAGATGTAATTTCAAAGGAATGCTCGGATACAACTGAGGATAAAAGGAAAATGTTGTTGTCTTGGCTTTCTGGTATAATTTGCACTTCACAAGAACACGACGAATGTGTTTCTCCGTATAAAAGAAGTAAAATATTTGACGAAGAATGAAAAAGCATTTGCTGACTGCATAATGAGCGTAGCTGAGATGTATGTACAATGAAAGTTTGTTAACTAGGTGCATGGGAGTGCTGACGAACCAGGTAGAACTATCAGGTGTTAACCGCTCAAACAAGATATTATTCCGAACGAGATAGTAGAGTCTGATAGAAGGTTTGGTTTCGTAGCAACATTGCCGTTTGATGTATTGCCAGATCGGATCCTTGTCTTGCTCTATAGAAATGTCGGTCATTGCCGAAGAGATAAAGTTTTCGAAATCTACCAGTTGAATGTATAACACACTGAAATTGTTGTGACAAAATTCTGTTGAACTGCCAGACGGAGTGAGCGAGATGATGCACCACCGACAATATTTGCAACACTGGGAATGTAGATGACCGTAAAGCGAAATTCTTGTAAATACATAGCCCAACGAAGTAAACGCTCATGAGAAAGTTTTGTTGACATAAGCAATTGTAATGCTCTGTGAGTAGAATAAATCTTGGTATGTCTGCCAAATAAGAAGTGACGGAATTTGGAAAAGGTCCACACGACTGCTAAACATTCAAGTTCTGTTAGAGAATAGTTACGTTCAGATGGAGACGAAACGCGGCTAACGAAACCAATTCTTTTCTTAATAACAATTCCGTCTTCTTCGATCTCTTGAAACAGATAGACCCCAATGGCCGTTTTAGAACTGTCAATGGCCAAACAGAAGTCATGTGAAAGATCAGGTTGAGAAAGTAGAGGAGCGTTCAATAAAGCTTGTTTTAAATTGACAAATTCTTGTAGAGCTTCGTCGTCCCAGAAACTGTTGGAGTTTTTGCCTCCAACTGGGCACGAAGGTGGGGTATCGAGAGCCCTGTAGTGCGCAAAACGATGGAATAAATTTACCAAACAGAGAAAACTTCTGACTTGGTGTTTGGAGTGGGTGTGGTGATGTCACGGATAGCTTGCAAATCATCCAGGTCTCTTTCTCTGAACGGTTTAGTAAGGTGAGGTTGCAGAGAATGTTATATATTCTGATCGATTTAATGCGTGGCAAAACTATATGAGCGGTCCTGAGAAATGATATTGTTCATATTGTCGAACAGGGGAACGTTAACTTTATTAAATTCCTGTCGGATACGGCGATTAATTTGCATTTGTCCTTGTCGAAAGTTTTCAAGTAATTGATATTCTTCTGTGTCAATGAAGCGTGCCGGTCGTGTACCTTCAGAGTGATTGTCATGATTTAATTTTAATTGTCGTATTAGAAGTTGTCTGATTCTGTCAGGTGAGAGTTTGAATTTTGGTTAATATCATCTTTAAGTTACTATAACTGTTCAGCATTACTGCGCGATTTCTTTTGCATAGTAGCAACAATTTCACTAATTTTAGCAAGAAGTAGGGCTTTGTCTTGCCGCTCAGTTTCAGAAATGCTATTAAGTTGTTCACCAACGGCTACGTCGCTGTCTGACACACGTTGATTAAGATTGCCATGAACTGTAGTTCGTTCGCTTAAAAAGAGATGTGACATTGGTAACCTCGGTTGAAACATTATTTATACGATCTGTAAAACTTCGTCAGAGAGAGCTTTCTGATTGTCACGAAGGGCATGTAAGGATTTTTATGGTTTTCAAATTTGTGATTCGTATCTTTCAAATGAGTAGCCTGTGCATCAAAACGTTCTATAAGAGAGCCATGATTTTTAAAACATTTATCATTAAGTTCTTGAAATTGTTTTGTGAGGGTCTCGGTACTGTTTTTAATTTCATTAGCATAACGAGTAGATTCTTCACAAAACGTTCATTATTCTGTTTTTGCATTTCACCTAAGAACTGAAATAAACGATCGAACTGAGTGTGCTGCTAGAGATTCGTATTGTGTGTAGTGAAATGAAGCTGTTGCGTAACAGTTCTGTCGGAAAAACTGCGTAAAAACTGCGTAAAAACTGGGTGTCGAATTTTGGAAAAGGTAGTGAATCTTCCTTATTCATGTTCGTGCTATTTCTATTCTCAGAAAGTAAAAGATCGTTGTTTCGACAAATAATATTATCGAAGTGTTGAGCTATGCCAGAATCAAGAGTGTCTACAATATTCTTGCACTGACGATCCGGTTGCAGAGACACAGCATCTTTCATTGTTACGTCAGAAACATTGTTAGAATTAGCAGCAACAGAATGATCAGCAAAGGTATTGTTGCTGTCGGCTGCATTTTGCAAATCAAATTTTTGCGTATCCATCGTAGTACATGATTTGCTGACAAACTATGTGTCATGATAATAGAGAAATAGAAAAACAAATCACAGATCTAAAAGACAATGTAGAGAACATTAATGTCAAACCTGAAAAGCAAAACACAGTGCCAACAAAATATGGGTTCCGCTAAAATACAATAATAATGGCTCTGTGCACAATGGGACTTAACATCTGTCATTAGTCCCCTAGAACTTAGAACTACTTAAACCTATCTAATCTAAGGACATCACACAAACACACCCATGCCCGAGGCAGGATTCGAACCTGAGACCGTAGCAGCCGTGCGGTTCCAGACTGAAGCGCCTAGAACGGTTCGGCCACACTGGCCGGCTGGAATAATAATTAAAGTAAGACAGATAGTATACAATTTCTGTTTCTCAAAATATTCCTACGTCGCCTGCACTGTACAAGGATATCGCCAACTGAAAGTTATCTTTAAATAATAAAAATATTAGGGAAAGTACTCTTTAAATAAACGTACTCACTTTTGAATAATAAGAGCTGTGTAGAAGTCATAATGAATCGTAATTGAAAATTGAACTTTCATGATGTGAAGACAAAGCTGCATTGTAATAATAATTAATTGTCGTAATGAAAAGGGAAGTATTTCATACTGTAAAAGTTATCAGTGTGACTGCAAGAATTTTGAATAGTATAAACTGCCTGAATAATGAACTTTGACATAAAACCTACAATAATCTCTGAACGACATAAGTTGGCTCTTATTCAATAAAAAAATCAAAATATTTGGTCGTTACCTCTATTCTGCACAAATCCGGATGACGCGTTGCAGTTCTGCTCTGTGTTGTGCGCGGCTATGCTAAGGCTGCAAATTACTGTATCTACACAGAGACACTCGAGAGGTACAATGAGTTCTCTGTTAGTTGCAAATCGAAGTATTTTCCTAGCACCCCTGGTTCCTTTTCCATTAAAAAAACATTCTCAATTAAAAATTGGAAATGAATGGTAGGTAAAAAATGAAATATATGCATGAATGACAATACAAAGTTTTTTTTGTATGCCGTGAAGAAGTGGTAATGGCTGATTTCAAATTTAATGAACATCTTAATATCCAAATAATACACTTTCCTGTCTTTCAAATCTAGCAACTCTCAGAACAATAACCAGTTTAGTCCGATGGCGCAGCAATAGTGAAAAAATGTAAGATCATTACAATACCTACCTCTGACATTCCACTTCTGGTATCCCCTAGTTCCATTAACCTTCCTCCTTCAGAAATCAGTTTCCGTTACAATCTTGATATAGTCATGTTCATTAACCACATTGTTTAATTGAGACTGTACATCTAAAACATAACATTACGATTGCTTTCTGACTCCAACATAGCTTAACAGTATCTGAACCATGCGCCTTCGCGCACACCGAAGACAATAACCTTAATTCTGCGATAGGCCTATAGCTTTGTAACCTCACCGCTCGCTCACAATCGATTCAGGTACCAAAATTATACATGACACCCATCAGGTTTAATGCGGCAGACAGGAGCTCAGCACTAACTTCCGTTATATGAAGCTGCCTCACAATCTCGCACTAGGTAGACTCAGTAAAGCACATTCGTGACGGAACATAAATCTGCCTACACAACATGGAATGTTATAAAACGCAATGAAGATGGCTGGAAGAAGCGATGATTTTACGCGTGGCTACCCAGCACGTACCTCCCTCCAAACAGGGAAAGCTGCTGCCTTCCAAAATCGACGCTCTTCACTGTCCAGTAGCACCATCACGTTTTGCTGGCTGCTAGCAGACTCGTCCTTCGGTACTGCAAACCCTTCTCCCTATTTTCCGTGCTCACCTCACGGTGTCTCCTCAACAGTCGTCAGCTACAGCGCCCTCTTGCGGCCTGCTAGGGAGGTCCAAGTTAAAGCACCGACGCCGGGTAACACTGAGACCCATGGATACGATCGTATCAGTTACCTTATTGGTATGTAGAAACTGTGAAGCGTCTTGTGAACATTTTCCTGCATACTAAATTTAGTTGCTTTAGTACAATTACAGTCTACTTTGTCCTTAAATAAAATGATTCAAACAATTACCTATCGAGTCGCTTATCCCCTTCAGAAATAATTTAAGCAACAATGTTGTATACACTTTTTCGTATTTATTTGCGCAAAGAAAGTGCTGTTGATGCATTGACATATTCGTGTAATAATAATAACAGTTTTACCAACTGCGACATAGTCGCGCATATGAACAGTGATCCAATACTGTCAGATGTGTTTTATTCCAGTCCTTGATCATAATACCAATCCTTTAGACAATGACCGGTTTCAAAATGGTTCAAATGGCTCTGAGCACTATGGGACTTAACGTCTGAGGTCATCAGTCCCCTAGAACGTAGAACTAGTTAAACCTAACTAACATAAGGACATCAGACACATCCATGCCCGAGGCAGGATTCGAACCGGTGACCGTAGCAGTCGCGTGGGTCCGGACTGAAGCGCCTAGAACCGCTCGGCCATCAAGGCCCGCCGACCGGTTTCAGTCCGTAATGACCATCCTCAGATCTATTTTACACCATGTCCTAAAGTGATGAGACCATAATCCCATCGTCAAAACATGTAAATATAATCAGCACTAATAATAGTAATAATACGAAAATTATTGTGCAAGAAAATGTTAATGGTTCGTCTTGGGTACTGGATGTGGGTCAATCTAAATTGATTCCATAGCGGACGTCTTGATTCCCATCAGCTGCTACCGTATTTCTCCGACAGCGGACGTATTGATTCCCTTCAGTTGCCACCTTACGTTCCCACGGTGTACGTGTTAATTCAACTATCAACTATCAACAGTGAGTTAACATTTCGCTTCCCATTTTCAACAAACTTAAGACTTCTACATGTAGATTTGGTTAATGTTTGCCTTTTTGATATTCTCATAATTTAACCACAGCAAAAGCGAAGTTGCGGTAGTGAAGCATAAGTAACAAAATTATGGTTGGTTGGTTGGTTTAGGGAAGGAGACCAGACAGCGTGGTCATCGGTCTCATCGGATTAGGGAAGGATGGGGAAGGAAGTCGGCCGTGCCCTTTCAGAGGAACCATCCCGGCATTTGCCTGGAGTGATTTAGGGAAATCACGGAAAACCTAAATCAGGATGGCCGGACGCGGGATTGAACCGTCGTCCTTCCGAATGCGAGTCCAGTAACAAAATTATGTTTGAGACTAAAGGCGAGCGACGGCCTGATGAATTGCCGCCTCAGAGTTAACGTATATAATGTCTGGACTGGTGTTATTTCAAATTAAGGACAAAGATACCATATATGTTTAACTTTTTTTAGTTTGGGAGGGAAAAAAACGGGTTTTTTCCTTTATTTACCCTATGAATAATAAATATTTAGTGGAACAACTCAGAGCAACTCTCGCATGTTCGGTTGTAAAATATAGTTATCGACTCTTTCAGAAAACTGAAATTTATTTGGCTAGAGAAACCCACAATGTTCTTTTCAGAGTCGTATCTAGATTTGTGAGAGGATCAATATCACAAGAAGCTAACTCGTACTGTATAAGTATGGAGGGACGCTCACATAAATTTTCTTCAGCCTTTCTCTCCGCAACATTACTGTCTCTGTGCTGGTTTCATATAACAGAGTCATAATTTCCATGATTATGATCTAAATGATAAGCAACAATACAATTTCAATAATTTACGAGTAATGTCACAAAACATTTATATGCTCTCTTCGTACACTTGTATCCAACAGCGCCATCGACGACACACTTATGGAAACAAAATTAATAATCTTCTATCAGTATCAGTTTCTTGCAGTTTTCTCTTGTCATTGTATCGACTTCTATCGCTCACAAACAGCGCGCTGATTACTTAGAAGGCTGACTGACCTCTGTGGGCGGCAGTGGAATGCCGTAGCGAAGCGCAGTCAGTACGGGTGTGAAAAACCGACCGGTTACATAAAATACCTGTATTTTAGTTCTGAAAAACCGCTATTTCTCGGTACTTATGTGTTCTCGATTAAAATAAGTGTCCTTTTTTTCTTTATTGCCAACCGGGTTAAAAACAATGGTATATCAATTAGTCACATCTATAGCGGTCACTGCTATTTTAAATACGCACATTTCAGCATGCGGTATGGCCTGTTAGACGGTACGAATGTACCCTTAAGTGCGCACGATTTACCTCCCTCTGTCTGTGTAGTAGTTTCTCACTGTCGTCGTCGGGCATCAGTTGTACTGCAGAATGGCAATCCTCCTAGCCCTGAAGTTTTCACAATGTGTGGTATCAATCAAGTCCAATGCTCCATTTGATTTAAATGATTAAAAACTGGAGGAGCCACGACGAGTTTTAGACATAAGGCGAGGACTTAATAGTTCATTCATAGATTGCAATAAAAATAGAAAGCATCTAATCAGCTCCCTTTTGGTTGGTTCGTTGGTTTCAAGAGGGAGGGACCAAACTAGAGGGTCATCAGTCCTCAGCTGTCTGTGTCTACGTACAATGCCTTTATCTGCTTGTAGCCCTCCATTTTCACTCGATAACACTGACTATTCCTAGTGTACAGTTAGCGGTTTGATGCCTGATTGTAATGTAATTTTTGAGCAGAGTTTCAAAAAATTAGAACCTGTAGAGGAATACTCGTGATTTTCTGTATCTGTAAACCGTTTATCACTTTTTCGAGAAAAGAAGGAAATGGAGGATGGACTACATTTATTTTATTTGCTTATTTAATTTTATATTTTGATGCTATGTCTCTTAAAACTGAGCGAATCAACATTTTTGAATCTTTGTTCTATTTCTATGTTTAACACAAGAAATAATAGGAATAGAAAAGCCGGCCGGAGTGGCCGTGCGGTTCTGGGCGCTACAGTCTGGAACCTAGCGACCGCTACGGTCGCAGGTTCGAATCCTGCCTCGGGCATGGATGTGTGTGATGTCCTTAGGTTAGTTAGGTTTAATTAGTTGTAAGTTCTAGGCGACTAATGACCTCAGAAGTTAAGTCCCATAGTGCTCAGAGCCATTTGAACCATTTGAATAAAAAACCGAAATTCGGTTATTTCAGAAACCGGTTATTCTGAGCGGTTTTAAGAGTCTGACTGAACTGCCGTCGAAAAAACGATATAACCGAAAACCAGTTGTTTCAGCCACCAACCGGAAATTAGCGTAATCAACACGGATATTATTCTTAGGCGACACGAGTTGTTCACTATTCGACTGCAGAGGGACGCAAAACGGCAGCAGCGCTGGTTATGACCCATCAGAGGGCCATCGTATCTAACGATTGTCAGTATCTATTGCAGCTGTGAAATTTCTACGTGAAAGCGGGAAACGAGTATAGGTACCATAGTCGTGCGGTGTCTGCACTGTCCGTAATGGTGGAGTAATTAACGAAAATTGGGGTCAGGTGAGATAAGGCCGCAGTTTCGCAAGGCGAAGTGCCTCATTTGGCGGCGCGCGTGTTAAGGGCTGATACCGCAGCCGAGCAGCTTAATGTCGCCATCAGTGACGTAACGCGTGCCTCGTGGGTGCCGTACCGGTGTCTGGACGGCTCCCAACGCCGTGTAATCGGTCCCGCCCCGTCATTGTCGCTATCAAGGTAACGCGACCGTATCTCACGCCGGGGATGTGGGGATGTGTTTCAAGGCACTACTGTTACGCTCCCCCAGACAATAACAGATAGTCACACCGCTATACTGCACTGAAGCGATAAGGAGCTAGTTGTGGATTGAAGAGGTACTGGTAGCTCAAATGAAGTATATTTTAACAATAGTTTATTGAAAATAATTAAAATCTTTACTGTAAGAAAAACTCATCAATAATCTGATGACATGAGACGAAAAATTTTTGAGTTGAAAAGAGAAAAAACTAAAGGCAAATGCAGTCAAAAAGAAATAAAGATCAAGAACAATCAAGCAAAACGGCTTAATAGCAAGTAATACGAGGGTTGTCCAGAAAGTAAGTTCCGATCGCTCGCGAAATGGAGCCACTGGGAAAATCCGGAAAAGCTTTGCACAGATATATTGGGCAGTGTCTCTAGTATGCCCATTGATCGTGCCACGTTGCTCTTTTCATTTCTGAGTGAACAGTGAGCACGTAAAGATGCGTAGGGAATAGCGTCTTGTGCCAAGTATGAGGGCCTGGTTAGAGAATTCGCCTGTGTCATGCAGCCCACATAACACAACTGTCGGGCAGCCCCTTCTTCATGCCAATTCACGGCCGAACACAGAAGGGGCAATGAAGAAGCTCCTACAGCGTTTCCTATAAGAAGTGTTTGATCACCCACAACACAGTCCGTAATTGGCTCCTCCTGAGTCTCATCTCTGCTCACAAGAACCGCTCGCTATGAAGACAAAATTTTTCTACAGACAACGAGCGGCAGACCAGTGCAGATAACTGGTCGAAAGCACAGGCGGCTCCTTCCTATAACAAGGATATTGAAAAGTTGATACAAAACTACGACAAAACTCGAAGTTGTAGCGGCGACTATATGGAGAAGTAGGTGGAAGGTGTACCTAACTGTTGCAAATGAAACGTTTCTCGTTTTCACTGTGGTTTCCATTTGACGACCAATCGGAACTTTCTTTCTCGGCAACCCTCGCAAATGACTCAACGTAAAGTTTTGAATTACTGCAGTGACAACCAAAGAATCACAATAAACCTGATGCTAAATACACGACGGAAAAAATCGCAAGGACCTTAAGTATAGCTATAAGGTAAGTATACCTTCAAAAAGGTTTTCAATTAAATTAGATACTTAGTGTTACCTCATGATGTTTCGATGTTTAAGAATTAATGAAGCTTCATGTTGCTGCATGTACAACTTAAAGACTTGTATATCTACACTTATGCTAACGTTCTATGAATTTATATATCAACAGTACAAGCTTCAAAATACTGACCAATACAAAGTCTAAGAGTTTCAATGGTCTTGTATTTGTATTCCTCCTAAGTATAAGTCACAACTCCTCCTTCGCCTTCGCTTTTCAGAGTCTCTGGCGCTTCAGGAATAATTATAAATAGTAAACATTAATTCTTACACAATGGACCCACAAAGAATTGAAACAAAAGAATACGAGGCGTAACAGCTAGACAGAAGTGTAGCAGCCGGCCTGTAACAGTTTCCACAGCGATCAATCACTGATTACAAACTCGCCACAAACGTAATGAAAACTATCACGAAAGTTTTTACAACCATGAGCAGGAATGATAGAAAACGAATGAACTAAAAGGTACAAAAGTGAATTAATGTTGTTACCCAACAAGCAACTGTATATAAAGATGAAGAACAAAAGACCTTCCCATTATTATTTGACACTGCTGACTGCAATAGCACTCGAAAGAAAGTAATGCGCTTTTTAGGCCATAATGTTCAATGCCTACATTGAAGAAAAAATAGTGGAAATACATTGTGGAGTGGGATTAATATGCAAGGTGAAATGATAAAATTCTCTGACGACATTGCTCCTTTCAGAGATAGTGAAGAAGATTTACAATGCCTGTTGAATAGAATAAACAGTCTAATGAGTGCAGAATATGGATTTAGGGTGAACTGAATGAAGACTAAAGTACTGAAATGCAGCAAAATATGAGATTAGCGATAAATTTATCAAAAGTGATGTCCTCGAAGTAGATTTTTTTGAGCCATCGATCACATGAGTGGTCTGATGAGGCCCGCTGCGAATTTCTCTGCCGTGCCAAGCTTTTCATATCACAGTAAAGCTTGCAATCTACATCCTCAATTATTTGCTGAATGTATTCCAATCTCTGTCCTTCTCTACAGTTTTTATCTTCTACATCTCTCTCTAGTACCATAGATGCCATTAAAACATGTCCTATCACATCCCGTCTTGTTGTCAATATTTTCTCCCTGTTTTCCTTTCGCTGTCGATTCCGCGGAGAACTTCCTCATTCCTTATCTTATCAGTCCATCAAATTTTCAACATTCGTCTGTAATACCTAACTTCAAATGCTTAGATTTTTCGTGCATTCCAGTTTCGGTTTTGCGGTTTCTAAGTGCACAAAGAGAAGAAATTCTGCTATCTTGGAAATAAAATAACAAATTGCGGACAAATCAAGGAGGACATGAAAAGAAGAGTAGCACAGGCAAAGAGGACATTCCACGGTAAAAGAATTCCTCCAGTCTCAATCATCGGCCTAATTTGAGGAAGATATCTCTGAGATCGTAGGGCACAGCATGGAAGTGAATCATGAATTGTGAGGAAACCAGAAATGAGGAGAATCGAAGCGCTTGAGATATGGTGCTCTACAGGGATGTTGAACATAAAGCGGACTGATGGAATAAGGAATCGGTGAGTAAAGGAACATGTAGAGAACACTGCCTAGGAAAAATGGTCGGGGTGATAGAATAAGTGGTAAGATATCAGTAAATAAATTCTGCAGTACTTGAGGAAGCTGAGGTATAGATCGTAAAATTTTGGAGGAAGATAGGATTACATTCAACAAATAATTTATGACGTGAGGTGCAGAGGCACGCAAAGGAGAGGAATTTGTGGGGGTCACAACAAATCAGCCAGAAGACCGATGACCTAAAGTAATTAAATGCGTGAAGCTGAAATCGCTCAATCATTAATGTTATTAAGAATGAAACGTTTCGTTTGTAAAAATTGTGGGCGATCTTGATGTTTGTTTCGTATCATAGAACAGAGAGGGTAGGCTGATAGTATAATCTGTACTATGCTATTGATCGAAACTATGGTTTTTAAATGCCGGCTTCAAAAAAAAAAAAAAAAAAAAAAAAGATTGGCAGCTGTGGAAATGGGTTATTTACGAAGGAGCGCCAGACTTTCAAGGATCGAGAGAAAAGAAACTAATGAGGAAGTGAGAGCGAGAATGAGCACAAATGAGACAGTGGTAGAACTGAAAGGAAATCATTAAAGTGGTTTTGGCATTTATTGAGAATGCCAAATCATCGGTGGGCTAAAAATATTATTAAATGGAAACAACCTAGCAGACGTAAAAGCTGGATACCATAACGTTGTTGGAATTACCACATCAATAAAATAATGGAGCATCGCTGTGTACCCAACGATCCTGCTTGGCAGAAGATAACTGGATGTTTGTATATATTAATCATGTAATATTAAAGGGGTTTACCATAGAAAATCTCACATGAATAAGCTACTTTCATGGAAAGTGTTTCATCCGTGACCTTCACTTCCGAACGGGATAACCCATCTTTTCCAATACTTTCTTGGCGTTCATCAGCATGTCTGAGTAGGACGTGCTGTTTATTGTACGCTGATCTTCCTTCCAAATAATCACTAGAGACGATACCTTGGGAATCCCAAAAGTCGGTCAACTTCACTTCTCCCACTAATGACTGCGGTCTGCATTTTTGTCGGACGGGAGCACTGGAGCGTTTCCATTGAGTGCTTTGTCTTTTGGAGTCTGGTTCAAAATGGTACACCGAAATGTCTTGACATGTTTAGAAAAGGGTCACCTTCCCTACCATAGCCTTCTTTGAAGCCTGTATACACTGTGAGTCCTGTTCACTTGTATTGATGCATTAACTCTTTCGGGACTCACCTTGCAATTGTTTAGCTGTAAACGAGCTTGTTACTGATAGATTTATGAGTAGTGTAGAAACGTTGAACTATAACACGCCAGCCTTCACGAATTATGACGTCAATGTCGGTAAGAAGCGAAGGAGATGACACTTCTATTGGTTGGCGAGGACGTTGCTCGTCAGTAACTGAAGTCAACTATTTTGGAAATGTTCCACCCACTTGTAAAAATTTGCATGGTTCATACAACTTTCACCATGCTGTAAAATCATTCGAAAAAAGTTTCAGCTGGTTTTTTCACTTTCATAAGAAAAACAACCGTTTGGCTGATCGTCGTTCAGCTAATGCGGAAACTTGAAGCGGATACGCCATTGTTAAATGCAATATTGAGGTTGCAAGCAAAAAAAGTTTTTATCCATTAGCTGTTGTCAGCTCATCCCAGTGATGCCACCCTAAAGTCATGAAAGTACAAAACTCCTCCTACAAACTGTTTCATTTCTATAACAATTTGTCTCTTTAATTATTGACTAAAAAGCAGAAGAAGCAACTAAAGAGGTCGGGAAGGACCAAAAAAGTTTTGAGAATGAAGGAATTGATGCACAAATTCCGTTGTTTAAATTGCATCTTGTAATGTCAATCATATTTAGAATTCTCCCGAACACAATTCTAGCATCGCTTCGATGAAAACAGACAGAACAAAGTTAGGCAGCCTATAGGATTCGTAAGCGAGCTTGACAGTTGTACGAGTAGCGAGGAAGTTAAGTACAAGGACAACTGGAAGACAAATTAAGTTTGTTCAGGACTTCTCAAATAAGATGAAGCAATGAATGAAGTAACCTACTGTATGGTAGAAGGCTATAGGTGTGCAGTGATGCTTGACTGCATAATGAGAAGTGTAATGAGAAGCAAATGACAGTTAGTCAATCAGCACGCAGTTACCGCCAACATCGGTACTGTGTCATCCTTTTATAGCTCCGCGGCAATAAACTGCGCATTTGCCAACTTAATGAGACACTTTCATTTCCGCTCACCGGCCAGCAGTTGAAATCGACATCGTATGGTAGTATATGAGTCGTGCTTTTGCGATCATTTCCGGGTCATTAATTGCTTTTCCGTCCTAACGGCAGCTTTAAAACCATTTGTCGCAACTGCAAAAGCTCTTCAAATAAATACGCTTCGTCAACAGCTGTCGCAGTTAATTAATTCTCGCGATTTAGTAACTCAGCAACAACTGAATGGCTTTATCTGAAAAATTCCTGCATAACAGACGAAAAGCGCTTCGTTGTGCAATGGCACAGAAGGTACCAGTTCCTGTTTATAATTGTACTAGAGAATTCGGTAAACAGACGTTCTCCTGCCACAAACCCTGCTACCAAAAAATGTGTCTTGACCTAAATCTTTCAACCAATATAATTGAAATAACTCAAATGCATTAATGTAATTATACAACATAGAACAAAATTAAGGAAATTAGACCTCTTAAATCTAATAATGTATGTTGTTGACCTATGAAATCTAAGTATTAAGAAATGTTGAAATGAATTTATCCTACTAATGCTAATGTGAGTACAATGCTTTTTCGTTGTTCCTTCTTGTGGTGTGTAAGACGATTTGCCTACCCGTGAACACGCAACATTAAGTTTTCCGCGTGAGAAGCATGGATTTTCCAGTTTCAGTCCATATATGCCCAATGTTTTACCTTGCGACATATTTATGGTCATTTGCAGTTAGCCAAGCGAATAGGAATTTGTAAGCGCTTGAATTGAATTTACGCGCCTGGAGGTATCATTAGAGTGCGTAGCAGCAACATATTCTCTCCTCTGAATTTTCCATTCAATATTGTCACTTCTAACAGATTTCCCATAATTCGTTTGATTACCATTCGCCTCCCATTGCACAATTTGGGTGGACTGAAACTGCGAAGCAAAATGATTGGTGAAGCAATTGTCAAGAGTGGATTATGTAGTGGTCCAGAGAAATCGAGTGAATGTAAGAATGCAGTGCGGTAATTGACAGTTTAGATTACATCAATCACAGTGCCGACCGATTTGAATGGCATTCGCCGGACAATATCTGTCGTGATGAAAACTGACTTGATCAACATCGAAATTTCTAGGTGCCAGAATCGCTCGATCACTGACCCATGTGTTGTTGATGTACTGGTCGATTAAATAAGGGAATACACTCGCTAGTATTTCATTTTTAAAAGCAACGATGTTTCATATACTTAATTAATAGCGTATCTTCATGCAAATGAATTTTTCCATCATTATCCAGCAATTGCTTGGAGAATGTGTCTGCTGATGCATCGTTTTGAAATTCTACACTCATATTTGTAGTCATTCGTCTGTACATTCCCTCACAAACTGGATAATTTCAAACATTCGTTTGTCTCATACGCGTACGTAGAACGTGGAATGACAAATAATGTCTGCCGAAAGTCGCCGGATAATGGCAAAAGGGCCCCACCAAAAAGTCTGGTATTGCCATTCAAATCTTGCCGTGTTCCATTTAATGCCTGAGGAATTAGCCGTACCGGATCGGTTTTGATGTTGCATAACGCATTTTCGGTGTTATTATGAATGTTCAATTGCGTCTGAGTGCTGTATTTACTGTTCTTCCACCATCCATTGTACGTCAGTCAGCAACCGCTCATTACATCTGCGTCTACATCCACATCATACTCCGCAACTCACGTAATGGTGTGTGGCGGAGGGTACTTTCGGTACCTTTATCAGATCCCTCCAAACCTGTTCCATTCGCTAATAGTGCGTGGGAAGAATGATTGTCGGTAAGCCTTTGTATTCTCGAATTTTCTCGTCGTAGTCAATACGCGAGATGAATGTATGGGGATGTAATATGTTTTCTGACTCCTCCCGAAAAGTTCTGTCCCGAAATTTCGATAGTAAATCGCTCCGTGATGCGCAACGCCTCTCTTGTAACGTCTGCCGGTGGATTTGTTTAGCATCTCCGTAACGCTCTTTCACCAACTAAACGATCCCGTGACGAAACGCGTCCCTCTTCGTTGGATCTTCTTTATTTCCTCTATGAGTTCTATCTTGCAGGGGTCCCAGACAGATGAACGATGCTCGAGAATCGGGCGAACAAGCACCTTATAAGCCACTTCTTTCGTGGATGAGTTACATTCCCTTAAGATTCTTCCGATGAATCTGTGTCTGGTGTCTACTTTTCCCACTATCTGTTTATGTGGTCATTCCACTTAAGGTCGCTCTTGATAGTTAAGCGTGGATATTTTACGTCAGACGCTGTCTCTAGCTGTTTGACATCAATAGTGTAGCTGTACAGTAGTGGATTTCTTTTCATATATATGTGCAATATGTTACATTTATTTACGTTCAGGGTTAACTGCCAGAGCCTGCACCATTCATCAATTCTCTGCAGGTCGTTTTGAAAGTCTTACTACCTTCTGGCGTTGCTACTTCCGTGTAGACAACTGCATCAATTGCGAATAGCCTTCAAGAGCATCTGACACTTTCTACTAGATACTGTCACACTTTCCTGTGGTACTGCGGATATTACCTTTACAATTGTCGATGTAGTTTCGTTAAGAGCGAGGTTCTGAGTTCTATCTGCAAGAAAGTCTTGAATCCAATCTCAAGTCTGTCCGAATTTGTACGCTCGTATTTTTTTTTTCATTAAACGGCAATGCTGAACGTGTCAACCGCCTTACTGAAATCAAGGAACCTGAGCGTCGTTGTTCACTGAGCTGTGGATCACATGGAGGAACAGAGCGAGCTGAGACTCGCAGGATATATATTTGCCTAATCCATGTTGACATTTGTATAGGAAATGTTCATTTTCCAAAAACGTCGTAATTCTTGAGCATAAAACATGCTCCATAGTTCTACAACAGATTGACGTCAACGCTATAGTTCTAAAATTGTGTGGAACTGTCTTACGGCCATTCTTAAAAACGCGAATGACCTTCGCTTTTTTCCAGTCGTTAGGTACCTCTCATTGCTCAAGCGATATGCGATAAATTACTGCTAGAAGGGGAGCAAGTTCTTTCGCATCATCTTTATAGCATCTTATAAGTATCTCATCTGGTTCTGACGCCTTTCCACTACTAAGCGATTGTAGCTGCTTTTGAGTTCTGCGCTCGGTTATCTCAATATCTGCCATTTCTATGTTCGTACGAAGCTTAAAAGGAGGGACACTGTTACGATCTTGATGAAGCACGACCTGGATCTGCTGGAGTTGACCATGATTCTGTGTGGATGAATGCTGATTACCTTAATGGCTACAGCATTCGATTAAAGTAGTAAGCCCACCAGAAAGAAAGCCAGTTATTTGTTTTATGCATAGTCATACCTCAGAGCTCTTGGGAAGCCGTAACTCTGTGCAGAGATAATTCGATAACTTTTTTAGGTTTCCCACCTCGCGCCACAGATTGCAACCATTGGATGTGTTATTTTGCGGACATCTGATGACTGCCTGTGGCAAAGCTTGTACTGAATATCTTGCCAATCATCCAGGCCAATTGATAACAATACAAATCATTGCAGGATTAGCGAAGCCACATCTTCAAATAATTTACAGGCACAAGAACTGAGCCACTGCATTCACAACTGTTTACTGATGAAGTCTTCGCGCCTTCACTAACAAGAGACAATTATATCAATGAAATTCTGTCCAAAACAAATGCTCTGCTTGGGATGTCAGGAACCTCAGCTGCAGAATTTGATTTACTACCAGGGGCCTCACCTAACCACTATTTTACATTCGTTACGCGAAGCAGAACCTCTGTCAGGGCCTTCGCCTAACCTTACACCTACTTCAGTTTTATTTCCATTACCCGTTGCAGAGCTTTGGGCATTATCGGTGCTCTCGCCAGTCTCTAACTGCACATATACATCTGCCTTACCTCCGTTTCTTCAACCTGCATCTAAAGGAGGCACAAGAAAACGAAGAAATAAGTTGCTGTCTCCACACATAACCAGCACACCCGTGAATATGGTTTTGGAAAAAGAGAGACAAACAAAAGAAGACAATGAGAAGAGGCAACAAGACAGAAAAATGAAGGGAAATACTAAATTAAAAGAGAACGCGAGTGTAGCAAGCTGAACAAAGTTCCTAAACATAAACTTACTTCCAGCGGATGTTTTGGAATGAAACAAAGAAAGGACTCTAGAATAGACTGGTGCGACCCGTCATCAAACTCATCCATCGAAACTGAGTACGCCGACACTGATTCCGATTATTTCAATGTGTATAGTAGCTTATGGTATAAATGTTCTCCATGCCAAGAGCGGGTACACAATGGGTGTAAGGGATTAAATTGCAGGGAAGCAGAGGAGAAATGTAATGTATGTGATTGTTGTCATAAATACACTCCTGGAAATGGAAAAAAGAACACATTGACACCGGTGTGTCAGACCCACCATACTTGCTCCGGACACTGCGAGAGGGCTGTACAAGCAATGATCACACGCACGGCACAGCGGACACACCAGGAACCGCGGTGTTGGCCGTCGAATGGCGCTAGCTGCGCAGCATTTGTGCACCGCCGCCGTCAGTGTCAGCCAGTTTGCCGTGGCATACGGAGCTCCATCGCAGTCTTTAACACTGGTAGCATGCCGCGACAGCGTGGACGTGAACCGTATGTGCAGTTGACGGACTTTGAGCGAGGGCGTATAGTGGGCATGCGGGAGGCCGGGTGAACGTACCGCCGAATTGCTCAACACGTGGGGCGTGAGGTCTCCACAATACATCGATGTTGTCGCCAGTGGTCGGCGGAAGGTGCACGTGCCCGTCGACCTGGGACCGGACCGCAGCGACGCACGGATGTACGCCAAGACCGTAGGATCCTACGCAGTGCCGTAGGGGACCGCACCGCCACTTCCCAGCAAATTAGGGACACTGTTGCTCCTGGGGTATCGGCGAGGACCAGTCGCAACCGTCTCCATGAAGCTGGGCTACGGTCCCGCACACCGTTAGGCCGTCTTCCGCTCACGCCCCAACATCGTGCAGCCCGCCTCCAGTGGTGTCGCGACAGGCGTGAATGGAGGGACGAATGGAGACGTGTCGTCTTCAGCGATGAGAGTCGCTTCTGCCTTGGTGCCAATGATGGTCGTATGCGTGTTTGGCGCCGTGCAGGTGAGCGCCACAATCAGGACTGCATACGACCGAGGCACACAGGGCCAACACCCGGCATCATGGTGTGGGGAGTGATCTCCTACACTGGCCGTACACCACTGGTGATCGTCGAGGGGACACTGAATAGTGCACGGTACATCCAAACCGTCATCGAACCCATCGTTCTACCATTCCTAGACCGGCAAGGGAACTTGCTGTTCCAACAGGACAATGCACGTCCGCATGTATCCCGTGCCACCCAACGTGCTCTAGAAGTTGTAAGTCAACTACCCTGGCCAGCAAGATCTCCGGATCTGTCCCCCATTGAGCATGTTTGGGACTTGATGAAGCGTCGTCTCACGCGGTCTGCACGTCCAGCACGAACGCTGGTCCAACTGAGGCGCCAGGTGGAAATGGCATGGCAAGCCGTTCCACAGGACTACATCCAGCATTTCTACGATCGTCTCCATGGGAGAATAGCAGCCTGCATTGCTGCGAAAGGTGGATATACACTGTACTAGTGCCGACACTGTGCATGCTCTGTTGCCTGTGTCTATGTGCCTGTGGTTCTGTCAGTGTGATCATGTGATGTATCTGACACCAGGAAAGTGTCAATAAAGTTTCCCCTTCCTGGGACAATGAATTCACGGTGTTGTTATTTCAATTTCCAGGAGGTAGATCATCATAAATAAAATCTGTTTTTTATTCTGAATAAAATGTTCACTTCGACATCTTAGCCATACCGCTTGTGATCTTACCCTCCCTGTCGGGTAAGTTGACGAATGGTACTATCACTAAGAAAAATAGGTCTGTATAAAAATCTTTAGTTTTAGGAAATGTTTAAGGGCTTGCATATGAAGGGGAGACATGACGTAATATTTTCCGTAACTAAACTATTTGACTTCAAAGTAAAGGCCAGAAAAATCGTAAAATACGAGCACCCTAATGTCGCCAATTTGCCCGAATTTCCCCAACAATCGGCCTAACGTAAGTGTTTTAAAAATGCCAGGAAATGCTGGAACGGCATCACCTCGCTTGCCCGGCTCCCATTTCCTTGACGCGTTATTCCGTGTGAAATATGGCTCCTCGGAATAAAACTAAGCTCGTGGGAACTGATAGAAAATATCTGTTTGCTTGCATGACTCGAAGAATTTAGACAGTGCAGTTTTCAGAGGAATGAATGCTCATTGCAGAGCATTGTCTTCTGTGAAAGGAACACATTGACTGTTTCCCAGAATAATATTTTCACTCTGCAGCAGAGTGTGTGCTGATATGAAATTGCCTGGCAGATTAAAACTGTCAGCAGGACCGAGACTCGAGCTCGAAACCTTAGGCAAAGGTCCCTAGTTCGAGTTTCGGTCTGGCATACAATTTTAACCTGCCGGAAAGTTTCAAGTTGACTGTTTTCAAGATGCATGGCTAGATGCGTGACAGGTGGCCTCATTCGTGTATAGAATAATTCAGAATACTCCAAACAGATTCGTTGCTGCTGATGCAGGCCTATCTATTCCTCTGGTAGCGTGTTAATTCGTCATTTACATTTAGAACTCCAAATACAGTCATATTACTGATCTTATGAACGTATTGACAAATTACTTAACAGACCGGCAAAACTCCACATTAATGTTAACTTTGTAAGTTTTTGACAATAGAGGGGGATGTAATACTACATACTGATTGTCAATTTCAGTCTGCTGCTGTTTGACGTTCGCATTGTAAATGAATGACCTCCATTGTCTGTGTTCCTACGACGGTACATTGGATAACTGTCGATGTATCGTGATAGCATCGTTGGGCTGGGTAGGGTTGGGTTGTTTGGGGGAGGAGACCAGGCAGCGAGGTAATCGGTCTCATCGGATTAGGGAAGGACGGGGGAAGAAATCGGCCGTGCCCTTTCAATGGAACCATCCCGGCATTTGACTGGAGCGATTTAGGGAAATCACGGAAAACCTAAATCAGGATGGCCGGAAGCGGGAGATAGAAGCATCAATAAACTTCTGTAGGAAACACTAAGTAAATTTTCCATTGTCCTTACACGGCGTTGTCATGTTCAGATTAACGCACGGACCATGAATCATGTTTGTGGTAATGATGTGGAATAATACTTCATCAGTTGACCTATCTGGAATTTCTGCTGAAATAATATTATAATTTTCTTCTGGTCATATTTTGTCGAATAACTATAGAAAAATGTGCACATGTGACAAACCTCGTTTTTGTCACTCAATAGAATGCAACGTGATGGTTCGAAAACGCACGATTTGGTTATCAAATTCATCGATGTTTTTAATTTTTACGCGCAGTCATGTCGTCGTGATATATTGCCGATTGTCCTGGCAATAACAAAGTTTTTACTCCTTCCTATTCCGGATTGCATGTGAACGTTCTAAATAAATCTGGTCATCGGCAAACGAGCCCGAAAGTCATAGCATCTTGTATGTATTCTTTCACATGCCTTTGACTGCCAATATATGTAGATGGAAGTATGTACGCGTTTCCGATTTCATTGATAGTTAAATTTCTGTCTACTTTGCCGACAACAGCATCTCTTAAATGAATATACTCCTCCGACTGCAGCTTCGCTAGATTAAAGTGGATGTAGCGTAGTCGCACGCTCGCGATCTTCGCATATATGTCCACGATGTACTGGTTAAACAGGTGCAAACATTTGAAAATGTGATTGTCTTGATTGCGCCGAATCATCATCCGGTACGAATAACAGCTCACTGCGCTGACAGCCTGGTTGGTTTCGACACCTATAAAGTAAACTACTGGCCATTAAAATTGCTACACCACGAAGATGACGTGCTACAGAAATTTAACCTACAGGAAGAAGATGCTGTGATATGCGAATGATTAGCTTTTCAGAGAATTCACACAAGGTTGGCGCTGGTGGTGACACCTACAACGTGCTGACATGAGGAAAGTTTCCAACCGATTTTTCATACACAAACAGCAGTTGACCGTCGTTGTCTGGTGAAACGTTGTTGTGATGCCTCGTGTAAGGAGGAGAAATGCGTACCATCACTTATCCGACTTTGATGAAGGTCGGATTGTAGCCTATCGCGATTGTGGTTTACCGTATTGCTCCTCGCGTTGGTCGAGATCCAATGACTGTTAGCAGAATATGGAATCCGTGGGTTCAGGAGGGTAATACGGAACGCCGTGCTGGATCCCAACGGCCTCGTATCACTAGCAGTCGAGATGATAGGCATCTTATCCGCATGGCTGTAACGGATCGTGCAGCCACGTCTCGATCCCTGAGTCAACAGATGGGGACGTTTTGCAAGACAACAACCAACTGCACGAAAAGTTCGACGACGTTTGCAGCAGCATGAACTATCAGCTCGGACACCATGGCTGCGGTTACCCTTGACGCAGCATCACAGACATATGCGATGGTGTACTCAACGACGAACCTGGGTGCACGAACGGCAAAACGTCATTTTTTCGGATGAATCCAGGTTCTGTTTACAGCATCATGATGGTCGCATCCGTGTTTGGCGTCATCGTGGTGAACGCACATTGGAAGCGTGTATTCGTCATTGCCATACTGGCGTATCACCCGGCGTGATGTTATGGGGTGCCATTGGTTACACGTCTCGGTCACGTCTTGTGCGCATTGTCGGCACTTTGAACAGTGGACGTTACATTTCAGATGTGTTACGACCCGTCGCTCTACCCTTCATTCTATCCCTGAGAAACCCTACATTTCAGCAGGATAATGCACGGCCGCATGTTGCAGGTCCCGTACGGGCCTTTCTGGACAGAGAAATGTTCGACTGCTGATCTGGCCAGCACATTCTACAGATCTCTCACCAATTGAAAACTTCTGGTCAATGGTGGCGGAGCAACTGGCTCGTCACAATACGCCAGTCACTACTCTTGATGAACTGTGGCGTCGTGTTGAAGCTTCAAGGGCAGCTGTACCTGTACACGCCATCCAAGCTCTGTTTGACACAATGCCCAGGCGTATCAAGGCCGTTATTACGGCCAGAGGTGGTTGTTCTGGGTACTGATTTCTCAGCATCTGTGCACCCAAATTGTGTAAAACGTAATCACACGGCAGTTCTAGTATAATATATTTGTCCAATGAAAACTCTTTTATCATGTGCATTTCTTCTTGGTGTAGCAATTTTAATGGCCAGTAGTGTATGAATAAATGAAGAAATGTGGCAAAGAACATTGTAAAGGACATGCATTTTCCATTTAACAATTTATTACCTGTTCATGGATTCTGCTGTTTGATATTAATACAATATAAATCTTCTCCTTCCCAGAATAGCAGTGGACATTGTAAATCGTCGTAAGAATTGCGTGTGCCCGCTGTCGTCTGAATTGCATTGTCTCTGCGGTGGATTCTGGAGTTTCTGTGCTCAAATTGATCGCCAGATATAACAGCAGCGACTTCATTCAGAGTGTACATTAGACGTATCAACAGTTACGAGTATGTACAGTCATCAGTTGAATAATACAAGACAATGAAAAGCTGTGCCAGACCGGGACTCTAACCCGGATTTCCCGCTTATGAATGCATGTTCGAAGGAATATTGCCTCGTTATTGATATTTATCCTCCGCCACCGGAAAAGTGACTTTAAAATAAAATGACTCCACTGTACGAGAAAATACTTAATGGATGTACGAGTACAGGCTGCAGACAAATAGTTGACGACATATGGTGTTTGGGTCTGGCTGTGAGTCATGCTGTAAGAGCCAAATGGCAGGGCTACTACTCGCGATAACCGAGAAGTCTGGATTCGAGTTCCAGTTTGGCACAAATTTTTATTGTCGTCGTTACATTATAAAACTGATGGTTGTCCATATTCGCAGCTGTGAATACATTTCATGTATTTCATAACCGCTGCAGTCGCTGCAGTGCTTCTTCCTTCGGACAAGCATGCACGTCGGAAGGAACATTGCGTCGTAACTGGAAATAACACAGGTACTGCAATATCATATCGTGTCACCCTCAGTGGGAGCTATAAATCGGACGGCGTGATTTCCAGCTTTCGAGTTGTCGGCTTTGATGATGAACGCGTGAGTGCCACAGAGTAAACGGCTTAAACGTTTGAACCAGCCGAATGTGACTGTTCAAAAACGTCTCCTACGACGCCGGTATTTCCCTTTCTTCGATGTGTTTTATGTGACTGCAATAGTATCTTGTGTCCAAGCGCTCTTCTTCATGGCCCATGAAGCAAATTTCAGGAACTTTCGGGTTTGCATCATGCATTGCCATTAGAGAGACAGTTGATGGTAAACTTGGCCTTGAATTATGAATATCTATTCAAAAATTTCGACCGTAGTAGCTTTGATAAATGTTGTTTGCGCCATTTGGAAGCCCAAAATGATTTTGCGAATTTTGCCCAACAAAAATTTCAGTCGGAGTCACACCATCCATAACCTCTTTCAGTAGTTTGGATCGGATGTTCACTGTCCGGTTCATATTCTACAGCAAGACGAACTCTTCCACTTTCCATACATTGTCATGTCTTCCACATTTCTGTCAATAAGAAACATCACCTCTGTGTTTTATTTCTAGAATCCTGTGTGTTGTGGAAGCAGCACCGTTTACACCTTGTTATGTTCAGCTTGGGGTGAGAACCAATGGATCGAAACGAGTTAAGGTCGGATTAGAATCTGAAACTGACCCCAAAGTCATGGTAGAAAAACAAAGTGCATAGTGGTGCACAAAGTGACAATCAAAAACTGCTTGCACGTGTTACAGCTGAAAAACAAGGAATTAAACTGCTCATGAAAGAGCAACACAGTATGCCTCTCTTGTGATTGATAGCCTGATGGATAAGGTCTTCCCCCAGCACAGGCAACGAAACTTTACACACGTCTGTGCAAGTGACTTCGATGACTGACCACTTGCTACATTGTAGCGATACGATTGTATTTAATATGCTCGATGTCAGTATGAAGACCTTATTTGTTTTTCTATATATCGAAGAAAGAGATGTGGTAAAATCTTATAGGAGGTTCTATTACAAGGAACATTAACAATGGTTAAAGTCTGGATGCGGGAAGTTCGTAGGTTTTTACCTACTCTGGATGATACAAAATAATGATAAGGAGTGCTCTAGAACATACTAAATGACTGTATAGATGCTGATCTGTATCGGTGTTTCATACATCTGAAATGAATGTAATGCCCTTGCTCATGACAGTTTGTAATCTGAACACACGGAATGCTCTCAAACTATGCCAATTTTGTTGATAAAATGAATTGAAATCGACTGTATATATTCTTATGTAATCATGACTGTTTTTATTATTATCATCACAATTGCCTGTTTAAGAAGAGGTGTTACGACATATCCTTTGTTATTTCATACTTCATAACCTCTAATTATAAAGTAGACACCACGCAAATTGTCTCTTGTTGTGGAACCTAGGAATGATTGTGTTTTTCCCAGTGTGTGGGTGGACAACGTGAAACAGGCTGTTCTGTAATGATTAAATTGCTTAGGAGACTAGAATCCAGGAACCTGGTGCTATTGGGAATGATTGATGGATGAGAAAACTTTACACATTGCTCGCTACAGGTGAGTAGTGGAGCAAAAAAGTCATATTTCATCACACGTATGGTTTTCGTTTTCGATGACTGGAGCAATTTTATAGTGTTCTCCATTAGGTGATGTTAGGAGGTTCTTTTAGAAGAGATTCTCTCACGATTTGTTTTGCAAATACATTGGTAAAGCCGAACCTGTCATAGTGTATAAAACAGCAACGTACTCTTGAATTATAGCTTGTTGTCAAACATAAAATGATTGTGTTTTTTCTACCGTGTGAGCAAATGACGTGAAAGGCTGTATTCTGAAAATATTTTAAAACATACATGCATGAAAATTTATTTACAGACAATGATTTGAAAGTGAGGGATGCTTTCAAGCCATGTGATCTGTCCATCAAGATGAAAGAAATTGCTTAACGTGGATGTTTCTGATTCAGAGTTTAAATTCTCTCTTTTTCTTTACTCTGATGATGATTTGGAAATAACGTGGCATTCTGAAATGATAGATAGTTTTTGGAGCAAAATAGTGGAAGTTTCCTCTTTTTTCAACTTTACGCAGGGTGGAGATATATAGGAGTTGTGTAACCTGACCTCTGCAAGTTTGTCATCTGTAATCAGTGGCGATGCTGTAGTTTTCTTTTTTTTTTTCACTTCGCCAGACATCGAAAAATAATGAGAGGCAGTGTGGAGAGAGAGATGCCAATTGTATACTGCAGTCGAACGTAAAACTATACCGAATTTGCTCATAAAAAGAAGAATATGGACTGTGTCTATTTTCGTGGAAGGAGGACACTTACTATTGTCGCAGTTGTGTTTCCTTTTCCAATAGATGCTCGCTTATAGCATGTGCATTAAAGTTACATACAAGTGTTCTCCATCGCAGAATAGCAAGCAGTTGTGGGCGGGAGTCAAGTCCAGAGTGTATGTAGTCACCCGATGCACCCGATGCAGCTGTACTGCAGTCAGGGCATGATTACGTTTTAGATCAACAAACAAGTTGTATTGCAGACGTCCGTCATTTATCTGCCTCGTTTATGTGGCGTTAAGTGATTTTATGTTAGTGCAGAGCCACCGCCTCGAACAGCCACCCAAGTGTTGCTCTGCTGCTGGACTCTGCAACCAGATCGGCAGGAGGCTGCAATTCACATACGCGCTGCGCAGAAGTGGTAGCATCTAGCCGTTTGAAAAACCTATGGTGAGGAGAGGGAGAGAGAGGGAGATATGAGGGGAGGTAAGAGTACCTCTAATTTCGATATTTTCTGACCACATGTCAACGAGAACTTATGTTCAACTGCTGCCCCCTCCCCCTGATGCAAACTTTTGGGACAACGGTTTTCCCTAGTCCCCTGCACATGTTTTGCTTTATGACACCTTGACTGTAGGTACTGGTGTTTTTTCACTATTTCGATGTGTAATTAGAAAAAAGAAGCATTTATCTTCAGTTGTGGTAGTGTGTATCGTCTCTGATTACCTAAGCTGCAGGGTCATTGTCAAGCAATGCAGAGCAATGTGTCTCTAGCGAATTCTGACGTCAAACAGTGACAGACACACTCCTCAGCTGTATGGATACAGGTGATACACTTATCAAACTCCTCTCTGTCCAGCACCAGAATCTCGTCAGCTGAACACAATTCCCGCCACAAAATGAAGACAGTACCTTCCACTCAACTCTCTTTCCCACCTGCTTGTAGGTGAAGTCTGCCTGCCAGCATTTTCGACTGGTGTTGTGCAGTTTTTTCCCAGCAGGATAAAACTCGGTACATGACATCATCAGTTTATGAGCTGTATTGCGATTTTAGGCGCTCTTTGTGTAGCGCTATGCATATCATGTGTAATTAGGACCGATCTTCATGATTAATTACGTATTAGGACTGATTTTTACTTCAGTTTCCCAACCGAAGTAAATAACGTACACTAACATAGAGTTCCTCTCCTGCATCTGGAATCTTTCCATATGCTGTGGCGGGAGGGGGGGCAGGGGGCGGTGCACTTGGGCTTTCTGTCCAGAAGAACTGGGTTCCACATTCCCGCCGATTGGCTGGGCGGGGAGGTGAAGGGTGACTGGTGGGGAGGGTGCAGTGACCCACATGCTGGCTGAGGAAAACACGTGACATCATCAGTGAGTGGGAATGGGGTTGGATTTGTGTTTCTGAGGTGGGGGGTAATTACTTCATCAGTTTGCCGGCCAGAGTGGCCGAGCGGTTCTAGGCGCAACAGTCTGGAACCGCGCGACCGCTGCGGTCGCAGGATCGAATCCTGCCTCGGGCATGGATGTGTGTGATGTCCTTAGGTTAGTTAGGTTTAAGTAGTTCTAAGTTATAGGGGACTGATGACCTCAGAAGTTAAGTCCCATAGTGCTCAGAGACATTTGATACTTCATCAGTTTAATTAATTTGTATATCAATTTGATATCAAAATAGCGCTCATTCTGCCATCTCCCTACTTCTCCCAGTAGTTCTCAATATTGACTTATACATCAATACATGAGGAAGCCCATTCCATCATAGTTCGACATTGTTTTGATATTTAGATTGCGGATTAATGAGTTCTAACATATTCCGCGTATTGTAATTGCGGGAATACTGGGTGAATTATTTATCAATAAATTCTAAATCGATATATCGAATGAAGTGTATCTGAAATAATAATTTATTCGGACATTCTGCGGATTGTAATTGCGTGCATACTGAGTGAATAATATATCGTTTAACTGAATGTTGATGTAACAAGTGAAGTGTAGTTGAAATAACTTTCTGTGATAATGTGAAAGGTACATTGTTTTAATTACTTTTTGTACACATGCATTCCATCTAACTTCTAAGTTGTGTGATTTCAGGGATGATGCAATGTTTATGAAGAATTAAAGTTAATTCTGTAAATTAAAATAAAGTAAAATAAATGAAATATTCGTTATTCACATTTAAATATTGGGCGTTTCCGCATGTTTATATTTTTTGAATGTACAGAAATATGGCATGAAGAGCACGAAAAACTCTTGGTTGATCTACGTAGGATAATTAGGCTCCAAGGAACATCAGAGCATCAGACCAACAGTCGGCTCACAATGTAGACGCACAGGCTGGATGGCGAACATACGTGCAAGCGTAAAGTCAAGAGTAGCTCAACAATCGCCTTCGAACAAAAGCGTTGAGACAAAGGCAGGCGCGTCAACTGCTACTGACGCACGGACTACACAGAACCGAATGTGCATATAGGCTGTATTGAGGAGCGTTTCCCAACAGCTGTCTGAATGTGGTGACGCATACAATTAAGCTCATCTTCCACAGTAATGAGGTAGCGCATTTCTAGTGTTCAACCAAGATTTTCTCAAACTAGTGTTGTAAAACACAGGTGTCTTGCACTACGTGATGTGGACACTGAATGAAACGTACACTGTATTCGCAGTCAAGTGCTGTAATTGCCATTCCACAGGAGTTAGCTCCCAACCAGAGCAGCATAAATGGCATTCAAATCAAATGAATTCAATGGATAAAGAGTATTCATCATAGTCAATTACATTAATGATCTTTGTGTTTGTGTGAGTTGATGGATATCTAAAATGTACTGAAAAGTACTACAGTGCTGTGTACTAACATTGGCTGGAATGAGCATACACATCTGCTATATCGGTCTGACTCTGTTCATTACAGCAATATGGCACGACACTCTAGTAAAATAGGAGGAGCGAACTTAATCAGATTAAGGATGGTATTATCTTATGAGCTGGAGAGGCACCCAATGTCTTCAAACTGAATGAAAGACGCGTGTTCCTTATGGGATCTGACAGTTGCTATACTTTCGAATACTTTTGAGAGAGGAAACATGGGGTTAAATTCCCTCTCTGATTTCAATGCAGATCAGTCTGTCACCATAAAAAACACTATTACAACCCAAATGCAGTCTATTATAGAGAGGGAGAAATTGCTGTTGTCATAACAGGCAGGCAGTAGTTGCAGGGAGTAGCGAATGCGTTTTCCTGTCTTTGTTAACGACCAGCAGGGGGCCCGCTTCGCACCGCGCACATTGCTGTGTGGCAATCAACTAAACGTTCTTGTCAGCTGTGCAGAAATGTGGGAAAATCACTCTACCATGACCTGACACCAGACGAGTGAATCATTGGACCTATTCTCGGTGGACTAGCGAAGCTGCGAGCTCGTTGTTTCTTATTTGACAGCCCCACATTTAGAAGAGATGCTTATCTAGTGATTTGCAGTTGGAGAGACCCTGTGTCTGTGTCTGTGGTGGCGCACCATTAAGAATGGACTGCAGACAAACAATATTTTCTTCTAGCAAGGCTGTGGACTCAGTCTCGCTTGACTAGCTCCGCTGTGAGCTTTTGTTTCTTATTTGACAGCTCCATGTGTAGAAGCGACGTTTCTCTGGTGGTCTGCAGCTGGCAGGACCCTGTGGACATGTCTGTGTGGGCACCATCAATAATGGGCAGCTGCCGCCACTCCTCCCCCCTCCCCCTACGCAAAGATGCGTCTGCTGCCTGTAAGAGAATGAAACCCTCTGCTTGCAAACATATTTTTGTAAGCGCCCCAAACCCCTCTGAAATCGCCGCTGTTTCGCCGGATAGAGCGGATCAGGTTGTGGAAAGGGGCCTAGATCAGTTACTGTTAGTTACACAAGAACACATAACTTTATTCCTCGAAAACCAATTCCAAGCATTCTCTTTGAAACAACAAGGATCAATTCACAGCTAAAGGCCTAAGTAACTTCTCAATAGAGACGTTTAAATAATTCCTTTTAAAACACAAGGATTTAGAGAAACGGCTGAAGGCCTTACTTAAGCAAAATTAAAACATCTTCTTGGTTAAAGGCCCAAATAATATTTCATATCAGCAAAGGAAATTCTTTAAAAGGTAAGCATTTACAAATTTCGTCTAAAAACCATATTTAGGAAAATTTAAATTATTCCTCGGCTGAAAGCCCAATAGTATTTCAACGTAATAAAAGGGAACCTTTAATGACAAGCATTTACACAGTCAAACAGAAAACCATGTTAAGAACTTTAAATATCTTGACGGCTGAAAGACCAAGCAATTATGCAAAATAATTAAAGAGAGACCTTAAGGTAAGCATTTACACAGCACGGCTGAAGCCCATTTTAAGAATTCAAGATAATTAAAGGGAAACCTTAGAGACAGGAATTTACACATTACAGCTGAAAGCCACAGATTTTAAAACAAAAGCGGTTGAAGGCCTAAATACAAACAAGAATTTTAAATAAAACACGGCTGAAGGTCTAATTGAAGTGTTGGCAGAAGAGCCAACATCGTGTTGCTAGAGGAGGCCGAATTGCACGCGTTTAATTACACGCAGACTGGCGTGAGGTCTGGAACAGTTAAATGTAATTAATATAGCCAATAAGGTACGCTGTTGCTGGAATACTTAACTTTAATCCATAATTGGGGTACGTCGCTCTTGACGGTACATTAATAAAAAGCTCAATATAAACTGGTAATGGCGCCTTGCTAGGTCGTAGCAAATGACGTAGCTGAAGGCTATGCTAACTATCGTCTCGGCAAATGAGAGCGTATTTGTCAGTGTAGCATGCTAGCAAAGTCGGTTGTACAACTGGGGCGAGTGCTAGGAAGTCTCTCTAGACCTGCCGTGTGGTGGCGCTCGGTCTGCAATCCTGACAGTGGCGACATGCGGGTCCGACGTATACTAGCGGACCGCGGCCGATTTAAAGGCTACCACCTAGCAAGTGTGGTGTATGGCGGTGACACCACACTAATCTTAAAAAACTTCACGTAAGGTTCGGCTGAAGGTCATATACTGAAGATAGAACAGACAAAATTAATACATGGCTGAAGGCATGGCACAATACTAGCGACAAAAGAAAATCACGATCACAAACAGCAGAACGGTGGTGCTCAGAAGTGTTCCAAGGGTCGGCCTGGCGATGAAACTCTAAAAACAGTTTAGATGCGTCAAGCAGCCAAGCGTAACACTAAATAATCGGGTGGCAGCATGACCTAGGGACGACTGAAGAACCAACCAGCAACCTAATCAATTCCCTTCCACACGACCAACTGCATGACAACCAAAAATATCAGCGAGGACGAGGATCGCAGCAGGACTATGTCTTAATAATTGGCGTCTAAACACAGTCAAGGCACAATAACCACTCAAAGAAAAGGGAGCCCAGCATCCAGCTCTCGAACTACATGTCGTGCCGGACAGCATCAACACACTAGGAAAACACACTGCCGGAAAACTACGCTAACGACCAGGGCAGGTAACCGGAATGTTAACGGCCACAAGACAGGAGATACCGCTGGCGCACTTCGCTAACAAATTATAATCATTTCAAATGTTAAACACCATACAGGAAGACAGCTGCAAAATTTTGCCGGCTCCAGCACACCGTTACGTTGCTGCTTGCGGGAACAGCCCAGGAAGCAACAACCTGCAATGAACAAAGAGATGTCACAACAGTTGAGGTTTCATAACATGTTCATTGATTACTCAACTCCAGTACGCAGGCTCGGTGGGCGACGAACTTTGCAGCTCCCACAGCTGGTGCCACACCACTCCGACGGCAAGTGCACGCCGACAGTGAACGAGGCCGGACCTCACTCAACGGATACTTCCTCGCTGCTCGGTGGCAACCTACCAGCTGCCTCACCCACACCAAGACACGGAAATATAGCGGCCACACCAAAGAAGGTACAGCAGTACTAGTATCGATAAACGCTGTTGCTGCCACTGACGGAAGCAAGTGAGCAACTCGTCCAGGTAGTAACTGAGGGAGCAGTAATATGCCACTCGATGGTGACAAAATGCCAAAAAGGAAAAAGGACATTTGCGCGAGCCGCCCACAGCTCATCATAAACATATTTACATACACTAGTTAAATGGCTGTAAGCACTATGGGACTTAACATCTGAGGTCATCGTCCCCTAGAACTTACTACTAAAACCTGACATCACACACATCCATGCCCGAGGCAGGATTCGAAACGGCGACCGTAGCGGTACCGTGGTTCACGACTGAAGCGCCTAGTACCGCCGGCCTACATAAACTACTGGCCATAAAATTGCTACACCAAGAAGAAATGCAGATGATAAACGGGTATTCATTGGACAAATATATTATACTAGAACTGACAAGTGATGACATTTTTACGCAATTCGGGTGCATAGAACCTGAGAAATCAGTACCAGAACAACCACCTCTGGCCGTAATAATGGCCTTGATACGCCTGGGCATTGAGTCAAACAGAGCCTGGATGGCGAGTACAGGCACAGCTGCCAATGCAGCTTCAACACGATACCACAGTTCATCAAGAGTAGTGACTGATGCAGTGTGACGAGCCAGTTGCTCGGCCACCATTGACCAGACGTTTTCAATTGGTGACAGATCTGGAGAATGCGCTGGCCAGGGCAGCAGCTAACATTTTGTGTATCCAGAAAGGCCCGTACAGGACCTGAAACATGCGGTCGTGCATTATCCTGCTGAAATGTAGGGTTTCGCAGGGATCGAATGAAGGGTAGAGCCACGGGTCGTAACACATCTTAAATGTAACGTCCACTGTTCAAAGTGGCGTCAATGGGAACAAGAGGTGACCGAGACGTGTAACCAATGGCACCCCATATCATCACGTGGGGTGATACGCCAGTATGGCGATGACGAATACACGCTTCCAATGTGCGTTCAACGCGATGTCGACAAATACCGATGTGACCATCATGATGCTGTAAAGAGAATCTAGATTCATGCGAATAAATGACTTTTTGCCATTCGTGGACCCAAGTTCGTCG
Source organism: Schistocerca serialis cubense (assembly GCF_023864345.2). Classification (NCBI taxonomy): domain Eukaryota; kingdom Metazoa; phylum Arthropoda; class Insecta; order Orthoptera; family Acrididae; genus Schistocerca; species Schistocerca serialis. Next base: position 377,153,325 of record NC_064644.1, on the reverse strand, counting down.
CTGAGTACACCATCGCAAGCACTCCTGTCTGTGATGCAGTGTCAAGGGTAACCGCAGCCATGGTCTCCGAGCTAATAGTCCATGCTGCTGCAAACGTCGTTCGTGGAGATGGTTGTTGTGTTGCAAACGTCCCCATCTGTTTACTCGGGGATCGAGACGTGGCTGCACGATCTGAGACAGCCATGCGAATAAGATGCCTGTCTTCTCGACTGCTAGTGATAGGAGGCCGTTGGGATCCAGCACGGCGTTCCGTATTACCCTCCTAAAACCACCGATTCCACATTCAGCTAACAGGCATTGGATCTCGCCCAACGCGAGCAGCAATGTCGCGATACGATAAACAGCAATCGCGATAGGCTACCATCCGACCTTTATCAATATCGGAAACGTGATGGTAGTCATTTCTCTTCCTTACACGAGGCATCACAACAACGGTTCACCAGGCAACGCCGGTCAACTTCTGTTTGTTTAGGAGAAATCGGTTGGAAACTTTCCTCATGTCAGCAAGTTGTAGGTGTCGCCACCGGCGCCAACCTTGTGTGAATGCTCTGAAAAGCTAATCATTTGCACATTACAGTATCTTCTTCATCTTCTTCCAGTCGGTTAAACTTCGCGTCTGTAGCACGTCATCTTCATGGTGTAGCAATTTTAATGGCCAGCAGTGTATTTCCAACACTAAAGGAAATTCACTGCGAATCACTGCATTAAAATTCCTACACGTCAAAGTATATAAGTAAGCAGACTACATCACTGGTGAATTATTCAATTCTCAATGCTTCCTTAAATTACAGGCCTTTAGATCGAGCGGATTTATTGGTTATGGAGCACTCGTCAGTCGTGTCTGATCTCCTTTTGCCGCGAGTAGCGCAGCAGCTTGGCGTAGCACGGGCTTAACAGTCGTTGGAAACCCCTGCAGAAATATAGAGCCATGCTGCCTCTACATCATAATGACGAAAATGTTGCAGGTGCAGAATTTTGTGCACAAACTGACGATTGGATTATATCCGTAAGTGTTCGCTGGGCTTCATATCGGGAGATTTCAGTGGCCAAATAGTTAGTTTGAATTTTCCAGAAAGTTCTTCAAACCAAACACAAAAAATTTTGACATGGTGAAATCGTTGTTTGGAAACTTGAAGTCCTAAAATGGCGGCAAATGTTCTCTAAGTAGTGATTTTCAGTCGTGGCAGACAACCCAGTCAGTTCCAAGTAAGCACAGCTCACATTTTTATGGAGCCAACATCACCTTGCACAATGCCTTGTCGATAACTTTGGGTCGACGGCTTCGTTACGTCTGCGCCACACTCGAACCTTACCATCAGCTCTTATCAGATCAAACGGAGACTCATCTGACCGGGTTACTGTTTTCCAGTCCCCTGGAGACCAACCGTTATGGTTACGAGCCCAGGTAAGGAGCTGCAAGCGATGTCGTGCTGTTACCAAAGGCACTCGGGTCGGTCGTTTGTTGCAGTACCGCATTAATGCCAAATTTCACCGCACTGACCTAGCGGATCCGATCGTCGTATGTCCCAAATTGATTTCTGGGGTGACTCCCCGCAGTGTTGGTTGTCTGTTAGTAAGACAAGTCTACGCAAACGCCGCTGCTCTCTGTCGTTATGTGAATGCCTTCGACCACTGCGTTCCCGTACAATCTGGTATTCCTGGCACACGCTTGACACTGTGGCATCGGAAAACTGAATTGTCTAACGATTTCCAATATGTAATGTCACGTGTGTCTAGCTACAACACCCAATCCGCGTTCAAAGTCTGTTAATTGTCCTTGTGCGCCTCTCATTACGTCGGAAACCTTTTCACACGGAACAGCTGAATACAAATGACAGCTCCTTCAATACACTGTCCTTTTGTACCTTCTGTACGCGATACTACCACCATCTGTAAATGTACAGTCGTGCTCAAAAGTATCCGAACGACCTGAATTGCATTTCGCCAGATTCGCATGCAACCCACATAACGCAGCTGTCTAGCAGGCCCTCTGATCGCTCCTTGGTACTGTCGTTTGACTATTAAAAGTGGTTCCAACAAGTCACCACTAGAAAACACTGCTCTGTATCGCAATAACTCAAGATGTAAAGTAATACTACGATACTACAAATATCAGGGAACCCCTTATCTCAGGTAAGACTGTCTGTAAGGCTTGTAAGCTCACATTTATTACAATAAAAGGCATACCTGAAATGTTACCACTCTCATTATTACGTCAGATAGGTAATGCACGTAGTAACTTCGTCGTATTCATGATTTCCTCTTCAAAGTAACATACCGTACTTATTATTTAACACAAATGACGTTAAAAATTTAAGTTATTCAGGAGCAACTAGTTGAGAATATGTATGAACTTCAAATGACACGACGAACCGTCTCGTTCTGCATGTGGATTCAACCTCAAGTCATGCAGACTAAGCAAAGATTTCGTGACTGACGGAAACTAACAGTCATTCCTGATTAGGCATACAGAGAGTGATATACCTCTATTTTAGACAGTATCAGTTAGCAAATACCAACTTTAAATTACATAACGCAAACCTTTTTAACAGACGCGAACTCCTACCCAGCACCTATTGTCCGTGTTAACGAACTACAAGAGATGTTAAATATTGCTTCTTAACAAGTAACTTATTTGAAATGCCGTGAGGTAAGAAATGGTTCAAATGGCTCTGAGCACTATGGGACTTAACATCTATGGTCATCAGTCCCCTAGAACTTAGAACTACTTATACCTAACTAAGGACATCACACAACTCCCAGCCATCACGAGGCAGAGAAAATCCCTGACCCCGCCGGGAATCGAACCCGGGAACCCGGGCGTGGGAAGCGAGAACGCTACCGCACGATCACGAGATGCGGGCGCCGTGAGGTAAAGCTTTGTGTTGGACAGTGATTCGAACCCAGAATATAATAAGATAGATATCGAAGCACAATCAACTGTAACATATCGGGTTTTCTCGGCAGTAGCTGGATGTTTCAACTGAAATGACAAGACGAAACATTAATTTTTTCCTTTCCAGGACTCCAACCACGCACCTATCACTGTTATATTCTAGAGCAAAACGAACGTTAAATATGGGTTTGTTGCACCAGCAGCGACATGTGAGCATGTTTGAACTAGAAATAATATGACGAAGAGTTCAGTGCTGGTTGGGAATAGAGCTCCACGCATATCGTTGTTGACTACACACAAAGGGATGTCAGCTACCGAATTTTTCTCCACAAGCAGCTCGGAATAACATCTTGAACTTACAGTGATCTCGCAAATAGTTATTTGTCTCACTGGGAGTCATAAACGTCAAATATCGTTAGTGTTGACAACGAATGAAAATACATTAAAAATCGAAATTATTATCCACCAGCATATAGGTGTTCTCATGCTAGAGCTTGATACTACATAATAAAATCTTTAGTGCCCTGCCAGGATTCGAATCCATTCACGGGCAATATGTGGAGATGTTGAGGAATCTGCAGTTTTGAACAAACAACAAACTGTAGTCGAGCTGTATTGTCACGAAGGGATCGAATTCCGCGTTAAGGGCGGTCTGAGTTGCATTCCCAGTTCAGAACCAATTTTATCGACACACAGAAGCTCAGATAAAAGATGGAATAAGTGTCCTGTGAGCCTACATAGCGTTTGATTCGTCACTAGAAATAAATAACCAGTATAAGAAAGGTTACTCGTGATAGAGTTTCTACATGTCGCCACTTCAGACTTTATTGTGGCTCAATCTAACGTCTGCTTGGTAGAGAAGGAATATCATTTTTAATGTGAATTTCAGACCACAATGCCATTACATCTTCTTCACTTGGTGCAGCCAGAAGAGAGTGGAATCTCTCTCTCCCTATCTAAAAACACTGTCTGAAGTTGGAATCGAACCCAGACCATAGATATATGAACGTATCATCAGCCCAACAGACCACCAAACCCTCTTCTTATTGAGGGGTTCATTTTTCCATCATAACGCCGTTGTACCTCACTGGCTGAGAATTCCGACACATAGGCTCCCTGTATCAATTTGCAGCATGTTCAGTAAATTCATTTACTTGGTTGACCGAATCACCATGAACTAGCTGCCTCGGCTACCCAGTGCATGCATTCATCTTTATGTTGTAATCACCAAAATAAAATCACGTAACTGCCACCAACACAGAACTGCCAACAGTGTAGGATGCAGAAATTAAAATAGGAATTGTTCCTTTCCACTTGAGCTACTCCATTGCGCTATCGGTATGTTGAAAACGTCGTGCAGTGCAGAAGAAAAGGTATAACTGTTTGTCTCTCATAAGTATTGACCTGGCGATATGCATTATCCCATAGCGCTGTGGAATGCAGAAGTTCTGGAGGAATTGTTCTTGACTTCTGGAGCTGTTATAGCTACGTGTCAGCTAGTGGCGTAATGGTAAGTATTGCGCTCGCTGGATAAGCTGTCGCGAGTTCGAGTACATTCACTGCTCTATTTTTTAAAACGCAATTCTGCTGTCTGCAAAAATTATCAATCTAATGGAACTTCTAACAGAATTTCCTTCACTTCTCAACCCAAAATAGTCGTATGTGGAAAAAAGGGCAACTTCTGCGACATTTTGTTCATTTTAGGTTTAATAGACAGCCAGACAGTAGATGCATCTCGAAACTTTTGTATTATCTATGAGTAGAGCGCATCGTGCCAAAATACGTTGGAAAAGTATTTTCTACATTAGCTGTCGTCTGGTACTGGTACAGCTTTAACTCAGAACAAGTTTTCTACATGCATGTAATCAATAAACTGCATGTGCATTTTCACACTGATATAGATGACATCAGAGAATTCGCATATATTGTTGATGATTAATTTCTCTCTCATGTTTACTATTTTTTTAACAACATTAAAGAAAACCTTACGAAAATTGTGAACTGTATTATATAAAATGAAATAAAACTACACATGATAACCTTACGACAAAAGTCTGTTTTAATAAAACTGAGTATCTGTACACAAGCGTGCCTCTATCGTCACGAATTGGTAAAATACTACTCAATTAGATTTTGATTGGGTCTGTGTTTAATTGGTATGCTGTGTCATACTCAAGAGATATGCAAATGTGGCATTTCATAAATAAAGTTATGTATTCCTAGAAACCCAAAATTTGCTTGTCAGCAGCGGAAAGAGGCGTTACCTGTTGTGCAGCATTGTAAGTTTTTCACCATTGCACTATGAGCCGAAAGTATTTACTTGCGATTTCCTTATCGATGTTTGATCTGACTGCTTGTGGCTCTTTCACAGAAGGGATAAAAACGCTACACTCAGTGAAATTGGAACTGCGAACCATATCACACGCATTTTCACAGGTCAGCACATCACCACAGAGCTGGCGAAGAAGTATGTGTCTTACCTTCCTCGTACGAAACCAATAGTGCCTAGAACTCGTAAACCGCTATTTGCAGGACGAGATTATTTCCGGTTTCCACGTGCAACGACTTTCCTGGTCTGAAAACCGTAAATTTACAATCTTTTGTTACACCTCAAGCGATAATAACCCAGATTATTAAATGGAAATGACAGGTAAAATCAAGCGAACTTTAAGACCTCATTCCGTGCACACCAGGAAGCAACTCGCCGATCACAGAGTTGCCAAACATACATTGCCTTGTTGCCACATTTCAGTTACAATACCAGCAGGAAGAAGACGAACCGATGTGATCTTACAGCGGGCTAGGAAGTGACCATAGCTGGTGTCTCCAAGTCACGGCTGCTACGGCCTGGAATACGTAATGCGTCTGATTCGCATTTCTGTAACTAGGTTTAGGGACTGGAGCGTAGTTACTAATAACACTCAGATCTGACTGCAAACTTAGCATCGTGCCTCGCCGATAGTCGAGCCCAAGAAACAAATAAAAAAAAAAAGAATGTGTGTGTGTGTGTGTGTGTGTGTGTGTGTTTGTGTGTGTGTGTGTGTGTGTTGCCAAAAGGGAAAGAGATCTTACTGTCTTCCGATATACGTCGCTGTCAGTTCTTCCATATGATTTGGTCGACATGACCTGTTTCAAGTTGTGTATGACAGACAATCTTTTAGAAAATCAAATGTTTTCCTTTGCAATAAGGAGAAAGATTTTCATTCTAAGCTACCCAAGCACAAAATTTTCGCAATATTAGTTCAAATTTAATATTTGCTTCTACAATGTAGGAAAGTATTTCACAGTTGCAAAACTCGCAGCCGACTCATTGACCTTACACTTAGTCGCTGACCATAAATTCTAGCTTAGAGTGACACCAGTTTAAGTAACGTAATGTAGCGAAGACTGTTTGGCAGTGATCTTCCTCGCCGGGAAATCTGCAAAAAAATGGCTCTGAGTACTATGGGACTCAACTGCTGAGGTCATTAGTGCCCTAGAACTTAGAACTAGTTAAACCTAACTAACCTAAGGACACCACAAACATTCATGCCCGAGGCAGGATTCGAACCTGCGACCGTAGCAGTCTTGCGGTTCCAGACTGCAGCGCCTTTAACCGCACGGCCACTTCGGCCGGCGGGAAATCCGCAACTCACTCATTGGGCTCCATAAGTAAACTGTAACAGTAATCTCTGTGTGTATGCAATGTATATGGATTAGAATTTAGTGGTGCTCTCTCTTCCACTTCTGTATACAATATGCCTGACCTAAACGGGCCCTTTGTCATTACAGGCCCTGGGCAGTGCAAAATCATACTGACAACAGTAACGTGCTTATACCGACAACCTGATTGTTCGTTTTACCTGACCTTTCCGTGGCAGACATTTCGTCCCTCTTTTCCTTCTGTGAAATTTGTCAGTAAGCTTTTTGCCCTTCAACCAGCGGAAAGCTGCAGAGTAAGGCCGGTAAACGATTCACAAACCACGATTTAGTGCCGTTAAGACGATTTCTTTAAACATTGTCGTTGCTGAAGGAATTTAGTTTCGTCCTAAATCATCTCAAGCAGCAACGTTCACAGACAAATAGGAAAAAGCTCATTATCCAGGTACAGGGTTGTAAAACAAACTTCCCACAGTTTGTGTCAGGTTGATCTTTTAGTCTGATAGCACTGCGTAAGTATTTTGTCTATGAGGTATCACAAGTAGTGTTCCTGTAGCTGTGGGAATCATTGGTTGAAAACGAGTTTAACACTAGTGGGTACAGTACTGCTAAATATTCAAAATGATTATCAACCTAATTCTGAGTTCATCCGCAAACTGAGGCGAATTTATAATATTGAAGCTTGAGTGGGAACTGGAAGGCATTTACACACACGTATACAATACTATGAATACTTCGAACACTATAGTTAACGTTGCTCTCATAAACTACTTTTGTTTTTTAATTCTTCTGGGTCTTCAGCGTGCAATATGTGTTGTAGATACAGTCTTAGAGCAATAAATTGGCCGCCGAGTCGTTCACGTAAGGTGGGCAATACTGTTGTGTTCCTCTCAGAATCCAATGTCCGGCAATATGCTAGATCTGGCAACATTGTAGACTGCGGCACATCCCAGAGGAAGTCTTGACTTCAGTCTTAGTACTTTATTCTTGACTACGACCGTAAAACGCGAGACTAGCCAATACGACGTCTGGTAACTAAAAGCACTCGTCGACAAAGTTTTTATCGCCCCTTTCCTCTTGGTGCTGAAGCTATGAGTGTAACTCAAGAGAATCTACAATAGATTTCGCTTTCTGTCACACTGGTAATAATAGTTTGGTCCAACAATGTTTTAGCGAAAGATTTCTTTGCAGACCATCTGCCTCTGAACACTGCATGTTCTCTGGGACCCGTTTACTGCCTTCCGGCTGGGGCTGAGGCACTGCATTGTCTCGCCTTCTGCCGACAACGTCTGCTCCACTCCGCACTCTCGACCATGTAAAATGCTTTAATGTTGTTGAGTGGTGACCCATAAAATCTGTCTACGATTTGTGTTTCACTCTTGATAGCAAAGGAGGCACAAAACCTTTTTTATTTGATGATTATTTTATTATACTAGAATGCAATACATAAATGTGACACAGAATTAATTTCATTGTTTCTGATCCAGTGCACTAAAATTAAAGCGTCACATTCTGTTCTTTTTCCTTTCATGGGAGGTTCCTCAAATAATTTATTATTGTCATGGATTCATATGTGTTAGTCAAGGCACAGAGAGTAAATGCAGTGTAATGTGTTTGGTTTCTTTCTTTGATTCTCTATGGTAAATGGATGCAAAACGCTGTGTCAATACCTATCAGAACCTGCTCTATAGCTACTCAGGCAAATTGCTTGTTTTGAGGTCTATACCTTAATTAATGGAAAGTGAACGCTGTTCACAAGTGATATTTAAAATATTCAATTGGATTTAAGGCGACAAAATTGCCCATATTTGAAGCTACCCAGAGAAAAAAATGAGTTGCTAGAGCCGCTGTTAGCAAATGCCTGCAGGGAATTCCTAATTGCTACTGTGGAAATTTACATAGAGGCCATATAGTAATCAAGAGGTTCATTTCCTTCATACTTATCACCCTGGCATGTGAGTATTAAGTGAAGAACGATATTGAAATTCGTATCGCTGATGGTCGATTCGAATTTCTTCAGAGACGCTGGTATTGCGAAGCAGCTTGGCAGTCACAAAGCCAAGATCTATGATCATTAACACAACTTACTGAGTCGAACTAATAGAGGATCTGATGTGTAAAGGTTTTCTTCCGATTTCGATACGGTTTTTTTTTTTCTGGTAATTCGCAGCTCCATAAAATATATTAGAAAAAAAAGCTCGCACACGCTGGCTCCTACCACGGTTAGAACTGACGACTGATTGAACCGTTCTGACCCGAGACACGTGCGGTACCTCCGGGCTACAGACACACTGCTGCCTGCACCCCACTCTCATCATGGTATTGGTCGCTCAGCCTCATAACGCATCGTGAAAGATAATAAAAGTTGTCACTTATGTGAAGAATAGCATTTCTTTAGGCAAAAAACTGGAGTTTCTGTCTCAGTGTCTTAGTTTACATGAGGATTATATAGCACGTCTCATTGAAATGGAAAGGGAATATCAAGTGAATTTAGCGAGCCAATTCAGTACCATACGCGGAAGTGATTGCCCTGTCACAGTGTTGCCTAATGTTCGTGACGATGTTGCCAATTCTCAGCTGTGCTAGGAACAGCTCTGTAGCGGTATGCGAGGAGAATCCCGTGCTCGTGTCATAGGAGGATACGGAGAGGAGGCGCGGGGTTTGGTTAAAATGCAGCGTTTTCTCCTACCAGTTGTGTCAAACATTCAGGTGTATAATCTTCCATCACGATTACAGTTTCCTACAAAATAGATACGAGTAAAACACCTTGTTACTATGTGACAAAAGGTTATTTCAGTACAATAAAAAGTCTTTGGAAATCACTTATTCCCACCTGCTCAAAAGTAAGACAACAAACACTTTGCACCTCGAAATCGATTGCACCTATGTGCAGTCTTGTGACGTTTAACTAAATCGTCTTAACGGCACTAAATCGTGGTTTGTGAATCATTTACCGGCCGTACTCTACCGCATTTACTGGTTGCATACACACGGAAATTACTGTTACAGTGCACTGATGGAGCCCAATGAGTGAATTGCGTATTTTCCGGTGAGAAAGAGCTCTGTCAAACAGTCTTCGCTACATTAGGTTACTTAACCTGGTGTCACTCTGAGCTAGAATTTACGGTCAGCGACTAACCGTAAGGTCAATGAGTCGGCTGCGAGTTTTGCAACTGTGAAATACTTTCCTACATTATAGAAGCGAGTATTAAATTTGAACTAATATTTCGAGAATTTTGTACTTGGATAGCTTAGAATGAAAATCTTTCTGTTTATTGCAAAGGAAAATAATTGATTTTTTAAAACATTGTCATACACACCTTGTAACAGGTCATGTCGACCAAATCATATGGAAGAACTGGCAGCGACGTATATCGGAAGGCAGTATGATCTCTTGTTTTTTGGTTTGGCACTACTCGATAGCCATTCCTAGGCGCAAGTAAATGAAGAAAGGTTGCACGTTTTTTTTATCAAGTAACGTCTTCATCAATACTTTAGTTTTAATGTAATCTACGACTTATTACTGATGTTTGATATTAACATGAAAAGGATTCCATAGACAGGGAAATAACCTGTTCTTTGGAAACTACTTCTATAATGACCAAAAGGCATCAAATGATCTCCAATTACAGTGTTCCAGTAGCGGTATGAAGAAAATGATGGTAATAATGACGGTAATAATCGAATTATCCGATAACTTCACACTTCCCAGTGGATTTTCTCGAACTAAGGAGTTTACTGAATTTGTGAAAATTTCAAAATGGCTTCACATCCAGCCTATGATGCCTAGAAGAGTCTTTACATCCTGCTGAAATGAGAATAGCATAATGTCCGCTCCAGAAGCTTGCTTCTACTTAACCATTTAATAGTCTCGCATTTTTTCACCGTGACTAATTTTGTAAGCTAAGCACATCACCTGTTACAGCACCCTCCTGCGGCTGGGAAATGTGGCCACAATGGTCTGGTGGAACAAACTATCACAGGTGCAATGCATGGGTTCAGGCATTTACTTTTAAGAGGCACAAACAGATTTACTTTACTCCCGGTAACATCAAGAGAAAGACGTTATAATCCCGAATCCACATTAAACATCACGTTCCTTCATTATCAACTGGTCAGAGCCAGTTTACGTTGGGAAATGACATAGCGGAAGTCATTACATTAGAAAATTTTATTTTATTTGATGAACCGACAGCCATTTAAAGGAACAGGGCTCTTACTTTAATTGTACTTGATTGAACTAGAGACGTTGAAAAATTTGGTGCTGGACTATGATTCGAATTCGTATCTCCTCTTTTGAGGATCTGAATCTCTCGGGACAGTATAATTCAATCATTTTGTTCCTTTTTTCGAGACTGCAGTCTTCTCTAGGTCTCCTCCGAAGGTAAGTATACGGGTCCAAATCCTGATCCAGTACAAAATTATTCATAATTTCATTTCAAGCCCTATCACGTGCACACCGGCCTGTTAGTAAAAATTAACGTGCATTTTAAATGTCTGATCAACAATCGCAATAGGTGTCGTTATTTTTGATCAAATACGCACACGTCTTACTATTGGTGAGTAAGCAATTGATACCTAAGCTATATTCGTGGATGCACGGTAGGTGAGCAGTTCGATTGTCGCTTGGGCACAAAAGTTTGTATCTATATTTTAGAGTCAAGCACCTAGCAGCTGGTAAGAAAAACCAATACGTAACATTTGATTTTACTTAGATAACAATCCGATTACGTGTTGGGTTCGTATCACCGTCACAGAACTTCACATCATGCACTTCATATTTAAATACATGCACACTTTGTTACTTCAGAATAGAGGTATATCAGACATCTTTCGTGGTTAGTTAACAGGGACGAAAGGGTCTTGATAGAAGTCCCGGTTTATTACAAAAACTGTCGTCTCTTATTATCAAGTTTAGATTTGGTTACTGGTATTGGCAAAAACTTCGGTAATTCATGACTCTTCATGGCTAGTCATCAATATGGTATGATTAGATTAGGTTACATTAGATTAATTCTTGTTTCATATATCATGAATATGATATTTCGTAATGATGTGGAACGTGTCATTTTAATGAAAGATTTATTTACATACCACGATTCAATTTCTTAACAATTTTTTACTCTCTCTCTCATTCTTTTTGATTTTTGTCTCTCTCTCTCTCTCTCTCACACTCCCTCTTTCTCTCTCCCTCTCTCTCTGTAACACACACACACACACACACACACACACACACACACACACACACACACACACTCACATTCTTTTTTTTTATTTGTTTGATGTGCTCGACTATCGGTGAGGCACGAAAACGTCTGTGAATGAATTTCTTAGTTATGAGTACACTTACGAAAGAAATATAAAAACAGCTATGAGAGTTACTGATTGAGAGTTACTGATTTATGATGCTTAGTTTGCAGTCAGTTCTGAGTGTTATTAGTAACTACGCTCCAGTCCCTAAACCTAGTTACAGAAATGCGAATCAGACGCATTACGTATTCCAGGCGTAGCAGCCGCGACTTGGAGACACCAGCTATGGTCACTTCCTAGCCCGCTACAAGTTCACATCGGTTCGTCTTCTTTCTGCTGGTATTGTAACTGAGATGTGGCAACAAGGCCATGTATGTTTGGCAACTCTGTGATCGGCGAGTTGCTTCCTGGTGTGCATGGAATTAAGCCTTAAAGTTCGCTTGATTTTACCTGTCATTTCCATTTAATAATCTGAGTTATTATTGCTTGAGGTGTGACAAAAGATTGTAAATTTACGGTTTTCAGACCAGGAAAGTCGTTGCACGTGGAAACCGGAAATAATCTCGTCCTGCAAATAGCGGTTTACGAGTTCTAGGCACTAATGGTTTCGTACGAGGAAGGTAAAACACATACTTCTTCGCCAGCTCAGTGGTGATGTGCTGACCTGTGAAAAGGCGTGTAATATGGTTTGCAGTTCCAATCTCACTGAGTGTAGCGTTTTTATCCCTTCTGTGAAAGAGCCACAAGCAGTCAGATCAAACATCGATAAGGAAATCGCAAGTAAATACTTTCGGCTCATAGTGCAATGGTGAAAAACTTACAATGCTGCACAACAGGTAACGCCTCTTTCCGCTGCTGACAAGCAAATTTTGGGTTTCTAGGAATACATAACTTTATTTATGAAATGCCACATTTGCATACCTCTTGAGTATGACACAGCATACCAATTAAACACAGACCCAATCAAAATTTAAGTGAGTAGTATTTTACCAATTCGTGACGATAGAGGCACGCTTGTGTACAGATACTCAGTTTTATTAAAACAGACTTTTGTCGTAAGGTTATCGTGTGTAATTTTATTTCATTTTTTATAATACAATTCACAATTTTCGTAAGGTTTCCTTTAATGTTGTTAAAAAAATAGTAAACATGAGAGAGAAATTAATCATCAACGATATATGCGACTTCTCTGATGTCATCTATAACAGTGTGAAAATGCACATGCAGTTTATTGATTACATGCATGTAGAAAGCTTGTTCTGAGTTAAAGCTGTCAAACAAGGTTTGAAGAAGAATAAAATGCCACTACCAGACGACAGCTAATGTAGAAAATACTTTTCCGACGTATTTTGGCACGATGCGCTCTACTCATACATAATACAAAAGTTTCGAGATGCATCTACTGTCAGGCTGTCTATTAAACCTGAAATGAACAAAATGTCGCAGAAGTTAGCCTTTTTTCCACATACGACTATTTTGGGTTGAGAAGTGAAGGAAATTATGTTAGAAGTTCCATTAGATTGATAATTTTTGCAGACAGCAGAATTGCGTTTTAAAAAATAGAGCAGTGAATGTACTCGAACTCGCGACATCTTATCTAGCGTGCGTGACACTTACCATTACGTCACTAGCTGACATGCAGCTATAACAGCTCCAGAAGTCAAGAACAATTCCTCCAGAACTTCTGCATTCCACAGTGCGGTGGGATAATGCGTATCGCCAGGTCAATACTTATGAGAGACAAACAGTTATACCTTTTCTTCTGCCCTGCACGACGTTTTCAACAAACCGATAGCGCAGTGGAGTAGCTCAAGTGGAAAGGAACACTTCCTATTTTAATTTCTGCATCCTACACTGTTGGCAGTTCTGTGTTGGCGGCAGTTAATTGATTTTATTTTGGTGATTACAAAATAAAGATGAATGCATGCACTGGGTAGCCGAGGCAGCTAGTTCATGGTGATTCGGTCAACTAAGTAATTGAATTTACTGAACATGCTGCAAATTGATACAGGGAGCCAGTGTGTCAGAATTTTCAGCCAGTGAGGTACAACGGCGTTATGATGGAAAAATGAACCCCTCAATAAGAAGAGGGTTTGGTGGTCTGTTGGGCTGATGACAGGTTCATATATCTATGGTCTGGGTTCGATTCCAACTTCAGACAGTGTTTTTAGATAGGGAGAGACAGGTTCCATTCTCTTCTGGCTGCACCAAGTGAAGAAGATATAATGGAATTGTGGTCTGAAATTCACATTAAAAATGATATTCCTTCTCTACCAAGCAGACGTTAGATTGAGCCACAATAAAGTCTGGAGTGGCGACATGTAGAAACTCTATCACGAGTAACCTTTCTTATACTAGTTATTTATTTCTAGTGACGAAACAAACGCTATGTAGGCCCACAGGACACTTATTCCATCTTTTATCTGAGCTTCTGTGTGTCGATAAAATTGGTTCTGAACTGGGAATGTAACTCAGACCGCCCTTAACGCGGAATTTGATCCCTTCCTGACAATACAGCTCGGCTACAGTTTGATGTTTGTTCAAAACTGCAGATTCCTCAACATCTCCACATATTGCGCGTGAATGGGTTCCGATCCTGGCCCGGTACTAAAGATTTCATTATGTATTATCAAGCTTTAGCATGAGAACACCTATCTGCTGGTGGATATAATTTCGACATTTCATGTATTTTCATTCCTTGTCAACACTAACGATATTTGACGTTTTTGACTCCCAGTGAGACACAGAACTATTTGCGAGATCACTGTAGGGTGAAGATGTTATTCCGAGCTGCTGGTGGAGAAAAATTCGGTAGCTGACGTCCCTTTGTGTGTAGTCAACAACGATATGCGTGGAGCTCTATTCCCAGTCGGCACTGAACTCTTCGTCATATTATTTCTAGTTCAAACATGCTAACATGTTGCTGGTGGTGCAACAAACCCACATTTAACGTTCGTTTTCTCTAGAATATAGCAGCGATAGGCGCCGGGTTGGAACCCTGAGAAGGAAAAAATTAATGTTTCATCTCATCATTTCAGTTAAAACATCTAGCTATTGCCGAGAAAATCCGATATGTTACAGTTGATTGTGCTTTGATATCTATCTTACTAGGTTCTGGGTTCGAATCCCTGTCCAACACAAAGCCTTATCTCACGGCATTTCAAATAAGTTACTTGTTAAGAAGCAATATTTAACATCTCTCGTAGTTCGTTAACAGGGACAATAGGTGCTGGGTAGGAGTTCGCGTCTGTTAAAAATTTTTGCGTTATGTAATTTAAAGTTGGTATTTGCTAACTGATACTGTCTAAAATCGAGGTACATCACTCTCTGTATGCCTAATCAGGAATGACTGTTAGTTTCTGTCAGTCACGAAATCTTTGCTTAGTTTGCATGACCTGGGTTTGAATCCATATGCAGAGCGAGACGGTTCGTCGCGTCATTTGACGTTCATACATATTCTCAACTACCTCCTCGTGATTAAATTAATTTTTTAATGTCATTTTGTGTTAAATAATAAGTACGGTATGTTACTTTGAAGAGGAAATCATGAATACGACGAAGTTACTACGTGCATTACCTATCTGACGTAATAATGAGAGTGGTAACATTTCAGGTATGTCATTTACTGTAATAAATGTGAGCTTACAAGCCTTACGGACAGTATTACCTGTGATAAGGTGTTTCCTAATATTTGTAGTATCGTAGTATTACTTTACATCTTGAGTTATTGCGATAGAGAGCAGTATTTTGTAGTGGTGACTTGTTGGAACCATTTTCAATAGTCAAACGACTGTACCAAGGAGCGATTAGAAGACCTGCTAGACAGCTGCGTTATGTGGGTTGCATGCGAATCAGGCGAAATGCAATTCAGGTCGTTCGGATACTTTTGAGCATGACTGTACATATCGCTATCCCACGACTTTGGTACGTCAGTGTAGTTTCGCGAAGTTAGGATAGGTTGTGTTGCAGTACGTAGCCTTCAAAAAGGCATTTGTAAAAGAGGGGCGTTCCAAGTAGAGATTTATCATTGAGTTTCTTTTGCGCGATACCAGATGCAGATATTCATATGCGCTTGCAGATTG
The DNA here is from genome assembly GCF_023864345.2 of Schistocerca serialis cubense. Lineage (NCBI taxonomy): Eukaryota > Metazoa > Arthropoda > Insecta > Orthoptera > Acrididae > Schistocerca > Schistocerca serialis. Next base: position 377,137,458 of record NC_064644.1, on the reverse strand, counting down.
TCAGCGGTGATCTGGCAGTGAAAAGAAGCACGGTAAGTCGGAGGGCGTGGCGTCTGTCACCAAAATAACGAGGTAGTGCAAAGCTGTATTATCTCCTGCCTGCTGGCCCGCCGCGCACAGCTGTGACTCCTGCCACGTTGGAACGTGCTAAGTCTCTCATTAGAGGTGATCCATAGATCACAATCAAACGCACCGCTGCACAGCTGGACGTCTCTGTTGGTGGTTCTGACACACCCGTCCACTAGTTGGGGTGCTGAAAGGAGTGTATCCGCTGGGTTCCTCGCCGCATAGGAAAACACAATAAAGATCAGCGAAGCGTATCTTATTGCAATTGCTCATCGAAACATCACGGGCGATGAAACACGGACTCATTTTTTTTGGGCCGCTAAGGTTATCAGCAACCTGAAACCGAGTACAGTCGACAGGATGTGCTCCAAATGGTGCCTTCTTAACAATTACTTCTCGGCGACCGCGCCCAACTTGCCGCGCCCTCGTCATAGCTCGACTATTGGGGGCTCCTAACTTACTAATTTATGTGGGTTATTAGGTGATAATAAGATCGCACGCAAGGGTAGCCGAGAACGCCGCACGGTAGCTCAGCGTGTCGGCCAGGTTGCTGGTTGGCCTCTGTAACAAAAAAAACTGAGTGGAACGATCAACAAAACGAACTTTAACGGATATCATGTGACGTCCGCAACGACCAAACACACCGATTAAAAAAAAAAGCGCTAACGCGCTGCTTCCCTAACTCGGGTAGGCGCACCGGCCCCGGATCGAATCCGCCCGGCGGATTAACGACAAGGGTCGTTGTGCTGGCCAGGGTGGATGTCGTTTTTATGCGGTATTTTACATCCCGCTAGGTGAATACTGGGCTCGTCCCACCGTTCCGCCTGAGTTACACGCGTCGCAGACATTTGCAACACGTCCGCACTATTTCGTGGTTTACAGTAGACGCAGTCAGTTGGGGTACACTGATTCCGTCCTGGGGGGTACGGGGTGGCGGTAGGAAGGGCATTCGGCCATCCCTACAACTAACGTTACCAAATCCGTTGTAACCACGCTGACCCTCTATCGCTGCGGGACTGTGGCGTAAGCGAAAGAAAGAACGAAAGAAATTAGGTAGCAATAAGATCGATAAGTACGCAACCAAGGTACCGAACCCCCGGCCACCTCCCCACCACTCCCACAACGTCAATATTGGCTCTTGAGGAAAATAGAGTGACGATCACTGGTTCAGGGGCATACGTAACACTTTTAACTCTTTAATTCTTAAAATACGCTATATACAACAAAATGCATATGTATAAACAGAGGTACAAATATGCGTTATAAAGGATTAACTAGCCTATGTCACTGCTACGTTTATCAACACGCCCGTGTGCAGACAACATGGCATTAGGTACTACTTCACAATGGAGCACGTTTCATAACAAAAAGTTTATACAGATCAGAAGATGGCCGTTACAACTGTCGAAACTGGTTCTCAACAATAAAGACTAATCTATACGATCTCGGCTATTGAAATTTTTTCCCGAGATGGACACAGATCGCTCCTACTAAGTTCGCAGTATGAGAAAATTCAGTCGACGGAACGACGATCGTGGAAGGAACATAACAGCTGTAGCAACGGACAGCGACGAACTCAACCAGTGTACAACGCAACACACACTTTTCTCATTCATTCACTCCTCTGTGTTACCACAGATAACACTGGACTGTTCCCAGTTATATTTGAAATGCAGAATATGCGAGGGTCATATCTGTACTCTACCACATCGAGACAGAACACCGTGCTAGGCTATGTCGTTTGCCTGCTGGACGCTGGGGTCAAAGTACAAGTTTACCCGTGACATCCCAAGAAATGCTTTGTGGGTGAAAAGTAGGGGACGTGGCAGCCAGTCAAGAATCCTTGCATTTCTCAAGTACATTTCTCAAATCGTTTGTGACGTGGGCTTGGCTTTGTGCCTTGCACGATCCTACAGTAAGTTACTAACTGGTAACCCAGTCATGGAAAGTACGACAGAGCGGCTTTCTAGTCTTGTTACACGTTGGCGATCATTCAGCAGTAGGGGTGGTAAGAATTTCGACAATCGCTGCTTCCTCTGATGTTTCAGGAGATCTATGACGGACATGTCGACATGTCGGTGTCAATCTGAGAGCCGCAAACAGGCGCCAGGCTCATCGCTAACCACCTCAGAACGCCACTTGAATCACTTAAATGTCCCAGCTGGCTCAGATCCTACAGTATTTTTTCCATTCTCTGTGCTAAGGTGTCAGCAGTAATGACTGCTCTAGATTTCGACCCAAGTTCGCATAACATAATCCCGACGGTTCGTGTAAATATTCTACCTGGTAGTGTCTGCCTGGATTTTAGCTTTTATCAAGCATCATTTCAACAGGACACGTCGACAAGCCCTGCGACAGGTGTTCAATAAGTACTGCAACTCATTTCTTTCCTGATAGAAGATTGGATTTATTCATCATATACACCATATTATTTCCTCCCTTAGGCTACAAAACTCCATTTTTCAGCATTATCTCCGTTCAGTCGGCGGACTTACACCACCTTACTGGGAGGGCCTGTTTGCCCGCATGGTACCACACTACTGAGTCGACATCAGAGTCAACGTCTTACAGCATCAGTAACCTTCCCAACATCCGCGTATTACTTTCTGCAGTGTGCATCCTTCATTTGGCCAAACAGATGGAAGTCGAAAGGCGCGAGATACGGGCTGTAGGGTGGACACAGGATAACAGAGCAGCGAAGTTTCGTGATCTCCTCTCGGATGGGCAGACTTGGGTGCGGCGCTGAGTTACCATGAAGACAGAGAGGTTCGTGTCCTGGCGAAGATCATGCTGAAGTGGTCTCTTCAGTTTCCCCTAGGGAAGACCAATACATTTCAGAGTTGATCGTTGCACCATGATTGACGGCATCGAACAGAATAACCCCTTCTCGGTCAAAGAAAACCGTCGCCACGACTTTAATGATTCAGAGTGGGGCTTTGAACTTTTTCTTCGAAGTAGAGGTGGTGTGGCACCACTCCATGGACTGCCGTTTTATTTCGGGCTCCAAGTGATGAACCTGTGTTTCATCGACTGTGATGACGTTCGACAAAAAAGTGTCTTGATCAGCAATTCAGATCAGGTATGCTTCGTTGCTCTTTATTGTCTTTTCCTAGGCGGCGATGAACCCAACGGATACACTCCTTTCAGTACCCCAACTGGTGGACGAGTGTGTCAGAACTACCAACAGAGACGTCCAGCTGTGCAGCGAGGTGTTAGATTGTGATCTGTAGATCACCTCTAACGATAGTATTAGCACGTTCCAACGCAGCAGGAGTCACAGCTGTGCGCGACCGGCCAGCAGGCAAGAGATAGTACAGCTTCGAGCGACCTGGTTGCTTTGGTGACAGACGCCACGCACAAAGACTTACTGTGCTTCTTTTCACTGCCAGATCACCGCAGACATTCTGCAAGCGCATATGAATATCTGCTTCTGGTTTCGCACAAAAGAAACGCAGTGACATCTCTCTGCTTGTAGCGCCCCTCTTTTACAGATGCCGTTTTGAAGGCTAAGTATAGAGAAAGAACCTATCTTAACTTCACGAAACTACACTGACGTACCAAAGTCATGGGATAGCGATATGTACATATACAGATGGTGTTAGTATGGCCTACACAAGGACAGAGCATTGGCGGGGCTGTCATTTGTATTCAGCTGATTCATGTGGAAAGGTTTCCGACGTAAAGAGAGGAACACAAGGACAGTTAACAGACTTTGAACGTGGATTGGGTGTTGTAGCTAGACACACGTGAATTACATATTGGAAATCGTTAGGTAGTTCAGTTTTCCGAGGCCACAGTGTCAAGAGTGTGCCAGGAATACCAGATTCCAGGCATTACGTCTCAGTACGGAAACGCAATAGCTTAGGGCATTCACATAACGACAGAGAGCAGCGGCGTTTGCGTAGACTTGTTTTGCCATCAGATAACCAACACTGCGTGAAGTAACCGCAGAAATCAATGTGGGATCTTCGACGAACGGATCCGCTAGGTCAGTGCGGCGAAATTTGGCGTTAATGCGGCACTACAACAAATGAACCGACGCTGGTGCCTTTGGTAACAGCACGACATCGATTGCAGCTCCTCACCTGGGCTCGTAACCATAACGGTATGGCTCTAGATGACTAGAAAACAGTAACCTGGTCAGATGAGTCCCCATTTGAACTGGTAAGAGCTGATGTTAAAGTTCGAGTGTGGCGCAGACGTAACAAAGCCATGGACCCAATTGTCAACAAGACACTGTGCACGGTGGTGTCGGCTCCAGAATAATGTGGGCTGTCCTTACTTGGAATTGACTGGGTTGTCTGCTACAACTGAATCGATCAGTGAATGAAGGTGGTTACGTTCGGCTATGCCGCTATTCACAGACTTCATGTTTCCAAACAACGATGTCACCATGCCAAAATTGTGTGCGTTTGGTTTGAAGAACATTCTGGACAATTCGAGCCAATGATTTCGCCACTGAGATCACCCGACAAGCCGGCCGGGGTGGCCAAGCGGTTGTAGGCGTTACAGTCTGAAACCGCGCGACCGCTACGGTCGCAGGTTCGAATCCTGCCTCGGGCATGGATGTGTGTGATGTCCTTAGGTTAGTTAGGTTTAAGTGGTTCTACGTTGTAGGGGACTGATGACCTCAGAAGTTTAGTCTCATAGTGCTCAGAGCCATTTGAACCATTCACCCGACATGAATCCTATTGAATACTCGTGGGATATAATCGAAACGCCAATTTGTGTACAAAATCCGGCACCGATAACACTTCCGTCATTACGGAGGGATATAGAGGCAGCAAGACTCAATATTTCGGCAGGGGCTTCCAAAGACTGTTGAGTTCATACTACTTGGAGCTGCTGCACCACTCGCGGCAAGAGGAGGTCCTACACGATATTAAGCGGTGTCCCACGACTTTTGTTGCTTCAGTGTATAGGGGCTGAAGCGACAATATTCTTCGATACCCCATAACAAATTCCATTTTTTTCAAACAAAACTGGCCGAGAAGTTGTTGCATTACTTATTGAACTCTCCTCGTACGATCTTCTTGTGGTGTAGTTGTTCTGGATGGACCCTTGAAAACTCTTCTTGCCACATCGTATTCCCGCCACCACTGCTGTCGGTCTCATTTTGCCCAACTGTCCGCACGATTGATCTCTCCGTAAAATTATTTGATGTTCCTCATATCAGTGGCATGATCTTAGTTAGCGTTCGCAATATGGTGATAATACATACGTGCCCTTTCTCTGGTCTTACTGTTACGCGGTCCTCACCTGAAAAGTTCTAGTAAATCATAAAACGTAGGCTTTCAAGCCGTAATTGTATCCAGTCATGATTTCCGGGCTGACAGGCTGTGATATATATGTAAATCTTTCCCGGCTGCGAAAAGACATCCTCAGAGGCGAAGCGGCGAATTGTATCAGAACTCGAGGTCTAGTTGTGGACTACCACATATTTGTGCCACGAAAATGAGTGTTAACACCCGTTTACTTGAACATGAGAAGAATTGCCATCTGGGACAGAGACAAAAATGAGGAACGCATGTACCGAGAGGGCAGTCACAATATAAAATTCAGTGAGTCTACCGGTATGTCGGAAACATGGCAGTGTCAGGTGTGTATGTATAGAGGGGCTATTGACATTTCAGAATACCGTAATAATTTTAACCGAAGAGAGGGAGCTGCCAAATTAGATAAAATGTAGATGTCGACCTTGCAGACCTTGTACCGACAGAATGACGATCGATTACTTTCAATCGAGAGTGCTGGCACTACCAGAGATAGCCTCGTAGCCAGCGTCACGTGATGGATAGTGGTATTCACCATTCCCTCGAGTTCTGAGTGCAGTTCGCCGGTTCGCCTCTGAGGATGTCCCTGGAGGCGGAAAGTTACAAGAAAGTTATACATATCGACCACGGCCTGCCAGCCCGGAAATTTCAGTGAAGAATTCCTGTAAGTTAGAGACATCCCATAACCACCATTTACCGACATTTTTCATCTGCAGAAATGCCTTTGTTTTTTGTTTTTCTGAAAATGTGCTTGTGTAAGCAACAGATTTTAGTCAAAATGTCAAAGAGGTGTCGGAATACTAAAGTATGGGTTCGTAGCGTTCGGTCAATATAATCAATATATAACGTTCTACATATCCGTTGAGTGTGTTCTGGTTACCGTCATGACAACAAATATACGGCTTCTCGTAATTCGAAAGGACATTTCATCGGAGAATGTGGCTATGTTGCGATACATTGCACATTATTTTGCCTGCAGTCTCAGTATCGGTGAGGAAATCTGCATGTAGCAACAGAGTCAGAAGTAACAATTAAACTACCGAGACTTGAGGCAGTGTAGTAAAGAAGGAGAAGAGCCATTTTAGTTAGATATCTTTGGATTTCCAGGATGTAATCCTGATGACATGGCCGCATCAAGTTTACACAGTGATCGGCCCTTATTGTACTTATTACAGGATTGTTTCGCTGAAAAATCAACCAAGATTGACGGGAAGAATAACTCTTTTTGACTCGAAAAGGCTCCACCAAACGCAGTGGCAGCAATAATCGCCAAGAGGGATTCGATAGGAAATCGAAGTCTCTCGTCCACTCTGTTCTCCACCAAGAAATCCCGCCTTTTCGTGTACTTCATGATATGGCATAAAGACAAGGAATTTTTATCAAATGAGGGCATGAATGCTTTCATTACAGTAAAGAGTTCACCAGAAAGTACACCTGCAGTGCAATCAATAACAGGATTCTCGCTGTGTTAAGTGTACAGTGCTAGGAGACTATATTGAGAAATAAGAAATTCTGAATAGCGTATCAACCGGCACTTTAACATATTAAGTTGCAAGGAAGATAATGATCGTGAACAGACAATAGAAAATAAAAACAAATGAAAGGCTACATCAACCGAAATGAGGAAAGAACTAAATGAAGTAATACGAGAATTATGTAATGACTCTAGTACCTAAGTATATTTTTTACGTACACTACCTGCAAGTGCATTATTTATTGCATCTATTTCAGATATTTACTTTTCTACTAGTTTCTAGCACTTTATATTCATACCGTAATCACATAAGCACAAAGCTTAAGTATATTACTTACAGTTTTTTCCCTTGATTAATAGTTCTCTACATCACAATCGCAGTACCGTGGATCACCTTGGCATAACGTCAGTGAACGGCTAACCTTTGACAGTTGCTGGTGTAAAGGGGAGCTACTGATCCACCCAGGTTGTTAAAGCGCGGGAAGTAATGACACCCACGTCCCAAAATGCCCCACGTGGAAGGGACGGCTCATCAACTGTGCGAGATTGATGCCACGTCGAGCTAGGCGTGGCTGCGGTGACCACCAGCTAATGACACTTGCACGTGCTCACCACAGGCAATGAGGCCTGTTCGGGCGATTGAACACATGACACATTTCCTGCGCTGCCATGTCCATCTGCAGCATCTAAAGCGTCGTAACAGCCACTTACCGATCTGTGGCTTCTATTTATGTGTGCTGTTCGCACGTAACGATTTGTCAGCGGGCTGCAATGAAATGCTGATGGGTTGCTACGTACTATAGTTAGTGGTGACGTTACCTGCGGAATGATAATTCCTGAAGCCACGCGTAAGTATAATCAATCTAAAATTAACGGAGACAAAATTTAGGCAAAAGTGCAGGTAGATTTTCCGGAAAACATTGGTTTACTTCCTTTTTAAGGGAGAAGAAGGCATGTCACTTCACTTTGATTCAATTATTTTTCATTTTATAGTCTTTTCTTTACAATATTGTAAATGTGGTGTAATGCAGTTGAAGACTGTTAGTTCTTTTCCTGCCGTTGGTGCGATAGTCGCCAAAAATGCACACATAAAAAACTTTTGCATCACCTCGTTTCCGAGAGTTCCCGAACCTGTACAGAAAATTCCAATAGAGATGAACATAAACGTCTTATTCTCTCTTTTTGTTGCCAATGAAAACCACACACTGCATATTGTACCACCATACAGAGAGACCTTCAGAGGTGGTGGTCCAGACTGTTGTACACATCGGTACCTCTAATACACAGTAGCACGTCCTCTTGCACTGATGCATGCCCATATTCATCATGGCATACTATCCTGAAGTTTATCAAAGCACTGTTGGTCCAGATTGTCCCAGTCCTGAATGGCCATTCGGCGTAGATCCCTCAGAGTCGTTGGCGGGTCACATCGTCCATGAACAGCCCTTTTCAATCCATCCCAGGCATGTTCGATAGGGTTCATGTCTGGAGAACATGCTGGCCACCCTAGTCGAGCGATGACGTTATCGTGAAGGAAGTCATTCACAAGATGTGCACGACTGGGGTGCGAGTTGTCGTCCATGAAGAGGAATGCGTCACCAATATTCTGCCGATATGGTTGCACTATCGGTCGGCGGATGGCATTCACGTATCGTACAACCGTTACGGCGCCTTCCATAACCACCAGCGGCGTACATTCACCCCACATAATGCCACTCCAAAACAGTGCGGAACTTCCACCTTGCTGCACTCTCTGGACAGTGTGTCTAAGGCGTTCAGCCTGACCGGGTGCCTCCAAACACGTCTCCGACGATTGTCTGGTTGAGGGCATATGCGACACTCATCGGTGAAGAGAACGTTATGCCAATCCTGAGCGGTCCATGCGACATGTTGTTGGGCCCATCTATACCACTCTGCATGATGTCATGGTTGCAAAGATGAACCTCGCCATGGACGTCGGGAGTAAAGTTGCGTATCATGCAGCCTATTGCGCACAGTTTTTTGAGTCGTAACACGAGGTCCTGTGGCTGCACAAAAAGCATTATTCAACATTGTGGCGTTGCTGTCAGGGTTCCTCCTAGCCATAATTCGTAGGTAGTGGTCATCCACTGTAGTGGTAGCCCTTGGACGGCCTGAGCGAGGCATGGGATCGAAAGTTCCTGTCTCTTTGTATCTCCTCCATGTTCGAACAACATCGCATGGTTCACTCCGAGACACCTGGACACTTCCCTTGTTGAGAGCCCTAAAGATGAAGATGTCTCTTTTATATCCTTCATCATACTGGAATAGTCTGACACCGATGCCCATGGTGACTTATTGTGCTCATTAAATCTTTGTATTAAATTTACGATCCACCAACCATTGAACTGCCAGTGATAACTTAATAGTTGATTCTAACAGTACCGTTCTATATGTGTTGTTGATTTAGTTTGTCTGAATAGAAAATTAAAAAATGTTGCCACAGTTACATACACCTTCTAAAGAACACTAATTAACATTCCAGCTATTAATCTGACTCACCACATACATTTATTGTCTGCATTGGGGTGAGTCGTTGAGAGAGCCTGAGTCAGTTACTGTTTCTACGCGGCGATGTGCGTCGCCTGCCTCTCTGTACGGCGTAAGCTGCAAATTGATCAGCTTCATGCCGGCCGGTGTGGCCGTGCGGTTCTAGGCGCTACATTCTGGAACCGCATGACCGCTACGCTCGCAGGTTCGAATCCTGCCTCGGGCATGGATGTGTGTGATGTCCTCAGGTTAGTTAGGTTTAAGTAGTTCTAAGTTCTAGGGGACTGATGACCTCAGATGTTAAGTCCCATAGTGCTCAGAGCCATTTGAACCATTTTTTTGATCAGCTTCAGCTGAAAGTTACTCCGCGTCAGTTACACGTTGCTGAGGCACCAACACGTAGCGTGGGCAACTGCTCGATTTTGCTGAACGCTCGACGCGTTGATCCGGAAACTTCACTTGTACCAAGGAAATCAGTCTTCTTTTCTTGAACTTCTCAACTGGCTACGCTTCGTCTTCTTTCTTGCCTCTTCTTTCATCCGGGGTCGTCTATCTTCACGATTTACCGCCTTGTTTCCTACTTCTTGCTTTTTGCTAATGTCTTTCACTAGTACCCACAACATCCGTCTTGTTCCGGTCACGACTCAGGTGTTTTATCTCAGGATGGTCACGTCGTAATCTCTTTTTAGGGATACTATGCAGCAGTAGCTTACGTAATCTTGTGGCCTACCATATTTTACGTAGCTCGTTTTGAAGTATAAAATTCCTGCTCTCCAGAGAACGCGCTAAACCACACGTATATACAGGGTGTTTCACAATTCATGTTACACACTTTCAGAGGGTTCTCAGAGGACTTAGTAGATCAAGTTTTACATAGAAACCCATGACCGGAAACGTCATCCAATGATGCCACAGAGCGTCAAAGTATTAGTTGGCGGCACCTGTAAATGTATGGATGTACAGGGTGGTCCGGTGATGACGTTAAAAACTTTCTTGGGTGATAGAGGATAATAAATTGTATTAATTTGCGGTAAGGCTCCTATACCATTAACGAACGAGTCGAAATATTACAAGCGAAAATGGTTCTGATACCTCTGACAGTGGAATTTACACTCCTGGAAATTGAAATAAGAACACCGTGAATTCATTGTCCCAGGAAGGGGAAACTTTATTGGCACATTCCTGGGGTCAGATACATCACATGATCACACTGACAGAACCATAGGCACATAGACACAGGCAACAGAGCATGCACAATGTCGGCACTAGTACAGTGTATATCCACCTCTCGCAGCAATGCAGGCTGCTATTCTCCCATGGAAACGATCGTAGAGATGCTGGATGTAGTCCTGTGGAACGGCTTGCCATGCCATTTCCACCTGGCGCCTCAGTTGGACCAGCGTTCGTGCTGGACGTGCAGACCGCGTGAGACGACGCTTCATCCAGTCCCAAACATGCTCAATGGGGGACAGATCCGGAGATCTTGCTGGCCAGGGTAGTTGACTTACACCTTCTAGAGCACGTTGGGTGGCACGGGATACATGCGGACGTGCATTGTCCTGTGGGAACAGCAAGTTCCCTTGCCGGTCTAGGAATGGTAGAACGATGGGTTCGATGACGGTTTGGATGTACCGTGCACTATTCAGTGTCCCCTCGACGATCACCAGTGGTGTACGGCCAGTGTAGGAGATCGCTCCCCACACCATGATGCCAGGTGTTGGCCCTGTGTGCCTCGGTCGTATGCAGTCCTGATTGTGGCGCTCACCTGCACGGCGCCAAACACGCATACGACCATCATTGGCACCAAGGCAGAAGCGACTCTCATCGCTGAAGACGACACGTCTCCATTCGTCCCTCCATTCACGCCTGTCGCGACACCACTGGAGGCGGGCTGCACGATGTTGGGGCGTGAGCGGAAGACGGCCTAACGGTGTGCGGGACCGTAGCCCAGCTTCATGGAGACGGTTGCGAATGGTCCTCGCCGATACCCCAGGAGCAACAGTGTCCTAATTTGCTGGGAAGTGGCGGTGCGGTCCCCTACGGCACTGCGTAGGATCCTACGGTCTTGGCGTGCATCCGTGCGTCGCTGCGGTCCGGTCCCAGGTCGACGGGCACGTGCATCTTCCGCCGACCACTGGCGACAACATCGATGTACTGTGGAGACCTCACGCCCCACGTGTTGAGCAATTCGGCGGTACGTCCACCCGGCCTCCCGCATGCCCACTATACGCCCTCGCTCATACGGTTCACGTCCACGCTGTCGCGGCATGCTACCAGTGTTAAAGACTGCGATGGAGCTCCGTATGCCACGGCAAACTGGCTGACACTGACGGCGGCGGTGCACAAATGCTGCGCAGCTAGCGCCATTCGACGGCCAACACCGCGGTTCCTGGTGTGTCCGCTGTGCCGTGCGTGTGATCATTGCTTGTACAGCCCTTGTAAGTGGGCTGTTTATGTTTTCTCTAGGCTATGTAAGTAGGCTGTTTATGTTTTCTCTATGTAAGTAGGCTGTTTAGGTTTTTTTTATTGGTAACGCCACCTCTGTATGAAAATCACTGGCTGTGCTGTGTGCAGTCTGTGGCTGCTTTGCATTGTTGTAATACTCGCCATTGTAGTATTCGGCAGCTGGCTGTGAACAGCGCGTAGCGATGCACAGTTGGAGGTGAGCCGCCAGCAGTGGTGGATGTGGGGAGAGAGATGGCGGAGATTTGTAATTTGTCATGAACTGCTATATTTATACATGATGATATCAAGGTAAATACATTGTTTGTTCTCTAAAAAAAAAAAAAAAAAAAAAGGGGGGGGGCCATTATACTCGCTACTGACATTTCCTTGTTGAAAGCATACTGTGGAGCTCGTAATTTATGATATTTACTGAAGTGCCTAATGAAATGACGAGAAAAAAATTTATATCTGCACACCTGATTACGACAAGCGTCTTTCTATGAGAGTTGAGAGAATTTCTAATAACTTATGAAATGTCACATGACTACTGAATGATATTTTTATGCTTTGCTTTTCATAGTTGCTTATTTCATTTGATATCTGGTTTCCAGCTGTGTTGCAGCATTGCTTTTATAAAATGAAATGCATTTGCTAATGTGAACACTTTCTGTCAACAGATCTATTAAATAATTATTTTATGATCCACATTCTTTAAAAAAGGAGCACTTGGAAAGGAAAGAACAATAAGAAGGAACTAATAACAGTTACACATAATTTTCTTTTCAAGTACATGGTAATATTTTTTTTACAATAAGTTGTTGTGGTGCACCACTTTAATTACATAGATATTAGGATGTGATTATACATTTCCCTTATCTGCATTGTTATCTTTAGTGTACTATTTTTTCTGCGTGAGCTATGTCATGTTTAGATATAAGCTGCTGTTTGCCAGGCATAGTGCTACTGAACTTTAATTTGTGTTACTCTGCTAAGCCAGATTTATTTTTTTGTTGCTGCACATGGGCTCATATTAGTTGTAATTTTGCATTTTTTCTGTTAATTTAGATTTACTGCTGCTTGCTTTGCAAATTGGCATTTTTTTGTCATTGCTGTTTGTGTTAATTGTTTTGTGCTGCTGTATTGCCTTGTTCCTTAGTTTAGCATCTGAGCTCAGTAGATTTAAGTTAGCTTAAGAGGGGGTAGCCTCTAAGAGAATGAGTTGCGATGAATTGGAAGAAATGCATTCAGAAGTTATACAAAAAAAAGTACAGAAAACAGGTTTAGGTAGAATTTTCTTGGAAATAAATGTTGAGGTAAGAAATATGAACAAAATACAGAAAGCATGCTTAGATAGAATTTTTTTGGTGGAAACAAAGGATGAAATAAGAGGAAAGATATATGAAGTTTTGGGTTGGACTGCAGTACCAAATGTTACACTGAAAACGAACCCTATCCTTTCCTATTGGTGTTATCCCACTATGTGTTTGTGTACCCTTGTGTATTTGTTTTCTTCCTGTCTCTGTGTAGTTTCATAGAATTTTTCTTCTTTTAATATTAAGCTACATTCACTAAGATGAGGAATACTGTTATCCTCGAATATAATTGGCATTAATAATATGTTATTTACTTTGTAAAGATGTTAGATATTATTAATTCTGTTCTGTTTAATGCTCATGTGTGAAGTTGATGTTTCGAAAGTTATTCTGATCTTTTATGTATGTACTCATGTCATAATTCCTGTAACACTGACATATATGTCTATTTCTATTCTTTTGTAACGCCTGTTTTACTACAAATGTTATCTGTATTGTTATGTTCTTTAATGATGTATTTTGTACCTTTGTAATTGTATTCTCATGTTATAATATTGTAATTGACACCAGTTCATCAAATTAAGTGACTTGTAAGCATTCCTTTCACTGCACACGTTTCTGTTGGTCATAGTATATGGACAATATGTGAGAAGTAGGGACTGTTAGTGTTTGCACATGTGTTACTAATTCAGCAAGGGACTGGATAACAGCATTGCTTGTTCTAAGGACAATTCCAAAAACTTTGTGAGTGCACAAGTGGTGGTTTATGGACTTGCTATATTCTCCGCAAGACTCTTCGATGGTGATTGTGCACCTGCACAGTCGCAACAGATGGCTGCTGGCCGTGTCTACAAGGACTACAGTAGGTCTACATCTTTGACGATCCACCAATACCATTATCTCTACAAGGACTACAGTGGGTCTGCACCTCTGGTGGCCCACCAATACCACAATCTCTACCAAGACTCCAGTGGGTCTGCTCTGTGATGACCTACCTACCAATATTCTTCAAAACTTCCGACTGACTCCGCTGTGGGTTTGCTCTGTTGTGGCCCATTACTTGTCTGCATATCGAGAGTCAGCACTGTCTTTCCGTTGGAAGGACAACACTACTTCTTCAAGACAGCATGGAAATCCACTACTTCCGTGTGCATTTTCTTCTACTGCTCAGACTTTGAGAAAAGAAACGGCAGTTTCACTGTGATGAATGATCAGGACTGTCTTTATAGACTGTGAGACAATTTGAGCTTTTGACCAACATAATATCAATAAGTGTGTGCATTTGATTTCTTTGTTATTGTAATTATGAAAAATTTTATCAAATCATTATTGGCCACTGCCCAAAAAAAATTTGTAAAATTTTTTGTGGGGAGCATGGGGGCTATGTAAGTAGGCTGTTTATGTTTTCTCTAGGCTATGTAAGTAGGCTGTTTATGTTTTCTCTATGTAAGTAGGCTGTTTAGGTTTTTTTTATTGGTAACGCCACCTCTGTATGAAAATCACTGGCTGTGCTGTGTGCAGTCTGTGGCTGATTTGCATTGTTGTAATACTCGCCATTGTAGTGTTCGGCAGCTGGCTGTGAACAGCGCGTAGCGTTGCGCAGTTGGAGGTGAGCCGCCAGCAGTGGTGGATGTGGGGAGAGAGATGGCGGAGATTTGTAATTTGTCATGAACTGCTATATTTATACATGATGATATCAAGGTAAATACATTGATTGTTCTCTATTAATATCTTTCATTTGCTAACTATCCCTATCAGTAGTTAGTGCCTTCCATATTTGAATCTTTTATTTAGCTGGCAGTAGTGGCGCTCGCTGTATTGCAGTAGCTTGAGCAGCGAAGATTTTTGTGAGGTAAGTGATTTGTGAAAGGTATAGTTTAATGTTAGTCAGGGCCATTCTTTTGTAGGGAATTTTGAAAGTCAGATTGCGTTGCGCTAACAAAATATTGTGTGTCAGTTTAAGCACAGTCCTGTATAATTGTTCAAAGGGGACGTTTCACCCTCTCGCAGTGTCCGGAGCAAGTATTGTGGGTCTGACACACCGGTGTCAATGTGTTCTTTTTTCCATTTCCAGGAGTGTATATACTGATACTGTTGTTGCTAAGACTGTAGGGTAGGCAACTTTCAATGGTGTTAATGTGGACCAAAACAAGGAAAAACTGTCTAGTAAACATGAACTCTGAAATGTGTACCTGACGAACTATGACCACTACTTCATCTTCGCTACTGTGAAACACGTCTCCTCTATCAAACAATTGCTCATAGCTCTTTTTTTAGAGCCCATATTTACTGCACATTTTTCTTGCCTTGGTCCATACAGTCACCTCTGAAAGTTGCCTACGGTGCAATCTTAGCAACAAAAGCACCAGTATATGTAGTCCACCGTCAGAAGTAACACAACGGTTTTCGCTTACAACTTTCGATTCGTTCGTTTCCGGTACCGAGACTCTTACCTCAAATTGATACATTGGAGAAGAGAAAGAACACTGTAGAAGTTTTTCAGGAAAGTGTTAGCCAGTTAAGTCTGCTCATTAAAGATAGTTTCAGGGGAGTGTTTTTGTGTGTATGTATTTCTATTTCCTCTAATATACACATAGTGGGTCCTTTTTCTGCTAAACATAATGTTTTCATGTTGCTTTCATGTTTGTCACTGAATGGTTTTCTTCTGCAATTGTAGATATGTTTAATTTTCGAATCCTTAAGGCATCGAGATTTTCTTTGTATGTAATCTCAAGACTCCAACATAAATAATATTTGTAGACTTATCTACAGATCAAATAACTAGTATTATAATATTGTATCTACCAACAATAGTCAGTATTATTTCTGGCACTAAATAAATAATATTTGTAGACTTATCTATAGACGAAATAACTAGTATTATAAAACTGTATATACCTACAATAGTCAGTATTATTTCTGGCACTAAATACTAATAAATTATGATGTATTATCACCATTTATGTTCAGATAGCACATAAAGATTTGCTCACTTCCTGCCCACTCTAGTATTTCTGTCATTATATAAAAAAATGTTGTGATATAATTCATATAATCCCATGTATTTATTGTTCCTGTATGCATTTAATGCGCTAGATTTAATGCAAAACAGTTTGTAAACATGACATAAAAGTAATTTAAGCTTACTTTCCAAAAAACTGGCATATATGTGTATTATTTCATAGCAGCATCTTTAACACTCATGTACCTTGCAAACTGCGTATTTGTTTTCGTATGTTGTGAATCACTAAATCAGGACGCGTGCACACTGAAAATGTGTTTTGTGACTGAACGAATTTGGTCTATAATTCAGTGCAACGTTTGTGGCGGTGAAGATACAAACATCCTTGAGAATGTATATCATTGCAAGACATCTGTAGAAACAAATGCGCCAGATGGACATTTCATACAGGTTTCATTCAAACGCAAATAGGTGGCGCACCCATTTATGAAATCATAAAAAAACCGTCTGATGATGAATTGTGAAAAACTCGAAATCGGTAACCGTACTTTATACATAAAATAACAAAATAACTTAAAACAGATTTCTTGCTGGTTGATTGTACACTATAAACAGTTTATATCTTTTCTGTTCCACGGTTTTCTTGCAGTTACCTTCCTTTAACCTATGCCTTTCTTTCCAACTTCTGTGACCACCCTTTTCAGAGATCTCCCTTCCTCTTCAACTGGACTGCTTGCTGAATTATTCATTACAGCCTCAGAGAATTTCAGGTGTATCTTTTCATTCTTCACTATTTCCGTATCACACCTCTTAGCGCATTGACTCCTCGTGACTACTCTCTTTAACTCCAGCCTACTCTTCATCATTACTAAATGATTCAAGTCTATATCTGCTACTGAATATGCCTTACAATCCTTTAAGTGATGTCGGAATCTTAGCGAGTTTCCTCACTTTTGCAAAGTATATCGCTTCTCTTGTGATTTTTGAATAGACTATTCGCTATTACTAGCTGACGTTCGTTACAGAACTCGGTCAGTCTTCCTCCACTCTCGTTCCCACTACCAAGCCCACATTCACCAATAAGCCTTTCTTCTAATCACACGCCTGCCACCACATTTCAGTCCCCCATTACTGCTATATTCTCGTCTCCCTTTATGTACTGAGTTACCTGTACAATTGTAAGCAGGCTGTTTAGGTTTTTATGTTAGTAACGTCACCTAGCGCTCTGTATGAAAGTCACTCACTGGCTGTGCTGTGTGCAGTCTGTGGCTGGTGGGCATTGTTGAAATAGTCGCTATTGTAGTGTTGGGCAGTTGGCTGTTAACAGCGCGTAGCGTTGCGCAGTTGGAGGTGAGCCTAGATGGCGGAGTTTTGAGAGCGGATGATCTGGACGTGTGTCCATCAGAGACAGTAAATTTGTAAGACTGGATATCACGAGCTGATATATATATATATTATGACTTTGGAACACTATTAAGGTAAATACATTGTTTGCTCTTTATGAAAATCTTTCATTTGCTAACTATGCCTATCAGTAGTTAGTGACTTCAGTAGTTAGAATCTTTTATTTAGCTGGCAGTATTGCAGTAGTTTGAGTAACGAAGATTTTTGTGAGGTAAATGATTCATGAAAGGTATAGGTTATTGTTCGTCAGGGCCATTCTTTTGTAGGGATTTTTGAAAGTCAGATTGCGTTGCACTAAAAATATTGTGTTTCAGTTTAGTGACGATAAGGAAAAAGTAAAGAGAGAAATGTCTGAGTACGTGCAGTTTTGCTCAGCTGTTTGAAAATCAAATAACGTAAGGGGTTTACCAGCACAGTAATTCACTAATTTTTCTTAGGGGACGTTTCACAATATCCCCTTATACCATCAGCTCCCAAACTGCAACATACGGGATCAGACAATCAATATGGATTCCAACATGGCATACTGGATAGGAGGTTAACAGATAAGAACATGGTGATATAATATTACAAAAAATAGACACATCACTTGGCGAGTGGGATAACCACAGCTGCAGAAATCCATTTGAATGAGCCGGTCGTAGTGACCGAGCGGTTCTAGGTGTTTCAGTCTGGAACCGCGTGACCGCTACGGTCGCAGGTTCGAATCCTGCCTCGTGCATGGATGTGTGTGATGTCCTTAGGTTGGTTAGGTTTAAGTAGTTCCAAGTTCTAGGGGATTGATGACCTCAGATGTTAAGTCCCATAGTGCTCAGAGCCATTTTAACCAATTTAGAAATTTCTTAATTTTCACATTTATTCAGGTAAGTTGTTTGAAAGCAAAGAAAAAGTTTCTGCTGACTTAAATAAAAACTTTGCCTCCTAGAATTTTTATACTGGAACTACAGGTAGATAGTGATCTCTGAACCACATCTTTACTAGAAGTTGTATTGGCTGTTGTTAAAACTAAAACTCTAAAATTTAGTATAGGTCTACTAATTGCTAGTTCTTATCATCAGCTTTAAATAAAATTCTCTATCATTAAAGTTACAGGTACTTAATCTACTACAATTGGGTACATTTTAGTTACAAAATTGGTTTTTACTTAATTTCCCAAAAACTAAAAGAGGTAGCTGGTCTCTCAGCACTTTCGATTTTTCCAAAATACATATGTGATAAAAAAGTCTTAAACGTAAATTCCGACTTTTAATTTCATACTTAATTGCGGTCCAATACTTGCGCGCTACGCGCAGACACGTTAAGGTGATGTGGCACTACTAGCAGTGATCTGAGGTAAGTCCCGGCACACCAACTCGCCTGTGTATTTTACACACGGTACAGCGCATGCTTTACTTCAAAATGGATTACCGAAACAGGTTGTCTCCCAATTAAGTGAAATAAAAATGAAAAACAGGAGTCTGCCCAGCCCAGATACCTGTAACAAAAAACTTTCCAGTCGCATTGACCATTGAATACGACAAAATATATGGAAAGAAACCATATATTATTCCCACTGGCATTTTGCATGTGAAAAGTAGTGCAGTTTTCTGTTTTCTATCCTATCACTTTAGAATGCAATTTGGGCACTGCTAAGTCTTTCTAAAGAGTGTAACTAAATTCGCTTGACAGACTTTGAGGACATGTTCCTTACTCGAAAACAAGAAAACTTGTCAAGAAAACAGAAGCTCTTAAATGCGCATATTAAGGGATTTGAGTCTTTGGTCATCTTTACTAGTTTGAAATAAATGTCTTCTATTGAACAAGTGCTCAAAGATCTTAAGGTATGCATTTTAGAGCCCTTGTTTACTGGCCATTTTTTTCTTGTTTTGGTTTAATGAACCTGTCCTCAAAGTCTGTAAAGGGATTGCAGTTACACTCTGTATATGACACTATTGCCTGAAGACGTAATGGAAAGGAATCATAAAATCTGCAGGCAGTAAACCAACTCTCCTGGTGTCACCGCTGTTTTCGGGAGTTTGGTGATGTGAAACTGTAGGTACAGAGTGTGTCCGGTTTCCAACACTCGCCACTGACGTATTTAAGAAGTGAATTTATTTGTATGGTGTTCTATTCCGCGTCACGCGTGGAAGTTAGTTTTCATTTGAGCGACACGACGCATTTCAAGGCATATTAACATCAAAGCACGGTCTCTGAAATTTTGTACTCGGGTACTGTGCACATTCATTGCTTCAACAGCGACCTGCCGATTTGCGTCCGTTTCACACGCGAGAACTGACATATTTCGTTCAGAATTAAAAGCACATCTCACAGTTTAGTCAATGTCATTCTGCATAACACATAGCTATGGCTGATATATGATTTTAAATCTTTTAGCGCGTCCTCACACACGAAAGCCAGCGTCGCCATACACGAAAGCCATTTCGCCAGTTATGCCGTCACGCCAAAAATCGTCATCTCTTCCCACTGATCCCTAACCCTCGACTGCTCGATTTAAATGGTCGTAACGGACTCTGTTACAATAGAGATATACAAAGAAACATTGAAACTCTTATTTTCAGACAGATATACGAGTAAAATTTGGATGGCACATATTTCTAAATCTAGTGAATAAAATTAAATATCAAGACGAGAAGAAATATTTATGTTGGCTCCATAGAGCAATAACTTTATAGATGGAAACGACTTCGCGTAGCAATCGATGACAGTAACATCCAGGTGGAATCACAAAATGCTCTTGAAATCTACCGCTCCTCTTTCCTCCTTTGACACTCTCTATGGCTTCTTGTCGTGGTTGCCAAGCAGTATATGTAAAAATTTTACGGATAGCTGTAATGGAAACCACTTAGCGTAACAACAGATTTACCTGGTACCCAGAAACTCATTTGATAACTCACCTTACGCGTCTGATAACAATGATGTGCATTTATAGCTGACTGGAAGTAGATTAGTGTATGTATTTAGTATGGGTCTCCCTTAAAGTGACGTCTGAGTTACTTACGTTTCCAGGTTACATTTATCTGAACAAGGAGAGAGATTCTGTTATCTGAGGTGATTTTTTCCTGTTCTTGGCGTTGGGGTTTCATGTGCCAGTGACATTTTTGTGATAAATAATTGAAGTCATTTCTTCTGTTTTCCGTCGTCCTTCACTCGCTTCAAAATTCGTGGAGGTATGCTCCACCTACGCAACTGACTAAGTGGAGTTTGTTTATTGCCATACGCGTTTCGGTTCTTTTATTTGTGAAGCATCTTCAGTGGCAATTTCCAGCGCTGTTAGCCCATGCTGAACAAAAAAAAAGTGCAAGTGATATATGTGGCGTTTTGAATCAAATGCGGGTGAAAGAACACTGTAAATCGACCAGCTGGAGCATGGAGACTAATGAACACATCTCGAGGACCACACACATGAGCTAACAGAAATCGTCACTGATGATGCTTCACAAATAAAAGACGCGAAACACTTATGCCAATAAACAATCTGCCTTCAATCAGTTGCATAGACAGAATATATCTCCACGAAAATAATTGAAGATATTGTAAGAAAAAGTTCTTTATTCTGAGAAAGGGGTTCCCAGATTTTGGATGAGGTTATTGTTGAATGAGCTATAAGATCTCCCATATTATTGAAGGTAAAGCTTATTTTGGTTATTTGTTCTTCCAAAGTACTGATTAACTATAATTTAACCAATCCGTAGGTGTTGTATCATTCATCAAAGTAATCTTAATGCAGGATGTAAAACAAATTTAATAACAACGCGTTATCCAAATTACAGTGAATGACAATCGTTAGTATTACATCTCGTAAAAACTTCATAATCATATATTAATAAATTCTTTCCTAGATATTCTTTTTTACTACTGTAGACCACATCATTATTATTTCTGTTCCATTGATCATAGTGCTATATTTAACACCATCTGACAACTAAACGTCCGCATCAATAATTTTATAACGTCTAAAAGGCCTCCACAGACGTCGAGAGCAGTAGAGACGTACCGGTTCGCTAAAAGATCTCAATATATGATGGCACCGGAACAGAAAAGAATTGAGGAGTGACGTGTGCGCCATTACTTTTGTCGTATATCGCCCGAGGCGAGCTGCAGAGGAACGAAGGCAGAGGAACCAATAAAAGAGACAAACACGGCACTTCTTCCGCTTCAGCAGAAACAAAGTCTTTCTTTTGTTCGATGTTAGAAGTCGTCCGTGTGAGTATAATGGGTGCTATCGAGAGCAGAAGGTTTCCGTCTCGTCCTAGACGGTAAGCATCCGAGTCAGTTCCGGGCGGTGCAACGTCACGGACGAGCTGAAACTGAGAAAAGATAGAGCGACTGGTGACTGGCTCCAAAGGGCGTGACGCAAAAAGCAGCTGGTCGTAACTACTGCAGATACCAAGATCCATTCTCCTCTCTGGAGCACTGTAACGTCTCCAGTATTTAGTCCAGTCAACGAAAGAAGAATAAAGGAAAGTATTCATGTAGTCGCAAACTTTTGTGTAGTGACAGCAGGAGTTCCCAAGTATGAAATGCTAAAACTTGAGACCGGCGGGGGATCAGCATAAGATGGGGAGCTGCTGTTCGGAGGTCATATTTTTAAGTTCTTCTTGAATAATTCAAAAGCCACAATCTATAATGAGAGTGTCACAGCAAAAAATGAAACATTTTAAATTTCCTTCATTTATAAAGTCACGGTGTCTACTGAGCATGTGTCACGGCACAAAATGAAATCATATTAAATTTCCCAAGTAAGGTGTCCATTTCAGTTTTTCTCTAGGACTAAGAGTTTGCTCAGTGCAGGGGATGAAAAGACGCCGATTATTAAAAATAGTGGTTTAATGCTATAAAATAATGTTGATTGTTACGTGAAGAGTGTCGAGACCAAATACTAAACGTGTGTACCACATGCGAGTGCAATGGAGACATATTAAGGGATAAAATGTGCTTTTGGATGGGGTGTGACTGGGTTAAGGAAAGTAGTGACGGTAGTGACGGGAGGAGGGTTGTAGGGTAGAAGGGTGCTAGAACGCAGGAAGATAGTATTTGGCCACGCTCTTCCCTCTTTTGTGCACCTGCTAATTCAAGAGCGAGCAGTCGAGCATGTTGTCAGCGGCTTATGTAGTGGAGTTAGGGAAGGCATTAGATGGGTAAAAGAAAATTATTTGATAAAATAATGAGAATACTGAAGGTATCAGGAACAACAAACAAAAAAAAAATCATGCTTTTTTCATGTAACTTGCAGAAAAGAGTGCATCAGAACCGTCTTAACATATTTATGAGAGAAATTCTATTAGGGAGCAGCCTTCAAATAAGTACTGACACAGTAATCTGAAAATAACGCCAAAATGTAAATACGAGTACAGCACATGCTGTGGAGGTACCGTTTGTCTCTGAACTGAAGAGCGAGTAGTTCTTATGGTGGAGGATGTGGTGTTTTCCAGATGAACGCTCTAACTGCCTTACAGAATGACTAAGGTTCTACTTCCTGTCTAGTAGTAAAGAGCTAAGTGCAGATTTTCCCTGAATGCGTTTTCTATGTTGCTATTATTAGCAAAAATATTTGTAATCTGTGTAATGTTAATGCATTTGTTTGAAAATAAATAATGCCATGAAGTATATGCGCACTACGTCGAAACTTTTTTGTAAAGCAAAGGACATTCTTAATACTGACGCAAGTTAAGATGCTACTGGAGTTGAAGAGTTCAGATCGTGAGCGACAGATCGCGTTTGTTATTTCGATTACTCTCCCGCTATTACTCCGTCGCTGCCTGTTTCTGTGAAGCCCAGAACATAGACTAGGAAAAAGCTATAAGTATGTGCTTGTATAATAAGAAAAAGCCAAAAAGCACAAACTGTGTACATTGAATTTTAGAAACTTTAATTAGTTTGTTATCTCGATCACTGCAATTTTAATTTCTTTGTCAATAGCGCAAGTAGTAGTACCAGTCGATAATTATTTGCGTTCACATTATTACTTCTTCACCTTGTCTATGCTTCAGCTTTGTCTATGTTTGCGTTCCATTTACTGTGCCATGCTTCATCTTACACAGAAGTCTTTAGGAATATCAGTTTGTGTCATGAATGTAACAGCTTTTGCACACTCCAGATCCATTTTCTCCCTTTTTTAATAGCTCTAATGAAACTGTCCTTCAAAATCTCCTGTTGTACTTGTTTCAGAATACCTATTCTTCCCATGCACTATCATCTTGGTGGTGGAGAGGTGTGTATCTCAGTGATCCACTGTGCTATTCTGGCGTGGAATACACTTCCAGTAGGGTCACCAAAGCTAGCTATTTAAGCTGGTGAGATTCCAGATAAAGTAGTTGGCTCCCAAATCTATTCTGGTGGGGGCTATGCTTCCAGTAGAGTCACCAAATCCAGGTTCTTCATCTCTTCATCTGGTAGGACTCCAGATAAAGTGTGGTCCTCCATAGGTGGCTCCTGTGTTGGGAGTATCTGGGTCCCAACCTCATGGACCCATAGCTGCATCTGATATTACTTCCATGTACTTGTGTCAGGCCTCTCCTATATTCTTTCTTATCAGCTTCACTCGGCTACGTATTGTTTTCTTTTTCGACGCTGGCCGTATTAGGTTACGAGGCCTGAGTATGTCTTTCATTCCCATTTTCTGCTCTTACGGGGTTTTCTTGGATGCCTAAATATCGCAACCCCACCACCTAGCTAACATGGCTACAGGGATAAAAAAATAATTTACTATTCACAGCAAAGAATAGACAGTGGTATATGTTATTCACTGCAAATTGTGATATTCGCTATTTTTGACTTCATTAAAACAGCAAATACGAGTAGTTAATACTTTCAGCCAGAAGGCAAATACTTGTTTATAAATAATGATTAATGTATAATGAGGCGTCGCATGGCGACGGTGGAATTTTCTAAATAATGTAATTCGTCGTCTTTGGGCGGCAATATAAACAGAAAAATACGGATAGATATGCGATCCTTCACTATTTTGTTCGCTGGAGAACAAATGAAGCCCTGAGCGCTAAAAAGACTTGTACTGTTTTTCTCAAGTAAGACGGACGCAGATTTGTGGCAGTCTGATCTAATTTTTTACTAAATGTATAAAAACGTGTTATGTCTAAGTTTGAGTGAAGTGTAAAGAACTGTTATAACTTATCGTGACGACGCAGGAGCGACTCAAGAGGACAATGGCTATATAAAAGAGCGCTCAATGGACGTGATACGGACATAAAAATCTACCGTCATTGTAGTACTAAGCTTAAGGTACGATATATGTTTTAATTTATAATAAATATTTGTTCTGGCTTGAGGCAGTCACAACTAGCGTGCTATTGATTAAGAAATTGCGTTATCGTCTTTCTAATTACTTCATGATCGTAGATACGATCATACCCGGTTGTGAAGTTATTGTTATGACAAAACAATTTCCTAAGGGACCAGAAAGTTCTTAAGAGCGCAAAAACAACTGTAACATCACACAAAGGGGAAATTCAATATTAAAGCTGATGCAAGAAGACGATAAAACAGTTTTCTTTTTATCAATGTAACACGCACATTGGACTGCTGATCTCCGTGTCTGTAATCTTAGCAAAATGCATAATTAAAATGAAAATAATACTGAGGAGATGATAGGAATGAGCACTGCTAAATGATTCAGTATTCCCAGAACAAATATTTATTATAAACTAAAACATATATCGTACCATAAGCTTAGTACTACAATGACGGTAGATTTTTATGTCCGTATCACGTCCATTGAGCGCTCTTTTATATAGCCATTGTCCTCTTGAGTCGCTCCTGCGTCGTCACGATAAGTTATAACAGTTCTTTACACTTCACTCAAACTTAGACATAACACGTTTTTATACATTTAGTAAAAAATTAGATCAGACTGCCACAAATCTGCGTCCGTCTTACTTGAGAAAAACAGTACAAGTCTTTTTAGCGCTCAGGGCTTCATTTGTTCTCCAGCGAACAAAATAGTGAAGGATCGCATATCTGTCCGTATTTTTCTGTTTATATTGCCGCCCAAAGACGACGAATTACATTATTTAGAAAATTCCACCGTCGCCATGCGACGCCTCATTATACATTAATCATTATTTATAAACAAGTATTTGCCTTCTGGCTGAATGTATTAACTACTCGTATTTGCTGTTTTAATGAAGTCAAAAATAGCGAATATCACATTGCCTCCCATGAGGAGAGAGGGAATGCCGAAGGATTACCTCGATCCTCATGTCCTCATGAGATATTCGTGATTTTTGGTGTGACATTTACATAATGTTACTGGCGTACTATGTACATAAATTGAAATTACATTTATAAACATATATCAGATATTTATCATTTTTCAAAATAAAGTTTTTCATTCTTTGTTCATCAGTCACTTCATTCCATAATACCAAGATTAACATTTATGTGCATATTTAAGTTTGGTTCATATTTGCTTATAACAATAAGTGAACGTTCATTTCGCTCTTCAGGGGATAGAATTCAGAAATTACTTCTCTTGAGCTTAACAACTAATACATGAGTACAGTGAGTGCTTATTTTCACAAAACT
The DNA here is from genome assembly GCF_023864345.2 of Schistocerca serialis cubense. Lineage (NCBI taxonomy): Eukaryota > Metazoa > Arthropoda > Insecta > Orthoptera > Acrididae > Schistocerca > Schistocerca serialis. The sequence goes on along the minus strand of NC_064644.1, from coordinate 377,111,472 downwards.
AGAGTGGACAATGTTCGAGCATCTGTTGACTCATTGTGGTTAAATTACAGTTTAATAACGTAGCACTACACTTCGTGATGCTTTCACTTTCTGTGTTAGCTGTCTACGGCGTTCATCATGCAGTACATCTGTCTTTTCCACTGTGGTGCCAGGAATTCAAGTGGCTTCCCGGGTTTTTATTTACAATATGAAACAGAAGAAGTGGAAAATTATTAGTATAACTTACAACCTATTGGATACATTTGTTAAGGATCAGGACTGGTCTGGAGTTTAGGGTCTTCCTACAGCGCACATTCATTTTCTTTGTCCATCAAGAGACAGGATTATAATTCATTTTAGCAGTGTTCAGGAGTGCCGGTATTAATGGCTTTAAGGTCTGAGTAATCTAACAATCTACTTCTTACTCATCTTAACTTCAACTCAAGAAAATTCCTTAATTTACGTATGAAGATGTAGTCACACAAGTGTACAAATGTCTTTCCTCCAGTATGTACGATGGACGTCATGGCGGTTAGCAGTTTAAAGTTTGGATTGTTTCGTCACCCACACGTCAGCCACTCACAGCGGCTGCACAGTGTTGCGTGAGCTCCAATACTCAGTATCCGTTCGCGCTCAGGCTGTAACAGAGCTGCTGGTCGTCGATTGTTCCTTTTTTTTGTGAACTTCGTATCACCCGAGTGCATCGATACAAACACCTCGCGCGCGTTTTCCATCGGAGGAGCCTGACACTGAAGCTGCCTCCATACTTCTCTGTCAACTGCCTCCCATGAGGCTCACAGGTAAGTGACGACGAATGTTTTAGCTGTCGCTGCACTTAGAACAACACTGAACTTTGCGTTGCACCTGTTGTCGTAACCTTGACTTCTTTTTGCACTTGCAGTACAACACTACCACTAGTATACAGTGAACAGTTATTTTTATTATGCACGTCGCACTTTAGTGTGCATCTTCACACAGCATTCGTGCTTAGTTCCATCACCGATAGAGTTCATTTACAAAACAACTAATTTTGCAGGTTTCCTCCATTCGTACAGAAAGACTTATATTCTACTATTTACAAAAGATCACTTACGAGCTAATATTTACAATTAATGGTCACTCCTTTTGTTAAGTCCAGTGAACAACTGCTTTATGAATGGACTCTTTATATCTCCAGGTTTACTTTCACTAGTGAACCTAAAAATACTCTTTCAAACTTTCTTTTAAGGGCTCATCTCCTCATTATGAAAACTACAGGTTTCGCAACACTCGTTGCATTTATTCTTTAGTGCACCCAAGATCATTTTCTACTGCCACGCAGCATATCTACTACTTAACGAGTACGCATTTAACGCTGAATCTTTTTTTTTTACTTTTGTGCCTTCCTTTGTGCTTGCCAATTTTTTTTTTTTTTATATTTGAGGGCAGACTGGATAACAATAGGTCTCCCTCTTCGCTTCATGTACTCAGCAATCATTCTCTGTTAAAAAAAATAGGATAACGCGCGTCTACTATTTTTCGCATGCATGGAATTACCGACAGTTCACTGGGTTTACGCAACCGGTCCGTAACAAACATTACCAAAGCTAGCGAAGTTCATCACGCTACGTGTCTCATTTCTCATAAGCACTGCTTTGCCTCGAAGCACACGTGCCTTTTACAAGTCGACCCTTGGTCTGGGTTAATGAACCAGGATCAAAAGGAACGGGCACAAGGAAAATGGATTTCATAAGAGGAGTGTCTTAGCAGACATTTTTGCAATAAAATCTGCATGTAAATAAAATTATCATAATAAACATAGGCACATATATAAATTTCAACGTCTTTCATTACAGCATGCTTTGCTACTTCTACGTCTTACTCTGGTTATAGCCAGTATTAAGATTAAATATCACTGCATTGCTTGTTCTTTAGATTAGCCTTCAATTAGGGTATTGAATGGTCGCTAGATTACACTACAAATCTTCTGAAGATCTTTACTTGGACTTATTTATGATACAGGGGGCTTGCTGTGTTGTTATTTAGTACCTTGATTCTACTGAAATCAATTCGTCAGCTAACATTCTCATATACTCTTTACATTGGGCTCAGATCACAGGAAAATAGTTTACTTTCATAGCAATTAATGGCCTCGTGGAGTACTTACGCTACATTATTGATGCTTCATGGTTTGCCTCTATTTGTACTGTATTTCACCTAACTTAGTTTACTACAGCTTATTGTCTCCTTGCGTGAACACATGTGGGTTACCACTTGTTTTTCCATTTAACAGTACGCTTTAACTGCACTTTAAGCTAAGATATTTCCTCCACTCCTGTCCACTGTCTGGACTGTTTGAACATGTACCTTTTTTTTAAGCAGGTAATTTGGGCTTTTACAACAGAACTTCAAGTACTTACATTACTAAAAATAAATCTATAAATCTTCTTGTACCTTGAGAGAAGTGCTTATTTACGCATCCTCCTCCATTTCTCACCTTTACATATTTATATAGCTCCGGGCAATCACCTCACCTCGCAAGCACATTTTTTTTATACTAACTTAAAGCTAAATTGAAATTCTTTTTGCAACCTTAATTTCCTGCTTCAGCTTGTTGAAGAAATATCAGTTCGTGTCCATCACTATAAACAATTTTTCCATACTTAACATTTAATACTTAAAGTTTACATGTAGTAGCTGTTACCATGAAGTCCGTGCGCTGTTCAACACAATACTTATCATTAACAGTTCACACAAGGAAATTTCCAGTACTCAAGTGGCAGGAAACCGAAACAGATTCTATCTGCAGTTGAGGCTGTGTCTGTAAACTAACTCTCTGTTTCAATGGACCAATCGCTCCCGATATGGAGCAGCCCTGAATCGGCAATGATAAAACTTCTGAAACAGAAGACACCTGTCTGAAGAGACATGGTGACATGACATTGATGTTTGCTCCTGTATCAACAACGGCTGTGAAAGGAATGTTGGCAATATAAATCTTAATCGAAGCCTGGACCTGTTCATCATGAATGTCCTTAATGTCTTGAGCTTCTTTGTCACGTGCAAGGTCATCTCGTAAGTCGGTCTCTTGGTCGTACCGTATCGCATTAACATACTCAGAATCAGAGTATTCGTTAGTACCCCCACTGGAACCGGCAGCGACCTCTAGGAGGCTGAAAGGCGCTGCCTCTAATTTTCCGCAGGATGTTTAACCTGTTTGTCATTCAAGGCCTTAAGTGTTTGTTCCGTTTCATATTGGTGCTGGTTATGTGGTACAAATGCCGGTGTAGAGGGGTAAAATCCACTGGGTGCATTCACTTGTGAATAAAATACTTGAGACGGCTGCTGTCGCCCGATATTTTGGTTGCCGGCAGAACCATTTCCTTGTGAAGGAAAGTTCGCATTTGGTACCGTTTGAAAATTGTTCCGCGGTCCTCTATTCTGTGAAAACTTGTTCTGATGTGGTGGGTGGCCTCCGCCTTGCCCATGCCACTTGCTATTTTTCGACCTATAACTTTGATTGTACACTGGCCCATTTGAAAAATTACCACTAGTTTGTGGAGAATTTCAATGCTGCTCAGGCGCAGAATTAAAGGGTGGGTTTCCGTACTGATGTTGTACCTGGTGGTTGTAAATTGGGTGGTATCTCTGCTGATTACTGTAATTGGTTTTCTGCTACCATTTAAAGTTATTTCCGTTTGCGTTTTCATAACGGCTGGCAGGTTGGCAACAGCGGTCGCAGTAGCTCGCTCTCTCCTTCGGCGCATTGTTGTCCGCGTGCGATGCATTCTGCTGGCTGCCAGGGAAGAATTTGCCGCTGCCAACCTTGGAGCGCACATCCTCGCTAATTAAATCTAAGGAATCCAGCACAGAAAGGAATGCATCCGTGTCTTCTTCGGACACATTTACTAGTTTCTCTCTAATACACACAGGGAGTTTGCTTTTGAGAATCATAATTACGTCCTTGGAAGAAATCGGAGAATCCCAGAATTTAATTTTTGCCAGATACTTCTCGAAGTATCGCTGGAGACTTCCATGCTTCTCATTGAAAATTTCCGCACCATACAACTCCTTCCTTAATCTTTGCTGTACCCCATTACTCCAAAATTTTGCCATGAATATTTTCTCAAACTCTTCATAATTCCTACACGTGTCTACCATTTCCGTTCCCCATAATGCTGCATCACCAGAAATAAAGCCAGTGACGAACTGAATACGCTGTCTGTCTGTCCAGCTCCTGGGAAATATGCCGGAAAAATTCTTTAGGAACACGATAGGGTGTATTTCTCGCTTCTGCGGATGAAAAACAGGAAAAGTGCGATGCTTAATCACACTTTCCTCTTGCATTAAACTCACGATTGTGGGCGGATCATTTATTTTCCCTACTCGGGACTCAACAGGACTGTTGTTTTGCATGTAATCAGGCGGTGAACGATAAGGAGTTGACTGACATTCGTCACCGTCTAAAGAGTTGTTCCCTATAGTTTGCGTATGCGTGTGCGGATTTTCTACCCAGTTTCTCAGCATTCTGACTTCGTCCACTACTTGCTGCTTCCACTCGGGAAGATACCGTGTAAGTGTCCTCCGAATCTGTCCCAATTCAGAAACCACTGTGTCTCCAGACTTACCAGGAGCAGCTAAGATTTCATAAGTTACATCCTTGACAGTCTCCCTAAGCTCCTCCCTGACCTTCTTTTCGATAAAAATATCTTTACCCTTTATCCATTCACCGTAGTGTTCCGACAATGCCTCCGCGTGTGCTTTCACGGTGCTCTTAACCTGTTCTTCAATATTGATTGAGTCTATCTGCCTCGACAGATCCTCCACTACACCTTCAATGTCAGATACTGCATTTCTAACTTAGTTTGTTTCTTTGGTAGCTGCCTGAATTTTTGTGTTTAATGTTCCAGATACTTCAGCTATTTCACTTTTCACCTGTTTCTGCATTTTCTGAATTTGATCACTGATCTTAGTTTGCACCTCACCCAAATGGGTATTTAATTCAGCCGTTATTTCTTTATGCAGATCCGTTTTGATTGTGCCTAGCTGTGTTTTTAATGATTCGCTTACAGCATCTAATCGGGCGTTAACAGTCTCATTTTGTGTTTTTATAGTCTCATTTTGTGTTTTTACTGATTCGCTTACAGCTTCTAATCGGGCGTTAACAGTCTCATTTTGTGTTTTTACTGATTCGCTTACAGCATCTAATCGGGCGTTAACAGTCTCATTTTGTGTTTTTATAGTCTCATTTACTGCGTCAAACTGTTGTTTCAGCATTTCCAGTAACGCACCGAGGTCATTTGTAGCTGCAGCGGGAAGAATTTGGACTTTAGGGTCACTTTCCCCTGTTACAGACATGGTTAGTTCAGTTTCCACACGGGAACCTACCGTTCGCGATCGTAAAGGGTATGGAATACTATTAACGTCTTCACTCCCATCTCCTGTTGTCACCTGTCTCTGTTTACTATCTGTCATTTTCGTCAGTAAACCACGTGCTACGCAAGGCTTTCGTCGTTTGTCAGTGACGTGGTGAGTCCGCTTAGAGCACCGCTCTCGCGTGAGCAACAAATGAAATTCTATCTGGCGAGAAGACAAGATGGAACCTAAACGTTTCAGACAAATGAATGAAGATGCTCTTCACTGCAAATTGCACACACTATCCACCATGTTGAAAATGTAATACAGCTATACTAACAATGGGGAGAAATAATTTCTATTATCAGACTACGAAGAATTTTACTTTGAAAGATAAAATAAAGCAGATTTTCTATAGCGGGAAGGAGATAGAAAGGATGTGGATCGACTTGGAAAAGCAACTTGCTACTGAAACACTACACTGCGTATGTAAAATTCTGACTTACTTTTTGATGGCTTGGTTTGCACTAGGTTGTCTCAGCAAATTCGCGTCTCTTTTCTTTTCCTTTCTCTCGATAATTAAACTGCGTTATCGACCAGCGTATTTTCTGTCTTACTCACAGAGAGATGATGTGTACATGAAACGACAGAACATTTATTAACACAAGCACATAGAAAATTTTCCAAGAATTTGAACTAATTTTTGGTCAAGTCCCTGTTCGGGCGCCAAGTGTGATGTTACAAAATAAAAGTGATGTTGTTATTCAATGGAAAGTTGGAAATTGAGATTTAGCTTACTGTTTTATGATGTTGTTATTCAATGGAAAGTTGGAAATTGAGATTTAGCTTACTGTTTTATCAATCACAATTGGCGTAAGAATCATGGATTGACCATCGTCATAAAATATTGCATTATGAGATGTGAATAGTTTTTACTTGCAGTTTCGGTGGGCTTGAGGCAGTCACAACTAGCGTGCTATTGATCAAGAAATTGCGTCATGAAGTAATTAGAAAGACGATAACGCAATTTCTTGATCAATAGCACGCTAGTCGTGACTGCCTCAAGCCACGCGAAACTGCAAGTAAAAACTATTAACATCTCATAATGCAATATTTTATGACGATGGTCAATCCATGATTCTTACGCCAATTGTGATTGATAAAACAGTAAGCTAAATCTCAATTTCCAACTTTCCATTGAATAACAACATCACTTTTATTTTGTAACATCACAAAGTGGATATTAAATGGTGGAGTTACGTTATTCACTTAATTTGGAAAATCAGCTACATCTACCATAGTTCCTGAAGTGTGTAAAGTTATCTTATAGATATTAAAAGACACTGTGATATACACTCATGATCCGAAAAAACCTAACACCTTGAACGACTGGATATAGGACCTTTATATTTACAGTACGTGTCAATTAATATTTTCTGTAGATACGATTAGAGCTTGAAACATGTCGGCCCGCGAGTTCGCGGTCAACATCGATATCGCGTCGCAACACTACCCACCGATAAAATGTGCCAGCGACTCTCGTTGTCACTATAAACGAAAGGTTCAAAATGGTTCTAATGGCTCTGAGCAATATGGGGCTTAACATCTGAGGTCATCAGTCCCCTAGACCTAGAACTACATAAACCTAACTAACCTAAGGACATCACACACATCCATGCCCGAGGCGGGATTCGAACCTTTGACCGTAGCAGTCGGGCGGTTCCAGACCGAAGCGCATAGAACCGCTCGGCCACCGTGGCCGGCTAAACGAAAGGTAACGCATCACTGTAACTTGAGCAAACGCGCAGGATGCCTCGCAGACGTATGCGCGAACAATACCGTAAAATCAGTGAGTTTGAAAGAGGACGCATTATTGGCATGAGAGATGTGACGGATCCATCCGGGAAATTGCGGCCTGAGATGGTGTTTCGGCAGTGCAACTGGTGTGTGCAGAATGGTTCACGAAAGGCCATGGTACATGATGAGAAGGGTCAGATCACGCCCCCAGACCACGACCGAGAAGATTGAAAACTCATTCGATCTGCAGGATAGACATGCGTCCTCCTTGGCTCTGGCGCAACAATGGAACAGTGTAACACATCGTGCACTATGAGGGTTGACAGTCCGTCGCCGTTTATTACGGCATGGATTACACTTGCGTTGTCCACTTCTCCACCTATCTTTGACGAATGTGAGAAACATATCAGGAAATGGAGTATGGAACGACGTCACTGGGGACATAAATGGCATCGGACAGTGTTTTCAGACGAATCCCGATTCTGTTTGTTTGAAAGTGGTGGCTACATTTTGGTTCGCGGCAGACAGGCGAAGCGGCATCACAGTGACTGCATTCTTACAAGACATGTAGATCCAAATCAAGGCCTTGTGGTCCAGGGTGCTGTTGGGTAAAGCCACAAATCACAATTGTTGCATGTTCAGGGCACTGTGACCAGTGTGACCTTACATATATAAAATCCTGAGACCTGTAGTCATACCCTTTCTGCACAACACCCCAGACGCCATTTTTCAGCAAGACATCGCATAACGACAAGTTGCTGCATGAACACGTGCCTTGTTGGTGTTACAGGATGTCAGCCTTCTTCCCTTGCCCGCCAGATCACCAGACTTGTCGCCTGTCAAAAATGTGTGGGATATGATGAAACGGTGGGTGCACTTCTGTCACCCAGTGCCAACCATCACAGATGACCTTTGGAACCAGATAAATGCAGCATGATTGGGTATACCATAGGACGTCATTCGCGTCTTATACGCGTCGATGCCATCGCGCATGGAACAAGTTATCAGGTCTAAGCAACAGCACATATGCTGAAGCAAGGAGACTGAAAATGTGGTAATAACATCTGCAGAACGTACGAGGGTTGTTTTTTAAGTAAGGACCGATTTTATTTTTTAAAAAAAGATACAAATACTTTTGTAAGAAAACTTTTATTTTCTGATTCTACACGCTTTTACCTATTTTTCTACATAGTTGCCTTGTTTATTTAAGCACTTGTCATACCGTACAACTAAGTTTTTAATTCCCTCTTCAAAGAATTCGGCCGCCTGCTCCGACAGCCAAGAGTTCACGGCCGCTTTCACTTCATCGTCGTCATTGAAGCGCTGCCCGCCAAGATGGTGTTTCAGGTACCAGAAAAGGTGAAAATCGCTAGGAGCAAGGTCGGGGCTGTATGGTTCGTGGTCCAAAACTTCCCAGCCAAAAGAATCAATCAAATCCCGAGTCTTTTGAGAGGTGTGAGGCCTAGCGTTATCGTGCAGGAGCAAAATTCCTTTTGTCAGCATGCCGCGCCTTTTGTTTTGAATTGCTCTGCGGACCTTCTTTAGAGTTGCACAGTAGGCATCTGAGTTGATTGTCGTTTCTCGTGGCATAAAGTCCACTAGCGAAACACCGCGCCGGTCCCAGAACACAGTTGCCATAACCTTGCGCTTTGATGTCTGTTTGGCTTTGACCTTGACGGGTGAGGTTGTGTGTCGCCATTCCATCGATTGTCGCTTGCTTTCGGGAGTGATATGGGGTACCCATGTTTCATCTCCAGTGACAATTTGACTCAACATGTCATCGCCTTCTTCCTCGTAACGAATCAAAAAGTCCAATGAACTGGCAAATCTATTCCCTTTGTGGTCCTCTGTGAGGAGTCTGGGTACCCACCGAGAACACAGTTTCTTAAAGTTTAGGTTTTCAGACACAATTTTGTACAAAACCGATCTTGAAACTTGTGGAAAATCCAAAGAAAGATTGGAAATTGTGAATCTTCTGTCCTCACGAATCTTTGTTTCGACTGCAGCCACCAAATCATCAGTGATCACAGAGGGCCGGCCTGAGCGTTCTTCGTCATGGACGTTTTGACGGCAATTTTTAAACTCTCTAACCCATTGACACACTTTACCTTCACTCATTGCATTCAAGCCATAAAATTTTGTTAACTGACGATGAATTTCTGCAGCTGATATGCTTCTCGCGGTCAAAAAACGTATCACTGACCGTATCTCACACGCGGCGGGCGATTCAATAATTGTAAACATTATAAAGTAGCACAGTGATGCGTACACGTCAACTACAGAGATGCCATTTGCATCAGTGTGAACGGGAAGGATGCCGGCAAGTGGCGCGGTGGCTTGTTGCGGCGTCCGCGCGAACTGCGGGACTATGCGCGCGAACGGCCCTTACTTAAAAAACAACCGTCGTACTAATGTACATGTGAATATGAACGTCCTGTCTCTAGTCGTTCGAGGTGTTCTGTTTTCTATGAACATGAGTGTATAATTTTTATTGTAAGGCTTACAGAAATCCGAGTGAATCACCCAGACCTTTCTCTGCAAATATGTAGGAAATTGAAAACGATATTGATGTGCTGTTTTCATAGAATAGATTTTCAGTCACGGGCTCGCATTATAAGCTAATAAAGAGACTGTAAAATTACATATGAAGCGCATTTTTGTGCAAACATGCGCTTTTATAATTGAAATCAGCGCCTATTCACATTAACAAACTAAAAGTAGGATAAATGTCTATGGTGTTTGTTGCAGGATTCTAGTGCATCTCATTTACGAGATGTCGTATTTTGAAATGATCATTCACCGAGATTTGTTCAATACCTGTGGCACCACAATGCAAGTGCAAACACTAGTTATGTGTATTCCGACCAGTAACGAGACATTTGACGATCACAGCTCTTAATGGATAGAGATGCGATAGAGATGGAACCTGTGTTGATGGAGAATGCGTGGAACACTTGCCTGACTCATACACTTCCTTGTGCGGTTGCGCAGGAGCTAACATGCGGATCAAATGCAACAGCAGCAAGCCCATTAATTTGCTCCTCTTATGTCGTCACTTCTTTCGTCTTGTCACGTTGTATAGGTAAAATGGAAATGCCGTTGGGCTAGGGCCTCCCGTCGGGTAGACCGTTCGCCTGGAGCAAGACATGCGTGTCGATGGGGATGAAACAAAGATGAGAAAGACAACACCAGTCTCTGAGCGGAGAAAATCTCCGACCCAGCGGGGAATCGAACCTGAGCCGTTAGGTAAGACATTACGTCACGCTGACCACTCACCTACCAGGGGCGGACTTTTTCTAAGTGTGGAAGAGGTTGATAAGTAATTACCGCGATATTTGACGTCTACTTGGATATCTTGCTGCATTCTCCGTACAAGAACGATCTGTATTCTTTACTCTCCATACACCATGAAGATAAAGGATTTTTCTGCACTGGTATATCCTGTCGTCCATTCACTGCCTACTGCTTGGAAAGTCACACTGTTAGTGACTAGAAAGTCGCAATGCGCTCAGGGAACACAAAAGCACACGGGTGAGCAAACATAACAGCACACCTAGCAACAACGCAGGCTGAATGGCATAAAAGGTGCCTGTGCGGGAACTTCCCAAAGTACGGTATCTCGTACTCGCTCTACAGTCAAAAATGTTTCAAATGGCTCGGAGCTCTATGGGACAACATCTGAGGTCATCATACCTTAGAACTACTTAGAACTATTCAAACGTAACTAACGTAAGGACATCAAACACACCCATGCCCGAGACAGGATTCGAACCTGCGACCGTAGCACAGCGCGGTTCCGGACTGAAGGGCCTAGAACCGCTCGGCTACAAAGGCCGGCCACTACAATCCTACAAGAAACACCATTGTCATTTATAATTTATCCAACTTTTAGTTTGTTAATGTCAACAGGTATTGTTCCATTAAAAATAGTATATGTGTGCACAAAAGAAACACACATTAAATTCATACAAAATAAGACGATAAACAAAAACAGTTTGAAAAACGTGTAAAGTTATTTCAGAGTAGATTGCATTGAGAAAAAATTGTTAAGAAAAAAAATTCGATACATTGTGCCTCTTCCGAGTTAATTAGCGTTGCAGTTAGCCAATCACGTCGTTGTGCGCAAATTCAATTGGCCCGCGGGATAGGATTAGCGTCGATAGTTCCCATACCGTAAATGACTGCGTACGAGACTGTTCGACACTGGGTTAGGGTTGTACCTTTAGTACCGTTCCATGTCGAACTTATGTCTTGCCCTCTTCCTCGGTTTTAGGAAATCAAACGAAGAACACATCTGACGACGACGTCTCTGACCGCTCTAAATGTCACACGAAACGGCCTGATTGACTATGTTCAGTGCTAATTAAATCAGAAAACGTGAAACTTATCGATTTTTTTCCTTACCAGCTATTTCCCAACACAACCTGCTCCGCAACATGCTTAGGAGCTTTCCAGGCTGTTTCTGACCACCCTGTCAATGTCAAATTAAACAGTAATCCTTCAAAGCTGGTCCCAAGCACGGTTGAAAAAGGAGGAGGGGGAGGCGTAACACCTCGTTAGAAAATGTCGGTTCACCTGACTCGGGTGATAGTTCCTTGTGGGGGCCCCTTGCGTGGATGCGTTGAAGACCTCAACGGCAGCGAAGGCGGAGAAGACGATCATCGGTACGGCTGAACTGGCGGAAGAGGCACGCCGAGTCCACTAGCATCTGTTCTGGAATGCAGCGGGTAGTGGTCGGCGTCTATTCACCTAGTTGGTGCGGCTGCTTCCATGCTCTTCTTGATCTCAACAATCAAGTCGTAAATATGTGATCTTCAAAGAAATCACCACAAAACAAGTTTCAACTTAAACAAGCATGATGGAACAAAAGGACAGAAATCCACTACCCCAGGCATCAGTCTCCAGACTAAATATTCCTGGTCATCGGATTCTGGGGGACCGGAACGTAATGTGCAGAAGAGTAGGAGCTTCTCAAAATCTCTAAGACCAAAACAGAGAAACTTCATAGGAACTCTCAACATAAACACACTCTCCAAAGTGGGTAAATTCAAACAACTCACAAATGCTATGGAAAAATTCCACATAACAATTCTTGGGATTCAAGAAACGGGATTAACTGACGAAAATCATTTTGATTCAGAAAACTTCAAAATCTACAAAGGAAAACCTGCAGTCCAGCTGAGCAAGGGATCCAAACAATTTGGCACAGCTTTTGTTGTGCACAAATCAATTATAGATTCACCAACAAACTTCCATTCAACATCAGAAAGAATGTACACGATCTCAGTAACATCTGGAAACAAGACATACACACTGATAAATGCACGTGCCCCACAAATGATTAGAGTACAAAGTATCCACAGGTAATAGATGATTTATGGGAACTATTGGAGGAAACCTGAAATAAAATCCCTACTTATCACGTGAAAATTGTTAGGAGATTTCAATGGACAACTCAGCATAGAGAAAAAAATCAGGAAAACAGCGGGAATTCATACAGCCAACAAGGGAAGAAATTAAAACGGCGAGAAACTGATAAAGGTCTGCGAAAATTTTCATCTTAAAATCATGTCCACATAATTCCTTAAAGCTGTAAACAATCTTACAACAATGAAATCACCAAATTTATCTTTGGGTGAATTTCATATAGACCATGTTTCCGTATCTAATAAGAATACCAAAGAAATACTCAACGTAGAAGCAAGAAAGGGATTTTTTGAGTCAGACCGCTATCTGCTGCAAATGAAGATTATATTTCAACCTAACAGAAAGAAACCACCAATGAGCAAAGCGGTTAGAATTGATCCAGAATACCTTAAACTTAAAAGAGGGAAACTCTCCAGGGAATTGGACAATCAAACGCAACGAAATGGAAGAAACTTGCGGAAGTACTGAAAAACAATATGAAATTTGGCAAACTTCCAAGAGAGAGAAAACACAGATGGTGGAAAAGTGCATGTGATCAAGCAATAGAAGAAAGAATACAAGCTTGGAAAACTTTCAGTAGCAAGAAAACTACAGAAAAATGGCAGGAATTTTTGAGAATACAGAAGAGTCCATTCAAGGCGATACGAAGAGAAAAACATAGATATGATATAAGCCGGCTTATAGAAATCGAACAAGAATTGATCAAGAACAACCCCAGAAATTTTTACAAAATTATCAAAGGAAACCTAACTGGGTATCAACTACCTAATATGTGCTTTCGCCGGCCTAAAGCATCACTGGAAACCAAGCCTAAAAAGAACTGTTAAATTTTAGCTAAATATTTTCACTCGAGCCTCTGACAGAACAACCAGATTTCGAAAAACCTACATGTAATCCCGATTCAAATCTACCATCGCTTAAGGAGGTAAAGGAAATAATCAATTCTTTGAAGAACAACAAGTCTCCAGGGGAAGACAGTATAATTGCAGAAGTATGGAAATTAAATGACAACAATGTCATACAAGCAACCCACAGAGTTATAGCAAATATTTGGGAAACTGAACAAATACCTGCAGAGTGTAAATGTGAATTAATGCAACCTCTCCACAAACAAAGTACAAAACCGATCCAAATAATTACTGCGGAAGTTTACTGCTCCCTGTAATATACAAAATCCTATCATAGCCCTGTTAAACAGGGTAGAAAAATAAGCGTACCAGTTAATAGGGGAGTATCAGGCAGGGTTTGACACAGGTCGATCTTGCTTCGAACAGACTTGTAACTTAAAAACGATTTTGGAAATGAGAAGTTGTAGAAATACTATGGTAACTTTTGTCGATTTTATAAACGTTTACGATTCAATAGACAAACATTATTCCACACTTTCGAGGAGTTCAGGATTGACAGGAAAACAAGGTCAATTATTCCATAGGTATTAACGGATACAACCTCCAAAGTTAAATTCATGGGAGAAGAAACATCAGAAGCATTTAATATCCATACTGGTTTTCGCCAAGGAGATGGAATGTCCCTCCTCCTGTTTAACATGGTTCTGGAAGAAATTGTGACGACATGGGAAAAGGAAATAAAAGGAATTCAGCTTTGGATTAAAAAAGAGCAGAGAATCAAGGTGAAGAGTCTGGCTTTCGCGGACGGTCTTGCCATTCTAATGAACAATAGAGAGGAAGCCAAACTTCCATTGCAAAAACGGCACGAAATCTCACAGAAAACTGTGCTACAAAAGTCCTACGAGAGAACAAGGTACGTGGAAAACAAACCTGTAGATAATCTTTACATTACTACTCAGTACGGGAAAGTGGCACAAGTTGCCCACTTCAGATACCTGAAAGACATAATCCAAGCATCAGGACTGAATTCAACAGCCAATAAAGATAGAACCTCCAGATTACAGAAAGCATATAAGCTCACTTCGAATCACTATAATAAGAAACATATTTCTGTCAATGCGAAACTAAGGCATTACAACTCAGTAGTCCTACCAGAGGCACATTATGCTGCAGAAACTACAGTGATTCATGGTTATCCGAAGATCAGAGAGATTGAAAAGTAGGAAAGGAAAATTCTGAGGAAAATATATGGACCAGTGTTTCGGGAAGGAATTTGAATGAAGAAGCCAACTAGAGAGATTTACAAAGACATATAAACAATAACAGACACCATTAGAAAGAGAAGGATGAAATTTTATGGACGTATCAGCAGGATGAATAAAACCAGGCTCAAAAGGAAAATCTTTGAGACAGTAAACAGTAGCAAAAACAAGACAAAGTGGACCACTGAAATAGAAGAAGATATTAAAGAACTGGGAATCACTCAAGACAACATACACAACAGAGAACAGTTTAGAAACATGATAAAGAAACACACACTTTAACAAGAACACACGGAGAACAGGACAGGAAAAATATGATTGTAACAGTTTATGGGTACCAGTACAAGTATAACAAAATAGCGAAACAGCAGTCGTTGTGTATTAGATATTTCAGCAGATAAATTGCATTAATGTAAATTATGCTGGATACTATTCTTCCAAATTTTTCAATTACGTGGTTAAAATATATATTAATTTTTCTTTCTATTAATAATGCTACAAGGTTAGGTAACCGTTCCTGGCTCATAATCAATCATTGATAAAATTTTTTTGCTTTGAGTTGGAAATACTTCTTTTGAAAATAGCATTTGATGGTTTGACACTGTTAAATAAACTCTTTTACGTTATCCACTCAATTATCCAGCATAATATTTCGAAAGTTATCCAAGAAAAAAATGTTCTCTACTGGATGAACTTCTTTGAATAAAGAAACGTGGTGTCTGATACGACATATTTCAGCAATAATAGCTGAATCAATCAGTTTGGAGTATTTTCCACATAAATGCTGAATATCTTGGCAATGAATTCATCTTTAATGAATTCATCTTTTGTGCATCCTGCAGTATTTGAATATGAAGGAAGACTAATAACTCATGAACTACAGCTCATTAGGTATATTCATTTGTAACATACGTTTTTTTTTAAATTCTGGTTAAACTTATCTACAGTCTAGTCTATTCCCAAAGAGTTTCCTTAATTACATTTGAGTCGATACTTTTCTCACCAGAGGTTTTCTTCCGATTATTTTTTCTTTTGAAATGTCGAATTTATTTTATATGTCCATGGTTTTCCCAGCTGCTTTTGTGACTAGAGATTCAGGTTTCGTTCACGAAACAGATTCTGAATATATTCATCATGCCCAAGTCCTCATTGTCGTAGGTGTATCTCAGCATCACTCACGTCACTAAGGACTAGGCTTCAGAAATGAAGGAATGCAAAGAAACTATACCTCATAATGGAAACCAAGAAACTGCCTGCATGTCTTTTGGATTTAGCGTTTTCTTCTGATACATCCCTCAAGACATCTAAATCTTGTATGTATTACGCTTTCGATGCGCTCAGCCACCAAATGTACATATTCATATTTTGAACTCCATCTTGTGTCACAGGATCGCTTCACTTGAATTAGAACGTGATGTTTAAAAACATCTCACCTATATGTGAAACTTGAGAGAAACTTGAACACATTTTACATAGTCTCAAAAATAATCACCGATTTTGTTCCAACAGTAGCGGCATGTACTACAGGAAGATTAAATGAGTGATTGTTGATGGGAAATTTAATGGGACTCAACGGTAGAAAGCAGCTGTCTTATTAAAAAAAATGGTATTTAACCATCGCCTCACCTTATCACGTATGGTAAGTGTACTGTTGATACATACTGTAATAACTGAAAATATTACATCCTTCATTAAATGTCTGTGTGGCTTCTTCCAAACACATTGTAAGAGCGAGTACAATTCTTCACAACTATGTTCGAATGAGAGATGGGTTTAAGCGCGAGTATTCTCCCTTTCGGTTCCACTCGCTTTTGACAACGTCCAACAAAGGAAACAGAAAACACAATAGAACAAGGGTGCCATCCATATTTAAAATCGAAGCTCAATGCATGCTTGTCTTCGTCTAGAGATTAATTTCCATGAATGCCGCATTAACGTGCATTAACACGCGCTCTTATTGTTGCTTTAAGTCGAATGTTTACATGTGCGATTTGAAACTGTGCATCGCATTTCGGTTCTTTGAAATTAGCCAAAGCGCGCTGCGGAAGCGTCTGTACAACTCTATGAAACAGCCTATAATTGCTTCTTGCTGGGTAAAAAGAATGGGAACTCACCTGCTGTCACACTATACTGGCTACATTTTTCTTACTAAACACGGCTGATGGCTAGAGATATAGGGACGCCATTGTCCACTGATTATGACGTTGCCTCCACAACTGAAGAAGTTATGCTGTGCAGCCAGATAAATCGATTAGCAGACACTGACAAATGTTCACACCATCTATTTCTTGGTTTGCGGTGTTGTTTTCTCATTAAGTTTCGCCAGTGCAATAAAGAAATTAATATGAACTGTCTATAACGTAACGCCTCAAGACTAAATCATGAGCCACTCAGTATTTTAAAATAATACGTCGTGGAATCCTACATGTCTGCGTATAATATGGTTTGGTGGAAGCTTCTACAACACACATTTCAGTTGATGCTGCTGGGGTAACTTCATTTTCAGCCCAAGAAACGTCTACCGTAAACTGTCGAATTTGCAGTTTATCGCTTTTTTCAAAAGCATGAAATTCTGTTAAGCAACAGTCGGAGCAGGAAATCAGCCGTCCCATAACCACAAAGGAAAACAGTGGTATGTAGAACTCATTAATATTTTCTCTCGCTCTGTTGCGTGTGTGCAAGAATATACACATTGTTCTTTTATAAAAATTTCACTGAAATCAGGCTGGCCTGATAGTGATCTAGCTCTGAAATAGGGTATCATATAAATTTGTCATGGCTGAACCAGATGCGACCATCATGTGCTTCTTCGACTTCAGCAAGGCCGTTGGTGCTATTGGTTTCGCCTTTTTATTTGTCAAACTGAGCAGCCTCAACTTCTGGCCAATTGAAGAGCAATGGATCCGTTCATACCTGACGTGTTGTCAGAAATGCATCGTATCTGGCGACACAAAATCACAGTGGATGCAAGTAGTATCAGGAGTCTTCAAGGGCTCCGTATTAGGTCCTACACTCTTTTCAATGTAACAACCATCTGTCATCAGTTCTGTCCTATTGCAAATAGCACATGTTTGCCGATGACTTCCAGTTGTATATCAATATAAAACCAATTAACCTGAAGGCAACTATCGAGAATCTCTATACTGACATCTGTGCCCTATCAAAATAGGCACAGAATATAGGGTTAAAGCTCAACGCATCCAGAACCCAAGCACTACTGATTGGTCATTCTAGGCACATTAGCCAGAAACAGCGGGAATTTCTACCATCATAAATCCGAAATGGCACAAATATGAACTTCTCTCCCTCAGAAAGGAGTCTAAGAGTATTAATAGACGAAGTCCAGGCTTTAAGACCTTCTAGCTCAAAGTCTAAGAAGCCAACCTTGCCTAGGATATTGGACTGGTCACAGGTGGCGGATAGCGAACGTTCCGTCAGATAAGGTGGGCAGTTGTGAATACAGAATAAGCAACCCAGACCAAGGCAAAACAGAACCAAATCCACTTTTCATCTGTCTTGTAGCAAATGCAAAGTGGTCAGCGTCTGTTAACTAGTGGTGTGGCAGAAATTTATATTCTGGAACCACCCTTCCAGTCTTCACACTCTATGTTCACTCAGTGAGTCTACTCAACTCCAGCTGATTCCAGGTACAATCATCATGGAGCATTTTGATGATCACAGTATTGCCCCACATGGTCAATCCACAGCCAGTATTACAAGCGAAACTGGTATTTCGGATTCTGGGACGGCCATGTCAAAATGATGTGTAATTCAACAGAGAAAGTGGGAGTACTCTGCTCAGCTTAAGACATTTCTTGCAAACTTAATATACAAACAATTTTGCAACCAAGTTAACATCATAAAGGGCGGAATACATTAAAAGAACAAAAAATTCAAATTTTGGCAGTTCAAGAAACACGAAGGATGATGGACAATATCACTATTGATTTTGGCACTTATCGTCTTTCTAAAAGTGAAACTGATAAATGAATACTTAATAATACACCACATCTGGGAGCTGTTTTTTCAGTCTCCAAAGACATTTTAAATTCAATAACGGAGGTAAAACTCATTCATAATAATGACAATTTCCCTTAAATGTGGATGAAAGCATATGCTTTAATTAATGCCCATATGCCAGTCAATGAGGATTTCTCTAAAAAACCTGAAGAAGTTACTGAAGCTTCGGAAACGTTTGAAAGCATCGTCTCGAAAATTCTCTCAAACCATGTTAAAATTTTAATGGGTAATTTTGATGCTCAGTTAGGTAAAGAGAAGAAAATGTAAGAAACCATGGGTGGATTTCCTGCGCATAAATGAACGAAACAAGGTGCAAAAATTTTAACCTTAAAACCATGTCAACATATTTTAAAAAGAACCCCTCGAAACAAAAACTTGGCGGGCAGCCAATAGATTTATTGGGAAATTCCAAATCGATCATATAGCAATATCATACCCTAACTACAACGAAATTTGAAATGTCCAAGTGAAAATTGAACCTCAAACTCTCTTCAATGCAAAAGATGGTAACCTAAAATTTGACACTGCTAAAATAACCTCAGCTCTAAAAGCCAACTTTACAAAGAACAATCCAACAATTGGCAAAGCCTAAAAGAAAGTTCGTCAAAACAGCACAATGTCTAATTCCGTATCGAAAGAAACGAAACCACGCTGCGTGGAATGTGGATTGTGAAACAGCAGTTACGTCTAGGAAAGAGGCATTAAAATTGGAATTGTAACTAATCTGAAAATACGTGCAACACCTTTCTGACCGTAAGAAAAGAAATTAACCGATAGACTAAACTAAACAACGAAAGTGTCCAGCTTTTAGAAATCTAAAAAGATTTCCAAAAGAACAATACAACAAGAACATTCAAAACATAAATAACTGGTTATCAACATCAAAGTCTTTACTTCGAAAATGAAAATGACAGTTTGACTCTTTACAATCAGGAAAATTGTAAGGTACTTGTTAATATTTTGAAAAACTATTAAAATTGTCTAGAACCAGCGAATAAATTCCAACCACAGCAAACTAATAACAACCACCCTAGCTCTAAAGAACAGAAAAAAGTACACAAATTAAGACACTTAAAAACAATAAAGCATCCAAAGAAGATGGTGTAATTGCAGAACTACTAAAATCAGCTGGTCCCAACACTATAAAAGAGATCACTCAACTACTAGTACACATCTTTCAAACTGAGAAGATTGCTGAGGTCTGGAAAACTGCCCTAATTCATCCATTGCATTAAAAAAGGAATAGAACAGATGTTAATAATTACCAAGGAGTCTCCCTTCTCCTGGTCACATACAAAATTCTATCGTAGTGGTTACTTGATCGAGGCCAGGAACAGTTAGAACGTAAAATTATCGAATATCATGCAGGTCTTAGATCAAAAAGATCCTGTCCAGAACGAATTCTTAATTTAAAATTAATTCTTAGGCACCAAAGGATTTCTAGTAACAATATTGTATGTACGTTAGCAGATTTTAAAAACGCCTATGTCCCAGTTGATCGTGAATCTCTTTTTCAAATTCTAAATGAACAAGGGCTAGAAAATAAAGCTCTAACATTCATTAAGGAAACGTTAACCGACACTAGCTCTAGAGTTAAATTCACGGGAGAAATTTCTGAACCATTTGATATAAAGTCTGGTGTTACACAGGGAGATGGACTGTCGCCATTACTGTCTAACTGTGCTTTGGAAAAGGTAATTATAGAACGGCAAGAGCAAATGTCTAGTCAAAACACAGATCACTCAAACAATTTAGCCGGAAGTAATATTAGAGTAGATTGCCTCACCTTTGGAGATGATCTGGTAATTTTAACTAGTGGTATTACCACAGCTCGAAAGCAGATTGAAACTCTTGTAACTGCATTCGAAACCGAAGACTTAAATTTTATGGTCACATTACAAGAGTGGCAAACACTAGGTTGACAGAACAAATACTTAAATTCTACGAAAACAGAAATAAAGCCAAAACAGAACCTGTTCAACGGATACCTGCCATTAAGGAGGATCTTAAAGTAGCTGGCGTAGCTCAGGCAGTCGTTACAGACAGAAAAACGAATCAGACATTTGAGTGGAACGTTGGTCAGAGGGAAATTAGAAACTGGGACACTGTGGTCTGATGAAAGAAAGATGAGCTGTAGCTGGCTCGCTCTGATGCCGTTTTTTTTCCTTTTTTGGCATTTTATCACGATCGAGTGCCATCTTATTGCTCCTTCAGTTACTACCTGAACGAGTTACTCACTTGCCTCCGTCAGTGGCAGCAGCAGCGTTTATCGATACACGCGGTCGGAGTTCTGAGGCACTAGCTGCGAGAGCTGCAAAGTTCGTCACCCACCGAACCTGGATACTGGAGCTGAGCAATCAGTGAACCTGTTATGAAACCTCAAGTGCTGTGACATCTCTTCGTTCATTGCTAGTTGGTGCTTCCTGGGCTGTTCCGACAAGCAGCAGTGTATGGTTTGCTGGAGTCAGCAAATTTTGCAGCCGTCTTCCTGTATGGTGTTTAACTATTGAAATTATTGTAACTTATTACAGAAATACACCAGCGGTATATTCTGCCTTGTGGCCGTTAACATTCCGTTTACCTGCCCTGGTCATTAGCGTAGTTTTCCGAGAGTGTGTTTTCCTTGGTGTGTTAATGCTGTCTGGCACGGTGTGTAGTTTGACAGCTTGATGTGGTTCTCCTTCTCTTTTTTTGAGTGGTTATTGTGCCTTGACTGTGTTTAGATGCCAATTATCAAGATGAAGTGCTGCTGCGATCTTCGTCCTCGGTGATATTTTCGGTTGTTGTGCTGTTGGTTGGGTGGAAATGTTGTTGGTTGGATTTTCGGCCGTCCCTAGGTGGTGCTGCCAACTGATTATTTAGTATTATGCTTGGCTGCCTGTCTCACCTAAACTGTTGTTAGAGTTTATTCACCAGGCCGACCCTTGGAACACTGATGTGCACCACTGTTCTGTTGTTTGGGATTGTGGCTCTGAGCGCTATGGGACTTAACATCTGAGGTCATCAGTCCCCTAGCACTTAGAACTACTTAAACCTAACTAACCTAAGGACATCAGACACATCCATGCTCGAGGCAGGATTCGAACCTGCGACCGTAGCAGTCGCGCAGTTCCAGACTTAAGAGCCTAGAACCGCTCGGCCACAACGGCCGGCTTTGGGATTGTGATTGTGATTTTCTTTTGTCCCAAGTACTGTGCAAGGTCTTCAGCCATGTATCAATTTAGTTTGTTTAATGTTCAGTATGTTGCCTTCAGCCGAAACTTGATGAAATATTTTAAGATAAGGTCTTCACCTGTCTGAAGTAAAAGAAATAAATCCTCATTTGAAAATTTTCTCTCTATCTTAATTTATTACCCAGGAATTAAGTCTTGAGTTATTCTATGTTCAGTATATGGCCTTCAGCCGAACTTTATGTGAAGTATTTTAAGATATGGCCTTCAGCCGTCCATAAAAAAAAGAAAATCATTTGAAATTTCAAAACTTTCATCTCTATCTTAATTTGTTATCCAGGCCTTAAGCCTCGAGTTGTTCTATATTCAGTATATGGTCTTCATCCGAACCTTATGTGAACTATTTTAACATTAGGCCTTCAGCCTACTTAAATTGAAATCCGAAAAGTCTTTGTTTAAAACCTTTTAAAATTTCCTTACTGGAGTTCTTGTTATCCAGGCCTTAAGCCCTCACTTCTTCTATTTTGTAACTAAGGCCTTCAGCCACCTGTATTCTTTAAAGCAATTTTAATAACTTGTTTTCTGGTCTTCAGTCATATTGTTTCTGAATTCTTTTAGGGGCATGTGTCATTAAGCGTTTTTAGCAAATAAAGTTTGTATGTTTGTACAACTAGCAGCAACTGATTTGAGTCCCTTTCCAAAAACTGATCCGCTCTGTCCTGTGAAACCACATTTCAACTGGTAGCAGAGCGTGGTTACATTTGTATTATTGCCATTCCAGTTGCTATTAGCTTTAAATTTTATTTATGTTAGTGTTGCACCATATTGTTTGGTTGTTGATTATTTCAGGTGTCTTGTTTAAATGGCGGTCAGGAAGTGCCCGGGGATCGGCCTGTTGAGGAAGGACCACCTTGTTTATGAGTTGGCGATAAGGCGCCAGCCTATTGAGGGCAGTGTTCCGGAGATAATGGCCCGCTTGTGTGCTACCGTTCTACACCCGGTTGACATGACGCCGGCGGTGGTAGGTGAGACAGAAGCAGGCTTGGAATATTTGATTAAGGTATTTAGGGTCCTTGTGGACACCACTGGCGTTTTGGAAAGCAACCGACCTAGTGACAGTCAACTGGATTGCTAACTACCGGCGCCTGAACACTAAGGTTGTCCTCAAATCTGTTCCTCTAGCTGATCTTCATAACTCCTTTACTTGGTTTGCTAATTGTTTTATTGTTCTTGATTTGAACCAAGCCTATTATCAGATTCCATTAACATAAGAATGTAAATATGTTACTACGTTTTGTACTCATTGGAATCTGTTTGAGTTTAACAGGGTTCCCTTTGGTCTGGCTACTGGTGCAGCCGTTCTTACTCGTTTGCTGGATAATATCCTCGGGGACTTGAAATTCGTGTGTGTGTATAATTATTTGGACGACTTGGTTATTTATTGCCGTTCGTATCAGGACCATTTGAAGCATATCAAGCAAGTGTTTTTGAGATTGGAGGGAGCCGGGTTAACTGTTAAACCTAGTAAACTGACTTTAGCCAGATAGCAGGTGTCCTTATCAGGTCACCTAGTGTCAGATCAGAGTATCTGCATCGACCAGGATCGAACTAAAGCATTACGAGCTCTGCCTCCAACCACTGATAAACGTGGAATTGCTAGGTTCATAGGCATGGCCAACTATTTTAGGCGTTTTGTCCCTAATTTTGCTCATTTGGGGGCCCCCTTAAACGAATTGTGCCGGAAAGGAGTGCGTTTTCAATGGAGACCTGCCAAAGAGGCCGAGTTTGAGGACATTAAGGCAGCTATAGCCACCCCTCTCGTCCTTGGAGTACTGGACTTTAATGAAAAGTTTATTGTCCAAACCAATACATCTAATGCCGGTATTTCGGCTGTCCTCTTCCAGGAGTTTGAGAGTCAGATGCAGCCATTAGCATACACGTCATATCGGTTAACTGGTGCCGAACTAAAATATTCGGTCTATGAGTGCGAGGCGTTGGCCATTTCTTTCAAATTGGAGAAGTACCGCTTCTACCTTTGGCATCGGGTATTTCAACTAGAAACTGACAGTCAGGCATTGAGCTGGGTTTTAGCCAGGCCACGTAAAACTGGCCGTATTGCTATGTGGGCAGTACGCATTTCACCATTTCAATTTGAAATTAAACACGTGAAAGGCAATGAAAATATCCTTGCGGATGTCCTCGGCTGCATGTTCACTGAATCTATACCTAGTGAGCACACTCGGGAGACAGAGGGAGGCACTCTTAGTTGTAGTGTGTTAGGTGAGATTCAGATGCTTGTCTCACGTAAGCAGTTCTTAGAGTTTCCTCCCCAGGCCAACCCTTGGAACACTGATGAGCGCCACTGACCTGTTATTTGGGATTGTGATTTTCTTTCGTCCCAAGTACTGTGCGAGCTCTTCAGCCATGTATTAATTTAATTTCTTGAATGTTCAGTATGAGGCCTTCAGCCGAACCTTACGTGAAATATTTTGAGATACGGCCTTCAAGTGTCTGTAGCAAAGAAGAAAAATCATCATTTGAAAATTTTATCTCTATCTTAATTTATTATCTGGGCCTTAAGCCTCGAGTTGTTCTATGTTCAGTGTATGGCCTTCAGCCGAACCTTACGTTAAATATTTTAAGATTAGGCCTTCAGCCTACTTAAATTAAAGTTTGAAAGGTCTTTGTCTAAAACCTTTTGAAAATTTCCTTATTGGAGTTCTTGTTATCCAGGCCTTAAGCCCTCACTTCTTCTATTTTGTAACTAAGGCCTTCAGCCGCATGTACTCCTTAACGCAATTTTAATAACTTGTTTTCTGGCCTTCAGCCGTATTGTTTCTGAATTCTTTGACATGTGTGATTGTTTTTAGAAAATAAAGTTTGTATGTTTGTACAACTAGCAGCAACTGATTTGGACCCCTCTCTACAACCTGATCCGCTCTGACCTGCGAAACCAGATTTCAAAATAGACTTGATTCTGATAGGATGAAACTAATTTAGACACAAGGGAAGGCCAACCATCAAAAGCGGCATTAATTTATTACACCTCGAGCGGTCCTTTGGGCCCATACATGAATAATAATAAATAAATAGATAAAAATCTAAATTGGGTTGAGCACGTAACTGCATATGCAAGACGTAACCACCATCTCTGCATGCCCTCTTCACCTGGAAAAGAAACTTCTACAAACACTATACTTCCAGTTGTCGATTACAGCGATGTTATCCTGCAAGACTTTTCTCAGGAAAGCTCACGACTCCTGGATCTGGTAATGAACGCCTTGTGTTCGATGTATCTGTGACATTCGCCTCTTTGATCATATTTCACCGCCACACGCCCAGATATCCAGACTGTGCACAGACAATCAGTGGACCGATACAAGATATCGTAGTGGTACTGCGAGAGGAAAATAGATCAGCGAATGAATTTCTGCGCTGTACGTGGGGGTATAGGCTTGTTCGGATGAAAAAGTGATGTCAAAGGTTTGTGGTCTGTGATTATGGTAAAGTGACGACCATACAAGAAGTCATGAAACTTTGTAACACCAAATACGAGAGCCAATGCTTCTTTCTAGATCTGTGAATAATTTCTTTGGGCAGACGAGAGCAATTTGGACGCAAAGGCAATAGGACGATCATGCGAGCCATCTTTGTGGGCAAGCACAGCACCGATCCCGAAATCCGATGCATCCACCATCAACAAAAGGGGCTTCCTGGGATCGAATGGGGTAAGGCAAGTATTGGAAAGCAACGCCGATTTCAACTGGCGAAAGGCGCGTTCGCATTCCGTCGTCCAGACGAGCGGAACACCTTTACGGCGTAAGCGATGAAGCGGAGCTGAAATGGAAGAGACATGCGGCGCATATCGATGATAATAGTTGACTCTTCCCAGTACACTCTGTACCTGCTTCAAATTCTGTGGTGAAGGCAAGTCTTGTATGGCACGGAGGTGCGTGGGACTGGGATGTATGCCTTGGGCATTGAGTACATGGCCCAGGTATGGCAAGTCACGAACAAAAATCACACATTTATCCTTCCGTAAGCGAAGACCATTTTGTCGCAAGACCTGAAATAATGTTTTGAGATTGGCTAAATGTTCTTCTTCCGTCTTTCCGGAGATCACAATATCGTCCAGATAGGTTGCTGCAGTAGGGACCGACGCACAAATAGTTTGTAGATATTCCTGAAACAATGCAGGGGCGGATGCACACCCGAATGGCAGTCGTTTGAATTGATACAAACCAAGATGCGTGTTAACCACCAAAACGCGCTGGGATTCTTCGTCCACCGGTATTTGCAAGTACGCATCTGGTAAGTCCAACTTCGAAAAATATTTGCCTGGGCACAGTTTGTCAAAACGATCTTCCGGGCGGGGTAAAGGAGAGGTTGTAGTCAATAGTTGTGGATTCACTGTTGCGTTGAAGTCCACACAATGTCTCAATTTTTCCGAAGGTTTTGTCAAAATTACTAAGGGTGATGCCCAGAGAGAAGCCTGCACACGTTCAACCACACCTTGTGATTCCAAATCGTGTAATGTTCTTACGACCTCATCACGCAATGCGTGGGGAACATTGCGCGCTCTGAAAAATTTTGGTTGCACGTTTACTTTCTGTTCCAAATGTGCTTTATAGTTCTTAGCGCAACTGAGGCCCGGTGCAAAAATGTCTGCAAATTCTTCACATAGACGAGAAACACTGTCTGAAGGCACAGTCTGATTCACTGATAGGACCTGGTTTACTATAGACAAGTTAAACAACTGAAATGAATCGAAACCAAACAAGTTCACTGCAGAAGAAGAACGAAGGACGTGAAATGACACAAGTTTTGTTTGTCCTTTGCATGTTGCAAGAAGGCTGCACTGTCCTAACACAGGGATGTCTTGACCTGAATAGCCAGTTAACTTAACATTTGTGGCACGCAACAGAGGTGTGCCCAGCAGTTTGTAAGTGTCTTGATTGATCAGTGAAACTGCAGCTCCGGTATCGAGCTGGAATGGTATCACTTTGCCGTTAATGTCCAAGTCGACAAACGGTTTATTGTTCTGCTGACGACAAGAGCAACTGTCTCGTGCAACGTGAACTGACACTGGTACAAAATCACTTGCGACTTCACAGGAGTTCCGGCGATGTCGACGCACACTATTTGTGGGACGAACACAGTCACTGTTATAGAGAGTGGCACTGGCGGAGTGGAATGAACGACATGAATTTCCATGGGCGAAGTTTCGCGAGCCTGAGTATCCATGGTTCGATTCCAATTCCAGCACGAAGCAAAGGGCCTTGAATGGTTTGGAGTTTCCGATTTGAGCATTTTCTGGCAAACACTCTGGACATGTCCTTTTGTAGTTCAGTAAAAGCAAATAGCTTGGCATGACGGGCAATTCTGATGCGAATGTTTAGTAGCGCACCGCGAATATGATTTGAGCACTGCATTTGCTTGCCGGTTCGGCACATATGGCTGAGAGCCTGGGGGCAGTGGCGCGGCCTCGCGCGAGGGCTGTTTACTGCTCCGTGCAGATCGCCCGGCGGGCTGGTTAACCTGACACACGGCTGGCGAAGATTGAAATGATTCCTGAGCAAATCAAGTGTGTCCTGCCGATCCAATATTGCCGTCACTTGTTGAAGAGAAGGATTGACTAGTTTCAAAATCTGTTCTCTTATACGAACATCAGAAACGGTCTATGCAATTGCATCACGTACCATAGTATTTGAATACGGGAGTCCACACTGACACTCAAAAGCACAATCCCTAGTAAGGCCTTGCAAGGTTGCAACCCACTCCCGATCAGTCTGACCTGCCGTACGTTTTGTACGAAACAAGGTATACCGTTTCGCAACTACATTGAAATATGCATCTAATGCAGACAAAACTTCTTCGTAGGACAGAGTTGCTACGTCGCGTGGGGGAAATAATTTGAATATCACACGGTGGGTTTGCACACCGATGGACGACAAAAGAAAACGCTGCCGCTCGTTACCTTGAATTCTGTAGGCCGCATCGTTTTGCATTGCACGTTGACCCTGGACGAGCTGTCCAAGGCCATCCAGTAATGCCTGCGTCTGCTGATTCTGTAAGTGATAAAATTCGAACAGTGCATCTGGAGATTGTGTCGAAGCCAATACACAATTAGATCAGGGCAGTATGGATAAGAACACCCTACTACTGCAGCTATTCTGGAATCAGGTGCTACCGTGACCGTTGTGTGTTGTCAATGGCTTAAGGTCATCATATCTCATGCTCTAAGATCGACGTGCCTTTCCTCTTGGTATAACGGTGTCTCTCGGTAACCACGACAACGCCGACGGCGAAGGAAGATACGGTAGAAGTGGCGCCCAGCGTGGGGCTCGATCGAGGAGGATTGCTGCATCGAGTCAAGTGTCATCCGGATTCACGAACCCTAGAGTTGGAAAATATTGTAGCAGCCAGTGAGTCTGTCCAATGAAAGAGGTATTCTTCAATAATCGCTAAAAGTGAGCGATACTACCACGTATGATTAAAATAACTGTATAATTATAAAAAAAAGGAAGTTGAGACTTGTGATTTCGGTAGATAAATATATATAAATACATAGTGAAAATAAGTGTATGTCTTGGTAGTGAATAATCATGTCAAAACGAACGAAAAGAATACATGATAATGTGCAGTTGAGTAGAGTCATGAATAGAGAGAGAGAGGAAAGTGAAGAGGATAGGGATGATGCATCCCATGAGCTCAATGTGGGACAGGAGACATGTACAAATAATAATACAGTTATTGATTTAGAGCCGTTAGGAGATTCAAATACAATGATAAGTAAGGTAAGCAGCGTGGGAGAACGTAAAGATCTTGAGGTTTCGGAAGTAGATCAGTAAGTTGATCCTCAAAATGGAAATATTAATCAAAAAATGTTTGATATGCTGGTATCAATAAATACTCAAATGGGTGTAATGAATGGAAGACTTGGTTCACTAGAAAAAGATAATAAGCAATTAAAAGAGGACAATCAAAAGTTAAATGATAAATTTGAGGCCAAATTTGGTTCATTAGAAGTTAAAATGGATTCTTTGGAAAGCAAACTGAACACCTTTGATTATAAACTGGAAAATACTAAGAAAGAATTAAAGGCGGACTGGGAGACTCAATTAAATGCGACATTTGGAGAACTAGATGTAGAGTTTTCTAACACCTTAGAAAGGCAATATAATAATTTAATGGGAAAACTTCATGACGTAGAAAAGAAATATGAGGTAGTTTCGAAGAGTTATGATGGCCTGTCCAATAGGATGGTTAAGTGTGAAAGCAGCTGTTTCAATGCTAGCGCACAGATAGAAGAGCTTTCGAAACAAATAGTCGAGTTTGAGTCTGATGCTCGTAAGGAGATTGACAAGTATTTGGTAGATCAAACTAAAAGACTTGACGAAGATCTAACTGAATGGATAGAAATAAAAGGAAATGAAATTGTAGACAAGGTTAAGACTACTATTGGATCCCAGCCAAATGAAAATATGAATGAGCACCTAAGTAGAAATGATGAATTAATTAAGCTCTTCACTAGCGACTTTCAGAAAATAAAAGACAAAATAGTTGATGAGTTACCTAAATGGCAAAAGGAAACCAATCATAAATTGGCGGAGTTAGAACGAAACTCATCACAAAATTTGTTGACAGAGGACGAACGTTCGGAGAATAGGTCGAAAAACAACCGAACATGTGATAATACGAAGCACAATTGTGGTGAAAATTTGCATTGGGAAGTTGATGATTCGGTTGGTAAAGATGATGATTCTTTTGGTCAGCGAGGGTATTTGTCTTCTATAAAGGTGGAGAACAGCATTTTTAAAAGTAGACAATTCCCAACATTCTCCACTGAAAAGAACAACCTGCATCCGAAAATCTTTATCAATAATTTCAAAAGAATATTTCCGCGTAGCTGGTCAGAACACGACCGACTTCAATTTATAGTATCCAAAATTACCGGAGAAGCCGCATTATGGGCCGCCGAAGTAAGTGAAAGTTGCCATACTTGCGCTGAGTTTGAACAACTTTTTTTGGCTAAATACTGGTCGTCGAGTAAACAAGAGAAATTAAGAAAAGAGGTTTACCAACCTGAGTATTTTAACAGTAAAAGGAGTACTTTAAGGCAATATTTTGAAAAGTACATAAATAAGACACGTTATTGGAGTGATCCAATTTCTCACAAGGAAGTGATCAGAATTTTGAAGGGAAGGTTGCCCATAAATATACGTGAAAAGTTAATAAATGTTCCTGACCACGACGTAGAACAATTCTTGTCGGTGATTGACTCTATAGATATGATTATGGAAGACGCAAGACAAATGAGTAGTAATCAAATGTCGACTCACACTCATAGTAATACGAATAATTATAATAATAATTTAATGTATGATAATAATAATACCGAAAACCAGGTCAAACCCGCATCACAGGAGCGTGGACAATCTTCATCCTATGGTTGCAATAAAAACAATGATTATAATAAATATAGAAGAGATACTTACTGTGCTAGAGGTAAACCTCGATATGGTGACGCGAATGTGCATAGTAGTGATATTAATAAGAGTAACAGGTACCCAAGTGATGAACCCAATTGCATTCGACCTTGGGAAGATAATTCGAAGCATAAGTTCATCGGCAGGATGGAACAAATGCCTCGAGTCCTCATCCAGCACAAGGAATTATACCAGTGGGCAAAGGAGCCTCCAATGTGCGACGGGGTGAATACCATAACTCGGATCATACTGTACGGATTGTGGAAGTTCATGAACCTCCACCGATGACTCAACGAGATAGATTAAACTAATAGCAGTCACCAAATGCCTTCCTAGGATGACTGGAAAGGAGAAGGAAGGCAGGCATCAATTTGAAGTGAGAGTATTAAGGTACAATAATGATCAGGATATAAGGAATGAGTTAATTGAAGAAAAACCTGAAGTTTCTAATAAATGCGGACAAATTTTACAGGCAATAATTCCAACAAGTATAAATAATGTTGATGTTGAAATATTAATTGATACTGGAGCAACTATTAGTGTCATGACGTTGGACTGTTTAAAACAGATAAGTCGAGGGGTAAAAATGCCCACTTTTCCTATCACAGGATGTACCGTGTCTGGTGCGTTCAGCACAAAAATGCAAAAAGTTGTGAAACAGGTACGTGTTGACGTTACAATACAGGGGGCTCAAATAGAAAGTACATTTCTGGTTGTTCCTAAAATGACAGTACCATGTATCTGGGGTTTGGATTTTTTATGTGAGACTGGTGCAATCATTAATTTAGAGAAAGGTGAATGTATATTTAATTCAAATGGTAATTGTTTTGACAACCACCCTGAGAAAGGGTCGAGTAATTCCAAATCAATTGTGTATGAATCTAATGGTAAAATATGTCAGTATTGATGATGAAAATGTGTATGATATATGCCTTATTGAATGTTCTGAAGAAATGTTGGATAAAATGTCATTGCAGGAAAAGGTGTTAGAATCAGAATATTTATCTGTTATCCAAAGGGATGAAAAGGTGTTAGAATCAGAATATTTATCTGTTATCCAAAGGGATGAACTGTACTACTTGTTGGAAGCATATCAGTCAATTTTTAGTAAACGTCCGGGTATAATAAAAGACTTTGAATACCATATAAAGACGTATGCACATAAACCCTTTTGTCGTACTTCCTATTCTATCCCATAGACAAAGAAAGAAGTAGTCAGAAAGGATATCAATAAAATGTTAGAATGGGGTATTATTGAGCCCTCAGATTCTGAATATTGTAACCCTCTTGTGGCGGTAATTAAACCCAATGGTGACATCAGATTGGTGTTGGATGCCAGAGAGATTAATAAGATCATTATACCTGTACAAACTCGACCGGAGAACCTAGAAGAGTTAGTACAAAACTTTTATGGTGCCCACTTCTTAACTTCTTTGGATATGAGTAGTTCATATTGGCAAACTAGAATATCGAAAGAATCTAGAAAATATACTGCATTCGTTTTTCTGGGCCGAAGTTACCAGTTTACTGTCATGCCATTCGGGTTGAAAATAAGTGGTGGAGTTTTCATATCGGCATTAGATACCATACTGGGCAGAGACCTTTTGAATGAAGTTACTTTATATGTGGATGATTTGCTAATTGCTTCTGAAACTTGTGAGGATCATTTGGACTTATTAAGAAGAGTTTTTGCGAAATTTTTGGAATACGGAGTTACTGTAAATTTGAGCAAATCCAAGTTTGCTCATAACCAATTGAAATTTCTTGGATATATAATCACTCCTGAAGGGATAAAACCAAATCCTAAAAAGATGGATGCGATTAACAGATGTGCTTATCCAAAGAATAGTACGGAATTAAAGTCATTTATCGGCTTAGTTTCATTTTTTCGATGATTTTTACCCAATCAATTAGGAAGCCAAGACTGTTTGTTACGGCTGTTAAGAAAAAATGTCATGTGGAGTGGAATTCCGTATGCACGCAAGCTTTTGATAACATCCGCAATGCTTTGACTAATGCTCCACTGTTAGATCATCCGAGACTTGATCAAGATTTTTATATTGCTGCGGATGCTTCTGAAACAGGATTGGGTGCCACTCTTTTCCAGATGGACAATCCAGAAGATATCAGTACCATCAAGATAATTGGGTTTGCCAGCAGAACACTCTCTAGCTGTGAACGTGCATATTGTACTACTGAATTGGAAGTACTGGCCGTGGTCTGGTCACTTAGAAAGTTTCGCTATTTTGTATATGGAAAGAAAATCATTGTATTCTGCGACCACAAAGCTTTATCTTTTATTTTAACAGGAAGGATGTTCCATTCACGTTTAACCCGGTGGGCCTTGCTACTGCAAGAGTATGATATTACGCTCAAATACATCAGAGGGAAAGACAACATCATAGCCGATGCTCTTTCAAGACTACCGAAAAGAAAGAATGACGACGAGTGTGAAGAACGGACTATTGACTTTAAAGTCATGAATTTATCAAGGCAATATTGTGAGAGGCAGATTTCACAGCTATCTCGAAGTCTTCCACAACTGCAAGAAGATGATAAGTTGTGGAAAGCTATTAGGCATGCTGTTGAACGCAAAACGCTAAGTCACTCTCAAGAACAGTAGCAATTAAAATCCGGAATATTGTATCGGAGGAAGGATGAAGAAGATGTTTGGAAAGTTTGTGTTCCAAATAAATATTTAGAATCACTAGTATGGTACACTCACTTGAATTGGGGTCATTTTGGTTCCGCTAAATGTACAGCCAAAATAGCACAATACTGCTATCATCCAAATTTGGGACGTATAGCTACAAATATTATTAAGAAGTGCAAAATATGTCAGAAGGCGAAACCCATAAACTATTGTCGGAAGATAGAATTACATCCTATGATCCCACAACAACCTTTAATGTTGGTGTCATGTGATGTCTGTGGGCCATGTCCCGTGACACGTGGACGGTTCAAATATGTATTGGCTTTCTATGATCTCTTTTCAAAATATGTGAAATTATATCCTTTGAAAAATCTCCACGTTCGACCCATGTTACGCAAATTTATCACCAACTATATAACTGAGCTTGGCAAACCTATAATGATCTTGACAGACAACGCTGCTTATTATACAAGCAAAGTATGGAGAGACACTATGAAAGAACAAGGAATCCAGCACATTTACATCTCAAGATTTTACCCTTGTGGAAATCCGGTTGAAGGATCTTCCGAGAGTTGAACCGATTTTTACGGACGTACATACCCAATCAACATTATAAATGGATCGATTGGATTTATGAATTTGAGAAAGTGTATAATGACTTACCACACTTTTCGACAGGTTATTTACCTAACCAAATAGTATTTGGTGAAAGTATTGCGCCAGAATGGATGAAGAAATTACCTGCGATAGAACAAAAGATTACCAAGAAAGAAGATATGGTGAAGAAGGTCTACGAAAACCTGAAGCATCAAGCACAATTGAGAAAAACCCGTTTCGATAAAAATGTGAAGAAAGTAGTCACATATGATGTAGGTGAAGAAATTTTATTGAGAAATCGCCCAAAAGCATCAACCAGGAAAAGACTGAATAAGAAATGGCAATATTTATATACAGGTCCATATAAAATAATGAAAATACCTCATGAAGGGAGCTACCTCCTGGCAGATTGTGATACTGATGTAATTAAAGGCTTGTTCCCTCACATAGACCTGAAGAAGTATTATCAATAATGAGCAAAATATAGATTCAAGAAACACTGAATGATACCAAGACTACATTCAGTGGACTAAATAAAAGCACCAATGGATAAATACGTACTTATACTAACTTACAAAGAAAATTAAAGAATGTACCGACGATTTCCATGAGATACATTCTTGGTATCAGCAACAATGACGACGCTGAAATACGATTTATCCTCTCACCGAACAGCGAGGATGGATGATTTAAAAGTGGAATTAAGAGGAAAAGAAAAGGACCAAATCCTCCCTGGTTAAACAAGTGGCCTGATAAGGGTTTTGGCCTAGGATGCCAATCGTCGAACCCGGCTGTGATCCCTGCCTTGCACAGTCGGTTGAAGAACTGATGGCTTCATCAAAAAAAAAAAAAAAAAAAAAAAATGTGGTGTGAATATGAAGTGATTAGTGCGAAGTGTTTCTAAGACAACCTATAAACAAATGTGGAATTTAGTTAAGGGCATTTTGTCTAGGCCCATTAACTCAACTTAAATATTGTAGAATGTATGTACTGACTTGTTGAGTGAATCTGAGACGGAGTGTATTCGCCGAAACAAATATCCTCTGCTGTCACAGCACACAAAAAAAAATAAGCCTGTTCTGTCTGGAACCCTCTTCAAGACATCACAGTCTGGGGGGCCGTGTAACATTACGAGTCAAGACAGCTGTAACGGAACTTGAATAGCGTAAAGTTATCATTAAAAACACACGCCGCGCGATTTGTTACGATTTGGTCGGTCATAATAGTAGTAACATGCTTTTGAATACAATTAAAATATAACGGCGATACCTGTTTAGCGTTATTGGAAATAATATGTAATAAATTAATGAGTAAGGTAGCCGATCCTATAAGAAGAGGTAAAATTGGGCATATTAAGGTGTTTTGCTTTACATCGACTAAGCCGATGATACGGCGTCTTTTTTTCCGTTTACTCTTAGAAGAAGAAAAAAAAGAAAACAAGTAACGAAGTGCTAATTGTGCGTTGTGAAAAATATAGGGGCGAATTTTAAATAGCTTCAGTGTATAATCAGACTAACAAATGGACATTCAGTTACGCGAAATAGCGGACAGTGAAGTGTGGTCATTAAATTGAGTACACCTACAGGGCGGTCAATTCCGGGATAAGTCTATTCGCATCTCACGAGGGACGCGGTATTGAGACCGGTTTTTTTATTATATCACGGAGAGCGGGCTTCAATTTATAAAAAGGAGAAAAGCTGTATCATTATCATTGACTGTTGGTGTTAAGCAACCAAAACTGTTCATCAAAGGGTTTCGGTGAATGAGTGGTGAATGCGAAATGAAACTGTGAACGAAGTTATGTTAAATAAAGCAGAAGAGACAAGACAGTTTGGTCGTATCTGTTATTATTCCATAAACTGTAACATTTATTGTCGTTGTATGAAGCCTTTATAGACGGTCGTTATGACAATTTGCTTTGAAGGGATCTCGTTACGAGTTAAGTTTTGGGGACCTGGTCAACAGGGGATAGTTCGTAGATCTTAACTACTGCAGCTATTCTGGAATCAGGTGCTACCGTGACCGTTGTGTGTTGTCAATGGCTTAAGGTCATCATATCTCATGCTCTAAGATCGACGCGCCTTTCCTCTTGGTATAACGGTGTCTCACGGTAACCACGACAACGCCGACGGCGGAGGAAGATACGGTAGCAACTCGCTTGTGAAAAAGAAATCCGTGTTCAAAGAAATTTACTTACGCTATTTGACTGCATAACAAAATGATACAGATTAAAACGTTGGCCCTAAATATTGTTAATCTTTATGTTTAGTCTTGCAAACAGTAACTGTAGCAGATCTTTTAATTTAATTACACAATAAGTGACCATAAAATTTAATGCATCTCAAATTACGATGAAACGGCTTGAAAATTCACAGGATAGTATTCTACTGATATAATCTACTGGTGGTAAACCTCTGAACTGATACGATATTTTCACAGACGCATCCTCATAATTACTGTACCCTAGAAAACTTCGCTTCTGACATTCTTGTGTCACCTCAATTTCACAAAATATTTCATCAGAATACATTAACACAAAATCATTTTCGAATAATGCTGCCTCCACTACACAGCAGGCCAGATGCCATCGCTCTCAAAGCAGGTACACAACCAGACAGCCTTGTAAACACTGACTCGCTGCTACTCTCTACAAAATATCCGACCAACATCTGTGGTCTCAGGCAAAGAATATGGCTTTATCGATACAACGGAATTTGAGTATCTTTATCAAATTCATACTTCATTAACATTTATGGGCAAAACTTCTTGAAACCAATGTGACAAATAGGACAGTTGTCTTTTATTACCCCTCCCATACTAAACAAGAATTTCGCAGAGTGGTTTCTACTGATACTATAGCAGGAACCACTCAAAAAATTCTGCAAAGGAAACTATTGAAAAAGCGTGGCATGGAAGTG
Organism: Schistocerca serialis cubense; assembly: GCF_023864345.2. Lineage (NCBI taxonomy): Eukaryota > Metazoa > Arthropoda > Insecta > Orthoptera > Acrididae > Schistocerca > Schistocerca serialis. The sequence continues at coordinate 377,074,978 of NC_064644.1, read as the reverse complement.
GGTTACAGAAACCTAAGATAGGTGACAATGAATACGTAGTGTCAGTGATCAGGTACAAAGTGACACTAATATGTTACATAAGTTGAAATGTAAGCAGCAGTACATACATGCAAACAAGTGTACAAAACTTCCAGTAATAAGTCACGCAATTGTCATGATACAAAGACATGGCCTCACGAGATGGTCTCTGTGTTAACTCTGTAATATAGTTCAGTCAAATACAGTGGCATTAGTACATATAGGGTTTACAATAAGGTACAAAGCATTAGAAAGTCATTACAATTAGATGCACAAATGTTTTAAAGAAACCTATAATGACACGTAAGAATTCCTGGCAATTCAAATGAAGTAAGAAAGATATACACATTTAACGTAAAGTGATACAAAACTTTACAAAGCAGTTATAAATGTCTGTTCGAATATTTAAGAGAATATTATGAATACAATTGAATATTCTTGTCAGTTCAAATAAAACCTTTACAGTATGGCGCACAATGCTTAGAACTCTCTGTTCAAAATTATTGAGAAAACCTGTGAGGACAACATTATGCAATAGGAGAAAAATATCAAAGGAACATGTCACACACCTCACTGTTTTGTTGCACACAGCTTATAATAGTTGCACCAGCGTGGTAACATGAGCACACTCCTGGGGCATACTACTTTGCCTTCTGTTTCTCAACTGACAACCCACAGGGCTCAAAATAAGTATATCACCCAGGCACTCGAGGAGAACCAAGTGTCTTGTCACAACCTCCACTGACAAACCAGAATTTGAAGAGCTGATCCAGGGAGACTGAGGGCGGAATAAGTGTCTTGTCACAACCTCTGCAGAAAACTGAGAATGTGAAGAGCTACAGTTGTCTCTGTAGGACCGATATAATGAGCATGTCTCAGTCGGTCCGTCTTTTATGAGCTGACATGGTGTGCACTCAACTTAGAGTCACAGTAAACTGTGTGAAGCCATCTAGCATAATCTGTCCACTATCTTCGTGTGTGCATGTTGGTCAAGGTCATCTTCTGCGCCTGTCCAGAATACAAGAAACAAATTTACAACAGCATTAGAGAAATAGATACATCTACCTTAATACCATAATGAATTTTCCTGGAGAACATATAATTCCATGAAAATGTAGTTTATTATAAAATCCTCTTTTGATATACATACAGTAGAAAAGGTTTTCTCATAACATGTAAGGATGTCATTTCAACCAATTGTCTAAACAAGTAAACAGTTAAACCTCAATCTAGTATCAAACTTCAATCTCGAATACATTTCTCCATTTCTAAAATGTTTCACATAAATCAAAAGACTTGGATCCAGTTTCTTAAGTTACATACATTTATGTATCTGGCTAGAATGAGAACTACCACTTACAGCACAGAAAATACCACAGGAATAAGTGTGTTCACAACCAAAATAGCTAATTACTCTATACACACTCTTACAATAGAAAGCTTTTCTTAGAGTACAATTAATGTCAGTCACATGTCAGTCAACATCTTATACTACTGCAGCAAAAATCTTAGGTGTAACATCATCTTAGCATTTTTCAAATTCACTGGTGTCATTATTACTACAAAACTGTTATCATTCCTGGTGGCAAAAGAGTAACACGTTAATTATATTTTCATTAACAAGCTGCAAGTTTCTGAAAATTCAGAGATCATATGTCATCCATAAAGTAGCTCTATTATCCGTTGAATAAATTTCACATAAAGACATACATACAGACAATGGCTCTATAAGAAAACGTTTACTTTAAATCCAGAATGAGATTTTCACTCTGCAGCGGAGTGTGCGCTGATGTGAAACTTCCTGGCAGATTAAAACTGTGTGCCCGACCGAGACTCGAACTCAGGACTTTAAATGTTTGTTTCCACTACCACAGTGTACTTGTAAAGTTAATATTAAACAATAGACATTGTCATTACTGACACAAAATCTTTCTTTACCCCTCACTGTCTACCTGAGATAAAAATCCATAAAAAAATCCACATACATCATTATTACTGAAATAACATTATCTTCTACTGCTCACTGGCTGCCCAAAACTGTTACTCTTAAAAACATCTCTTCATTCAGATACATATCATCATTCAGTACATATTATTCCTTCATTACTGCTTAGCATAGGTACCATCAACGTATTTCATCACACAAATATAGCTATATCATAAGCATATCATTTCTTATCTTTCAGTGTCAGTATTTCCCAACAATGTCTTACTTCACTCTTTCGTTATCATCCTTTACAATGTGTCCAGTTTCTCACAATACACACAGTCAGCTGGAAGTAGCAATTCCTATTTCTGTATTATCAGTAGTCAATAGCTGAGGATTCTTCACTTCATGTAGCTATTTTCAAACATCTCAAAAATGGCACCAGACCAGTAAACTTCTGAAACATTGTTCACAGTTTATCAAAAATTTATAGCAAATTACATTTATCGCCAGTCGGGAAAATAATTTCTCATAGTGGAAGGTCAACCAGTCTTAAGACTTACTTCACTGTACTTACACTAGGAAAACAGGAGAGAGTTGTTTGCACTTATGAACTAAATAGGACAGTAGAAGTCGTTGAGTGCCCCATGAATCGAAAGATGAAATAGTAACATACAACTAGAGGGGACATCAGTCACCAATTGATGTACCCATCATGGAGAGATGGATCCTCTATCTACTTTGAATCTTATTCTTTTCTCTGTCCCTCTATACCAGAGGAACTGTATAAGGTGGAACAAAAATTTTCGTATGTTCTTTGACTTTGAATTCCTGCAGAAAATTTCCCATGGTACCAAGTTTGTTGACAAAGACTTTAATACATGACAGTCAGATATCGAGTAACTCTGGACTATATACTTCAGAAGTATCCTGTACACTCTCTGCTTGATCACATATAATTTCAGAGAGGTAAGAGACTGTTCCATCTCCTGAGAAGTACTTGGTTTAAGATAGATAGGTTCAGTGAAAGGTTGTGATTTTGACGAAGATAAAAGTTTCAGACTGTTGATGCCTTCTTCCTCCTTTGAAATCCAATCTTCGAATCGGAAAGAGGTTAACTTGCCACCGGCTACAGGTTTCCCCTTAGCACCATTAAAGTTCAGAATAGCCTTGTTTTCAGTCAAGAAATTACAACCCAGTACCATTTGTGTAGTAAGAAGGGGCACGATTACAAATTTGTCAGAGAACAGTTGACCTCGACAAATGAAATCTAAACTTGTCTGTTTCTTAACCTCTACAGTTTTCCCATTAATCACACCCTTAATTTTGGTTCGATGCAATGGAAATATTGGACAAACAGTTAATTCCTGACATTTACTGAAAGCTGCCTCGCTGATAGCCAACATAGGAGCACCAGGGTCTAATATGGGTGATAAGGACACTTCTACAACAGACTGACACTATAGGATGGATTAAGGTGTTCTGATTGTCCACCTTCTCTTCCAACAGAGTATCTCTAATATCATCAAACTGGACAAAATGTATTCGTCTCTCCTCTGAATCCAAGTCGCAAAATGTTTGTCCTGTCAGAAACATCGATTTTCCATAAGTCTAGTGCTACTTCCGCAACAGTCTCCATATACACAGTATTATGATCCGTTTCACCTAATATCTGTTCCTCATTTTATTAATAGGCTCACACTGTTTTTTTTTCATTAATGGGTTCACGACATATGATTTCGATGATATTAAAGAAGGAAGTTTCTGTATTGGCAAACGATTCGTTTGCCACATGTACCTTATTTAATACTTGGTTGAACTCCTCGTACAAATCTTGCTTATCCTGTTCAGTTTTCTCAACTACATCAGCCAAAAGTTCCTCTCTAAATTCTTCATTAATCTCTTCTAGATTATTGGCAAAATTCCTCTAGCATTTTGTGTCGTATTCTGTAATGTTCTTCGTATTTTCTATTCCGTTCTCTATTGTTTCCTTGATGCTGTTAACCTCGACTTTAATGTTTTTAAACTCTGACAACAGTATCTGTAACAGATCGTTGTCGTTATCTTTGGTACTATTCCCAGAAGTAGTTGACTGACTTATGTTAATTAACAGCTGTGGACGCCAAACCAGGATCTTTCACTACAGAACCTGGCTGTTGTGACGAATTACATTGTACAGACTCAGTTTCCAAAGTAGAACCTCTCACTGTTCTGCCTTCTTCCATTTTTCTAATCGAAAAATTACACGGATCAATGATGTCAGGTACTGTCCTGTCTGTCTCAGTTAAATCAATATTGTGAGAGAAAACCTGTTCAAGTGTCTCTTCTCTGTCAACAGGATTACCACGAGTTACGTCAGCTGCAGCTCTGGCATTTGACCTGGCTCTGGTCGCTTTTGACATTTTAATTAAATTATTATTGTTATCCAAGTACAGGCCAAATAGAACCACATGAGGTACAATCCATCACTGTCACTTTTGATGGTTGGCCTTTCTTTGTGTCTAGATTTGTTTCATCCTTTCGCAATGAAGTCTCTTTCTTCCTTCCATCAGACCACGGTGTTCCAGTCCGTTTTCTAAATTCCCTCTGATCAATATTGCAGCCAAATATCTTTTGCCTGATGTTTTACTACCTGTAACGTCTACCTTAGTTATACCAGCTACTTTAAGATCCTTCTTAATCACAGCGATACATTTAATTGGCTCACTTTCGGCCCTCTGTTTTCATAGAATTCTAAACTTGTTTTGTCAACCTAGTGGGCGCCATTGTTTTGATGTGCCCGTAAACATTAAGTCTTCGTTTTCTCATGCCATCATGCACGTCTGTGTATTCTTCTATTTTCTTACTACTCCTCATTCTATAAGTCTCTCCATCAGTAATTCTGGGGCCTAATACTTTCCTAATCTTTCTTTCTTTCTTTTGAATTTCTTTAATATCCCTCTTTCTACGTAAGGATTTTGCTCAGTAAAGACGTTCAGGTTTGATTACAGTGCTGTAATGCCTAAGTTCACTGAATGTAGAAAGTGATTTTTTTATTATAAATATTTTCGGTTAATCTGAATACAGTACGCATTTTTTCAGACCGTTTTCTTTTATGATTTCCTCCAAGTATTTAAACGAGCAACCCTTTCTGTTTTTCCATATTTTGTGTTTAAAAACTTTGGTGCTTGTTTTTTCCATGTCATATACCCTGTCTTTTCGAATGATATTTGTAGTTCTATTTTTCCCCAACTTCTTTAAGATTTTCAATGTGTTATGACCTGTGGTAATATCCTTGGGTAAAATTGCCAGAATTGCAAAGGAGAGGCAGTCTAATATTACTTCCACCTAACTTGATTGATTGATCTACATTTTGACTCGACTTTTGCTGCCACCATTTTGTAATCGGCTTTTCCAAAACACGGTTTAACACTAATGGGGAGTGTCTATCTCCCTGTCAAACACCAATCTTATCAAATGGTTCTAATGCCTAGATTTATCTGCATTTCACAATGCGCTTTCCACAAAGGGTGTTTTGTTTCTTTGGAAGTGGAATTAAATTTTGTGTTGTGATGTTGAAGTTTACTTTTAGGCTTTGTAAAATGTTGTACTGTTTTTTGCAGGTTTGCTTGCTAGAGTTGGGGTTATTTTAGTGATGTCAAACTTTGGGATAACATTTTTTGTTCAGAAGAGTTTTTAAAGGTGATGTTTCACTTTTATATTCATTTAATAATGGTCAGAATCTATATGAGCTCGTTTCCTACCGTGCAGATTTAAAATTTCCTTGTAGTTAGGGTATGAAGGTGCTATATGATCGATTTGAAATTCCCCAATAAATGTATTGGGAGCCCACGAAGTTTTTTGTTTAGGAGGGTTCTTTTTAAAATGAGTTGACATGATTTTAAGGTCACTTTTTTTGCACATTTCAAAAGTTTTGCAATTTGGTTTCTCCGCTTATGCGCAGGAAATCCACCCATCGTTTTCATATATTTTTTCTCTTGACCTAATGTAGCATTAAAATCATACATTAAAAATTTAACATGGTTTGAGGGAATTTTAGAGTTGATGCTTTCTAATGATTCCCAAGCTTCATAACTTCTTTAGGTATTTTATTATTATCCTCACTGAGTGCCATATTAATGCAGTTATTGTAACACAGCAAACAAAAAGGAAAACTGTCACACGCAGAAGATGAAACTACGCAGATAACTACTAAAAAAAAACAGTATTGGTTAAAAACAGTCTTGGTTGCAATTTCAGTTTTTTTATTTTTCAACGACGCGTTTCGCCTTATTTAGTCACCTTCAGGTTATCTTTTTAGATGCCTAAATAAGGCGAAACGCGTCGTTGGAAAATAAAAAAACAAAAAACAAAATTGCAACCGAGACTGTTTTTAACCAATGCCGTTTAGCACTGGTTTGCTGTATGAAACATATGGATTGGAAGAATTACTAAAAATAACTTCCTATAAACGAAAAAGAAATATACTTAAATTACCATTGACAGACACTTTAGCAAAGGAAACAATGTTGCATACACCATAATAAATCACTGTCTGTTGAAACATACAACACTTCAAGATTAAGTAAGTAAGAATAATTTTAAATGGGAGTATATAATTAGCAATACCAAAGGGCAAAAGCAACATCACTTATTCTAAGCATAATAATTTATGACGCAAGAAATGCATAAAATGAAAGACTCAATTGCACTACACGCCTAAAAATGCTTGTTACAAAACGGTATTCAAAACTGCAGACACAAAACTGTAATCCTGCTAAAACAAACGTAAACTGTTCTTTTGAAAATTTGGCTAAATTGTTCGCTGGTAATAACTATGCAAAACAAACTGCGTTGCTGTAATGGCACACAGCGTATAATCACTTGAATTGTTGCATCACAAATCTTGAAAGTAACTATTAAGTCGAAGTTTACATTTGAAATTTTAATTTATATATGTTTACAAAACAAAACTTTATCTGACTGCAAAAATCAGCAGACTACCATATAATTGCGCATCCCAGGAGAAATTGTCGACAGGTGAAAATTTTGTTGTTAAAACTTCTAAACTCGTGTTTGCAAGTGTTTGGTTGGTAAATGATGGAAATATATGAAAATTGTTCTGATATCGGAATACGTAACTCACGTTGCAGGGCAACAGAACTTTGTTAAATTTTGAACGAAAGCATGTAAAGCACATGTTACATGGTGCGAAATCTAGGCTAGCCCGTACATTAAACAATTCGCCTGTGAGAAAGCAAACCATTTTCAAAGAAATTTACATATGCCACTTAACTGCAAGGCAAAATGATGCAGATTAAAATGTTAGCCATAGATATTTTTAATCTTTATATTTAGTATTGCAAAGAATGACTATACCAGAGTTGTTCATTTAATTACATATTAAATTAACATAAAAGTTAACGAACCTGAATTTATGATAAAACAGCTTAAAAATCCACAAGGTAGCGTTTTACTGAAATCTTCTTGTGATAGTAAGCCTCTGAATTGATACGCTATTTTCAAAAATGCATTCTGATAATCTGTACCTTGAATTGGACATGAATATTGCTGATAATTAAATTTGTTGACGACCTGTGCGAACGGGACAGCATCTGTTCTGCAACCTGTTACTATTATGATAAGGATGACACTGTCAAAATCAAATTAATTTACCATACTTGTGATGTGCAATGCAAGGTTGTATCTTTTCACTTTGAGTAAAAATGCTGCTGCAGCCACAACTCGCGATGTGCAATGCGAGTATAGACTCATAATAGTAGAGAATGAAAAATGAGAAAAAGTTAACGACTGATAAATAAAAACAAAGACTCCAAGCATAACTATGCTTCATTAACAACAATGAACCCTTTCATAATGTTCTCACAACAGATTATCAAAAATCTTTCTGTATAATTTTCCTGTGCACAATTATATTCCTTGACTCTTATTTCAACTATAAGAAATCTATACTCTTCACTGTGAAACGTGTTACAGTAAGCTTTAACTGTTATAAGTATAAGAAACTGCACAATTTCAAATACATATGAAAAAACTGGATTACCTAGATAACTTCACCCCTTACATTGTTGTATCATCTCAGTTCCACAAAACTTTTGCTCAGAATATAATAATATAAAATCTTATCCAAGTAATTCTGCCTCCACTACACGGCAGACCCGCTTCCACCCCTCTCAAAGCAAGTACATTGCCAGACCTTCTAATATGCACTGACTCGCTGCTACTCTCTGCAAAATGAGATAATCTCTCTGACCAACATGCGTGGTCTCAACCAAAGAAGATGGTTATATCAATAATACAGATGTTGAGTACGTTTATCAAATTCATACTTAATTAACATTTATGGGTAAAACGTCTTGCAAATAGATATGGCAAACAGGACAGTTACGCTCCAACTTCACAAGTTGTGATAAATGGTCAGCTTGGCAACTTCATTTAGATCAACAGCTCTTTAAAGCAAGCGTGCCAAATGTCAATGGCGTTAGTCGTAATCGCAATAGCGTCATTCCTCGCCACACAAACGAAGCAGCTGAAACATTTACATGCAAACGTACAGATAACCGTACGTCGAGCTTACGTCCATGATGTAGGCTTCTCCGTAACGTGTGCCGATGAAGTTGAGACTGCATTGTGGACAATACAGCAGTATGACGCTGCATCTCGGCTAAGTTGAACTGTAAGTAGTCTGGACATACCAACATCGGGCTTGGTATAGGTTTGCACCTCCATGACCAGCTTCCAGAAGCCCAGATTGCGATATGTCTAGAAACAGAATTCAAAACCAAATAGAAACACATCATCACTGCCAATAAAAAAAGTGTCCTGCGCTAGATAAGAGACAGCGGTCAATCCTATACAATACGAAAATTAGATGAACTGCCAGAAATCCATCTGGCATCCATCTACATACTATCAAAGGCAGACTGCGTAGCTCAAATTCTACCCATGGGTTGCCACCTAGGAAATAGTTTCCGAGTGAACCGTGGACGTAACGTCAACCGTGCTGACATATTCAAAGTAAGGTGTTATATTCTTCCGCTTCCAACACGACGTGGTGTACTGAATGTAACAGTTATGTTTAGCGACGCACAAGCATCATTTATAAACAGTGTCAGTCAGTCCCAAACCGTCTCACCTCACACTTACTGAACAAAATCACTCCTACGAAAATCATTCCAATGATGAGTGTGAGACATATTCCACATGAGTTGTATGATCTGAAGCGCTTTATATTGCAGTATAGTTATGTAACTATGCGGATACCTTAATAATGGTTTGCGAAAGACAGCAAAGGAAGGTAATATGGATACGAAGATTGGTCATCCATATGGGAAAATATACACGGCCCACATCTGCCATCGCGCATGTGGGCACAGTCGTACTACTCAGTGAAAGAAAAATTTCAACGAATTCTAAGCTCGATGAAATTCGCCTAGCAGCTACACCTGTGTGCACCACATGTGGTCTACAACATTTCTCAACTAATGTGTCGCAGCATTTGTTCATCAGATCAAATATACAGAACATAAATTTATCACCAAATTATATTTTGGAGTAGCCCAATTTGCAAGAAATCGCCCATCATCATAAGTGATTGTACTCACAATAATAGAAAAAAATATTTTTTGTAATTTATGCACTTGATTTCTTATATCTAAGAAAAAAGTTGTATCTCTGAGACTACTTTGGTGTGCCCCAAAGGATGGAACTTTGAGAAATGCGAGTGTAGTAGACAAGGATGAACCTAGATTAGCATGTTAGTGTTTGCAAACTCCAAGGAGACCTTGGATTTCAGGAAATCCGTAATTGAGGAAATAAAGAGAACCACAGCTACATACATGACAGCTACCTATATACTGACCCTGATGACAGACCGTATCCTGCAATCAAAGGAAATGTGAGAAATTAGTTAAAAGGACGCATTATGTTCTACCTATCAACAAAAGACGAAAAACTAAGTATGATTTCCTACATTATTTAACAGCACAACTTCATTTTCTCAGAGCGAAACCTAAGTTGGAAAAGAACTTCGCAAAGTTTTCAGACAGGACGTTATGGTTTTAACTAAAAATGTGTAAAGATGACAAACTGCAAAAACAGTGCCGAATAGAAGTTCTAGTTTTAATGTCCATTCTGTTTACTTAACGTTTCAGAACTGCTTTCTTTCAACTTTTTACGTGTGTTTCTCTTGACCAACAACATCGAGTCACAGAACCCCTACAGCCAACGAAGGAGAAATAAAGGATATAAGAAGCTTTACTGAAACGCATGATATATAAAGATTACGATTCACAGTTTATGAAGCTGTATCGAAAGCATACGGAGCTGTCTGACTTCTGGCATGCGTGTTTTTTCAACCATTTTATTTGGCAGACGCCACCGTTATGTAAAGTTACACTCTATTACAGAATATCTTATTTATATCCCTGAGTGGAGGAATTAGACATTTTTACTTAATTTTCAAGAAGACGAAAAAGACAAAAGTTGGCGGAGCACTTGTCCACGAAAAAAAAAAAAAAAAAAAAAAAACGGGTCGAATCCCAGACCAGTATACAGTTTCAATTTACGTGGATAATTCGACATTTGGTATATTTGCACTCTCTAAAACCGTTACGTGCCTACCTAGTCGAATTCCAATCTCTGATACTTAGCTCTCCTGTTTCCATCACAAAATCATCGTACCTTCATAAATGTGCTAAAAGTGGATTTAATCACACGACAAATCTCCAGTGAAACATTTCTTTGCTCTTGTCGAGTTTACTTACAGAATACCAGTATCTTAGCTCTGTTCACTATTTATAGTTTGGTTTAGGATGATCGTATCTAAATAATTTTCGTACTACGTTAGAGCAAATATTCATTTAGTGTAATAGTGAATAACTCATCAAACACGAAAAGCATTCATTATATTTAAAAAACTAGTATCTAGGAAATTCCTGGCAGATGTCAGGCAAAGCACTTCTCCACGAAAGTTAAATTTCAAATTAGCACACACGTCGCTGAAGATTGAAAATACATTACTGAGTAGAGCTTCATTTTTTCATCAGTATGACTAAAAAACTGTCTTCGATTCATGTCATTAGAAGACATACACTTAATCAAATAACGTCTTTTATTATAAATTTGATTTCGCGGTTTGTTGTTTCCATAAGATTGTCAGTAAATCACTGCAGTTGCTGTGTTTGTTGAGATAAATAGGAGAGAGCAAGGCAATGCTATCACGTCAAGAACAAAACACTACAATTTACACACTGTTCAGACTTCTTCTCTCTAACTTCACCACTGGAACTATTGTTGTGTATACATTCAAGTACTTGTTTGCCAGTTTTATAAGCCTGCGGTATCAGGTTGCTCTCCAATATGGTGTTTTAACACAGATAAGGTTGGCTTCAGGGATATATGTTATGTGACGTCACAAGAGACAAAAGAAGATTGTCTTGTTTTGGAGAGTTGGAAATGTATCGTTGCTTAAGTAACACGCCGATTCATGTTTCATAAAATTATATAACAAAGAAGTTATAAGTTCTTATTTGTGTGTGTTTACCTTAGTTAGACACCACCACACCGACCTGATCGGCGGCGCAACAAAAAAAAACCCTACAACGTTATTATTGGCGAATGGTCCAATGCGGAATCTGCTGGAATTAGTCGCAGAAGGTTTTTACTAAAAATACTCGAAGTGCCGACAGGAAGAGGACTTGCCGGGAGTAATCCTGTGAGTACTCCGGAAACCAATAAGGTAAGCGTAAAGTTTCCTCCCTTTTGGGTAGAAATGTCCGTTATTTGGTTTTGCCAAGCCGAAGGTCAGTTTACCATAACTTCTATAGCAACGAAAGCCACAAAGTTCAATTACCTGCTGGCCCAGCTTGAACCGAAATATGTCAGAAACATCTGGTATCGGGTAACCAGTGATGAAACTAATAAATATTCGCTGGCAAAAGAACGACTCTTAATAATTTTCAAGGAAAGTGAGGAGCGTAAAATAAAAAAAAAAAAATATAACGGTTGAGTGGGTTGGAACTGGGCGATATAAAACCCAGCCAGTTATTACGAAAACTGCAGAACTATGCTGGGATCAACTTGTCGGAAAACGCTTTAAAAACATTGTGGTTCGATAAACTTCCTAGTAATACTCGAAATGATATCGGAAGAAACGGCGGACAAAATCGCGCAGGTGGCCAGTTGTATAGTAGAGATGCAATAACACTTCGCTTAAATTAAAATACTATTCGACTCAGACAGGAAAGCAATTGTGGTGTGATGCCTCGACACAATGTATTCGACCTTATATTCCTGAACAATTCCGTTATGCTATTTTTCAACATTATTATAATTTGGATCATCCAAGTATCAAGACAACTGTAAAAATGATTACATCAAGATGTGTCTGGATGAATATGGAAAAGGACATTGCATATTGGTCACGAGCATGTAATGCTTGTCAAAAAAACAAGGTATCACAACATGTGCATTCACCAATAGGACACTTTCCCAACACTGATGAATGTTTTAAAGTAATTCATCTGGATTTGATAGGGCCAATGCCTCCTTCTGATGAATATATGAATTGCTCAACATGCATCGATAGAGTTATGAATTGGACAGAGGTAATACTACTTCGGGATATACAAACAGAAGCTGTAGCTCAAGCTTTCTTTAATTGTTGCATTACTAGATTCGGCACACCTTGTCAAATAGTAACCGATCGTGGAAGACAATTTAATTCTGAGCTATTTCAAGGACTATCAAAATTATGTGGTTGTAATCAAACTTAAACTATTGCATATTCTTCTCAATCCAATGGAAAAATAGAAAAAATTCATCGCACACTTACAGCAGCAATCCGTTCATATTCAACTATGAAATGGACTCAACACCTGTAATCCTTCTTGGTCTTCGATGCTCAATCAGAGAAAACACGAATGTTAAAATAGAAGAAATGGTTTATGGTACACCTGTCAGGATACCTGGTGACTTTTGTTTCAAGAAGACGGAACTAAATGGGATTCAGACGTACCTCAATTTGTTTCACAACTAAAGCAGTTATGAACCGGCTGAAAATTGTGCAAATAGCGCACAAAGTGAAACGGAAACAATTTGTATACATGGACCTCAGCACGTCAACTCACGTATATGGAAGGATTGACAGAGTTAAAAAGTCGTTAGAACCTCAATATGAAGGCCCATGGAAAGAACACCAAAAAATTTTGGAATCAAAATGAAAGACCAAGTAAAAAACATTTCCATCGACCGACTTTAACCTGCATATTTGCTAAACGAAGGCGTTAAATTGCCGGAAGATACTCCACTTTCACCACCACCCCAGGACAAACAACCTGAAGATAAAAACCAGGAACATCAAGATCGGGTCGCGTAATTCGATTTCCCGCAAGACTAGTGGAAGTGGTTCAGTGAATTGTGACCGTCTTACTGAGAAGGGGGTGATATGGGAGCAGGTTACTCTGACATATGGTGTTTTGACATAGAGAGAAATGTATTGTGATGTCACAAGAGACAGAATAAGATTGTCTTGTTTTAGATAGTTGTAAATGTATCATTGCCTAAGTAACACGCCGATTCATGTCTTATAAAATTATATAAGAAGTTATAAGTTCTTATTTTTGTGTGTTTACCTTAGTTAGAGACCATCAATAAACCTAAACACACTGACGTTAATAACAATTATTTGAATGTCTGCACAGTCACCACTCTGCCCCAGAACTCTTGGTAATGTGGTCTCTTGATGAAAAAATGCAAATGATGTTAAATAATGGCTTCTACACTTGAAGGAAACCATAATTAAATGAAGTAATTAAATTTAATACAAATATAGACTACATATGACTATAAAGAGTTACTAAATAAAATAAAACATTATCAGACACAGTTTTGAGAACAGTCTTTTGAAATTAAATTTAAAGATTCCACCCAACAGCTTCTTATGGAAATATAATAATCGTTGCACAGGTTTACTTCCTACATATGTTTATACAAAAATCACAAGTGACATTGTCACACTCACCATCAACTACAGCACACTCTTCATGAGACCGTTCACGACAAGATGAACAACACATCCATCCTTCTGCGCTTGTAGACCATTAATCCTTACAGAACATGTATTCAACGCCGTTCCATTCATTTTCATTCTTGCTGCTTGTTTCCTCCCAACTCTTGGCATTGGTATCCCTTTGCTTATCTGAAGCAGCAAATTTCCTCTTAGCTTTGTTTGTCGTGATCTGCACATTCATCTTTACTCTGCTTCCTTTAGTTTTCCTGCTCTCAGATTCTTCTCTTCTTTCGGCTGTTGCTTATAAAGGCTGCTTGTTATAATAGCAGCTGAGCCCCCTTCCCTCTTCTGCAAACGAACTCGAATGGATTTGGGTAGCCGGTTGATATCTTCGGGAGTGAGAATTATGTTGTGGTGACATCGGAGCTCGAGTATGTGGTGCATTTTTACAGGATATAGAAAGAACTGGTTCAGTTTGCAGGGTTTCTGAAGTAAAAAACTTAGGCCTATCTTCAGAAATAGGAGGCCTATAATTAGGAAAAGAGGCAGCAAAATCTGCTCCTTCAAAAACGTCAGGTTTCAAAGGGCAAATGCTACAATTTTTAAAGCCATAAATGGTTGTTATAAGTCTTGCCACCCACAAATATGCGTCTCCAAAGAGTCTGTTTACATGTTATTGGGTCACAGCTCCTCTAGGATTGTTGCAGAGAAACTTCTCTCTAGTAGGCACATAAAATGTGTTAAGTGGAAACAGGAATGACACATCCAATGGCTGTAGCTTAAGGCCTCAATCAGTTGGAATTATTACTATTGTCACTTTGTTTTCCTTTGCACGTATAATCATGTGTAGATCCTTGGTGTGTGTATTGTGACCATCCAGTAAGAGAAGAGCAGGGTTCTTGTCTGATAGGGTAGCTGGCCCAGGAAACGATCAGACCATGAAGAAAACGTTTCCAGTTGCGCCCAATCTGAAGAATTACAAAAAAATATTGTTCCCAGTGGAGCATCGTGAGTGAACTCGTCCTTCATCTTAATGCGAGGGAAAATAATCATCGATGGGATGAAACGTCCCACAGCGGACGCACAAATGACTGCTGTGGACATAACTCCTCGTTCCGCAGACGAAATAGTTCCCACTTGTTTCTTTCCTCCCTTCTTTCCTTGCAGTCTCATCGACCTTAGAGATTCGACGGTGCGAAAACTATTTTTCATCCAAGACCGTTGTTAATGTGGAAAAAAATTATCTACATTAGGATGTTAAAGTCCTGAGCTCCTGCGATAGATGTCTCATTAGGCGACAGCTCTGTCAGTTGCGGGGGACGATTATGACTTATCATGGGTGAAAACAGGTCTTTTCAACAAGGTGAAACACCCCCGTTTAATTCCTTTATTGGGTTTTGTGTAATTTACTGAAGCCGCCAAACAGTTAATTATATACGATTATATGACCGTGTGCTTAATGGATGAAAGGCTATCGGTTTTTCTGCTGTGGTTTTGGGGGTATTTCAACCGAGTGCGGCTGTTTTGCAACTGAATAGTGGAATGATTGAAAGTTTGTCTATTATTAAGGACCACAGAGGTTGCGATGTACAAACTGTATTGTATTTTCTACGAACACACAAATTCTGAGGCAGTTGCTACCTTTGCCTTACACGTCTAATTTCGGTTATATCTTTTTATTGGTTGCTGATTTTCAGTACTTCGTCACACGCAATACTGATGGTTAACATTGTAACCTCCCCACAAAATTTTATCGATTATTCTTTGGTTGATGATTCTAATTTTTGTCTAACCTCAGAACAAAACTGGTTCCCATTTATAATCTCCGTGCACAAATGCATTCACATTTAATGTACCCACAAAATTCTTTTCTCATTTAATGTAAGCACAAAACAGAAAAATTCCTAAACCTCATAATAAAAAAATAAATTCAGTAACCTGGTAAAATTTGGACAACAGCAGTACTGCGTCGTGGCCCTGTAAGATCATTCTGAATAAAAAGCAAAAATTCTTACCTCAATAAAAAAACGACGAATATATCTGCTCTTACCTAAAAAATTTTTTGGCACAGCTCCGTGCAATGCTGGCTTATACATTTGTGACTTGTGAAAGGAACCAACTGATTTTTTTTTTAAGCGAACGCATTTTTTTTTTAAATTACTTTATATTACCAACATTATTATTAGGACATTTTTAAAACATTTGGATGACAGTTCAGATACATTACTAGATATGCGCGACGCTGCTTCTTTACCTTATACAATAATACTCCATCTCCAGATTCCCGACCAGAGCAGACTGCAGACAAGCGCAGACAACCTGACACAAGTGACTAGCAACAACTAACTGCTACAGTTACACAGTTCATACTGCAGTCAACACTGCTCTCTGGTCAGCGATTCTATATCACAGGCAGCGCATACCTCTTACATAACCCTCCACTGGGGGGGCAAAAATTTGGCAGCGATGGTGAGTCAATTGGACTTGCCATGAGCAACAAATTTTTCTTAATTAACTAAATTTACAGTCACAGAATATATACAAATATATAAGTGCAGAACATGAAATAAAATATAGTGCACATGCACTGAGTACAGAACATATCAAGCAATGACAAAACATATACGCAATGAGTACAAAACATATTAACAATTGACATAAAGTGCACATGCACTGTAGTACTTTTTTTACCATTTTACAAGAACTAGGACAGGAAAGGGAAGGATTGCATCATGGTTGTAGCACAGTAGGTTGCACGTAGCTGCACTGAAAGTCCATATCTTTCTACAGAATCACAACACCAAGTGAGACAATCTGAAGTTCTCTTCCCTGAAGTATTAATCGATGTAGCCAAGACACTGAAATGTCGTATTAATATTCAATGTTAGCATTTTGGTAGTACATTAGGTACACCAAACAGTGGGACCATAATAACATCTCCATCGCTCAAGGTGGTGGACAGCATGTTGTGTCAACACCACGTTCTTGTAAGGTACACCAACGTAGAATTAGTGCAAAAACCAAATATAGTGTTCCATGATCATGAGGATAGACAGGACAAACGGATATTGCCGTAATTCCTGGTAATTAGGTCAGAAGGTGAAGGACATTAAGTCTTATGCCAGTCATCATTGAGAATTACACTAGTCTATCAACTGATTTGAGTAATTGGTGGCACTCATCGCCTAGTTAGTGAACATTTCTGTACTATGTATGAAGTATTACAGAATAATGTTTCTAAGTCATCTGATTATAGTGAACATTGCCACTCATTGCCCAGTTACAAACCATTTTATGCATTATTCAAAAGTGATCATTCAAAACAAGATGGTATACTATTTACATAATTCAGCTTGTTATAGTAATCATTGGCACTCATTGGCCAGTTACAAATCATCAGAAGTCATCCTTCAAAACAGAAGCTAATGAGTGTAGCATCAAGCTACTGGTATTCATATATAATAGCATGTAAGTGACATAATACAAATATAAGAAACAGTGGCATTCATTGGCCAGTTACTAAACATATAGCAAGTATTGAATATTACAAAACATTTTTCATCATTCAAGTGACACATGACATATTTAAAATAATTATTGGCTCTCATTGGCCAGTTACAAACCATCAGAAGTCATCATTCAAAACAGGAGCTAATGAGTGTAGCATCAAGCTACTAGTATTCATATATATAGCATGTAAGTGACATAATAGAAATATAAGGAACAGTGGCATTCATTGGCCAGTTACTAAACATATAGCAAGTATTAAATATTACAAAACATTTTTCATCATTCAAGTGACATACGACATATTTAAAATAATTATTGGCACTCATTGGCCAGTTACAAATCATCAGAAGTCATCCTTCAAAACAGGAGTTAAAGAGTGTAGAGCATGTATGCATTATTACAAAATATCATTCACTATTACTCAGAACTCATCATTCAAGTAACATATGACATATTTAAAATGTAACACACTATCACTATTACTCAAGGTCTGTGATTAGAAAACATCATTCAGTAGTACTCAGAACTCTTTCAAACTGGTAGCATTATTTGGGACTGGTAATACATTTCTTTTTTTTGTGCTAGCAATGCATTGCGTTGGGATCGATAATTAATTGCTGGGGCATAACAATATTTACTCTTGTCTTATTGCTGCAAATGAGGATAGGTAATGCCATTCGTCATGAGTCAGCTGTAGCAAGGTTATGAAACAAATAGAGTATATGTGATCACATTCATGAATAACACACACCAATGGGTAAAAAAATGCAAGTGCTAGGACAGGTTTAATGACCAACTGCTTATAGCACATTAATTTCATGAATAGCTTCTCCTGGAAAAAATACAAAATGGATTATTAAGCTGAAAGAAGAAACGCATATTATGCTGAAAAGTAGTGAACTTCGAATTAACAGGTAATGAAATGTGTATTAAATATATATGTACTTTACCTGTCCTTTCCAAAACCTTCAGTCATTATACCATGCGACATAAGACATACTGTCAAAATGAACTGCAACAAATACTTAAATAACTTCATAGCAACTAACAGTAAATATATAAACTTCATCATTATCCTCATGTGCAAAGAAAAACTTAAAAGTGGTGTGTTTAGTGGCCGTATAAAATTTATCACTATCATCACCTGTAAACAAAAACTTCATTATTCATATCACCATAACTTCATTATTATCATCACCTGTAAAGAAAAACTTCATTATTCATATTACCATATTCTTCATCACTATTCATCACCATTCATTATCATCTGCAAAAAGACACTTCGTTATTCATTATTCATATTACCATTTACTTCATACAACTATTCATAGTATAGAGTTCCTTATTTCTAGCATATTTCATCACTAAAACAGATTTCTAGCATATTTCATCACTAAAACTAAGATGTGTAGTTCTGTCTGACGGCCTGCATGAATCGCCTCGTATTCTGAAAGAAACAATTAGTTAAGACCGCTATCATACGATGTGTATAGTATATTCTTGTTAATGCTTGTTAATTCTGATCCATTTACTCTTCGTGACGAGGTATTGCATCTTCTTTCGTTTATTCGGAAGGTGAAATTCCCATTTCATAGTAGTCCACTGTGGTTTGTTTAATTTATTTCTTTTACACGTTATTGCTTTCTGAAAATGATGAACAATGATTAATGTCTTGCATTTAAATCATACACCCATTAAATAAAAACTGGTTTCTAGTGATATAATAGAGCATATAGCATAGCATGACAGAAAACGTAATATGTCAAAAACATAGACAGTGCGCAGGTGCAAAAAAATGTGCACAGAGTATCACAATGTAGCAGCAAAAAAAAAAAAAAAAAAATGTAAAATAGTCACGATGTTGAGATATCATAAGGCAAAATGTCAACGTCAACTGGTGTTTGTTATCTCTTAAATATTTCATAGTGCATACAAACAAAACAGGAAACCAATCATACATACATGAAGAATGGAAAATGTGCACGGTCTGATGTGTAACGACAAGAAATGCCTTTCTTTGTTCAGCTTGTATGTTGTGTAGTTGATAGAGGCGAGAGTTGAAGACTTTAATGGAGAAAGAATTTGATAAAATTAATATGTCACTAGATAGAATTGCATAATTGGGCATAAAGTATGTAAGCTTATCTGGAAAAATGTGCACGATCTGATGTGTAACGACAAGAAAAGCGACCTGCTAACCTTACCTTGCCGGGCACTTGCCAAGAAAAAATACGATAATCATCAGTAAGTGTTCATATAAATATAATTTCATCATTGGTCATATAAAAATTAGGAAATGGCATTACAGTGTGATAAATCATAAAGTGTGTTCATTCAATAAAGGGTTTAATATTGGAGACATGGTGATTGCCTTTACTTTATCTGGTTCTCAAAGTTTCGACGTGTACTACATTGGGGTGAGGAATGCTGCAAATTCGATATGGACCTGCGTATAGAAGCTCAAATTTACTACACCTATTCTTTCCTCTGTTGGATAAATAGTGTGTATGTACTAATATCTTCTGCCCAATGTGAAAGTCACGGCGTGTACAAACCTGTTTTTGCTGTCTTCTCCGGCGCTCAGCGGCACGTTTGATGTTGTTCAGCGCAATGTCAAATATTTCATGGTGTCGTAGTCGACGAGATGAAGGAAAGGTTACTAATCCTTTAATTTTGTGAGGTGGTTCAACATTTTTCAATATAACACTCGGAGATAGCATAGTAGATTCATTTAGTATGGAATTAATTACATCTTGGAATGAGAGTATGTGTGTGTCCCAATCAATATGTTTTTATGGCAGTATATTCTACACAGTTTACCAATTTCTTTCATTAGTCGTTCACAAGGATTCGAAGAAGCATGGTATCTAGATATATAGATCGGAGACATGTTTCTAGCTCGTAACATACATGTCCATATAGCAGATGAAAACTGTGATCCATTGTCGGAAATTACTTTCAATACATGCCCTACATGGAACAGAAAATGTTTTACAAATACTTTCGAAACAGATTTAGCAGTAGCATTGCGTAACGGAGTGGCGGTAACAAATTTTGAAGTGAGTTCAACAGCGACAAAGATGTAGCAAAAACCTCTAATAGTTCTGGGAATCGGACCAAAAATATCTACAGCAGACATGTGTCTCAATTTAACAGGTACAATGGGATGTAACGGAGGAATATGTGAAGTCGTATCTGACTTAGCTTTCTGGCAGATTTTACATGACGCTAAAACTCGTCGAATACGTTCCTCCATGTTGGTAAAATAACAGTTCTGTCTCAGTATAAGAAAACATTTTCTCGCTCCGTAATGTGCGTAACTTAAATGAGTATACCAAATTAATTTGTTAACAAGCTCCTCAGGAATACATAATAACCAATTGTTGCTGTCAGGGTGAGAGCGGCGAAACAGAATATTATTCCGTACAATGTAATGGTTTCTAATGGTGACATTATTCCTATCTTGCCAAAGGTGTTTAATTTCTTTCCATACGTTGTCTTTACTCTGCTCTTGTGCTATGTCTTGTAATGACGACGAAATGAAATTTTCAAATGCAACTTGTTGATTGTACATGACGCTGAAATTTGCTTTGCAGAAGTTGGTTGCGATGTCTTGCTGATTGTTGCTAAGAGAACGGGATAGTGCGTCTGCTACAATATTTTGTGTGCCGGAAATGTAAACAATTGTAAAATTAAATTCCTGTAAATAAAGTTTCCATCTGCTTAATCTGTCGTGTGTAAATTTAGCGGAAAGTAAAAACTGTATAGCTCTATGATCTGTGTAAACTGTAGTGTGTCTTCCATAAAGAAAATGCCGAAATCTCGTAAATGCCCAAACAACACATAATGTTTCAAGTTCTGTAACAGAATAATTGCGTTCAGCAGATGACAGAATGCGACTTGCAAAGGCGATGTTTTTAATTACTGTAGCACCATCTTCTTCAATTTCCTGAAAAATGTATACGCCTAAAGCGGTGTTAGAAGTGTCGGTGGCAATGGAAAAATTTCTAGTAAGATCTGGATGTGATAAAAGTGGTGAATTCAACAAAGCTTCTTTCAGGTTCATAAATTCAGAATGTGCTTGCCTATCCCAGGACCAAATAGTGTTTTTACCCGTCAATCGACATAATCTAGGGGTGTCTAAAGCAGAGTAATGAATAAATTTACGAAAAAGTTAATTAAACTCAAAAAGCTGCGTAGTTGTTTCTTCGTCGTAGGAACAGTAATGTCACGTAAAACTTGAAGTTTTTCCGGGTCAGGCGCAATGCCTTCTGCTGAAATCACATGTGCAAGAAATTTTATAGAAGTTTTGCCAAAGTGCGATTTACTGAGATTAACTGTGAGTCCTTGTGCACGAAAAGTTTGCAACAGTTGTTCAAGAATCAGATTGTGTTCAGACCAGTTAGCTTCTGCAATAACAATGTCGTCTACATACGTTGTGATTCTGTCTTTAAGTTCTGTCGGAAGTATACTATTTAAACCGCGAATAAATGCTGCTGAAGAAATAGTTAAACCGAACAGTAATTTACAAAATTGATAACAGTCACCAAAACAGAGAAAAGCCGTGTATTTTCTGCAGTTCGGATGGAGCTGAATTTGCCAAAATCCCGATTTCAAATCTAATGTGGAATAAATAGCAGTACCATGAAATTTCTGTAGAAGTTCTTCTAGTGTCTGTGGGCGATCTGTTTCATTAATAATAATGTCGTTGATGTGACGCGAATCAAGTACGAGACGAAGTGAACCATCCTTTTTCTTAACAATATGGAGTGGATTTATGTACGGACTAACTGCCGGTTCAATAATACCTTGGTCAAGCTTAGCTTGCAATTCCTTCTGAACTTGTTCTCTGTGAATATACGGAATGGGATAATGTTTGGCTTTAATGTGTCGTGCAGTTTAACTTGAAATTCATACATAAAACCGGACATAGTACCAGGAACGTTGTCAAAAACTGGAGCTTGCTGTAAAAGAATTTTGCGTTGTTGCGTGCGTTCGTCGTCTGTATTTGCACTGCTCTGTTTAACTTTATCAGAAATCATTTGCATAAAGTCATAGTCGGCTTCGTCTGGAGTATTATAGTTATGTACGTACGTATCTGTGAACAATGTGGAATGACAGTCTATGTTACGTGATGCGGATTAACCTCTGTACTATTAATTGTTTGTTCTTCTGCAGATTAAGAGTGCTGAAATTCTAATGCCAGTTGTACATTTTCATCCTTTAACATTAAATAGGAGTTTTGAAAGTCAATAATTGCGTCGTGTTGTACCAGAAAAATTGTACCTAAAATAACGTCTGTTGTCAATAAGGGAACAATCCAAAAATTTGAGTGAAATGTATGACCTGCAATACAAAATGATAAATGTGGCTGTAATTTTACATCTACTCCTTTACCAGATACTGCTCCATTTACTTTAGTTTTGCCTAATGGTAACGTGGGATAGGTATTCTCTTTATTACATTCGTTGAAAGTTTCCTCATTTATAACTGACATAGGTGATCCAGAATCGATTACTGCTGAAAATTTGGATGATCAAATCTTTACTTTAATGGCAGGGTGTGAAATGGTTTTTTGAATAACCGGTCTTTCCTGCAAAAGAGTGTCTCGGATGTCGTCAAAAGTAATAACATTTTCGTGAACAAGATTCTGCATGTCAAAAGCATTGCTTGCGTTACTGTAAGATACAACCTGTACTGTATCTAGTCAAATTCTATCTGACGTGCTATTATTTTCGGGAGGATGCTGTGGCATTTCCACTATTTGTACTGTTCTGTTATTTCGTCCTGACGTATTAGGTTCGGGATGATATCTACTGTCTGGTTCATTCATGTTAATTTGTTGTTGCGGATGATTTTGCTGCTGATAAGACCGACTGTTATTAAACGTACGCTGAAAATTGTGCTCATTAGTATTACGTCTGTCACGATAGTCATTCCTATACGGTGCATTCCGATATGAATTGAAATGGTGTGTTTTCTGCACGTAGTGATTTCCCTGTTGCGGTGCGTTACTATTTGGTGGAGCCGACGCTAGACGCGTAGGCGGCGAAACATTAAAGCTTGGTTGACCTTGCAGACTACGTTGTTGGTTAGGTACGCTAACCGGTTGGTTTTGTTGCTGTTGTTGGGAAAAACCTCTATTGTTACCAAAATGTGGTTCCTGTTGTTGATAATTTTGACGATACTGATAATTAAAAATTTTGTCTGTTATTAAAGTTCCTGGTGGTTGTCGTTCCTGGAGCGTCTATTAGCTTTGCCATTGAAATAGCGTGACCGATCGTAATTACTGTATCCTTGTTGACCTTGGTTATTATGTGAAAAATTTTTGTTTATGAAGGAATAATCTGATTGCTGAACTTCCAAAAGCTGTAACAGATCTCTGAATGCCGAAATATTTTCTTTCTGATGATCTGTTAAAAGTGATAATCTTGATGATCGTGGTAATTTAGAAATACATAATTGAATAAGTGCAGATTCACTGTATGGTTCACTTAAGTACTGGTTTTGTTGCACCATGTGTTCAAAAAATTGCGTGACAGTGGAAAAATTTGAGTTCTCATAATTCGGTAAGCTAATTAATTGATCCTTGATTCCGCGCTGTGTCGTCTTCGAACAATACGCTGACAGAAAAGCTTTCTGAAATTCTTCTACCGAATAGCATTGTCTCGCGATCGGTCACATATGAGTTGCCGGTTCGCATTCCAAAAAACTGCAAATAAATTCAAGTTTGTGTGTTACAGGCCAAGCTGGTGGAAAAGCAAAGCTAAATTGTTGTATCCAACCCAATGGGTGAATCTGTGTTCTGTCATTTTTAATTACTTTAAATTTTCTCACGGATAGAAAATGCTTGTAATCAAAATTATCGTCTCTGTATGTCTGAACAGGTTCAGGATTATATGAGAATCTATTTGTCTTTGACTGTTCGGAATCTAACTCACGTATTCTCTGTAAATTACCTAAATGATACTGGCTGTGTGAGTCTGACAAATGTTCGCGAAGTGGCGTATGCTGTGACGTGTTAGTGACTGAAACATTTTTCATCTCAGTCACTTCTTGCTGTAAAGTTGACAATTTTCTACGTAATGTATTATTGGACGAACCTATCTCACTGATTGTCTGCTGTAAATTTTGGAATTCGGGTGTTTGATTAAACGAAACTGGTGACGTATCGTCTGATTTGGTATCATTATTACTTTCGATAACATCAACACGACTGGCCAATTCATCATATATTTCAGTCAGTGCTTTTACCTGATCATTGTTTTTATTATCAGAAGCATTAATTTGTTTTTGTATTTTACACGTGGTTTCGTTCAATTTTTTAACGTCTGCTTTGATGGCATCGGGATCCTGTATTAGTTCTAATTGTTCAAGTCTGTCGGTCACTGTCTGAAAGTCTACTATGTGTGTGTCTGTTTTTGTTTTAAGATCAGAGATTTCATCATGTAATTCGGTGTTCAACTGTATGATAGCATTAATTTCGTCTGATACTGTAGCAATATTATTGTCTACGTATGTTTTTGCTTTCGTAAACAATTTACGCTTATCTTCCTGTCTCTGTGCAGTAATTGTTTCCATGACTTGTCGCTTTACTTTATTCTGTTCCTGTATAAATTTACGGTAACGCATTTCACTGTTTTGTAGGTGGTGATTAAAACGTTCGTCCATTTGGCTTTTCTGTTGGTCAAATTTCGCGTCTACTTTTGCATCCAGTGTGCGTGAAAGTTCTGCTGACATTAATTTAAACTCGTCACGTAACTGTGTTGCGTTTTCAGAGCATTGTTTAGCGACTGCACTAATTTCATCTCTAAGTAATTTCGTTGTGGCTGCATGTGTATTCCTTAATTCTTGAGCCACAGATCTAATTTCTTCACTACTGTTCCTAGCACAAGCCTTAATTTCCTCACGTAATTGTTTTTTAGTATCATGACATTGCACGGCAACGCTGCAATCTGTTCACTAAGTTCTATGTTCGATTAATTAATTTGCTGTTTGAGATTTTCACTAAGTTGTTTGTGATTGTTGTCCTGTTTTTCATTTAGTTGTTTGACATTTTCATTATTTTGTAGTAATAATGCCATAACTTGATCCCAGCCAAAATTAGCGGCTATATTCTCTGTACTGTGTGATGGTGTATCTGCTTTTGTCGCGTTTTGTGTAGCCATTTGGTCATTCTCTGATTCACAAAAAGGTTGGCCAATCGGATGTGCACTGTGGGTCACTACCTCAGAACCAAATAAATATGACATATTTTGACAACATTGTCCATCTTCGTGAGAAAAATTTATCTGTTCACAATTCAAATTTTGCAAACCGGGTGTGTAACTGGGCAGCGTTCATTGTATCAGAATGTGCCGCGTCATCAATTGTCGTTAAATTAACAGAGGACAGAATTGAATCTGTTTGCTCATAATTAGCATCAAATCATTATTAGTGGTCAGCGGGCACTGATTATCTGTAATTAGGGGATCATCATTATTACACTGAATGTCGCAAGTATTATCAGTCAAATTATTCGAGTCAACTATTTCACTCATTGCACATCGCAATGTGCTGTTAACAGTTTTTCGTGGCATTTTTCATAGATCAAAATTAAGCACAAAATGAAACAAAGACAAAGCAAAAATGGAACAAACACAATTACAATAAAGAGCAATATATTGCTGATGATCTGTGAAAGAAAGAGTGACAAATTAGTAAATGTGTTGTGCCAGATTCAAACTACATTTAAGTAATAAGAGCAGATAAATGACTACTTCTCAGAGATTCAAAAATAAATACGATCCTGGCGGGGTTGCCAAATGTAACCTCCCCACAAAATTTTATCGATTATTCTTTGGTTGATGATTCTAATTTTTGTCTAACCTCAGAACAAAACTGGTTCCCATTTATAATCTCCGTGCACAAATGCATTCACATTTAATGTACCCACAAAATTCTTTTCTCATTTAATGTAAGCACGAAACAGAAAAATTCTTAAACCTCATAATAAAAAAATATATTCAGTAACCTGCTAAAATTTGGACGACAGCAGTGCTGCGTCGTGGCCCTGTAAGATCATTCTGAATAAAAAGCAAAAATTCTTACCTCAATAAAAAAACGGCGAATATATCTGCTCTTACCTAAAATTTTTTTTAGCACAGCTCCGTGCAATGCTGGCTTATACATTTGTGATTTGTGAAAGGAACCAACTGATTTTTTTTTAAATGAATGCATTTTTTAAAAAAAATTACTTTATATTACCAAAATTATTATTAGGACATTTTTAAAACATTTGGATGACAGTTCAGATACATTACTAGATACACGTGACGCTGCTTCTTTACCTTATAATAATACTCCATCTCCAGATTCCCGACCAGAGCAGACTGGAGACAAGCGCAGACAACCTCACACAAGCGACTAGCAACAACTAACTGCTACAGTTACACAGTTCATACTGCAGTCCACACTGCTCTCTGGTCAGCGATTCTATATCGCAGGCAGCGCATACCTCTTACAACATTTACAACAATTCTCACTGCAATCCATGGTTGTCGCTGGCCGACGCGGTTGACGCAAAACACGTAAGTTGGCACTTGTCACTTTCTGTTTCATATCACTCGCGAATCGGTATTAGTGAGGGTCAACCCCGCGGCGATCAGGGGGACGTGCTCACTCGTCATACTCCGGTGAATTTTACCGTTTACAACTCACTCGACCACCCTTCTTGCCCGTCTCTCCCACACTACTGCTCACTCGTCACTCTCCCATACTACTCCGCACTGGACACTCGTCTCACTGCCTCCTGCAGCACTCGACAATCGACTCTGTCTACTATCGACCTGGGCGTCGGATACTAGCATCTATGTTCGTGGGATCACGGATCCCTTATAAAGGGACTTTTCGTCTTCGGTTGTGTCTTGATTTAAACTGTTGTCTCGTTTCTTCATTTCATTTTGGCAATACCAAATATTTTACTTGCTTTCTTGCTGCTCATTTCGCCACTTGTTACTGCTTTAATAGCCTTCCGCATTTTTGTTGGATTGCAGCATTGTTATAAAGTCTTGGGAGGTCATTTGCTAACCATTTAAGTGTTATCTGAAAGCGAAAACTTGAGACATACGTTTCAATATATTTTTGGCAAGGCGGTCCCCTTGGAGAAAATAGGAATCACCTCCGCCCAGACGCTCTTAGGCTAGGAAAAACTGGTTACAAGTACAAGCTGTCTAACGCATTCTGAAATATTGAAATATAGAAGCGACTTTCGTTAAAGATGCAGCTAACCAAAATAGTAACTATAAACAATAGTTCTCCTAAGTAAATCGCATTTAATGATACAATAAAACTGTCCATACCTTACTTCAGTTCTCTACAAAATCGATTATTTTCTGTTAGCTTCAAAACAACACAACAAAGCACCTTACCCATCATTCAACTGATGCTAGGAACATTAGCAGACCTAGTACAAAATTCCACCGAAAGATGGCAGCACCTATTGGTGAGATATTGCAGGGGTACCACACTAACCCGGGGGATCATTGTACATGGGTCTCCTCTACATCATTTGGGTTCACAGACTTGTTGCTCTAAAAGCTCAGACCAACTTATTACGTTACTTCTCGTGTCAACTAAGATATTCTGTTCACCAGAACGTTCAGGTAAAGCTTCTGGTTGCGAACACGTCAGACTGACGAGACCTGAGGATCGATATGGTTCTCGCAAACCGGTATGCGGACTATCTGTCTTGCTGTCGTTGTTTGAAATTTTGCACTCTGTATCCTTAACATCAGACACAGGAGTGCCTGATATCAAGAGAAAAAGGTGTTCCCCTGAAACACTTTAGTTTCGGAGACGCCTGAGCACATAGTTTCCTGTGCACGACCGCGCACTGGGCACGTTCTGCGTCTCACGATTGACGGATCTCGGAGGAACGATAATACTACAGCACTCTCCTGGGAAATCATGACAGCGATGTTTCATATTCCTATTGTCACACAAAGCCCTTTATGCAAAGGAATCTGT
Organism: Schistocerca serialis cubense; assembly: GCF_023864345.2. Taxonomy (NCBI): domain Eukaryota; kingdom Metazoa; phylum Arthropoda; class Insecta; order Orthoptera; family Acrididae; genus Schistocerca; species Schistocerca serialis. The sequence continues at coordinate 377,046,506 of NC_064644.1, read as the reverse complement.
CTACTCAAAAGCTGCAACATCATTTCTTCTGTGTTATTGTTAAGCGGGAATATGAAGCACACTTTCAGGTTTACAGTAAGATCTGCGACAGTGAAGAAGGTAACTCTTCAGTCACTATTCGGAGTCACTGTCTATAAGACATTATTTAGGAAATGATGATGTTGTTGACTCGCTGATTTTTGGCAGGCTACAAGAAGGCATTCATTCGATGTTAACAAAATAATGTTTTAAACGCTGATGAGGTGTTTCATTGCATAAGTTCTCTGTACTGGTTACCTACTTTATTTTCAGCTGTGAGCTGATGCTGTTGACATTCTTTGTTACGCCTCCCGGAGATACAGAGAGCCATCTCTAAAGTGCAGCTGAAACTTTTGCCTGAGCACAGAAGAAAACCGATTACGCCACACGCCTGTTATTCTCAGAAACAGGGTAATGCGTTTTCATATTTGGAGCCATCGGTCTTCTAGGAATTTCAGTATTCGTTGGGGAGAAAGTATAGCTTCTGCTGCAACAGACGTGCAAAATGCTGACAGTCGGATCCTGTTAAAACGGCAATACAACTACTCCGTTGCCCACGATCCTAGGTGCATACAGAAAACATTTCTTTTTAAAGAAGGAAAATTGTCTCTCCTGCTGTGAAGAATCCCATCTTTACAAAATATTCAGGAGTTATCCCTGTCGTATAGTAATTACAAGCTTCGGCACGCCACTTACCGTCAGAGTTACAAAACCAAGATCCCCGTGAAGTTGAACTTCCCAATACGAACCTGTTAAGTAGGCGATGGTTCCTGGCATAGTAGAACACTGAGTGTCGAACCTCGAACTTTGTTCGACCAGATGCAATGAAGTCACTGCGATTGGTGATGGTTCACTGGACATTACAGAAGGTAGGACATGGTTTTTAACAAGTCTTGTTTTGACCACGGATGGCAATGCACGCTCTGTAACGTAGACCCATGTAGCCACATGGTTGCTAAAAGCGTTCTTCTGGTAGGGCGTTCCCTTCCTCCACCATTGTGGTCAACAATTGCTCGATGGTCGTAGGTGTATGTGAGTGTAATATGTCTCGTCAACGCATCCCTCTCGTGTACGACGGGATTTAAATCCTGGGAACGGGCAAGACAGCCCATACGCCGAATACTCTCTCGTTCCAAGAGGTTCTTCATCTGTACTGTTTGATGTGGTCATGCAAAGTGAAGTCAGGGCCGAGTACATACTTGAAAAACCGCTTGGAGAAGTAGTATAATGTCACAGTAACGTTGACTGGTAAGTGTAAGTTGTTTTTGGAGGTCACTGGGCTCAACAGAAAAAACGTCTCTGCCTACCATAACACCTGGACCACCAAAACGATCATGATCGACAATGTTCCTCGGTGTATTGGGTGAGGTCACCTCTTGTCTTAAGAGGGTACGTCCAGTATTTGTCGATCATGACGGTTTTGGTGATCCAGGTGTGATGGAGTCGGAGGCATACTTTACATGGGCGTTCTGACCACCAAATCTTCGAACACAGTACATTCGCCAGTAAACATTAATCTCACACTCTGCTCTGTCCCCGTATGTGTTTGTTCAGAGGTCGATTGGAATGCTACTTGATTTTTATGGATGGCAATGAGTGAGCGAAACGAACAGCGCAGATCGAGGAGCTCTTGAAACGAGAGGGCATTCTGCGAATGGAATTGCTTGCCCGTTCTGCCTACTTAAATCCCACAGAGAAAGGGTGGGATGCGTTGAGGAGACGTATTAAAGCACGTCCAAATGCACCAATGACCATCCAGCCATTCTCAGCCACGCTGATGGAGGATTTTCATGCCTACCACAAAAGTCCTTACCAATCTTGTGGTCAGCATGGAAGCACCTTGCAGAACATGCTCTGCTGTCCACACTGATCAAACACCCTATTATGAACCATGTCCTGCGGTTTGTAATGTCCAGGGGGCCGTCATGAATTGCGATCACTACACTGTAATTAATGTCTTTGAATAAAATCAACATTTCTGTTCGTCTCATTGCGTATTTCTTTGTGCACTACGCCGTAGCAGGTCTTCTTATGTACGGCGCAAATTTTATCGAGCTTTTTACTTGGCGAAGTGACATAAATTGGGAAGGTGAGTTTCGTCGTTATGTTTTGCACAGGAATGTATTATTTCGTAAGTATTTAGTCTGTAGTTTTTCGTAAGTTTTCTCATGTTGCATGACTGGACACAGACATCCATTCGTGATCTTTGATAATACCGTTCTAACTTGTTTAATACTGGGTCGATACACTAATGAAAGCTCACAAATTGACCACAACGGTTTTCACTGTAATATAGTTCGTTAAATGTATGTGTAATCAGCTTTAAATCTGAATGGTGGTCGATGTTTAAGTATAAAATTTGGATTCAATTGTGTGGGATATCACAGAGAGCATTTAAGTCCGAGCAGAAAGGGGAACAATGCCTTATTCTGGGCGGTGGTTCTTTTCAGTAGTGCTTTCGTAAGTGGTCGGTGTTGGTGGGTTTGTCGGGGTGGCTTGCTGCTAAGCAGCAGTGCGAAGGATAAGTACTTAAAAATTTGCTTGGAGATACTGATTTCCTAATTTGCGTCATGGGCTACGGGTTTTCATACAACTTTTATAATAACTTGTTTAATAATCTTTCAGTATATTAAAGAGAGGTCGCAGAATGACGACAACTATTTTCTCTGTAATATACTTGTAGTTCATTATACGACTATGTTTTCTTTATAGTTTTTGTGTGACTACCCGAATTCTAACTTTTCACCGTCTTTCAAAAATCTTGCTATTACCTTCGTCACTTTGTACTTATACATAGATCACGTTACACGTTTTCCTTAAAGTAGCAAATTACGTCAAGTCAGCACCTGTGGTATAACTTTATATTAAGAACGCGGGGTAGAATATAAACATTGTGCCATGTTGACTATGTTCCGTTTTATTCATGTTGCTGTGATTAAATCTGTCGTGATATTGAATCTATCTGTTATTCAAGCAGACAAGATGGCTTCATCACTTTAATAATTTTACTTACTTATGTGGGAAACAAAAGGTGTAGCCTTGGAGTAAAAATATACAATATGTCTCTTTACCTTCACTACACCGGGCCACACTTTGCAGTCATTCGCATTTAAATTCAATGGGTATAATTTTCTCATTAGTGGTCACTGAAGTGGTGGTTCCGTGTATTAGAGATACTGAGAGGCAGATGTTCGTTAGAGGTACCCACATGCCTGTCCACTAGAGAGACGGGTTGTATAGTGGGAGATTTCCTGTAGTGTCAAGATCGCTAATCCTGTCACTGAGATTAAGCTAAGGCCAGAGAATGGTGTTTAGAATCATGTTTCTGGAAGACATTTCCATTGCTATTACTTTACCTACCATTTGAATAGGGACATCTGCTGATCTCCTTAGACTAAACCAATATCTTGGAATTAATTAGGTAGTTACACTCCTCGCCGAGGTCTACAAGGAATAGACGATAAGTATCTGCTTTCCCGTTTTTTCTATCTTTAATTTGGTAGTACGGTTAAGTGTGCTCTTAGCCACTTGATAGAACCATTCTTTCCGTTAATGGCTGGTTTCAGAGTTGTCATATCTGTATGCTTTGTACTCCTTCAAACATGACTCTGCCAGTTTCGGCAAAGAATAGCGTTCCACAATATATTTTTCAAGGTTTGAAGATGTACAATGAGCCCAAATGCATAGGCGGTTTTCAGCACAATACGAGGATTTGTTTTCTAGTAGATTCTTCTTCTTCTCGTTTTGCTGCCACTCCAAGCCGATTCCGGTCTTACCATCTCTTTCTCGGTCTTTCCAACACCCCTCTTGCGCCACGTTTTATAATCAACTCGTAGTTCAGGAAGTGTTTGAGGTGGCACACGACGTGCGTGTTCTCTCCATGTTGCTTTGTACTAGTTTGCCTCTTAGTAAGGCTTTGTCACTTTGACACAGAGAGCAAAGGACAGGGCATAGAATGAAAACAAACCGGATCTCCAGCCAAAAGGAAAGATATGAGTCTAACTTCTACGCAAGAAGTAACGAGCACAATTTTTGGGATGCACAAGGGCGAACTCTGGAACATTACCCGGAAAAGAGGTCAGGAGTGAATTAGTGCTGCAGTGTCCGGCGGTGATTTGGATTCTCCGTCTATCCCATGTATTAATTGACACGGAGAACACGTAAGAGATACTGTACCTCGAACTCCAGGCAACAGCCGCAGCATTCGCAGACGCAGGGCGCAGCTGCAGCCACAGCAATCACGTGTCCTGAGGTACGGACAACAGTTATCACTGAAACAACTGGTTTTCGTTTACATCGTTATTCTTTCACGGCAGCTTAAACTGACTGTTAAAACCGTTCAGAGCAGTCGGTTTCTGAAATAACCGAATTTCAGTTACTTATACCCATTATTTCCTATAATAAAAGTAGAAACCGAACAAGGATTGAAATATTTTGACTCTTTCAGTTTCTAGATAGATAGAATCCAAATATTAAATAAAATAGGGAAGTAAAAGAGAACTCAGTCCATTCGCGATTTGTTGTTTTCCTCAGAAGGTGGGAACTAGTGGTACTACAACAAATAGCCATTACTGTCATGTCATTCCAATGTTTTGAAAGTATGCTCCGTAATCACCTTGTCATCCGGGACCATATCGCTATTTGGGCATTACAAACAGCCAACAGCATGTAAAGGCAGTTGTGGGGAAGGCGGACAGTCGTCTTCGGTTCATTGGAAGAATTTTGGGAAGATGTGGATCATCTGTAAAGGATAGCGCTTATAAAACACTAATACGACCTATTCTTGAGTACTGCCCGAGCGTTTGGGATCCCTATCAGGTCGGATTGAGGGAGGACAGAGAAGCAATTCAGAAGCGGGCTGCTAGATTTGTTACTGGTAGGTTTGATCATAACGCGAGTGTAACGGAAATGCTTCAGGAACTCGGATGGGAGTCTCTAGAGGAAAGGAGGCGTTCTTTTCGTGAATCGCTTCTGAAGAAAGTTAGAGCACCAGCATTTGAGGCTGACTGCAGTACAATTTTACTGCCGCCAAGTTATATTTCGCGGAAGGACCATAAAGATGAGATAAGAGAGATTGGGGCTCTTACAGAGGCATGTAGGCAGTCATTTTTCCCTCGCTCTGTTTGGGAGTCGAACAGGGAGAGAAGATGCTAGTTGTGGTACGAAGTACCCTCCGCCACGCACCGTATGATGGATTGCGGAGTATGTATGTTGATGTACATGTAGTGCCAGTACTAAGCGCGGTTAAATGACTGTGTATTTAGTCTTAATTTGTCCGTTTTGAAGGGCTACAAGCAGATAAATGCATATCATGCAGAAACGAGCAGCAGATCAGCAACATTCTATTTTTATTGTATACTATGAATGAATCGTTATGTTTTTAATTTATTACTGCTACCATATTTTCATTCTTCTTTTGTTATTTCAAAGAAATGACTAGAGAAATCTTTAATCTGTTAAAGGAATTTAAACATTGTACTTCATTGCTACGCCACTTCGTAGAAGTATATCCAAACTAAGTTTGGTGTCATTGTATAATACAAAGGAGTTAGTTGACGACAGCGAGAAACTAGCGTATAGAATAGGTTGAGGCAAGTTTTGCACAATGCAGTTACACACATACCTTGTCAGAACACACAACAAGGGGGACATTATTGCCTCATAATAGCTGTATCAGTTTTTAATCCATGTGTCCGTTGCTCGCTTCTGTCGGCGTTGTTACTAAAATAGCACTGTTCGCTTTTCGGATTTTCTATAATAGTCCAGCATTTCAAAGCAATTGAACTTTTACGAATAAAATTTACTCGTCTTTAAAAAAGTTTTATTTCAAAACCAAAAATTTCACCAATGCTGCTGTGGCTAGTTGATATTTCGCTTTTTTTCCCGGTTATTAGTAGAAAATAGAAAGAGCACTTGTTATAACCCAGACCACTTAAATACCGACAAATACCGGTTCTTCATAAATAAATAAGCAATATCGGTTTCATCCGGACGGTTTCTCCCAACCCTAGTGCTCACGGCTAAACACCGTGCTCCGGCCATTGCTGACCAATCTCTCGCTAACCTTTACTTACATGTCATTAAGTAGTAGAGTCTTTGACCTTCTCTGATGTACTTTGGCAAAATACTCTCAGGATTGTTGTATACGCTTAAGACGACTTTGGTACTTTCTGTACTGGTTCACTTCTTGATGTCCCCTGTCATTTACCTCCAGAACGGCCTGTTTCGTTCGGCGGGTCTCTACGTTACGAGCATCGCGAGTTTTCATAAATCGTGTTGCACCTGCGCAGAGTAGGACTGTAGACTTTGCAACGAGATGATGCCATTTTCCACGGCAACGCGCGTTCGCATATCGCCGCCCACAATTCGGTGTATGCATTTCGATATCTTGGGGCATCCTGCATACAATCTTCATCCCACCCTACCGGTTTTTTCTTCCTTGGGTCCACTCAAAAATGGTTTAAGAGGCCATCGACCACCTCTGATGAATGAAACGGTGTATATATCGCTGGCTGCTCTATAAGAGAACTTTGTTGCTGACAGTATTGCAAAGCTTCTGAAGCGATGTATCAAATTTATTGAAAAACACGTTGACTTTAGTGAAAAACTGGCTAGGTATGAGTACAACTTGCGCTCTGAGGTATCCGTACGAACTTTATTAAGCATGTAGCACAGTTCAACCCTCCAGGGAATCGAGAGTCTCGACATTATTTGCCTGTTATCGACATTGATATTGGTAAGATGTTCGTCCCGGGATTCCCAAAAGTTTCGAGAGTGTTTTCAGTTTGAAGTCGGATAACTAGAAACACAAGAAATATTTATTCGCCTGTGATATAATTACAGATTAACAGTTTTCTGATTTTATTTTCTTTAATTGTATTGTGAAACCTTGCTTCTAACGAGCTTCGTGAGTCTAGGTATTAATGAATCAATTTAGGATTATCAAAATATATTACATAAATGGCAGTATCTTTTGACTGCATTAACTTACAAACTTAGCTTTTCTACAGCACCAGGGGACCATAGACCTTTTTATGTCACATGAATTTCAACTTGTTACCTGCAGCCCATTCATCAGAGAAAGGAGTCGTAATAGACAGAGGCAGTCAGATGAAAAAATGTTAAGTTTTTTGTGTGAGATAATTAAAAATTAACAATTTTTTGTATTTACCTGTACCTATACTGTGGAACCTTGTTGTTGTTGTGGTCTTCAGTCCTGAAAATGTTTGATGCAGCTCTCCATGCTACCCTATTCTGTGCAAGCTTCTTCATCTCCCAGTACCTACTGCAGCCTACATCCTTCTGAATCTGCTTAGTGTATTCATCTCTTGCTCTTCCTCTACGATTTTTGCCCTCCACGCTGCCCTCCAGTACTAAATTGGTGATCCCTTGATGCCTCAGAACATGTCCTATCAATCGATCCCTTCTAATAGTCACGTTGTGCCACAAACTCCTCTTCTCCCCAATTCTGTTCAATATCCCCTCATTAGTTACGTGATCTACCCATCTAATCTTCAGCATTCTTCTGTGGCACCTCCTTTCGAAAGCTTCTATTCCTTCTTATCTAAACTATTTATCGTCCATGTTTCACTTCCATACATGGCTACACTCCATACAAATACTTTCAGAATCGACTTCCTGACACTTAAATCAATACTCGATCTTATTAAATTTCTCTTTTCAGAAACGCTTTCCTCGCCCTTGCCGGTCTACATTTTATATCCTCTCTACTTCGAACATCATTAGTTATTTTGCTCCCAAAATAGAAACACCTTTTACTACTTTAAGTGTCTCACTCCCTAATCTAATTCCTTCAGCATCACCCGACTTAAATTCGACTACATTCCATTATCCTCGTTTTTCTTTTGTTGATGTTCATCATATACCCTCCTTTCAAGACACTGTCCATTCGGTTCAACTGCTCTTCCAAGTCCTATGCTGTCTCTGACTGAATTACAATGTCATCGGTGAACCTCAGAGTTTTTATTTCTTCTCCATGGATTTTAATACCAACTCCGACCTTTTCTTTTGTTTCCTTTACTGCTTGCTCAATATACAGGTTGTATAGCATCGGGGAGAGGCTACAACCCTGTCTCACCCCCTTCCCAACCACTGCTTCCCTTTCATGTCCCTCGACTGTTATAACTGCCACCTTCTTTCTGTTGTTCTTGTTGTGGTCACAACACTTCTTTCTGTACAAATTGTAAATAGCCTTTCGCTCCCTGTATTTTACCCCTCCCACCTTCAGAATTTGAAAGAGAATATTCCAGTCAATTTTGTCAAAAGCTTTCTCTGAGTCTACAAATGATAGAAATGTAGGTTTGCCTTTCCTTAATCTATCTTCTAAGATAAGTCGTAGGGTCAGTATTGCCTCACGTATTCCAACTTTTCTATGGAATCCAAACTGATCTTCCCCGAGGTTGGCTTCTGCCAGTTTTTCGATTCGTCTGTAAAGAATTCGCGTTAGTATTTTGCAGTTGTGACTTATTAAACTGATAGTTCGGCAAGTTACACATCTGTCAACACCTGCTTTCTTTTAGATTGCAATTATTATATTCTTCTTGAAGTCTGAGGGAATTTCGCCTGTCTCGTACATCTTGCTCACTAGATGGTAGAGTTTTGTCAGGACTGGCTCTCCCAAGGCTGTCAGTAGTTCTAATGGAATGATATCTACTTCCGGGGCCTGGTTTCGACTTAGGTCTGTCAGTGCTCTGTCAAACTCTTCACGCAGTATCATATCTGCCATTTCCTCGTCATCTACCTCCTCTTCCATTTCCATAATATTGTCCTCAAGAACATCTTCCCTGTATAGACCTTCTATATACTCCTTCCATCTTCCTGCTTTCCCTTCTTTGCTTAGAACTGGGTTTCCATCTGAGCTCTTGATATTCATGCAAGTGGTTCTCTTTTCTACAAAGGTCTCTTTAATTTTCCTGTAGGCAGAATCTATCTTACCCCTTGTGAGATAAGCCTCTACATCCTTACATTTGTCCCTGCTTAGCTATTTTCCACTTCCTGTCGATCTCATTTTTGAGTCGTTTGTATTCCTTTTTGCCTGATTCATTTACTGCATTTTTATATTTTCTCCTTTCATCAATTAAATTCAGTATCTCTTCTGTTACCCAAGGATTTCTGCTAGCCCTCGTCTTCTTACCTACTCGATCCTCTACTGCCTTCACTATTTGATTCCTCAAAGCTACCAATTCTTCTTCTACTGTATTTATTTCCCCCATTCATGTCAATTGTTTCCTTATGCCCTCCCTGAAACTCTGAACAACCTCCAGTTCTTTCAGTTTATCCAGGTCTCATCTCCTTAAATTCCCACCTTTTTGCAGTTTGAATCTACAGTTCAAAACCAGAGTCCTCATCTGCCCCTGGAAATGTCTTACAATTTAAAATCTAGGTCCTAAATCTCTGTCCTACCATTATATAATATATCTGAAACCTTCTAGTATCTTCAGGGTTCTTCCATGTATACAACCTTCTTTCATGATTCTCGAACCAAGTGTTAGCTATGATTAAGTTATGCTCTGTGCATACTTCTACGTACCAGGCGGCTTCCTCTTTCATTTCTTAGCCCGAGTCCATATTCACCTACTACGTTCTCTTCCTTTTCCTACTGTCGAATTCCAGTCACCCATGACTATTAAATTTTCGTTTCCCTTCACTACCTGAATAATTTCTTTTATCTCATCATACATTTCATCAATTTCTTCATCATCTGCAGAGCTAGTTGGCATATAAACTTGTACTACTGTAGTAGGTGTGGGCTTCGTGTCTATCTCGGCCACAATAATGCGTTCACTATGCTGCTTGTAGTACCTTACCCGCCCTCCTATTTTTTTATTCATAATTAAACCTACTCCCGCATTACCCCAAGTTGATTTTGTATTTATAGCCCTGTATTCACCTTACTATACGTCTTGTTCCTCCTGCCACCGAATTTCACTAATTCCCACTATATCTAACTTTAACTTATCCATTGCCCTTTTTAAATTTTCTAACCTACCAGCCCGATTAAGGGATCTGACATTCCACACTCCGATCCGTAGGACGCCAGTTTTCTTTCTCCTGATAACGACGTCCTCTTGAGTAGTCCCCGCCCAGAGATCCGAATGGGGGACTATTTTACCTCCGGAATATTTTACCCAAGAGCACGCTATCATCATTTCATCATACAGTAAAGCTGCATGCCCTCGGGAAAAATTACGGCTGTAGTTTCCCCTTGCTTTCAGCCGTTTGTGGAACCTTATCTCTTGCAAATTATTGTGAATCTAGTCCAACGGGAAGTACCCTAAAGGTTTTTATGAGCGAGTTGTATCAAAATATGTGACGTAAGTGACTCTATCTCCTGATAACATTGACTTAGAAGCCAAGGGACGGTAGATCTTAGTACGTGACATAAATTTCAATTTGCTGCTTCTAACGTGAGCAACAGAAAAAGGGGAATTAACAGATGAACAGACAGACTGGCAGACAGTCTCATAACAACTTTCGCTTACATCAGTCGACTTGGTTGTTTCTGGACGAGGGTTCCTTATCTCAAATTGATATATTTATCTCTTTCCATTACAGCTAAATGTTTGTAGCATTATCATGGAATCACACTGCATACTAATTGCTAAGGTTGTAGTATGTCTCTTAGCAGTTGGCAGAGCTAAATCTGCAGTTTGGTGGAGTAGCAGACTGAACAATCCCTCTTTCTACTAACCAAAGTAGACATACACCATGCACACACACACACACACACACACACACACACACACACACACAAAGTGCCAGTCAATTCTGTAATTTATTGTTAGCTTGTTTTGCTGCACCGTATATTTACAGAAACGATCGTGCAATAGAAAACAACTTATACCTCACCACAAAAGTTCTAAGTAATGAGAACATGTTTCACCAACTGTATATTAAAAAGGAAGACAAACATTTCATAAAATAGTTATTAACTGAGAAAAACGTTTAAACGAAATTAATCACGCTTAATCACTGCGGCTTCACACAAAGCACTATGTAGAAAATTTCTGTAATCAGCGAAGTGAAACATGCCGACGTGACAGAATGGCAGAACGGAGCTATAGTGTTTGGCCATGTCCATGACCACACCGTGAACGAATTTGTCCCCTTGATTGGGATGTCAACGTAGACTATCCAACGTGACTTTAAAGGTAGGTACTACTCAAATCCATGAAATAGATGTAGGAACAATGGTCGTAAAGTGATTCTAACCGACTGGGATTGGAGGTAAGTTTCACGAATGTCAGTGTCCATTGGTTATAAACCCGAAATAAATCATTCTTGTCAGTTGATGCAAGAATATATTAGTCAAGTTTCTGAGCGAACGTTGTGAAAGGAAAAGTACTGAACATCCGGACTCCAGTACACAGCCAAACGAGATTTCTCGAAGTAGCAAATACATCTGCATGTCTTCAACTCATAAACTGCACGTTAGATGGCTGACAACCAGTAGTGTGTTCCGACAAGTCGCAATTTTGCATTCTTTCAACGGGGGAGCACCAACAGTACAATGAGTCCTTTGGGGGGAGAAAGTACCTTATATCTTCGACATGTTAAATTGACGATTTTCAGTGTCCCCTTTGCCAGGAAGTAGTGACAGTAGATCACTGAATTTTTTTCTTATACACTTACACCATTTGCTGACATTTTTTAATATTAATGTATTAAAATTGTAATTTGGAATAATATTATAATAATTCCCGCTTTCGGACCAATTTTTAAAGTAAAAACGTTCTTAGCTTCCCTTACAAAACAGCTAGAAATCTAAAAAAAAGTCACTTCAAGAACGTGTTCTTTGGTAATTGACTGTTAGAATTTCGTCGCTCTTGGACAGATGGTTTCAAAGGAAAGGTACAGTGGACTGTAAAAAACAAAAGTTACGGGAAATCAAGTTCAACCCCCATAATCGCAAAGTGGGGTGGGCTTCTTTTGAAAAATATTGCTATCTACTCATGTAGCGTACATTTCAAAATTTTGAAAAAGTTGTTATTATTGTTAACGATTTTTTCTATCACTGTGTACTTATTTTAAATTTTTCAGTAAAAATGAACACAAAAATGTAATTCTTAATTTAAAAGATGGCTTCCCACGACAAACGTCATATTCATATCTTTAGCTTCCGGAACTTTCTTTACACATCAAATTACCTTTAAAATTGATGTCGTGAGGACAAGTTAAGGACAGTTAACGAAATTTGTATTTATTAAATTTTTTTGTTCCGGTCATAAAGTTTTGGAAAATACGTTGGTATAGCTTAGATTGTTCTAAAAGATAATTTCCGGTTCTGAAACCTACTTAAACATCATTGCCTATTTAGAAAGTGTATGTTGACAGATAGGAATGATATTAATTTTTTCATACTTTTTTGTGGTGAGCATAAAGTACGCACTCCTCCCCCACCGTTAGTAGTGCACGTAATTGAAAATACGTTGTAGCCGTTAGCGTTAATGTCTTATTGCAAACACAGGGGGTCTTTAAAACATTCCTGCTGCGCACTCGTCATTTAAATTCACACCTTCCTTTATTACATCTGTCATAGATTACTCTGCCACTGTTTTGCATGCGCATGCAGTAAAGAATTATGTTCTGATCTCTTGCAGGAAAGCTTGGTAATTTCAGAATGGCAGATAAGGTCTTACCTGCTGTTAACCCCTTTTCAACCGTATGCATGACAAACAAAATCTTTTACTGTTCGTATTACATTCTTACAGGCGATATAGGACTTAGTTCGATAGTTTCAGGTGTCGATCTTGGCATGAGGCACATGAGTTCAAAAAGAGTGCTCACAGAGTGACAAGTTGGCGTAAGTCACTCCGCAAACTGCCATTTAATCTGACATTTCTGACCGTCAGATGAGGATTTGGTTCAAAATACTTGTATATTCGCTCAAAGAATGCTTCAAACGATCACAATAACCAATAAAAACAAATGTCATATTTTCATCATTTTCGAGGTAGGCCTAATTTCTACCCTTGACCAACAGTATGTGGGGGATGAAATTCGCGACGTAGATGGTTCTGAGACAGTTTTGGGAGTGTTTCTCTTACCATGATTACTCATTTTAGTTTCCGTGAACGTGAACTGAGAGTTTTAATTCAACACTCTCGGCGATCCAGTGTTGCTCTTTTTTATAAATTTTTTACGATGAATATACTGCAGATATTTCGAAGATGAAAACATCCGAATTCACAAGGGTACTACCTGATGGAGATACCGAGTCACGCTGTCGAAATATCGTGCAAGAACGCTGCTGATGTACGGTAGAATATCCGATACCTCAAGCTGTCAACAGATCTCCGAGAAAGTTCGAAGTATTAACAGCAGGTAAATTGACGTAAGCATGGATTCGTTGAAATGTTAATGACCAAGTAATTTTTATTGGAGTTTGGTTGACTATTTGCCGTCTGTGCCACTGAGTCAGTCCTGGAGAACTTTAACGTGTGAAATGCACTAACGCATGGTGTAGAATCTAACAAGTGTTCCCAATCATCTGCTGAGGAAAGAAACTGCAGTGTATGCAACAAGAAGAGGAACCGTCCACATCTACTTAACACTACCAGCAGATGATAAGAAAGTTACGAATGTGAAGAGGTCGGTACACAAGATAAGGCTGTGTTCTGAATTTCCTGTAAACAGTGATAGTACGAAAAGCGGCACTGTCGATGTGACACATCGCTTTGCAGAAATAAAACCTAGTTTTAGCACTTAAAATATGTCACTTGTAAGTTTTAAGATTTAGGGTGCAAAGACATGTAAACTGCTGAAGTATCAAGCATTTCTCAGTTTACCTCATTACATTTGTTCAACATTTCAGTTTCTTGCGATGAACAAGCTGTGTCGAATAGATTTATTATTACTTAACACTTCAATGTGCTAAGTAAGAGTAAATACTTAACAGCAGGCCGCAATGGACGAGCGGTTCTAAGCGCTTCAGTCCGGAACCACGCTGCTGCTACGGTCGCAGGTTCGAATCCTGCCTCGGGAATGGATGTGTATGATGTCTTTAGGTTAGTTAGGTTTCAGTAGTTCTAAGTCTAGGGGACTGATGACCTCAGATGTTAAATCCCATAGCGCTTAGAGTCATTTAAACCACACTTAACAGATGTTTACTTTATCGAAATTGCGACTCATTTTACTGTTGCTGAGGAAGACTCACTTGATACTAAACAAATGTGTGCATCACAACAACCTAAACAACAACAAAAAATGGGTCAAATGGCTCGGAGCACTATGGGACTTTACTTCTGCGGTCATCAGTCCCCTAGAACTTAGAACTACTTAAACCTAACTAACCTAAGGATATCACACACATCCAAGCCCGAGGCAGGATTCGAACCTGCGACCGTAGCGGTCGCACGGTTCCAGACTGTCGCTCCTAGAACCGCTCGGTCACCCCGGCCGTCCCTAAACAACAGGCAGCCAGCATGTGAGGCAGCGTTTCGACTTCTGTCGAGCTCCGAGAAAAGTCATTGGGATTTATTTATTGGTGAACCGACGGAAGCGCAAAATGTGGGTCGACTTTCACCAAGTATGGCGCGAAAGAGAAGACAGTAGAGTTTTAACTTGAGAATGAATTTGCGAACTGGTGAACGCTTACTCAGGCTTCAACAAAATGACACCGAGTTGTATGTATTTTACTTTTTTCTGTTTGTTGAAGCTATGAAGATGTATGTGGCAACAGATGTCTTCGTACGGCTCACGCAGCTCCCATAAATTATGGAACGGAGGTTTGTGGGCGCGGAACTTGTACCCGATACCATCACAGATGTTTTCCGTTGCCTTCAGACAGATTAATTTAGAGACCGTGAATTCAATATAAATTTACTATCACGCTCCTCAAACCATTGTGGAGAGATTCTATCCTTGTGACATGGACAGTTGTGCTGCTCGCAGATGCCATCTCTGTCGGGGAAGACATAAAGCTTGAATAGACGCTGCTGGTCCGTATTAAAGTTCACGTATTATAAAGTTGCCATGGTACGTTTCATTAGAACTACAGCTCTCACTGGAGCGCAGGTGAATGTCCTCCACAGTATGTTACTGTCGCCACTATCCTGCGTCCATGGAACAGCCCAAGTTTCGAGCAGCCGTTCGCGTGAAATGACAACGGATGAGACTGTTTATAAGAAGCCTGATTCATTCGACCAGGTGACACGTTTCCATTGATTTCGCGCCCAATGAAATCGTTTTTGACGATGTCGTTACATCAACACGATAGCACAGCACATAGGTGACGCCTGATGCGGAAGAGTGTGCGTTGAGTGGCGTACTGCGAAACAGTGGCACCTACACAAATATTTTACTCCGTCTTCAGAACATCCACAGGCCGCCTTCTTCCCTGCTGAACACCGTGCAAACCTATGACCTCGACGTTCTGTGTCGATGCGTGGAACCCTAACATTTTGTAGGCTATCTGTGTTTTCACCATTCTTCAACCACTTTCCGGAAATAGTGCTTACACCAGTATGCGAACAGCTTACTAGCATCGTCGTTTCAGAATTCTCATTCTAAGCTGCTGGGCCTTAATAATGAACCCTGTGAAAAAGTCCCTTACGTCAGTGGGTTTCCACGTATGTGGCTCTTAGAATGATTCCCTATTCGTCACTTCTCCGTTTAGACTTTCCTTACTGTGTCATGTCCCCACATACCACTAGGCTGCATTCAGTTTGACGATGAGTAGCGGTTATAATGTTTAGCTCATCAGTGCACTTCGCATTAAACTGTCTGAGTACCTGGTGTAGCCTGAGTGTGTATTTATTCCAGTCTTCTATTAATCCATCTTCAGCTCCTCCCTATCCATTTCCTCCTTAACCCCTCACTCTCCACCTCCTCCACCCTCCACTCTCTGTCCATCTTCTCCTCTCCCTCCACATCCCATCCATCTTCACCTGCTCGTCTCTCTGTCCTACATACCCTCTCTCTGCCCACTCCTCCATCCCCTCTCTACCCATCTCCTTCTCCGCCCTCTCCCTGTTCATCTCCTCTTCTTTCATTTCTCCACACATCTCCTCCTCACCCCTCTCTCTGACCATTACCTAATCTTTCCTTGCTTTGTCCACTTTTCCCCCCGCCCCCAGCCTCTCTCTCTCTCACTGTTCATCTCCTCCTATCTATTTCTGCTGTGTCTTCCTGTCCCTATCTCTGTCCTCTTCGCTCTCTTTCTTTTCTCTGTTCATTTCCCCTCTCCCCTCTCTCTACCCAGTCCCCCCTCTCTGTCCATCTTCTCCTCCCTGTATCTGTGCTCATCTCCTCCTTCTCTCTGTCTACCTCCCGTTCCCCTTTCTCTCTCCACATTATCACGCTCACCCCAACAGGATGCTAGTGGTTCGTAACCCCACGATATTTCTTTCGAGATCGGAACCAATATGACTACCAAATTTGGTTGAAATCGTTCTGTGGTTTAGTATAAGATTGTTACCCTTAAATTTGCCCACTTACACACATCTCAAACATTTTCAAATATATCTACCATATTTCACAGTTATTTGTACTTATGTTTCACCCATACTTCTAGTGAACTTCGCCGTTTCCTTTTCAAGCGGCTCAATGTTTATAACGTCGTATGCCCTAAAGTATGTGCTGTACAATGATTATTTTGCAGATATATCCAGTGGTATAAGTTGCTACCACCTGTGAAAAGTGTTTTGGACAAAGTCAGTAGTAAAAAAGGAATAAACTTAAACGTCATGCATGGTGCGAGATTTTTTCACGCGTTTCAGTATTTGAAAACTATGAGTCAAGTCAAAAATGATATATTTTCGTAGATATATTCAGCAGCAGAAGTGGATACTATCTCCGAAAAGTGCTACGAACAGAGTTAGTAGTACAGAAGTAATAAATTAAAATGTTAGCTTCATGCGGCACCTTTACTACATGAACAGCAAAAAATGGTTCAAATGTCTCTGAGCACTATGCTTCTTAACTTCTCAGGTCATCAGTCCCCTAGAACTTAGAACTACTTAAACCTAACTAACCTATGGACATCACACATATCCATGACCGAGGCAGGATTCGAACCTGCGACCGTAGCAGTTGCGCGGTTCTAGACTGAAGCGCCTAGAACCGCTCGGCCACAACGGCCGGCCATGAACAGCAGAAATATGATAAATATTTTCTAGTTTCATCATTTTGTGGGAGTCCTACCCAAGAAAAAAGTTTCACAAATGTTTGAAATTACGTGTACTGTTTGTTTCAAGTACATAAATGCTCTAATTCCCGAATACTGGATGAATGAAGTATGAGTATTTCCTCGTTACGTGCTACAATGCTTTTTCACCACCATTTGTGGTAAGATCCTGTGTGACCTAACTGCTGAGGTCATTTGTCCCTAGGCTTACACACTACTTAATCCTACTTAAACTAACTTACGCTAAGTACAACACACACACCCATGCCCGAGCGAAGACTTGAACCTCCGAATGGGGGCGCCGCGCAAACCGAGCAAGGCGCACGAGACCGAGCGGTTACCATGCGCATCCTTTCACCGCCATCTGCACGCTTTTGACATGTAGCCAGTTCTTCTTTTCCAGACAGTTAGTGATTTGTATACCAAGTTTGGCTGAAATCGGTCCATCGGTTTAGAAGGAGATGTGGAACTTACATACATACATACGTATCTACACTCCTGGAAATTGAAATAAGAACACCGTGAATTCATTGTCCCAGGAAGGGGAAACTTTATTGACACATTCCTGGGGTCAGATACATCACATGATCACACTGACAGAACCACAGGCACATAGACACAGGCAACAGAGCATGCACAATGTCGGCACTAGTACAGTGTATATCCACCTTTCGCAGCAATGCAGGCTGCTATTCTCTCATGGAGACGATCGTAGAGATGCTGGATGTAGTCCTGTGGAACGGCTTGCCATGCCATTTCCACCTGGCGCCTCAGTTGGACCAGCGTTCGTGCTGGACGTGCAGACCGCGTGAGACGACGCTTCATCCAAACATGCTCAATGGGGGACAGATCTGGAGATCTTGCTGGCCAGGGTAGTTGACTTACACCTTCTAGAGCACGTTGGGTGGCACGGGATACATGCGGACGTGCATTGTCCTGTTGGAACAGCAAGTTCCCTTGGCGGTCTAGGAATGGTAGAACGATGGGTTCGATGACGGTTTGGATGTACCGTGCACTATTCAGTGTCCCCTCGACGATCACTAGTGGTGTACGGCCAGTGTAGGAGATCGCTCTCCACACCATGATGCCGGGTGTTGGCCCTGTGTGCCTCGGTCGTATGCAGTCCTGATTGTGGCGCTCACCTGCACGGCGCCAAACACGCATACGACCATCATTGGCACCAAGGCAGAAGCGACTCTCATCGCTGAAGACGACACGTCTCCATTCGTCCCTCCATTCACGCCTGTCGCGACACCACTGGAGGCGGGCTGCACGATGTTGGGGCGTGAGTGGAAGACGGCCTAACGGTGTGCGGGACCGTAGCCCAGCTTCATGGAGACGGTTGCGAATGGTCCTCGCCGATACCCCAGGAGCAACAGTGTCCCTAATTTGCTGGGAAGTGGCGGTGCGGTCCCCTACGGCACTGCGTAGGATCCTACGGTCTTGGCGTGCATCCGTGCGTCGCTGCGGTCCGGTCCCAGGTCGACGGGCACGTGCACCTTCCGCCGACCACTGGCGACAACATCGATGTACTGTGGAGACCTCACGCCCCACGTGTTGAGCAATTCGGCGGTACGTCCACCCGACCTCCCGCATGCCCACTATACACCCTCGCTCAAAGTCCGTCAACTGCACATACGGTTCACGTCCACGCTGTCGCGGCATGCTACCAGTGTTAAAGACTGCGATGGAGCTCCGTATGCCACGGCAAACTGGCTGACACTGACGGCGGCGGTGCACAAATGCTGCGCAGCTAGCGCCATTCGACGGCCAACACCGCGGTTTCTGGTGTGTCCGCTGTGCCGTCTTTGTGATCATTGCTTGTACAGCCCTCTCGCAGTGTCCGGAGCAAGTACGGTGGGTCTGACACACCGGTGTCAATGTGTTCTTTTTTCCATTTCCAGGAGTGTATGAGTACATCAATTTTTAGACTATGCATGGATTACGCCGGGCTCGGTATAAGTAGACTTCCTGCTATCTGTAAAACGCATTGCACTAAGGAAATTACAGTACTGTTTACCTTCATGATATACTCTTTTAGATGGTTCGTCGATGCAGCACACTAGTTCTGCCGTGATCAACGACAGGCATTCACTGCACTCTTTGTCGTGGACACTTACCGTTCCTTCGTTAAGATTCCTAACCCACTTACTCACCGTATCTTCACTCATCACTTTATTTTATTAAGTTTCACTTAACTGAGAATACATTTCACAAGGTCGAACATTTTTCGCATCCAGCGACTTGATAACGGCCCTTCTTTCACAGCTGTCGGGCCGATAAATTATTTTAAACATAATTACCGACAAGCAGTGACTTCCGACGTTGACGTAATGAGTTAATGTGAAGGGGATACTTTGTTCTAGTGTTTAAAAATGTAACTGTGTATGTGCGATCACGGTGCGATTAAATACGCTTATTTTCTGAATCAGCTTTATAGTCGTAGCGGCCTTAACGTGTCAGCCGATCCTGATAGGTTTCCGTATGAAAATTAGCACCATGTATGCTGAACTTTATTTCTTATCAACGAAAAGCGCAATTACTTTGATAACGTTGACGAAGTTTACGAATGGGAAGTGCAGGAGCGATTCATTAACATCGGTAATTGTTACGCAAATAAACATCTTTACTTTGCAAAAGAAATCAGCCTCTACATAAAAAATTCATAGTTCTCTCTTCACGAATAATCTTCGAGGAATGGAGGCATGGAAAAGCAAACCAGCCCAGTAATTTTTTAGGGAACTATCACGCCATCTCTTGGTCAGTCTAGTTCTCGGAAAGATGTCAGCAGGGACTACTCAGTTCGAAACTTACATTCAGCACCTCCGTTTCTCTCCAGCCGTAAGGAGAAAATTACCGTAGATAAAACCAAGCGAGACGACACTACGGTTCAAGGACCTATTCAGCCATAAGGGTTTAGTCCCTTGTGGTTTTTTCCAGACAACGCCCGGCTAGCTCTCTTGAAAGAATGCGACGGATTTTCTTCTCCAGTTTGAGCTTTAGCTGCGATTCCAATCATTTCGTCGTGATGGGATGATTAAAACCTGGTCTTTGTTCCATTTTTTTCCTTCCATTGACAAAGATGCTAGGGGTTTGACCGAAGAGCCTTTGATATGGAAAAAGATTTCAGAGTTATTTGTGTGTCATTAAACTATTTAGCCTATCTGTTGGCAAAGAAAATAGAATCTTATAAGTATTTCACAAGTTCAATGCAATGTTACTCTAATATAAAGAAATCAGGATTAATTTTTTCGTTGAAACAAATTTTAAAAAATGGTTCAAGTGGCTCTGAGCACTATGGGACTTAACTTCTGTGGTCATCAGTCCCCTAGAAATTAGAACTACTTAAACCTAACTAACCTAAGGACATCACACACATCCATGCCCGAGGCAGGATTCGAACCTGCGACCTTAGTGGTCGCGCGGATCCGGACTGAAGCGCCTAGAACCGCTCGGCCACCCCGGCTGGCCAATCAATTTAAAATTGAGCAATAACATATACAGGGATCACAATGTGTCTATAAGTATTTTTTATCGTAGAATTAAAGCAGATCAAATATCAACTGACGTTGATAGCAACGTAGGAGAGAGTGTTGTACCTTGGTGCACTTGTGAGACCTTCGCCTGTAGCCAGCTCTGCAAAGAAACTTTAATGTTCTTATTCCATTTTGAATGGGTAACGTTTGTTTCACAACACTTTCCGCAACCGTGGCGTCATTGTGACGTCACTCACAGTATCGACGACCGCATGATCGGTTAATGATTTTCGTTAACGTTCGATACCGGCCTCTCACAAGACTACAGGCGCGTGTTCCGGAGATTTACAAAAACAAATGATTCTTGAAATGATTTATCATAATTGTTGTTACAACAAAATGTCACATAATGATCTATTGACTATTAATGCTTTCACATAAGAGGACTCTTTCAGGAGCGAATTATTATCGTAAATAACTTACAAATTAGACATGAAAGACGCCTGAATTATAATTTGCAATTTGCCGTTTTACCTTAACGAAGTAATGAAAATTCATTACAAACACGGCATGATTATCATTCAATGTCACTTAATAAAGCATCAATGATAATACTCGTCAAGAGAGAATATGATAATCAAGACAGGAGACCAACATCACAAGATGAAGTGCTATCATAAGGAATAACTTCGTGGTTTCTGGAGTTGAAAATTGTGGTTTCGAGTCCTCTCAGATAATGTTTTGTTTTTCATATTTGCGTTCCTAACACGTTCTAGGACTTTCTTATGAATGCTGTACAAGTATGTTCCTCAATTTTCGACGTCGTTTACCTTCAGAGAACAAAGGATGAAATAAATATTTAGCGATTTCCGAGTTTGTGGCTAAGCAGGCACCCAAGAGGACAACTTAAATTTCTTCGACTGAAACAAACAACAATAAAATTCATGTTTTTCCTTGCTAAAAATATTTGGCTATTTATTTACGAATGTGTGGCGATTTCCGACTGTATGGGTAGGCAGGAATCTGACAGTACGGCTTTCATTGCTGCGACTAAAACAAGCAGCAATAAAATTCTTATACTGCCTTGACACAAATATTTGGCTCTTTATTTTCGAATATTTGGCGACTTCCGAGCTTGTGGTTGGCAGGAACCTAAGAGGACAACTTAAACTGCTGCAAGTGAATCCATCGATTCACATCAACAATAAGATTCATTTTTTTTTGTCGACGCGTCAATAGCCGATCGTGCTGTCCCATTTGTGGGAAGAGTTGTGAAATCAACATTACCCACTTTGAAATGATAGCATCCTATTTGTGTGTGCTGCGTTACTCCGGAAAAGTAAAGTTTTTCTAAATTCGAAAAGCTCTTTCAGGGTACAACTTTTTTTTTTTTAAGGTAGGTTGCTTTCGTCCACTCTTCCAATACACCATACTATTACCCACTCTTTTGGCTAAAAAATCCTGTACTTCAACATAACCTCCGTCCAATGCGTGGACCTTACGTCGCCTTACTCGGAGGGTCCGTATGCTCACATAATACCACTCTACAGGTTAACGTCGGAGCCAACGCCTTGCTGCATCCGCACACGCCAGACGGTTGCCTCGCCCAACGACTCACTGTGCTTTTGTTCACTGCCTCGCCTCTGTAGACATTCCGAAAGCGCCTACGAATATCTGTGCTGCTCTTGCTTTCCACCAAGAGGAACTCAGCAACGTTCTTCTGTTTCGATCGCATCTCCGTTATAGACACCATTTTGAAAACTACATATAGCGTCGCCACCAATCGGAATTTAATAGAACTGTTGGAGCTAAAGCGGAAACGTTCGGTGAAGTCTCAAAAATTCCACGTTTTTTTTCAACTGAAATTGGCCGAGGAAAAAACTGAATGCTACTCGTACTTCGGATCAAATAATATATTTAAATGTTATGCAGTCGATTAACTTCGTTAGCACTGCGTTCAGTAGTGTACATGTAACATTAATAGTCTATTGCATGCCAATAATTAGTAAGCGAAATCGAATTATCAAAAACCAGTTACGAGTCAAAAATCGTTTGAAACTGCAGCTATTGGTAGCTATCACAAATTTCCATTTTTGATACAGAGGAAATGGTTAAGGCATTAACGAAACTTGGGTTATCAGGAAATATCGCGTGCTCCATTCTACACTGGTATGAAGGAAGCTGTTTACAGCAATAAAACTATCTTACACTCAACGGCTAAAATCAATGATATGCTGGGCTCAGTGAAGGATAAACTGGAGTCTGCATCATCAGATGCGAGTGTGGCAAACAGGACTCAGACAACAATCTGCTCAAAACATGTAAGGAACGTTCGCCTAGGCCAAGCGAAGAAATCTGCAGCGGCGGAACACTGTCCCAACGAAAACCATGTGTTGATTTCGAACAAACACAGCTGCTGTGTAGGTCGAACGGTTTTTGGGATTCGATCTTTAAAGAGGCTGTGTAGATATGAGTCACCGATAACCTTGTCAACCGAGATAGCGTTTTCCCATGTAGCAATGCATGGGAGGTTGCGATAGCAAAAATACTACAAGAACGCTCCGGTGCGAAACCGGCGAAAGTAGCGGATGGAATGGACAGTCCCCAACAGGAAGCGACAACCGCACCCGCCAGCACGCAGAGAGCCTCCACCATCACAGGCTGCGTCTCCCGCCCCCTCCCCACAGACAGAACATGAACCCCACACATTGCCTGAAGATGACAAGTAGGAAACATGTTGAAACGTTGCCACAGTACAAAGCCGTGACTCGGTTGATAACCCGAGAAGACTTAATCATCAAGATTGGCCGACAAAGTCTAAATTCGCATATACTTCAATTGTTCTGTGAACTCCATTCCCGTGACAGTTTTTATAATCATTATTGGTGAGTGAAAAATCAACATCGTACATGTTTCATAAGAACATACATTAATTTTGACATCATTCAGCTGTTCTTCCATTTACTGTTTCTGGCTTCACTGTAGGGTGCTGTTAACCTCGTTCTGAGCACTCTAAATACACGCATCCACTGCCAACCGCCCATCCAGCCACCCACACACACAGACGCACTCATGCATGGGGGGAGAGAGAGACAGAGAGAGAGAGATACAGAGAGAGAGAGAGAGAGAGAGAGCGAGTAACAATGCACACAAGCTCTTCACCGAAGAACTTCTCACCGCTGTGTACTCGATTAGCTGAGTCATGCTTCTTTGTGTATGTGCACGCTGGGCGAAGTATTCGTGGGGACGGGACGCATAAGCTCCATCGGTGCGAAAGAGTCAGTTACTGGATACAATGGGCTTCGGTTTCAATCACATTCAGTCTTTTTAGCGAACACTGGCTTTCCATCAGCGTTTGCGCTCCAGTAAACACTGAGACGCATGGCTGCCACTCTATTCGTAAATTACGTGTGGTCGATATGTGGGCGTTGGCTGACGTGAGCTACGGTTACACAGGGGATGCCGCTGGAACATATCCCGCTGTGCTGTTATCTGCTCACGTTCTGTTTCCTGGCGATCGTATTCCACGAGGTATAAGTGTTCTCAAAACTATGACAACCAGTCGAGCACAGAAAAGGGACTTCATGGTCGACCGGAATTTTTGAAATATTGCATACTGGATGTTGTAATTGCTGCACTGTATAGAGTCGGGTGGTTATAATCAAAGTGCAGCTACTCAAAGAGGTACAGTGTGAACTGTGTTTGTTATATGGTAGCGAAACTTGGAAGATGTTTGAGCCATGTATCGGCTCTCAACATATATCACGCTTTTAAGATTGTTCTGAGTCCTTCCATTCCATCGTTAATTGATTCTTTCATATTTATCGTTATGCTGCGTACGATTCTGTTGAGATTCCCCTCTGACGGCGTGTCTGGTCTTATCGATCTTCGAGTCGTTGCTTCCTCTTAGCCTTGTGTAAGGGAATAAGATCTTTTGGGGGATGGCCGTTTGGTTGCCTAGCGGTGACGAGTCGGTCGGTCGGTTTTTAAAATTGGGAATTTAAGAATGTCGTACGATGAGACCGCGGGGTGGCGTGGCGGTGGAGAGTTGCCTGTTGTTCCTGGAAGCCGCGTGGTCTATCCTGGCGGTGTGAGACGTGAGGGACGAGTTGACAGGACAAGGCTGTAAGCTCTTGCTGTGAACACCCGGGGGCCACGGCTGTGGTTCCGAGTCACTACTTGGTGGGAGCGGCAACGGATGTCTTTAAATTGTCCGTCTGGAGGCGGGAATGATGGACTGCTAACTCGCCTAATCTGAGGAGTGGTATTTTGCCGCCGTGGGTGCAGAGAAGACGAGGGCTCCGGTGACAGAGCACGTGGCTGCGTGACTGTGCCCAGTTGGGTACGCTGGCGACGTGGACACGGTCGGGTGTGAGGAACCTTTGCATCAGAGTTCACCTGCTGTTCCTCTGATAAACTGTAAGTTAAGTTGGTTAAAGGTTTATATGTTAATTGAAGAATTTAGGTCTGTGCAACCAGCGTCTTTTCTGCCTTGTGGCCTCCTGCGTCGGGTTTCCTGTCCCTGCCGCAGGTGTATTTATAGACAGAGATCTTTTCCGTTTCTTGTTGACAACCTCAGTAAGGCTAACCATTTTGCTTCCCACCTATCCGAGGTCTTCTCCATTCCTGACGATCCCCATTTTGATTACTCCCGTCTTCTCACCGTCCTTGACCGCACTGACACCTCTGTCCCCTCGCTCGCCCCTAGCTTCCAGTACTTGGATCGGTTACCCCTCTCAGACATCAACACTCCCATGACTGCACAAGACATCACACTCGTCCTCTGCTCCAAACGCAACACCCCCCCTGGTCATGGTGGCGTCACCTACCGTCACCTCAAAGAATCCCCTCAGTCCTTCCTGTCTGTCCTTGCTACCCTGTACAATGTCCTCCTCTCCACTGGATTTTACCCCGACCTGTGGATGACTTCCCGTGTCCTGCTGTTCCCTAAACCTAACAAACCCCCCTCTGATACCTCTTCCTATCGTCGAATCTGCCTCACCTCCGTGTTCAGTAAGGTCTTTGTGGCCATCCTCTCTCGCCATATTCACCGCCACCACCACCAACCCAATGTGGCTTCCGGCCTTCCTTCTCCGCCGACGACTAGCTCCTTAACGTTACCAATCTTCTTTCCCTCCAACTTAACTTCCGTCGCCCCGCTATCTTTGTTTCCCTTGATCTCCAGAACGCCTATGACCGTGTCTATAGCATCCTGGGCTCCTCTTCAAACTCCAGACCTATGCTCTCCCCATCAACTTCGTCTGTCTTGTTGCTTCCTTCCTCTCCCATTGTCCCTCCTATGTGACTATCTACAATTCCAAATCCTGTACTTTCTATCCATCTGCCGGCATGCCCCAAGGTTCTGTCCTTTCCCCTCTCCTCTACCTCCTGTACACTGCTGATATGCCCAAACCTCCCCCTCCTGTTCATCTTCTCCAGTTCGCTGATGACACCGCCTTCCTAGCTCTTTATCCTACCCTTCAACGCTCCCACCATACCCCCCAAACCCACCTTGACCAATTCACCTCTTGGTGCCACCAGTGGCTTCTCCGTGTTAATCCCTCCAAGACCCAAGCGATCATCATAGGCCGCACCACCCACTCCTTCCGCCTCCATGATTTCTACCTCACCATTTATGGCCATCCTGTCCACCTCACTCCTACCCTCAAATACCTTGGCCTCACACTCGACCGCCACCTCACGTGGACTCCTCATCACCTTACCATCCAAAACAAAGCTCACAACCGCCTCTGCCTCCTGAAACTCCTGTCCAGCCAGACGTGGAGTCTGCTTTCTCCACCATCCTTCACACCTACAAATCCTTGATCCGCCCCATCCTATGTTATGCCAGCATAGCTTAGATTTCCGCCCCTCCCCGGTTCTATAAAGCCTTCCAAATCCTCAAGCACCAAGTGCTCTGCCTCGCCTTCTGCATCCGCCTTCCGTCCCCCAAGCACATCCTCTAAGACCTCATCCCCTTCCCCCACCTTCTCCTTTTCCTTGAACACATCCGCACACTATATATTGTAAGCTGCCTTGATCCCCTCACCCCCTGTGTCTCCCATCCTCTCCACCCCCAACCAGTTACTGGGCCTTTACCGTTGTGTCCCACCCTCTCTCCATCTCCACACCCTTCATCTCCTTTCCCAATGTAACTTCCACCGTCTACCCCTCCTGGATGATGAGCTTCACCCTGACATCTATCCTTCCTACAAACTCTAACCCCATCTTCCTGCCTCCTCCTCAGAGCTTCCTCTCCTTCCCCTCCCTCCTCCTGAGCGGCTTCCCCCTCCTACTCCCCCTCCATCCTTTGTGCCTCTTTTCAGTGTCTCTGCACTCCCTCCTGCCCTGTCTTCCCTCTTCATCTCCCACCCCACGTGTCTCCCACCTCTTCGTGTACCCACTGATGCCCCTCCTCTCTTCATCCCACCGCTTCCCCTGCTGCCCCTCTTCCACCCTCTCTGCCCTTTCCCTCGGCAGGTCCCACCTGGCAGTTTTATTCTTCATTGTGTGTACTCCAAGTGGGTTTTAAGTGTGTTGTTCCGGAGTGTTTTTACTACTGTGGCCGACTTTTAATGTAAGCATGTCCATTCAGTGCCTTCTCTGAGTTCTGAAGAAACGCCAACTGTGTTTTTTAATTTTCTGGTGACCTTTTTTTTTAACTGTCCTCAATGAACGTCTCTGTGTTAGTCTATATTTCTTACCTCTATTTTCTCCTGTTATTCTGTTTTAAGTTCCCCTTTATCGCCTTATGTATGTAACATTTTATTCTTCTTCTAAGTTGTCATGCCACTCAGCTGAAGAGCGGCTGATTGTGCCGCTGATGGCCCTCCCCTGCCCATATGGGGCAGGGGAATGAAATCACAATAAGGAAAAAAAATTGCTTCTTATTAGTACAGCCCGATGGGAAGTGTATTTTTGGGAAGGGATTATTGTTTTAGATTACATTTTTTCTGCCTTGTGGCCTCCTGTCCCTTGTGGCCTCCTGTCCCTGTCGCCGGTGTAATTATAGATAGTGATTTTTTGACTTCTTATTAGTACTTCCTGGGAGGAAGTGTATTTTTGGGCAGGGATTATTGTTCCTGATTTGATTCCTCCTCCTCCCCTGGCCTCGCGTGAGGTCGATGTGATTGCTGAATGTGAGGTGTTGTGGGTCTGTTAGTCCGCTTGTAGCCTGAGCATCCTTCGGGAGACAATTGTGGCCGCACTTACACCCAGTCGGTTAATTATTTCTATCCCAGGTCATTTTGGTGGCAGGACATGGTATTAAAGTTGTTAGTTTTTGTAAAATGTCAAATGGTGGTATTTTACTCTGATTGTTTTGGCCACTGTTTAAAAAGGTTAAGTTTGCCTTTCATTGGTGGGTTTTTTAAAATTACGTGGCTTTAAAATTGTTAGTTATTGTGAAAGGTGAATGACTGTATCTTTACTTTGATTGTTTTAATCTACTTGGCATCCTTTGAAAATGCTAGTTCTGCCTCCCTGTTAGCGAGCCCTTGTAATTTAATATCTTGTTGTGCAAAAATTTAAAGAAGCGGCTCCATACATGTTCGGTTAGCGAAATTGTATGCAAAATGGTGTTTTGTTTCATTACTTGCAAAGTTTTAATTTTGTTATTAAATGCTTTATCAAAGTCTGTTTTAAGTAAAATGGCTTGGCTGTTAACGGTAAAGTAAAGTTTTTAATGTCATTACTTGGAAACTTCTGATTTGTTATCAAATGTTTTATCAAAGCCGGTTTTAAGTAAAATGGCTTGGCCATTAACTGTAAAGTAAATTGTTTTGAATAGGCACTCGTGCCTGCTAGTTTTTTTTTTATCTGTTCCTGGTCAAGTGGTAAAGAAATGACTTTTAATGGTTGAAGTAATCACTACAGAAATTGTAAATTGCAACCCGACAGTAACCAATTAATTTTGGCTCCGTTTCTCAACTGGGGGTTTTCCTTGATTAATCGTAACACCTGTCTCAATGTTCTAATGTGTTAATGCTGAACCGATTTACGCTGGAAAAAAATATTTCCAATTTTGGCCATCAAGTGCAAATCTGGCGCTGTTCATTCAAGAAAGAAGTGTAGAAATGATTCCATAAATAACTGATTAGAAACTGGACATGGGTGGAAAATACGAAAAATATAAGGAAGACATAACGTTGAATTTATTATTAATAGCTGCTTACAAGATATGTGCAATATGAACACCAGACACGTCGACGAGATGCTGTACAATGCGAGGTAGGCACCTGGTGGCCAAAACAGGATCTAACCTTTGTTCAGCGCATATCGGTTCCACATTAATTCATTGGCGTATGTAACAAGTTTCGCTGATATATGATAATTACAGCTTTCACAGGATATCAGTGAGTTGCTGCACCATTCAGTATGTAGCGAAATACATACAGTGAACATCTACTCGCTGTCACTACAACCAGATCCTTGGGAACTAACGTTCCACAGTTCCCTACGTAAAGATTCTTACGAAAATCTTTCAACTTTAAGTGATTTATTTCATACAAATCTACAAATACGATCATAAAAACCTAAATCACTCTCGTGAATTACTCACAATCGAAGATTTGGTGTTAACGTCCTGTCGACTAAGTTGACATCAGATGTGGAGGACAGGGCTCGGATTCAATAACGATTGCAACTAGTACTGGCCGCGTCGTTTTGAAATCAGAATCGTCCCAGTATTCACGTTAAAAGAGTTAAGGATCTCAGGAAAAAACTATATCTAGATGCCTGAACGGGTATTTGAACGCCGTTCTTCACGTATGAAACACAAGTGCCTTAAACTCAGTATCACTTGGCACGCTCATTTTCTATAGCTCACCATGCAAAATGCCTTCTGCTGATATGAGTTTAATGAAGTTAGTTCATCTAAGAGCTTCACAACTATAAGCACAACAACGACAGCAACGGTAACAAATTACAAAGATTGGCGGGACTGATGACTTCGTAGTTTTGACCCTCCCCCCTTTCTTAAACCGACCAACCAACAAAGATTGGCTTCTTTAGAGGGGGCATGCGGAAGGAGAAATGGTATTGTGCTCTGTTATCTGGAGTACATACTGTTTACATTAAACTATTTTCGTTCATTTCAAGCACGTCTTACGTGATCCACCTAATCGCAGGTTTAGTCTGACTTGGCTTTATCTGGCTTTGTGCAATAAAAATAATAAAACGGTCGCTACTGAGCCGGTACACGTTGAAAACTATTTACCCTATGGGTACCCAAATTTATAGGAATGAAGTTCAGACTGTGCACTGCAGGACATGCGTTGTTAATAGTGCTAGTGTCATGACTGCCGCTAGGCGCTGCTACTGATTTGGCGACTAATTACTGAAACACAAGCATCATTAGCATGCGCTGCAATTGCAGACCGTTAGCGTGGGTGTGGACAAGGTAAGCAGCGCTTTACTCTTTGAGCAATTTTATGAAGACAACAGCAATAATGTTGCTTCTCTTCACGAGTATCGAAACATTAAAGGAGTATAGAGAGGAACTCTTAACCGCCGGAGCTGAAGAACATCATTCGGAAGTCCGAATTAAATAGCAAGTTGGGAACTGCCCCACAAAATGCTGAAGATATCACTGTTACCACTACTGAGAATCCTCGACCTAGAACGTAAATATATTATGCCACTAACAACCATCAACCTCTCATGTGGAAACTAAATCATGTTTCTTTCAATGGTTTCTTTCAATGGTTTATAAGTTATTTCTCTTCCGCATGTTCTTACAAATGTTTTTATAATTTTCCATTGTACTACGATCACTCGTTGTTCATAGCGGCATTCACAGGTAGAGAAAGTTTAACAATGTTTACCCTTGTAAGACGTGTATATTTCTGTTGTTTATTGTCCAATCACAATTTATGAAAGAAGTTTATATTTTATTTATAGGATTAAGTAGGAATAATTAATATTTGTCATGTTGGAAATAATTGTGGTATCAGGGAACGTCAGCACCAAAGTATTGTTGACAAGAGAGACCGCAAATTGATATAATTTTTAAGAGGGCGGGAGAGACCGCGTATGGATACATTTTAAGAAAAGAGCGGGAAAGACCGCGCATTGATACATTTTGTAATGGTAGCAGGGATTGTCTGCACCAGAAAGCATTGTTGGCAGGAGAGACCGCACTTTAGCTTTCGTAGGATGTCAGTAGTAAGCGAGATGCGAAGCGAGTCGGTAGCAGGTCTGAAGCGAGAGGTTGAGAGGAGCGGTGTGCCTGCCAGCCACTAGCTATGATTTACAAGAGATTATAAACGGATGTACATCAATTAACTATTATAATAAGAGGAACTAAAATTATTGAATTAATTTGTTGAGAAACTGAAGACTACTGAAGGTATGTTTGCGCATTGCTAGTTGTAAGATTATTGTGAAAAGTAAGTCCCATTTGAACGTTTGTAAAAACATTTCATTCAGAATATAATTAACTTTTGCCAGCAATATTGCATTTCTAATTATAATCCATCCCAAGAACCCATCAACGTAAAACTTAGCAAAATTATATTGTTGTCAAAAAAAGTTTAACTATGAATTACGTACTGTCAGCCAAATTAATTAAAGAATAACGTCAGCTTTGCTATTAAAGAATAATGTCAGCTTTGATAATAAATACAGCCACTTATTATGAAAGCCCACCAGCAGCTAATAGAGTGTAGTAAAACAGAGTAAGTATATTCATGTCGCAGTTCGATGTAGCAGTCAGATGGCCATCCAGTAACAGTAAAAAAGGTAAGGAACAGTTTTGGGTTATTGCAGATAACGACTGAGGGCCACGACGACGACACATTCTATGTTTCGTCGAAATAATCAGAGAATCACTTTTAATAAGCAGCAATTAAATTTGTATGCGAAGATAGAGAAAGAGAATAAGTTTCAAAGGGAAGATTTCATTTGTTATTATTAAGCAAGAGATAGAAATCCTAAGGAAAACTTTCATAGTTTATTGTAAAAGGGAAGGTTATCAATAACAAAAGAGATATAGAGAAGACGGGAAGGTTTCACTTGGCGACATCCAATCGGTAAGACTCTTTTGTGAATTTACTGTGAAAATGAATGTACTGACTCTGACAATTGTATGAATTAGCTAGTGATAAGTGTCGCAACACTTATACTAAACTCTATACCTTTAATTCACAGCCCATCGGCAATTCTGTTTGCTCTATTGATTCTGCTTTGGAAAGTGTTTGTTCAGTGTTAAATCCGCTTTGAACAGTGATATATTTTGTTGCGTGTGTTAATTATAGGCAACGTCCCGCAGAATGATTACTCGTTCTCAAAGCGATAAAAGTGTAGAAAATAGTGACGAGAAATTCTTTTCAGAAATAGACAGAAAAATGCGGTAGTGAAACATTAGGTTGGTTGGTTTTTGGGGGAAGGAGACCAGACAGCGAGGTCATCGGTCTCATCGGATTAGGGAAGGACGGGGAAGGAAGTCGGCCGTGCCCTTTGAAAGGAACCATCCCGGCATTTGCCTGGAGCGATTTAGGGAAATCACGGAAAACCTAAATCAGGATGGCCGGACGCGGGATTGAACCGTCGTCCTCCTGAATGCGAGTCCAGTGTCTAACGACTGCGCCACCTCGCTCGGTGAAACATTAGGTGAACAGACGTTCGAGAGCAGTAATAATATGGATTCTTTTGACGAACAATCAACTTCGGAAATGCCAACTGATAATGAGACATTAGTGTAAATTAATTTGTTTTTAAATACAACAGACGCTACACAGTCACAAATTACGTGTAGAAGACATAATAGTTTCAGTAACGAAACCAATATAATGCAGTCAAACAGTGCCGAAACAGATTCAAAAGGTACACAGCTACACAATCTGCGTAACAGACACCACAGTTTTATTGACAAAAATTCCGAAACCATGGAAGAGGTGACACGATTACAATCGTCTGAGGATGTACAAATGAACACAGATGTACAACCTTTAACAACGAATACAGATACACACAGAAGTCAATCCGAAACGGATCCAGTAATGGCATTTTTTCTACAAATGAGACAAGACATGAATCAAAACTTTAACAGAAGGGCACAAGAATCAGTAGACCTAAAAAAATGAAATAAAGGCAGAACGCACACACACAGATCAGAAATTAGACAAAATGTACCAAAATCGAAAACACGAAATCAATGTCGAAATTCAAGCAGTCTCTGAAAAATCAAACCAAGAATTACACGCATTCGCGGTAGGCATACGAGAAACAATGACAGAGAACTTTTCTAAACAAAAAGCTCACATTGATGAACGTTTTAACAATCACAGAAAACTGTTTCATACGTCACCGCAAACTGGTGCGATCGCAGAATAAAGAACGAAAAGAACTATCACAAACAATTAATAAACAGCGACAGGACGACAAAAAGAAAGTGTTTGCTCAGGGAAAATCTTACGTGGACAATCACATACACTCTATTTCGGAGGAAATCGAAACGGCTAAGGAGACAAATATTCAAATACATGAGAGGCTCACCGAAATCCAGTCCCACACAACTGAGGCGAAAATTTCTACACACACTGAAATCCAGAATATTAGGGATAAATTAACAGAAGAAGTTCTGACACTAACTGACAAAATGCAACACACAGAAATCAATCAAGAATCAGAAAATTTGAAAGCAGATTTTAAGAAAGTAACCAAAAGTAATCGTAAATTACGAAACGAATTGACAGAAAAGATCAACGAAGTCACTACAAGAATAGACCTGTTAGATACTACCAGTGAGAGTAAATCAGATGACACTACACCAGTCTCAGATCAACAGATTTTTAATAGTAAAGATACGCAAATTACAAATGTGCAATAAACAATCGTAGACCTAGAATCACGTAATAATTTGTTACATCCGAAAATCAATTCTTTACAGCAAAGGATAGCTGACCCACAAGAAACTACTGCAAACAATCATTTCCAACAGAACACACACCATTACGACATGCCTCAGATGCACAATACATATAATGTCGGTAGACTTCAGAAAGTAGGAGATCTTAACCGGGCAGAAAGACACACAAATTCATATTCACAACATTACGAAAATAATTACACAGACAGACATGACGGTTTCGACTACAAGCATTTCCTTTCAGTGAGAAAGTTTAAAACATTTAAAAACGACAGGACGCAAATACATCCACTGGACTGGATCCAACAATTCAATGCGGCACCATCATGGCCAGTTCAACATAAGCTAGAATTTATTATTAGTTTTCTTGAAGGGGAACCAGCCAGAAGAATGCGACCAATTGCTAGACAGCGTTTTTCAGTAGAAGCATTCCAGGAAGCATTTCTAGCAGGGTATTGGTCAGATACCACACAGAGTAGCATTAAAGATCTGATAATTGGTCTACCAAATTTCGAGGATTCTACTTTCCCAACAATCACACAATTTTTCGAGTATATGGTTGAACAAAACCAATACCTCAATGAGCCATACAGTCAATCCGCATTAATACAGCTGTGTATTTCAAAACTCCCCAGAGCATTGAAAGTGTCCTTATTAACAGGCCAGCAAAATGACAGCGTGTACGCATTTAGAGACATCCTGCAATTGCTAGAGGTACACCAGGCAGATTATGCGTTTGTTAATAAGAACTTTTCATGACCTAATGTAAACCAGACAAACATAATAATTTTGAGCAAACATGATTTGGCAATAACAATCATAATAAACGCTTTCGCAGCGAAAATGAAAACTTTAATCGAGAATACACACAGGGATTCAATGAACAGCAGTATAATAAC
Source organism: Schistocerca serialis cubense (assembly GCF_023864345.2). NCBI lineage: Eukaryota > Metazoa > Arthropoda > Insecta > Orthoptera > Acrididae > Schistocerca > Schistocerca serialis. Next base: position 377,012,099 of record NC_064644.1, on the reverse strand, counting down.
AATGTACATTACAATTCAAGACAACAACAAAGCCATCCAAATAACACGACACATATACGACAGGAAATGCCGAACCGGTCAAACTTTCACATGACTCATCACCAAGAAAAGGTGACAGGTGCATACAATTACATGAGTCAGTCGCAAAATACACAAAACGAGCAAAGACAGCCTTTTCAAACACGCGTGCCTCACTGTACAACCACAGTTATGACGACAGAAGGAGAGAAAACGAACACTGACAACAAAGGACATTCTACAATGATAATTTTCATAGAAATTCAAACAGTGCACAACAACCAGGTTATCGTATGAATGTACCAGACACATGATTTCATCCGCCACCTACCGCTAATAATCAAAACGGTAGAACAGTATAGCTCATAGAAAACACACAACACTCTCCAACAGAAAATGAAATGTCAGAACATTTATGACTAGAGATAACCTGTGATGAATCTCTAAATGACGACACTATGCATAAGGACAGAGAAAAAAAAAAGGTTGAGAATGCCATTACATACGACGACGTAAGAGACACATTGTTACAAGAAAAACTGGTCCTGCAGAAAACTATATGCCACCCAATAATCCAGATAAATTTAAATTCACAAAATATTTTAGCAATAATTGATTCGGGCTCACCAATGTTCGTAATTAACGAAGACACATTTAACAGATGCAACAGCGATAATGATTATCCAGTATTCCCGTTACACAAAACTAAAGTTAAGCGAGCATTTCCAGGAAAAATCATTGAAGTCAAAAGACAGACACAATTAACGTTTGCTTTTGCAGGGCAAACTTCCCACAGCAAATGTTGGATAGTTCCACATTTAACAACTGATATAATATTAGGAATGAATTTTCTCGTACAGTACGACGCAAAGATTGACTTTAAATCGTCATACCTAACATTACAGAAGGAAGACAGTGAAGTGGTAGTGAGATTTCAAAACACAGTATCCTCAGAAGAACAAAATATTTACAGGATCGAGATTATTGCAGATTCTAAAGATAACGATTGTTATCCCACACTATACACGAATACACACGAGAATTTCAAACCATAACACTATCCAATCCCGCATATATACACAGAAGCAGTTAAGAAAGAGTTACGAGCAGTGACTGATCAGTGTATAATTGAACCAGCAGCAAGCCAATATATAAATCCATTACACATCGTTGAAAAGAAGGATGGATCACTCCGTTTAGTTTTAGATTCACTTGAGGTTAATAAAATAATCATTACAGAAACTGACCGACCACAGACGTTAGAAGAGTTACTGCAAAAGTTTCATGGCACCTCTATATATACCACCCTCAATCTCAAATCAGTATTTTGGCAAATCCAGTTGCATCCAAATTGCCGAAAGTATACGGCGTTCCTTTGCTTTGGTGAATGTTACCAATTTTGTAAATTTCCGTTTGGACTAACGATTTCGTCTGCAGCCTTTATACGAGGCATGAATACAATTCTCCCACAGGATCTTAAAAACAAAATTACTGAGTATGTAGATGACATTCTAATCGAAGCAGAAAACTGGGAACAGCACAACCACACCCTTCAACAATTACTGAATACATTCGAGCAAGACGGTGTAACTATAAACCTCCGTAAATCTGAATTTCGAAAAGCCTCAATAAAATTTCTAGGTCATATCATTTTACAAACAGGCATTGCACCAGACTCCGACAAATTGCAAGAATTGAAAGATATTGACGTGCCAACAAATAAGAAGGAACTTCGGAGCTTTTTAGGCCTTATTAATTATTTTAGAAAATTCATTCATTATAAAGCATTAGACACACCCTTGCTATACCAGCTCACAAGTAAAAACACAATTTGGTCATGGAATGAAGACGCTGAAGCTGAATTCGAGAATTTGAAACAAGCTTTACGAAGGGAACCTTTGTTATCGCATCCTGACCCAAAACAAAACTTTTCCATTGCAACAGATAGTTCAACTACAGCACTAGGAGTACATATTTTCCAGGAAGTAGAGGAGAATGGTAAGACAATCGTTAAACGTATTGCGTTTGCAAGCAGGATACTTTCTCCAGCAGAGCTCAATTACTGTGTAACAGAATTAGAGACGCTATGTGTAGTATCGGCATTTAAGAGATTCCGTCATAATCTATATGGAAGACACACCACAGTATATACCGATCACTGAGCAATCCAGTTTTTATTATCAGCAAAATTTACGCATGATAGATTTAGCCGTTGGAAATTATATCTACAAGAGTTCGACTTTACTATTGTACACATTCCAGACACGCAGAATATTGTAGCCGACGCACTATCGAGATCTATTCAGCATAAACGACTAGAGAAAGAAAATACCTTCTGCTACAACAACCATAGTATTATGTATATCAAACAAGTAGCTTTCGAAAACTTTATATCATCAGTATTACAGGACATAGAGAGAGAACAGCAGAAAGATGAAACACTAAAAGAGATTTTAACGCTTTGGCGAGACAAGAGCAACGCAAAAATCAGACATAATTACACTACACGTCAAAATATTCAGTTTATTCGCTCGTACCCAGACGGCAACAATTGGCTTTTATGCATTCCAAAAGGGATCAGAAACAAATTGATGTGGTATACACGCCTACGCTATGCAAATTACGGAGTTAGGAAATGCTTTCTAATTCTTCGACAAAATTGTCACTTCAGCAATATGGAAAAACACATTCGCAAAGTTATAGCATCCTGCAAGATATGTCAGAAAGCTAAATCATCTACAGTATCACATATTACACCACTGTATCCTATCATACCGGGTAAGTTAAGACACATGGCAGCAGTAGATCTTTTCGGTCAAATCCCCATAACAAGTAAAGGTTATAGTTACATTGTAGTAGGTATAGAACTGACATCCAAATTCGTAACATTTTCTCCACTAAGGAAAGCAACAGCTAGATCAGTATCAAGAGCATTTGTAAGAGATTTTCTATCAATAGTAGGACATGTACAGAAGGTTATTTCAGATAACGGACTGCAGTTTAGGTCAGACATATGGAAACAAATGTTAGAGAGTAAGAACATAACACCAATTTACATATCAAGATATCACAGTTCTTCTAACCTTTCAGAAGAATAATGAAAGAGATCGGGAAACTTTGTAGAATTTATTGCCACAGAAAGCATACAACATGGGACGAATACATTTCACAGTTTCAGGAAGTAATAAATGCAATACCTAATGAGTCAACGATGCTCTCACCAACTGTAAATCTGACGAAAAAAGACCCATCGAATAAACTTACTGAAATGATTACTTTTCCAAAGAAACATAGACTTCGTCATTGTGAGGTAACAGACATGGCACTAGCAAACATTAAACGAGCTGCAGATCGTCGGAAGAGACAGCAGAAGCAGGTAAGTAGATTACGCAAGTACAAGATTGGGAATAAGGTACTAGTTCGTACTCATTATCTGTCTCACAAAGGGAAGAAACGATGCAACAAATTTGAACTTCTATACGCAGGACCGTACAGAATTCGAATTATTCCGCACGCTAATGTAGTACACATTGAGACACTCAGAACAAAAAAATCGAGAGGAAACCATCATATGTCAAACATAAAGAAATTCTTAAAATAGAAAAACCTTCTTACAGGTATACATATAGACAGAGTATAACATTGAGCTTTTTGACACATTCCAGCAAGCCCGAATACAGTGAGCTACTAATGGGTTATTTACGTGCACAACAGGTCACCTCGATTCGACCGCAGATAAGTACACTGAACAATAATAGCAGTCTTAGAAGCGTTCTCGCAGGACATTTATTTCACATTATGTAAGGTAAGTGAAGCAATTAACAGGGCAACTTTAAAAGTAAATGTATAACACGTACAAATAATTTTCATACAGTAGTAGCAATTAGATGTATTCTTTAACCCGTGGATGCAGCATTGTTGTCATAGGTCACCAAAATAAACGTAGTTCTAATTATAATATAAGTATTGAATATGGAGAAATGTGGATAAATGCTTTACAGGTCATGCCGAGAGCTGACGCAATTTTCCAGATGCAGAGAGATGTTGAAGTCATGTCGTGCGCTGACGATTTTTAACCATGAATATTTTGTTATAGGTAATACAGAGAGATATTGGTGTCATATCGTGCGCTGATGATTATTAACAATGAATATTTTATTATTGGCTATGCAGAGATATGACACGAGGTACAAAGGAGAGGGGAGAATGAAGATGTTAGTATGTAAGGAATATAATTTAGTAATGGTTTATTTTGATAACAGGTGACACAGCGCAGCGCAGCACTACCGATGGAGAAACCACATTAAATTGCTTACTTTATACATATTGTTACTCGAAAAAATTTTTCTGCATTGAACATGATATCTTTTACATCAGATACATACATAGGAAAAACAGATCACACCAAATGTCAACATACCGAGTCGCACTCTATGTAAAATGCAAATGTTTTCTCTTAAATAACAACGACGATGTGTGTTACACAACTCAAACATAATATATAGTCGAATGACAATATGACTCGAAACTGACGAACACATTACCGAACATACTGAAGTCACAGAAACTGACATATTCTGTCAAAATGTACTTTCATATTTCAAAAATTTTGAATTCACAACCTGTGAAGTAATACGACAGTGTCTTTATGTAATTATTTATATGAGCACCAGATTATGATTTATTCATAGTCACAGAAAGTGACACAGTTTGTATAAAGGTACTTGTCTATTTTATTTAAAATGTTGATGCCTAAATGTACTACTAAATTCCACTAAAAGAAATATTTGTTTATGTTATTGACTGTCACGTAATGTAATACGTATTGTAGGCTGAATTCACTACAGATGGAAGATGTGTTTTTTATGTAATTGTTTAAAACGATAAACTGTATCGACAGTCACACAAGGTGAAATATTTTGTCATTTTAAACGTAAAATAAATAATTTTATGAGCACAGAGGAAAGAGATGATGTAAAATTTGGTAATAACGGTATCAACCATGTCCGTGAACCTTTTGAAAAAATGATTGTACCTGTACCTCAATTCCTGTGCATCCCCATGGTTATGGAGCACAAACAAAGTGAATAATGAACCACGTTACTTCAATCTACGATGTTTTCTATGAGGTGTCGCCATACCAAGATGCACACCACAGTCATGATGTACGTCAACAGGTGCTTGCATACCAAGATGCACACCATCACTACTAATGGGCAATTGGAGTTGGAAATTGTACCTGATGTAGCTGCGGCAACTCAGGCAATTCTACGGTTAACTTAGTGTTTGGCTACACTAAAACTATGGATCAAAGAGACGACGAAATCACATGGTGAATCCTGGTGTTGTGCTATGTGAGGGAAAGAAACGGACTTTTGAGTGCATTCACAGACAGTTGCCAGTGCTTTGACCATGCTATCCAATTCCTTTTTTTCCCTTCCTTAAATACGGTACTAATAGATGCCAATTTGTAATGAAACATAAACTATGTTCTAATTTTTGCCATCCATTACTATTAGAAATATAAATAACTTTTACTGCCTGATGTACACTTCCAACTTACTGACTCATATTATTTGTATATTTTGATGTATACTCATCCAAATATTCTATTTGTCAGGCTTAGGAAAACAAATTCTTATGACAGTATATGTATGTGCTTTGCTGAAAGAAATATTCTATCATTAACTTACTTATTACTACACATATTTCTATAATGAAATTTTCTCCCCATGTCAAGTCCAAATGACTTAACGACGTAGGAAAATTTTAAGGAATTGTTTATTGTCAAATCACAATTTGCCGGCCGCGGTGGCCGTGCGGTTCTAGGCGCTTAGTCCGGAACCGCGTGACTGCTACGGTCGCAGGTTCGAATCCTGCCTCGGGCATGGATGTGTGTGCTGTCCTTAGCTTAGTTAGGTTTAAGTAGTTCCAAGTTCTAGGGGACTGATGACCATAGATGTTAAGTCCCATAGCGCTCAGAGCCATCAAATCACAATTTATGAAAGAAGTTCATATTTTATTAATAGGACTAAGTAGGAATAATTAATATTTGTCATGTTGGAAATAATTGTGGTATCAGGGAACGTCAGCACCAAAGTATTGTTGACAAGAGAGACCGCAAATTGATATAATTTTTAAAAGGGCGGGAGAGACCGCGTATGGATACATTTTAAGAAAAGAGCGGGAAAGACCACGCATTGATACATTTTGTAATGGTAGCAGGGATTGTCTGCACCAGAAAGCATTGTTGGCAGGAGACACCGCACTTTAGCTTTCGTAGGATGACGGTAATAAGCGAGATGTGAAGCGAATCGGTAGCAGGTCTGAAGCGAGAGGTTGAGAGGAGCGGTGTGCCTGCCAGCCACTAGCTATGATTTACAAGAGATTATAAACGGATGTACAGAGACATCAGCTAACTATTATAATAAGAGGAAGTAATATTATTGAATTAATTTTTTGAGAAACTCAAGACTACTGAAGGTATGTTTGCGCATTGCTAGTTGTAAGATTATTGTAAAAAGTAAGTCCCATTTGAACGTTTGTAAAACATTTCATTCAGAATATAATTAACTTTTGCCAGCAATATTGCATTTCTAATTATAATCCATCCCAAAAACCCATCAACGTAAAACTTAGCAAAATTATATTGTTGTCAAAAAAAAGTTTAACTATGAATTACGTAATTTCAGTCAAATTAATTAAAGAATAACGTCAGATTTGCTATTAAAGAATAACGTCAGCTTTGGTAATAAGTACAGCCACTTATCATGAAAGCCCACCAGCATCTAATAGAGTATAGTAAAACAGAGTGAGTATATCCATGTCGCAGTTCGATGTAGCGGTCAGATGGCCATCCAGTAACAGTAAAAAAGGTAAGGAACAGTTTTGGGTTATTGCAGATAACGACTGAGGGCCACGACGATGACACATTCTACGTTTCGTCGAAATAATCAGAAAATCACTTTTAATAAGCAGCAATTAAATTTGTATGCGAAGATAGAGAAAGAGAATAAATTTCAAAGGGAAGATTTCAATTGTTATTATTAAGCAAGAGATAGAAATCCTAAGGAAAGGATTCATAGTTTATTGTAAAAGGGAGGGTTATCATTAACAAAAGAGGTATAGAGGAGACAGGAAGGTTTCATCCTGTACTGTGGTCTCAGAATTGGCTGTGTAACTAGATTTTCTCACTTGGGGCTATCCCATATCTATTTATGTTCGTGGAAGTACCTTTCACGATAAACTGTTAGTAGAAAAGAAATTAGTATCTTCATTTTTACAGATTTTGATGTGTAAGCATTGATTTCATTTAGCTTTACCCAATCACAATTTGCTATGGCTCATTCTGATTAATAGAAATAGAAAAAGAACCACAGGTTTTTAAAATGTTTAATTTCAAAATGCTAGCTCTTGTGCAGGCATAATAGCAGCAGATGGAGCGATTGCCTGGAACTGGGAAATGATTCGCAATTGCTAAATGTGTTTGGGTATTGGATATGCATCATAAGTCCTTTCTCCCCCTCACTCGCTGCCCAGCTTCTCCTCTGACCTCTCTGTGTCTATTTCCTCCCCCTCCCCTTCCCTCTCTATCCAGTTCTTCTTCCCTCGCCTCTCTGTCTTTGACCTTAGCTCATTGTTATTGCAAACGAAATCTTGATTTGGAGTTGAAGTTGCTTAAAATGAACGATTAACAGGTTGAGATAATTGGTTTACGGTCTGAGAGAGACCCCTCTGGCAGCTGTATCTGTGAGGACAGTAGTTTCGATGACAATATTTAGCATAGTTCTAATCTCTGAATGGAGAGGGCTACAAAGTTTTTGGCCATTAATTTTCTTTAGCTGTTGCATTATAATCATGAGGAGATAAGCCGTAAATACTATTCCCCTTCCTTTAAAATGTGTGGCTTATGTAAATTATGTAAATATGAATGTTTGTTAGTGTATCATGTAAAACTTTCAAGTGGGTCAGTCAAGAACTTTTCGAGAATTTTAGTAGCAACATTTTCACCTTATATATCTCTGGTGTCTCTATTTATTCCGATCTTCTACTGGTCCATCACCTCCTTCCACCTCTCTCTGTTCATCGGTTCATCTCCTTCTTTACCATGTGTCTGTCTACTACCTCCTACCACTCGCTTCGTCCACCACCTCTAACCTCTCCTGCCCCTCCCTCTGTCCACCTACCCCTTTCCCCTCTACCCACCTGGTCCTTCCCCCTCTGAACATCTCTCCCTCCCCTTTGGTCCATTCCTACTCCCGCCTGTCTGTCCCCATCTCCTCCTTTCCCCTCGCTCTGTGTTCATTGCCTCGTCCACCTTCTCTCTACACATTATTGCATCGACCCCAGTAGATGGCTGGTGGATCTTACCCTCGAAGTATTCCTTACCAGACACTAAGTAGTATGTGTACCAGATTTGGTTGAAATTGTTCCTGGGGTGTAGGACGAGTATTTTACCCATGGTTTTCCTCACGTACAACATTTTTCTAATCTATATCACACATTTTAAACGTATATCACACTTATTCCTACACGTATGTCACCTGCATCTCTTGCAAATTTCATCCGCCGTTTCATTTTCATGGAGTTCAGGGGAGCCGGCAGGATCCATCTCCTTTACGTTAATTTTAGCAAATAGAAGGAACATTTTATCTAAAACCATTAAACATATTGCTCTTAAAATTGGACAACATTTTCAGTGAATATTTCTCTACAAAGTTATAATGCCATGTTAAGAAATATTTATTGGCTTTTGTTTTACAAGTTTTTTTAAACAGATGCTTACTTATTTCTCTAAAATTTTGCACTTTTTCTTCTATAACTCTTTATTATACAGTATTTTTTTACAATTTGTTATAAAAATGAAGGAAAAGAAGCAAACAGTATTGTATGTAAATTTTATTGATATACTCTTAGTAGTTTTTGGGAAAATGTTCCTCAAAGATGAAAATTTTAAAGTTACAGGAAACGACTTCCAAAGATATTTAATACATTCCTGCCCCATATGATGGATTATCAGCATCCTCTTCTTTTTTCCATTATTAGATTCCTTTTCACTGGCCTTTTCTTCCCTTTTGCTGCATCTTGTAGGCTTTTGTCTCTTCTTCCTGCACTTCTTGCTCTTTCTTAATCAATTAGGCGCGTTGTGGAAATGCTGTTGTCTCTAGGTTGGAAACCTAAACGTTTCAGTACATCACATTTGATAATGTTTCCTTCATTGTATGTTGCCACTGCATCATACACCGCAAAATGCAATGTTTTATCTGTACAAACACTCTTTTGGGAATCCTAATCCCAATTAAATTATTTACACATTCATCTGGATTTTGTGTTTTCCCATGTAAACACTCTTCCAATAAACATGGCTGTGATAAATCTCTGAATATGGGCTTAATTACATCAATTACAAATTTTGTCAAACTGTTTGTGTGGGCATATTCCTTTCCTGATTGGTACTTACACCATGAGTGGGGGCACAATGCATGTTGTGGGTGCTCATTTGTTGATGCAGTATGAAAAAATTATGCCCATACTGTCCTCCTCATATGCTCACTGCTTCTTGTATTTTGCCTAATTTCACACCCATAATACCTCTGCAATCTGTAAGTTGCTTCATCTGTCAATATTCCTCTTCCTCCAAGGGTCTTACGATCATAAAGCTTCTGGGATCCTAATGTCTGCTTTACTATGCCCAAGTGAGCCCCCATGCGCTTCTGCACATGTCCAATGCACTCCTGATTTTTAATGTGAATTTCATTGCCATAAGGTGTGAGTTCCTCTACAGCTTTATAACCCTTAGAATCACCATCTCCTAGATAGTTAGTGTAACGTACATTATACCACTCCTGTGATCTGGAAAAATTGCTTTCACTCCATCTATGTCCATCGCTCCACTCCTGCTGTGAAAATTTGCTTCACAACTGTCATTAGTTCGTTCTTGGTATGGCCCTTACATCTACAACGTTTTGAGAGAATAGCAACATCAATTACTTTGCAACTGTCTCCACTGGTTGCTATCAGAACTCCATTTAGGGATTTATGACTTCTACATTGCCATGTTCCATCTAAACCATCAGTTAAATCTCTACAATTCCCATTATCTGTCACAGCTTCTTCAACTGTTTTTGTCATTGCTGCTTGAGCAATATCTTCAGCAGAAGATCTCACCAATTCATTATAAAATCCTAATTTGGTTGGTGGTTTTGGCAAGTTCATAATTCCACATAACATTGCCCCTGCAGCACTGCCATTGCCAGTGCAACGCAAGCCATACATTAGACTAACATTTATATCATAAACCTTCTTTCCACTATTACCACTACGAGGAATACTGTTAGAATTAGAAAACGAAACTTCTTCAGCACATTTGTTACACTTCAATAAAATTTTACATGCCAAACCAATGTGTGAAGTTATTTTTAAATCTAGTCTCTTTCTTTGCAAACTTGGCTTAATACGTTATGTTTCAAAATATTGAAGAGCAAGGAAATGTTAATTATTTCATTCACATCATTACTGTCACACTCATAGTTTTCAAATTTTTTTTCCTGTCACAAATTTACTTGCTGGAGGAAGTTCTATCATTCATTTGGAGTGGTGAGTGAAGCAGTCTGAGCAGCATCTCCCTTCGGAACAGCAAAAAATTTATTCTTCCACTCATTGTGCCTTTCTTAAAAACTCTGTTGCTGAAACGGGACATATCGATACCCACAAACCAAATAAGCAAAACAGGTATTAGCAAAATTCGTCATATACGCAAAATTGAACAGCTAAACAGCACAAAGAAAACTACACAAATCAACACACAAGGTACAGCGTTTATGTTTACCGATATGAAGACTCACTTGCACGGAGATAAAGCCGTGCAACGTTGGAAAACAAAACTCTGTCTAATTCCGCAAAGATACCCTGCTTGCATCCAGCGAGCGGCGCCATCAGAGGTGACACACCATGTCGCTACAACCGTTTACTTGACGCGTCAACTTTGCAACGATAAAAAACACTCTTAGAATTCACTTAGAAGGGTGAAACTTGATTTGTTTTCTTCAGAAAACTCCAAATAATTTTATAATAAAAAACAAAAAACGTCAATTTTGTCATTTTCATCGTTCCAGCTCCCCTTCCATGGTCACGATGTCATATTTCCTGAACTACGTGTAATACAATGATATAATTTTGCTGTTAATTTTAGTGTTACATGTGAATATGTAAGCAAAATGTGTCGCGATTATGGTTAGTAGCCATAAACTAAAACTTATTGTTTCATGTAGCAGCTTAACTGCATCCCCAGCGAAAATGTAGTATGACACTTTTTTTTTTCCTTTCGTTGTTTTGTGGGAGACGTCAGCGAGAAAAACTTCTCAAAGTTCGAAAGTATGTGTAAAGCTCGTTGCAAGTGATTAAACGCTCTTATTCTCAAACACTGGCTCACTGAAGCGTGGGTGTTTGCGCTTCATGTCTTACACTACTTTCTCACGCTCACTCCCACCTCTTTCATAGGTAGATTGTTCTTACCACACAATTATGATTTCTAGAGAGTAAGCTATATTATATACGGCGGGCCAGTAGGTATATAAAGACATGGGCTTTCTAATGGAACGTTGTGACAAAATTTCCAACAATCGATCAGCTACTTTACGAGGTTTGCGAGCGCAGATAGACGGAGGCTAAATCCATAAATAATATGGAATTGGATGTAGGTATGTATTTTCCACTTCTCCTTCTAAACCACAGGACTAGTTTTAATCAAACTCTGTACTTATCTTTTAACGTCTGGAAATCATTGTTGTTGGAGTAAGAATCATTCGTCCCTGAAAGGGACGGTGGTGGATTTTAAAGAGTATTGTAGCCCACCACGCGCATATACTCATAGTTGAGTCATGCAGTACTTGAGAGTGACGACACTTAGAGACTTGCAACAAACTTTATACATAATTTCAAACCCTTACGAAACTTTTTCCTGCTAACGACCCCCCAAAATGACGACAGGACAAAGGTTACTACGTTTTCGCTGTTCATTCAGTAAAACTGCCATATGAAGCATAACGTTTCAATTTATTGCTTCTTTACTACAAGCAGTATTCACAACACATTTTGCAGACTGTATTCACATGTATCACTGAATACACCAGACAAAATTTATTACTGTACGACACCAGGGTGCAGGATACAGTGTCATAAACATTAGATGCGCGAAAAACTGCGTCATCGTGGATGACGTCTTCATTTGTTACTTGTTTACAGCTAACTCTATCCACAACACATTTCACAAGCTATAGCCAACATACCACAGCACGTAGGTACAAATTTATATTGTTGTACGACACATATCATAGAATGAAGGCTTTCGCGAACGGATGACATAGCTGCTGGTAAACCTTTCGGGATATGAGATTGTGGTCCAGGAAACTCTTCCGTTCTTGAAGTTTCGTCCAGGACTGCGCTGGACATCCTCAGAGGTATTCCTCCGCTGAGTCTTGCCGACTGAGCGGCCGGACGTCCGAGAACGACATAAGCACTGTAGGAAAGGGGAAGTGGTCAAACTAACACGTGATGAGCAGAGATGATCCTTGTCAGAGATAAATCATAAATAACGATTGTCGTCTTGTCAAAGATAAAATGGTCTAGCCGCCTCTTTCCTATTAAAATTATCCTTATGCTTCTAAATTTCAATAGCTTCTGTATATAGTCGTGGTAGATAAAATTTCTGTTTCAAAGAACTTCACTTCGTGATTTCCTGACAGGAGAGCATGGTCTGCTACAGCTGATTTCTCTATTTTTCTTAGTCAGCAAAGACTTTTATGCTCTTGTAGCCGCGTATTTACGCTCCTCTTGGTAATTCCAATCTAAACTTTACTATACGAGTGAACCGACAACGATAGCGCTGCCCGCCAACCGACGAACCGTCAACGGCAACAGGGCAATCCCACAGCCAAGCGGAGCGCTTGGCACCAAGTTTTCGTGGTTCAAAAATGGTGCGTTGTCGACCTACACAACATTAGTAATTTTGGTTCCTACTGGCATCAGCTATCCAGGGTTAAAAATGTCGTGACATAATTTTTCTCCACCGAGTATGTTTTCGTGAGCCTTGTGTGTGTGTGTGTGTGTGTGTGTTTGTTGCGTAATTATAAACAGTTGTCTGTAAGTTCGTTGGGTAAATATAAATAAAAGATGCCTGAATATCAGTACCAAACTAAGTGTCGTATATGCAGCGTAATAATTAAAGCAGAGTGAACTGGCATTAAAAATCGTATGACATCGAAAACTCGTTTTCGCAATTTCGTACAAGTACCGTCAATGATATCATCTTTCATTATAAACATTGATGAAATCACCGCAGAAACCAAAGTAACTCAAGCTCTTGAAATAAAATTACGTGGTTTTTTAGTTGAACACAATATTTCCTTCACTAATTTGACTCACCAGACAACACTGTTGAAGAGCGCCGTGTCTGATTCTGAAATTATTAGAAACATGCAATTAAAGGCAATATAAGGAACAGCAATAATGTAAACAAGATCATCGCCATCGCCGAAAAACAACTACTACAACAAAAATTGCAGACCAGCAGTCAGTTTACCGTCTTAACAGACGAATTCACAGATATGTGTCATTGTGAGGTAATAATTTTTGTCATTGTACTTATTGCTTATAATTGTACATGTTGTATTTTTATATCTCGCAGCGCGTACGACAGCTTTTTTTGATGCAGATGGTAGAAAGGGAGAAAATTTTCTGATCTCTGCTAAGTTTTTGAGAAAAATTCGGACGTGGAATGTGCTATGGCGGAACATACCTTCGGTATTATGAGAAAATTCCATGGAGATTATTAAATTCATAAGATTTTTGAAAACATAGTCAGCGATCTTAAAAGTAGTTAAAATTAAAATTTTAAAACAGTTTTGATTGCAATTTTGTTAAAAAAAATCACTCCAATAAAAATATATTTTAACACGATTGCGATCACGACTGTTTTAAAATTTAAATTTTAATTATGATATTCCATTTGAAAACATCATCGAATTCATATCGTCTGGAGCCAGTACAACAATGGGAAACTCTTTAGCTAGAAGACTCCTCGAAAGTTGCGTTGTCACTTGCATTTTTATGTGCCTATGTCACTCAGTGGATATTTATGCTAACAATGCATGTAAGAAATTACGAAGAAGCTGCGAAGCTCTAGCACGAAAGTTGCGTAGGGCAGCCACTCTGTCAGACATTGGATTGGTCCTGTCGAGGCTTTTGATAGGGGGGATTTCACAAGGCATGGCCTACATCTCTATAGGAAAGGGAAGGGCAAAGTGGCAGGTGTGTTAGCAAAATCCATAAGGGGGGACACTAGTACTCATGGATGTACCTCTTTTTTAGCCAAATATCAGTGTCCAAGGAGAAGTCCAGGCAAGCAGGTGTTAAAGAGGTCCAAAACTCACAAGATTCTCACAACAGTCAATTAAATAATAATGTTACCATATTTAACCAAAATATTGGTGGATTAAAGAAAAAAGTAGATTCTCACAAAAGTAAAGTAAAAAATAATGTTACAATTTTTCACCAAAAGATTCCGGGATTGAAGAATAAAGTAGATGAGCTCCTGGTTTGTTAAGATGACATTCAATCTGATAATTCAATAGATACACTATGCCTGTCTGAGAATCACATTGTGTCTGACATAGAAGAGGTAAATATCATATGAGTAGAGAGACTAAGGTGAGGGAGGAGTCGCCATATGTGTCAAAAGTTATCACTATGCAGAAAGCTTGGATACTAAAAAGTTTTGTCTAGAGCAACATATAGAACCATGTGACCGTCAAACTGAAGGAGGGCTCTTTTATAATTGTAACAGTATATAGTCCCCCTTCAGGAAACTTTCATTTATTCCTGGAAAACTTGGATGCCTTGTTGTGCTATCTGTCAGATAGGGGAAAGCAAATTATTATATGTTGGGACTTCAATGTTGTTTCACTGAAAGAGTGTAACCTGGAAGTCTTGCTCGGTTCTTTCAATTTGACATCTGTCATTGATTTTCCTACTTGGGTAGTAAAGGACAGCAGCACACCAAGGTAAGTTTGAAAACATAAACACTTGTCCCGTAGAATTGACTTTCTGATCATGGTACTCAGATAGTTACACTATATGATATAGCTCCATTCAGTAATTCGAAACTACCCTCCAAATTTGTGCATTCAATTAATGACACAACAATTACAAATGTCAGGGAAAATCTTCAGCAGTTAGACTGGGATGAGGTATAGAAGGAACCCAATGCTAATTTAAAATATAACTTACTTCATGATACACTTGTAAGAGAATTTGAAAACTGTTTCCCCAAGAGAGTAGTTAAATCTAATTACAAGGAACCATGCAAAAAACCCTAGCTTAGTGAAGGAATAAAAATATCTTGTAACCACAAAAGGGAACTGTATCTAACAACAAGAAAAAGTAATGACCCAGAAACAGCCAAACATTATAAGAACTACAGCGCTACATTAAGAAAGGTTATTAAAAAGTCCAGAAGCACGTGCATCATGTCTGAGATTAATAACTCTGATAACTAAATCAAAATAATTTGGAATATTGTTACAGGGGAGACAGGACATCCAACAGTACAGGATGATGGCATTACCATCAAAGCGAATGGAAACTTGACAAACAACAAACCGGAAGTCGAAAACATTTTGAATAATCATTTTTTAAATGTTGTAGAGAAAATAGGATCTAAATGTTCATTAGAAGAAGCAAGGCAGTTAATGGAAGAGGCCTTACCCACACAATTTGATACAAATGAAATTCCACCCACCTCCCATTCTGGAATTAGGAAGATAATAAACTCTCTCAAGAATAAAAGCTCACATGGTACTGATGGCATTTCCAAATGGCTTTGAGCACTATGGGACTTAACATCTGAGGTCATCAGCCCCTAGAACTTAGAACTACTTAAACCTAACTAACCTAAGGACATCACACACACCCATGCCCGAGGTAGGATTCGAATCTGCGACCGTAGCAGTCACGCGGTACCGGACTGAAGCGCCTAGAACCGCACGGCCACCGAGGCCGGCGATGGCATTTCTAGCAGGAAAATAAAAGCTTGTTCCCAAGAGATAAGTGGGATTCTTAGCCACATATGTAATAGCACTCTGAAGCAGGTTATTTTCCCAGATAGACAGAAGTATGCCATTGTTAAACCACAGCATAAAAAAGGGGATATGTCTGATGTCAACAACTACTCCCCAATCTCTACTCTGACTGCCTTATCCAAAATTCTTGAAAAAGTAATGTATTGCACAGTAGTTTCAAACCTTTGTAAAAATAAAGTTTTAACAAAATGTCAATTTAGTTTCCAGAGAGGTTTTTCAGCGGAAAATGCTGTATATACTTTCACGAATGACATATTAAATGCTCTGAGTAACCAGAAGTCACTCGTCGGGATTTTTTGTGACTTCTCAAAGGCTTTTGATTGTGTAAATAGTGGAACACTTCTAGATAAGCTCAAGTACTGTGGTATGTATGGGACAGTGCTCAAATGGTTTAAATCATACCTAACTGGGAGAGTGCAGAAAGTTGAAATAAGCAGTTCACATAATATGCAAAAAACTGGTGATTTCTTAAACTGGGGAACAATCAAGAATGGGGTGCTGCAAGGATCGGTCTTGGGTACTCTGCTGTTCATAATACATATTAATGACTTGCCATTCCATATTCACGAAGATGCAAAGCTGGCACGTTTAGCCGATGATACAAGTATAGGTATCACACCCAAAAGACAAGAATTGTTGTTGTTGTTGTGGTCTTCAGTCCTGAGACTGGTTTGATGCAGCTCTCCATGCTACTCTAGCCTGTGCAAGCTTCTTCACCTCGCAGTACCTACTGCAGCCTACATCCTTCTGAATCTACTTAGTGTATTCATCTCTTGGTCTCCCTCTACGATGTTTCCCTTCCACGCTGCCCTCCAGTACTAAATTGGTGATCCCTTGATGCCTCAGAACATGTCCTACCAACCGATCCCTTCTTCTAGTCAAGTTGTGGCACAAACTCCTCTTCTCCCCAAATTCTGTTCAGTACCTCATCATTAGTTATCCGATCTACCCATCTAATCTTCAGCATTCTTCTGTAGCACCACATTTCGAAAGCTTCTATTCTCTTCTGGTCTAAACTATTTATCGTCCATGTTTCACTTCCATACATGGCTACACTCCATACAAATACTTACAGAACGACTTCCTGACACTTAAATCAATACTCTATGTTAACAAATTTCTCTTCTTCAGAAACGCTTTCGTTGCCATTGCAAGTCTACCTTTTATATCCTCACTACTTCGACCATCATCAGTTATTTTGCTCCCCAAATAGCAAAACTCCTTTACTACTTTAAGTGTCTTATTTCCTAATATAATTCCCTCACCATCACCCGACATAATTAGACTACATTCCATTATCCTCGTTTTGCTTTTGTTGATGTTCATCTTCTCCTTTCAAGACACTTTCCATTCCCTTTAACTGCTCTTCCAAGTCCTTTGCTGTCTCTGACAGAATTACAATGTCATTGGCGAACCTCAAAGTTTTTATTTCTTCTCCATGGATTTTAATACCTACTCCGAACTTTTCTTTTGTTTCCTTTACTGCTTGCTCAATATACAGATTGAATAGCATCGGGGAGAGGCTACAACCCTGTCTCACTCCCTTCCCAACCAGAGCCTCCTTTCATGCCCCTCGACTCTTATAACTGCCATCTGGTTTCTGTACAAATTGTAAATAGCCTTTCGCTCCCTGTATTCTACCCCTGCCACCGCCAGAATTTTAAAGAGAGTATTCCAGTCAACATTGTCAAAAGCTTTCTCTAAGTCTACAAATACTAGAAACGTAGGTTTGTCTTTCCTTAATCTTTCTTCTAAGGTAAGTCGTAGGGTCAGTATTGCCTCACGTGTTCCAACATTTCTATGGAATCCAAACTGATCTTCCCCGAAGTCGGCTTCCACAGGTATTTCCATTCGTCTGTAAAGAATTCGCGTTAGTATTTTGCAGCTGTGACTTATTAAACTGTTAGTTCGGTAATTTTCACATCTGTCAACACCTGCTTTCTTTGGGATTGTAATTATTATATTCTTCTTGAAGTCTGAGGGAATTTCGCCTGTCTCATACATCTTGCTCACCAGATGGTACAGTCTTGTCAGGACTGGCTCTCCCAAGGCTGTCAGTAGTTCTAATGGAATGTTGTCTACTCCCGGGGCCTTGTTTCGACTTAGGTCTTTAAGTGCTCTGTCAAACTCTTCACGCAGTATCCTATCTCCCATTTCATCTTCATCCACCTCCTCTTCCATTTTCTTGATATTGTCCTCAAGAACATCGCCCCTGTATAGACCCTCCAAATACACCTCCCACCTTTCTGCTTTCCCTTCTTTGCTTAGAACTGGGTTTCCATCTGAGCTCTTGATATTCATGCAAGTGGTTCTCTTTTTTCCAAAGGTCTCTTTAATTTTCCTGTAGGCACTATCTATCTTAACACTCGTGAGATAAGCCTTTACATCCTTACATTTGTCCTCTAGCCATCCATCCTTAGCCATTTTGCACTTTCTGTCGATCTCATTTTTGAGACTTTTGTATTCCTGCCTGCTTCACTTACAGCATTTTTGTATTGTTTCCTTCCATCAATTAAATTCAGTGTCTCTTCTGTTACCCAAGGATTTCTACTAGCCCTCGTCTTTTTACCTACCTGATCCTCTGCTGCCTTCACTACTTCATCCCTCAGAGCTACCCATTCTTCTTCTACTCTATTTCTTTCCTCCATTCCTGTCAATTGTTCCCTTATGCTCTCCCTGAAACTCTGTACAACCTCTGGTTCTTTCAGTTTATCCAGGTCCCATCTCCTTAAATTCCCACCTTTTTGCAGTATTTTCAGTTTTAATTTACAGTTCATAACCAATATATTGTGCTCAGAGTCCACATCTGTCCCTGGAAATGTCTTAGAATTTAAAACCTGGTTCCTAAATCTCTGTCTTACCATTATATAATCTATCCGATACCTTCTCTTATCTCCAGGATTCTTCCATGTATACAACATTCTTTTATGATTCTTGAACCAAGTGTTAGCTGTGATTTAGTTATGCTCTGCGCAAAATTCTACCAGACGGATTCCTCTTTCATTTCTTGCCCCCAATCCATATTCACCTACTATGTTTCCTTCTCTCCCTTTTCCTACACTCGATTTCCAGTCACACATGACTATTAAATTTTTGTCTCCCTTCACTACCTGAATAATTTCTTTTATTTCATCATATATTTCATCAATTTCTTCATCATCATCAGAGCTAGTTGGCATATAAACTTGTACTACCGTAGCAGGCGTGGGTTTCGTGTCTATCTGGGCCACAATAATGCGTTCACTATGCTGTTTGTAGTAGCTTACCCGCACTCCTATTTTTTATTCATTATTAAACCTACTCCTGCATTACCCCTATTTGATTTTGTATTTATAACCCTGTATTCACTTGACCAAAACTCTTGTTCCTCCTGTCACCGAATTTCACTAATTCCCACTATATCTAACTTTAACCTATCCATTTCCCTTTTTTAAATTTTCTAACCTACCTGCCCGATTAAGGGATCTGACATTCCACGCTCCGATCCGCAGAACGCCAGTTTTCTTTAGCTTGATAACGACGTCCTCTTGAGTAGTCCCCGCCCGAAGATCCGAATGGGGGACTATTTTACCTCCGGAATATTTTACCCAAGAGGACGCCATCATCATTTAATCATACAGTAAAGCTGCATGCCCTCGGGAAAAATAATGGCTGTAGTTTCCCCTTGCCTTCAGACGTTCACAGTACCACAACAGCAAGGCCGTTTTGATTAGTGTTACAGGGCCAGATCAGTCAATCATCCAGACCGTTGCCCATGCAACTACTGAAAAGGCTGCTGCACCTCTTAAGGAACCACACGTTTGTCTGGCCTCTCAACAGATACCCCTCCATTATGGTTGCACCTATGGTACTCCTATCTGTATCGTTGAGGCACGCAAGCCTTCCCACCAACGCAAGGTCATGGTTCATCGGGGGGAGACAAGAATTAACTGATGAAATTGCGAACAATTTTTTTCAGAAAATCATTAAGTGGTTCTCTGCAAATGGGCTCTCATTAAACTTTGGCAAAACGCAGTATATACAGTTCTACACAGTAAGTGGACTGCCACCATTAACAAATATAGACCTCGATCAGAAATCGGTAGCTAAGGTAGAATATTCAAAATTTCTAGGTATATGCTTTGATGAGGGGTTGATCTGGAAAAAACTCACTGAAGATCTGCTTAAATGTTTGAGTTCAGCTAATTATGCTACTAGGGTCATTGCTAACTTTGTCGATATACATTTCAGTAAATTAGCTTACCACACCTATTTTCATTCTCTGCTTTCGTATGGCATCATATTCTGGTGTAACTCATCATTGAGTAAAAGAGTGTTCATTGCACAAAAACGTGTAATCAGAATAATTGCTAGAACTCATCCATGATCATCCTGCTGACACTTATTTAAAGAGCTAGGGATCTTCACTGTAGCCTCACAAACTATATATACACTCCTGGAAATTGAAATAAGAACACCGTGAATTCATTGTCCCAGGAAGGGGAAACTTTATTGACACATTCCTGGGGTCAGATACATCACATGATCACACTGACAGAACCACAGGCACATAGACACAGGCAACAGAGCATGCACAATGTCGGCACTAGTACAGTGTATATCCACCTTTCGCAGCAATGCAGGCTGCTATTCTCCCATGGAGACGATCGTAGAGATGCTGGATGTAGTCCTGTGGAACGGCTTGCCATGCCATTTCCACCTGGCGCATCAGTTGGACCAGCGTTCGTGCTGGACGTGCAGACCGCGTGAGACGACGCTTCATCCAGTCCCAAACATGCTCAATGGGGGACAGATCCGGAGATCTTGCTGGCCAGGGTAGTTGACTTACACCTTCTAGAGCACGTTGGGTGGCACGGGATACATGCGGACGTGCATTGTCCTGTTGGAACAGCAAGTTCCCTTGCCGGTCTAGGAATGGTAGAACGATAGGTTCGATGACGGTTTGGATGTACCGTGCACTATTCAGTGTCCCCTCGACGATCACCAGTGGTGTATGGCCAGTGTAGGAGATCGCTCCCCATACCATGATGCCGGGTGTTGGCCCTGTGTGCCTCGGTCGTATGCAGTCCTGATTGTGGCGCTCACCTGCACGGCGCCAAACACGCATACGACCATCATTGGCACCAAGGCAGAAGCGACTCTCATCGCTGAAGACGACACGTCTCCACTCGTCCCTCCATTCACGCCTGTCGCGACACCACTGGAGGCGGGCTGCACGATGTTGGGGCGTGAGCGGAAGACGGCCTAACGGTGTGCGTGACCGTAGCCCAGCTTCATGGAGACGGTTGCGAATGGTCCTCGCAGATACCCCAGGAGCAACAGTGTCCCTAATTTGCTGGGAAGTGGCGGTGCGGTCCCCTACGGCACTGCGTAAGATCCTACGGTCTTGGCGTGCATCCGTACGTCGCTGCGGTCCGGTCCCAGGTCGACGGGCACGTGCACCTTCCGCCGACCACTGGCGGCAACATCGATGTACTGTGGAGACCTCACGCCCCACGTGTTGAGCAATTCGGCGGTACGTCCATCCGGCCTCCCGCATGCCCACTATACGCCCTCGCTCAAAGTCCGTCAACTGCACATACGGTTCACGTCCACGCTGTCGCGGCATGCTACCAGTGTTAAAGACTGCGATGGAGCTCCGTATGCCACGGCAAACTGGCTGACACTGATGGCGGCGGTGCACAAATGCTGCGCAGCTAGCGCCATTCGACGGCCAACACCGCGGTTCCTGGTGTGTCCGCTGTGCCGTGCGTGTGATCATTGCTTGTACAGCCCTCTCGCAGTGTCCGGAGCAAGTATGGTGGGTCTGACACACTGGTGTCAATGTGTTCTTTTTTCCATTTCCAGGAGTGTATATATATATTCACTTATGAAATTTGTTATTAACAATCCGAACGAATTCAAAAGCAATAGCAGTGTACATGGCTACAACACTAGGAGAAAGGATGATCTTCACTACTCAAGGTTAAATCTAACTTTGGCTCAGATGGGGGTAATTTATGCTGCCACAAAAGTCTTTGGTCACTTACCTAATAGCATCAAAAGTCTGACAGTTAGCCAAATATCATTTAAAAGGAAATTAAAAGAATTTCTGAGTGGCTACTCCTTCTACTCATTAGATTTATTTTAGGACATAGTAAATGGGTAATTTACCCACCCCCACCCCAAAAAATATTGAGGGTCATGTATTATATTGTGTGATGTAATATCTTGCATAGACACCTTTTACTTACCTGAAAGGTTCCACATCATTACGAAGTGTCGTATTCATAATCTATGGAACAAATAGTAATCTAATCTAATCTAATGTAATCTTTACGATAAATTGAAGAACGGCGCAAAACGACAAATTTTTTTTTTTGCAAAGTTTCAAACATTTTTGGAAAATGACAGCCGCAAAATGCTTCACCCACCACAAGCGCGTTGGTTAACTTTCAAAGCAGGTGGTTCTAAGACAGCTGAACAGCGAGCTGCGCTAGAATTGTGTTTTACACACCAAATGCTGACAGTCGGAGTGTTATCTGTTGAACAGTTTGTGTATTCTCTCAGAAATCCTATAATAAAACTATTCTACCTTTTTCCTCTATTATATTCTGCCCAAATTCGCCAAGCTGAATAATCTCTTCTATTCATCTTCCGTAGTCGGTACGAATCTCCATGAAAGAATTTCTACAAACGCTGAAGACCTGTTGGAATCGTACACGTCCAGGAATTATATTTATGAAATTGATTTGGACAAACTTGATCCACGCAACGAGATGCATCGTTTAGGACCGAAAAATATGTACTTTGGAGTTTATCTAAACGTTAGACCAAGTTGAGGCTGACAATAATGAGAAGTTGAAATCAGATTTTTCAATAAACTGTGTCGAATTTATAATGGAAGGAAGTAAGAAAATTAAGAAGCACTTCAATTTTTCGGCTCTTGTTCTTAAACTATTGACAAATCTGAAGCTTGCCAAAGAAATGTTAAGAAAGACAAGAGACACCGTACCAAGTTTGCTGTCGTTGATGGAAGATTTGCCTTTTGTTATATCTACTAACAAATACAAAATAATCAAAGGTGACTGGCGCCGGGTACCATCGTTGGATCTGCCGGCAGGTACTAAAATAAAAAGTTCAATGGATATTTTTTGGTCAAAATTGATAGCATACGAAGAAAATGACTAGTGGATGGCTTTTATAAAATTGTCTAGATTTTTGTTCGATGTTATTTCGTTTCCGCACTAGAATGCTGATTGTGAATACGCATTCAGCCAAATAAATTTAATGAAAACGAAACCACGACATAAAACGGTGAATTCGACTGTGAACTATATACTCTTAGCCGAAGAAGAAGTGAAAGACAGAAATGCAAAGTGCATAACAGAGTGGGTATCGTAGCAATAACCTAGCAGTATTGAAAAGAAAGAAAATGTCAGTTCAACGCATCTTCCATAAAACTCACAGTTTGTGCTGTAGCATAGACGTGGAAGAATTTGATAGCATATTAAAAGATAACGAATTTAAAATTTTAAAATAGTGACAATGTGATAATAAGAGTGACCGATATATAATTCGAAGAATGTTTATTCTATAACTGTTCCTATTGTTGCCAAAGTTTCGTAGCTTGTATGATGTTGTTTGCATAAATGTTTATATTTTGTGAATGTTTCATTTGTCACTGCCCTTTCCTTTTCATTTCTACATAAACTGAAAATGTTAGCCCCTACGTACAGATTTTTCAATAAGTGTGCCTTTAAAAATGTTTCCTCATTCATTAAATTCAAAATGGGGGAAAATGATGTGTTTTTTATGCTCGGTGTATACATTTTAAATGTCAGTAGTGGAGAGAGAATAGCTTCGGCTACATGTGTCTTATTCTTCGCCGATCGGTATGGCGAGAAGGTGGTAAATATAAGGTGCTCACTTTCTGTGTGGCCCTCCACTTCGTAGTTCCGATCGTAGTTCTGCTGATCTCAGAAAGTTTCGTGCACCTTGGAGCGTAGCCAATATTCGCGATCCAACACTGCGAAGCGCATTTTGGTTTTTGCATTAGTATCCAACAGCATGTTAATTTGTATTTTTGGAAGAAAGTGAATTAAGTCATTGAAATAAAAGCTCTGCTGAATTTCCTCAAACTTAAGGGCATAGAAGAGAGACAGCAAATGTTTAGTGCGACATAGGAACAGCGGTTAAGTTCCTCAGCCTGATGGAGTTCTTCGCCCCTTCACGTGCCGTGCCTCTCGCCGGCATTTGTTTTTCCCTTTCATCTCGTTTCATACATCGTAACCGAAGACCACAGGTAAAGGTCACGTCTTCTACTTGTTGCTGCGTTTGGGGAAAAGTGTGAGAGAAAACGTTGAAGAATATAGGGTCGGCGCTGCCAATCCACAGCTTGCGTGCGACTCGTTCGCCTAGTGACCTAGTGCGTCTCGCACCGATCGGACTTAAGGATTAGATTTACACTGAACTAACAATGACTAATGAAAAAGTATTATCCAGACAATCACCTACAAATGCATAACCGCTTAGTAGCAAGGAATACAGCACCTATTTCCTTCTTGGAACTATTACGTCACAATTGTTAGGTCGCTGGCGTAGGCAGCAATAGGAAAAAGAAGAGAGGGGTCGCAGAGTATTCGGGATGGAAACTACATGTGACGAAACGTAAGCGGGAGGCCATCGCACAACTTTTCATGGAACCGTTTTATATGCCACGCATAAAACATTGATTTTAATTCCAAGAAAATCTCTGCTGATTGTAAGTCGGTAGTATACTTCATAAGAGATAAAGTAACTACAAACAGATTTGACACTCAGTAGTATGTATCACGGTCACGATGTTGATAAGTATGATAATTTTGCTTAAATTCGGTCTATTTACGATAAATTTACGCCCCTGGTACGATACTTGTCTTGTTTCAGGTTGGTAACACTGGTTCTCCACCGTTGCTGTTGATGTAGTCTTTTTTTATTGTTATTATTGTTTTCCTGAGTACCAGCCGTTGTTCTTCATCAGACAGATATTCACCTATGAAAACTGGATGTAAATGCGGCAGGGTTCCAACCCTGTAAAACTTACGTTTTGGTGACATACTTGCTTTTTCTATCTATCTACTTGATGTTTTACCGTGTAGTGGGTATTAGCATTTTTACTAAGCGATGTAGCGGTTGCTAACACTGTGTCCTGTGCTGCTTGTTTTGCATCGGATTGCTCCAGCTGTACATTACTGATCTATACTGTGTCATTACGATTGTACAATCTTGCTTAATACACCCTCTGATAAATCCACTTCGAACTCAATGACCTTTTTGGTAATGTCATTCTGAAATGTACGCCAAACAGTGGAAAGTTGTACTATGTTTGTTTGTATTCTGTTTTCTCATTACTGTAAATTGAGGGATCCTTACAGGTTATGATGGACGTCTTACCAAAACTACTTAATATTTCATTGTGCGTGATTGACATTTCAGCACGGAAAGCTGCTAAATTATTTTTAGTAACTGTTTAATTACGTAAGATGCTTATTTCATCTTCAGTACACAGTTCATTACGTAAGGTGCTTATTTCATCATTAATATCACGTATTCCAGCTGACATCTGGTTAAAAGTTTCTACTCAACTGTTGAGTGTTGTGGTACTCAAACCATGTATATAGTTATTGATGAAACTAACACTAGCATTAATGGTCTCGCTTTCAGTGGACACTTCATGTTCGCGTGCTGAAGCGTCTGTATCATATATAAGCATTTCAGTATTTTCACTCTTACCTGTAATTTCTATCTCCTGGAATTCTCTATCATAGTGAAGTTCCCTATCTTTACCATAACATTTTCAATATGACTTATGTAAAGTATGCGAAGTCACATAAACAGAATTATACCGACAAACAACTGAATAAGTAAAGGAAACCAGAATTTTCTCGAATACGGCGCCAACAAAATGCGCAATTGCGCGCCTGTGTTTTATGATTTGAGCCATATTGCTCAACTAAGCTAATGATTATTGTTACGCCAAAATACTATTCAAAATTTAAAACAAAAGGCAAATTCTATATGAGTACTCTACATTTGGGAGAGAGAGGAGGACGAGGAACACTATGCTTAAGATGATTAATACTCAAGGTCTTCCTTAAATGCTGTTTCAGAAAGACGTGTGGGCACTGAAAAATTTTCCAATATTATATTTGTGTTTCAATGTCTGGCTTTTTTGTTGTTGTTTCATTATTATCACTATATTCTTTTTGAGTATACTGTGTACTGTCATCGTATTCTGTATCTTGTTTTCATGAAAACAAATAAGGAATAAGTATAACAATGTGCGATAAAAGTTTATTTTTTATAATTTATGGTGGTCCTGTAAAAAAAGGTCCTTTTACAGCTTAGCCAATGTAACTTTTTTTTTTTTTTTGCTCAACAGTCTACTGACTGGTTTGATGTGGCCCGCCACGAATTCCTTTCCTGTGCTAACCTCTTCATCTCAGAGTAGCACTTGCAACCTACGTCCTCAATTATTTGCTTGACGTATTCCAATCTCTGTCTTCCTCTACAGCTTTGCCCTCTACAGCTCCCTCTAGTACCATGGAAGTCATTCCCTCATGTCTTAGCAGATGTCCTATCATCCTGTCCCTTCTCCTTGTCAGTGTTTTCCATATATTCCTTTCCTCTCCGATTCTGCGTAGAACCTCTTCATTCCTTACCTTATCAGTCCACCTAATTTTCAACATTCGTCTATAGCACCGCATCTCAAATGCTTCGATTCTCTTTTGTTCCGGTTTTCCCACAGTCCATGTTTCACTACCATACAATGCAGTACTCCAGACGTACATCCTCAGAAATTTCTTCCTCAAATTAAGGCCGGTATTTGATATTAGTAGACGTCTCTTGGCCAGAAATGCCTTTTTTGCCATAGCGAGTCTGCTTTTGATGTACTGCTTGCTCCGTCCGTCATTGGTTATTTTACTGCCTAGGTAGCAGAATTCCTTAACTTCATAGACTTCGTGACCATCAATCCTGATGTTAAGTTTCTCGCTGTTCTCATTTCTACTACTTCTCATTACCTTATGTAACTTATCCGCGAGAAAAGGTAGAGATGAGGTGAAATTGAAAACTTGATGAAACTGGCGAAGTAGAATTGTTCTGAATCTTAATTATTCGGAAGTTGGGATGATTCATAGTGATAACAGAAGTAATCAAATATGAAAATCGAAACTTAACCAAGTAAGGCCAATGCATCACCATTTCTACTGCGAGTGGTCTGTTAGAAATTTTGTTATCTACTATAAAGGTAATGAGGTACCGAATCACTGTTGAAGAACAGACATTCAAAGTTTGGTGAAGGTGGACCATGTTTGTATTAAATGCGATGCAACTAATAATGTTATATTACGTAGAGTAACATAGATCGGACTTTGTGTAATAAATTTAGAGTGCGAAGGTTCGACTTTTCTAGGGTGTGTAGATCTGCACGTAATGCCACGTGGTCGGCGCGCAAACCGACATGTCACCAAACTGATTCTCTATCAACTCTAGTTACGCTGGAAAATTGATCCCTTCTATATAATTAGTGTCAAATGCAATGACAGTGGTTTTTAAGTGAAATATAGACAAAAGTAGAGATTATAATTATTATTGCCTGATTCCTTAAATATAACTACACTGAAACGTATATACTAAGATGCAGCAAGGGAGAGTGCTAACGAAGAAGTGGTGACAAAACGTAGGAGACGAATCGTGCGTCTCTTATTTACAAAAGAAAGTCGTAAAGCACGCCAGCGATTGCTGTAGGTATGTAACAGGAATATATCTGTTTGACATCGAAATATTTACTTACTTATCTGATCAGTGGCATACAGACACCTATTAGTGAGCATTAACACGGCGTAAGGAAAAGCATCGTTTGGATGTAAAATAAGTTTGTAGATCGGATTAGTTTCAATTCTCCCGCTTCACGATACGTACACAGCATAAACAAAAGAAATTCGTCCTACTGAATGTTCTCTACAGAACCCCATGGCACGGCCTATGTTTCGAGTACACGTCGTCGGATTCTCCTTTACGTGACGAAGTAAGTCTTGGTAGATGTCGAGAGTGTGGTGCGTCCGTGGAACACCACAGACAACTCTCCTAGTAGTGAACGTAACAATGTCTCGCAGCAGTTTTTGTAGTCTAGCGAAAATGATATAAGGTATCACAATGACAGCAGGAGTAAATAATGGTGCCCTCTTCTTAGTTGTATGCGTAATGTGAAACGGGATACTTCAACGTCGTCAGATCATCAAAGTTATCTTACATCCAAACACCACATTTCTGGGCACTTGTTCTCTATTAGAACCTCTCTTTAAGTTCCCTCTGCAACCCCTAGAAACGTGTATAGGCCACCACCAAAAAGCAGCCGTTTAGCCGCCCTGAAGAGGATGGCTGCAAAGAAGGTTGAAAAACTGGTCTTAATAACTGTTCTTGGTTTCAAAGTGACTCTGCCATATGCCAAATAGCATTTTGTTCAGTGAGTTATAACTTTATTTACTTATGCAGATAAATTTGGCTTTGTTTCCAGTTCAACGATAAGCGTGTTCCAGTTTCACCAACATTTATAGATAAAACTGATTGCAATATGGCTCAACCTTTTACTTTTTACCATGAGTTATCCGAAGAAAAGTATCAAAGATTGAGAAATCGGTGTGAGAGAACAATTTTGCCGTTTTTCGTAATTTGTCCACCATAAACGACCCATTATTTTTACTGTTAAAATATTTGTAATTAATTAGTAATTATCATGGTAATAAATCTCAGGACACATCAAGACAGATACAAAGCCACAACCCACCACACTGGTACAAATATACACAGTTGATAAAAAGCTCGGAGATAGGAAAAGTGAGATGGAAGAAATTTTTCGGTGCGTTAAGAGAGACGAAAATTTAATTTTGGACATTGAGTCGAATAGGATAGTAGGCAACACAACATAGGAAAACGGTAGGAGAATGCAGAAGGATTCAGTCCGGTACAATGTTCATATAACACAACTTACATCTTAAAAACCATTGCTTTAAGAACGAAAGTTTCATATGTGGAACAGCCTGAAAATACCAGATTTCAGGCAGATTATGTAACGGTAGGACAGAGATGTCACGTTTTAAAATGCAAGCTATTTCTTGCCACAGACATGGACACTGAACATAATGTATCACTATGAAGAGTATTCTAAAACTAAATCCATTTCAACTGCCTAGGAAACTAAAGAGAACGGACCTGAATCTGCTGAAACAATCAGATATTGTTGAGGCTTCTAGGACGATTGGGCAACGGGAGAAACGATAAATTACAGGCTTCTCTTTAAATGTTGTCTTGTTGCGTCCTGTACATGAGGACAGGATAGGCATTTATAGGATTTCGACCTCTTCAACCAAATTCCGTCACAAGTGGGTTGGGGGAAAGTGTTCCTAAATATTCGTGGAGGCGGCATTTAGATTTGTTTTATTATTTGTCATCAGCCTTCTGGCTGGAGCGATGCCGCGCGCCTCTTGTATGAACCAACCTCTTCATTATATAGTAGCACTTGCACTCTACATCTTCAGTTGTTTGTTTGACAGCTTCTGACGTCCTTTTTCATATCAAGTCCTTTGAATGTGTCTTTATATTTCTTAACCCTTCCACCCAGTATCATTCCCAATGTCAAACTAACTTCTCTGTTGATATTAACTTTTCGAAAGCCAAACTCACTGTCGTCTAACAGATCCCCAGTTCTCATTTCCGCTCTTCTGTGTTTTTTAAAAGTGTGTTCACGACGTGGACTTGGACATGGCACCTTTGCCTTTCGCAGGTAAGTGCTCTACCGTCTATCCATGGACTACTTACGACAGTCTCTCCTGTACCTCATCTCCTACCCACCAAACTTCACAGACAGCGCGGGACTAGCACTCCAGGAAGAAAAGATATGGCGGAAATGTGGTTTAGCCACGGTCTGAGGATCACCCTTGAAAGTCAGAAGTGCCATCTTCGATACCCGACGCGGCACACAGTTTTAATCTTCGAGGAAGCACACTCCACTCCATAAAGAAAACTCATTCTGTATTATTCATGTCAGCATGATCTGTTAATCTGATTGCGTGACAGTTCTCGTTCTTGTCTTCCCTTGCCATCTTCAGGATTGTGTCGATGATATTTTTGAGGGAGTCTTACGGTATATGTGTGGACTCACAGATTCCACAGAACAACTTCAATGGTCGCTTGGTTGCCACTTCTCCCAACGCTTCCTCAAATTCCAAAGAAATGTTACCTTTCCGTTCTGCCTAATTTGCTTTCCATTCTCCCGAAACTCTATTAAATTCTGATTCTAATACTGGATCTCCTATGCCTCCCATTTAGGCTCAGATTTCCTCCTCAGTGACACCGTCAGACAAGTCTTCCACTTCGCGGACGTCTCCCGTGTACACTTTCCACCAATCTGCACTCTCCACTGCACTTAACAGTGGAATTGCCAGTGCACCTTTTGTATTCACACCATTGCTTTTCATTTCACTGAAGGTTCCTTTGACTTTTATTCATGTTGAATCAATCCACCAGATAACCACTTGTTTTTCGATACAAGAAATGTATTGGCAATTACGAATATCGACAACCATCAGGTGTATATTGGATTGACAATGGTGAAAATTTATCGCGGATCGGGACTCGAACCCGGATTTCCGGCTTATCGCCAGCGGTCGTCTTTCGATTTGGTTATCCAAGCACGACTCATGTCCGGAACCAAAGTTCTATATGTCGTCAACCGTGTGTCTACAACCATTACTCGTACATCCCTTTTGTATATTCTGGTACTTGGGAGACATTTTACTTGAAAGTCGCTTGCCCGTTGTCGGCAGAAAAATACAATATTGCCGCCTTTGTGTTACTTCGAATTACGATGTAGACTCCATGTATGCTTGTCCGAAGGAACTTTGGATCGTAATTCGGAATAACATAGACACTGCGATACCGTATTTCCTTTTCGATTTCCTCACATTTTTCGTGCAGCCAAATACGTTTGGCTTTCCGGCACTTCTGGTTTATTTCACTCCTGTTTCTATATCCCTGAATTTCCTGAACAGTGCTGAAGTTCCTTCTTTCATCCATCATCTGAAATATGTCTTCATAGCTACCTTCCTTGTACCTAATTTTTGCCTGTTCACCTTCTCTGATTGCCCAATTTTAGGGGTGTCCATCCCTTTAGGACTGAACCGCCTCCCGTGGTAGTCCCATTCACAACTGCGGTATCTATAGCCACAGTGAATTTCAAACGTATCTCGACATTCCTCACTAGTTAATTATCCCAACTGTTTGCACTCTGGTTCTTCCGGATGAGTCTGTCAAACTTCAGACTAGGCTTCATCGTTACTAGATCACCATCCGAGCCTTTGTCTGCTGCTCACAGCTCAGTTCTGATTTCCGAACGTAACCTAGTACGTCCAGGACTTTTCTAAGTGTACCCAAGGATATCTCGTCCTTCTGTGATTTTTCAGAACACTGTTAGTCTTCTTCATCTACCATTCCTAACACGAATCCCCTATTCTCCAGTAATTCTTTATTCCGTTTCTTTCCCTACTACCACGTTCCATTCCACCATATTGCCCTTATTTTTGGTGAATTTGGACGTTATGATATTCACTCGTGCTGCAACGACTTTATGGTCGGTAAATTCTGAATCTTTCGAGATGCTTCCTATTTGCTCAGAATTATTTATTGCTATGAGGCCAAGTATGTTTTGGCATCCATTTACACTTCGTTTCCGTATATCCATCCTTCTGATTGAAGGTTTGAGGGACTTCGGCCGTTCACTTATGTAATAGAATAGAGCACCTACAGCCATCCTTACGGCGTTATTTGTTATTGGGCTACCAGTTTCGATGCTTCAGTGCATCATCTTCAGTTTTAACTGAGGCTGAGGAGGTTAACTCCAATCGAATACACGATTACTCAATGGCTAACTGATTTTCGCAGTCTACCTGTAACAAATATGTTGCGTCTCCAACCATCAACTACCGTCGCGCAGGCTCATAAACTGAATGTTCAAAACGATTTTCTGAGAAAGCATTCAATACGATTTCGGAAGGCGTTTTATGCCTACCACCGACTTTAAGTATGTTTTTTCGTCCACATTTCGAGGGTAGTTTGAAGTCACCATCAACTACAATTTTGTGAGTTTGGTAACTATTTGCAATGAGACTCACCTTTCCTTTCAATTGTTCAGCAATTGTATCATCTGAGTAGGCGGTTGAGTAAACGGAACCAATCATTATTCGGTTGTCAAGTACAACCTTCACCCGTAGTAGTTCACTGGAACTATTAACGTCAATTTCACTGCAAAGTAAAATAGTAAATTACTTCTGACAGCAGTAAACACTCCATTACTTACTGTATTGAATCCATCATTTCTGAAGACAGTTAGGTCACTTGTAAAAATTTCTACTCAACTTATTTCTCACGTTAGCCACATTTCGGTACCTATAACGATTTGAGCTTCAGTGCGTTCTATTAGCACATGAAGCTCTCGCCCTTTCCCAACATCCACAATATCGAATGCCGCTAGGTCTACCTTCCTTTGTTTGTCCGGCACTCTTTTAGACTGGCGCCCTTTCTATACTTTCACGAGGCTCTTTAACATAAAGAACCACCAAGTCCGTTCCATAGAGTACCCGCTACAGGTGTAACCGCTTCCTGTATGTAGCGGACCCCCTGACCTATTAAGCATAACCTGAAAACCCATCACACTATGCCACATGTCGAGGAATCATCAGCCTACAAAGTCGTAGAATCAAATGAGATTCTGATTCAGACTCTCTATTCGGCTCCGTACCAAAGGACCACAGTCAATTCGCCGACGCTGCTGCAGATGGTGAGCTTCCGTTCAAAACTGGCAGCCTTTACCACACCAGCTAGCCGCATGAAACAAGAAAGAAAAGCGTTAGTGTCAATATGAGCAATTACCTGCAGCTGGCTGCACACTATACTCTTGATGGCAACCAGAGAAAGACTTTCCACATCCGGAAAGACTCCTCCCAGTGTCCCCATAGTTCCTTCCCCTTCTTGGCAGCCATTTCCCTGAGGGTCCTCATTTTCCGCCAACGTTGGCGCTCACGACTACCAGCAATCCCACCCTCTGTGAATGCGTAGACAATGCGGGC
Source organism: Schistocerca serialis cubense (assembly GCF_023864345.2). Classification (NCBI taxonomy): domain Eukaryota; kingdom Metazoa; phylum Arthropoda; class Insecta; order Orthoptera; family Acrididae; genus Schistocerca; species Schistocerca serialis. Next base: position 376,978,801 of record NC_064644.1, on the reverse strand, counting down.
AGAGAGGTTTCCTCCGGAACAAGGCGAGCATCTGGCTCAGGGACTTTGTCAGCCACAGATAACACTCGAAGCTCAAAGGTGAACTGCTGAAGTGCTAATTCTTTTCTTTTTAGAAATTGGATATAATTTGATTAATGTTCATGGTAACAACAATGTTCGCCTGCGACATTACTTAGTTAGCTTGCTTTACGTTCCACCTGGCTATTTTTGGTCCTGGGACCATTCCAACCGGGTGTCGTTTGCACTGTCGGATCCGTGACTTCCTCTAGGCTGGCACGAGGGTTTTTGTTTACAGTCACTAGTCTCCTTCATACATTTCTTTCCTCATGTGATTTGTTTCTATTTGTATGGGGAAATTCACGAGGGAAGTGTGGGCTCCACTTCATGTTATCTTTCTCGTTGCTGGTTGAAAGCCTGAGTTATGGAGCTACTGGCGACTTTATTATCTAAAACTGCATTAGACGCAGGGATTCGAGTGTCCATTTTGAATAAATGTCCTGTTTCTGTAATGCTGTCGTAGAACTGTTTGCTTTCTATGTTCATCATCTCTTATGAGGTGTCGCTGAGGCAAAAATTTTTGGCATGAACTGTTGTATAGTGTGTTAACTTTCTGTTGACAGACCATCCCTTAGTCCTGAATCAGTAGAAGTAGTTAAAAATAGGAGGGCTTCAGCCGATAGTTGTACAATAGCAGCCATTGTGGTCTGCTGTGTTATTTTGTTGCACTTCACTTTATTTAGTACTGTTTCCTTTCTTTCCCATAAGTGCACATAATTGCTGTAGATAGCATTCTTATTAAGGGGTGTCATTTCAGTGACTTTTTACTTCCGCGCAGTTTATGGTGATAGTACACCAGGGATCAGGTGTAGTTTGGACCCCATGACGTTGTATGTGAGTGCCTGGCTTGATTCCTTCGCCCCCTCCCCCCTCTCCCTGTACATCGGGTCTGCTTGCTATCGATCGAAAATATTTGTCACGTAATATACCACATTTTTTCTCGACTCCAGATAGTTTATCACATGCTTGAATTTCATATACGACCTCTGCAGAAGTTGATTTTTTCAACTGTTGCAAGGAGATTTTTATAATGAAAACACTTTTCGGGGAATCTTAACGAAGACGACCTCTTTCCTTACATATAAAAGACATTAAGGCCTGGCCTAAGTATGAAACCTACACCTTGTATACTGCAAGCACGGTCTGCGGCGGAGTATTGACTTTTACCTGCATTTTTCATCTGTGTTGACTGGACCAGAATTCATGCATAATGTTTTTAACTTCACTATACTTTGTTACTGTTGTGACTGAAAATTTGCAATTTTTCACAAATACTACTTTTATTTATGTAAGTTACAAGGTTGATGACTTAACAACAAAAGAAAGGTAACAATAACGACGCCAGCAAAAGTCTCCTAATTGAGGCAAACCAAAGTTCACTTCTAATTTTCCGCAAAGGTTCGTGGTACCATACACACACTAACAAAAGTTCAATTCAGAGACGAAGACGAAATCTTCAGCGGTCGAAGACCACGAGGTCGGCATCCGGAGTCAACTGAACTTCAAAGCTGGTTCCAACCCCGAAATAGCTGTCTCCAGCCAATCGGATTTTGGCGTAGTGATGCTTCCTGCAGGCCGTGGCTCGAGCTCCCCCTGAGGGGAAGTAGTGCTTGGAATATCTATTTCCACTATCTTCTGTGTAAATAGCCGGTGTTTGCTATGGTGCTTTTGGTACGCCTTGGACATAGACAACCCCGTCCTCTGTGGTGTGATATGGGTTGCCGGCCGACAGGGTCTACCTTGGCTCCGGCATAACAGTTACCACTTCCCTCAGATAGCAGTTTACGGCTTCAGGTGGGAGGTTAAACGAACAACGTTATAATCAACATCTCCACTGGAAATAGTGATTGTAGCTACATACAGTTCCTTTGCGATGCTAAAATTCAGTTCTGTCTCCATGCTTCGTCAGTAATCGTTCCTATAACACAGGATTCAGCAGTTTTACGAATACGCTGTACTGTTTCAGGTAATGATAAGCTGTGCGAACTTGGTCGCTTTTGATTCCTACCACGGCCACAATCCAATAATGCTCTTCCAGTGAACTTGATTGCAGAGCACATATAGACTTATGAATTGAAATTACAGATTAGCTCCTTGGAATCATGACAGTCATTTTTCTAAGTAACTCAAGGAGTTAATAGCTAATGGACATTAAATAACACAGTACACAGAACTAGACCAATCATACACATGTGATATACAAAGTAGATGACACAGAACTAGAACAGTTCTAGAAGCTAGAGTACACCACATTCTCATAATGGCGTATCTAAACGAAACTGTCCACTACCTCACGGGCGGGTCCGTCTGCTCACCTAGTAATTGAGGAAAACTTCCTAAGTACCTTTTATCTTTTTTTAATTGGCTTTTGGGACTTTATTGTTAACGGTCCTAGAAGAAAACGGAAATTGTAAATGTGTGTGCATGTGTAAATTAAATATGGCGACCGCGCGACTGCTACGATCGCAGGTTTGAATCCTGCCTCGGGCATGGATGTGTGTGATGTCCTTAGGTTAGTTAGGTTTAAGTAGTTCTAAGTTGTAGGGGACTGATGACCATAGCTGTTAAGTCCCATAGTGCTCAGAGCCATTTGAACCATTTAAATATGGTGAAATGCTCTCGGGAACCATAAAACGTTTATGAACTTGATGCCTGCCAGCTACTAACCATTACAGATATTAAAGTATATCAACCAAAATTTGCATTACCATTATTATTTTCCCAAATGCATTACTGTCTCGCATCTGCTCTTACAGGCGTAGTTATCCTGGTGAAACTACAGAATATCATAAAAAAGTGAAAATTACAGCTGTGCAGAGTGGCCGCGCGGTTTGAGGCGCCATGTCACGAATTGCGCGGCCCCTCCCGCCGGAGGTTTGAGTCTTCCCTCCGGCATGGGTGTGTGTGTTGTTCTTCGCATAAGTTAGTTTAAGTAGTGTGTAAGTCTAGGGACCGATGACCTACGCAGTTTGGTCCCTTCGTAATTAACACACATTTGAAAATTTTTTGTAAATTACATAATTCAGGAAACACTTGTGTAGCAATGTTTACTTACATGCTAACTGTGTGTTATAATCTGTATTACGACGACTGGCTTTGCACTGAGAACAACTGGTGAAACAGTCCATGATCTTTTTGGATGATCCTATGCAGTGTTGACATGAAGTGATTTGGGATAATCATATATCCCCAAAATTCTAATTTTTCGAGCGATGTTTAAATTCAGCAGACTTAGGCAGTTGCTTACTAGTGAACTCAGATTTATTTATCTCTTTTTTGCTTTATGTTTCTTTCAAAACTTTTCATTCACCATTTTCGATTTCGTGACGTTTAATACCTAGTGATCTAATTATCAATGCTATCAGGAAAGCCTGTCCAAACTCCCAATTAAGCTAAAAGGAAATTAGTAAGAGATGGAATACTGTTCCAAATATTTATTTTTCAAACTGACTGTCTCCAGAATGAGATTTTCACTCTGCAGCGCAGTGTACGCCGATTTGAAACTCCCTGGCAGATTAAAACTGTCAGAATTTAAGCTGCGAGGGTGGGATCGTAACTCGTGCTTGGGTAGCACAGTTGGTACAGCACTTGCGGGCGAAAGCCAGAGGTTTCGAGTCTCGGTCTGGCACACAGTTTTAATCTGCCAGGAAGTTCCAAATTGTCTGTATTGCATCAAATGATGGCAGGGAGTAAACAATAGCAATGGCGTACGGTATGTACTATCTACTATTAAACTTTGAGATTGTCTTTTGGACCGAGTAAATGTATATTCTTATGTTTCAGCTTTCGTCTTCAGCTACTATCTGGTCCGGAGTCCAAGTCGTACCTCGAACGAGTTAAAACTTGTGCGCTGAAGAAAAGAAGAATTAAAATTTTTAGCTGAGAACTAGTGGCTTACAAAGATACAGCTGCGGAGAAGATACGAAACGGCCGGGTTACGGTGGAGGATTAGATACTGCCCATAGACACAAGGTACAACTATAAGTAAAATATTATCATTTTATAGAGGGGACTAACATCCAACTGAGAGGATTCTACCATGCAAAGCTTTCTAGTAGGCACCACAGTATCGCATTTTAATTACTGTGCAATGCATATTTTCACCCTTTGAATGGGGATAGTCTATATTTCCGTCTACAGTTAGTCGTACAACTCGTCAGTTGTGGAAGGGGAAGGGGTAGCTTCCACCTCCGCAGCAGGACATCGGTGTAGAGCGTCTAATTTGTGACCTATAACGGACTGCTGACAAGGAGCGACTAATTCTCGTTTACTGTGTGCATTTTAATGTAAATTCTTGAATTTCTTCAGCACATATCATACTGGTTGTTTACTATTCTCGTTTATATTTTGCATACATCCCTACTTCAGTCACCCCGCTGTCAGGTATGAATTTCTTTTTTGTCCGTGGTAGCCTCCTTGTTCTTTCTCAGTTAACCCAGGTTGTCTTGTTATTATTTTTTGAGATCTTATGCAGTTTTTTACACAGTATAATGTGGATAATATGGACAGGGATGTGCATATTGTGTGTAGGTACAGACATATGGGCAGTATCCGTAAACCACTGCAAGCTGCGTTGACCCTGGTCAACAGGTTTCTGGCTGCTGCTCACAGTAGCGGCGACATCAGGGCACCGGAGACGAGACCGGCGAAACCTTTGGTGCCATTGCAATCCCACGGTGATCCGGCTGTCGCTTCGACTTTCGATAAGCAACATACGAGCTTACCGGTATAACTTGGTCTGTTATCACTCTATAGTGAGTGGCAGACAGTGGTGGGTTCACGTGTCCCTGGGCGGAGGACGAAAGTGGAAAGAGACCGTACAGGTGGCTCTCAACACCTTACCAACAGGCACGTGGTGCTACCCAGTGATGATAATACTACTGAGTCAGTACGAAGTGCCTCTCCTGTTGGGCCAGCAGCCGATTTCCACTAGCCAGTCCGGACAAGGGCAAATGGCGGTTATGCTAGTCAAGGGGAGCGCGAGCATAAGGCATGTTCAAAATTGTTCAAATGGCTCTGAGCACTATGGCACTTAACTTCTGAGGTCATCAGTCCCCTAGAACTTACAACAACTTAAACCTAACTAACCTAAGGACATCACACACACCCATGCCCGAGGGGTTCCAGACTGTAGCGCCTAGAACCGCTCGGCCACCCCGGCCGTCATAAGGCATGTATTGGAGTCCATTGGAGAAATAATGTCAGTGTGCAGTCGTTATGTTTACTAGAGGGTCTCGCCCGACCAGTGCAGGGGGGTCTGCCAGCGGCTATCGAGCACATGGGGTGCAACTGGGTGCAGATCGTGGCTATCTCGTCACGAATTACGTCTGCCGCTTGGATTCTATATTGTCCTCTGTTTCTACAGGCGGGTGGCTGATATGATGAAATCTAGTATCTCACACGTAGCCAGGATAAGCTCACCATTTATAGCATCGTACCCATGCTGTGGTTTGGAGCAGAGTGGAAGGTCTTAGCTAGATACTTAGGCCATTCTGCGATAGTATGGGATGCGGATTTCTTGACCGTTGCTTTCGGCTGAGAGTTGTGGGGTTTCCCTTAATAGGTAAAGGTTTCCCTACACAGGAAACAGCTATTTGGGTAACAGATTACGTGTGGCGTGCACATGAGGGTTATTTAGGTTAGAGGAAGCCCTCACTGGTATCAGAGACGAACTGCCTGTGTAAATCGAAGATACAGATATCACATTGTTTTCAGGGAACGGTCACCCTCACATATTAGAAATAGTAAAAGATGAATATGATATCAATAAATTGCAGGAGCGTCTATTCTAAGAGCCCAGAATTAGTATCGCTTATTGAAGGTTATAATGCCAAGATACTATTAGGAACAGAATGTTGGTTGAACTGGAAGTGAACAGCAACGAACACATAAATTCAGATTAGATTATTTGTCGTAAGGATAGGACAGTCAACAATGGTGGTACGTATTTATTGCAGTAAAGAATTCGCTGATATCTAGCGAGGTTTTCGCGGGTTCCGAATATGAATGAAACTGGGTTAAATTGACCATCAAGGAAGGGTCAATAATGATAATCAGGTGTTTTATAGACCATCTGCTCAGGAGCTAAACTGACAAAGTAATTCAGAGAACTTGTAGAATATAATGAATAAGTTCCTCGATCATGCTGTTGTAATAGTGGGTGACTTGTTTGCCAGGTATAGACTGGGAGAGTCATGGAATCAAAAGTGGTGCCAAAGACAGGGATTGGTGTGACATTATTCTGAATACCTTGTCCGAAAATCACTTCAAACAGATGCTCAGAGAACTAACTCATAAAAGTAATGCTCTAGGCTTCTTAGCATTAAATAAACCGGAACATTTCGGTTCAGTTAACATAGAGGGTGGTGTCAAAGTTCATTGAATCTATGACAACGGGTATTATAAGGAATATTAAGAAAAGTAGCAAATATTTTTTCTTAGTAGGAGTGACAGGACACAAATTAAGGAATTTTGATCAGTTAAGAACGGACAGGAACACAGCAATCAGTCGCAGTCCCATTGGGTTTTTATGTTCTTGCATATCCAGATCTCAGCTAAAAAAGTGATCTTCAGTGCTAAAATACAAGAAATATACCATCAAACAAGTGAAACTTTGTTGTACTATTAGCAGTAGGGGCTAGACACAAAGCAGTTAGCGTACTGCAGTTTGAGTTACATCAAGTTTCGTAAGAAATTTACATCAGTGGAAGACGTGTGTACGTTCGTATTAAATGTAACTGGTTAAATTTGCCTTGATCTTCATATTTCACTATGATGTTAATAGATCTTCATAAATAAGATCTGTCTGAATTTTTTAAGTTTCTTTTGTATAAATTATTTAGTGGATCACTAAACCACTATGATACGAGCGACTACGCTAAATTCTAGCTTTTAACGATTTTCAGATTTGTATGGAACTATGTTTTATCATGACGATCTTTAAAAGAATTTCTAATTTTATGTAACAACTCTGTATAGGACAGTTATACGAACCTATTAATGATCTTTTCCGTATAATTCGGTGGACGGCTTCACCGCTAATGCATGAACATACACATTGTAAATCTACATTTCTTAATGTATTTTAAAGGGGATACGGAAATACATTTGATGATTTTATTTATTGAAAAAGGGTTTTAAACTGCTTATTGGAATGAAACTGGGTTAGTTATTTTTTTTTAATGAAGAGGATGTTACTTATAATGATGTCACAAACTGATACTGCTGTGTTTGTTGCAAACAACAACAACTTCATTTTCCTCCTGCCTGTCCATCAGTAAAGTCATGTGGTAACAAGTAGTGCTGCGAATTTATTGGATGATACCTCACTCAAATGGTATGTTGACTAAAAAGGATCATTGCAATTGTACGTGGTGTTTTAGAGTTTTACGTAAATCAGTTCTGATACTGTGATTTCCCTGTATTTTAACACTGAAGATGGTTATTTGTAGCTGAAATCTGGATATTCAAGAATAATAATAATCCAGTGGTATTTTGATTGATTACTGTGTTCCTGTACTTCGTTAAAGGATACAAACTGCAGAATATCTGAGTAGTCAACATCAAATATTCAGTGCTGGGAACTATGATGTGGAGCCCAAATGCAAAAAATTAAAATAAAAACAACATTCATGGTTTAGTAGCTGTTTTAGAGTACTGTTACGTAAACAAAGAAAGCTTCATCACGGATTCGAGAGAAGTCACAACCTAGGTGACAAGCTGAAGACGAACGAAGCGAAAATGAATGTAAGGAGAGCAATGAAAGAAGCGTTCAGTGACTTCATAAGTAAAATTTTGTCAACCGATTTGCCTAAAAATCGTAAGAGGTTTTCGCCAAACATAAAATTATAAAGCGGTTTGAAATCATCTCTTCAGTCACTAAGTGACCGCAATGGTACCGAAAAGGAAAATAACAGACAGTAGTCCGAAATGCTGAATTCGTTTTTTCGAAACTGTTTCACCAAGGAAGATCATAACTCAGTCCCTCATTTTAACTAACGCACGAACATTGAAATGGCAGATGTTCAAATATAGAGGTGAATGAGCGCGTAATAGTTGTCTCCCTTTCATCAGTAGTTTATCGTAGCTCGTTGGAGCAGTGATGGGTACCTAGCGACTGGAAAAATGCACAGATTTCTAGAACAGGCGTAGGATAGATCCACATAATTATAGATCTATAGCGTAGGTGTCAATAAATTGTAGAATTACAAAACATGTTTTGTGTTCAAGTATTCTCTATGAAAATGAACGTGGATTCCCAAACAGATATCTTGCAAAACTCAACCTGCTTTATTCCTCCTAGAGATCCACAGCACTGGAGGCACTGGTGCTCTTGTTGATGCCATGTTCCTAAACTTCAGGAAAGCATTTGATACAGTCACGCAATGCCATTCATTTTCACTGGAAAATGAAAAATGAGCTTGTCACGTATCAGACTAGATTTGGGAATGGATTCAAGACTTCCTTGTAGATAGAACTCAAAACAACGCTCTTAACTGAACAAAATCGACAGATGAAGTGGTAAATTTGGGGTACCGAAGAAAGTTTGATAGGACTCCTGCTGTCGTACCATGACAACAATGCATTTGCAGACACATTGGACATTGAGTACAAGTCACTCTTTCACTATTCTCCACATTCAAGGGTACAACTTAATATCGATTTTTCACCCAATACATCATGTTTGTGAGACGACAGGAAGTTATCAGCCTGTGGTGTCTTCAAGGTGACTCTCCATCGAATAGCATTTTTCTGGAGCTGATAAAAAACAGGCAGAGTGTCATTTAACAGTAAATTTTGCGGTGATCGTTTGGGGCTTGAAAGCCACATACAGCTATTAAGAGAAGGAAAATCATGAGGCATTTGCTGGTACAGAATGCTGGGGCGAAGGGGCAGAAAAACAGCTTACGTGGTCCTACCTGTTAGGTGCCCCCTGCCGCAGCAGAGGCCAGGGGTGCAAGAGAAATGTAGGTCGGCCAGCCAATGCATTACGATAGTGTCTTAAATGGCCTTTGTGAAGAGGGATGTCAACAATAAAAATTAGTGAGTTTCCAAGTTCACCGCGGACATGATGCCATCGAGGAAGCTGTCAAGTGGCGCTGTCCCATGGCCTGTAGAGTTTTTTGTTGTGCCTCAGTCCTGCAAAACTTTTTTAGAGGGAACGCAAGATTTATGGCAGCTCTGAAACGATTTATGTTGGGACACAAAAGCACTTCTCTTGGTTTAGCTGGGCCCCTGGTCTGATACACTGTAAAGTCCAGGCTGTCCTGACAATGTTCACCATGGCAAATGTGTTGTTCACATTACAGCTTTACAGAAACTCAAAAAAATGCGCTGCCTCATGTGGCCACGAAAAAAAAGCATGTTGGAAGCACACCACCTCCATCTCTATGGGGGAATTTGCGAGTTAGAGATTGGCTGCTTCTCCAGAAAAGAGAAGAATGTTGTCAACATTGAGTAGGATTGGCCAGTGAGTATAGCAGACGAGTTGAGACGTGGAGCTAGTGGTGAAGTCTTGTGATTGGCACAAGACAGTTGTGGGGTGGATTGCAGGAGTGCATTTAGGAATTTAGTGAGGTTTGGTGGAAAAGGAGGAGAGTTAGTACTTGGTCTTCTGATCCCGACTGCTCTCTGGAAGGAAGCGTCAGATGCAGACTTCGGTCAGGAGACGAAACTGGTCTTGTCTTTTGCTATGAGTAAAGGAGTATTGTATTGCTGCTCCAGCTTGTTAGGGGAAACAGATCACAAACTCGCCACTTGTTCTCAGTTGCACCAACGTAGTATAACTTGTGTAGAATGAAACCAGGAAGGTCTATTCAGTGTGATATCCATATTTTGATTCGGAGTAAATAGTAAGGTCAGTCAAACCTTAGTCTTTGCCAACAAGCTGCCACACAGGATCGTTAAATGCTCATTGGACATTTGTGCTGCCATCAGATCATATTTTATTTTTGTCATAATGCTTAAGGTGTATTATTGACCAATTTTAATCAATGCGCTAGTGTCATAACTTTTATAAAATCTCAGTCCAGTGCTGATATATTAATCACCCACTACCAATTGCCACCTGGCCACCACGAGCAGTTGCATAACGATTTGATTCACGGATCCAGTTATATGCCTCCTTCCGTGTATAGCGTTTTTACGACTATGGCGTGTGGAACCTGAAGATGGCATAAATATAATGCCGAATCTGGTAGCACGTAAGAAGTTCATAAAATAAGTTTCTACAATACATATGGCTGTTGGTAAATTATTGCATCAAGAAATACATGCCAGCCGTTGTGCCACGGTCCATAATGGGTCAATGAAGTTTAAATAATAGCAGGGTCGCCATATGATTAACACTATTTCAACAGTCAGGTTCACTTAGATTCTGATAACTGGGATAATCTCTAATGCAAGCTATCAACAACAACAAAAATTAACAGGCAAAATCAATTTAGCAAATGCACAGGACGGGCAGTGGAAGGTTTACTAGTTAAAGTGGTTGCTGTCAACATGGTAACTCTGAGTCATATTTCACCTTCCACACATGTAGTCTTGCAGTATGTACCATTTATAGTCACAAATCCGTCCCTGCAGTTTGTCGGTCTTATTGATGTTCATCTTATTTATTAATAGGATGATTTGTCTGGAAATGCATTGTTGCCATGGTTGATGATGCTAATGAATGACAGTTGCTCTGAGCAGTTGTCATGTATTCCTTGTGTGTTGCAGGCTGTGTGATTGATATAGCATGCTGTAAGCAGTAGAATGGTCCAGTATTCATGTCAGGAACAAGCCAAGGTGATATTTGTGCATGGACAATTAGATGGAAATGGTTGATAATCTGCATGGCTGAACCAAAACAATTACCCTCACGGGCACCGTTTCAAGCTCTTTTTGGTCGTCTATGTGATCATGGGTCCTTCCAGATAGACAAACATGGAGGGAAACTGCAGACTGTGCGTACACCAGATCTGCAACTTGCAGTACAGTTCGTGTCAGTATACCACAGAAGCCAGTCCTCAAGCGAAAAATGGATATTCATCTGAGGCAGTCTACTGTTTCTGAATTTATGACTGGAACGTTAACAGAATGTCCTCGATACGAACATCCGTTGATGTGAAAAAGAACATCTTCTGAAGCTCGAAAAACAGCTTAGACCACTTGGTAAACATGGACATCCAGCATAAATGACCTGTAAGATACCCTGCTATAAAATCACGGTAATGATTAATCGATGTGTTACAGATACGGACCTGTAACTGAACCACTTGCGGAAGAGCACAGATGTTACATGCAAAGAAAAGAATTTCGGCAACGTACCTAAAACATGATGAAGAATATATGAAAAATCCTACTACAGAAAATTTCTTACATATGGTTGCAAATGAATATCAGGATGTAAATGAGGTATACAAACGGAGCAACGATGACTGTTGTGGGAAATCCTTACAAAGGAACTGCAACATGTACGAGAAACTATAAGTACTAATTTTGTAGTAGAGAATCGTATTTTTTTCCGGAAAATATTCCAAAAGCTGAATGCCTGTCGCCAAATTATCAACGACATAGGATCTAAAAGGAGACTTAAATAGAGCGCACCAAATACAAAGGAATGGTGGTCAGTAAGTGGATAGTCTTTCAATAGCGCTTCTCAGTCACCGAGTGTGGGTTCGATCCCAGCTTACATTATGAGTAGAAATATAAATTATCAGCAATGGCTACCTAACAGATCCGGTATGATGACTCGTCCTCTTTTCGCCAACGGTTTGTCAAAGAGAAGCTAGTAGCTACATGACACCAACAGGTCGTTTTAGAACAGGTAGTTTTATCACGAAAACGGGCACTCATTTGAACACCTCACTTCACTAAATATTTCGACATCAGTGCATCGTTCTCAACTCAGCTTATTACTACAGCATGCCGCATTAATCAAAAAACCATCAGTTGTCTAAGTTCTCTGCCTAAAACTGATAAAAATTTTATTTAAATTGATTGTACATAATTTCTTTACACATATCATCTATATTACAGAATAAATTAACTTTACATTTAACAATTTACAACTCGTTACTGTAACTCTCTGGACAGTAAATATATTCATAATTCCGCAGAAAGAGTTACATTTCCTATGTATACCTGTCTAAATACGTATGAGGAGCGTTCAAAAGTTTTCGGTTTGATGGCGTTGCTGCAGCGTATAATGAACATGGAGCGACTTCAGTGTGGATATATAAGCAAAGACATGTAGTCAAGGGATAGTGTACCATTCGTATCTTTCCAACGCGTGTGCAGTATATGCGGAAACGTGAACTATTGCGAAGTAGTTACCAAATGCGTCCAAACCGGACCAACGTCTTGTTATTGTTTCCTTGGCTGCCAAAGGACAGAAACCGACACACATCCGTGGAAAACCTACGTTGTGAAATTGTGTTCCAGGTTCCGTGCTGGTTGTTATTTGACACAAGGCGCTGGTCCATCTGGGAGGCTAACCAGAAGTTACATCAACGCAAGTGTGAGGCATCCGAGCACGCTCCCAATAGTCTTGCTCTCAACCTGTTGTCAAGCTATCGATCCCTTAAAAAAAGTGCTTGAGGGGTAGATGATTTCCAGTCGGGCGAGGATGTGTGGTAGACTTCCTCACGCAGCAGGACACGGTGACTTACCAGACGGGTATCTTCAGGCTAGTGTGTTGGTAGGATAACTGCCTCAACGCTCACAGCGATTTTGCCTGATAGGTATCCAATTCTGGACTGTACGATCTTCTAACGAAAAATTTTTGATTGCACCTTATATATATTATTTTCATTTATTATTTTGTAAGTTACAGAGAAAAATACCATAAATGAAATACACTTGTGTTCAGAACAAATAGAACACGTTGGACGATAAGAGATAGGACGTTCATATTCACAGGACATGTACATTACTAGTATGTTCTGTACAAATGATTAACATTTCGATCCGCGGCTTCAACGTCAACATCGATAGCGCGGTGCAACGCCACGGGCCGGTAAATGTGCCTGCGACTCTCGTTGTAAAGGATCAATGTGACGTGAGCAGACGTGCAGGATGCCTGACAGACGTATGAGCGAACCGTCACGTCAAATCAGTGAGATTGAAATAGGGCGTGTTGTTGCCATGAGAGAATGTGATTCATCCATGAGAGAAACTGCTGTTCATGCGGGACGAAGTGTTTCGGCAGTGCAACGTGTGTGTGCAGAATGGTTCACGGAATGTCGTAGAATACGATAACATTGGTTAGGTCGCACCAAATGGTTGAAATGCTCTGAGCACTATGGGACTTAACATCTGAGGTCATCAGTACCCTAGAACTTAGAACTATTTAAACCTAACTAACCTAAGGACATCACACACATCCATGCCCGAAGCAGGATTCGAACCTGCGACCGTAGTGGTCACGTGGTTCCAGACTGAAGCGCCTAGAACCTCTCGGCCACACTGGCCGGCTAGGTCGCGCCACCCTCATCACCCATCGAGAAGATTGAACCCTCATGCGAGTAGCATTGCAGGACAGATCTGCGTTCTCCTCGGCGCTGGCACAACAGTGGAACACTGGAACACATCGTACGCTATGAGGGGTGACAGTCCGTCGCCGTTTATCTCGGTAGAGGTTACTTGGGCGTCTTCCTCTTCTCCGCCTACCACTGACGAAAGTGCAGAAAAATGCTACACGCCAATGGTTTATGGAACGACGTTGCTGGGGACAGGAATGGCATCAGATAGTGTTTTCGGACGAATCCGGTTTCTGTTTGTTTGAAAATAATGACCGCATTTTGGTTCTCCGCAGACAGGGGGAAGGGTAACACAGTAACAGAATTCGTGCAAGACGTACAGCGCCAGCTCAATGCCTTATGGTACAACGTGCTATACTGTACAACCACAAATCACAGTTGCTGCGTGTCGAGGGCACTGTGATCGGTGTGACCTATGTTAATATCCTGCGACCAATAGCCATACCCTTCTGCACAACACCATGGGTGCCATTTCCCAGAAAGACATTGCACGACCACATGCTGCTGCACGAACACGTGCCTTCTTGTTGTCACAGAATGTCAGCCTCCCCCTCACCCCCTCCCCAATCATCAGACATCAGATTTATCCGCAGTCGGAAATACGTGGGATAAGATGAAACGGCAGGTACAGCGCAGTGACCCAGTGTCAATCACCACAGACGAACCTTTTTTTGGAACCAGGTGAATGCAGCATGGGTGGCCACACCACAGGACGCCATTCGCACCGTATGCGCGTCGATGCTGTTGCGCGGGCTCACGGCGGACGCGGGCAGTGTGCCTAGTAAGCAACAGGACACTTGCTGAATCGAGGTGACTGAAATGCTAATAATTTCTGCAGAATATACTAATGTACATGTCCTGTATCTTTCGTTGGCCAGTTTCTCGCCGTTGGTGACGCTGTTAGCTTGTCGTTCGTATCTGTCCCTTTCAAAGTATTATGATTAATATCATGATACTAACAAACATATTTCGTAGATACGCATCTGTTCTATTTTCTAATATACAGTTTCTCTTAGTATAGCAGTTCTATACACCACAGATCGTTTCCATGATCCGTATTCTTTTGATACGGAACGTACCCTAATAAACAGTATTTGCTCACAGTGATGTGAATGCTCCGTAGTACAGTGTGTATTTGGTTCGAAATGTCAAGACAGCTTTCTTCGCTCATTGAGCAGGACAGTTTATTTACTGTCACAGTTAGATAGTAATGAGTACAAAGGACTCTAGCGTGTACAGGGTACTGCATGTAATTCAGACTGAAATAAATTACTCTTCAGTAAGCAATGCTGTGTTTCTGTAAGCCGAATATTAATGAATGTCTTTAAAGCGGTCAAATTTAAGCATGAAACTTAGATATTTACTATCCTATCAGGTACTCAGTAGCTGATGAGTTAGTGAAATAAGTATCATAGTTACTTTAATTGGAATAAAACAATAATACTATACAAAGAACACATTAACTGTTGGAAGTAGCAACAAATCATTCCACATTACTAGACAAAACACCATGGCTACTATACTTCAAACACAGCAAAAAATATGAAAATAATAAAAATACACAACCATGGCAAATATGCAAATGCAGGAAAACTATTACATCCAGAAAGCCTTTGCTGAGATAAATGTGTTAAACGACCAAACACACATCTGTGTAGACTCCGTCCTAAACTTAATAACAGGGAAAAAAGAAGATAAAAGTCATTCCATTTGTACATGCAGCCCTATCAAAACAATTATACATCTCTGCCCCTCCCCCCTTTCCAGATGGAGACATAAATACTCACACATACACAGACCGCAGATTCACTGGCTGACAATAACATTCCAGAGTTGGCAATACCATTCAACGGTATGCAGCACCAACCGAAACAGTACACAGAACGAGTGTTCAATTCTAACTGCTGCGAAATCTGAAAATAGAATTTCAGATGGTATTTATAAAGAGCAGCACAGCTATAAGACAGGATGAAAAACACAACACGTATAATAACATCCAAGAAATATAAATTATTACAGCATGACAGAAAGGCAAACTTGTCAGAATTGTTTATTATCTATACATACAGTGTCCAAAATGTAAACTAAAAATTATAAACAGAAATATCTACATTTTGCAGGCCATTTAAGAGGCTTGTAAAGAATAGAGGTGAAACATATATGGCACAAAGACTGTTTCTCTGTCAGTTGTAATTAGACGGTTCCAAAATAAAAATTATGAACATACCGTAATTCTCTTGAGGGAAAGTCTTCTCCGAGAACATTCACCGTTCACTGCCCACGAACGTTCTGTGCCTAATGGTAGTTTTCACTCTAAGTGTGGAAATTTAACATGTTTGTGTTTAACCTCTCCTAGGTGCCATTTTATCTTTCAGTACACAGCATCCGTTATACGAGTACCTTAGTTGACGTCTTTGTAAAGTGCGACGGGAAATATACATTATCAACCATCTACGTCTGAAGAGTGGTTTTCCTGTTTTTGTAATCTGAACGCTCAAGTGCCAGCATAGATAGAAAGGTTACAGCTCCCTTATAGATTGACGATATCCGGTTATCTAATCTGCTGAACATAGTTAATAACACATTTTTCTGACAGCATGTACAATTGTATTCATACAAACATTTCTGTGGCCTTGGATGAGACAATTGATTAATTTTTGATTCGGGTGTGGGTGGAGAGGCAGAGCGGGCTACTTCCTTTTGAAACATGTTAACGAGTTGGCATTAACGGCTTCGAATATGAAGTGTTTATTCCTGTTGACACCTATTTCTAAGAAATTGCGAAGTAAACTAAAATTATGTGCTAAGGCATGTCAGTATCAACAAAATTCCAGCAGCAGGGTCTATCTGAAAATATAACTCCTTTACACTTAAGTAATTGTAAATATGAAAATCTCTCAACTTCACAAACACTGATCGACTACTGAAAAGTAAGGAGGTTGAGTAGAGCTTAGCGCAGCGTCAAGGACAAATTCTTTAGAGTTGGAGCACAAGTATGGAATGCTAAAAAGTATTGGAACCTCCAGAATTGCGTTCAACCTGATTTTCAAGCAGCCCACTAAACGTAACTGTCTTGCAGGTCGTCTTATCTACTTTCATACAGTCGTTTTACTACGCAAAATGGTTATTACAACTGATCACCAGAGGACAATCCCTAGCAAGGCCATAACTTTAGACGTAAATTACTACGATACTGTAGATATGGGAGGATACCTTGTTAGAGATGAAATAATCAATAACTTTTATAAACTAAAATTTATTACGGTAAGTGGCGTTTCTGAAAGGGAACCCTCCTTATTAGTATCTGAGTTAACTAATGCCCGTAAATCAAACACATAAATCTTTCAGCTATAGTATCCCAAAATTAAATGTCTTCGAAAATTAACATATTTCCAGAGTATCTGGATTCTCAAATTTGAGTGACAGTTCGAAGTATTCCTGTTTTCTAAAATGTTTTCCAGCGACCTATTAACCGTATGTATAAATTAACTACTGAAGTAACTAGTTTGATATCCTCTACTAATAGCGTGACGTGCTCTGTGGAAACTTCACCATCAACAACTGGACACTATATTCATGATAGCACGGTATCTGATAGAAGGAAGATTGGGTTTAACGTCCCGTCGACATGGAGGTCATTAGAGAAGGAGCACAAGTTCGGACTTTGTCAAGGATGGGGAAGGAAAGAAACAGGCCGTGCACTTTTAAAGGAACCATCCCGGAATTTGGCTGAATCAATTTAGGGAAATAACGCAAAACCTAAATCTGGATGGCCGGCTGCGAGTTTGAACTGTCGTTCTCCCGAATATGAGTCCAGTGTGCTAATCACTGCGACACCTAGCTCTGTACACGGCATCTATGTGCACCTCCCAAGTCATCAATCGCCATTGTTACGAAGTGAAATTAAAAATAATGAGCAGTTATTTCTGCATATGTTTGTACGTTTGGAGCACAGCACTGCACGATTGTGAAACATGGGCTTTGGAAAGACCAAAATTTTAGATGTGGTGCTACAGGAAGATTCTGTGGACTAATAAGGTAAGGAATGGGTATCTCCACAAAATTGGCGAGGTAAGGAATATACTCAGACACTGACAAGAAGAAGGGTCAGGATGATAGGACATCTGTTAAGACATCAAGGAATAACTTCCACGGTACTAGAGAGAGCTGTGTAGTGTAAAAACTGTGGAGGAAGACAGAAACTGGAATACACCTAGCGAATAACTGAGGACATAGTTTTCAAGTGCTACTATGAGTTGAAAAGTTAAGCGCAGGAGAGGAATTCGTGGCGGGCCGCTTCAAACCAGTCAGAAGACTGATGATCACCCCATCCCACCCCCCACCTCCCAAAAAAGTTACGGCATTCCATCACTCAGTTGACTATCAAAAGTTCCTATTCAGTCTATGCAACACGAACTCAGAGTTTACCTTAAGATGGCGTTACTTAATTTCAGTACGTTCCTGTACGGCTGCATTAGAGAAGGAAGAAAACAACTGACCTTGCATATAACACTTTCAAAGCTGTACTCGGCCCTATGATAGCAAAGGAAATATCATCAGTAAACGAGCGTGATAGCAAAGTGCTGGTGCTGCCCCGACACCAGGAATATTGTCTTACTGCTGTAGTAGCAGCTAATGCAGAATGAATAACAGATTGCTCACAAAGTGAAACGTGAGAGATATTAATGTAATTTTGCGAATTAAATGGCATATTTAACTCCCTCATTGTAACTTAGTACATACGAATAGTTCAAAATATTTCATAATAAAAATCCAATGAAAATGGAAGGATAATTCAGCTCCAATCTTGAAAAAATGTTTACCATCACAGCCTTGCCACACAACCTTGTGATCTCTCGAAGCCTCAGCTTCCCCAGCAGTAGGAATATAATTTTGTGTGGCTTTCAAAATCTAACACTAGTGCAGCTATACAAATCTTGCTAGACCTTCGGTTTACGAGACACCAATTTTAGGGAAAATTTTATTCCTCGTACCTACGGAATATATTACATCGATTCTACCTCGTAACAAGAGTATCACAGGCAGAAAGTGATTTATTAGATTTGAAAAATTGCATTATACGAGGGTAATCCCAAAAGTAAGGTCTCCTATTTTTTTTATAAGTACAGAACTCTGTTTGTGTGGCAGTTGGTCAGAGTGTTACGAAGAGTGCTTCACGCGCACGCCGCGCTGAGGCACTCGGTCTTGGCTTGGCAGCCGTTGAGAATGGAGCTCCCGCCGGATGTTACCACCAAGTGCGAATTGCGCGCTATTATACGGTATTTTAACACAAAGGGCACTGCGCCGATTGTAATCCATCGCCAATTGACGGAAGTGTAGACTGAGTCGTGCATGGATGTCAAAAATGTTTGTAAGTGGTGTAGAGAGTTTGCAGCTGGTCGGACGGAAATTCACGACGAACAAAGAAGCGGGAGACCGTCAGTTTCTGAGGAGCGAGAGTTGAAGGTTGAGCAAAGCATGCGTGAAGATCGGCGGATCTCCCTGGATGATCCTGCACTTTGGTGCCTGAGGTTTCCCGAAGCACCACTCACAGAATCTTAACGGAAACTTTGAACTACCGGAAGGTGTGTGCAAGATGGGTGCCACGCATGCTGACTGAGGACCACATGCGGCAACGAGTTGATGCTTCCCGCGTATTTCTTCACCGGCTTGCCGTCGAACAGGGCAACTTTCTGGACTCAATTGTCTCTGGTGACGAAACCTGGGCATACCACTTTACACCTGAGACCAAACAACAATCAAGCCAGTGCCGGCTTCCTTCTTCGCCAAAGCCGCGGAAATTCAAACAGTCTGCCGGTAAGGTCATGACAACTGTTTTTTGGGATCGGAAAGGGGAATTGTTGGTCAACTTTATGCCCACTGGGACAACAATTAACGCTGACAGGTACTATGAGACTCTGAGAAAACTCAAACAGGCAATTCAGAACCGGAGAAGAGGAATGTTGAGCAAGGGCTTACACATTCTCCATGACAACGCTCGCCCACACATCGCTCGGCAAACCGCTGCTCTCCTGCAACAGTTTCAGTGGAACATAATCACCCACCCACCCTATAGTCCTGACGTGGCGCCCAGTGACTATTACCTGTTCCCTAAGTTAAAAGAACATTTGGCCGGAAAGCGATTCAGCTCCGACGACGAGGTGAAAGAAGAGGTTCATAACTTTCTGAACAGCATAGCGGCGAGCTGGTATGATATGGGCATACAAAAACTGCCACAGCGTCTACAAAAATGCGTAGACAGAAATGGTGATTATGTCGAAAAGTAGCTAAATGTTCAAGCTGTAAACTGATGTAAATCATCGTAGAAATAAACAGGTCTATGTACTTATAAGAAAATAGGAGGCGTTACTTTTGGTATTATCCTATTGGGACAGTTCATAGAGGATGAGCTACCACTAAAAAACTAACACCAACGTTTCAGTTGCTGTAGACACGTTGCTACACAAGAATTATTTTAACACGACAAATTGCACTTTTTTTTAATTTTTTGAACCACTATAGATTCACGTAGTCTTATTTCAGAAAAGGAAGGAAAAACTGTAATCCAACTTGTGGCTCAATTTAATTGTTCTTTGAGACGACATAAGTTATTTGCAAACATTATTCTAACGCCTGTCTAATAAGACTTTATCGTCATTCAGAACTGTCATTGTTTTGTGATGGCTTTACCCCATGTACAAATTAACAACAATCAAAGTGCAACACCTATCACTCAAATAACTACTTCTTCTTCTTCTTTTTCTTCCTTTTCTCCTTCTTCCTCCTTTTCTTGTGGCTTTACAATGCTGCGTGGATCTTTGCCTCCTTAACAGTATGCTTCCGTTCTGCCCTGTCGTTTACTTTCCTTCTCTATCATCCGAATCCCAGCGTTCTTACGTTTTCTAGCACGTTGTCTAGCTTTCATGAACATTGTCTTCGTTTTAATATTTTCCTGTCGGTTTCCAAGTTACAAATAAACACAGCAGAGGAAAGAAAATTCGGTACTAACCTGATTATATCGGATGTTGAAAGTGACCACCATTCATCTCTTGGCATTTTTGGGTCCTGGTCAGTAAGCTGCTGAAGCCGGATCGAAATTGGACTCCACAATATCATCCGAAATGTTCTGCTGCAGTCCTTGGAGACCTTGATAGTTGTGGCGATACATCGTAGACTTGAGGGCTCCCCACACAAAGTAATCGCACACTAACGGATCAGATGATCTCGGTGGAAAGCTAGGGTGGAGAACAGGCTGTACATCTTTTCCTCCTCCTTTAACGCTGCCACAAATGGTTTCAAAATGTTGAGAATGTAACGCACCGAATGTCAGCGTCTGACGAAGGAACATGGGACTAATAGTGCGGCGTGCGGGGACTGCACACAAAACCCCAATCATCTGATCATGCAATCGTGTTTCGTGGAAGATATACGGATTCTCCACTGCCCAGAGCCTGTGATTCCGTAAGTTGACATATTCAGTCATGTGAAACCAGGCTTCGCCACACATAAAGAAAACATCCATGTCCAAGTCATTCATTGTCACCTAAGTGAACAGTCACTCACAAAACTGGAGACGCTGAGGAGCACCTTGTGGTTTTAATGCGGTAGGGATGCATGTGCAGGTCAGATGGGGTATTCGTCCACACGATCGACTTGATATGCTGGACTCTTGCGACAGATGTTGGTTTGACTTCGTAGGACTCTGAAGAATTTTCTGGTGAAGTGCAGCCACATTTTCTGGTGTGTAGGCCCGTTTGGGAACACTTTTAGACTTGTTCAAAACACATCCTGTCCGACGCCGTTTCCGACTAAGCTTGCATGGCACTCTTTGTTGGCACTTTGACACCATTAAACTTCTCACTAAACAACTGATCACGACTTTGTTGTCACGTAACTTTCCACAACGAACGCCCGCTGCTCCATTATGAGTACCATCGTCCCCTTCGCACTCCACACTATGCTGTGAATCAGTGTAGATCACGTGGCTGACATACAGTGCTGTGCCCGTCACGGGATGTAGTCATATGCATACATTCATTCAATCCTATCCACTCGTCCTGGCCACTTTTATTCGCTCCTCTCTTTAGTTCTTGTGTCGTCCATCCAAAGGAAAAGCCCTAGCCAGGCTATTCTTTCACTTTTAATTTGCCCTAAAATATCAACTCGTTGTATGAGACGATCGGATTCATAATTGATCCTTGCGCTCCGGTACCATCATTATTTCTGATCCCTCCATAATTTTTTCCTTGCATTGTTCGTTAGACATTTTGAGTTGCTCTTGATCAATTCTACTTAGCATCCATGTTTCACATCCACATGTAACCAAAGGCCTAATCAGTACTTTAGATATACTCACTTTGAGCTGTCGATTTGCTATCCTAGGTGCCATTAGCTTCTTACTCACCAGGTTAGCCGAGAGAGCTAATGCACTGCTTTCTGGACTCGGGTAGGCGCGCCGGCCAACCTGCATGTGACTTTTAGGCAGTTTTCCAAATCCCAGTAGGTGAATCCCGGGATGGTCCCCAATTTCCGTCTCAGTTACACGATTCTCAGACATTTGACACAGACATTGACGAGAGGAAGGGCATCCAATCACCCCCTCAGATTAACCATGCAATGCCGACACTGCGAAAACTGCGGGACAAAGGCATAAGCTAAAAAAGAAGATGCCATTAGCATCTTAAATTTGTGATAACACCCATTTATCACTTAAAAGGGTAGCTTTTATTACTGTGGACATGGAATTTACGTTATTAACATTAGCCCCTAGGAATTTAAAACCGTCTAAATTCTCAAAATTAAAACCTGCTACTGAGCAGTTATCAAGGTTTTGTCCCTCTTCCATAGAGGTACGTATATTTAGTTTTTTATCTGTTAATTTCCAGTCGCCTATTCTGTGTGTCTTCTTTCAGTTCCATCAATACTCTCTTTTTCTAATGATATTCTTTGTCTACTAATAACTCCAACGTTATCAGCATTTGCAGTAAACTATGTGGTCTTTATACCTGTGTGCCCAGGTATTTGCAGTTTTCTTATAATTGCTTCTAAGGTCAAAACAAGAACCATTATGGAAAGAGCATTACCACGTCTAACTCCTATCATAACGCTCTTTCATATCGTCAGTTTTCCTTTTTTATCCTTCTTTTTTTTCTGCATGCTCTTGCCGCCACTATCCTCTTCTCTTAAAGGTAACCTGGTTAGATTCCTTTTCTCCTTCGGGACATTTTAATCTCACGTCTTTCTTCTGTTGCGCCACATGTCTACATTCATCGTCATAACATTCCTTATTTCTAAGTCTTCTAGATTCCCCTATTACGACCTTTGCTACAGTTATGGTTTTATTCTTATTACATTCCTACTCTTTATCAGTCATATAAGTTTGATCCATTACCTGTAATCTCTGTTTTTTTTTATTCTTATGTTCGAAAGCCGTATATTCCAATTCTTCTATGGTCATTGGTTTCCCTTTGTCGCCATAGCAATTCTTTTTCCGAATGAGCCTAATAATGTTCGTGTGCATGCGATAAATTCTTCGACCCTGCCTTAGTGTGCTTCCTAATGCGGCCGTGCAGTATCGTTGTTGACAGCGGTGCGACCTGTACCCGTACACCGTTACAGAAATGACCGACATGCTGCTTGTATACGGCAAAGTGGATTTCGGTGGGAGAGCTGCTGCAAGACTGTATGGTGAACGTTTCCCAGACAAACGTATCTCACATCATTCCGCATTCGCGGCCATCTAGAGGCGCCCCAGAGGTGTGTCCACTGTACAGTAAAGTACACTGTGGCTTGGTAGTTGTGATTATTATTCACAGTGTACTGGTAGGTGCTGAAAAACGATTCGGGTTGTCCACGCTCGAATCGGACACTACAGGTGGAGGAGGAGGTGCTGCCAATGTTCGAAGAGCAGCCAACCACCAGCAGTCGGAAGGTGGTATTAGGGGCTGCATGCGAGCCGAAGTGACGTGTGACGTGTTATCCACGATCACCAGTTTCATTCATATCATCTACAGATAGTCCACGCATTATGGGAAGAGGGCTGCCCACGACAGGAACTGTCTGTGAAGTGGAATTTAAAACAATGTATACTCCAGTCACAATTCCAAGCTTGGTGCTGTTCATGAATGGATGCAGGATTGCTAGAGACAGCGTATTACCCTTGCACACCATACATGCTAAGGCGGACGAAAATCTGCGAGTGCAGGTGATTCAAAATCAGCAACACTGGATCGATATTAACATATGGGCTGGTATAATTGGTGACCACATAACTGGGCCGTATCTACTGCCAATGTAACTAAGAGGACCGATCTGTCTCACATTTACTGACGAAGTTTTGCCAACCTATTGGATGTAATGCCACTCAGTATGTGGACGAAAATTTGGCTGCAACACGATGGATCTCTAGCACACTTTGATGTCGATGTGTGGAATCACTTCAACATTGCATTCCCCAATCTGTCGATTTCTAGGGATGGACCAGTTCCATGGCCAGCACGGTCGCGAGATCTGACACCTCTGGTCTATTTTCTGTGGTATAATATGAGGAGTATGGTGTATGATACACCTGTCACGGAAGAACCTTATTGCTCGAGACCACGGAGCGTTTGCAGTAGTTCAGAGACAACTGCACATATTGGCTCAGGTGCGTGGTGATCAGAACCACCACCGTGGGCTCTGCTTTGAAGTACGCTTTGAAGTACACAGTTCGAATTCCGTTACTGATGAAGCCGGCCCGACGTGCTACTCATGTTGGGTTTATAAACGTAATGTGGAACGCACACCCATATCAGACACTGACGCTCTGCAGCGATTAAGCCGAGCAGATATGTTGTCGGTGTTTCTTTAGGACATGCTGTAGAACGTCCATTTTCTCTGGAAAACAGCGGCGAGAGTTTGAATCCAGTGAAGGCAAAAGTTATTCATTCATCTCGTCATAACATTTTCATACATCTCGCCGCAGTAGAAAAAGTTCTGTATCTAACATCTGATTGTGCTTAGTTAACAATCCGATTAGGTGCTGCGTTCGAATCCACGGCCAACACATAATTTCACGTCTCCCAATTTCAAGATGGTTACTTCTGAATGAAAGCATATTTAACATATATCGTGGTTTGTTACAAACATTCCACAAAGGTTTTTGTCGTGTATTTTAAGGTTCAGACTTACTACTATTAGTTAGAAATGAAGTATATAACATTTCTTTGCAACTGATCAGCAATGTGTTCGTGTCTCGGTTAGGCTTTGCTTAATTTTCATTGCCCATACACACTGTGTTGGACTCCATACCCAGAACGTAACATTTGTCCATATCTTTTAAAGTTCTCACGTGTGCGTAACTGCTTTAGAATTTTTAAGATCACTTCGTGCTAATAACAAGGGAGATATGTGAGTTTACGAGTGCACAAAGATCCACGTGACATCACGAATATAGCGGAACTGTAAGTGAAACGTTGTTGATGGTGAGGTTTCCGTAAAGCACCTGAAGCTGTTAATCGCGGTTTTCTAATCGCTTAGTTCATTAACTACGTTATGCAACGGTGGAAAATGGGCGGTTGGAAATCCTTTTAAAAGGTAAATATACTTCGAATCATCATCGAAATTTGAGAGTTCACGTTTTCTTGGAAAATGTCTTATTCGAAAGAAACGTTTAATTTTGAGAAACGGCTAAGGAATTATGTATGTGTTCAGTTGCGGGGATTAGTTGTCTCAGACACCAATACGAGTAATAACATTTTTGAAATATAACTTATTACAATAAATTTGAGTTCACGATCTGTAAGGACTTGTCTCTAACAAGTTGTTCCGTGATATTAGTGGTATCGTGGTTTTAATTTACATATGCATTTACTTTAGCAAAGGGCAGTGTTTTTTAGTTCTCATTTGTGGTAACCATTTTAAAGTGTCAAACAATTGTACGGAAGAGTACTGCAATTTTAAATTTTATTTTATTCTTTTGTATGTTCACTTGTGTCTAATACATCTGAGAACTTACTGAGTGGTTTGCTAGTCAGGGAGCTAGCCGACGTGAACGTTGTTGCCATCGCCGCTAATTAGGTGCTTGGTGGTAGAACTACGTATCTTAACCCCGGAATTATAACAGGGTATCTTTGAATGTCTCCTTTTCTTTAATATGCAATTATTTAAGTCGTATGTGACACATTTAGTGCTTTTACTCCTTTCAGTTTTACATGAATTTCCATTAACCTAACGTAAGTTAAGTTGGACACGACTTGTGGTATTGCCAGTGGTTTTGCTGAAACAGTGTACGTGTTGTGCACTTACAGACTGCTGTCAGGTGTTCATAGTCCTACATTAAACAGACGTTTTATACTTACTTGTGATTTAACTACTGGCTCGTTGTGTGGTTTGTCTTTTAGACGTTTGTATGGCCGGTATGTTTCTTTTGAAATGTTTATTGCATGAATTAAATATGGCTTTTGGTTTTAATGTACGGTAATGTTACGGTACAGTTATTCATAGGTACATGTAATTTTAGATTTCATTTTATTTTTTGTTTTCACTTGTGTCTAATATGTATGAGTACTTTTATAGTGGTTTGCTGCTCAGAAAGCTTTTCTGATACTTCATGAACAGATACTGTTGAGTTAGCTTTTATCGTGCACTGCATCCTTGCGGGCTAGTTAGATAGTGCCTTGTGTGTCATTGTTTCATGGCAGTACATGATATAAGGATGCGTTAGAACATGAATGTTGTTTACCATGAATAGTTTCTTCTGGAGGTTTTTCATATGTTCTATATGTAATATGATTCTAGATGGTGTACTATCTTTACGTTTGACACTTCTTGGACATTCATTTTATGTATATGATAAGAATGCCCCTCAGCGTTATATACCTCAGCATTTTATACTTTGGCACGACACATACATATATTTGTATTGTCATTTTGACAGCTGACTGTACTGATATTTCGATTTTGTTGAGGTTGTCTTTCAGCAACAGCTAGTTTCTCACAGATGTTTAGATGTTGTTCATCCTGAACCTTATCTTGAGTTCTACATATTCAGTGTTTGGTACGACATAGATGGTTCTCTATACTTGGTCTCTTGACGCGTTTTTGGACATTCATTGTATATCTATTACATCAGTATGCCTATATTCAATTTTCAGTTTAGCATTTGTAACTTTGATGTGATGCTATTTACACTTTCTTCATTGCTTCTGTAGTAATTGGTACCAACAAAGTATCTCAGCTCATAATTTTCACTGGTATGCATCAATCAAGTCTTAGCAGCTTTTGGTTATACCATATAGGAGTGAACAAGTATTAGGGTGGCTCTCTTAGCACTATGATCTGATTTACTTTTATCAACCCTTTCCAGTATTATGTTCTACGGTTACTCTAACAATCTATGGCAGTGTAACCGGTTTCTATTTGCTTTACTCTGCTTACATGGGCGACTCTGTCCCATCGAGGTCAGTGACATTACCTTTCTTAATAGTGATGTGTTAGCTATTATTAGTGACGTCGTCATCCTTATCAGAGGAAGGCCACGTTCCTGATCGCTTCCTCTTCGCTCTCATTAGCTCCAGCCAAAATAACACTGTATTAATATAATTCAAGATGGCGGATATGGTGCAAATGTGATAGTGACAAATTAAAAAAAAATATTTTCCACCTCCATATCTCCAGTTTACGAATGTACTGACAGTGGAACTGTGTATCATCTCGGATATCGTTTGTCGTGAGGTGAACTTATTCACCCTGAGTCGGCCGTCTGACGTTCGACAATTTCAGCATGGACTGTCGTGCCTATGAGTCAAATTGGTGTGGCCAGACCAGCGAACAGTTGCACCTCACACTGATATTTGCGGGATTTCAGGGCTCTGAGAGAGACGTTCGCTGCAGTCTAATAATCAGAACTCCAGTCCGCTTAGTTTACAAGTTTTCGTGAACGCACCAGAACATTACAGTTGCTGCAGCGCGCACTCGTCACCCACAGCGCGCCTTCTTCTCCTGCCACCTACATCAAGGTGAAAGGGTAAAGTATTGCTACGCCGGCGGAGGATTTTTAAATGACAGTCACAGCTTCCTGTTCTCAGGTGAACCATAGTTTTTCGTCGTTGTCGATTCCATTGGAACAGACTTACGCCTTGCAGTGGTTTGCATTGCAAAAGGAAATTATATAGCTGCCACCCTAAAGTGTGATTTCTCAATCAAGCACCATCCCTTTTCTGTTATGTGACTGTCATTTTTGTGTATGGTTTATCACATCATTGTAGTTACAAAAGGATTAATAAAAACTTGTCATTATTCTTTAAACTTAAATACGCCACTGTTTTCATTCTCACTCCCTCAAATATTCATTGTTTTTATTTTTATTTTGGTAGTACATGGGTACACCAGCAACTTAAGATTCAATCTAATTAAATGAATTAATTTGATTATTAGAGTTCTGATAGTGGCTGCAGGCATAAGCAACAGAAATGCCAAGAGTAACTTCATTAATTTCATATACAAAAATTAACGGTGTAGCTCACAATTTGAAGGTTATTGAAAAGATAATACTTCTCTTTATGTAATAATAATAATATTTAGCATCACTCAGACCAATATTTATGATTAAAGCTACTGATGGCTTGCGGTTCTTTATGAAGTAATAGCTCTTAATCTAAGTTTCGCTCAGTGATACAATTTTTCTGATACACTGAATACTATATATGTACATATTTTTTTTCTTTTTTATTTCTTTTCGGCCAACTAGGGACCACTTAGGTCTGCTATTCCTTGCGGGATGGCCTGTCCGTATTGTGTTCGGTTCTCGTTTGTCTTTATGGGATCTGTAGTTCCTCTAAGTCTGATTTAACAGAGGTGATCCACTTGGCTTTGAACGCCTTTCCCCTGCATGTCACTGTAAGGATCCTGTTGGTGAGCCTGGAGTGATTCAAGCGGGTCATGTGCCCATAAAAAGTCAGTCGTCTTTTCCTTGTACATGTGACTGAGTCTTCCTGACATTCGTAGAGCTCGTTATTTTGCCTTATTCTGTAGGTACCGTCTCCCTCTCTTATGGGTCCCAGTGTTCTCCTCAGGATCTTCCTCTCATTAAGTTCTAGTTTCCTGAGTGGGCCCTTTCGATTCATCAAGAGGCACTCAGAGGCATAGAATGCAGAGAGTTTTACTACCGAGTTGTAGTGCTTCAACTTTATGTTCTTGGATAGGTACTTGGAGGTATAGATGTTCTTAAAGGAATGATAGGCCCTCTCTAACATGGTGCACCTGGTCAAGGTTTCGCTCTTGCTTACTGAGATCGATTCTCCCAAGTACTCGACTACCAGAACTTTACAGATGGCACTGTTTCTTAGTGGGATTGTGAAAGTAGCCTGCTTGATATTGGTGATGAACTCAGTCTTCTGTATATTGACCCTCAAGCCAGTTTTTGCTATAATACTGTAGAGGCTCCGTGGTTGGTGAGTAGCCTTCTCCATGCTGTTGGCCAGTAGGGTGAGATCATCACCAAAGGATAGACAGGGTACACTGAGGTTGTCTTTCTTATACCCAAGCTTCAGCCCTGCTTCTGGCGACAATTCTGTGATGATTTTCTCCAGAACACAGTTGAAGAGGATGCAAGAGAGGCCATCTCTCTGCCTGACTCCTGTGTGGATGGGAAAGCTCACACAGAGCTCACCCCTGAACTTGAATTTGCAGGGGGTTTTCTTCAGGGTAGCTTGGACCAGTCAGGTAGTCTTCCCTTCTACGCCTAATTCCCACAGGGTAGAGAAGAGGGTCTG
Organism: Schistocerca serialis cubense; assembly: GCF_023864345.2. Classification (NCBI taxonomy): domain Eukaryota; kingdom Metazoa; phylum Arthropoda; class Insecta; order Orthoptera; family Acrididae; genus Schistocerca; species Schistocerca serialis. The sequence continues at coordinate 376,949,469 of NC_064644.1, read as the reverse complement.
TCTATCTATTGACTCATGTGCCTTTTGGAAACCTACCCCCTCGACTCCTATATGAGAGGATGGTCTTGAATTTTTGGCCTGCCGTAGTGGCCGAGCGGTTCTAGGCGCTATGGTCGCAGGTTCGAATCCTGCCTCGGGCATGGATGTGTGTGATGTCCTTAAATTAGTTATGTTTAAGTAGTTCTAAGTTCTAGGGGACTGATGACCTCAGAAGTTAAGCCCCATAGTGCTCAGAGCCATTTGAACCATTTTTTTTGGGGGGGGGGGGGGGGTTAGAACATCTGTGCAGGAGAAACCAGCCTGGTGCTCACCTAGTTGGGAGTGTAGCTGTTTGGTGACTCTTTTTTGAAGGGCTTTTGAGAAGATCTTATAGGTTATAAGCAACAAAGAGATGCCTCTGTAGTTCTTGAGGTCAGTCTTACTTCCTCTCTTGTGTAGTGGATGGATCACGGCTGAGGTCCATCCTTCTGTGCGAGACCTCCGTTCTCCAAATGTCCTGAATGATCTGGGTGATACTCTGCAGGGAATGGTCATCTATGTACTTCCATATTTGTGCAACTATACCATCTTCACTTGGGACCTTGTTGTTCTTAAGGTCTTTATTTCTTGCCTGTTGGGTGGTATAGAGTCCTGGCTCCGGACAGCGGACTTGGCAAAAGCAATCTCTCTTTCGGTTATTCTGCACTGAGTAGTTTCTGGAAGTATTCGGCAAAGGTTTTTGTGCAGTCCCTGTTATTCATTTGGAGTTTCCCACCTGGCCCTCTGACGTGTGGGGTTGGGGCCAATTATAAAGTAGTCTGTTTATTGAGTCACTTTTAGAGATCTCTTGAATTGTTTTTCTTGAAGTCTTCGTCTGCCAGTACTATTTGAGGCCTGTTGCAGTTCCTCCTGGTTTGGCAGATGATGCTTGCTGTTGTTTTTCTTTGCGCCATGAAAGCCTGATGGTTGGGCTCATCTTTGCGCTGATTCCACTTGATCCAGGATCTACACCCGTCGTCTATAGCTTGATCAGATAGCTTGACTTTCTTCGATGAAGCGGGTATAGTTTCATGAGCGGCATCCAGTAGGGCCTTTTGAAGAGTAGGCCACCCTTGTTTCTGTGTGTTCTTCTCAACGATGGTCTGGAAGTCGCGATCCTTATCACTCCGCCAGTGGGTGTTAAGCCATGGTATTCACGGAACCTTTGGGGTATTGTTAGCTCTTCTCAAAAGTTGTAGGTTGATCTTAACCAGGGAGAGATAGTGGTCAGAGTCGAGTTTTGCTCCCCTCAATACCTTGACATTTTGTATTTCCTTGTGGCATCTCCTGTCAATAGTCACATGGTCTATCTGAAGTTCACCCAGCATGTGATTGGGATTCCTCCCGATCATTGCCTCCGTTGGTAGTCGCTTGAACGCAGTTGATTTTAGGACCAGGTTGTAGTTGTCACAAAGGTCTATTGGACGCTTGTCATTTCTGTTGGTCCTCTTGTGGGTTGGATAACCGCCTGCTATCCTGTGGTACTTATTTTCCTTGCCAACCTGTGCGTTGAAGTCACCCATGAGTATTATGGTGTGGTGGTTGGGGATCTTGTCTAAGGTCTCTTCAAGGGTGTTCCAGTAGTATTTTACTGCTTCGAGATCTTTCCTATTAGTGTCATTTGTAGGTGCATGGAACTTAACCATTGTGTATGCTCTATTGCAGGACCTTAAAGATGACGAGGAAGTTCTGCCATTGGGGGTTGAGGATCTTAAAACATGGACGTGCATTCTATGATGTACAGCGAAGCTAGTACCCAGGTTGGTACCGTCTTCATCACTGTTTCACTTGGTTTTCCTTTATAGATCCAGTTTCCTCGGAATTCCATTGGATTCTCATCTGGGAACCAAGTATCTTGTAGTGCCGCTATCTTGATGTTATACTCTTCAACACATCAAGAGTGTGTTTGAGTTTGCCAACCATTAACAGGGAGTTCATGGTCACTGTAGCTAGGCAAGTGATGTTCCTTTCCTATTTATGTTCTTGTTTATGTGAGGTCAGTTGTGGTGGTGTACATGAAGGTGCAAGCTCCCCATAATCCGATGACCTGATTGCTCCACCATGCATCATGACTGGGGGTGGATTGGTTACCACCTGTGGTATTATTCCTGTTGATATTTCTCTTCATGTTGAGTCCAACGAGTGTGTGTATGGGGTCACCCTAGTGTGTGACGAAGTTAACGTTCATGGTTTTTAGCCTTGAGGGATATTTTATCAGCCGCCACTAACACGTGGAACAGACGCTGTTGAGGTACCGCCACTGACATGTGGAACCGCCGTGCCCTTGGTGCTGGTTATGGTCCACCCTGGGTATTTTATTTCCCTGGTACCCACCACATCTGTTGAGAATCCCCCTATCCGCCAACTGGGCAGGTTATCGGTAGGAGACTAGCAACTCCCTATGAGACTAGCAATTCTTCCGAGTAAATGTCAGTACTGTCTATAAAATGTGTTACGAATACAGTTGGTAGTAAAGAAGTAATACATTAATGCTTTATGCTGGAGTTTTACAGAATGAACAGCAAAAATGTAGTAAGTGGTAATCTTTTCTCCTTTTATCATTTTATGGGTATCATCAGCACGTAAAAGTTTCGTAAGTGTTTCAATCTGTGTGATGTTTGTTGCAAGTCGCTAAGTTCTCTCAATGTCAAATAATGGATAAATAAAGTGTGGATATTCGTGTGTCGTGGACTACATTGCACTTTCACCTCCATCCTAACCTGTGTGATAGACAGGTGTTTGTTACCCCGCCCACGGGCATTCTTTCCAGACAGTAAGTGATATCGGTACCAAGTTTGGATGAGATCTGACCTGTGGTTTACTGCGAGATGTATATCGTACTTTGTGTATGCATGATTCACATCTGCCCCTAAATTACTAGACTAAACTCAACTAAACTTACATATTGTATACATACATCCATTTTTCTAATATGTATGGAGTAAACTTGTATGGGATACATCAAGAATAATGTGATACATACTCTTTGGTTTTATAAACCAGCTGTGTCTCCGTCTCGTGTCGCTGTGTCTCTAATTTCACTCATATATAAACGATGGCATAATACCACATTTTCATTCGCTACCGATGGTCAGAATAACAACTTAGGATGCAGTTCTTGTATTTATGGTGGGAACATGGGAATATGAAGGTAGTAAAGGGAACGGGTTTTGAGATGGGAAATGTCACTCAAGACGTCTCGAGGAAAATAAATTTACAGCGCCTTTGTGCAGCTGAAAAGTCAGTTTAAGACATGGAAGAGGAAAAAAGGAGAAAACCAGATACCAGACCAGAAAGTTTGAAAGATAAGTGGACCCCGAGTACAAATCTGAAGTTTTCTGAAGAGATCAAGTAACATGAAACGTTAGGTTGAACTTTAAATTGCATTTCCCGAAAATTATGTTTTTAAAATGTGTGGACCTTTTTCTCAGAATCTATGAAGGCTGTAATTATGAAATTATGTACACTTATTTCTATAAATCCAACAAATATTGTCTCAAGAGCAAATTTGGAAATTCGCAATATAAGTTGAGATACAGGGAGAAGTGCTTGGAATTTTGCATTAATTTAATATTATACTTACAGAATCATAATTAAAAACTTACAAAACGTTCTCCTACTCTACATATTCAGGAAACCTCATTATTGAAACTTACCATTTGCAAAGAGATTAAACAGGGAAAGTTTTGTAGAATTCTCTTCATAGTTTTTGGGAAATAGGTACACATATTGTTTTCCCAAAATATAGTTCTTAAATTCCATAAACAAGTTAAATCAATGCAATCCAGGGTAATTTACAGAAAATGTGTTAATTTCATGTAAAGCATTGTACAAAATTTCATTGCTGTATATTCAAAATTGTGGAGTTGGTGGATCCTTTAAATGGTATTGTTTCGTGGATATCCGTCCTTGAACTTCAAGTAAAGGTCAGACACACAGAGTCGGTTTATAAGAAGACAATGCAAAATGCCCAACTACAGTAGTTTTTTTTTTTTGTGTGTGTGTGTCTGCTCGGGGCGGACGTCGTAAGACATCCGTTTAAGTTCGTTGTTGATCGATTAACTCAGTTTTTCTTTTATTACAGAGGGCACATAACCCTCTGACCGAACACGCTGAGCTACCGTGCCGGCTACAGTATAACTGCAGCGTGACAGAAAGTTGATTGATATGTTTCATAATAAAATGAGTACTGTAGACTCGTATGAAAATTCTCTTTAACACCAATTTCCACAGCTTCACAAGTTTGCTGCTACGATTACGTCGATGTTTCAATCTACATAATTGTGCGAGAAACTTTTTTTCACTCTGAAGAGAACAGAATGTATACACGGAAGCTCCCTGACGGACTTCAGTTTAAAAGCTTATCTTTCTAAGAACGTTTGCCAGACATTGATGCTTGAGTGAAAAGCAAACTAATTGGTATTTATTGACGTGTAGTGATCCTATGTTTAATTCGTACTCCCTACGTATTAGAAAAATGGATGTATGTATACAATATGTAAGTTTGGTTGAGTTTAGTGTAGTAATTTAGGGGGAGATGTGAATCATACATACATAAAGTACGATATACATCTCGCAGTAAACCACAAGTCAGATCTCATCCAAACTTGGTACCGATATCACTTCTGTCTGGAAAGAATGCCCGTGGGTTATCAACGCAGTTGATAACTTTAAAGATGTCATTATTTGCAGCACACTTTCATAAACAAGATTTTGTCTGTGGTGTTTATTCCCAACTTCTTCTTTTTCTTCCAAGTCACCCACGGAATTGTTGTTCACCGAGTTAGTGTTGAAGTGTTCCATTAAAAAGTGGGCATGGGAGGAATGTCATATCACATATTTAATTATTTTTCAGGCATTTCGGATACGATGTCATGATTGAAACTTTGGGAAATTATTGTCCTTGTGTTCCATTCTTAAATAAAAAATCAAGTGAAAATGATATTTTTGATCAGTTTTTCATGAATTTGCCCCCACCCCTCCCCGGATATAGTACCGTTTTTAATCGAATTTAGAAGAACTAATTGCATACATTAAGCACTGCACCATTACGTATATATGTTTTAATTTATCATCATTTTGGATGCATTTAAAACTGCAGCAACTTTAACCTAATGTCATTCTCCTGAGAACAGCGCACAGACTGCACTTCTCCTGCGCTACGTAATGACTTCTGAGAGCTATATTTTATCACGTCCTCTCACTGCACTTGCACGAGCGACCGTGAGCGTTCGTGGTCGCTTAGCCGCCCCCTGAACAGTTACTGCGCTAGACCATGCCTGGTCCCGATTTGCGCTCGCGTTCTGCAAGCGCAGCCCTGGCTGCTAAGCATTCCGGCTTCCGACACCAATGCGCTACTCCAAGCAGGTGTGTGAATGTGACGGATATATGTTGTATTCTAAACACATGGGAAACTGAGGCACACGGCTCTGCAACGCAGTTGATAACTTTAAAGATGTCATTATTTGCAGCACACTTTCATAAACAAGATTTTGTCTGTGGTGTTTATTCCCAACTTCTCCTTTTTCTTCCAAAACAAAACCTTCAGTATTTGAATAAATAAGTGTGTTAGATAGTGTTAATAGAGTGAATGGAACTACAAAAACCTTCACATAAAGGCAATTTATATGAAGTCTGCGCCTGAAGCTGAGTGATGAACATGAATGGCTGCCATTTGGAGGATCCGGGTTCGATTCCTGCTACCACTAAGGATTATTCTTTGGTTAGAGGACTGGTGAAGGGCCCACTCAGCCTCGTTATGCTATTTGAGGAGCTGCTTGATCGAGCTGCAGCGGGTCCACTGTTTGGAAATTCTGCAAAACGGCCGGGAGAGCGGTGTTTCGGCCACAAACTCCTGTGATCAGCGCCCGCATGACGCTTCCGTGCAGAGGATGTTACAGTGGCCAATAGACAACCGTCGGCTCTTCATGGGCTAGAGAGGAGCTCGTTGTATAAATTAAAGTTGTGGTGCTAGAAAATTTCGTTTGTGTAATGTATACTCTATGTGAAAGTCTGGATCGTTATAAAGACAAACACACGGACTTACGTAGATTTAAATTTGTTACTCCAGAACGTTGGTGGGACTTCGTCCATTTCATAACAGAAAAAAAGAAGCGTTGGCACTCATGTTGAACCAGACATTGACATAACCTTAGCAATTTGTCAATCGAGGATATTGTTTTGGAGTAGACTTTATAAAAACGTTGAAAATTCGTGGAGTGGATAAAAAGGTCGTTGCCCGGGTGCTACACTGTACGTCCATCACCTCGCATTGGAAGGAATGAGCAGAAACCGTAAACAGTCTAGCAAATAATCGCAATCAGTGGTAATTCATGCAAGCACTTGAAATTTCTTTCACAGCTCATAATGAATTCTTTTCATTACTAAAAATTATTCAATCATGTCTGTTCTAGAAATGACTGCCATGAGTCCTGGGAAGTGTTCCATGTGATGAAGGTGAAATTTATATTCCCATGGATGTAATTTTCGTTTCGCGACATCAATCCCGTCCACCATGTCTGTTACTAAATGATTCACCATTTGCATTAAGAGACTTAATGAATTCAAATAGTTGGTGATGTTGACCATGAAAGATTTTGTCATTGCCATACTGATCCTTAACCCAGATTTATTTCTATAATTGCCGCCTTCAGCTCAGTCACCATTCAGTCTCGTTTGTCAGATGACAAGTGCTTCGTATAGAGAGAATTCACTCTCCTGGTTGCAATAGAGCAGGATTTATTAGTTCTTCATTTACGATGCGTTTCGCCTCTATCGAAAGGCATCTTCAGACAATCGAACGTTTGGTAAACAATCTTCTCATGAAATTAGGAGCCAAACGTATAAAATTACACCCACGAAAGAATGGACCAAGTGCATGTATGATGCTAAAATAAGGAACCATGCCGATGCTCGCAGCTCATACCTACTGAATGCTTACGATATTGTGGTAACACTCCACAACAAGCCAGTAACGGTAGTAAAAGAGAACCATCGTGTGATAAGGTAAAAAGTGTCTTTTTTAAAAGTACAAGTTTTGTCAACAGCATAAACAAATCACCACATGGAGACGACGCCCCACAAACACAATATAGGGCCTGTTTACATCTGTCGTATGAGCACGACCTTATGCTCGTACGTAGCACTCTTTCCCTGCTCTGCCCTCACTGCCAGCCCCTCTTGCTGCTGCGCTCGGGGCGCCAGAGTGGAGCGCGGACGGAGCGCTAGCGCCTGCGGAGCGCTCCTAGGGGAGGCCTCTTTCATCAGAGTCACTGAACAAGACGCCGTAATAGCCAGACGAATAACACTTGAAGAAAGAAAATGAGCAACGAGAGGAAGAAGAACGAGGCTATTGTCTGGGCTCGTACACAAAATACTGAGAGGCAACACATCTATGTAACTGTGTGTGCACAGTGCGTAACTCAGTCTGCTACAAAAAGTTGTGACCGTGACCTTGGGAAAGACAGGCTGAGAATTAGGGAAGATTGTGCTAAGCGTGTGTAAAATCAGTGACAACATTTTCGAATAAACCTACACCGCCTGACAAAAAAGTGAATCACCCAGATGAAATGGTTGGCTGTCGATATAACTTTATACAGCTACACATCATCGGTTGGATTGTGAAAGGTTAGCGTTGTGATTCTATGTAACAGGTAGAGAGGCTATCAGAGGGCATTAGTGCTGTTAGCATTTAGTTTTGTTACCAAACGTGGTAGAGTGTATATGTGATGTGACCAGCGTCAGATATTGAGCGATCCCTGCGAAAGAAACATAGATGCTGTATACTAGCGTAAACATGCATTATCAGCGCTTGACGGAGTTGCAAAGGTGTTTTATTTTCGGTCTCCATTTAACTGACGGCTCAAATTCTGCAATATCCAGATGTTTTGGCCATTGAAATGTGACACTGGTCTGATGTTGGATTGCATGGATGCATAGGGGCAGGCAGAACCGTCGTCAAGGTTCCGGTGAACAGTGTCTGACCCCCAAAATGAAGGATGGCTGCATTGTGTGCCAAGAAAGTCGTAACCACGTAATCTGTGACTGCTATCCATGAATAAATGATACTCTCTGTCTGTAACATTCTGCGAGGTCACGCACCACCAGTCAGAGACTAACAGCATCCAGATTAGGGGATTACCGTCCCATGGGTAAGTTGTCTTTAACACTACAACACAAACTGTGAGTTGTGCCAGCTTCCGTCCTATCGATTCTCCTCCGGAGATGGTACACTTTCGGTACTCGTGACGTGGTCGTTAGCCAATTATATGTTGTTGCGGGTCCTGACTCGCGACCTACACTCTCGATGCTGTTGGACAGGAACCTCAATGAGTGATGCGGTCGCGCGAGAGAGGTGATCGACCAAGCAAATGTGCGGAGTGAGAAGCAGTTAGTAACAAGGTGTGGTTGGTAGTGGGCATGATAGGCATCCTTGGCGGCGAAGACTGTCACTATGAAAACATTCAGGGCAGGCTCTATTGGGTGTGTTTTGGGGTGGACTGCGTAGCGAAGAAGTTTGGTGGTCATTATCGGATTATAATATGTTGTTGCGGGTCCTGACTCGCGACCTGCCTTCCCGATACTGTTGCACACGGAACTCAACTGGCGTAAAAGGGTGGTATCATTGTATTTATGTCATTCGTTTTATGTCCCCCCGCCCCCCCCCCCCCCCCGTGTTGCAAGTGAGATAAACCTGAGAAAGATTGATTCTCAATCACGAAGTTTTATCTTGTGGTTCGTCGCTGAGAACTTGCTGCGCCATTCTGACTGTAGTAATTCGTGTTCGCATTTGACTCCGTCAATATTCCGGTTTACCATTTGAACCTGTGGGGCTTGGTGGGTATTATTTCTTTATCTTAGCGTTTAGTCTGTTTCAGAGCGTACCCTGTATCTCTGATCAGACCGATGCTCCATGGGTATGATCCTTCCGCCAGGTATTTTTGCGGAGTCTTGAATGTTTGGATCCATCATAGGCGTGTAATTATTGTAAGGCTAATTTATAATTTTATGCATTTCCTTGAGGTAATCTTATGTAAGCGTGGATTTAATTCCTTGTTTAAAATAACTAGAGTTTGAGTGTAATAGGGTTATTGCTTGCAGGCAGTGAAAATTTGTTTATCGTGTTTTGGTATTAATTTGATATTGTATTATAGGATATTATTCTGAGTGCACTGCATTGGGTTTTTTAGGATAGGATTGTTTATTTAAGGAGTTTAAGTTGTAGCGTCTTCGTTATCGTATTGGGGCGCACGATTAATTGGATCGTAATTTCTTACGACTTGTTGTACCTCTGAGTCTGGGTTGTGGGTTTCACCTACGCCTTCAGGACCTTGCGTGCTTTTCTTGTTTAGTAGATTATGACGTTCCGTTTATGCTCCAGGTGCGCCCAATAACAGTCGCCGGTTTTGAAGTTAATACTGTTTGAGGGAGTTTATGTGAGATAACATCGGTCGGCCTCGCGCCGTTGGCCGGGCCGACAATTGGTTGTTGAGTGGGACATTTGTCCACGCTACCTGTTGTGTACGGCGCTCGTGCCTGCATCTGGTTGGCGCCTGGAGCTCAGATATATGTATCAGGTAAGTGTCGATTTCTGGTCCAGGTTTCAGAAACCTATAAAGAATATCTGTATAAGCAATTACTGCGTGTCTTTTTCAGGCTTTAACTAAGTTGTGTTTCAGATGAAAGAGAGTACATGTTTAAAGTTTCTTACTGTGTTTATTCGGTTACGAATGTATTTTGCAAGCGTCACATTTACTGTCTATAAGTCAATTTTACCACTGTTCAGTTTGCCATCAGTCTAGACCTAGAGATACTTAACACTGAAAGCACTTTATCGCAATCTCATTACTGCAATCCCATGTAATTTGCGTTAAAGCAAATCGATTTCTATCGTTTGAGCTGCAATGATTGTTCCCTATCATTCTACTGTTAAGCATGGTACATCATGGTACATAATCCCATGCAAGTTCCATTAGCGTAAAACGGATGCTGCCTACTGATGTAGTAATCACTATAATGACAAGCTGTTTTGAGAATTATTATTTAATCCTAGTTTCTTGCTTTTACTGACTGTATCTGCACGAGAATTACTGTCTCAAGGACAAACTTGTGCCTGTTTGGATTTCTGGTAACCACTCATTTGGCAAAACTTCCCTTATAATCATTATTTGCCTTAATTGTTTATATGAATGAAACTTTATGTGCAATAGAAGGTGAATGAAGCTCCCCCCCCCCCCCCAAAGTGCAGTCCTCTCACCTAGTCCTTTACGGACGAGACGGCGACGTATCCCCATATCAAACGGCTGCTTTTGGAGTGGTGCCGTGACTGACAAGCATGTACAGCTGATGAACGGCTTCAGATCGTGTTCAGAGGTGAATCGCACTTCTGCCCTACCCTACATGAGCATCGACACTGAGTATAGCAGCGACATGAAGACCCATACCTTTCTTCCAACGTTTTGAACAGGCACATCGGTGTTACTTCCTGCGTCATGGTACCATCGAGTATTCGAATCCTGCCTCGGGCATGGTTGTGTATGATGTCCTTAAGTTAGTTAGATTTAAGTAGTTCTAAGTTCTAGGGGACTGATGACCTCAGATGTTGAGTCCCATAGTACTCAGAGCCATTTGAACCATTTTTTTAAACCATCGGGTATTACTCACGGCTGCTAGTGACTGAGGGCACTCTGGTGTTACAACGCTACGTCGCCGACATTCTGCGGCTACTTGTGTTACCTCTCATGAGTGAGTTTGGTGGTGTCATTTTTCAACAAAATTATGTTCGTCCACATAATGTGCAGTATTTTATTATTTCATGGGTAAACTTATAACAAGTGCAAATAACACTGGACTTAGGTGCGATATGTGACGCTGAGTGCTGCGTTTCGTGTTCTTGCCTAACGCGCGACTGAGCAGTGGAATGCGAACTGTAAACTGCAAGCTACAGAGACGATATACTTACTCAGAAGCTCCTCCGAGCAATACTGTTTGTGACGTCTTCACTATTCTAGTTTTTACGTAATTTCTAAGTGTAATAAGGCTCAGAAAATGGACTGGCTTTTCATGAAGACTGACGTGTTCTACACTGGAGTATTTCTTTAATTGTCGTGCATTTTAATGTTTGAAGTTAAGTGGAAATGAAAGTGTGATGACAGATGTACGGAGAGTGCTGTAACATTACTCAGTACATGTATGAAATTAAGGTGGGTCTTCAAAACTAATTTTTGAGTTACCAATTACCGTCACTTACGTTATCATTGAATGACTGCTACGCTACAAACTGGGGATACGTATAATTCGGTTGCGTAGATGGACGTACAAATTGTACATGTCCATAATATTCCTCTTGACATAGTTGGAAAATCTAAATTATAAATCGCATTCACTCCTCCGTGAACTCCGAATTTATGTGTGACAGTTCACTGGTACACGTACATGAGTCCGTGAGCTATCTGCATGGCGCAGAAACTGTTCGTGTGTGACGTGCTAAGGAATTTCAGAGGACGCAGCATCTTCCTCAGATCAACGTAAAAGGTGACTGAATGTCATAAGGTTAATGAAAATTGTGTGTATACTGTGAATGTCCATGAGTGAAAACTATATCTACATATTATGCAGATATATCATTCTTTCGCTCTTAATTGAAGGTCGATAATTGGAGATTTACATCAGATCAGAATTTTATCTTTGAACATTCAGTGAAATTATACGTGACTCATAAAAATGGTTGCTATCACTTAAAGGCCAAGTTCACACTCAAGAGATACTTTAAAGGTCAAATCTGTTATCTGCCAGTACCGCTTACTGACATATTGATTTAAGGGTTTGAATGTCCAGCTACTTCAGACTTCTTAATTTTCTCAAGATTAGATTGGTGCGATCTGTATGAGTGTGGGCTGTATAGTCCTAACTCATTAGATTACGCTGTCTAATGCCCCCACGCATCAAATGTAATAGATGGCTAAAGTTCGTTTACCAAACAACAAACTAATAAATAATTAGACACATACATCCATTTGTATTTCGGTAAAGAGAGAGATATTGTAACATGGTACGTGTGTCTACGGTCTGAGTGATGATGAGGTACTCCCGTGAGCAGCAGGATCCGAAAATCTGTCCCTGATACTTAATTTGGGACCGACTCTGGCGTCAAGTCCAAGTTCACATTCAGGATATTCAGGACATCAGGCACCAATTGCAATAGTTGTGCCCAGTTTCCCTCAGCACAGGAGACAACGGCTTTCTCGGCCTTCCCGATCGAATCATTATATACTTATAAGTATAACCAATTCAGATGCGGTTATAACGCATCCCATGAAAAGGAATAAATGTGTCATGAAACGATTGAACTTATAATCTACCGAAAGCTAATTGTTCGTAAGTGCGATCCTTCATAGTGACCATAGCAGGAGCACATTAAAATTTGTGGACAATACTTAGAATTTCCGTATTCGATTCTACTATAACTCTCAGTTGGTCAAAGACGGATCATTTACCTGCATTTTTCGGATTTTCTTTTAGTTTCACGTGCAGACTCGTTATTGGGAAGGAACAGAAAAGTTTGTGACGGTAGACCGTCATAATATGGGAGTTAAGGTACTCAAATGAAATGCATAATGCAAAATCAGTAATCGGACTTCGTAATGGAAAAATTAGATTACGTATTTCGACCAGCAGGAAACGCAAATATGCGTATGATCTCGCAATAATAGTGTGAAATCGAAACGTCATCAAACCAATCGCTTCCCAACGTGTTTAGTTAGCTGAAAGACAAACATATTCTGAATGCGTTATTAGTCAATGTATTTTTACCATAAGTAATGTTAAAAACTATCATTGTTATTAATAGAGAAAATGCTGCCTTACATGAAGGCGGACTGATGACAAAAGAAATAACAAGAGATTGCTAAACATTAATAAAGATCCAAAAAATAATCAGATCTTTGAGAGAGAAATTGGTACACTAATTTATAGCACTGTGTAACTTCATACTGATAACTGCGGTCATACTGCTAAATTCATTACAAATTTGACGGTGTTTTGAAATAATAGAAATAACGTCACATATTCTCTCAATGCCTGAACTTCCATTTACTATCCTCCTCCTACGGGCATTTCTTATTCTTTTTCTGTCAGGTAGATTATTATCTGAGGAAACTAGCAAAAACAACAGGGTTTCCAATAACAGGAAATGTATGCGTGTACATGGTCAAATACTGTAGTAATGGATCAAAATGGTCGACCACGCAAGCCTTGCAAGTTCATGCACTGTTGTAATTATAAAAATTACTGAAAAAGACATCGAGAAAGAGCGCAAAATCCTACAAAGAAAGAATATGGGAACCAAGAACGTCCTTGTGACATTACCATTTGCCGAAGTACCCACTTGCCATTATACATGTTACGATTCAAGTGCGGGAACCATGAAAATCAATTTTCGAACTCAATGACCATAATGAACATAATGTGTGGCCATAATTTTGACAAAATTAAAACAAAAATAGGTGTGAAGAAGCAAGAAACATGTAGTACTTCCAGTATATCGCCCCACGTGCGTGCAGTAAAATTGACTACATAAAAATAAAATGTAGGTCTTGGCTCTCCTGCGGCCATCAAGTAAACGTGCTCCTTTACGAAGTGTTCGCCTGTGTTTCTTGGATGACGTCGCATTCCCTGAAGAGCTTCACCGAAGAAAATTTGAAGCACGTGTAACTATTGTCTAAAGGCTTTCCTGTTTGGGCTGTATCGTTAGTGGCAGGGTATCCTTGCTTTAACCTGCTTCAACCTGCTGAAAGCTGACGTAACACTACAGCATGTTGAAAGTTAGTCCAACAAATGTGTATTATCGGACCTAAAGGCAACTCAGCCAACTTTTAGTGGGCTGCCAGAATATCTTTAATACCATTTAGTCAATTTTTTCGAATTTATAAATTCTGTATTTGGCGGGCAACGACGCAGGTCGGGCATGCAAAGCCAGTGTTACGTGCAACATGGATTGTAGTGATTATGTGACGAAGTAGCGAGAGAGATTAACTGAATTTGTGCTTATCAACGGGCATACACTAGAGTAACACCCAAATTTCGAAACTACGTATTTCGACAAGTACAGTTATTCGAGATTGCACCAATGACAAAACACCTACAAGAAAATCGTTGCGAAATCACGTACGAAAGATCATTATTTCAGCATGCTAGACGAATACCATCTATGTAGGAGGGCGTGCTGAAAAATTGTTCCGATTTTTTTATCTGAAAACTTACGGCTTTTTAAATAAAACAAACGTTATTAAAATTCTACATCTTTATTCTTCGAGTCTACGTATTTTCGGTTGTAGCGCATGTTTTCTTACTGGCAGAAAAAATTTGGAAAAAAATTAGTAGCTACGAAACGTTAGCCTCGAAAGACACGTCACAAATGCGATGGAACGATGCGGTTACTAGTTTTACGCATATCACAAACTTTAATTTTATTTTGTTAACTTTCATCAACTTTACTATCTTAATTCTGATATGATTTTCGTGCCTTCTCGATGTTTCAGGCCGTGGTGGCTATTGTGCATGGTCATTGGTTGAAAACATTGACTGTGAAAATATAGTGTATTGACTTCCGTTCACAAAGTGGCAAGAAGTACGAAATCTGACTTTGTAGGAAGATAATGTGAAAGTTCGACTTTGTATGAACGTAATGGTAAAACGACCCGACGCGATAAGCTATCAGCCATTTTTCTCCCAAACAACGCGTGCAAAATCCCGATACATAGATCTGAAAAGTTACATCTGTAAAGCAGATTAAAGTATATGGTTCCAACTGACCCCACAAATGACTGCGGTATTCAGTACTAAACACATCGAGCAAATACACTTACCTCTGCTCGCTAAGGAAACACAAGGAGCAGGCCACATCGAAGAGGATCACTACCGTTCCTTTCTTTTCTTTTAAAAATTTATACCATTTTTCAGATAAATCACATCTGATGCTCTGTCGAACAGATAGCCGTTGGCGTGTACGGAGTGAAACGTCTGAAAGGAAACACCCTGGCACAATTTTCGGAACGGTTCAGGCCGATGGAGGGGATCTTATGGTCTGGGGAAAGTTGTCGTGGCATTCCTGGGTGATCTCTCCGTTCTGGAAGGCACAATGGATCAACAGAAGCATGTATCTATACTTGGGGACCACGTCCATCTCTACATTCGGTTTGTTTTTCCTCAGCACGAAGGCATTCACCAGCAACACAATACAACGAACCGCACAGTTCACAGTGTACGTGCGTGATTCGAAGAGCAGCAGCATGAGTTTATCGTACTCCTTGGCCGCCAGAGTCTCCGAATTTAAAGCTAATCGAGAATCTGTGGGAC
Source organism: Schistocerca serialis cubense (assembly GCF_023864345.2). Lineage (NCBI taxonomy): Eukaryota > Metazoa > Arthropoda > Insecta > Orthoptera > Acrididae > Schistocerca > Schistocerca serialis. The sequence goes on along the minus strand of NC_064644.1, from coordinate 376,934,097 downwards.
CACCTCGATCGGGCTGTTCGCGTCACGCATCCTCATGCGAGGAACCTAGCGCAGCCAGCCGCGGCACTAGACTCGGCATGGCTTCACATCTCTGTCAGCATCTTCCAGAATGTCGGTGACTCTCTTCCTACACATCTCGCACCAGAAACACGCTCCAACAGGTGGTTATTCAGGATTATGATTGGTCGTCACATTAATGTTTTAGCTGTGGTCCGATCGAATGTTTGCTTCATTCACTTATTGAGGCGCGGGATTAGGGAAAACGGACAAAAAACTACAATCTGAACCTTCAGGCTCCCATATTCCCTTAAAATTCTGAAATCAAACGTTCTTTTACAACTGATATAACTGTATAAAATGATGAACAATTCTGAATAACTTCTCAGCTTTTTGAATATAGAGAATGGTTTAAATAGTCTGGTTATTAAACGTCTTCATTATTTCTTGCTTAGGTTTTAATAGTATATTAACAAATTTAATTGCATTTCAGTGTTCACGTGTATCAATTCCAATTGACTGTCTATTGCTGGTATTATGTTTTTATACTTTTTACCAACAAGATTTACTAAAATATATTTTTTCAATTCGGCATTTAATTTTTATTTAGACAAATATTGCGCTTGCAGTATAAGTTCTTGCTATCATAGGTTCGTGTTGACAAGTACAGTGGAGCCATGCTCCACTGCTGACTGAATCGTACGCTTGCTCGTCTCCATCAGGTTGAACTACCACTCTTTCGTTGGTTACATGAAACAACTGTAAGGCAGTACTAGTTCCCTGTATTACATAGTGAATCTTACCGTTCAGAGGGAAAAACAGTAGTTGCAACAAGTAGATCTTTATTTAACAATAGTTTAGTGTGTTTGCTTCTATATGCCTGCATTACTCTACCCGTGTTAATAAATGGGAATTTCATTTCGCTATGTGAATTTCAGTATGCATAATACACTGAAGTGGCAAAAATCATATAATAGCTGCTAATATCGTGTTGAACCTCCTTTTGCATGGCGTACAGCAGCATTTCGACGCTGACCGGTGTGGCCGAGCGGTTCTAAGGGCTTCAGTCTGGAACCGCGTGACTTCTTCGGTCGCAGGTTCGAATCCTGCCTCTCGCATGAATGTGTGCGATGTCCTTAGGTTAGTTAGGTTTAATTAGTTCTAAGTTCTGGGGGACTGATGACCTCAGATGTTAAGTCCCATAGTGCTCAGAGCCATTTTGAGCATCTCGACGTGGCTGGGAGTCAACAAGTCGTTGGAAGTCCCCTGCAGAAATATTGAGCCATGCTGCCTCTATAGCCACCCATGACTGCGAGAGTGTTGCCGGTGCTCGACTTTTGTGCACGAACTGACCTCCCGATTATGTTCCTTAAATTTTCGATGGAAATCATTTCGGTGATCTGAGCGGCCAAATGTTTCACTCGAACTGTTCAGAATGTTCTTCAAACCAGTCGTGAACAGTTGTGGCACACTGACATAAGGCATTGTAATCAATAGAAGTTACATAGTTGTTTGGGAACATAAAGTCCATGTATGGCTGCAAATGGTCTATTTTTAGCCGAACATAAACATTTGCAAATGGTTCAAATCTCTCTGAGCACTATGGGACTTAGCTGCTGAGGTCATCAGTCCCCTAGAACCTGTTGTGTTGTTGTGGTCTTCAGTCCTGAGACTGGTTTGATGCAGCTCTCTATGTTACTCTATCCTGTGCAAGCTTCTTCATCTCCCAGTACCTACTACAGCCTACATCCTTCTGAATCTGCTTAGTGTATTCATCTCTACTATTTTTACCCTCCACGCTGCCCTCCAATACTAAATTGGTGATCCTTCGAAGTCTCAGAACATGTCCTACCAACCGATCCCTTCTTCTAGTCAAGTTGCGCCACAAGCTCCTCTTCTCCCCAATTCTATTCAATACCTCCTCATTAGTTATGTGATCTACCCACGTAATCTTAAGCATTCTTCTGTAGCACCACATTTCGAAAGCTTCTATTCTCTTCTTGTCTAAATTATTTATCGTCCACGTTTCACTTCCGTACATGGCTACACTCCATACAAATACTTTGAGAAACGACTTACCGAGACGGACGGGTTGCCGAGCTGTTCTAGGCAATTCAGTCCGGAACCGCGCGACTGCTACGGATGCAGGTTCGAATCCTGCCTCGAGCATGAATGTGTGTGATGTGCTTTGGTTAGTTACATTTAAGTAGTTCTAAGTTCTAGGGGACTAATGACCTCAGATGTTAAATCCCATAGTGCTCAGAGCCATTTGAATCATTTTGAAACGTCTTCCTGGCACTTAAATGTATACTTGATGTTAACATATCTCTCTTCTTCAGAAACGCATTTCTTGCCATTGCCAGTCTACGTTTTATATCATCTCTGCTTCGACGATCATGAGTTATTTTGCTCCCCAAATAACAAGACTCATTTACTATTTTAAGCGTCTCATTTCCTAATCAAATTTCCTCAGCATCACCCGATTTAATTCGACTATATTCCATTATCCTCGTTTTGCTTTTGTTGATGTTCATCTTATATCCTCCTTTCAAGACAATGTCCATTCCGATCATCTGCTCTTCCAGGTCCTTTGCTGTCTGACACAGAATTACAATGCCATCGGCGAACCTCAAAAATTTTATGAAATCTAATTCCTACTCCGAATTTTTCTTTTGTTTCCTTTACTGCTTGCTCAATATACAGATTGAATAATATCGGGGAGAAGCTACAACCCTGTCTGACTCCCTTCCCAACCACTGCTTCCCGTTCATGCCACTCGACTCTTATAACTTACATCTGGTTTCTGTTGAAATTGTAAATAGCCTTTCGCTCCCTGTATTTTACCACTGCTACCTCCAGAATTGGAGAGAGAGTATTCCAGTCAACATTGTCAAAAGCTTTCTCTAAGTCTATAAATGCTAGAAACGTAGGTTTGCCTTTCCTTAATCTATTTTCTAACATAAGTCGTAGGGTCAGTATTGTCTGATGTGTTCCAACTTTTCTATGGAATCCAACTTGATCTTCCCCGAGGTCAGCTTCTACCAGTTTTTCCATTCGTCTGTAAAGAATTCGATTTAGTATTTTGCATCCGTGACTTACTAAACTGATTGTTCAGTAATTTTCACATCTGTCAGCACATGCTTAGTCTGGAACCGCGCGACCGCTACGGCCGCAGGTTCGAATCCTGCCTCGTGCATGGATGTGTGTGATGTCCTTAGGTTAGTTAGGTTTAAGTAGTTCTAAGTTCTAGGGGACTGATGACCTCAGTAGTTAAGTCCCATAGTGCTCAGAGCCATTTGAACCATTTTTGAGCACCTGCTTTCTTTGGTATTGCAATTATTATATCGTTCTTGAAGTCTGAGGGTATTTCGCGTGTCTCATACTTCTTCCTCACCAGATAGTAGAGTTTTGTTAGGCCTGGCTCTCCCAAGGCTGTCAATAGTTGTAATGGAAAGTTGTCTACTCCCGGGGCCTTGTTTCGACTTATGATTCCGTGCATTACTGTACTGTCCGTTTGTGTTCATATTGTGGGTCTGCCATCCTGTAATTCGGACTATTCCAATGATTTTGATTCCCATAGTAGGTGTTTATATTACTATTGTTCTTGTGGTTTCGCCCGTTGCCATTACCATTAGCATTATTCGACGAATTATTCCCAAAATAGTGTCTGTCCTCTTCGATAGCCAACAGATTGTAGTCAGAGTCCACATCTGCCCCTGGAAATGTCTTACAATTTAAAACCTGGATCTTAAATCTCTGTCTTACCTATATATAGTCTATCTGAAACCCATCAGTATCTCCAGGATTCTTTCATTTATACAATCTTCTTTTATGATTGTAGAACCAAGTGTTAGCTAAGAGTAAGTTATGCTCTGTACAAAACTCTACCAGACGGCTTCCTCTTTCATTTCTTCCCCCCAATCCATATTAACCTACTACGTTTCCTTCTCTTCCTTTAGGGAACGATTGACAACAATGGGGGAAAATAATACAGTAGAAGAAGACCGGGTAGCGTTGAGACATGAAATAGTGAAAACAGCACAGGATCGAGTAGGTAAAAAGACGAGGGATAATAGAAATCCTTGGGTAACAGAAGAGATATTGAATTTAATTGATGGAAGGAGAAAATAAAAAATGCAGTAAATGAAACAGGAAAAAGAAATACAAGCGCCTCAAAAATGAGATCGACAGGAAGTGCAAAATGGCTAAGCAGGAATGGCTAGACGACACATGTAAGAATTTGGAGGCGTATGTCACTAGGAGTAAGATAGATACTGCCTATAGGAAAGTTAAAGAGGTCTACCTGTGATGTTACAACGAGCACGAACACAACTGATACATGAAAACAACACAAAGATTCATGAACTCCTGACTGAATTACAAAACCTGCAGAAAGTGCTTAATGAAACACGTATGCAAACATCTCATAACAGTTCACCAGAGTGTGTTAGTATCACAGAAACACACCCTGATCATTATGAAACTCCTTTAACTGAAAGTAGGCGGCAGACGCTCAATAATTTCAATCCAACACGTGGAGTAACATCCGTTTATCAGGACCATACACAATCATTGGTGACTCAGGATGCTTTAGTGTAGAATTCACAGTTTCAGAAGTTTACCAATGATAAGAACGGACCCCATCCAATTGTGTTTATCAAATGGATCCGCGGAATAATGACAAAAACGTTGGAACGAAAGGGAGAAAATTGTCTTTACCATTACCCATATTCAAGGTGAGCCAGCGTTGTTCGCGACTGAGAAAGCTGAACAATGCAGCTCCTTCGATGAATTTGAACAAGCTTTTCTAAACAAGTATTGGTCACGTGGGGTACAAGAACGATTAAGAAAAGAAGTTTATAGTCCTGAGCCATTTAATAGAAAAGGCGGTACTTTGCGGAAATATTTCGAAAAGTATCTGGTCAAAGTGAAATATTTATCCACACCAATTCCTGAGTGTGATGTTTAAAGATATTAAAGGAGAAGTTACCGCGTGATCTAAAGGAGAAATTGTTTCACATTCCTGAAGACAACGTGGAACATTTTCTATCTGTACTGGACTCTTTAGATTTGGTTATCGTTTCGTTCAATGTGTCTCATTCGGTCCCCAGAGTTTAGTGTTTACTTGGCAAAGACTGACTCTGATAGAGTCCTTTTTAATGACTCTATCATGTAATTACATTTGCCAATGAGAAGTTCCTGGTACCTCAATGGCAGTTTCATGTAGCAGTGTCGCATTATCTCCTTATCACTATATGGTTGGTCCAGGTAATAGTTCTTGTTGAAAAACGTCTTGGAAAACTTTATCGGACTGCGGGACCACGACGCTCCGTAATCCTTCCCTAGCATAATCTCCTGTTTAATCCGTTCTTGGGTTTCCTGTGGTCAGTAGGTATTTAGGAAAGCCTCTCTGAATTCACCATAACTGCTACATTTTGCTGCAACGCTACGCATGTGTTCTGCTATTGAACCTATTACAATTTGTATACTAGTGGCCATGACTAGGGTAGTACCCACTCATACTGATACACTGTCGTACTGAGCAATCCATGTCTTGAAAATTCTGAAATGAGAGAAAAAGTTTGGAATCAAATTATTCATAATTTTGCTCCCCTGGACTTTCTCTAATTTCTGGCGTGCGTGGGCCCACGATTTTATGGCCGACCGATCCCTGAATGCTGTTGTACTCTCGTTTCGTGTCACCAGAGTCATGCAGTAATAATTCCAACTGTCAGGGTGGTGCGTAATTGTGGTCCAGTTCCGCACTTGGTACACTATCGGCCACTGACTACGCTCGCTCGGCCGAGCGCCGTACACCGTTATGCGGGCGCTTCTCCCCCTTATGTGCCTTTGCAGGGGATGTGGCTCCAGATCGGGTTGCAAAAATTTCTTTAACATTCCTGGTGACCAACGAACTCACAGCGACGTGCTATTGCTTCTGCCTGAATTTCTACACGAGTAAGCTGTTTGCACAATTATCTCATCTCATACGCCAGCTCATTCTGCTGGGTGGTAATACGTGTTTTCTCGCATTTGATTTTTAACATTTCTTCCCAGGTTTTTTCAACTACGCTCTGTCCCCGCTGTTTAAGAGCTGAAATCACCTTCTTGGTTTTCCTCACTTCGACCTTTGCCTACGCTGCCTGATCTCGCGCCAATTAGGCGTTTCTTTCGAGCACCACGTGCTACTAATCTGGCCGTACTAGCCTCATCTTTGGATCCATCACTACTTCTCGTGCCTGATCTGACGTTTTCCTAATGCCTTCAGCCTCTGATTTTACACCGTGATCTGATTTATAGTTTCGACAAACATCAGCCCACCTTCCAATTTCCTTAATTTCTTTCATGACTTCGTTCTGCCCTTTTCCTACTTACCTTGTCGCTTCTGAATTTACCTAATCTAATTGATCAGGACCTATTGTATTTGATCTTCTTCCTTCCGTCTCTTTTCTTCCAATTCCTTGGTCTGTGTTTCCTGCTCCTATTCTCTTCTCTTCCCTTTCCTGTCGCCTCCTCTAATTTACCTAATTTAATTGATGAGGGTCTACTGTCTTTGATATTCTTCCTGCCGTCTCTTTTCTTCCCATTCCTTGCTCTGTTTCCCCTGCTCCTATTCTCTTCTCTTCCCTTTCCTGTCGCCTCTTCTCTGCCTCTTGCTTAAACTGCGCACTTGCAGTAACGTACCCAGGACTAAACACACGCGATTCAACTGCTCTGTGACGCCTTGTCCATGTAATCGGACTGTTACCTTCTCTGTCTGTACATCTTTTTGTATTTACAGAACCTACTTGATCTGCCACCTCGACATAATTTTCACTTTCCTTTCCTGAGTGAACAGAACCCTCGGAGTATTCTGCGTTTGACATTTGTGCGGTGTTTGCAGAGTTATTTAAATGAACTTCTTCCACCGTTCTGTCTTGTTCGCCATCAGTGGCTGGCTCGTGTTCCATTTTCGACGACATTAGTGGGCAGCCTTTCTCACTATACTCACGAGCTTTTCCACTCGTAAACATTCAAATAAATTCCTATTTCCGCAAGTTTCCGACACTAAAACATTGCACGCCACATATCTACTCTAATCTTCTTTCAAGTAATGCGGAGATTTATGCCTAAGCCCATGAAAATGAAACACCCGCAAATGTCGTACACATCTCTATAAAAAAATCTATTACACAAAAGCTTGCACAACGCTGTTAGCAACTACCCAACATGAGACAAGAAGAGATGCAGAAGTCACTGGCAAGACACAGTGAGAACAAGCACAATAAACTAAATGACGCATACAATACACACCCTGAAATAAAATGACTACAGAATTTAAAAATTGCTGAGATACGACGCATAGCCCCAAATCTGAGTCTAAATGTTCGCAATACACCACAGTCCCACTTCGAAAACAAAAAAAAAAAAAAAAAAAAAAAAAAAATCACGTGCCTGTTCCGCAGGATAACGCACTAACTACCTGGCCAAGGGACGCCAAGTGCAAGACATCGCTTGCTATAATTACAAATATACGTCTGAGTGGTGCTAAATGTTATCATTTTTACACAAAGGACAGTATTATCTTCTGAGTTCGAAAATGGTTCAGATGGCTCTGAGTACTATGGGACTTAACATCTGAGGTCATCAGTCCTCTAGAACTCAGAACTATTTGAACCTAACTAATCTAAGGACATCACACACTTCCATGCCCGAGGCAGGATTCGAACCTGTGACCATAGCCGTCGCTCGGTTCCGGACTGAAGTGCTTAGAACCGCTCCTCCACTGCGGCCGGCATCTTCTCAGTAACCTTCAAATCGTGAGATACATACATCATATATCAGTGAATTTACTCATGGCACTTTTGTTGCCTACGCCTATGCTCAGTTTCAGAACATAGTTCAATGATTAAATAAATTAATTTAATGAGATTGTACCTTAAATTTCTGCTGTACCTATGTACCGCCACAATAAAATACAGGGTGTTACAAAAAGGTACTGCCAGACTTTCAGGAAACATTCCTCACACACAAATAAAGAAAAGATGTTATGTGGACATGTGTCCGGAAACGCTTACTTTCCGTGTTAGAGCTCATTTTAGTTTCGTCAGTATGTACTGTACTTCCTCGATTCACCGTCACATGTGTGGGCTGACGAGAATCCGCACGCAATTGTGCAATCACGTCATCAACACAGATTTTCTCTGAACGTCTGTGCAGGCATTGTTGGTGATGTCTTGATTGGGCCCCATGTTCTTCCACCTACGCTCAATGGAGCACGTTATCATGATTTCTTACGGAATACTCTACCTGTGCTGCTAGAACATGTGCCTTTACAAGTACGACACATGTGGTTCATGCACGATGGAGCTCCTGCACATTTCAGTCGAAGTGTTCGTACGCTTCTCAACAACAGATTCGGTGACCGATGGATTGGTAGAGGCGGACCAATTCCATGGCCTCCACGCTCTCCTGACCTCAACCCTCTTTCATTTATGGGGGCATTTGAAAGCTCTTGTCTACGCAACCCCGGTACCAAATGTAGAGACTCTTCGCGCTCGTATTGTAGACGGCTGTGATACAATACGTCATTCTCTAGGGCTGCATCAGCGCATCAGGGATTCCATGCGACGGAGGGTGGAAGCATGTATCCTCGCTAACGGAGGATATTTTGAACATTTCCTGTAACAAAGTGTTCGAAGTCACGCTGGTACGTTCTGTTGCTGAGTGTTTCCATTCCATGATTAATGTCATTTGAAGAGAAGTAATAAAATGAGCTCTAACGTGGAAAGTAAGCGTTTCCGGACACATGTCCACATAACATATTTTCTTTCTTTGTGTGTGAGGAATGTTTCCTGAAAGTTTGGCCGTACCTTTTTGTAACACACTGTATAAACAGTGAGTGGTTGATGGAGTATGAATGAAAACAGTGGCGTATTTAAGTTTTAAAATGATTACAACTTTTATTAATCATTTTGTAACCACAGCCATCTGATAAATCTTACACAAAAAATAAGACACACAACACACAAAAGGGATAGATATCTGAAAAGGGAAATCCAAAGGCTCTATCTAGATACAGTAGCGGTCAGTGAAGTGAAGTGAAAAGAAGACAAGAATTTCTGGTAGGATGCATGTAGGGTAATATCAACCGCGGCAAAAAATGACATAACTGGAGTAGGACTCAATGTGGATAGGAAGGTAGGGCAGAAAGTGAGTTACTGTGAACAGTTCAGTGACAGAATTCTTGTCGTCAGAATCGACAGCAAACCAACACAGACAACGATAGTAAAGGTGTACCTGAAGAGGTCGAGAGCTCAAGATGAAGAGATAGAGAATGTGTATGAGGATATTGAAAATATAATACAACTATGTAAAGGGAGATGAGAATATAACAGTCACGGGGGACTGGAATGTCGTTCTAAGGCAAGGAGTAAAAGATAAGGTTACGCAAGAATATGGGCCTGGGGCAAGGAATGAGAGAGAAGAAAGATTAATTGAGTCGTGTAATAAATTTCAGCTAGTAATAGCGAATACTCTGTTCAGGAATCACAAGAGAAGGAGGTATACTTGGAAAAGACCTGGTTATACGGAAAGATTTGCTTTGGATTACATCATAGTAAGACAGGGATTCCGAAATCAGATACTGGACTGTAAGGCTTACCCAGGAGCAGATATACACCCAGATTACCATTTAGTAGTTATGAAGAGTAGCTTCAGGTTTAAGAGATTAGTTAGAAAGAATCAGTTCGCAAAGAAGTGGGATACGGAAGTACTAAGGAATGACTAGACACGCTTGAAGTTCTCTAATGCTTTAGACACAGAAACGAGGAATATCTCAGTAGATAGTACAGTTGAAGAGGATTGGACATTTCTAAAAAGGTCAATCAGAGAAGGTGGAAAGAAAAGCATACGTACAAAGAAGGTAACCGCGAGGAAACCATGGGTAACACAAGTACTTCAGCTGGTCGATGAAAGAAGGAAACACAAAAATGTTCAGGGAATTTTAGTAATAGAAATACGCAAGTCGCTGAATAATGAAATAAATAAGAAATGCAGGGAAGCTGAGACTAAAGGGCTGCATGGAAAATTTGAAGAAATCTAAAAATGAATGATTGTCGGAAGAACAGACTTAGCATACAGAAAAGTCAAAACATCCTTTCCTGAAATTAAAAGCAAGGTTGGTAACATTAAGAGTTCAATGGTAATTTCATCGTTAAATGCAGAAGAGAGAGCGGATAGATGGAAAGAGTACATTGAAGACCTCTATGGGGGAGAAGATACGTCCCATTTGATGGAAGAAGACACAGGAGTCGATTTAAAAGAGATACGGGATCGAGTATTAGAATCAGAATTTAAGAGAGCTTTTGATGACTTAAGATCAAATAAGACTTTTGGGATAGGTAACATTCAATCAGATTTTCTAAACTGTTTGAGAGAAGTGGCAACAAAACGACTATTCACGTTGGTGTGTAGAATGTATGAGTCTGGCGACATAACATCTGATTTTAAGAGCTGAAAAGTGCGATAATTATCGCACAATCAGCTTAACAGTATATGGATCCCAGTTGCTGACAAAAATAATATACAGAAGAATGGGAAAGAAAATTGATGATGTGTTAGATGACGATCAGTTTGGCTTTGTATAAGGTATTGGCACGAGAAAGGCAATTCTGACGTTGCGGTTGATTATGGGAGCGAGACTAAAAAAAATTTAAGATACAATCATACGATTTGTTGAACTGGAAAAGCGTTTGACAATGTAAAATTGAGCAAGATGTGGAAATTCTGATAAAAATACGGGTAAGCTATACGGAGAGACGGGTAATATACACTCCTGGAAATAGAAAAAAGAACACATTGACACCGGTGTGTCAGACCCACCATACTTGCTCCGGACACTGCGAGAGGGCTGTACAAGCAATGATCACACGCACGGCACAGCGGACACAACAGGAACCGCGGTGTTGGCCGTCGAATGGCGCTAGCTGCGCAGCATTTGTGCACCGCCGCCGTCAGTGTCAGCCAGTTTGCCGTGGCATACGGAGCTCCATCGCAGTCTTTAACACTGGTAGCATGCCGCGACAGCGTGGACGTGAACCGTATGTGCAGTTGACGGACTTTGAGCGAGGGCGTATAGTGGGCATGCGGGAGGCCGGCTGGACGTACCGCCGAATTGCTCAACACGTGGGGCGTGAGGTCTCCACAGTACATCGATGTTGTCGGCAGTGGTCGGCGGAAGGTGCACGTCCCCGTCGACCTGGGACCGGACCGCAGCGACGCACGGATGCACGCCAAGACCGTAGGATCCTACGCAGTGCCGTAGGGGACCGCACCGCCACTTCCCAGCAAATTAGGGACACTGTTGCTCCTGGGGTATCGGCGAGGACCATTCGCAACCGTCTCCATGAAGCTGGGCTACGGTCCCGCACACCGTTAGGCCGTCTTCCGCTCACGCCCCAACATCGTGCAGCCCGCCTCCAGTGGTGTCGCGACAGGCGTGAATGGAGGGACGAATGGAGACGTGTCGTCTTCAGCGATGAGAGTCGCTTCTGCCTTGGTGCCAATGATGGTCGTATGCGTGTTTGGCACCGTGCAGGTGAGCGCCACAATCAGGACTGCATACGACCGAGGCACACAGGGCCAACACCCGGCATCATGGTGTGGGGAGAGATCTCCTACACTGGCCGTACACCACTGGTGATCGTCGAGGGGACACTGAATAGTGCACGGTACATCCAAACCGTCATCGAACCCATCGTTCTACCATTCCTAGACCGGCAAGGGAACTTGCTGTTCCAACAGGACAATGCACGTCCGCATGTATCCCGTGCCACCCAACGTGCTCTAGAAGGTGTAAGTCAACTACCCTGGCCAGCAAGATCTCCGGATCTGTCCCCCATTGAGCATGTTTGGGACTGGATGAAGCGTCGTCTCACGCGGTCTGCACGTCCAGCACGAACGCTGGTCCAACTGAGGCGCCAGGTGGAAATGGCATGGCAAGCCGTTCAACAGGACTACATCCAGCATCTCTACGATCGTCTCCATGGGAGAATAGCAGCCTGCATTGCTGCGAAAGGTGGATATACACTGTACTAGTGCCGACATTGTGCATGCTCTGTTGCCTGTGTCTATGTGCCTGTGGGTCTGTCAGTGTGATCATGTGATGTATCTGACCCCAGGAATGTGTCAATAAAGTTTCCCCTTCCTGGGACAATGAATTCACGGTGTTCTTATTTCAATTTCCAGGAGTGTACGATATGTTCAAGAGCCAAGAGGGAATAATAATAGTGGACATCCAAGAGCCAAGAGCTCGGTTCAAAAAGGGTGCAAGTCAGGCGTGTAGCCTTTCGGCCCTACTGTTCAATCTATACATCGAAGAAGCAATGATGGAAATAAAAGAAAGGTTCAGGAGTGGAATTAAAGTTCAATGCGAAAGGATATCAATGAAAAGATTCGCTGATAACATTGCTGTCCTCAGTGAAAGTGAAGAAAAATTACTTGATCTGCTGAATGGAATGAATAGTCTAATGATACAGAATATGGATGGAGAGTAAATCTAAAAAAGATGAAAGTAATGAGAAGTAGCAGAAATGAGAACAGCGAGAAACTTACCGTTAGGATTGATGGTCACGAAGTAGTTGAAGTTAAGAAATTCTAGTACCTAGGCAGCAAAATAACCAATGATGGACGGAGCAAGGAAGACATCACAAGCAGACTAGCACTGGCAAAAAGGGCGTTTATGGCCAGGAGAAGTCTACTAGTGTCTTAAAGAGGCCTTAACTTGAGGAAGAAGTTTCTGAGACTGTACATTTGGAGCACAGCATAGGCTGTGGTAGAATCGGAACACAAGAGAATCGAGGAATCTGTGATGAGTGCTACGTACGAATGTTGAAAATTTGGTGGATTGATATGGTAAGGAATAAGGAGGTATGCGCAGAGTCGGAAAGGAAAGGAATATGTGGTAAACATTGACAAGGAGAAGGGACGGGATGCAGGATATGTGTAAAGACATCAGGGAATGATTTCCATGGTACTAGAGGCAGCTGTAGAGGGCAAAAGCTACAAGAAGACAGAGACTGGAATATTCAGTAAATAATTGAGTATGTAGGTTGTAAGTGCTACTCTGAAATGTTCAGATGTGTGTGAAATATCATGGGACTTAAGGCTTCCACACTACTTATCTGAAATTATCCTAAGGATAACACACACACCCACGTCCGAAGGAGGACTCGAACCTCCTCCGGGACCAGTCGCACAGTCCATGACTGCAGCGTTTGAGACCGCTAGTGATACTCTGAGATGAAGAGGTTGATACAGGAAAGAAATTGTAGCGGGTCGCATCAAGCCTGTCAGAAGACCGATGATTAAATAAATAAATAAATAAATAAGATAAAAATGGAAAGACCACCGACTCAGGACGAATAAATTCACCCTTGTGACACACAAAGTGTCCGAGGTGATACGCTATTCTACTGTCGGTGCAGTTGGAAACTCCCAGTGGCCCTTAGTGCTTCACAAGATGAAGACCACAAGTCTCACCCACTAGGGAAAGACCCTAACTTCTCCACCAGGGTAGCACCAGAAGACATAGAAGGCGGAGATCGACTACCACTTTCACAAAGCCTCGGTACGGGAGAAAAATTAGCCAAAATGAAACTGCCGTCACATTGCACAAACCAAACGAACAATCCTCTATTCATTGAATCTATCCTCTTTATTGTTCTGTTAGCCTGGTAGCCAATCCTGACACAGCACCGGGGTTCCCACGCTGGGGGAGCAAGCCTCCACCTTGTAAATCCTGACAGGAGCTAATAAGCGACTCCTAATCTATCTTGTCTGAAAAAAGAAGATTTTAGACTAGGGAGGCGTCATTCTACGATAAGCATGGCTGTGTGTGGGCAAAAATATCACCTATCTAGATGGGACCACAGACGAACCTGACGACTTCTTGGCGTCGGCGGTGCTACAGTCTTGCCTCCACTAAACACATGCAACAGCCACTCTGTCTGTATAGTCCCAGCTTCTAACATGAGAATGCATGGAGTTTTGTGACCTTTCCACTGTTTGCACAGCGGCTACATTTACAGCAGTCTCTCTTAACTGGCTTCCTCCACACACTTTCCGCCAACTGGCTGCCTTCGCAGTGGACTGCCGCCTGGCCCTGGTCAAATGTTTTGCAAAATGGCGCCCAAAGCGGAAGGAAGGGAGTGCTACGGCCAGAAGTCCCTCTGCAGGTACGATTCACTGAGTGCTGCTTCCCAGAATCACTCCACACAGCCTGATGGTTGCACTCAAAATCTGTAGACCCCAATCGATCTCTCTCCCTGTTCTCTGTCGCCTCCACTAAGGCCCCTCGAATACAAGTTCTCTACACGACACACATGCAGTTTTAAGAACATTCTGCCCACATCACGATGATTCCAGTTGATTAAGCTCTCTCCCATATAGCCGATATGTTCCCTACTGATATAGTAGCCTTGTTCCAACACTGTCTATCCTCGACATATTTTCAGTACAATGGTGAATTTTATGAACAGATCGATGGGGTAGCCATGGGAAGCCCCCTAAGTCCCGCAATTGCGAATTTATTCATGGAATATTTTGAACATCAAGCACTGCAGTCGGCCAAAAAAGAGCCCCTCGAAGTGGTATGGGTATGTGGATGATACCTTTGTAATATGGAATCATGAGGAAGAAGACTTGAATGATTTCCTGGTACACTTAAATAGCATCAACCCAAAGATTAAATTTACTATGGAGAAGGAGAAGAATGGACAACATAACTTCTTGGATGTATCAGTTATCAAACGAGCGGATGGGACGTTAGGTCATAAGGTCTACAGGAAAGGTACACATACTGATCGCTACCTCCATAAGAACTCAAACCACCACCCTAGGCAAAAGAGGGGGGTCATAAAAACAGTAGTGGATAGGGCCAATAATATTTGTGAACCAGGCTACTTACAAGAAGAAGTAAATCATTTACTAATGGCCTTTGTGAAAAATGGTTATACGAAAAACGAGATTAACCCAGCACTTCACCCAAATAGAAAAATGCCTAAAAATAGGAGGCAGCAACAACCATCAGCTGGAAAAGTATTTCTTCCGTTCATCCATAATATCACGGATCGCATTGGGAAAGTACTAGCCAAGTTTCAGGTAGAGACCATTTTTAGACCTACTAAGAAAATTAGTGAATGCCTAAGATCAACAAAAGATGCTCGTCACCCCCTAGCCACCCCAGGAGTATATAAAATTCCGTGTAGTTGTGGCAGGGTTTACATAGGAACTACAAAAAGAAGCATCAATACACGGTTGCTTGGGACATAGCGACAAATCGGCAGTAGCGGAACATGTTTTTAAGGATGGAGATCACCAAAATAAAATTTGGTGAAACAAGCGTGCTAGCGAGGACGTCGCACTATTATACACGTATGTATAGAGAGGCAATTGAAATCCACAAACACCAGTACAATTTTAATCGTAAAGAAGAAGGATTAAAATTGGATAAGGTATGGCAGTCGACGCTGCATCAATCACGTGACAATCGATTGCCTGCAATCGAGAGAACAGACGATAGCCAGAGATAGCTGCACGTCGACGACACGTGATGCGGTGGCGCCCCCTACGATACCCATATAAGCTGTGGCCCCAGCTCCTAGCAGCCAGTCGTTGACTCACCTCGGAAGACGTTCTCCATAGTTGAGAACGAAACGTCAGGGAGAAGAAGTTCTACAGATCGACCACGGCAACTTTGCCCGGAAGTGTTTACTGATGAAGACGCCGGCCGTGAAAGCCTACATGGGATGATTCTGCCCACAGTTTCCTGATGTAAAAAAGTCATAATCCGCACAAACATAATTTGGTCCGAGGAACACAGGGATCATGACCTAAGATATGAATATTAATCTTACTAACAATGTTGTTAATGTGAGATTGTGGCGTAGCATGAGCTACTATATGAACATCGTCCAGAATAAAAAATAATTAATTCAGGTATGGCAGCACGAGGGTATTGCCGTCACGAAAGAAGGACGCGATGTACTTGGTGCTGCGGGAAGGTAAAGACGAGTCTCTTACGCACGTTGCACGACAGTCCGGGCGAAACAAGGCGTACTGCCTGACAGCTGCTTGAAGAAAGACTGCTTACTGATCTATCCAAGCACCTCTCATGACCCGTTCTCACACCTTTACTTCCGTTGGTACGTCGTCTCCGACCTCGGGACGTTTCCACTGTCAAATGTTCTCATTGTGGCACGGTGTGCACTGATATGAGGCTTCTTGATGATTCCGCATTTTCTCTGCGATACCTTTTCCTCCATGAGGATTAGACTCTGAAGTTTTGCAGAGCAAAAAAGTGGCTCTGAGCACTATGGGACTTAACATCTGAGGTCATCAGTCCCCTAGAACTTAGAACTACTTAAACCTAACTAACCTAAGGACATCACACACATCCATGCCCGAGGCAGGAATCGAACCTGCGACGGTAGCGGTCGCGCGGTTCCACACTGAAGCGCCTAGAACCGCTCGGCCACTCCAGCCGGCCTTCGCAGAACAGCTTCTGTAAAGTTTGGAAAGTAGGATACGAGGTACTGGAGGAAACAACGCTGTGACGGCGAGAATGAGATTTTCACTCTGCAGCGCAGTGTGGGCTGTTATGAAACTTACTGGCAGATTAAAACTGTTGGCGGACCGAGACTCGAACTGGCGACCTTTGCCTCTCACGGGCAAGTGCTCTACCATCTGAGTTACCCAAGCATGACTCACGATTCGCCCTCACAGCTTCAATTCTGCTAGTACCTCGTCTCCTACCTTAATCTGCCAGGAAATTTCTGTGACGACGAGTTTTGAGGTGTGCTTAAGTATCCCAGGTGGCAGAGCATTTACCCGCGAAAAAGGTCCAGCGTTCGTGTCTTGGCCTGAAAGTTGAGGCACAGAGGTTTCCATCACGGACTATGCTATCTTTAACTCAAGGACTTCGAAGAAAAATTGCTGTACTGTCTCCGGTATACTATTTACACGTTTTTCAACTCGGTTACTTCAAAAACATATGTCTGTAAGATTTCCGTTAATGTGATCTGCCTGTTCTTTTGCTAACTGATCCAGACTGAATTTTATCTGCTCTGATAGTTCTATGGATACTTGATCTAATGTTAATTTAATCTGATCTGACTGTTCTCTGGATACTCGGACAAAATGTTCTGTCAAACACGTATCGAAGCTATTTGCTAAATTTCCGAAATTAGTTTATATGTGGGCGTCTTGTCTATCGAACGATCAGTTAGTTTCGTGTCAAGATCCTGTGAAATACGTCCAGTATTAATCTTCATCATATTTTGTAATCACGTTCCTAACATCGTGAATGGATCTGTTACAGTAGGAGGTTGTCTAACTGCTTCGGGTGGTGGCCGGTTTAGCTGTACTTCAGTTCCAATGGCGGCCGTGTCTGTAATTTCGACGTTAGATTCCGCCATATCTTAGTTTTCGACATACACGTTCTTGGGTTGGTATATCCTCTACGTGCCCTATTGTATCCATTCTATTAATTTTCCTCACAATAAAAACAAATATTCTAAATTTTAAGGTCAATAACTTTACTCAAGGTTGCGTGTGAGCTGTGTCGTTACCAATAATGAATTTTCTAACGGAACTTAGCAGTTGAAGAGCGCCACAATACAAAACAAAGTCCACGCCGGCATTTTAATTACGTGCTCTACTATAGTGGCCATCTTAGTGCTACGAACCTTGAACATACAACAATTAGTACAATTACAAATTTTTTTGAATTACCCATTGGAACAATTATTCATGGGTGTGATACGTCTACGGTATAATCGCAAAATTCGAAACATTAAAGGATATCCTCACCTGTCATTTTTGTTTTTGTAGCGATGAATGCAAAATGTTATCGTAATATTGGATATTCTCTTCTTTAAATTCCAGTACGCACAAATTGTTGCCTTGTCAAAAGTAACACAGAAAATATTTGTATCGCATGTACATACAATTAATCCAATCGCACGTCGCCAGTTTTAACTATCCTTCATTACTGGTAGAATAAAATTTGGACAAAAATAGTTCTTACCAAAATGTATGTAATGCACGTTGCCAGTTTTAATTATCTTTCATTATTGGCAGAATAAAATTTGGACAAAAATAGTTGTTACCAAAATGTATATAATGCAGTTGCTTAGATAATACACGTCACAGCTGCGATGGCACGATACAGTTACAAAATTTGATATTTTTTTACCTTATATTACGTTACTACCTTATTTCAGGCATCGCGATTTTGATGTCCTCCCGATGTACCAGGTCCTGGTCGCCATTGTACATAGTCATTTTTTGATACCATTGACCGAGAGAATATACAGGGCGACTCAAAAAGAATACCACAACTTTAAAAATGTATATTTAATGAAAGAAACATAATATAACCTTCTGTTATACATCATTACAAAGAGTATATAAAAAGGTTTTTTTTCACTCAAAAACAAGTTCAGAGATGTTCAATATGGCCCCCTCCAGACACTCGAGCAATATCAACCCGATACTCCAACTCGTTCCACACTCTCTGTAGCATATCAGGCGTAACAGTTTGGATAGCAGCTGTTATTTCTCGTTTCAAATCATCAATGGTGGCTGGGAGAGGTGGCCGAAACACCATATCCTTAACATACCCCCATAAGAAAAAATCGCAGGGGGTAAGATCAGGGCTTCTTGGAGGCCAGTGATGAAGTGCTGTGTCACGGGCTGCCTGGCGGCCGATCCATCGCCTCGGGTAGTTGACGTTCAGGTAGTTACGGACAGATAAGTGCCAATGTGGTGGCGCTCCATCCTGCTGAAATATTAATTGTTGTGCTTCTTGTTCGAGCTGAGGGAACAGCCAATTCTCTAACACCTCCAGATACTGTAGTCCAGTTACAGTAGCACCTTCGAAGAAAAAGGGACCAAAAACTTTATTGGCTGAAATGGCACAGAAAACGTTCACCTTAGGCGAGTCACGTTCATACTGTTTCCCGCGGATTCTGAGTGCCCCATATACAGACATTGTGACGGTTGACTTTCCCGTTAGTATGGAAAGTTGCTTCATTACTAAACACAATCTTTGAAACGAAAGATGCATCTGTTTCCATTTGAGCAAGGATAAAATCATAGAAATCGATTCTTTTAATCTTATCAGCTGCAGACAGTGCTTGAACCAATTTCAGACGATAAGGTTTCATAACTAACCCTTTTCGTAGGACTCTCCATACAGTTGATTGTGGAATTTGCAGGTCTCTGCTAGCTCTGCGAGTCGATTTTCCTGGGCTGCGAACAAATGCTTGCTGGATGCGTGCTACATTTTCATCACTCGTTCTCGGCCGTCCAGAACTTTTCCGTTTGCACAAACACCCATTCTCTTTAAACTGTTTATACCAACGTTTAATACACCACCTATCAGGAGGTTTAACACCATACTTCGTTCGAAATGCACGCTGAACAACTGTCGTCGATTCACTTCTGCCATACTCAATAACACAAAAAACTTTCTGTTGAGCGGTCGCCATCTTAGCATCAACTGACGCTGACGCCTAGTCAACAGCGCCTCAAGCGAACAAATGTACAACTAAATGAAACTTTATAGCTCCCTTAATTCGCCGACAGATAGTGCTTAGCTCTGCCTTTTGTCGTTGCAGAGTTTTAAATTCCTAAAGTTGTGGTATTTTTTTTGAATCACCCTGTATTATACTGACTTCCATGGACAACATATATGAAATCGGACTTTGCAGAAAAATGATGCGAAGCTTCTACTTTTCATATACGTAATGGTAGTACGAACCAACGCGGTAAGCTATCGGCCATTTTACTTAAAAACAATGCGTACACTATCCTGGTACACACATCTTAAATGTTAAACTCTAAACCCGATTAAAATATGTGGTTCCAAAGGACTCTTCAAATGACTGCAGACACATTTGTAAGGAATTAACTTCTTATTTAATAATAAAAAATACCCTCAGTAAATACACATACTTCCGTTCGCTAAGGAACCACCAGACATAGTCTACATCAGAAGAGGAAGATTACCCTTTCTTTCTTTTGTTTTACAGAATGGAGAAAATTTAAGTATAGCCTTTTATTGTTGTTTGGTATACAGTCTGACTGATCTGACTTGTAACATTAACCAAAACGGCCTTGCTGTGCTGGTACTGCGAACGGCTGAAAGCAAGGGGAAACTGCGGCCGTAATTTTCCCCAAGGGCCTGCAGCTTTACTGTATGGTTAAATGATGATGGCGTCCTCTTGGGTAAAACATTACGGAGGTAAAATAGTCCCCCATTCGGATCTCCGGGCGGGGACTACTCGAGAGGATGTCGTTATCAGGAGAAAGAAAACTGGCGTTCTACGGGTCGGAGCGTGGAAAGTCAGATCTCTTAATCGAGCAGGTAGGTTAGAAAATTTAAAAAGGGGAATGAGTAGGGTAAAGTTAGATATAGTCGGAATTAGTCAAGTTCGGTGGCAGGAGGAACAAGGCTTCTAGTCCGGTGAATACAGGGTTATAAATACAAACTCAAATACGGGTAAGCAGGAGTAGGTTTAACAAGGAATAAAAAAAATAGGAATGCGGGTAAGCTACTACAAACAGCATAGTGAACGCATTATTGTGGCCAAGATAGATACGAAGCCCACGCCTACCGCAGTAGTACAAGTTTATATGCCAACTAGCTCTGCAGATGTTGAAGAAATTGAAGAAATTTATGATGAAATAAAAGAAATTATTCAGATAGTGAAGGGAGATGAAAATTTAATAGGCATGGATGACAGTAATTCGTCAGTAGGAAAAGGGAGAGAAAGAAACGTAGTAGGTGAATATGGATTGGGGGTAAGAAACGAAAGACGAAGCCGCCTGCTAGAATTTGGCACGGAGCACAACCTAATCATAGCTAACACTTGGTTCAAGAATCATAAAAGAGGACTGTATACATGGAAGAAGCCTGGAGATACTGACAGGTTTCAGATAGATTATATAATGCTAAGACAGAGATTTAGGAACCAGGTTTTAAATTGTAAGACATTTCCAGGTGCAGATGTGGACTCTGACCACAATCTATTGGTTATGAACTGAAGATTAAAACTGAAGAAACTGCAAAAAAGTGGGAATTTAAGGAGACGGGACCTGTATAAACTGACTAAACCAGAGGTTGTACAGAGTTTCAGGGAGAGCATAAGGGAAAAATTGACAAGAATGGGGGAAAGAAATACAGTAGTAGAAGAATGGGTAGCTTTGAGGGATGAAGTGGTGAAGGCAGCAGAGGATCAAGTAGGTAAAAAGACGAGGGCTAGTAGAAATACTTGGGTAACTGAAGAAATATTGAATTTAATTGATGAAAGGAAAAAATAAAAAAATTCAGTAAATGAAGCAAGAAAAAGGAATACAAACGTCTCAAAAATGAGATCGACAGGAAGTGTAAAATGGCTAAGCAGGGATGGCTAGAGGACCAATGTAAGGATGTAGAGGCTTATCTCACTAGGGGTAAGATAGATGCTGCATACAGGAAAATTAAAGAGACCTTTGGAGAAAAGAGAGCCACTTGTATGAATATCAAGAGCTCAGATGGAAACCCAGTTCTAAGCAAAGAAGGGAAAGCAGAAAGGTGGAAGGAGTGTATAGAGGGTCTATACAAGGGCAATGTTCTTGAGGACAATATTATGGAAATGGAAGAGGATGTAGATGAAGATGAAATGGGAGATATGATACTGCGTGAAGAGTTTGACAGAGCACTGAAAGACCTGAGTCGCAACAAAGCACCGGGAGTAGACAACATTCCATTAGAACTACTGACAGCCTTGGGAGAGCCAGTCCTGACAAAACTCTAACATCTGGTGAGCAAGATGTATGTGACAGGCGAAGTACCCTCAGACTTCAAGAAGAATATAATAATTCCAATCCCAAAGGAAGCAGGTTTTGACAGATGTGAAAATTACCGAACTATCAGTTTAGTAAGTCACAACTGCAAAATACTAACACGAATTCTTTACAGACGAATGGAAAAACTAGTAGAAGCCGACCTCGGGGAAGATCAGTTTGTTTTCCGTAGAAATCATGGAACACGTGAGGCAATACTGACCCTACGACTTATCTTAGAAGCTAGATTAAGGAAAGGCAAACCTACGGTCCTAGCAGTTGTAGACTTAGAGAAAGCTTTTGACAATGTTGACTGGAATACTCTCTTTCAAATTATGAAGGTGTCAGGGGTAAAATACAGGGAGCGAAAGGCTATTAACAACTTATATAGAAACCAGATGGCAGTTATAAGAGTCGAGGGAAAAGAAAAGGGAGCAGTGGTTGGGAAGGGAGTCTAACAAGTTTGTTGCCTCTCCCCATTGTTATTCAATCTGTATATTGAGCAAGCAGTAAAGGCAACAAAAGAAAAATTCGGAGTAAGTATTAAAATCCATGGAGAAGAAATAAAAACTTTGAGGTTCGCCGATGACATTGTAATTCTGTCAGAGACAGCTATGGGCATGGAAGAGCAGTTGAACGAAATGGACAGTGTCATGAAAGGAGGGTATAAGATGAACATCAACAAAAGCAAAACGAGGATAATGGAATGTAGTCGAATTAAATCGGGTGATGCTGCGGGAATTAGATTAGGAAATGAGACACTTAAAGTAGTAACGGTGTTTTGCTATTTGGGGAGCAAAGTAACTGATGATGGTCGAAGTAGAGATTATATAAAATGTAGACTGGCAATGGCAAGGAAAGCATTTCTGAAGAAGAGAAATTTGTTAACATCGAGTATAGGTTTAAGTGTCAGGAAGTCATTTCCCAAAGTATTTGTATGGAGTGTAGCCATGTATGGAAGTGAAACATGGACGGTAAATAGTTTGGGCAAGACGAGAATAGAAGCTTTCAAAATGTGGTGCTACAGATGAATGCTGAAGATTAGATGGGTAGATCACATAACTAATGAGGTAGTACTGAATAGGATTGGGGAGAAGAGAAGTTTGTGGCACAACTTGACTAGAAGAAGGGACCGGTTAGCAGGACATGTTCTGAGGCATCAAGGGATCACCAACTTAGTATGGAGGGCAGCATGGAGGGTAAAAATCGTAGAGGGAGACCAAGAGATGAATACACTAAGCAGATTCAGAAGGATGTAGGTTGCAGTAGGCACTGGGAGATGAAGAAGCTTGCACAGGATAGAGTAGCATGGAGAGCTGCGTCAAACCAGTCTCAGGACTGAAGACCACAACAACAACAATACAGTCAGTGAATTTAAATTTATATTTTCTCTTCTCAGATTACCATTACATATATCTTCCACGACATAACTCATTTATAGCATGAATAATTCATCACAACCCAGAGAATAAACGGAATTTGTATATTTCTTTACAAGAGTTGTTCCACGTAATTATATCACGTAAAATGGGGATGAGTAATACAGTCGCGTGAGAAACAGTGTGTTGTAATCGAGTTTCTAAGCATCTAGATTTAGAGCTCCATTTTTAGCAGCAAAACAGTGACAAACCACACACGTGGTCAGCGACGTTTGTAATGCATCGACGCCTTCGCATCACTGTCATCGATCATTCTCCATTCCATCCTGACTTGGCCATGTCCTATTTTCATCGTTTCCAAAATGACTTCATTTCATTTTGATAGTGATGAAGCAGTGAAGCAGTGCAAGCAGAGGTGGTGGTGTGGCTTCGTCAAAAAAGCGTAGCTTCTACAACGACGGAATCAACAAACTGGTCTCTCGTTTGGTGGAATGTGTTCTCGTCAAGTTGCAAATAGCACGCGTGTAAAACAACTGATGGGAAGCCGCCCTTCAAACTCTATCTAATATTACCCTAATCGTATTTCTGCGAGATGAAAGTAATATACTGCATGACTCCTATAGCTTCTGCTACTTGTAGCTAGACGAGCACAGCTGTGACGCTTCCGCGCTTACCATTTAAACCTGTAAAGAAACTTGCAACTGTTCTTTGGACCTTCTCTGCTGCTTGCATCTATTCTGTGTGGCATGGTTCCCAGACTGACGAGCATTATTTAGGTATTGATCAACCTATGGTTTTGTATCTCCCTTATTGAGGATGACACTGACAGTTGTTCAGTGATGGTTGAATCTGGAATCTGTCTTAGCTGCGACTAATTGTATGTGGTCGTCACACTTTATATCGCAGTGTACGCACACTTCTAGTTATTTAATGTATGTAACTGTTTCCAGTGATTGTTCTACAGTTGTGTACTCATACAATAATGGATATTTGTACCTGCTTATGCACATGTGTTTGACTGTCAACTGCCAAGCCCTGCACCAAGCGTTCGTTGATGCCCTGCAGGAGTACTTGATTTTAGCTACATCTTTCTAGCGTTGCGAGGTCTCTGTATATAACAGCATCATTCGCGACAGACCTCATTTCTGTAGGGGATTTGTTAATATTCTGAAAAGTACTGGTCCTATCCAACGGCGTTCACGCAGTGGTAACACCGGTTCCCGTCAGATCACCGAAGTTAAGTGCTGTCGGGCTTGGTGACCATCCGGTCTGCCGCGCGCTGTTGACAGGCGGGGTGCACTCAACCCTTTCGAGGCAAACTGAGGAGCTACTTGACTGAGTCTCGCAAACTGACGTACGGCTGGGAGAACGTTGTGCTGACCACATGCCCTTCCATATTCGAATCCAGTGACGCCTGTGTGCCGAGGATGACACGGCGGCCGGTCGGTACTGTTGGGCTTTCGAATCCCTGTTCGGACGGAGTTTTGTTTTTAATGATCCTATAAGACTCCCTTGGGTTACGTCCGAAGTTACATTTACATCTGAAGATTCCTCTTCGTCAAGATACATGAGGCTTGCTTAACATTAATAGTGAGCTATGTCCCCCAACCCATCCCTCTCCTTTTTATCTATTCTGACACTTAGACTACGTGGATATACGTGCTCCATCTTGCGCGTACTGGAAACTGTTAACTTTCGTGTGTAATGTGTGATTTTCTTATTGCCTTTTAAGTGTCACCAACAAATCGGCAAGATACTTTGATGAAAGTTTCTTCCACTAAGTCTGTTTCAAAAGGCCTCGCCTGGGTCAAGCACTAAAGTTCGTAACAGACGTTGTTTACAGCGGCAGGTTACGGTAATTACACCGACAAATAGGATAAGAGAGATTAGAAATGCTGAGGACAGAGTTCTTCAGTGGGCCTGGTTATCTCTTCGTAATGCATGCGCATTACATAACCTTGTCCTGGCACCCCTCCTCGAACCACCCGAGTGCCTCGTAGAAAATTTTCCAGACAATACCTCAGCACTTTTTATAATGGTCAAATTATCTTTTGAAGGAAAGAGCTCCCAAGTCTCGCAGGAAATGTAACGTCCTACGCACAGTGTTATCTCTCTGTGTATAGAGCCGACGGAAGTGTTGATAACAGAACACGACCGGGCAGTTCAGACTCTCTCCCTCACTACGCAGTACAGTGAAAGCACTTTTCCTTAATATTTCTTCTCGCTGAAGAAGTGTGGCGAGTCGGTTATCTTCTAGGATTATCTCGAAACTGCACACACCTGCTGCCTCTTCCACACTCCCGTTCCTGAGTGCTTTAAAAAACATGTGGTTCTGGCTCAGGTAAAATGTGTCAGATGTGCAGCTGATAGCTGACCAAACCATCTACTTATGGTCCTAAATGTGGATCTGACTGCATTTTAAATGAATCTCTTCCCTACGAAAAAATTATGCTAACGCTCATTTCAGACCCCTTCCTCCAAACATGAAGTCATTCTGGCGTCACGCGCAGTATCGATGGCCGTAGAAACTACTATCGACTTTCGTTAGCGTTAGCTACAAGCCTCCCACATGCACGTGTGTCCCATATTTATAAAAACAGGTTATTCTTGGAATGATTTTTTATAATCATTGCTATATTTGAACGTCACACAATGATTTATGGAAGTTAAGTGCCTTGATGTAAGAGTGCCTTTCAGGTGAGAATTGTTATCGCCAATAATTTGCAAATTAAGCATCAGACACGCTCGTACTATAATTTGCAGTATGTCGTATCAAGGTAACTTAGCACAGAATATTTATCACAAACACGTCACCACTTTCATTAAATGTCGGTTAATAACGGGTCAACGAAATAATCCTTCAAGAGATACTATAATAGCGAAGACAAAAGAAAATACGACTAAGTGCTACTTAAATCGATAAATTTGTGGGTTCAGGTATATAAAGGTGCTCGTTCGCATCTCGCCACATGCAAACATGTTTTCGTTTTCTCGTGTGAGCGTTGTTAACACATTTGGGAGTTTATTATGGAGGAAATACAAGTGTGTTCTGCAGTATTTGCGTTTCTGTCGGATTAGAATACGAAGGAGGAAATAAATATTTAGCGATTTGCAGTTGTGTGGTTAGACAGGAATCTAAGAGTATGGCTTGAATTGCTGAGAGTGAAAGGCGGGGCAGTAACTTTCATAATCCTCCTCATTATAAAGTCGATAATAGATCATGTGGTCGTCAATATTGCGCGCGGGGTCAAAATGACGTCACGTTTTCAGGAATTGAACATGCATTCTTGAGAAATAAATGTTACTAGTACTACACCTCATTAATCCCCAGCTATCCTTTAAATATTCCAATAAATATTAACAGTACGTTTATTCGAATAAACTGGACAAGCAGTACTCATATCATTACGTCAGTCTGCTACCTATAAAGATTAAAGGCTGGTATTTTACAAAACTCAGCACAATTCTTCAATCAACGGCGATGAATCCTGGAGGCTCCTTGTCCTTAGACACAAAGACACGCTGCCCTCTCCACGCACACTGCTACTATCTGGTACTTCATTCGCGAAAGACTCGATTTACTGTGCGACGACGCGTTATGTTAGTAAATACTTTTTATAAATGTTTTATTGATGTTGTGGTCTTCAGTCCAAAGATTGGGTTGATGAAGCTCTCCGTGCAGCCCTATCCTGTGCAAACCTTTTCATGTCCAAGTAATTACTGCACACCACAGCCCTCTGAATCTGCTTATTGGTTTCATCTCTTGATCTTCCTCTACGATTTTTACACCACACGCTTCCCACCAATACTAAATTGGTGATCCCCTAATGCTTCAAAGTGTGTGCTACCTACCGATCCCTTTGTTTGGTCAGGTTATACCACAAATGTCTCTTCTCCCCAATTCGATTCAGTTCCTGCTGATTAGTTACGTCATCTACCCATGTACTCTTCAGCATTCTTCTGCAGCATCGCATTTCAGTAGCTTCTATTCCATTCCTGTCTAAACTGCTTATCATCCATGTCTCACTTCCATACACGGCTTCCCTCCATACAAATACTTTCAGAAAGGACTCCTGACACTTAAATCTATACTCGATGTTAACAACTTTGTCTTCATAAGAAACGCTTTTCTTGCCATTGCCGGTTTACATTTTGTATCCTCCTTACTTCGACCATCATCAGTTATTTTGTTTCCCAATTGACAAAACATATTTACTACTTAAAGTGCCTCATTTCCTAATATAATTCCCACAGCATCACCTGATTTAATTCGACTACATTTCATTATTCTCGTTTTGTTTTTGTTGATGTTCATCTTATATCCTCCTTTCAAGATCTTGTGCATTCCGTTCAGCTGCTCTTCCAAGTCCTTTGCTCTCTCTGACAAAATTGCAGTGTCATCGGCAAACCTCAACGTGTTTATTTCTTCTCCTTTGATTTTAATTTACACTCCAAGTTTTTCTTTGGTTTCCTTTACTGTTTGCTCAATATACAGATTACATAACACCGGGCTAGGCTGCAGCCCTGTCTCACTCTTTCCTGAATCACTGCTTCCCTTTCGTGCCCCTCAACTCTAACAAC
This sequence comes from Schistocerca serialis cubense, assembly GCF_023864345.2. Taxonomy (NCBI): domain Eukaryota; kingdom Metazoa; phylum Arthropoda; class Insecta; order Orthoptera; family Acrididae; genus Schistocerca; species Schistocerca serialis. The sequence goes on along the minus strand of NC_064644.1, from coordinate 376,906,270 downwards.
AGTCTTTTGCTCCCTATATTTTACCATTGCCACGTTAAGAATTTGAAAGAAATTTATCAGTCAACATTGTCAAAACCTTTCTCTAAGTCTACAAATGCTATTAACGTAGGTTTGTCTTTCCTTAACCTATCTTCTATGTGAGGTAGTAGGGTCAGTATTGCTTCACGTGCTCCTACATTTCTCCGCAATCCCAAGTGATCTTCCCCGATGTTGTCTTCCACGACTTTCTCCATTCTTCTGTAAAGGATTCGTGTTAGAATTTTGCAGCTGATTAAACTGATACTTAGGTAATTTTCACACCTGTCAGCATCTGCTTTCTTAGAAAATGGGATTATTATATTCTTTTTTACATTTTTAAATGAGTAACACGAAATTTATCCTTCACTTTTTCTAAATCTGCGGCTCAGCAACACTTTTACACCTCTTCGTTCATTGTTTTCTTTGTTTGAGGAAACAAAACGGCCAATGGACCGTCGATATAAGCGGATTGTCACACAATGGGAAGTTATAGACCTGAAGTGCTCTTTTTCCACTCAGCAGTCAGTAGCGGTAGAATAGTAGAACAAGCATACAAAGTTTATCGTACCAGCACAGACCATTACGGTCCATGTCAGTATATAACGATCAACCAAACAGTATTACCGAAAGACGTAATGGAATTAAAGACATTAGCTGCCAGAGGGCACTGATTTACATCAAACGACCAAGTTGAAAACTTATGCTAGTCTGAGAATCGAATCCAGGTATCCTGTTCTCTAGCCAGATGTCCTCACCACAGCGCCATCCGGACACGTTGGTCACCACAACCGCATGGGCTACCCTAGAACGCCTCCCTTCAGTCCCTAAGTTTCAACATAAACTACACACTACTGATGTCGTGCCCTGCTCATTAGCCTCATTAATCACGGGATCTCGCCAATTCCCATAAGAGCTCGACCTTGATGTGTGTCTGCATTGAAGGGATCACTGACCGTCATTGCCCTATTTCTGTATGTGATGTCTGTCACTAGACTAAATGCCACCTGGCGGCAGTGTAGGTACACGATGCGGTAAGGAAAATGCGTATGTGGAGCAGAGGCCACTTGAGCATCACTGTAACGACGATACGAGCAAAAACTGGAGAAATCCACGGACATAAGTGATTTTAATAATAGGCAGGGGGTTATAGCCCTACACTTGAGGACGAACATCTTGGAAACAGCGTTGCTAGTTGGTTATTGACATTATTGTTGTAAGCATATCGAATGTGATTGAAAGGTGGAGAAACTAGGAGTTGAGCACAACGTGTTGAACATCCGCTTCTCATCACATAAAGTGGAAGTCGCAGATTTTCCCACTCTGTAGACCAGGACAGGCTGGATGTGTGGCAGTTCTGACCTCAGGGTACAATGCTGGTGCAGGCACAAGTGTTTCGGGACGCACTGTTCGATATACACTGTTGAACATGAAGTTCCTCAAGGAAAGACCCTAGCGTGTTACTATGTTGATCCAACAACTCAGTCAGTTACGATTTCAAGGAAAGAATACTCCAGATTGATCGTGGACCATCAGAAGAGTCGGTTGGTCGGCTGAATGCTTTTTCTTCTTACGCCAGATCGATGGTCCTGACTGGATAACCGTCATCCAGGCGAACGGCAACCCGAAATGGACAGGCCGGAGGGAGAGGTCTTGTGCATTGGGGAGAATTCGCCTAGGCTTTCATGTGACCTGTGATAGAAATCGAAGACATCACGACCAATGTGGACCTCGTGAACGGTCTTAGAGATATCATGGATCCCTTCATGGTTCATGCTTCGTGATAGCATCTTCCAGGAGGATTGCTGTCCGTGTCACAAGCCCAGTAGGTTGCTGCTGATGCCTGAACAGAATGATAGCGACCTCAGATTAATATCTTTCTTAACAAAATCCCCTGATTTGAAGCTATTCAGCGCATCTGGGACGCTACCGGGCGGCAGCTAGCCCACCAACAATAGCCCATACAATGGAATTACGTGGCTTATGCTTTGACTCTTGGTGCCACAAATTTTTTGGAAAACTTCCACTAACCGGTGCTCTACTGCAGTCCAAGTGTGTACTAACATAATATTAAGAAGACGGTCATAATGCCGGCCGGAGAGGCCGTGTGGGTCTAGGCGCTACAGTTTGGAACCGCGAGACCGTTACGGGCGCAGGTTCGAGTTCTCCCTCGGGCATGGATGTGTGTGATGTCCTTAGGTTAGGTTTAATTAGTTCTAAGTTCTAGGCGACTGATGACCTCAGAAGTTAAGTCGCAAAGTGCTCAGAGCCATTTGAACCATTTTTGAACGGTCATAATGTTTCGGCTGATCAGTATATATTGTTTTGCAGTCAATACGGTTTTGACGAGTGACGCCGTTGACTAGAAAAGGCGACGTGTACACTGATCAGTCTGAACATTATGACTACCTACTTGATATCTGGTACGGCGCGGACAACAGTGGCGCTCTGTGGTGGCATGGAAGCACCAGTTCTGTACACGCCAGACACATAATTCTCATATATTGCGGGGAGGGGGGCGGCCAGCACATCAACTGGAACTCGCCAGTGTGTGTCTCGAGCCACTTTGTCACATTCCTGGCCTTGGGACATGGCGCATTATCGTTTTGAGAAATACCACAGCCTTCGGGAAACATGATCGTTATGAAGGGGTGTACGTGGTCGGCAACCAGTGTACGACACTCCTTGGCTGACAGGGTGCCTTGCTCGAGCTCCACTGGCCCATGGATGCCAACGTTAATGTTCCCCAGAGCAAAGTGGAGCCACCAGCAGTTTGTCTCCTTCCCGCGTTATCCCATTTATAGGTGCCAAGGAGCTTTCCCCTGGAAGACGCCAGTTTCGTGCCCTCCCATCAGGACGATAAATTAGACCATACAACTCTCTGTCAATGGTCCAGCGTCCAGTGTCGATGGTCACGTGACCATTTCAGTCGTAGTTGCCACGTAGTGGTGTTCACATTGGGATCTGCCTGAGTCGTCGTCTGCGTAGGTCAATCGCTAGGAATGTTCGGCGCACTGCGATTTCAGACTCACTGGTTCTCAGTATGAAAGTCTGATGTTATTTCCACTACAGTTCACCGAGTGTCCTCTATTATTGATCTTCCACTCTAAGTTGCCCGACATCTTTAATGAGGAGTGTCTGTCCAGTCCCACGTCGTCTGGACGTGGTTTGAGCTTGGTTTCGCTACGTTTTGAAGACACTCGATACTGCACTCCTCGAACACCCGAAAATCGTGCAGCTTCCCAAATGCTAGTGCTGTGTCTCCGGGCAATGAGAAAAAAAATGTTCAAATGTGTGTGAAATCTTATGGGACTTAACAGCTAAGGTCATCAGTCCCTAAGCTTACACACGACTTAACCTAAATTATGCTAAGGATAAACACACACCCCCATGTCCGAGGGAGGACTCGAACCTCCGCCGGGACCAGCCGCATAGTCCACGACTACAGCGCCTTAGACCGCTCGAGGCAATGACAATCTACCCTCGGTCAAACTGACATAGATCTCGCGCTTTCCCCTTTCTACACATGGACAGCACGCTCACTGATACTAGATACACCGTGCGTGAGCCTGACTGGCAGTCATGATGCTATTGTCTGGACGGGTTAATGTCGTTGGTAGGTTGGTGGTCATAATGCTCTGGCTATGAAGAGCTATGAAGAGTTATTGTCGTAGCGACATTTACAAAATCACGTTGTGTACACGCGAAGCAGCTGCACCCAGTTTACAGAAATTCTCAGGGATACAGTACTTACAAATGGATCAAACGGCTCTAAGCACTATCGGACTTAGCAGCTGAGGTCATCAGTCCCCTAGATATAGAACTACTTAAACCTAACTAACTGAAGGACATCACACACATCCATGCCCCAGACAGAATTCGAACCTGCGACCGTAGCAGCAGCGTGATTCTGGACTGAAGCGCCTAGAACCGCTCGGCGACAGCGGCCAGACCAGTATTTACACATTAGTACATTGTGCACATTTCTTTGTACGACTATTTCATAATTTCAGAGGTGTATTCACAAAAACATGGAAATCACTTTTTTTGGTATTACACTACAAATACAGTTTATTTTATATTGTAGTTTCTAACAGAAAACTGGCAAAATGTATATCTAGGCAATGCCGGGCTTGTCAGCTAGTACTACGGTTAAGTCCTTCTGAGTAACGACATTGGAGTTACGCATATACTCCATATACTTTCTTCTCTATATTAGTCTTGTTAGCAACTTGGATGTATGAGTTGTTAAGCTGACTGTGCGACAATTCTCGCACTTCTCTATCCTTGTAATTCAGGAAGTGTGTGAAAGATTTTCATTCTACACATCAGTGTGTATAATCGTTTTGTTGTCACTCCCCACAGTGATTTTAGAAACTCTGATGAAATGTTATCTATACCTTCTGCCTTATTTTCTTTTAAGGCTTCCACAGTTCATCTAAATTCTGATTCTGATTCTAATTCTGAGTCTCCCACCTCTCCCCAATTGACTGCTGTTTCTTCTTCTATCACGTCATCAGACAAGTTTTTCCCCTAGTAGAGACCCCAACGTACACTTTCCAGCTGTGCCCCTGTTCTCTGCATTTAACAGCCGAGTTCCCAATGCATTCTTAATGTTACTTCCCGTGTTTTTAGATTCACCGAAGGATGTTTTGACTTTTCTACATTCTGAGTCAGTCCTTCTGACTATCACATTTTTCATGCAGTCATTCCACCTTAGCTTCCCTGCACATTCTGTTTATTTCATTCTTCAGTGACTTGTATTTCTGAAATCCTGAAATTCTCGGAAATCATTTTTTTTTACTTCCTTCTTTTGTCTATTAGCTGAAATATTTCTTCCCTTGGCAATGGTTTCTTCGCAGTTACATATTTTGTACCTATGTTTTTCTCTACAACTTCCGTGACTGTCCTTTTAAGGGATGACTATTCCACTTCAGTTGAACTGCCTACTGAGCCTTTCGCTATCGCAGTTTCTGTAGCCTCAGAGAACTTCCAGGATATCTCCTAATTCTTTCAAACCATCCCATTTCTTGCACATTGATTAATCCCTACTATTCTCATAACCTTCAGCCTACTCTTCGTAACTACTAAATAGTAACCTGAATCTATATCTGTTCCTGGGTACACCTTACAATCCAGTATCTGATTTCGGAATCTCTGTCTCTTCCACGTATAACTCCTTCTCTTGTGAACAAAGTATGCGCTATTATTAGCTGAAATTTATTGTCGTTCCGACTACCGAGCCCATATTCTCCCGTAACCTTTCCTTCTACTCCTTCCCGTACAACCGCACACCAGCAGCTCAAAACTATTACATTTTCGTCTCCCTTTAAATACTGATTTACCCGTTCAGTACCCCCATATACGTTCTCTGTCTCTTCATCCTCTGCTTGCGACGTCGGGATGGATAACTAAATTACTGTTGTCGGAGTTAGTTTCCTATTGATTCTGCTGAGAACAACCCTTTCACTAAACTGTTCATAGTAACTCACTCTTTGTCCCACCTTCCTATTCATAAAGAATCATACTACCATTATACCATTTTCTGCTACGGCTGATATTACCTTATTGTTATTTACCAAAAACCTTTGCCTTCCTTCCAATTCACTTCACCGACGCCTACTCTATCTAGAATGAGCCTTAGCATTTTCGTTTTCAGATTTTCTAGTTTCCCCATCATGTTCAAACTTCTGACATTCAGTGCCCCAACTCTTACAACGTAATCCTTTTTTTTTTTATAGATATTCAGTCTTTTTCTCATGGTCGCAGTCCTCTACAGGAGATCCGAATAGGCGACTAGTCCAGGATCTATCGTCAATGGAGCCATCATCACAACCCTTTTTCGATTACAGGCCATACATCCTGTGGATACAAGGAACGTGTATTTAATGAAGTGGTTTCCATTGCGTTCTGTGTCCTAATACCGTTGATAATTCGTATTTTAAGGTCAATTTCCCATTCCAAGGGCAAAAAGTGCCCTGATCCTCTGTCCACCCCTCCGCCCGCTTTGAAAAAGCCTTTGTCCGAATGAATGTGACTTCTTATGGCGCATGTCTTCGGCCGCCATTGTTAATAATTTTTGCCAAAAATTTAAGCAGTGACGGGGTTCGAAGCCAGGACCGAGGACTTTCGGATTTCTAATCAAAGACGCTACCTTTTAAGAAAGAGTTAAGGAAACGCTGCGGAAGGAGGACGACGGATAGGACAATGGTCAACATCGAGACAACGTGGTCTAGATCAGGGGCAGGATTAAGCAGATGTATTTATTTATTTATTTATTTGTTAGTTACAAAATACCCTAAGAATGCCGTAACGAGCGTCCGAGCCGTCTTCTCGTCTGTTGGTAAGTTTTGCGCCCTGTTCTGTAAGTAGTGGATCAATATGCTTCAAAATCAATTTCAGTATCCGCGTCTCATACCCAGAACGACCAGTGACCAGGAGGGTTCACAGGTAGTGAACCTGAATAATTAGCGAAGTGGGTCCTGTACTCCAGGTGGCCGCTGAAAGAAGCATATGTCGTCATCAGTAGGGACCAAGAGTTGAGTTGCCTTCGTGAGCATCACGAAATATGTAGTAAGGAGCCATGAATATTAGCCAGTTGTCCGCATTGGTCATGGCAGGTGGAAAATAAATTCTTTCGGGACGTAATAATAGTCAGGGGAGACAAACTCAGGCAACAGCCGCAAGAGTAGCGCCAGTATGAGCTGCGTGAAGAGCCAGCAGCCGCCGGTCGCGTCACAAGTCAGGCGGCGCCCATCCGAATCATCGACTGAGTATTTGAGACACAGGAGATCGTCCGTCAGACAAAGAGGGAATTTACCGTTCGTAGCACCGTACCACAACGCACGCGCCGCCGTAGGTGGAAAAGGCGTGTGTACTGCTCGCCACACCGTGTTCCAGCCAATTTCGGGGCGCCGGTGTGCGACGATATTGATGAGTGTTGCTGGTAGTAAACGTGATAATAGTCTTTCATGATGGGCATAAGTACAGACGGAAAATATGTTCGTGAGTAGCTGAAGTAAATTAAGAACTCTCTGATGTGGGCGAGTGCCGGTGAAACGTGTCGCACAGAAATCGGTGGTTTTAGAGAGCGTGTTTCCACTTCGGGTATCAGGGTGCCCGTCAGACTGGTGTGGGCAGAGGGCCACGCACGGCGCATAGTGTGGAGGTAGAGCGATCGCGCACAGTTATGGACATGATATATAACGATACAGCCTGTCCGCTGTGCCCTAGACCACTGGAGGTACACCTACGTATACATATAAGGGACAGTCAACTGAAAATCAAACACCAATCACAAAGGTATTGTGGAACGGTCCCATTCAAAAGTTATTACCACATGCGTTAAGGCATTTATCCCACTGGGAGGCGAAACGATCATTTCTTGTTTCTTTTGAACGCCGTCGGCCGCCGACGGTTCTACAACCACACCCACTGTTGCGCTACCTCGTCCATCTGAAACCGATGGTCATGCTTGTCTTCTTCTGACCGACAGACACGTGAACAGCACACTATGAAATGTCTTGGCTGTACGGTGAACGTAGCAGTGTTTCCCAAGAAAACGGCTGAAGCTTGCTTTCGTCCAATTGGTAGTGTTTAGACGAGCGTTATGGACTGCAGGGGTCCTCTGCACAAGCGAGGAACCACAATCAATGCGCAGAGCTATGAAGACAGTTTGCAGAAAATGTGACGCTCCACAGAGTCAAAAATACTAGGAATACCGTCGGACAGCATCATCTCATAGCACGATTACGCCTTTCAATCCAGTCGATGATCCGGTTGTTCCGGGTGTTAGGTTTTTACTTGACTACTCTTTATAAAACCATTTGTCTAATACCTGTGGATTTAACATTGTTAGAGACTTTTACAATTAAAATATTACTGCACGAGTTCTCAATTAATGAAATATAATTATTCTTCATTTATTAGGAAATTGCCTGTTCACAGAATTTTGTCAACGGATACAATTTTTCCAAAACCATAAACAGTTATTGCCTTTTCAATTTGGAATTATTATTTAGCTAAGCAATGAATCATTTATTTCCAGGTACTGGGTCATGACCTTTCTTTTTCTCAGTATCAGCATTGCTAATGATCTGACTCACGCATTATCCACACGAGAATACATTAAACGTAACTGTTAAGAAAGCCTGTGCTGATATCACTGTGTAATGCTCAACAAGGTACTTCGGTACCTTTCCGATAATATCGGTAAGAGCAGGCGCTATCTCTATAGAGACATGCTGATTAACGGACGATAAAAGAAAATTACCTGACTTTATCTATTTCCGGATTTACAAACAACTTACGAAATTGTAGCCTAACTACACTATATATATGTGTATAGCTTGCAGCCGGTCGTACAAAGGCTCTGGACACTCCCAACGATGAGGCTGCTGATCACCTTTACGGTTGTGTTGGCCGTTGCTTCTGCACAGAATGCCACCAACCGATTCCCGGCTGACTTCATGTTTGGAGCTGCAACAGCCGCGTATCAGGTCGAAGGTGCCTGGAATGAAGATGGTGGGTTCAGAGGCATTAAGTGTATTCCTTAGCAAATTAACGAAGAGGAAAAGAAAACTATGTATTTGAAAAGGCGTCGTTATGTTTAGCGTTTGTAATAACGTGTGCGTTCAATAAGTTCCTTACTGTTGCTAGTCCAAGTCAATAATATATATATATATATATATATATATATATATATATATATATAATATGGCAGTATTTAATGGGTTGTATTATTTATTGTCTGTACAGGCAAGGGAGAGAGCATTCAGGACTACATGTTCCACAACTATCCGGAATACATGGTAGGAGAAGACAACGGGGACGTCGCCTGCGATTCTTACCATCAGTACCTGCAAGATGTGGAGATGCTGAAAACGCTCAACGTAAGTACAATATCTAATGGCAAGCATATCAACTTTTTTTGCAGATTGCAACACACCGTTTGTCCTCAAGATATTGTCTCCTGATTTTATTCGAGATAAAATAAAACTGGTGACTGAGTTACTGATTATTAGTACAGTACAAAGTATTCCGTATCTACAGAAATTGTGCTACCTGTTTCAGATTCATGTAGCGCTCTGTCGGGAATTGATTTTTCTCAGCATGCAGTTTGTGTACGAAAATAAAATATTATGTACATTCCAGAAACAGTTACAGCTTTTACGCTGTAGTAGACAACGTACGAGTACAACAAAGTAAAATACTTTCCTTAAAACGAAAACAAGAGGAGAGAAGATTGTAGCCAACGACTACGTAAATATTCATGGAAATAAGTATTGAAACAGATAGGATGGCAGAGGACTTTGGTCGCGTACTTTCGAAACATAAAATTCTCTTCAAATGACTCCATTCAGGGAAACTATGGAAAAGTGTTATGAAAACGGGATCAGAAACCCTCGCGTCGCTTTTGTGAGTTAATGTTTTAACCAGTGCGCCATATTTCCCTTCTCCCGAAACTTTCAGAGATGCTCATGTTAGGTGCTGATATACAGAGATACAATATTCCTCTATTTCCCTGTTTGTCGGATATGAGTTGGTTTCGTATTAGAGAAAGTGACGGGTGCTTGTGGAGTATCTTGGTATTATCGTGTTACTGTGGGTTGTTATGGAATGGAAGACAATGTAGTCGGAGAAATCGAATGGTGCCACGTAGTCTACTCGTTTCCATATTGTCGAGAGAGCGTACGAGCTTCCGTTGGCAATTTTGTGAACCAGAAGAGCTGCAATAGCAGGATCTCAAAAAGTTAAAAAAAAACTTCCAGTAGAAACGAATTATAACTAGCCATTCATATTCGAAACGATGCAATTGTACTTTAGGAAATTTAATCAATTTGAATGTTTGTTTCCAGTGACTACATTTCACTAATTTAGTTCTGGTTTTGTTACCAGGGGTTCTTTGTAAGAAGAGTGGCGTGGAATTATAGTAATACATTACTCTCTAAGGTGTGTGCGTAGTCCTTAATTTTCGGTCTCCATTGTCGAATAAAATCATCCATTTAATAATAAGGTACCTTTCTTGCAATTAACACAAGCTTCCTTCTCGCTTGCCGGCCGAAGTGGCCGAGCGCTTCTTTCAGTCTGGAACCGCGCGACCGCTACGGTTGCAGGTTCGAATCCTGCCTCGGGCATGAATGTGTGTGATGTCCTTAGGTTAGTTAGGTTTAAGTACTTGTAAGTTCTAGGGGACTGATGACCTCAGCTGTTAAGTTCCATACTGCACAGAGCCATTTGAATTTGAACCTTATCGCATTCTTCGTTTCTATCACTGTCTGTTTCATGATCTCTGTTCATGATTCTTATATATTTCGAGAATTATAAATAATTTTCAGGGTCACTTCATTAAATATTGTCATTGATCACAAAAAGGCAGTGTGGTTTTAAGTTAGATGTTTTCAATTTCTTGGCTTAGTCAATAAAAATATGGTTCAAATGGCTCCGAAAGCGATGGGACTTTATTTCTGAGGTCATCAGTCTCCTAGAACTTAGAACTACTTAAACCTAACTAACGTAAGGACATCACAAACATCAATGCCCGAGGCAGGATTCGAACCTGCAACCGTAGCGGTTGCGCGTTTCCAGACCGTGGCGCCTGGAACCGCTCGGCCACTCCGGCTGTCCTTTTAGTCAACTAACGGCAAAAATATTATCCATGTGCAACCATTCTCCGGCACATTACTTATTCTTCTATTATGCTGGTTTAACCGGTTCTTTACCGTTGTAGATATGCCTTAGTGGGTTCAGCAGTAATACATGATTTAATAATGAAGTATCAGCTGTCAATTCCCAGACACTTCGTAGCAACCATTAATACTTCGTTATCGAACAGGCGGACATCTATCGATTTTCGATCGCCTGGTCACGTGTGTTGCCTAACGGGGACCTCGACTTCATCAACCAGGCTGGTATCGACTACTACAACAACCTTATCGACGCCTTGCTCGCCAACGGAATTCAGCCTCTGGTAAGTGGAGAATGATAATTTTCGTGTACTCTTTCTCTTCCATTTTCAAACGCTAATAAGCGGCATATAGTATAAATACAACTGATCCTGAGACGAAAAAGAAAGAAGCAGCACTGATTCTTTACAGTTATGTCAAATTTAAGGCGTAACTACAGGCTAATTTTCCACAACGTCTTATAAGAAAAAGAGACCAAAATTGATTTTCCTGTCAAGCTGTCTAGCTCACAAAATAAATTGCCATAGCCCATAGTCAGTCACCTATTTTGTAAAAATGACTAATAAACGCTAATTTTCATTGATGTCATGTTATTATACGAGATGAACAGCACAACCCACATTCACTGGCTCTTGGGTGAAATTAACGGCAATTGCTTACAAAGTACTCCGAGAAACGAGTCAGTGATGCGTGTCTTTGACGGCATAGCGGGCGTAGAGACCAAGGAGAACAGAAACGGGAGGGTGAGAAATTCAACCGTGCGACTGTACTTTACCTTCCCTGTAAGTGAGCGTTCCATGTGGGATAACAGAAAACAGTTGTCGCCAGCAACCACCGATGAAAGCAGTACCTAGATGGTCCATTGCGTCAGTGAGAGTGATATCAGAAAAGTAGTTTCTGTGAATGTGCATACCTTCGTATGATAGCATGGAATGGCAGAGTTGCAGTATTGTGGCCAAATAATCCGAATGAATATTGTTCTTGACTGGATTAGTCCCAAGACTATTCCAGAAGGGAAAAACAAACATAACAGATTGTCCGTACGTACTTTTCGGGAATTTGAATAAACTTGTCCCATTTACTACTTTTTCAAAGTCTGTCCTGAGGTGTTTGGCGGTAAATAGTCATACGAATGAATCAGGAAAAAAATATTACTCGTGACTGACTTCTTGCCTCGGATTTGCATGGGTACCGCCTAGTACCTACGACAGGATGACTTTCCCAGCGAAGAGGTAACAAATGATATGCGCAAACCTCCCTCGTCAATCAGTCTATGTATCAGTGGGAAAAGCATCACAATCCCAGCAGTGGTTCCTGATATTAAACGGTAACATACAAACGAATGTGACATGGGGAACTTAAGTTCATAATATGTAGAGATAGAGAAAATTCCAGCAGTATGCAAGGTGGTCACTAACAAGCTGAAAAGGATGTAAGGGTGTTGCAGGGTAGGTTATGCAAAGAAATAATTGTTACAAAAAAAAAAATCACTACGTTGCACCATTTCAGAGTTAATTAGCATTAAAGGTAGCCAGTTAGGATATCGCGCGCAAACTCGAACGCCCCGGCGGATGTCCGTTGCTCTCATATCGTAGTTGATAGCGCACGAGGCTGCTCAGCCTTCGGCTCTGGTTCGATTCTTACTTTCGTTCCAAGTCCAATGTTTCTATCGCTCTCTCTCTCGGTTTTAGGAAATCACACGAAGAACATATTTGACGACACCGCCCCTGACGGTTCGATTGAATTCGCACGCCCAACAACCTGCCTGGCTAACTTCAGTGCTAATTAACTCGGAAACAGGGCAACGAATCGAATTTTCTTCGTAAATTAATTTCTCACAACCCACTCTGTAACATGCTTACAGCAGACTGTTTCTGTATATAAATGATGAACTGCACCGACAAAATTTCGGTTGCTGCTCAGGGATATTTTGTGAGGAGTTTGGTATAAGAGCCCCTTGACCTCCACTGGCTCGTGGTAGACACGTCCAGAGTACCACGTAGAAGGACTGGTGGCGTGCGTAAACACGTCCAGAGCAATTAAAGGGTTAACAAATAAAGCCACATTTGAATCAATCTAGCGCAAACCTATCAATCCTGCCAGTTATAAATATCTTGTACAAATCTTACGAGATGTGAAAATTTATTCCACATATCAGGTTATGTTTATCCGCAAGTTATTAAACTTCTAGCATCCTTGCCTATTTACATGTCTATAGATGCCTACGTTCTGCAGTGATTACGCGTTTACATTCCTATAAATTCCAATGAAGATAAAAACCCGATGTGTAGAACGAGAACATAACCGTTTCTTATCAAAGATAATTCATTCAACGTTACTATTACATCACATAGAAACCATAAATATCTCCAAACCACCAGCTACAAACTTTTTACAGATATCGTAAAAGAATTACCATCGTTCCTGTTTGGCAGAATTCCGCAGAAGATCTAGGCATAATTAAGTGAATCTAATTACTTCACAAAAACATACCCTCTCTACTTCGTTTCATGAAGTTTGAAATTGTTGTATGCCGTCTGTAGGTGACAATGTACCACTGGGACCTTCCTCAAGCACTGCAGTACATCGGAGGCTGGCCCAACGAATTGCTGGTCGACTACTTCGTTGAATACGCCAGGTTACTCTTCCAAAACTTCGGAGATAGGGTAAGTTCCAGTGCACTTGTAGCCTCGATTTACAATCACTTTACCTGGCAGCATAATTGACGATCTATTGTTCCACAGGTGAAATGGTGGCTCACCTTCAACGAGCCACATCAGTTCACGATGGGCTACGCTATGTTGGGGGTCGCACCGTCTCAACCAGCTCCGGGCATCGGCGACTACCTGGCGACACATACCGTCATCAAAGCTCACGCTAGGGTCTGGCACATGTACGATGAGGAGTTCAGAGCCACACAGAACGGTCAGTGCCGCCAGACAGCATGAAAGTCACTTCTGATACATTTAACTGTAGGTAAAAACAGTAGGTAAATACGTATGACGAGCCAGTGACCACAGTCCACCGCGATACCTAATGGGGCTTTGTGCTGTTACGGAAAATGATGTGATAAGGGAAGCGCGTACAATATCTGATCAAAAGTATCCGGACAGCCCTATGTAATATGTAATTGAGCACTACATGCCACGAGAGAGACACATGGGTCAGTATGAAAGCAGGCGAGGAGTATCGCATTTTCAGTAGATAAGCAATAACCGCAGAATCGGTAGATGTGGAGAGCTCAGTGACTTCTAAGCTGGAGGAGGAATTCGATATCATCTAGGCACTGAATCAGTCAGGAATATGTCAACCTTTCTAAAGTTGCCCGTGACAACTGATGGTGATATGATTGTGAAGTGGAACCACGTACGAAGAACCACAGAAGAAATCTTATACGGATGGGCAGGAATCGTAACACTGCGGAGGGTTGTTGTAAAAAATTGCATGAAATCAGTGGAAGGAATCACTCATGAGTTCCAAAGTGTTTCCAGCAGTCCGACTAGCACAGTACCTGAGCGCAGAAAGTTTAAAATGGGGTACAGTAGTATAACAGTTCCTCGTAATTGTGTATCTCTGTAGCCAATGCTAAGCAACTTTTTAAGTGGTGTAACGCCACCTGATGGAGGGTGACTGTAAACAAGTAACTAGGAGCGATGAACAGTGCAATCAGATGGAAGGATTTCAATTTGGCGAATACCTGGAAAATAATTACATGCCATGATTTGTAATACTAACGGTAAAGTACCGATGCGGGTGTTTCTAGTGGTTATCCTGTGGTTCCGCCATTGTGCTTTAGCGAACACAGCATTGGGTACTCCTTACAGTAAAAGAATTGTTAGGAAAGGGTGACCGTATCGCATGACAATGAAACGTGTCATTAAGCAGCATCTGTGGTTCGTGGACAACAACATTCTTGAAATGTAGTGGCCCGGCCAAAGTTATCACCTGAAACCAATATGGGATTAACTAGAAAATTTACTTTGCATCATACCATGGTATCCAGCACTATCTTCCCTGATTCGGATTTTGAAGAAGAATGAGCTGCCATCCATACACATCAATAAAAGTGTCCCCGGAGAGGAGAGTTCAAGTCGTCATAAGGACGAAGGTGCGACACTGCGTACATTAAATGAAGATACTTATGGACCGATAATATAAGCGAAGCAGCGATGATTGAGGAATCAGTTTACCGATGATACTGTCTGAAAGTGGAGAAATGCGCTGACATAGGTGACTTTGACAAGGAGCTGATTACTATGGCATCGCGTCTGGAAACAGAAGGAAATGGTGCAACTGTCGTGGAAAAATGGTTGAAGAACTGTGAAACACCGAGTAGGCGACGAGGTTTTGTATGTCTTCCCAGGAAGGTGACATAACATACTTTTCAGTTCCGTATACCCTGGTAGACGGCTATCTGCGGCAGACTTGATGATGGAGTAAGTTCAAGTGTATCAAGGAAAAAAGATTGTAGTGCATTGTTGAAAATAGGGCTCCAGAACAGAAGAACCGCGTGGGTTCAAGTGTTGGCCTAGTGACATCGTCTATTACGACTGCTAGTGGTTGCTCGATCATCAAGATTGAAATGTGGACTAATGAAAACATATCACCTGGTCGGATGAATAACCTTTCTTCCTACTCTAGGTCAATGTTTGTGTCTCATATGTAGTCAAACAGACGAAAGGCTGTACAAAACATCCACCACACCATGCCCACGGACTGGTGGGCGAGCGTTTCCCCTGCGCTTCCATCCAATATGCGGGAGTAAACTAAGGTACCACGAAAGGTGTGGAGGTGTGAGGATCACTTTCAAGACCAGAACCGTGAAACAGTTGTTTGAGAAGCATTATAGTGAACTCACATTTATATCTTGGCCTGCAAATTAGCCTCATCCGAACCAGATGAAACTCACCTCTGATGCTGTCTGGTTCTAGCTCCACACCCACAAACTACGAGCTCGTAATTTACAGACTATGTGTGACCTTTGTGTAGACATTGGGTACTACACGTCTCTCGAAAACTTCGGAAGACGCGTTAATTCCATGACAATTACAATAGCTGCTGTAACGCATTAAATAGGTATACCAATATGCCATTAAGCAGGTAGTCGCATTCTTTTGGCTACTCAAGCCACGCAAAACATGGGTGGAAGAGTCATTCTACAGTGGATGACAGTGGTTGAAGAAGATGCACATATATTACCAACTGAATTAGTCATCTTTTATAAATGTGTTTTGTCCTGACAGCGGCGGCGATGCATTTTGGCATGGACTGCTCCAGATAATGAAAGTGTTGGGAGTCACTCTGACCAATTACTGCTCAACTGCTGCCTTCGTGTCAAGGTGACTGGTCGTGGCCGGATTTAAAGAGTACACACCTCGCTCGATCCCGTTTCCATTACGGCCCCACCTTACTGTGACTAAAACTACTTGTTACCTAAGCTGTATCACATGTCGTTAGAGCGCTGCCACGTGTGCCTTTGTTAAGCCTCAGGTAACAAGGAGCGGGCAGCCAGCATTGGATACAGATTGTTTTCCCTCCGCACTACTCGAAGAATGGAAGTGAACAGACGCTTTCTTGTGGGTGATGAACAGTTTGTGTTCCACGACTAAAAGTCTGTTTCCAGGTGTGAAGTGTCATTTAAAAAATAATTTTAGTCCTACTGTTGCAACCTGATGCCCATGATGTATTGGAATGATGCTCACAAAATAAATAACGAAACCTAGGGTAATGGGATGCTCTATTCAATTGCCACAATTGAAGGTGGCCTCTGGAGTGCTGTATTGTAATGAAAATACGCACATGATTAGCCAGTTTGAGGAGGCTTTGGCGAGCCCATCTGAAGGCACACTAATACTATCCAAACATTTTCCACCTTCGAATAAAGTTGTTAACTGCCTGAAATTTTCGCATTAATGGCCTACTTTATTTATGAAAAACCGATGCTCTTTCACAGTCCTGTAGCAAATGTATTCCACGACTCATGACTCCAGTCGACGTAGGATATAACCACTGGTTCCCATTCTACACCTTCTTTCGACGTATCCACCAGCGATGAAGGATGTTTACTCGTCAACTGTTTAGGTCCAGAATAGAATCTACGAAAGACTGCTGCATATTTGATTGCCAACATGCCGTTATTGTTCGCGAGAATCTATGGCGGCCCATACCCCAACGAATTGATCCTCACAGCAATCAATATTAGACTATAATTTACGGTGAATCAAAGTAATTACAGCATCCCTGACAAAGTAAGATTTGAAACGGACAGTCCCTGCACTTTCGAAGGTCGTTCAATCACAATATTACGGTGATGAAGTGCGATGATGATCCAAGTGTTGCACTTTCTGTGCTTGAGTGTTACGCTATGGACCAGTATGAAGTTCCACAATATGGCAATTGTTGCAGCCACTTCCATTTTCCACGGCGCAGGTGACCTTTTTTCTAACACAAAAGCTATCTATAACTTAGTCGTTGATGCGTCTACTGCACTATGTTGTAGTCAGCATAGATAGTGCCAATTCAAAGGACGAAATAATCAGCAAGAAGATATTATAATTACCCTCAGTATGGGTTTCCACTGTGGATGGACAAAGAGAAGAAATAGACCTGCAATTGGAGAAAAAGCTAATAACGGCAAGCATTATCTTCCTTCCGTTATAACAACAAGTCAGTTTGGTGTAATACCGATTAAGAAGAATATGCATGCACTAGGAATTTTTCAGAGTTCACTTGATATGTCTCCCCTTCCTCCACCTGCCCACTATACAAGTTTGTTTTACAGTACGTAGCATTGTCATCTGCTACAATATGATGAAAGATGAAACGGATTTGTGAACTCCAGTGTACCATATTTGAGAGAGATTAGTCACAGGTATAAGTATGTCACGAATGGAAGAGACAATTATGTACTTGTTTTCTCTTCACGTGTTATCTAAATGTTATACAGAGCTATCTAGTGTACGTAACCACTCTCGTATTTACAATTTGTATTCACGAAGAAATCAGATGTTCTCTTTTCTTTTCTGTGTGACAAATTTGCAGGGTTAGCAGATAATCAGAAGCCATTAGATACCTTATTCTATTTAACAATATTCATGTTATACTTAGGATATTTTAGAATTATAGAAAAAGTTCCCCAATGGTTCAATCGATATCTAGCAGCCTGGAAGTAAAAAGCTGTCCGCAGTGTGTATGTTCTACGTATGTATGGAATGAGTTTGAATCTCGAAGAAATGTTGTCAAATCGTGGGTGCCATAAGATCAAGCTCTAGGTTCTTTATTTTCTGTAATATACACTCATGATCTATGACTAAATATATGAGATTGCAAATTTCCGTCGTTTTGTACATAATGCAAGTTTCATTCTCTAAACCGTGAACGACAGTGTAAATAATTTTGCGAAAACAACAGTATTTTACAACCAGTAAACTGTTTCTTAGGAGCATTAGAATTCGCTGCATGCACTTCCAGTCCTCAAATTGTAAAAAGGTGAAAGGTCATTTTATTCTACATGTTGTAAAGGAAACTTAATGTTTTAAGTGTCTTTGGTTTTTGAATTTGTTGTTGTTGTTGTTGTTGTTGTTGTTGTGGTCATCTGGTTTGATGCAGCTCTCCATGCTACTCTATCCTGTGCAAGCTTCTTCATCTCCCAGTACTTACTGCAACCTACATCCTTCTGAATCTGCTTAGTGTATTCATCTCTTAGTCTCCCTCTACGATTTTTACCCTCCCTTGATGCCTCAGAACGCGTCCTACCAACCGATCCCATCTTCTAGTCAAGGTGTGCCACAAACACCTCTTCTCCCCAATTCTATTCAATAGCTCCTCATTAGTTATGTGATCTATCCATCTAATCTTCTGCATTCTTCTGTAGCAGCACATTTCAAAAGCTTCTATTCTCTTCTTTTCTAAACTATTTATCTTCCACATTTTCAATTTATATTTTTAAAAGGGTCATTTCAATACGTAGTTGTGGGCGTGAATATCAATGGTGGCTTCATTTGCTCTTCTAAATTACGAAATTAACGTAAATAAGCCATATTCCCTGAATTTACAGAAAAGAAATAAAATTCTTAGTATAATACTTATTGCCGAACTTTGTTTCACTTACCTCACAATAATTTCGTACAAGGAAATAAAAGTGTTGGTATCTATGAAAAGATGTACACAACATTATTTCCATGATAGAAATGGGGATATAAGTCTGTCTGATATCGGAGAACTTTGGATAAAATGTAATTATACTTTCTGATCCATCAGTATTATTTTGTGCACCAGTTTAATAACTATAAACAATTACCTTTAGTAACATGATATAATTTGTATGTACATGGATGTTTTGATATACTTTGCAGGTAGCGTGGGAATTACACTTAATATGGACTGGCCGGAACCAGAGACTAACTCGACAGAGGATGCAGAAGCAGCGGATAGAGCACGACAGTTTGTGGTGGGTATTGCAGCTCTGACATCAACCAGTTGTATTTACTGTAACCTTTCAGTGTAATCGTGATTTCTTAGAGGGTGTAACGTATAGTAATCACCTGACGTAAAATGTATATATGTAGAGAAAACGAACGTGTAATTGTATATTGCAGATGGGTATGTTCGCACACCCTATCTACAGTCAGGATGGGGATTATCCGGCTGTGGTACGACAGCAAGTGGATGCCAATAGTGCGGCTGAAGGACGACCCCGATCAAGGCTACCAACATTCACACAAGAGGAGATCGAGTACATTAGGGGTGAGTAACCAAGTTGTCAGCTGTGGAAGTACCGGGTGTTCAAAAAGTCAGTACAAATTTGAAAACTGAATAAATCACGGAATAATGTAGATAGAGAGGTACAAATTGACACACATGCTTCGCATGACATGGGGTTTTATTAGAACCAAAAAAATACAAACGTTAAAAAAATGTCCGACAGATGGCACTTCATCTAATCAGAATAGCAATAATTAGCATAACAAAATAAGACAAAGCAAAGATGGTGTTCTTCATAGGAAATGCTCAACATGTCCACCATCATTCCTCGACAATAGCTGAAATCGAGGAATAATGTTGTGAACAGCATTGTAAAGCATGTCTGGAGTTATGGTGAGGCATTGGCGTCGGATGCTGTCTTTCAGCATCCCTAGAGATGTCGGTTGCTCACGATACACTTGCGACTTCAGGTAACCCCAAAGCCAATAATCGCACGGACTGAGGTCTGGGGACCTGGGAGGCCAAGCATGACGAAAAGGGCGGCTGAGCACACGATCATCACCAAACGACACGCGAAAGAGATCTTTCACGCCTCTAGTAATATGGGGTGTAACGCTATCCTGAATAAACATCGTACGTTCCAGCAGGTGTTTATCAGCCAGTCTGGGGACGATGCGCCTCCGTAACATATCGGGGTACCTCTCACCCGTCACGGTAGCAGTTTTTCTGTCCAGCACCATCTGTCGGACATTTTGTTAACATTGTTTTTTTTCGGTTCTAATAAAACCCCATGTCATTTTAAGCATGTGTGTCAATTTTTACTGCTCTATCTACATTATTCCGTGGTTTATTAAGTTTTCAAATTTATACTGACTTTTTGATCACCCGGTACATTGCGTTTCAACAACTGGGGGCGTAACTTTACTGAATACTGCCACTACATGAATGTGATGTAAAAAGATCTTTTCATATGTTCGTCCATCATAGACTCGTCAGTTCTAACAATATTTTCTAAGTCAATCACGTCACAACGCGAAAGTGAGCGACAATGGATGCTGAGTTTCGTCCCACTAGAATTCTTGGCATTCATCTTGCTAGGATGGCCCTGGAATCGGTCAACCGCAAGGGCGAAACTAGAGGTTTTGAAGGCTACTAAAGTACTGATTGTAATGGCCATATGTTTTCAACACTATCATTCTCCTTGAGATATTAAGAAAATACCATTTTTTTATTATTTCACTGGACAATGTAATTTTATTTGCAGTCAGCTTCATTGTGGCGAGTCAACGTTTACCTCTGTAACCAGTTTCAGTACCAAGAGTACACGTATATGGCAGCTGCCTTTTGATATTGCCGATCGTTTAAGAAATAGGAACTCCCGAGATGTATCAAAGGAAAGCATGGGAATAAGCTATCTGTGGAAGAAGTAAATGTTAAAACTGGTCTTAGCCGATTAAAAAAATAGTGAATATGACAGCAAATAAAGTAGTTCAGAAATAACTGACAACTGCTGACGCTCTGCGGGCATATACTTCAGTAGGTCTCTTGATAGCTGAATATTTATAGTAAAAGTGAATAGATTTTGTGTCCGACTATAAATGTAGCACACTGTGTAATGTTTCCCTGTAGTCTCGCTGTATTACATACGTCTCTCTTACAAGGGGACTGTGTCATATGAAGGTGCTTAATTACCGTAAAATTCCTTCAGCTCGATGTGAAATGTTCCACCGTTGTTGTCCTTCAAACGTTTTACAGTAGTTGTCTCCTGTAGTGGGGAGCTGCTGTATTGTACCATGGTGATTACAGTGCGTAAAAAATGGTTCAGATGGCTCTATGCGCTATGGGACTTAACATGTGAGGTCATCAGACCTCTAGACATAGAACTACTTAAACCTAACTAAACTAAGGACATCACACACATCCATCCCTGAGGCAGGATTCGAACGGCGATGGTAGCAGCAGCGCGGTTCCGAACTGAAGCGCCTAGAACCATTCGGCCAATACGACCAGCTTCGAAAAACGCAAAACTATTTTCACGACCTGACTTTTTTAGAAATGATGATTAAAGCTTTATGATCACCCCATGTGTGTGACGAAAATATTATTCCTGAACATCTGAACTATTCAGTGTTACTCTTGCCTACGCAGCCAAGAGTGTAAGACAGGGCATAAGTGTAAGGGTCCTCGTCTAAAGAAAAATTGACTGTTCAAGTGGATGAGGAGACCGGAAGCAACACTGTAAGTTACAGCTTAACAGAAAACTGCGCACTGTGTAGCAAGTATTGTGGGAAAAGCAGCTTCATTCCTATCAATTATATAAAGCGCCGTGTATTTCTCCTCGTGAATTTGACCCCTTGAAGACTGATTTGCACTGAACTTACGGGCATGTGTACGGTCTATTAACCAGTCAATGTCTGGTACGGCCTGTTAACCAGTCAATGACTACTTAATATGTCTTTATCAACCTCCTTATCGATTAACTGCATCAGCGTTCACTGAACGTCTGCGAAACATACATTTTTTTTCTTTTGATGACATGTGCCACTTCAACTTCGTTCGATGAGCCCCTATGCACCAACCTTGAAAGTATGCATCAAGGGAACACTCTGTAGAAAACATTCTCACACCACTGTGGTAGCAGCAGTACAAAAACGTGTTGATAGGCTATATAGTCTAGGTACACGATGTGGTACTCTCATCAACATGCGAGTGGCGACGATGAAACTCGGTGAAGGTGGTACTAAAAGTGCTTGTTTCCTGCGGGTTGTAATAATTTGAAACTGAATATATTTTATTCTAACGTGACAACAATCTCAACAGAAAACAACGTCTACTGATTCGTGGTTCCGAGAAAATGAAGTGAACTATGTGCGGAGGCTGGATTTCCCAAAGCCTCGACAGAAAACACCTTTCGTGCTGCACATTTGCTCGCTCACATCACCACAACCACTTTCCACCTTTCGCAACGAAGAACTGAAACAAATTCCACGGTCAGTGCATTCGCCACAGTCAGTGCATACGCACTTAGTTGAAGGTATTCATCAAGGTTGAGCAGCACACTACCTTACACATAACTTCAGCTTACAGAAGTAATGGAAGTTGCTATAAAAAAAAAAAAAAACTAAAGTGATGTGATTCCAAAAGATTCATGACAACATTGACCACTACATTTTTATTTTGTACATCTTGGTATTCGATCTTCTTGTAACACTTAACGACTGATTCTTGCAACAGAAGTGTTCTGTACCATTTCATGCATGGCGTTCACCAAGCGTTTATTGTAATGTAGAAAATGATTTCGATTTGCTGTAAAGCTTTCTGGAAAATTTTAATTTTTGGTAAGCTGTTTTTTTTTTAAATAGGTGGTATCCAATGTTTTGATCATACACTCTCTTAAAAATATAGAAAATACAAATGTTGTTTGTAAGTATTCGCTATCTGTTTTCTAATTCCATGGTTATAGGTGTATATTTGTTGATGACACAAAAGAGCTATTACACGACTGCGGTAGTTAAATATAAGGTAAGTTATTCATGACGAAACAGTGAACCGGACAAAACTTGTACTTCGATAGGAGCCTTTAGAGCGAAGTGAACTATCATTTGCACTTTCCGAGTCCATCTCAGGGACCGACCGGTTACTTCCTGATGTGTTTGTCTTTATAATACACATTGACGGAAATCTTTATTCGTATTCAATTTTCATATAATTGTCGTTACACAATGAAAGCATTCTTTACTTGATTGAGTGTCAAGCAAAACCTAACAAATTTGTCGGTGAGACTAGACCTTTCATCTCGGTTTATCAGTTAAATGAAATCAGGTGAAACATACTTTCTTACAGGTTCGGCAGACTTCTTTGGGATGAATCACTACAACACGACTTTCGTGACGCCAGGTCTCACAGGCGAATCACCTTCCAAAACGCGGGACACCGCTGTAATTACATCTGATCCTGTGGTAAGCTGAAAGTACTGTTTGCACAGTGGTGTTAGTGAAAAGACATTTGAGGGCACCAGAGCGTTCACAAATTGTCGATCGCAAAGGCAAGAAAACGGTGATAGAACATTTGCTATTTCTCACAGCTCTAGCCAGCCAGGGCATGACGTTTTTGTGTTGAAACATTGTAGGTCATGGGTGTAAACTGGAACAAAATATGTCTCAATCCCTGATACGCTGCCGTTTAGTTCCCAATAATCAAAAGCTATTTTTCCGGTAGAAAGTATTCTCAGATTCGGTACTGACTTTCATAACTGGGTTTCATCGAGAATTTCTATCCAAACATGTTATAATAGCAATGTGCAGTACGTGACATAGAACCAGACTGAACGTGTTGACGTAGCATTAATTAATTTATTTTTATTTTTACATTTTTGTGAATCTCTACGGCAGGTAAAAATTTAATTGAAGTTTCCTGTATTTAAGCTTTTGGGAAAAGACTGCAGTTATGATTACTATTATTATTATCTCAAAGGTAGGTTACGAGAATTTTTGGTTTTGTCTATGTCATTCTTGCTCAATATGTACATTTCATAAACTGAACAATTTCACAATAAGTTCATTTGTTAACTTAATTATGAAAATATATATTTACAAGTTGTCTTCTTTCTTTCTCGTTGTCTTTTTCTCACAGTCTCAGTTTTACAAGTTATGTAGGTTAATATCGTCTTTTACGATTGTAACGAATGTCTTATTTAGACTAAATACAACTTATCGCAGCCACGAAAGATGGTACAAACATATTTAACTTTCAAACGCTTATGTATTGACCACTGATTCACACATACAGAGATGAATTAAGCTGAGCACATGTGAAGCTTCATCATTTTCTGAGAAGAGACAGTGAGTTACAGCCATTTTAGAATTAACGGATACGCAACAAAAAATTAATACTACTCCACATATATAGTAGACTAATAATACAGAACTACAAATTCAAAAGAAGAATCACAAATAGCACTATTGATAGTTTAAAAACTATTGGTGGTAGGGTTTTGCTATAAAAAAAAATATACTTTAATACATCTATATTCGGGCACTAGTGAATGATCCAATTGTTTCGTAAATCGATAGAATTGAGTGGTCTCTGTAATTCCACCCCTGGATTTACTTATTCTTAATAATCTATCCAGATAAAATCCGATGTCAATAACTGTTAATAGGTCAGTGAAATGTTTAAAAAAGTAAATAATTGATGGATTAGTTGAATGAGCCATTCACTAGATTCAACTATTTCTGAAGGTGGATTTTAAATAAGAGGATTTACGTTACTGCGGAATAATATCTTCCGTGGCAGCAGTGTAATATTAGTTATTTTTGTTGAATATTTCGTAAATGTCCCGTAAATCTGAAAGAAACAATGATAGTCTAAATAACGAAATTGGAAACAAACTATTTTACTAGTAATTTTTGTCACTACACAATAAATTGTACTGTACTCAGTATTATATCTAAAATAATTATTTGATTATAGCAATTTTAACACGTAATTTGCCGCAAACCTCGTTTTACAACTTACATTGACAACTACATTAATAGAAATGGAGCGTTCGGTTCCGGTGTACATTAAGTGTCCAGAAGCATGGTCTCACACAAATAACAAAGACTCAGGCAGCGTATGTAAAAGAGCTAGTACCATATGAAAATAACAAAAAGATAGAAACAACTGTAGCTAATGAACTGAATAAAAATACTACAATTAACCCTGGAGCAATGTAGTAATCTGATAAAGCCTAGTTATTTATTCAAACATAATAAAAATACTACTATAAATAACTGTAATACGAAACTTGGGAATACTAGAGGCTCACGTACTATAATTCATACTATAAATACACAAAAATAAGGATTTTCGTCAACAAGAGCAAAGACGATAGTCTTGTTGCTGCCAAGTTACTACAGCCTGAGAGATGGGTGTTATCTAGGCAACGCCTGCAACAATTATGTCTTCATTTTGTACACCTCTTCCGGGTAAAATTATTTGTTATGTACTCCACTAGGCGAAGGTTGGGGGGTGATAACGGTAACGAGTGAAACTTATAAAAAACATATTTGGAGCAACCAAATGTAGTGTCGCATTGATAGTCGAAGAAACAGATTCAGTTTCTGAGGTTGCTAACGCATGCGCGTGCAGTAGCCCCCATATTCAAGGTAGTCGTCCCTAGTCGAATTTGAAGAAGCAATGTTCTGAGCCCGTATTTGGCTACTACGAAGATGAAAGGTGATGGCGTAAATTCAATTCATGATCAGGAGACATTGCGCCACTGTGTTGGATTATATTCCAACTCACTCCGCAGTGCCTCTTGGAGTAAGGGAACGTAACACGATCGACAACCACATGTTGATCTTAGAGAGAAGCAGTGTACGCTTGCATCGTGTTTCTGTTTCCGGCTTCGTTTAATAGGGATCAACATAAACACAACACTACACTACAAAACCACGCATCACTGTCGTGCTCAGAACACTTGATACTTGAAAACATGCCAGAAGAGGGGGAACGACAGATGAACTCCACTAGCGACTTATTCAGGACGTTAATTTTGGATTCTCGGCTCTACTCATGTCTCATTACCTGAGTAGAGGACTGACATTGACTTTGTTGCTGAGACATATTCCCTGTGCACATGTGTTCTATACTATATGGATATGGGAGGTACTGAGAAAAGAAATATGTTGGAACTACTACATTGTATTAATACTTTTAAGAAAGTGAAAAAATAATTACTTTGATTTTAAACTGTGGACAGATTTTAGTGTTTTTTTCTGTTCAAATAGAGGACTGGAATAATTGGATGGAAACAATACAGCCACACCAGATTGTAACTAGTGTGGAAAAACTGCCAACAAACTATATATTTTAAATGAGCACCCATCTTGAATAATCGGGTGGAAATAAGAATAATTTGTGTAATCAGTATCTAAACTTTCAGCGCCTTCCTTGGGGACTGCGGAAACAACTTAACTGGGTGGCCAGTCAGTACCCAGGATATCCTATCATTATAACAGAGAACGGTCGCTTGAATTTTGGAGGACGGAATGATACTGACCGCATCGAATACTATACTGTAAGTAGTAATTTCCACACAATTATAATAACCATTTCATTACCTGCAACGTACTGTATTGGTGTATCATTTCCAGGAATACCTCGGAGCTATGCTAGAGGCGATAAACACTGACGGTGTTCCGGTTATCGGATACACCGCATGGAGTCTTATAGACACTATCGAATGGAACTTGGGATTCACGTGAGTAATTGTAATACTTTCATGTGTTAATTGACATAATACGGATAAAACACCAATGTGTTTCCTTATCAATAGAGCATTACGTAACTGTGTGAGCTTAGTGTAACGTATTGTCAAGTTGATTACTCTGAAATTTTATACAAGGCTTCACTTTGTTAGAGGGAGTTGACACGGACTGAAAACAGAGAGAGAAAAAGACAGACAACCAGAAACAGATAGTTAGACAGTGTGTGTTTGTGTGTGACAGCGAGAGAGAGAGAGAGAGAGAAAGAGGACAGCGGTGAGATGTGCTCAGCAGGGTGGTTTAAAGTGCCATGAGTTGGTACATTGACTAACTTACCAATCGAAGTACTTTGGCGTCTCTACAAAGCGAAATAATTATCTCTAGCAGTCAAAATAAAAACATTTAGAGTGTTAGGAAGAGTTATTGCAAAACAATAAAACAACAATACAAATGAAGGTTCGCCGATCTATTCAGAGATCCTCATCCGGCAAGCAGTTTATTCGCCTTGAAGAGGACCGCTACAATGACATCCGAAACGGTGATTGTGTAACTGTTTTGATGTTTCACAATGGGGCGACTTAATACACCAACGGATTTTATTTGATCTTACGCCGGCTTTTTAAGCATATTAATTTATTTCTCTATCAGTTTACAGAAAGGAACTCGTTGAATCAGCAACTGCTATGTATATCACACCTAAACGATTAGAAGAATTCATCATCGTCTTTTCTTCCAAATGAACGCGTCTCAGTCATTTGTTATATATTCCTATTCTGTAACAGTTATAACATCCTATAATCTCAACAATACTGAACCATTCTGAGTGCAATGGATTTGACAAGTGTTTGCTAAGTTCCTGGAGGTATGTAGAACCGGATGTTTATACACACTACATGCATTTCCCGTAAATCAGGGGCCGGTTCTTGTGGCCGCGGAGGTGAGACCAGATAGCGTCCCAGATGTGTTCCATCGGGTTCACAAGAGTCGAATTTGTGATCCAAGTCATTAACGCCAATTCACTTACAAAATCACTGCAGCTTGATTCTGGCCTTGTGACATGGGCACAAATCTTGCTGGAAGATGTCATAGTCAGAGGAGAGATCAAGCATCAAGGATTACAGATGGCTCCCAATGATATTCAGATCGTCCACTTCTATCATGGTGCATTCGGTCGCTATCACAGATCAGTTGGAAGCCCATATGTAGACACCCCGTAGCAAAATAGAGTACAAAATAGATTAACCACCCGCCTGCATATGTGATTGTTTCGATGAGCTGTTCCCCTGTAAATCGGTGTAGCCACATATGACCATCAAGATGGTGTAAAATGAAAATCATTCATCCGGCTAGGCGGCACGTTCGTAATGAGCCACGGTTCACTCTTGATGATTCGGTATCCACTACAATCGTAACTGACGATGAATGGTTGAACATGGAAACATGTAGGGGGCGTCTGTTCAGTCCCGTGTTCAACAAAGTGCGCTAAACGATGTGCTTAAAAATACTCCTGCTCGGACAGGCAGAGTACTCTGTTACAGGCCGCCACCTTTTCCTGCTTACAGAGCAGCGTTTTCTCTACGCTCTAGAGGCATGGGTGCCCAACAGGTTGTCGACAGCTCGTAGTTCCACACTCATTGCGCCATCTTCAATAAATGATCACGGCAGTAGTAAGCGAACAGACGTCCAGCTCTTCGTTCGCAGCTTCAGGGTCCAAAAACTCTGGCCTTTGTCAAAGCTGCTTATGTCAGAGAATTTCGCCGTTTGCCTTATGTGTTGCTTCTGGAACGACTCCACGTTTATAATCGCATAGGGCAGTGGGCGTGTTGTTTTGGTCCATAAACGAGTAATCAGATTCTGACCATCTTATTCTCTTCCAATTTCTCTTTCCTCAGTTACCAAACTGACTACTGTTCTAATGTCACATGTTCCTTGTAACTAGTAATCTTCAGGTTTATCATTTTTCATAGGCCCGTTAATGAACGACATGGTGCAGTTATTACGACACTTAGTTCACAGTCGTGTGGGGAGCAGTTCTGATTTCCGTCGAAGCGTCCAGATTTAGGTTTCCAGTACCCTCCTTAACATCTCTTAATCTGGTGCCGGGATGGTTTGTTTCAAAAAGCACGTCCAGTTTCCTTCCAAAACCTTCACAATCGCAGCTTGTTCTGCGTTTGTAATGACCTAGTCATCAATGTAACGTTAAATAATTATCCTCCTTTTTTCCAAGTATGTGCGATTTATGTTCAACTCATACACTGTTTACTGAAGGTGAAACATCATACAGTATATCCACTGAATAACACTACTTTATGAATATCTGTAGTCTCTTACTTTCTGGTGCTACTACCGTTTAGCTTTCACTTCCTCCCAAAACCGAGCGTTCCAGGACGCTTTGCCTACATTCTATTTCCACCTTTGACTACGACTGTTCACTTTTGGTGAAAGTAGCTTTACGCAGTGGTGTCAGGATACCCTTTGCCTCCATTGCGCCGTCAGTAGTACGAGATCCAGTGTCGCTGATCCATGGATAATTTGCATTTCACCTACTATCTTTTCATCAGTTGCAATATTTAAATCACGTGAGCTAAGCGTGTCCTCTCAAACATTCTTACTATTCACAAAGAAATAACACAGGCTAAGAAACTGAATTTCCCGGCCCCTTGAGGTTCTATCTTCCTTTTTCACTTTCTTATATGCTCGTTTGACATAGGAAAGTGGATAATAACGGAGAGAACGTATTACGCATGTAGGATTGGACATGTAAATTCTCAAAAGTAGACAGCAATAGCATTTGTATGAATAGGACAACGCTCCCGAACAAGTGTCGTACCAAATCATCCGACCACTCTCACCATACGCTACAACACCGCCTTTGCCTCACAAAAACGCTGGTAAATATCGTTGTTAGAATAACATAACTATGTCTCAAATGCTTCTTACATTAAGGCTAGGAGGTTATTTCCGTTACTGTCGCTGTTTTATTAGACCCAACAAACTACGTCAGTATCCTCCTGTCCGGATCAATATGTTCGTCGTACGTCCCACATTGATTTCTGCGGTTATTTTGCTTGTTAGGACTGACAGCTCAAAGCAAACGTCGCTGCTCTCTGTCTTTAAGTGAAGGCCCTCGGCCACTGCGTTGTCCATACTGAGAGGTAATGCGTCATATTTAGTATTCTCGGCACACACTTGACACCATGGATTTTGGAATATTGAATTCCCTAACAATTTCCGAAATGGAATGTCCTGTGCGACTAGCTCAGACTACCATTCCGCGTTCAAAGTCTGCTAATTCCCGTCGTGTGGGCATCGGAAGCCTTTTCACATGAATCGCCTGAGTACAAATGACAACTCCACTGCTCTTTTATACCTTGAGTACGCTACACTACCGCCATCTGTAAACAGAGTGTTCGGAATTCCCGTTACAAACATCTAGGACTTATAAAGGGAAATTGAGAGCATAATAATTTGAATAGTAACCCATTTCCGGAAAAGTGCCGTTTCGTGCAACAGCAAGTTGCAAAGATGTTTCCTAGGTAAACATGCAACAAGGTAGTCCTGGTGGGGCGTGGTTACGTCGGATCGGCTGATTTTATTTGTCGTCTATCCTATACCTCTGACATGGTTCGAGCCTCGTTCAAGTGTCTGTAAGTGTTAGGTCAACATCCCAGAGCATACGTTTGCGGAATACACAGACATGATCCTTCTGAATGGTCAAGCTCACGGCTCTTAAGTAGCTGCTCGTCTTCATTATCGTTATCTAAAATGGGCGACTCCATCGCATATACTTTTTGTCCTAATGAAGCAACAGTTTCGAGACAGGGTATCTCCACCGTCAGCAGGCGTGAATATAGCGCTAAAAGGAGGCACCACACATACGAACTGGAAGAATCTATAATACATCACGTTGAAGAGAACACCTCAGCGAGTACGCGATCCACTTATTTGTCTATTAATGAGTGGAAATGCAAAAAAAAAAAAGTATGTACTGGCTCACGTTTAATCAGTTACTTGTGGAAGTGGTCACATTACAGACATGTTTTGAAAATGTTATAGCACAGAAGCAATACTTTTACGGACATCGGTTTTAATTGAGAATATCATTTACGAACTCCCCGCTACAAGCCCTAGAAGTGAGTAACGGAAATTTCCGAACACTCTGTGTATTCATATTGCAATCCCGTGACTATTGTCACCTCATTGTATATGTTAAGTCAGTGATAGCATCAATGGTTAGAATAATTCTGTCCACGTATCCCTAATCCACGCAACCATTCACAAAATTTTCCGTATATACTTTACGTGGAAATCTGGGATTCAGTGTAAACAAATATGGGTTGAACATAAATAAAAATCCGAGCGGTCTAAGGCGCTGCAGTCATGGACTGTTCGGCTGGTCGTGGCGGAGGTTCGAGTCCTCCCTCGGGCATAGGTGTGTGTCTTTGTCTTTAGGATAATTTAGGTTAAGTAGTGTGTAAGCTTAGGGACTGAAGACCTTAGCAGTCAGTTAAGTCCCAAAATATTTCACCCACAAAAAAAAGTTAAAAAAGTAAAATAAAAACCGACAAATGCAGGGACGGACTCCTGATTTCAAATGGAGGAATAAATGTCCTATGAACATATGTAAGCAAGTACATCGTCGCCACAGTGAATGGCGCTGAGTAATCAAAGTTCCTATGTCCAAGTGCCGTCTGCTCCTTGTGTATTGCAGGCTATGTGTTTGACGCTGCAAACTGTAAGCAGCCGAATGGTCCGGTATTAACGACAGGAACAAGCCGAGATTATGTGTGTCTACTGCCAAGTAGTTAGAAACGATCGAGAGGTAGCACGACTATGCCAAAATAAGCACCCTCACAGATACCAAATTCATCACACAACATTTCTAGGCTTTTTTGGGCGTTTGTGTGATCACGTGTCTTTTCAGATAGGTGAACGCACAGGGAGGCGGCGGACTGTGCATACACCAAATTTGGAGGACCAGATTTTACGGGATATTGACAAGAACACTAACACAAACTCCAGGCGTATGCCTCGCCAACGTGGTGTAAGCCCAATTACGATTATGTGTACTCTGCGTGACAACCACTCATATCCCCATCATATGCAACGGGTGCAAGGATTATCAGCAACAGATATCGCTCAATGGGAAGAATTTTGTCGATGGTTTTCGCACGAGACCATCACAGTTATGGGTTTTCTGTCATCAGTCATCTTCACCGACGAAGCAACCTTACCAGAACTGGCTTAATCAGTCTGCATAATCGTCATTTTACGGCTACAGACCATTCTTGGGATATGCCTGAGGCATCTCATCAGCATCGGTTCAGCACCAGTCTGTGGACAGGCATCCTAGGCTATCACATACTTGGACCGGTTTTTATTCCACGACGCCTCGACGGAGGAACGTACGTGGACTTCCTCCTGGAATACTGTGCTTGGGCGTGAGAATGTGCCATTGGTAACATGGCAAATTACGTGGTTTCTGCGTGAGAAGCACCACCCAGTCCTACATTACAGTACGCCGACACCTTAACAACATCTTCCCCAGACGTTGTGCCGAAAGCGAAGGACCTCAAGCATGACCTGCTAGATCACCAGACTTAACCTCCCTACATTTTTACCTCCGGGTGTATTTGAAAAGCGTTGTTCAAGCTGAACCAGATCCTGACGTGCAGAACCGTAAATAGCAAGTTCACGACGCCTGTGACGCTATTCGGAGAGAGGCTGGAACTGGTGAAACAGTGCGGCAGTCGATGATGCAACATGTGAAAGCGTACATTGCATAACATGGAGGCAACTTTGAACATCTGTCAGAACTTGCATGCGATGCTACTCTGTAGTGTGTTTCGGGACGATTGGTTGTTGCGTGCACACCGTGCATTGACGGTCACATGTTCATAGGACCTTTTCTTATCCATTCGCACTCAGGGAAGGGTGCCTGCATTCTGTCGGTTCATCATGTATATGCTAGTGGAAATTTGTTCAGTAAGCTACCCGTATTCGTAAGGTAAGACATTTGAAACTCAAAAGTCGCTAAATGAATCGATATCTGTCGTTACTATCTAGTGGATGAATATGTGGATTACCGAAAAGCAAACCCAAAGACGGCATAAAACCGAATAATATTCTTAGTTACTGTCTAGTTCAGTGTAATATAACCACTTGTCGTAACTGCTACTGTAATGTAGTGATTTCCTCATCCCAAATAAGTGATTGTCTCATTTTTTCACGTAAACATCGCTGAATAAAAACTTTCACATTTCTTTATACAGGGTTACGTACGGGCTGTGCGAGGTGGACAAAACCAGTCCAAACAAGACGAGGACACCCAAGGAATCGGCTGCCTTCATGTCAGAAGTGTTCCGCACCAAGGAACTGCCCAGCCAGTACAACCTGTATTAGACTGCGCGGTCACCACACGAACCATAGAGTAGTATGTCAACGTAGTGTTTAATTAAATCAGTTACCAAACACAATGCAGTTACATTTAGCAATGGATGTGAATGTAGTTACGTCGACATACTTCCTATGTAAACAAGTTTCTAAAAATAAACGTCGTACTTTGATATCTTGTTTCTCTTCACTTCAGATGGTACAGGAGCAAGTAGTACTCTCACAGTCTCACTTGAAGCACAAAATAAGAAAAATGGGCGTTTACATCATACTGGTCGCAAGACTGGTGACGTAAAAAATATCCGTACACATATTCTAGTCTGCACAAAGTATTTTACAAAAATGGAAATATATACAAAAATGTAGGCTATTTCTTTTTAAAGAGAAAAGTGAAATGAGAAAGAGTTGGAGTCTTGGGTGGACGGTCCCCACAATTGTTCAACAAAGCAGTCGATAGGGTCATCAGAACTTTGGAGAATGATATATCTGGAATAAATACGGGAACAATAGGTAAACGAATCAACATTAAGTGCCTTCTCCTTGCTGAAGACCTAGCACTAATTACCCGGACTTCCGAGGATGCCACCCACGCCATTAAGAACCTTCATAAGACCGCCATATAGCCCGGAATCTATATCCCTTACAAAAATATATAATACCCACACTCCAAGAGTGCAAACTTGGCATCACTTGCAACAACGTATGACAATATCACACAAGTAAAACGCTTGAAATACCTAGGTGAACTTGTCTGAAACGCTAAAACCGAAAGAGTGGCTAGCAAAACGTGTGCAGAAAAACTGCATTAAGTCTAAACAGTTATCTGGAATATATGCAAAAAGAAATCCTTGTCTATCTAAGCCAATATTTGTCACTACAGCACAGTCGTCCTCACGTAGACACTCACCCCAATGAAGACGTCATTATTAACTACCAACTTTCAAATAGAAAGACAACTACTGAAAAGAATATTTGGACCCAAAACTCAAGATCGTTTCCGGATGCACAACAGCTCATAAGAAACTCCTAGAACGTGAGGCCGTAAAAGGTCAATGATGTTTCCGGCATTCGCCACCCCACATACTGCGTACCATGGAACAACAATAATTGCTTCTAATGGCAACAGGGAGCGGGACTGGTGGTATCTAATGGTGATCACAGCATTAGGCTATGGAGAGTAGTTGAACTGCTTAGTTAACGAATAATTCACAACGGTGATACGGTACTAGTGGTGTTGATACAAACAGAGCAAAGGCAACGATAAACAAAGCAATCATTTCAAGATATGTACGACAGGTGCCAAAGTTGGCACTATGTCAGAAAGCAACTCAATGAATGTTGCAGAGTGAGAAAGAAGTGGCAGATGAAATATTAGTGTTCCTGCAAAATGCGTCAGTGAAATGTCTGGTATCGTATATGCTCGACAGTGCAGACAATGTACATGAGGAGTACAATGATGACGACACTTGCTTAATAAGTGAAGTTGACATTACAATAGGTATCGAGCCATCTCGCTTAACATCCTTGTTGAACAGGGAGCCAAAACACCCGTCACCAGTGAAACGCAGTAAATGACAATCGCTCTCCAAGTAGTGGGTACTCAACATAGTTAAGCACGTGGAAGATCATCTACAGCATAGTAACCAAAAACATTACGAACAGATTTCGAATAAGTTCACAGCAATATTACTGTGTAGTGCATATGAGAAAATACGGACATTCAAGGGAGAACAAAGCTCACTTGTTACAAAAACTGGTGTTGGCACGCTTCATGGATGCACAGTACAATTTATAGGATGTTCATGAATGTGACCTACTACGTTACGCACACCAAACTTCGCGCGACATAGATTACATTGACTTCAAGGGAAGCAGTAGCTGGTTGTATAACTTCAAACAGTACTACAAACTGGAGGATGTAAAATAACGAAATTTCAAACAAAGCATGAATTTGACGATGCAGGGCAAATTGTGGAAACGGTCCGAAAATTTGTAGATGAGATTGCAAGACTACAATGGAGTTGCGGTTTGATCTGAAACATTACAGCCAGTTTACACCATGAGAGCAGTCGCTTTAATATTTAAGCCTTCCGCTTCTCTACCTAGCCATGCGTCTGCTAAATTAAATCAGCCTTCTGACAATGGTCGCTATTGCGTTGTAGATTATCATTTTTGTCAAAATGTTAAAAAAATTGAATGCTAAGAAAAGCTAATAAATAGATGGTCATGCCATTATTGTACTCAATTTGTGACTGGTTTTTAATGTATACCAACACGGAATAAATATTTTATAAACATGGCACGAGTTTATTGACCATAAAACAGGACAAATATGTTAAGCGAGATGACAAAGAAATCATGAACTTTAGACGACACAAATAATTAGCACTACACTGGCTGACATTTGTTTCCCAAAGACAAAGGTTCCCCTGTACAATGAATTTACCCTGGCTCAGATCATGGATAATGCAATCTGAAAATACGTAACGCTGAATAGTCTTTGATAGGTTTATAGTACACAGAAGTGGTGTAAGTTCGCGAAGCTCTTGACGACCCCATGTTACTAGTCTGGGTATTCTGACATTGGCCTCTCGATATATACACGCTTTACTGTCGTTTCTTGTTAACAATTTCAGGTTATTAGAAAGAATTAGCAGCTTTCACTCAGTCAATACTAGGCAGAAATCCAGTCTGCATCTGGATCGCACTTCCTTAACTCTTGTGCAGAATTGTGCGCGGTATACTGTTGCATCCACTTTCAATAAGCTACCATAAGAATTCAAAAATCTAGCCGTAAACCACGCGCTTTAAAATCGAAACTGAAGAGTTTCCTCATCGGTCACATCTGTCGAGGAGTTCCTTGAAAAATTAAGCTGATTCCTATGTTATATTGTTGATTGCGTTTACTGAAACTTATGGCTTGACTTTTTGGGACTCATAAACATTTTATTTCATCTGTTGTTACTTTTATGTTGCAATTTCATGTAATGACACGTCCCATGACGTTAGAGATTTGCTCTTATTTGGTCCTACGAGACTAGACATGTAAATAAATAAATAAATATGTTGCACTTCGTGGGAGCGGCCAAGAACAATTGGTGAGACTGTGATTTTTTTGCCTTATAAATCTGGAACTGTAATAGTATACCGCTTTCTCTATGCGTAGCGCTGTCTCAGGTGACTTCGTGGTGCAAACGGTGACAGAGTAGTCATGTGCGCTGCCTGTAATTCGCTATCACGGACACAGAATAGGCAAAGTCGCTGCCAGGTGATCTGTCAGACGGATTACAGTTACTCTCAAATGGAGCCCTGATATATTGGGAGATTCCAGCTTGTGACACTCCCATTCGCCAATCCTGCCATGGACCAGTTTGATTCTCTGATACGGCAGTGTGGACAAGGAAATCAAACATCAAGGCGGCAAACTGATATAAATACGATTGACCTTGGCACTGCAGTTGACCGAGATGAAGTACGTCCGAACTGTGAGTACAGCTAAGCCTTCGCCACAGGCTCGGCAGTGAAGTGCAGTGCCAGAGCGAAGATACTCACAGCACGGATGGCCGAAGCGTAAACCGCTCATAACAAGTTAAGAGCGGACTTTCCTCTCCAGACCGGAGTCTGATTCAGAAGTGTTTTTCTCCTCTTCTCACCTTTCCATCAAAACTGCATACATTCGGAAAATGCACCAACGCAAACGCCACCACCAGATGATTTTGCGCCAATCACAACCCTCCACAAGGGCCACATGCCTCCTCTAGCTCGTCCGCTTAAGCTCGAACTCAGTCGTAACCAAATTTAGTAATATTATTTTGTCCAGTGGGGAAGCAGCTGATCTCTGCCCCATAAATTTCCATGTGTGGAGGAAAAGACGTTGCGTTCCAAATTGTGTTTCTACGGCCACTGTTCAATATGTTTTGAGAGTTTTCGTTTAGCCCTAAATTTAACAACAGATTCATTGCAGAAACCATTTTCTTGATGGGGCGAATGTTACAGTACCTCCGACCAGGTGACACGGATAAGCTGAGAGTAATGCTTCTCTGTCCCAACACAGGTCATTTCAGTCCCGCCATAAATGTAGCGTTCCATCCTAAATTTCTTCCAAAGGCCTGAGGCTTCCAGAGAAACTCTGTACACAGAAGAGTGGCAGAGAATGGCACCACATTAGAGCGCCATCTAGTGACCATTCCAAGACAGACATGGACACTGACGGATTTGTTCTGTGCTAAATTAAAGGCTAAAGCTTCCCTACAACTCAGAGGGACTATAGCAAGTGAGGGCTCTGTCGAAAGCGTCCGGTGCAAGGCGAACATGGTAAGTTGTGGACTTTTATAGACTCTTGCTCTGCAGACAATGGGGGCTCATGACACTGATGAAACGTCTTGGATGATGAATTACTTGGTTTCCCGTACCCCTGTCCCTGCCGTGGCCAGAAACGCCTAACAAGTAGATCTAGGTTGGCTGTTTGCCGCCTCTTCGGTCGAAAGCTTTGATTGCACACCAGTTCAAGAAATTCTTAGGGGCAGCGTTCTTTCCCCGGTAAGTACTTAGAAATGTTTCTCTCCCTAGCAACTGCATATGGCTTCCAAGCACCAAATGTCTACTGCAAGGTGTACCGCTGAATAACCCAACCACCTGCTTGTTGTGTATTCCAGAAAATACTACTCGAAGGAGAGATCCCATAAAGTTTCTGCGTGCGTTAACACTGTACAGGCTCCCATCAACACCTACTCATGTCGATAACGTCATGTTGTCTCAAAGAAAATGATGTCTAGGATGTAATGACAACATTGAAAAATAGCACAGTATATTATAATAAGCGAGACAGTGAGTTGTCCTCTCTCATTCCCTCCACATATAGTTTATTTCCACATGGATACTGTCTCACTTCAAAATGGTATAGTGTGATGCAGAACACAGGAAATTACCAAAAAGTTTTGAGATCTTTTAATGATAACATAAGTGAAAGGGCGATTTTACCAACCAAAAACACAAATGAAAAAGCCATGCTATCTTGGCACAATGCTGCAAGAAGAATATATGAGCACTTCTTTGTGCAGTATGTTTCATGTGGACGCTAAGGTCAGTCCTACACCACAGTCTTCAGATGAACGATTACTAAGTGATTAAAACGCTCTTCCAGAAGTATTTTTACACATTCATACAATTTCTGTGGTCAGAGACGTCTGATGACCTGAATCAGATTACAATTCTGGGGAGCTCGAACCATTCTCAGCCTCGGTGATTTACCTGTGCTCAGTTGTCCACATGGTTTCAGTCACTCATGATATATAAAGAGACAATAATAATAATTTAAGAAACACACTCACTACCAAAATCTAAACAAGGAAGTAACATGTGTCATCAGGTGTTCTTATTTACGTGATATTTTTTCTACTACCTAAAAGACATTTGCATGTTACACTTTTCAGATAAATTTGCATATATCCACAACCAATTATCTTTACAAATAGAGCTGTATCAAAAATTAGATCACTTTCACAAGAAAATATACACAATTACATGAAATAAAGAATTACACAAAACATCCTATCCACAAAGGTCCCTGGGGACTCGTTTACATTTACAAAGTCACATGGATAAAACATGGCACTAGATACATGGGTCAATTGTCTCTGGAGTAGCTGTAGATCTAAGGTGCATGGAGGATGATACAGAGTTAGGGCTACCTTTCACTCAGCGCCTGATGTAGGAGCAGCAGTGGTTGTCTCTGGACCCCCATCTTGTCTTTGTCCTTGACAGCATCAAGATGGCAGCTGGGCTGTTGGCAGCGCTCATATGTGTCGTAGGACATGACTGCATGACCAACCCATCTGTACCATGGCCACCACACTCCGCACACTGTCTGTAGAGGGGTGTGTCCACCTGGGGTAATCCTTTGGGACTTGTGGTGCCGGCTTATCTGCATGTGTCTATCAAGGATTATCCTCTTGTCTGGCAGGTCCCATTCACAACTGCTCTGTGCGTGTTGACTGTCTGTTGTCGGCCATTCGGCACCAGGCGGTCTGCAAGGCTCTTGAGAGTGTGGCATGACGTCAATGGCGCACTGCTCTCGTCCGGTGCACCACCTCCATTCATAGTGTTGGGGCAGGTAGGCTTATGGCAGCAACGGCGCATTGCTCATTGTGTTACTTAACCGTTGACAAAATTGCCTCCAGTCTTCGTCTAGCAGGATCGCCGCTGTACTGGAATACTAAAACGTAAATTATTTCTCCGCTGTCAACTGACCTTCATCTTCAAAGTGGCTCCATTCTTACTATTGCCTTCCTCTCCCTGAGCCAGATGTATGCCACACCAATGTTACTCGCGCTGTATGTGTTCACGCTTCATAATATGTATTTCTTCCACACTACTCTCATGGCGCGAGCAAGATTCAAAAGACTTCGAGAAAGGCTTCATGGCAGGACTGGCGATGGCCCACAATCTCAGCAGAATTAGCTGTCCACGCGCCACTCATAACACACCCGATAATCCAGACAAACATGTGCAGTGGCATGGCTTCAGTCTCGTCACTGTGAGACCGTAGAAAGCAAAGTGAACTCGTGTCTTGGGCAGTGTATAAGATGCTGCGGAAAAGGACTTAAATAATCTCATAGACCATAGTGATATTACCGAGCGAGGTGGCGCAGTGGTTAGCACACTGGACTCGCATTCGGGAGGACGACGGTTCAATCCCGCGTCCGACCATCCTGGTTTAGGTTTTCCGTGATTTCCCTAAATCGCTCCAGGCAAATGCCGGGATGGTTCCTTTGAAAGGGCACGGCCGAGTTCATTCCCAGTCCTTCCCTAATCCGATGAGACCGATGACCTCGCTGTCTGGTCTCCTCCCCCAAACAATCCAATTCAATCCAGCTCCCTCTAGTAGCATAGAAATCCAATCCATAGTGATATTATAGAAGATACTTGAAACAGAATTATACAGCTGAATTAGATGTTCATAATACTATCGTTTCTTGACTGATATTCTTGCTCTCCTTTTGAGGTTGTTACTGAGCAATGACAATGTGGTCCATAGACATAATGGCCATTTGTAACACAAGTAAAATGCTTGTTTGACAAAGAGCGTAGCTCATCAACGTGGATGGGTTTTCATGCCACAAGAAAGTGTCGGTTTGTATTACGAGATGTCACTTATGACGAATTTCTTTGATTTTAATGCAGGCAGTGAAAGCATAGATGTGATGATGTAGCAACTACAAAACTCATTCGACCATGTTCCAAAAGCCATCATAGCGAAAACTAGTAAATGGCAATAACAAATATCTCAAATACAGAAATTAAATAAATGGATAATCTAGACTATGCTAACAATATCACGCAGCATTTGCTAATTCATTGAAGTTCTATGTGCAAACTGATTCTTTACTCTGACCTCAATGAACTATTATATACGCTTATTCTACAAGTGATTTCACATGAAAGAAATGATTAATTTGTTTTAAGGTCTCATGCGACCAAAGTGCTGATGTCAATGGTCCCTAAGATTACACACTATTTAATCTGAGTTACCCCGACCTACGCTAAGGACGACACACGCCCATGCTCGATGGAGGACTCGAACCTCCGACGGGGGGAACCGCCCGGGCCGTGACAAGACACCTTGGAACACGCGGCTATCCAGGGAGGTAGAAATGATTAATACATACCGCTGTCCGGATACTTCTGATCACCAGAATTAGACGAAATACCCAGTCTCCAGGCAGAATGGAATAATTCCTACTGCTGACAAATGTGATACTTCAAAAGCATCAGTTTAATTAGTCATTGCTGCAAAATAATACCATAACTTATCTGCCAAAGCACGGGAAACTGGCAGAACCGATGTCTTGGAATATCAGTTTCTGTTGCGGAGCACTATAGGAATACACGAGGCAGTACTGACTGTGAGACTTACAGTAGAGATACGGAAAGCTTTTGACGTCACTGACAGGAGTACAACTCTTTGAAATTTCGGAGGTAGCTGGAATAAGAACCAGGAACGAAATGTCAGTTACGTCTCATGTAGCAACCATACTGCGGCTATAAGACTCAAACCACGTGGAAGGAAAGTTGTAGTTGACAAAGGAGTGGGATGGTGTTGTAGGCTGTTTCTGACGCTTTTCAATCGCCAAACTTAGCAAGCTGTGAAGGAATCAAGGGGGAATCCAGGAAATGGAGTTACAGTACATGCATAAGGGTTACGAAACGAAACTGGTGTTTGCCAAGACACTGTATTTCTGTTAGAGACGGCATAAGACTTGGACGAGCAGTTGAACGGCATGGAATGTGTATCGAAAAGAGATGATAAACTGAACGTCAGGGATAGTACAGGAAGGGAAATGCAATGTAATCGAATTAAATCAGCGGAAGCTGAGAGAAGGAGACGTTAAAATTGGTAGAAGGATTTTACCGTTTGCGGTGAAAAATAACTGACGGTGGCCAAAGTAAGAAGATAGCATGAAAAGGTATCTGAAACATCTAATATAAATGCGTTAGGAAATACTTTCTGGAAGTATTTGTCTGGGTGCAGCTTTGTGTAATGTGAAACGTGGACGACAAGAACTTCAAACAAAAAGTTTTTAAAATTCCTTTCTATACACTGAGGCGGGAAATATCAAGGACACCATGTAATATCGTGTCGGAGCTCCTTTCGCCCGGCATAATGCATCACCTCGACATGGCACAGACTCAACAAATAGTCGAAAGTTCCCTGCAGAAACATTGAGTCATCCTGTCTCTGCAACCACCTCTCGATTTTGTCCAACATATGTTCTTTGTCGGGATATATGGGTTGCCAAATCATTCACTAGACTTGTCCACAATATTCTTCAAATCAACCGCGAACAGTTGTGGCATCGTGGCATGACACAGTGCCATCCATATGCATTCAATCGTTGCTCGGGAGCATGAAGTAGGTGACTGGCCGCAAATGGTCTCCAAGAAGCAGAACATAACCATTTGTGGTCAATGTTCACTTCAGTTGGACCAGAGGACCCAGTCTGTTCCATGTACTCTTATACGCAGCACACACCATTATGGAGCCGCTGCCAGCATGCACAGTGACTTGTTGACAACTTGGCTCCACGGTTTCATGTGATCTGACACACACACAAAACGTACCATCAACTTTCACAAACTGAAATTTGACTCAGTTGACGCGGCCACGGTTTCCGTCTAGCGTCCAGCCGAGATCGTCACGAACTCAAGAGAGGTGCTGCAGGCGATGTCGTGCTGTTTGCAAAGGCATTCACGTCTTTCATATTTCCTCGTACCATCCACCGGCGTATCAGGTACAAGAATTACATTGCTTCAATACAGACTATCGCTATGCTCAATGATTCCATCCTGTAGTTGTTGCTCTATAAACTTCTCTAGTAGCAGTTGCATATGACGTGCTACCCTATGTGGTTTCCTAAACACTGATTTATTATCCTCCGTTGGTATGTGATGCTTCGTAATCGATGTAGCCAGTAACCTACCCTCCGTTCCCAATAAATCTCTAAATGTCGATAACAATTCCTCCAACGCGACCCTGTCATCTCCCTGCAAATGCTGTAATTTTACCCTCAATTGCGCTACATCGAGATTTTGCTTATGGCTCGCCTCTAAGTTCTCCCTATCGAGGTCATATTCATCAGAAACCCCCAATGTGGCCAATAACTATCCTTTCGACAAGCTAAAATCCGCTCTGCCGAAGTTATCTATACTTACAGGGACCCTATAATCTCCTTCCACATAACTAGCGTGAGCTAAACTCCTCCGCACGAAACAGTGAGCATTATCCAACTCGAGAATGGCTCTAGTATATACAGCGTCTCCTTTCGTAAGTCCGTATTTATCGAAACCCAATGGCGGAGCGGTTCTAGGCGCTTCAGTCTAGGGCCGCGCGACCGCCTCGGACGCAGATTCGAACCCTACCTCAGGCATGGATGTGTGTAATGTCCATATGTTAGTTAGATTTAAGTAGTTCTAAGTTCTAGGGAGCTGATGACCTCAGATGTTAAGTCCCAAAGTGCTCAGAGCCATTTGAACCATTTCGAAACCCAGACTACCTTCACTGTACTTGCCAGTATGTTATCCTGCTGATCGACATTTAATGAATCCGTTTGCAGTTTATCTGACGTCACGTTCGCGTTAAGTGCGCCTTGCGACATTCGTCCGTTTGTAACCGTTTACCCCATGCAAAACATTGTTCCACTGAGTTCCACTGTTTGTTGCCAAAGATCAATCTTCGCACGATGTTTGTTAAGGAAGTCCAGTACGAGAATCACCAAATACCCCTCACCGACACATGGTAACACCTCTACTTGCTCACTAACCTTAGTCCCTGCGATAAGAAATTGAAGTACAATCTTACCCAAGGCCCCCACGTAACCTATAACGTGGTGGCTCGAGCCTTCTCCTGCTAACAAAGTCTAGACTAATAACAGACCGGTGTGCCCCATGTCAGCCAGAATCCTCTGTTCCCTTGCGTTCACCAAGCCTAATAAGCAGCATTCCGTCTGTGCACTTACAAGCGCATTACCTAATTTCAGTGGGACCACCCTCCGACGGTTGAAACTGATGTGTTGGTAAATGTGCCAACACCTTGTAGATAGAGGAGGCCGAAATGCACGCTATCTAACGCAGACGGGCGTGAATTCTGGAACAGGATAAGTAGTGAATTCTAATAAGAAAAGTATGCAGCTCCTCGACTACTTAACTTTTATTTATCCTTGTTGTATGCATCGTTCTTCTTGTTGAGACATTTCATACGATAACTATCAAACTATGTAAGGCTAATGGCGCCTTGCTAGGTCGTAGCCATGGACTTAGCTGAAGGCTATTCTAACTGTCTCTCGGCAAATGAGAGAAAGGCTTCGTCAGTGTAGTCGCTAGCAAAGTCGTCGTACAACTGGGGCGAGTGCTAGTCCGTATCTCGAGACCTGCCTTGTGGTGGCGCTCGGTCTGCGATCACACAGTGGCGACACGCGGGTCCGACATGTACCAAATGGACCGCG
Source organism: Schistocerca serialis cubense (assembly GCF_023864345.2). Lineage (NCBI taxonomy): Eukaryota > Metazoa > Arthropoda > Insecta > Orthoptera > Acrididae > Schistocerca > Schistocerca serialis. Next base: position 376,862,224 of record NC_064644.1, on the reverse strand, counting down.
GCCGATTTAAGCTACCACCTAGCACGTGTGGTGTCTGTCGGTAACACCACAGAAACAGTCCCGTTCTCGTTTAACGGCTGCTGTCGCCGACGCTCTCCCCTACTTTTACTCCCGCATTTCACTGTCCGGTGATCCATTTTCCCATATGAGTAAAACCGCAACTGATTCTGACACTGCCTCCTAATACGCCCTACCTGGCCACAACCAAAACACCTAATTTCCGCTGCTCCACCCTTTGCTTCGTCACCTAATCTACCTCCTCAAAGTATGTGACAATCCTTAGAGCCGCCGCAAGATCACTGGGATTCTCCATTCGCACCCGACGTGACATCTCCGGCGGTACTCCCCGCAAAAACGTATCTAACACCCTGTTCTCGGCCTCCTGTAACAGCACTCTATTCGTCTCCCCATTCGGTGACAGTTCGAACGTTTGTGCAATTTGCTTTCTAATCCTGTCTGAGAAAACCTCCACAGTCTCATTTCTTCTCATAACTAACGCACCTAATTTTTCCCGAAAAACCTGGTACTATTCAGTTTTTGATACTTCTGGCATAACCCAGCCTCAAGCTTTGCAAACGTCCCCACGTGGTTCAACATTTAATGGTAAAGTACATACCACTTGGCACCACCTATCAAGCATAACTGCGCCACTTTCAACATTACAGCATCCAACCACACATTGGCCTCAGCCATTGTGACAATGTCATTAAAGAATACCGACACATCCTCTGTTCTTTTACCCGAAAAGGGGTTAAATTCCGTGATTGCCGGGTCAATTGGGCTATGACACTCTCCCACCTGCAATTTACTTTCAGCCGATGTCCCTTCCTCTACTTGCAATGCCTCAAGTCTCCCCACCAATTCTTCATATTTTTCTTTGTCCCTTATCCTTGCCTCCGACAATACTCGAATTTCCTCAGATTAGCTACAGCTTCCGCTGTAGTCACTGCCGCAGCCTCCGCTGCTTGCCACGTTTCCATCATTCTTGCTTAGAGTTCTACTATTAGTATTAATTTCACTCTGCTACTCCTAAAACTTAGTTCTTGCGGCGAATCACCGCCCATCTACATTTTGAACAATTGTGTGCCAAATCTGTTACAAGTAGAAGAACTCTTTGGCACCCATTTGTACACGGTAACCCGTGACCTGATGGGTTGCAAAAATTACATCGCTTAAGCGCTATGTCATCATGTCCTACATTTCCCCTGAATTCAGATAAATCTACAGGCTCCTCTGGCCTTACAAAAGACAGCTTCAGAAAGTCCATCCTAATTGACACTTAACCTCTTAAAACACAAATGAATAACACATGACAAATTATCAAACGTCACTCAACCATCCCCATTGTGCTCTTGCTCTCAAATGAGAAGACATAACAAGAAGTGTACGACCACCCATCATGAACTCAGCCAAACACCTCAACTACCCCACCGCACAGGCACACCTCAATGCTACTTGCTAGACGTAAGATGTGGGAGTGGAAATCCGGTACCAGCATTGTAACCGGCACCACATTGGGCACCACTGATGTGGGGCGTCGAAGGTCGAACACGAGACTCCACATGGCCGAGCTGAAGCCGGGACTCAACACGCCGTATTTGGTCAGGAGGGTGAGCAAGTTCAATAGCGTCAAGGGGTAGTGCAGAGTGATACAGCGGTTTTCGAAAGCGTTTCTTTAGTCACATAATTTACAGTACCACAATGGGTGCAGTGTAGTGTCGGCGTGCCGCCCGCAGCGTTGTCCCGCGAGTCCAACCAGCTCAGCAACTCCTGGTACGCCGACACCGATGCTCCGTCATCAAGACCGCTCAGCTGGGAGTGAGCCAGGCCCGCCCAGTCCGCACTCGTCGATTCGTAGCGTCTTGCACCGCGTGGCTGTACTTGATTCTTGAGACTGCTAATCCCTGGTCCTCGCTGCCCCCGTCCCATTCGGTATGCTCTGTCCGCCCATGGAACGAATGTGGATGTACTGGTTACCCATAGCCCTCAGGCCGCCGCTACTCTCAGGACAGGACCGGACTTGAACGACACCTTCGTGGATGCTGTGCCGCAAGTTGCTTCTAGTGGTGCTTGCTGGAAGGCAACACCCGCCGCCGCCTCTGGCGCTGCTGCAGCGCTGCGACGCCCTCCGCGACGTACGGCTCGCCCGGACCCCGGTACGTCAGGTGGGAAGTGAACGTGGCCCGTCCTGGACGTGCTGCACACCACTGTCACTGCCCTCCTTCAGGCAGTCCGTGCAATCTCCAAGTACCCGGCTGCCATTCTGTGCCTCCCCGGTGTTGTGTCCCCAGAAGCACAATACAGCTCGAACAAGTATATAGAAATAAAGAAAAGGTTAAACAGGATGTTTACAACATCGCAGCCACACTGGCCCCTTTAAGCGTAGACCAGCACAGGTCCGTCCCGACTCTCGACTGACCTGGCACACACCTCTAGCTAAAAGTGTCTGACTATTTATGCTGCTTTTCTCCTCACTTCTGATGTAGTGTCAGAGAGAGGCTGAAACTGTGGCAGGGGTAAATTCTCATACAACAGCCACTTACACACCGCACTCCTGGCTCTGACCAAGTGCCCCCACCTCATACATCGCAACAGCTTCAAGCAACGCTGCAGTTCCCTGCCTGGCTGTTGCTTCACACCAAACAAATCGTCCGTACTGTACGCCGCTACAGCTCTAAGCACATGTTTACCCTGTCTGGCCTACTGGCTGCCGATCATTACCACTCACTGCCAGTGGCCTCAGACTTCATCGCCCAACCGCGCCTTTACTGAATTTTAACAAAATTCCCCTTTTCTACAACTAAGACTAATAATACTAGCGCAGCAGCTTCATTGTCATTGATCATCCTCCATGTAATCCTGAAGGTAAGTGTGCTGTTTCAGGTGTGAGTTGTTATAGTCAATAACTAACAAATTAAGCACGAGACACGCTCGTACTATAATTTACAGTATGCCATATCAAGGTAACGTAGCACTGATTATTTATTACAAACACGTCATCACTATCATTAAATCTCGCTTAATAATACATAAATGACATAATACTTCAAGAGATACTACGACAACCAAGACAGAAGAAAATACCACACGCCTTAGTGCTACTAAAACAGATAACGTCGTGGATTCAGGAATCGAAATGTGCACGTTCGCATCTCGTCACATGCCAATACGTTTTTGCTTTCTCGTGAGAGCGTTGTTAACACATTAGGGAGTTTCTTATGGAAGTAATACAAGTGTGTTTTGCAGTATTCGGGTTTTGTACGTTTCTGTCTAATTAGAATAAGAAGGGTGAAAGAAACATTTACCGGTTTCCGATTGTGTGGTTTGGCACGAATCTAAGAACATGGCTTCAACTGTTGGTAGTGAAATGCGGAGCAGTAACATACTTATTCCACCTTATTAGAAAGTCGATAGCAGATCATGCGGTCGCCAGTATTGTGCGTGGGGTGTTGAGAAACGAGCGTTAGTCAAAAATTTGAAGTACAAAAAATGTCCTTCTATTCCAAGGAATAGGTACACTACACTAAATTCACATGTAATATTCAATTCAGTAGAGATCCTGCACTGCATTAAATAAAATCAAGGTTCACACAGTCACCCATACTTTCTAAACACCAAGAAAAATAAAATAATGCTGAAATAACATACTTCAACGTGTATTCCTGAGAAATAAACACTACAAGTACTGTGCCTCGTTAATCCCCAGCTATCCTTTAAATATTACACTAAATATTAACACTACGTTTATTCAAATAAACTGGCGAAGCACTACTAACAGAACTTAACTGAATTCTTCAATCAACGTCGATGAATCCCGGACGCTCCCTGTCCTTAGACACATTGTCACGCTGCCATCTCCGCGCACACTGTTACTACCAGGTACTTTATTCCCCAAATACTTGAATTACTGTGTGACTGCGCGTTATGTTACTAAATCCTTTCTTAAATGTTTTTATTGGTGTTGTGGACTTTAGTCCAAAGTCTGGTTTGATGGAGTTCTTCATGTTATTCTATCATGTACAAGCCTCTTCATCTCTAAGTAAGTACTGCAAACTATATTCCTCTAACTGTGCTTACTGTATTCATCTCTTGGTCTCCCTCTACGATTTTTACCCCACATGCTTCCCTCCAGCACTAAATTGGTGATCCCCTAATGTCTCAGAATGTGGCCTACCAACCGATCACTTCCTTTTGTCAGGGTGTAGAACAGATATCGCTTCTCCCCAATTCTATTCAGTACCTCCTCATTAGTTACGTGATCTATACATCTAATCTTCAGCATTCTTTTGCAGCACCACATTTCAAAAGCGTCTATTCTCTTCCTGTCTAAACGGTTTATCGTCTTTGTTTCACTTCCATAAATGGCTACACTCCATACAAATACTTTCAGAAAGGACTTCCTGATACTTAAATCGATACTCGATGTCAACCAATTTCTCCTCTTCAGAAACGCTTTTCTTGTCATTTCCAATCTACATTTTATATCCTTTCTACTTCGACCACTTCAGTTATTTTGCTTTTCAAATAACAAAACATATTTACTACTTTAAGTGTCTCATTTCCTAATCTAATTCCCTCAGTATCACTTGATTTAATTCGGCAACATTCCATTATCTTCGATTTGCTTTTGTTACTATCCATCTTATAACCTCCTTTCAAGATACTGTGCATTCTGATGAACTGCTCTTCCAAGTCCTTTGCTGCCTCTGACAAAATTGCAATGTTATCGGCAAACCTTAAGGTTTTTATTTCTACTCCCTGAACTTTAATTTCTATTCCAAGTTTGTCTTTTGTTTCCTTTACAGCTTGCTGAATATACACATTGAATAACATCGGGGATAGGCTACAAGCCTGTCGGAAGCCTTCTTCAATCAACGCTTCCCTTTCGTCCCACTAGACTCTTATAATTGCCATCTGGTTTCTGTAAACATTGTAAATAGCCGTTTGCTCCCTACATTTTGCCACTGCCACCTTCAGAATTTGAAAGAGAGTATTCCCGTCAACATTGCCAAAAGCTTTCTCTAAGACTATAAATGCCGTGTATGTTTCCCTATCCTTAACCTATCCTGTATGAGAAGTAGTAGCGTCAGTCTTATCTCAAGTGTTCCTACACTTCTTCGGAATCTAAAGTGATCTTCCCCGAGGTTGTCTTCCACAAGGTTTTCTATTCTTTAAATGGTTCAAATGGCTCTGAGCACTATGGGACTGCTGAGGTCATCAGTCCCCTAGAACTTAGAACTACGTAAGCCTAACTAACGTAACGACATCACACACATCCATGCCCGAGGCAGGATTCGAACCTGCGACCTTAGCGGTCACGCGGTGCCAGACTGTAGCGCCTAGAACCGCTCTGCCACCCCGGCCGGCCTTCTGTTCTTCTGTAAAGGATAGTGTAAGTATTTTGCTGCCGTGGCATTAAACTGATAGTTCGGTAATTTTCACACCTGTCAGCACCTGGAGTTATTGTGGTATTTACATATATTTTTTTAATGAGTAATACGAAATTTATCCTTCACTTTTATCTAATTCTGTCGCTCAGGAGGACTTTTACATCTCTCTGAATGTATTTCTTAGTTCGAGGAAACAAAACGGCCAATGGACAGCCGACATTAGCGGACTGTTTCACAGTGAGAAGACTATAGGCCTGAAGTGCTCTTTTTCCACTCAGTGCCAGACTTTCGCGGTCAGTAGTAGAAGAAGAGTAGAGCATTCATACAAAGTTTATTGTACTAGCAGAAACCATTACGGTCCATATCAGTATATAACGATGAACCAAACACTATGACAGCAATACATTGAGGAATTAAAGACATATGAGCTACCAGTGGACACTGATTTACATCACACAGACAAATTGAAAATTTATGCCAGTCTGAGAATCGAAAACAGCTCTCCTGCTTCCTAGGCCGATGCCCTGACCACTGCGCCGTCTGGACACAATGTTCACCACAACCTCATGGACTACCCTCTAACGCCTCCCTCCAATCCCTAAGTTTCAACATAAACTACACACTACTGATACAGTGCTCTGCTCATTAGCCTTATTACTCGCGGCATCTCGCCAGTTCCCATAATTCGAACTTGATGTGCGTCTGTACTGAAGGGATCATGACCGTAATTTTCTTATTTCTGTACGCGATGTCTGTTCTTTCAGACATGTTTGAAAGAACAGACACCACATATATAGTACGACCACAACCTCTGCTAGACTAAATGCCACATGGTGACAGTATGGGTACACGATGTGGCAAGGAAAATACGTGAGGCGAACAGAGGCGATTTAAGCACCATTCTATCGACGATAAGAGCAAAAAAGGGGGAAATCCACTGACATAAGTGACCCCTATGGACGATGGACCTTGCCGTTGGTGGGGAGGCTTGCGTGCCTCAACGATACAGATAGCCGTACCGTAGGTGCAACCACAACGGAGGGGTATCTGTTGAGAGGCCAGACAAACGTATGGTTCCTGAAGAGGGGCAGCAGCCTTTTCAGTAGTTGCAGGGGCAACAGTCTGCATGATGACTGATCTGGCCCTGTAACACTAACCAAAGCGGCCTTGCTGTTGTGGTACTACGAACGGCTGAAAGCAAGGCGAAACTACAGCCGTATTTTTCCCGAGGGCATGCAGCTTTACTGTATGATTAAATGATTATGGCTTCCTCTTGGGTAAAATATTCCGGAGGTAAAATAGTCCCCCATTCGGATCTCCGGGCGGGGACTTCCCAAGAGGACGTCGTTATCAAGAGAAAGAAAACTGGCGTTCTACGGCTCGGAGCGTGGAATGTCAGAGCCCTTAATCGGGCAGGTAGGTTAGAAAATTTAAAAATGGAAATGGATAGGTTAAAGTTAGATACAGTGGGTATTAGTTAAGTTCGGTGGCAGGAGGAACAAGATTTTTGGTCAGGTAAATACAGGGTTTTAAACACAAAATCAAATATGGGTAATGCAGGAGTAAGTTTAATAATGAATAAAAAAATAGGAGTGCGGGTAAGCTACTACCAACAGCATAGTGAACGCATTATTGTGGCCAAGATAGACACGAAGACCACGCCTACTACAGTAGTACAAGTTTATATGCCAACTAGCTCTGCAGATGACGAAGAAATTGAAGAAATATATGATGAGATAAAAGAAATTATTCAGGCAGTGAATAGTCATGGGTGACTGGAATTCGACAGTAGGAAAAGGAAGAGAAGCAAACGTAGTGGGTGAAAATGGATAGGTCTAAGAAATGAAAGAGGAAGCCGCCTGGTAGAATTTTGCACAGAGCATAACTTAATCACAGCTAACACTTGGTTCAAGAATCATGAAAGATGGTTGTGTTCATGGAAGAACCCTGGAGATACTAAAAGGTTTCATATAGATTATATAATGGTAAGACAGAGATTTAGGAACCAGATTTTAAATTGTAAGACATTTCCAGGGGCAGATGTGAACTCTGACCACAATCTATTGGTTATGAACTGTAGATTAAAACTGAAGAAACTGCAAAAAGGGGGGAATTTAAGGAGATGGGACCTGGATAAACTGAAAGAACCAGAGGTTGTACAGAGTTTCAGGGAGAGCATAAAGGAACAATTGACAGGAATGGGGGAAAGAAATACAGTAGAAGAAGAATGGGTAGCTTTGAGGAATGAAATAGTGAAGGCAGCAGAGGATCAAGTAGGTAAAAAGACGAGGGCTAGTAGAAATCCTTGGGTAACAGAAGAGATACTGAATGTAATTGATGAAAGGAGAAAATACAAAAATGCAGTAAGCGGAGCAGGCAAAAAGAAATTTAAACGTCTCAAAAATGAGATCCACAGGATGTGCAAAATGGCTAAGCAGGGATGGCTAGAGGACAAATGTAAGGATGTAGAGGCTTATATCACGGGGGGTTATATAGATACTGCCTACAGGAAAATTGGAGAGGCCTTTCGAGAAAAGAGAGCCACTTGCATGAACATCAAGAGCTCAGATGGAAACCCAGTTCTAAGCAAAGAAGGGAAGGCAGAAAGGTGGAAGGAGTATATAGAGGGTCTATAAAGGGGCGATGTTCTTGAGGACCATGTTCTGGAAATGGAAGAGGAGGTAGATGAAGATGAAATGGGAGATATGATACTGCGTGAAGAGTTTGACAGATCTCCGAAAGACGTAAGTCGAAACAAGGCTCCGGGAGTAGACAACATTTCATTAGAACTACTGAAAGCTTTGGGAGAGCCAGGCCTAACAAAACTCTACCATCTGCTGAGCAAGATGTATGAGACAGGGAAATTCCCTCAGACGTCAAGAAGAATATAATAATTACAATCCCAAAGAAAGAAGGCGTTGACAGATGTGAAAATTACGGAACTATCAGTTTAATATGTCACAGACGCAAAATACTAACGCGAATTCTTTACAGACGAATGGAAAAACTGGTAGAAGCCGACCTCGGGAAGATCAGTTTGGATTGCGTAGAAATGTTGGAACACGTGAGGTAATACTGACCCTACGACTTATCTTAGAAGAAAGATTAAGGAAAGGCAAACCTACGTTTCTAGCATTTGTAGATTTAGAGAAAGCTTTTGACAATGTTGACTTAAATTCTCTCTTTCAAATACCGAAGGTGGCAGGGGTAAAATACAGGGAGCGAAAGGCTATTTGCAATTTGTACAGAAACCAGTTGGCAGTTACAAGAGTCGAGGGACATGAAAGGGAAGCAGTGATTGGGATTGGAATGAAACAGTGTTGTAGCCTATCCGCGATGCTATTCAATCTGTATATTGAGCAAGCAGTAAAGGAAACAAAAGAAAATTTCGGAGCAGGTATTAAAATCCATGGAGAAGAAATAAAAAATTTGAGGTATGTCGATGACATTGTAATTCTGTCAGAGACAGCAAAGGACTTGGAAGAGCAGTTGAACGGAATGGACAGTGTTTTCAAAGGAGATTATAAGATGAACATCAACAAAAGGAAAACTAAGATAATGGAATGTAGTCGAATTAAATCGTGTGATGCTGAGGGAATTAGATTAGGAAATGAGACACTTGAAGTAGTAAAAGAGTTTTGCTATTTGGGGAACAAAATAACTGATGATGGCCGAAGTAGAGAGGATATAAAATGTAGACTGGCAATGGCAAGGAAAGCTTTTCTGAAGAAGAGAAATTTGTTAACTTCGAGTATTGATTTAAGTGTCAGGAAGTCGTTTCTGAAAGTATTTGTATGGAGTGTAGCCATGTATGGAAGTGAAATATGGACGATAAATAGTTTAGACAAGAAGAGAATGGAAGCTTTCGAAATGTGATGCTATAGAAGAATTCTGAAGCTTAGACGGGTAAATCACATAACTAATGAGGAGGTATTGAATAGAATTGGGGAGAAGAGGAGTTTGTGGCACAACTTGACTAGAAGAAGGGATCGGTTAGTAGAACACGTTCTGAGGCATCAAGTGATCACCAATTTGGTACTGGAGGGCAGCGTGGCGGGTAAAAATCGTAGAGGGAGACCAAGAGATGAATACACTAAGCAGATTAAGAAGGATGTAGGCTGCAGTAGGTTCTGGGAGATGAAGAAGCTTGCACAGGATAGAGTAGCGTGGAGGACTGATGACCACAAAAACAACAACAAGTGACTTTAATAGCGGGCAGATGTTTATAGCAAGAGGACGAACATCTCGGAAACAGCGATTCTAGTTAGTTATTCGCGTCTTATTGTCGTGAGTATATTGACATTGGTTTAAAGATGGAGAAACTACGAGTGGGCCACGATGTATTGAACATCCGCTTCTCATCACACGAAGTGGAAGTCGCAGATTTTCCCACTCTGTAGACTAGAACAGGCGGAATGTGTGGCAGATCTGACCACAAAGTACAGTGCTGGTGCAGGCAGAAATGTTTCTGTACGCACTTTTCAATGGACGCTGTTGAACATGAAGCTCCACAACGAAGGACCCTAGAGAGTCACTATGTTGATCAAACAACTCCGTCAGTTACGATTTAAGGAAAAGAACACATGTGATTGGACCGTGGATCAATAGAAACGTATCGGTTGGTCGGATGAATGCTTTTTCTTGTTACGCCAGCTCGATGGTCGTGGCTGGATAACCGTCATCGAGACGAACGGTTACTCGAAATTGACGCAGGCTGGAGGGAAGAGTATAGTGCACTGCGGAGAACTCGCCTAGGCTTCCTTGTGACATGTGGTAGTAATCGAAGACATCACGACTAATGCGGACCACGTTAATGGTATTAAAGACATCATGGATCCCTTCATGCTTCTTGCTTCAAGATGGCATCTTCCAGGAGGACAGCTTTCCGTGTCACACGGCCAGAAAGTTGCTGCTGATGTCTGAGCAGCATGATGGCGAACTCACGTTGGTATCTTTGTTAGCAAAATCACCGGATTTGAACATAATCGTCAAATCTAGAACGCTATCCGGCGGCAGCTAGCCCACAAACAACAGCCCATGCTATGGAATTACGTGGCTTATGCTTGGACGTCTGGTGTCACAAATTTCAGGGAAAACTTCCAGTAACCTGTGCTCTACTGCAGTCCAAGTGAGTGCTAACATGATATTAAGAAAGTGTTCATAATGTTTCGGCTGGTCAGTGTATATAGTTTTACAGTCGATACAGTTTTGACCAGTAACGCTATTGAGTAGAAAAGGCGACATGTACCCTGATCAGTCTGAACATTATGCCCACCTACCTAATAGCTGGCATGTGCACCACTTAGCAAGGATAACAGTGGCGATGTGTCGTGGCATGGAAACAATGAGGTCTCGGTAGCTCTTTGTAGGAAGTTGGCCCCAAGTCTGTTTGGGGACTAGCACATCAACTGGAATCCGCCACTGTGTTCCTCGAACCACTCAGTCACAATACGGGCCATGTGACATGGCGCATTATCTTTTTGAAAAGAAATGACGCTGCCCTCAGGTAACATGGAAGTTATGAAGGCCGTCACGGTGCATTGCACGGGCTCCACAAGGCCCATGGATGCCAACGTTAATGTTCTCCAGAGCATAATGGAGCCACTGCCGGCTTGTCTCCTTCCAGCAGTTTAGCCGTCAGGGAGCTGTTCCCCTGGAAGAGGCAAGGTTCGCGCCCTCCCATCCCAATGATGAAGAAGACCATGCTACACTCTGTCACTGCTCCAGTGTCCAGAGCCGATAGTCACGTCAGCATTTCAGTCGTAGCTACCAATTTCGTGGTGTTCACATTAGCACATTAATGGGTCCTCGGCTGCGTAGTCCCATCACTAGGAATGTTCGGTGCATTGTTATTTCAGACAGACTAGTTCTCTGCCCAGCATTAAAGTCTGATGTTAGTCCCACTGAGCCGTGGTAAAAATTGCTGTTTTGAAGAGCGCGCCGCAGCGCGTAGTGTGAAGCAGTCACCCTCGGTTTCTGGCGGTGGCGCCTTGTGGCAATTGCAGCTTTGGTGTCACCCCCTGCTGGGAAAGGGGAAAGGTTGCCTGTTCACATGCATTTAAGGGCGCTGTGAGCTCGCCAGTGGGTCAGTCTGGGTCAGTCTCTCGTCCCCAGCTTGCTAGTCTGTCTCTCGTCCGCATTTGTTACGCACTTAGTGTCTGTCGTTCGGAGTGCTAGGATGTCTGTCGATCGGATCAACCTTTAAAGCCGGCAATATCAGAGTCTTTCCACTCCGCTAGTAAGAGAAATCAGCGAGTGGTCTCCCGGTCGGGGCTTAGTTCCTGCATCTGAGACTGCGCGTAGGCCGCCATTCTGCTCGAGTTTGCTCAGGCAATGGTCATTGGCGGTTGGATCGATGGGTTGGTCGGTCGCGCACTGAGACACAAGATGACTTGTCCGTCTTGAGTGTAGGTACGTGTGAGGTCGCCACGTGAGTTCAGTGGGCCGCAGGGTATAGCGAGCCGTAGTGACTTCGTGGTCGACACGAAAGCAACAGGTGTCAACCCACGACATCAGTCTGGCCGGTGCGAGCTGCGACGCCGTGAGATGGGAGATCAGCGCGCCTTCCTGCGTCCGTTGAAGCGGCTGGCAGCGGACGGTTCGGGAGAGCGATTTCGGGTGGTTGTTTATAAACTGGGTGGTCCGTTTTTCCCTTGTGGAGTAGGGGCGGGTTAGAGCAACTTATGGGTCGGGTTGTACATTAATTTCGCTATCAATTTACCGTACATTAGTAGCTGCCTCTGTCATGTTTGTCGGATTTGGTGTGTTAACGAATTTATTGCTTGGAGTGTAACGGCCTCTCTAAAAACGCTGTCTCAGTATCTCGTGTGTTCATACTCCATAGCGTGATTTTCCGACAAACAATGTTCAGCGACCGCCGACTTGAACGGATACACCAGTCGAGTGTGCCTCTGGTGTTCACGGCATCGATCCTTGACGGAACGAATCGTCTGACCAATATACGACTTGCCACATTGACACGGAATCTGGTACACGCCGGCCTTCCGTAAACCGAGGTCATCTTTAGCGCTACCCACCAGTGCACGAGTTTTATTCGGAGGACAAAACACAGTTCCGACCCGGTGTTTCTTCAAAATGCGGGCGATTTTCCACGAGAGTGCGCCTGTATATGGAACAAACGCAGTGTCTACCTGCTCCCTCGTGATTTCATCCATCTCCACAGGTTGCGCTGTAGTGGTTGGGCGGAGAGCACGTTGACTCTGCCACTCTGAGTACCCATTTTCTCTCCGAAATACAGTTCTCAGATGTTCCAATTCCTGGGGTAGACTCTCTGCGTCAGAGATAGTGCGCGTCATATGTACTAGAGTTTTAAGTACCCCATTCCTCTGTGAAGGGTGGTGGCAGCTGTCTACGTGCAAATACAGATCAGTGTGCGTTGTCTTCCGATACACCCCATGACCTAGGATGCCGTCAGCCCTTCTCTTGACCAAGACGTCAAAGAAAGGTAATTTACCCTCCGTTTCAGTCTCCTTAGTGAATTTGATGTTGGGGTGTATGGAGTTTACATGTGTAAGGAAGTCAAGGAGTTTATCCATACCATGTGGCCAAATGACGAACGTGTCGTCCACGTAACGGAAAAAGCAAGTAAGTTTCCATTCGGATGACGACAGGGCTTCCTCCTCGAAGTTCTCCATGTACAAATTCGCTACCACCGGTGATAGTGGGCTACCCATGGCGACTCCCTCCGTTTGGTCGTAGTATTCTCCATTAAAAAGAAAACACGTGGAAGTCAAGACATGCCTAAAACGTTCAGTGGTCTTCCCGTCAAACTTCTGACTAATCAATTCTAGTGACTCTCGCAGGGGTACCCTCGTAAACAAGGAAACGACGTCAAAACTCACAATAATATCTGACTCATCCAACCTGAAGCTATCAAGGCGACATATATGATCGCCGAAATATTGTGCCCGTTGGACACTGTAGAGCGGCAGTACACACGTGGATGCTTTGATTATCTTAACTATTTTTTGGCCAATATTTTAGAATTTTATATAATATTGCATTCCATGGGCTTTTATTTAAATTATCATTTTAGTATATAAAGTTGTCACCCTTTCACCGTAAGACTTTTTTTAGAAGTCAAAATCAAGTTGCACCTTCGGTGGCAAGGTTAATATTTTAATTGTTAGTGTTTTGTACCATTTCCATCCTTCCTGCGGGGGTGCATAGTTTGTGTGCTTCTTTGAACTATTAAAACTCTTAGTATAAAGTTATCTGGTGTGTTGCGGATTTGCACCAATGTAGTCTTTCAGAGGCTGTTGTAAGCGGTCGTAACTACGGCCTTGTCAAAAGGGAGGTTGCCCGAAAGCTCATACAGTCAAAACTTGTTTCTTTCAGCCACTGAATAAATTTTAACTTTGATATTTAGAGGATGCTTTCTGATTATAATTTTAAATCTGTTTCTTTTAAGAAAATGCTTTTAGGCACTTTTAAAGTGAATAAAACTCCCATTTGTAAAAAGAAATTTGGTTATGATTTCATCAGTTACTCCCTGGCAACTACTTTCATGCTTGCATAGTGTGATTAAATGTGTTAATGTTCTTGATGAATCACTAGTAAATAAAATAAATTCTTAAGAATATTCTTTGAAAATAAATCATGGTTCACCCACCACAGTTCACCGAGTGCTCTGTTTTAATAGTCTGCCCAGTCTACGAAGCCCGACATCTGTAATGAGGGGTGGCCTTCCAATCCCACGAAGTCTGGACGCGGTTTTACCTCTGATTCGCCACGTGTTGAAGACACCCACCACAGCACTCCTCGAACACTCGAAAAGTCGTACAATTTCCCAAATGCTTGTGGCAAGTCTCCGAACCAAGACGATTTGCCCTGAGTCAAACTCACATCGATCGCGCGCATTCCCTATTCCACACACGGACAGCACGCTCAGTGATACTACACTCCTGGAAATGGAAAAAAGAACACATTGACACCGGTGTGTCAGACCCACCATACTTGCTCCGGACACTGCGAGAGGGCTGTACAAGCAATGATCACACGCACGGCACAGCGGACACACCAGGAACCGCGGTGTTGGCCGTCGAATGGCGCTAGCTGCGCAGCATTTGTGCACCGCCGCCGTCAGTGTCAGCCAGTTTGCCGTGGCATGCGGAGCTCCATCGCAGTCTTTAACACTGGTAGCATGCCGCGACAGCGTGGACGTGAACCGTATGTGCAGTTGACGGACTTTGAGCGAGGGCGTATAGTGGGCATGCGGGAGGCCGGGTGGACGTACCGCCGAATTGCTCAACACGTGGGGCGTGAGGTCTCCACAGTACATCGATGTTGTCGCCAGTGGTCGGCGGAAGGTGCACGTGCCCGTCGACCAGGGACCGGACCGCAGCAACGCACGGATGCACGCCAAGACCGTAGGATCCTACGCAGTGCCGTAGGGGACCGCACCGCCACTTCCCAGCAAATTAGGGACACTGTTGCTCCTGGGGTATCGGCGAGGACCATTCGCAACCGTCTCCATGAAGCTGGGCTACGGTCCCGCACACCGTTAGGCCGTCTTCCGCTCACGCCCCAACATCGTGCAGCCCGCCTCCAGTGGTGTCGCGACAGGCGTGAATGGAGGGACGAATGGAGACGTGTCGTCTTCAGCGATGAGAGTCGCTTCTGCCTTGGTGCCAATGATGGTCGTATGCGTGTTTGGCGCCGTGCAGGTGAGCGCCACAATCAGGACTGCATACGACCGAGGCACACAGGGCCAACACCCGGCATCATGGTGTGGGGAGCGATCTCCTACACTGGCCGTACACCACTGGTGATCGTCGAGGGGACACTGAATAGTGCACGGTACATCCAAACCGTCATCGAACCCATCGTTCTACCATTCCTAGACCGGCAAGGGAACTTGCTGTTCCAACAGGACAATGCACGTCCGCATGTATCCTGTGCCACCCAACGTGCTCTAGAAGGTGTAAGTCAACTACCCTGGCCAGCAAGATCTCCGGATCTGTCCCCCATTGAGCATGTTTGTGACTGGATGAAGCGTCGTCTCACGCGGTGTGCACGTCCAGCACGAACGCTGGTCCAACTGAGGCGCCAGGTGGAAATGGCATGGCAAGCCGTTCCACAGGACTACATCCAGCATCTCTACGATCGTCTCCGTGGGAGAATAGCAGCCTGCATTGCTGCGAAAGGTGGATATACACTGTACTAGTGCCGACATTGTGCATGCTCTGTTGCCTGTGTCTATGTGCCTAAGGTTCTGTCAGTGTGATCATGTGATGTATCTGACCCCAGGAATGTGTCAATAAAGTTTCCCCTTCCTGGGACAATGAATTCACGGTGTTCTTATTTCAATTTCCAGGAGTGTAGATACACCATGTGTGTGTCTGACTAGCAGTCATGCTGCTATTTCCTGAACGGATTTATGTCGATAGTACAGGTATGTCATTGGTCATAAATGTTCTGGCTGATCGGTGTAGAGCTATGAAGAGACACTGAAGTAGAGACATTTGCAAAATCGCGTTGTATACACCCGGAGCAGCTGCACCCAGCGTATAGAAGTTGTCAGGGAAATAGTAATTACACTTTCGTACATTGTGCATATTTCTTTGTACGACTGTTTCATAACTTTAGAGGTGTACCGTCACGAAAACATGGAAATCAATTTCTTTTATATTCCACTACAAAAACAGTTTATTTTGTAGTTTCTAATAGAAAACTGGCAAAATGGATATCCAGGCAATGCAGGATTTGTCAGCTAATATCACAGTTAAGTCCTTTTGAGTAACGAAATTGTTGGAGTTACGCATTTACTCCACCGATTCACATTCTACTGTATAGTATCCTTATCAGCAGGTTGGATGCATGAGATGTTAAGCTGATTGTGCGATAATTCTCGTACTTCTCTACGCTTGCAATGCTAGGAATTGTATGAATGATATTTTTCCGTATGTCTGACGGTATATCACCAGGCTCATACTTTCTACACACCAACGTGAATAATTGTTTTGTTGTAACTTGCCCCAATGATTTTAGAAATTCCGATGAAGTGTTATCTACACCTTCTGCCTTCTTTTACTTTAAAACATCCATAGCTCATCTAAATTCTGATTCTAATACTCGTTTCCCTATTGATTGCTGTTTCTTCTTCTGTCATGTCATCAGACAAGTTTTTCCACTTATGGAGGCCCTCAATGTACTGTTTCCAACTACGCGCTCTTTCTGTGCATTTAGCAGTAGAGTTCCAGTGCACTCTTAATGTTACTACCCTTCCTCTTAGATTCACCTAAGATTGTTTTCATAACACGCTCAGTCAGTACTTCCGACAAGCATTTCTTTTCCGATATCATCAAATTTTCAAGTAATCATTTCGCCTTAGCTTCCCTGCACATTCTATTTTTTTCATTCTGAAGTCACTTTTATTTGTGAAATCCTGAATTTCCCGGAACATTTTAGTACTTCCTTCTTCTGTCGTTTAGGTGAAGTATTTTTTCTGTTATCCATGGATTCTCCTCAGTTATCTTTTTTGTACCTATATTTTTCTCTACAACTTCTGTGATTATCCTGTTTAGAGACGTCTATTCAACTGAGCTGCCTACTGACCTATTCACTATAGCAGTTTCTGTAACCTCAGAGGATTCCAAGTATATCCTCATTCCTGGTATTTCCGTATCCTATCTTCTGCCCATTGTTTCTTTCTTACTACACTCTTAAGCTTCAGGATACTCTTCATCACTACTAAATACTAATCAGAATCTGTATCTGCTCCTCGGTACGGAATCTCTGTCTGACCATGATGTAATCGAACTGAAGTACCCCCATATCTCCCTGCCTTCTACAAGTATACCGCCTCGTCTTGGGATCCTTGAACAAAGTATTCGCTGTTACTGTCAGAAGTTTATTTCACAACTCAATTAGTCTTTCAGTCATTCCGAATACCAAACCCATATTCTCCAGTAACCTTTTCTTTTACGCATTCCCCTACAACTTCATTCTAATCCCTCATGACTATCATATTTTCATCTCCCTTTAAGTACTGAATTAGCCGTTCAGTATCCTAATATACTTTCTGTGTCTCTTCGGCCTCTGCTAGTGACGACAGAATGAATAACTAAATTATTGTTGTCGGTGGTAGTTTCCTGTCTATTCTGATGAGAACAACCCTACTACTAAACTGGTCACTCTTTGTCCTACCTTCCTATTGATCAAGGGTCTACTACCGTTATACCATTTTCTGCTACAGTTGATATTATCCTATAGTCGTTTGACCAGAAATTCCTGTCTTCTTTCCATTTCATTGCACTGACGCCCACTGGATCTATATCTTACATTTTCCTTTTCATATTTTTAGCCACCCAACCACGTTCAAACTTCTGATATCCAATGCCCCAACACTTTGAACATTATCCTTTCGTTTGTTATTCAGTCTTTTTGTCCCGGTCATCTCACCCTTCGGAGTCTTCTCCAGGAGATCCAAATGGTGCACTAGACCGGAATCTTTCGCCAATGGAGCGATCATCACAACACTTTTTCGATTACAGTCCATATATTCTTTGGATACACGTTATGTGTCTTTCATGAAGTGGTTTCCATTGCGCTCTGTATCCGCATGACGTCGATAATTCGACTTCTAGGGGCAGTTCCCCATTCCAAGAGCCAGAGTGTGCCCTGATCCTCTGTCCGTTCCTCCACCCTCTTTGACAAGGCGTTTAGCAGAGATTGTGTGACTTCTTACTTCTTATGACGGAAGTCTTCGGCCGCCATTGCTAATCATTTTTGCTAAAAATTTAGGCACTGACGGGGTTCGAACCCAGGACCGAGTAAGTTCGGATTATTAAGCAAAGACACTACATCTTTTTATTAAAAGAAAAGAAAATAAACTAAGAAACCGTTGCGGAAGCAGATGGCTACGGCAGGGGTCGACAACCGAGGCCTTGCCGTCCCGTCGCCAACCCCCCCCCCCCCCCCCCCCGCCCAAAAAAAAAAAAAAAAAATCAAATGTGTGTGAAACCTTATGGGACTTAACTGCTAAGGTCATTAGTCTTAACCTAGATTATCCTAAGGACAAACACACACCCCCATGCCCGAGGGAGGACTCGAACCTCCGCCGGGACCAGCCGCACAGTCCACGACTGTAGAGCCTTAGACCGCTCGGCTAATCCCACGCGGCGCCACGCCCACGCAACTTGCTGTAGGATCAGGGAGAGGATTAAGCAGGTTTATTTATGTACTTACTTATTTTTTGTGAGCAAAACACCCTAGGACTGCCGTAGCGAGCGTCCGACCCGCCTTCTCGTCTGTTGGTAGGCGTTCCCTCCTAATCTGTATGTAAGGGATCAATATGCTCCAGAATCTTTTTCAGTGAACGCGGCTCATACCCGGAAGGACCCAGTGAGCACAGATAGTGGACCTAAGTAATTAGCGAAGTGGATCCTGTACTCCGAGTGGTGACGGAAATTCGCATGAGTCATCATCAGAAGGGACAAAGGGTCGAGTTGCCTTCGTGTACATCACGAAATATGTAGTAAGAGGCCATGCATTTTAGCCAGTTAGCAGCATTCGTCCTGGCAGGTGGAAAATGTACTCTTTTGGGACTTAATAATAGTCAGGGGAGACAGACTCCGGCAACAGCCGCAAGAATAACGCCAGAATGAGCTGCGTGAAGAGCCAGCAGACGCCGGTCGCGTCGCAAGTCAGGCGGTGACCATCCGAATCATCGACTGAGTATCTGGGACACAGGGGATCGTCCGTCAGACAAAGAGGGAACTTCCCATTCATAGCACCGTACCACAAACCACGCGCCGCAGCAGGTGGAAACGGCATGTGTAATGCTCACCACACAGTGTTCCTGCCAATTTCGGGGCGCTGGTGTGCGATCATATTGATGAGTATTGCTGGCAGTAAAGGTGGTAACAGTTTTTTCGCGGTGGGCATACGTATAGACGAAAGATCTGCTCGTGAGTAGCTGAAGTAAATTAAGAATTTCTGATGTGGGTATGTGCCGGTGAAACATGCCGCACAGAAATTGGTGGTTGTAGAGAGCGTGTTGTCACCTAGGGTTTCAGGGTGCCCGTCAGACTGGTGTGGGCAGAGGGCAAAGTGCGGCACACCGCATTGAGGTAGAGCGATCGCGCACTAGACCACTAGAGTGTAGCCCAGATACGCCTACGTGTACAAATAAGGGGCAGTCAAATGAGAAGCGAACATCCGCCACAACCGGGCCGTGGAATAGACCCTTCAAATGTTATCACCATACGCGTTAAGACATTCATGGCACTGGCAGGAGGGACGATCAGTTCTTGTGTTTTGGACCACCCTCGGGCACCTACTGTTACAGAACCGCACCCACTCTTGCGCTAGCTCGTCCAACTGAAACCGACGATCATTCATGTCTTTCTTCAAATCACCAAAGATGTGAACATCATATGATGAAAGGTCCGGACTGTACTGAGGACTTTGCAGTGTTTCCCAACGAAACCACTGAAGCGTAGCATTCGTAAAATTGGCAGTATGGGGACGAGCGTTATCGATTGCAGGGGACCTGTGCACAAGCGAGGAATCACAATCAATGCAAACAGCAATGAAGACACTTTGCAGGAACTGCGGCGGTCACCAAGTCAAAACTCCTAGAATACTGTCGCACAGCATCACCTTGTTGCACGATTACGCACACCCCCACACTGACAATCGGACGAAGAGTACGCATCACGGTTTGGTAGCGATACACTGCAATATACTCCGTACTGCCAAGGTCTTTACCGTGTGATTTTTCACTTCTTCGGTGACCTGAAGAAAGACATGATGTCGGGCGAGGAAGTACCAAAATAGGTGCGGTTGTGGATCCGTCAGCGGCCGACCACCTTCTGCTGATCCGGAACTGATCGTCTTGTCTTTCCTTGGAATTAACGTCTTAACACGTGTGGTGATTACTTTTCAATCCATTCCGTGATCCGGATGTGGCGTGTGTTATGTTTTCATTTGCCAACTGCTGGCCGCAGTGACTGAGCGGTTCTAGGCGCTTCAGTCCGGAACCGCGCGACCGCTACAGTCGCAGGTTCGAATCCTACCTCGGGCATGCATGTGTGTGATGTCTTCAGGTTAGTTAGGTTTAAGTAGTTCTAAGTTCTAGGGGACTGATGAACTCAGAAGTCCCATAGTGCTCAGAGCCATTTGAACCATTTGAACCATTTGACTACTCCTCAAAGATCCATTTTTCTAATATGTATGGATTAAACATTCTTTGGTAGAGGATGTTACAATTAAAATATTACTGCACTAGTGCTCCATTTATGAACTATAATTATTCTTTATTTACTAGGAAATTGTCTGTTCACAGAATTATGTTGATACAGTTATTCCAAAAGAATAAGCAGTTATTGCCTCTTTAATTTCGAATTATTATTTACCTAAACCATCATTCATTTATTTCCATGTAATGAGTGACTACCTTCTTTTTTCTCAGGGTCAACATTGCTAATGATCGGACTCACGTGTTATTGAGACGAGAATACACAAAACGTAACTGATAAGAAAGTCTCTGCTGATAGCACTGTGTGATTTTCAACAAGCTACTTCGGTATCTTTCCAATAATATCGGTAAGAACAGCGACTCTCCCTAAAGAAACGTGCTGATTAACGTATGATAAAAGAAAATTAACTTCTTTTATCTAACTTAAGAAATTATAGCCTAACTACACTATATATATACGTAGAGCTTGCAGCAGGTCGTACAAAGGCTCTGGACACTCCCAACGATGAGGCTGCTGATCACCTTTACGGCTGTGTTGGCCGTTGCTTCTGCACAGAATGCCACCAACCGATTCCCGGCGGACTTCATGTTTGGAGCTGCAACAGCCGCGTATCAGGTAGAAGGAGCCTGGAATGAAGATGGTGGGTTCAGAAGCATTAAGTGTATTCCTTAGCAAAATAACGAAGAGGAAAAGAAAACTATGAATTTGAAAAGGCGTCGTTATGTTTAACGTTTATAATAACGTGTGCGTTCAATACGTTCCTTACTGTTGCTTGTCCAAGTCAATAATATATATTATTTATTGTCTGTACAGGCAAGGGAGAGAGCATTCAGGACTACATGTTCCACAACCATCCGGAACTCATCATTGGAGGCGACACCGGTGACGTCGCCTGCGATTCTTACCATCAGTACCAGCAAGATGTGCAGATGCTGAAGACGCTCAACGTAAGTATAATTTCTAATGGCAAGCATACCAACTTCTTCTTTTGCAAGTTGCAACGCCACGCCTGTTCAAAATGGTTCAAATGGCTCTGAGCACTATGGGACTTAACTTCTAAGGTCATCAGTCCCCTATAACTTAGAACTACTTAAACCTAACTAACCTAAGGACATCACACACATCCATGCCCGAGGCAGGATTCGAACCTGCGACCGTAGTGGTCGCGCGGGTCCATACCGTAGCGCCTAGAACCGCCTGGCCACCACGGCCGGCGCCACGCCTGTCTTCAAGATATTGTCTCCTCATCTTAATCGGGATAAAAGAAAACTGGTGACTGTCTTACCCATTATGAGTTCATTACAAAGTATTCCATAACTCCCGAAACTTTATCTTGCGAAAAAAAAAAGAAAGAAAGAAAACGTTGCATCTGATCATATTCACAAATGATTTGGTTTGGTAAGCATCTATGGGTGAACTTCCACATGGATACCCTGCAAATCACATTCAGTTGCCTGGCAGAGGGTTCATTGAACCACCTTCACAATTCTCTATTATTCCAATCTCGTATAGCGCGTGCGGAAAGAATGAACACCTATATCTTTCCGTACGTGCTCTGATTTCCCTTATTTTATCTAGGTGATCGTTCCTCCCTATGTAGATCGTTGTCAATAAAATATTTTCGCATTCGGAGGAGAAAGTTGGTAATTGATATTTCGTGAGAAGATTCCGTCGCAAGGAAAAACGCCTTTCTTTTAAAGACTTCTAGCCCAAATCCTGTATCACTCTCTCCCATATTTCGCGATAAATCGAAACGTGCTGCCTTTCTTTGAACTTTATCGATGTACTTCGGCAGTCCTATGTGGTAAGTATCCCACACCGCACAGCAGTATTCTAAAAGAGAATGGACAAGCGTAGTGTAGGCAGTCTCCTTAGTAGGTCTGTTACATTTTCAAAGTGCCCTGCCAATAAAACGCAGTCTTTGGTTAGCGTTCCCCACAACATTTTTTATGTGTTCCTTCCAATTTAAGTTGTTCCTAATTGTAATACCTAGGTATTTAGTTGAATTTACGGCTTTTTGAATAGACTCATTTATCGTGTAAATCGTGTAACCGAAGTTTAACGAGTTACTTTTAGCACTCATGTGGATGACCTCACACTTTTCGTTATTTAGGGTCAACTACCACTTTTCGTATCATTCAGATATCTTTTCTAAATCGTTTTGCAGTTTGTTTTGAGCTTCTGATGATTTTATTAGTCGATAAACGACAGCGTTATCTGCAAACAACCGAAGACGGATGCTCAGATTGTCTCCAAAATCGATTATATCGATAAGGAACAGCAAAGGGCCTATTACAATACCTTGAGGAACGCCAGAAATCACATCTGTTGTACTCGATGACTTTCCGTCAATTACTACAAACTGTGACATCTCTGACAGGAAGTTACAAATCCCGTCACATATTCCAATAGGCACGCAATTTCACTACGAGCCGCTTGTGTGGTACAGTGTCAAAAGCCTTCCGGAAATCCTGAAATACGGAATCGATCTGAAATCCATTGTCAATAGCACTCAACACTTCATGTAAATAAAGAGCTAGTGGTGTTTCATAGGAACGATGTTTTCTAAACCCGCGTTGACTGTATCTCAGTAGACAGTTTTCTTCGAGATAATTCATAATTTTTGAACACAATATATGTTCCAAAATCCTGCTGCATATCGACGTTAACGATCGGCCTGTAATTTATTGGATTATGCCTACTATCTTCTTGAATAGTGGTGTGACCTGTGCAACTTTCCAGTCTTTGGGTACGGATCTTTCGTCGAGCGAACGGTTGTATATGATTGTTAAGTATGGAGATAAGGCATCAGCATACTCCAAAACGATCCTAACTGGTATACGTTCTGGACCAGAAGACTTACTTTTATTAAGTGATTTAAGTTTCTTCACTACTCCGAGGATATTTATTTCCACGTTACTCATGTTGGCAGCTGTTCTCGATTCGAATTCTGGAATGTTTACTTCGTCTTCTTTTGTGAAGGCATTTCTGGTGGCTGTGTTCAGTAACTCTGCTTTGGCAGCACTGTCTTCGATAGTATCGGGCCGAGAAGGCATTGATTGTTTCTTGCGGCTAACATAATTCACATACGACCAGAATCTCTTTGGATTTTCTGCCAGGTTTCGAGACAAAGTTTCGTTGTGGAAACTGTTTCAGGTATCTCGCATTGAAGTCCGCGCTAAATTCGAGCTTCTGTAAAAGATAGCCAATCTTGAGGATTTTGCGTCTGTTTAAATTTGGTATGTTTGTTTCGTTGTTCCTGCAACAGTGTTCTAACCCGTTTTTTGTACCAAGGAGGATCACCTCCGTCGTTTGTTAATTTATTTGGTATAACTCTCTCAACTGTTGCCGATATTATTTCTCTGAATTTAAGCCACATCTAGTCTACACTTACATTATTAATTTGGATTGAGTGGAGATTGTCTCTTAGGAAGGCGTCAAGTGAATTTTTAACTGCTTTTTTGAATAGGTGTATTTTTCGCTTATTTTTCGAGGATTTGGGGATTACAATATTCATTCTCGCTGCAACAACCCTGTGTTCACTACTCCCTGAATCGGTTTTGACGCTCGTTATTAACTCAGGATTATTTGTTGCTAAGAGGTCAAGTGTGTTTTTGGTTTACATTACTATTCACGTGGGCTCATGAAATAACTTCAAGAAATAATTTTCAAAGAATGCGTTTAGCACAATTTCGGATGATATTTTATGCGTACTTCCGCAATTAAACATGTATTTTCGCCAACATATCGAGGGTAAATTAAAGTCACCACCAACTATTATCGTATGAGTCTGTTACGTGTTTGAAATGAAACTCAAGTTTTCTTTGAACCTTTCAGCAACTGTATCATCTGAATTGGGAGGTCGGTAAAAGGATCCAATAATTATTTTACTCCGGTTGCCAACAATGACCCCAGCCCACACTAACTCACAAGAAGTATCTACTTCAATTTCGTGACAAGATAAACTACTTCAGACAGCAACAAACACGACACCGCCGACCGTGTTTAGCCTATCCTTTCCGAACACCGTTAGGTTCTTCGCAAAAATTTCGGCTGAGCTTATATCCGGCTTTAGCCAGCTGTCAGTGCCTATAACGATTTGAGGATCAGTGGTTTCTATAAGCGCTTGGAGCTCTGGTACTTTCCCAACACAGCTACGACAATTTACAACTGTTATACCAATGGTTCCTGTATCTACGTTCTTCCTGTGTTCAGCCTGCACCCTTTGTGACTGAAGCCCTTCTTGTGTTTTCCCGAGACCTTCTAACCTGAAAAACCGCCCAGTCCGCGTCAGATAGCCCCTGCTACCCATGTAGTCACCTCGTGCGTATAGTCAACACCTTACCTATTCAGCGGAACCCGAAAGCAAATAACTCTTTGGCGCAAGTCTAGGAATCTGCAGCCCACACGGTCGCAGGACCGTCTAAGCCTCTGATTCAGACCCTCCACTCGGCTCTGTATCAGAGATCCGCAGTCTTTCTGTCGACTATGCTGCAAATGGTCAGCTTTGCTCTCATCTTGCAAGCCAGACTGGCAGCCTGTACCACTTCTGTTAGCAGCTCGAATGCAGAGAGAATCTCTTCTGATCCAAAGTGACACACGTCACTGGTACCGACGTGAGCAACCACCTGCAGTTTCCATCCGGGAGGACCTTTTACGCACCTGGAATAACTCCACCCAGTATGCACACGGAGTACACATTGGTTTTCTTACTCTTCTTGTCAGCCAAGTCCCTAAAGGGCCCCATAACGCGCCTAAAATTGGAGCTCCCAATTAGCAATAATCCAACCCTCTGCAATTGCCCCGATCTTGCAGGCTGAGTGGTTTCCTATGAAACAGAACAGATGACAGCATCTCGCTGAGCGACAGCGCCAACCACAGACAACATCTGGAACCTGTTTGTCAGACAAACGGTGGAGGCCTTACGAACGGCCGCCTGGGAAGTCTTTCACCGCTTGCTTCGCCCCGGTGTGGACTCCCACTCGACCACAGGTGAAGGGACAGCCTCATTGCCAGTAGTAACTGCGTTGACCACCGGTGAGGACCGATCGGAGGACTTTGACGTGCTGGACGTCCGTTGGATCTCCACAGCCGGCCCAAAACAGTGGTGCCAATCCACTGCAGCCTCAAGCTGTGTAACCGAAGATATCACAGCCTGAAGCTGAGAGCACACAACAATCGCAGTCCCTGTTCATACTAAAGACCGTGGAAATCTAAACTATGCAGGTAAACGGACTATCGACACGTGCTGCGTAGCTCTACTCTAGACTCCTATGGAAACGCACAAACTGTGTCTAGTAATACGCAGATATTCGAAAACCTAAATACCGAAGCACTCAGGTGAAACTAAATAATTTGCCCTTGATTAGGAACTTGCAATATGTCAAAAAACTGATTTACTTTCCGACGCAAACGAAAACGAGACAACTGTGGCTATTAGATATTAAATTTACACATCGAAACTAAGCAGCTAACCTATTAAAGCACACAGATGATACAATGAAATTCGCTCCTGTTTAGGAACTCGTAAATGACACAAAAGCGGTTATTTCCCTGTTGCTGGGCCAGTCTCGGTCGGCTACTGCTGCCTCACTGGTGAACCGAAAATACCTGCAATATTATTAAAACCATGTGTACGAAAATCTATTGCTAGAGGGGACATCTATTTCTGTCTTTGTCGGGAATTCGTCTTTCTTAGTTGCGTTCCAGAAGTAGTTACAGGATTAGCACACTTCGTAGAAAAAGGCAAAAGAATTTCTTTAAAACCAAAACGATATGGAGATGGGTTGTCGTCAACGACGAATTAAGTATTCATGGAATAGGTGTTGAAACAGGTAGGATGGAAAAGGTATTCGGTCTGGTCCTTTCCAAACAACAAATGCAGTCTTGTAGTTAATCGATTCAACTGAAGTATGGAAAACTGTGATGGGAACAGGATCTAAAACCTATTCGTCGCTTTTGTGAGTTAGTGCTTTATCCAGTGGGCCATATTCCCTTTCTCCCGAAACTCTCGTAGGTTCTCAGGTTGTGTCCTGATGAACAGAGGTACAGTATTCCTATATTTCCCAGTGGGTCACATTTGTGTTGGTTTCTTGTTAGTGACAGTGATGAGTACTTGTGAACTATCTTGGCATTATATTGTTACTGTGGTTATTATGTAAAGCAAGACAAGACAGGCGGGCAACAGAACGGTGACGCGTATTCTACTCGTTTCCATATTGATGAGAGAGCCTACGAGCTTACGTTGCCAATGTTATAAACGAGAAGAGCTGTCATAACAGAAACTGAAAAAGTTACAAACAAAGCTTCCATTCGAAAGAAGTTCTTATTAGCCATTCATATTGGAAACGATGTAATTGCACTTTAGTAAATTTAATCACTTTACACTCTTTGTATGTTTATTTCCAGTGACTACATTTCACTAAGCGAGTTCCGGTTTTCTAACCGCGGGTTATTTGTAAAAATTCCTCGTCAGTTAGTATCGAGTGGTGAGGAAATATATTACAAGTAATAGAGTACTATCTAAGATGCGTGCAGTCCTTAATTTTGGCCCTCCACTGCTGAATCCAATCATCCATTTAATAATTAAAAAGTACTCTTGTTGTATATTACACAAAATTTCCCAACGCATTCTTTGTTTCTATCAATGCCTATTTCTAAATCTCTGTTCATAGGTCTAACAGATTTTCTGAATTATAAATAATTTCCAGGGCTATTTCATTAAATATTCTCTTAGATTACAAAAATGCAGTGTGATTTTATCTGAAATGTTCTCAATTTTTTTTTTTTTTTGTTTAGTCCACAAAGCGCAAAAAATATCCAATTGTAACCATCCTCCGGCACACTATTTATTCTTCTATTATACTGATTTAACCCGGTGTTTACAGTTTTAGATATGTCTTATTCGGTAATTTCAGCATTAATACACGATTTAACAATGAGATATCAGTTATTAATCCCCACTCATTTCGTTGCAACTATTAATACTTCGTTGTCCAACAGGCGGACGTGTACCGATTTTCCATCGCCTGGTCACGAGTGTTGCCTAACGGAGACCTCGACGTCATCAACCAGGCTGGTATCGACTACTACAACAACCTCATCGACGAGTTGCTCGCCAACGGTATTCAGCCTCTGGTAAGTAGAGTATTAAAGTATTCGCATACTCTTTCTCGTGTAGTAAGCTTCTCTTCCATTTAGAAACACTAATAAGCAGCATATAGTGTAATTAAAATTGATCCCGAAACGAAAGAAAAAAACCAGCATTGCTTATTTACAGCCATGCCAAAGTTAAGGCAGAACAACACGCTAATTTTTCTCCGACATCTTATAAGTAATGAGACCTAAAGTGCTTTCCATGTCAGCTGTCCAGTTCACAATGTAAATTCAGTCACACGCTTTGTATAAAATGTGTGATAAATGATAATTTTGATTCACAAAAGTTAGGCGCATGGTATTATACGTTGTGAATAGCACACCCCAGAGATATGCACCGGTTCGGGGTGAAATTGACGGAAACTGCTAACAAAAATACTCCTAGGTGACCAGAAAGGACACAACAAGAGATTTAACGATGCGAGTGTACCTTGCTTGCCCTGTAAATCAACGGTCCATGTGGCTGTACAGAAAGCAGTTGTCATCATCAACCACCGAAGAAATCGGTATGAAGATGGTCCATTGCGTTAGCGAGAGTAGTACAATATGTGATCAAAAGTATACGGGCATACCCAAAATCATACGTTTTTCGTATTAGGTACACTGTGCTGCCACCGATTGCCAGGTACTTCATATCAACGACCTCAGAGCAGAATGGGGCACTCTTCGCACTCACGCACTTCGAACTTGATCAGGAGATTGGGTGTCACTCCTCATACGACTTTAGGCGAGATTTCCACTCCTAAACATCGCAAGTTACGCAGTTTCCGATGTGATAGTGAAGTGGAAGCGTGAAGGGACAACCGCAGCGCAAAAGCGTACAGGCCGACCTGGTCTGTTGACTGACAGAGACCGCCTACAGTTGAAGAGGGTCGTAACGTATAATAGGCAGACCTCTATCCAGACCATCACACAGGAATTATAAACTGCTTCAGGATCCACTGCAAGTACTATGACAGTTAGGCGGGAGGTGAGAAGAATTTCATGATCGAGCGGCTACTCACATGTCGAGCGGCTACTCACATGCCACAGAACACGCCGGTAAATGCCAAACGGCGCATCGCCTTGTGTAAGGAGCGTAAACATTGGTCGAGTAAACAGTGGAAAAACGCTGTGTGGAGTGACGAATTACGGTACACATTGTGGCGATCCGATGGCAGGGTATGGGTATGGCGAATGCCCGGTGAACATCATCTGCTAGCATGTGTAGTGCCAACAGTAAAATTCGGAGGCGGTGATGTTATGGGTGGTCGTGTTTTTCATGGAGGGGGGATTGCACCGCTTGTTGCTTTGCGTGGCACTATCACAGCAGAGGCTTACGTTGATGTTTTGAACACCTTCTTGATTCCCACTGTTGAAGAGCATTTCGGGGATGTTGATTGCATGTTTCAACACGGTTGTTCACCTGTTCACAATGCACGGCCGGTGACGGAATGGTTAGACGACAATAAGATCCCTGTAATGGACTGGCTTGCATAGAGCCCTCACATGAATCCTATAGAACACCTTTGGGATGTTTTGGAACGCCGACTTCGTGCCGGGTCTCACCGACTGACATCGATACCTCTCTTCAGTGCAGCACTCCGTGAAGAATGGGCTGCCATTCACCAAGAAACCGTCCAGCACATGACTGAACGTGTATCTGCGAGAATGGAAGCTGTCATCATGGCTAACACCATATTGAATTCCAGCATTACCGATGGAGGGCGCCACGAACTTGTAAGTCATCCTAGGTGTCCGGATACCTTTGATCACATAGTGTATCAGAAGAGTAATCTCTGTGAAGGCGCGTACCTTCGTATGATACAGTGTAATGCCATCGAGTTTCAGTATTGCTGCCCAAATAAACCGAATGAATATTGTTGTTTACTGGATTAGTCTCAAGACTATTCCAGAGAGGGCCCGTCCGGTTGGCCGTGCGGTCTAACGCACGACTTTCCGGGGTGGAAGGAACGCCGGTCCCCGGCACGAATCCGCCCGGCGGATTTGTGTCGAGGTCCGGTGAGCCGCCCAGTCTGTGGATGGTTTTTAGGCGGTTTTCCATCTGCCTCGCCGAATGTGGGCTGGTTACCCTTATTCCACCTCAGCAACACTATGTCGGCGATTGGTATGCAAACAAGTTCTCCCCCTACGCGTACACCACCATTACTCTACCAAGCAAACAAAGGGGTTACACTCGTCTGGTGTGAGTCGTTCCCTGGGGGGAGGCGGGGGGGATGTCCACCCGGGGCCGAACCGCACAATAAACCTAGGTTCGGTGTGGGGCGGCGGAGGGGTGAAGTGGACTGCGGTAGTAGTTGTGAGGTTGTGGATCACTGCAGCTGCAGCGGGGACGGAGCCTCTCCGTCGTTTCTAGGTCTTCGGTTCACATAACATTCCAGAGAGGAAAAAAGAACCACAAGCAGTTGGCCAATACGTATTCTTCGGAAATTTGAGTTATTCTTCGGAAATTTGAGTAAACTTGTGTGTCACGATGAGTGTGGTAATAAATACTCATGCCGATGAATCAGTAACAAAAATATTATACATGACAGGCTATATGCCTCAGCTTTACATGGGTAACATCAAGTACATACGACCGGTTGACATGTCTGGTGAAGTGGTAACGAATGATATGCACAATCTTTCGCGTGAATCAGTTTATGTAACAGTGTAAACCGCTTCAAAATACCTGCAGTGGTTCCTGAAATTTGCCTGAACATACAAACAGAAATCACGTAGGGGACTTCAATTTATAATATGTAGAGATACAGAAAATTCCAGCAGTATGCAAGGTGGTCGTAAACAGTATGGGCTGCGCGGGATAGCCGCGCAGTCAGAGCGCCTTGTCACATTTCGCTCACCTCGCCTCTCGTCGGAGGTTCGAGTCCTCCTTCGGGCATGGGTTTGTATGTGTGTGTTGTCCTCCGAGTAAGTTCGTTTGTGTAAAGTTAGCCACTTAGGCCATTGGGCGTTCAAATTCAAAAGACCCGGCGGATGTCATTATTTTCATAGCGTAGATGATAGCGCACGAGACTGCTCAACCATCGGCTCTGGTTCGATTCTTATTATCGTTCGAAGTCCAATGTTTGTATCGCTCCCTTGTTTGGTTTTAGGAAATCACACGAAGAACACGTTTGGCGACACCGTCTCTGGCCGGTCGATTCAATTCACGCGCCCAACGACCTGATTGTGTAACTTCAGTGCTAATTAACTCGGAAACAGGGCAACGAATCGAATTTTTTTCCTAACATTTATTTCTCAACACAACCAACTGTGCAACATGCTTACAAGCTTTGCATACTGTTTCTCTATATACCTACTGAACTGCACCGAAAATATTTCGGTGGCTGTTCAGGGACATTTTATGAGTAATTTGGTTTAAGAGCCCCGTGGTCTCCATTGGCTTGTAACAGAATAATAACGTATGTATCATACCTTTTTTATTTTTTTATGGGAAAATATCAGACCAACAGAGGAACAATCTGTAATACGGCAACACAAAGCTCAGAGTAATGCGATAAAACAGCAACTTTCAATGGGCTGCAGAAGTAGAGTAATGGGATTGGCTTCACTGGGAAATAACTGAGTATAGCTTTGTTCTGGCGCTCTTCCATTGCACTGAATGAATCCACAAACAAAGTGCTTTTCGGCAGACTCTGTCAGTAAACTTATCCGTACTGCTGTGTATCATTATTAACAAACTATTGATTCAGATGGAAGTAAAACTAGGCTCAGTCGGGCCGTATCAAAAGCAATCTTAAGGTCAAAGAGTAGCGTCGGCTCTGCTGTTATCAGCATGTCAATAACATGTACCATGAATGTTTGGAACAAGTGTTTCCAAACAAGACACACACTGCATACCATCGACATTCTCCAGTGTTATGGAGATATAGTCAGTGCAGTACCGATAGGAAGCTAATTATAAGAATGAGTAGTGTCTGCACCATCACACATGTCCAAAAGAACAGAAATTACGTGGAATCCGCAGCTGTGATGTACATTATGTAAATTAAAGGTGGAGGGGGAAGGGAAAGGAAAGGGAAGAAACTAATGATATCAGCTGCGTATGGACTTTATCCGGAATCAGCGGCGATGAGTTAAAATGTTTGCTGAACCTGCACTTGAACCTGCGATCTCCTGCCTACTAGGGATTTGCGTTAACTACTGCGAAAACCGGACACATTTCTTATTACAAATGTAAGGAATAAAT
This sequence comes from Schistocerca serialis cubense, assembly GCF_023864345.2. Classification (NCBI taxonomy): domain Eukaryota; kingdom Metazoa; phylum Arthropoda; class Insecta; order Orthoptera; family Acrididae; genus Schistocerca; species Schistocerca serialis. Next base: position 376,830,263 of record NC_064644.1, on the reverse strand, counting down.
TGGCACGCACCATAGCTGACAAACGTACGCACCTGTTCCCACCTATCCGCAGTCCCTGTCCACACCGCCCACGCATGTTAATTTTAGATTCCCGCGGGAGGTCGAGAGTAAAGCAGAATCCACCCTGAATGTTGCATATTCGTTGTCCATCGAGCCGAATCATGTGAAAGTGTGATATCTGCTCTCCCAAACAAGGAAGCAAGAGGTCCCAGGTTCGAGTCATGGTCCGCCACACATTTACACCAGTCGCCACTGGTTCTGCACAAAGTCGCAATGGAACTGATATCATTAGTTCCTTCACTTTCCTTTTGTATGTCCCTCCTTCGCCTTCAAATTTCATAATACCCATCACAGCTGCGGATATAGGGTAGTGTCTATTTTTCGGGACATGTTCGGAAGAACAGATACCACGCAATCATATAACTGGTTCGCCTCTATGGGCAACGAATATACAACCCTAAGTGAGGATGCACATTTACGTTCGATCTCCAGCGGCAATCTAATGTTAGCGAGCATGGCGGACACGGACAGGGAATGCGAATAGATAGTGCCAGGTGGGAGTGTGGGGCAGCTGTGGACCACGCCGAGATGGTCCACGCATTTGTGATGAACATATTGTCCGAATGGGGCAGTGGTTTACACAACTGCCTAGCAAGCAGAATATCCCATGTTCGGGTGCCGGTCCTGCACATATTTTCACTCATCTGCATTGATTCTGTATAAAGTCCCAACGCCGCTGACATCATTAGTTCCTTCTGATTCCTTGCCTTTCTCTCCATTCCGCCTTCAACCTACATAACAAAGACATATGAAGGAAAGGAACTAATTGGACTGCTACTGGTCTTTGAGTCAGAGTAGACCACGCATCCCTTACACAAAAATATTGATCAACTTCGGGAATTTTGACGTTGGATTTCTCGTTCCCCTTGCAGGTACCAGTATTATAGGGTTAAGTGCCGTCGGCGGCGGAATAACTATTGACAGAGCACAGGATTTAAACACGGAAGGTCTGGGAAGGAATCCGAAGTATCGCAACAATCATCGTAATGCATGAAGGAAACGACGGGGGGTGTTGTGCGATGTCCTTAGGTTAGTTAGGTTTAAGTAGTTCTAAGTTCTAGGGGACTGATGTCCTCAAATGTTAAGTCCCGTAGTGCTCAGAGCCATTTGAACCATTTTGAACAGGGAGTCCAGTTCGTAGGCAGCACACCGCGGCTGGTACACGCGTCGCTCGGGGACCACAGCACAGCTACGACACCTGAGGATAGGATGTAACAGTTCGAAACCGGTCGTGTGAAAATAAAGTAATTTACAACTGTAGCGGTATTTTCAACCTGTGCTATAATGTTCAGTTGCGAATGTTCTGCCAACATGATTGTTCATAACATATTCTATGTTGTGTCATGAATGAAATCTTGCTCTAAATGTAGAAAAATGTATGTTAATAAAGATGACTAGGAAACAAAATCATGTACTGTTCGAATATGGCACCAACGGTGTGCTGATTGACACAGCCAAATCGATTAAGTGTCTAGGCCTAACGGTGCAAAGTTATGTCAGATGGAGAGAGCACGTCGGGGACGGTAGTAGGAAAGGCGAGTGGTTTATTGGGAGAACTTTGGGAAAGTATGGTTCATCTGTAAACGAGATGTGCATAGGACACTAGTGCGCCCCTTGCCAGAGTAGTGCTCGAGCGTTTGGGAACTCCACCTGGTCGGATTAAAGGAATATATCAGAGCAATACAGAGACTGGTTGCAAATTTTGTTTACCGGTAGTTTCGATCAACAGGCGAGTGTTATGGAGATGCCTCATGAACTCAAATCGGAATCCCTTGAGGGTAGATGAAATATAATATCGAGAAAATTTAGAGACAGACATTTGACGTTGACCGCAGAACGATTCTTCTGCCAACGAAATTTAGCGTAAGAAACAGGATGATAAGAGAAATTAGGGTCTTTACGCAGGCATATAGATAGTGTTTTATTTTTAGATCTATTTGTGCATAGCACAGAAAAAGAAATGACTAGTAATGGTACAAGGTACCCTCTATCAAGCACTGTACGGTGGCTTGCGGAGTTTGTACGCAGATGTAGATATATGTGTTAATGTAAATTAGAAAATATACTACACCAAATACTAATTAATTTTCTACTTCGGCTATGAGAGTGGAATCCTATTTTCGCACCTAGAGTTCTCAGGAAGTCTAAATGGGAAACGCAAAGATTTAAATATCACTTCCATTTCAATGCACAGTTTCAGTGTTAAGAAGATAGAAAAGGGGTATTGTAAAATCATTTTCTGGTAGTAACATTGTCGGTGTTTAACTTGTAGTTGTGAAATTTATGGTGTAAAAAAAGTGTACCAGAATATCTAGGGAATAGAACAGGGAGAGCCACGAAGTTATACATTCAGTTATGAGGAATTACGCAGGCTGTGTGCAGTTTACAGATGAATTCATTTTTTTTTACTCGCAAACCAGTACTTGGCACTCACACTCCTCCATGCTATATATTCACCACAAAAATCCTTAATTTGTGCAAATATGGGCCACATATACACTCCTGGAAATGGAAAAAAGAAGACATTGACCCCGGTGTGTCAGACCCACCATACTTGCTCCGGACACTGCGAGAGGGCTGTACAAGCAATGATCACACGCACGGCACAGCGGACACACCAGGAACCGCGGTGTTGGCCGTCGAATGGCGCTAGCTGCGCAGCATTTGTGCACCGCCGCCGTCAGTGTCAGCCAGTTTGCAGTGGCATACGGAGCTCCATCGCAGTCTTTAACACTGGTAGCATGCCGCGACAGCGTGGACGTGAACCGTATGTGCAGTTGACGGACTTTGAGCGAGGGCGTATAGTGGGCATGCGGGAGGCCGGGTGGACGTACCGCCGAATTGCTCAACACGTGGGGCGTGAGGTCTCCACAGTACATCGATGTTGTCGCCAGTGGTCGGCGGAAGGTGCACGTGCCCCTCGACCTGGGACCGGACCGCAGCGACGCACGGATGCACGCCAAGACCGTAGGATCCTACGCAGTGCCGTAGGGGACCGCACCGCCACTTCCCAGCAAATTAGGGACACTGTTGCTCCTGGGGTATCGGCGAGGACCATTCGCAACCGTCTCCATGAAGCTGGGCTACGGTCCCGCACACCGTTAGGCCGTCTTCCGCTCACGCCCCAACATCGTGCAGCCCGCCTCCAGTGGTGTCGCGACAGGCGTGAATGGAGGGACGAATGGAGACGTGTCGTCTTCAGCGATGAGAGTCGCTTCTGCCTTGGTGCCAATGATGGTCGTATGCGTGTTTGGCGCCGTGCAGGTGAGCGCCACAATCAGGACTGCATGCGACCGAGGCACACAGGGCCAACACCCGGCATCATGGTGTGGGGAGCGATCTCCTACACTGGCCGTACACCAATGGTGATCGTCGAGGGGACACCGATAGTGCACGGTACATCCAAAACGTCATCGAACCCATCGTTCTACCATTCCTAGACCGGCAAGGGAACTTGCTGCTCCAACAGGACAATGCACGTCCGCATGTATCCCGTGCCACCCAACGTGGTCTAGAAGGTGTAAGTCAACTACCCTGGCCAGCAAGATCTCCGGATCTGTCCCCCATTGAGCATGTTTGGGACTGGATGAAGCGTCGTCTCACGCGGTCTGCACGTCCAGCACGAACGCTGGTCCAACTGAGGCGCCAGGCGGAAATGGCATGGCAAGCCGTTCCACAGGACTACATCCAGCATCTCTACGATCGTCTCCATGGGAGAACAGCAGCCTGCATTGCTGCGAAAGGTGGATATACACTGTACTAGTGCCGACATTGTGCATGCTCTGTTGCCTGTGTCTATGTGCCTGTGGTTCTGTCAGTGTGATCATGTGATGTATCTGACCCCAGGAATGTGTCAATAAAGTTTCCCCTTCCTGGGACAATGAATTCACGGTGTTCTTATTTCAATTTCCAGGAGTGTAGATGGTTCCTTCAGTTCCACTGAGGAAGATGGCAAAGTACCTTTAAAAACAGAAGTATCTTTGAGATCATTGCCAATGGTTGTTGTTGTTAGAAGCACAACTTGGAAGCCCTTCATACGTCCATAGATACATTTCCTTAGTGCCTCTACACAAGCTCATGCGAAAGCTGTCACAGTTCTTTGGTAAGATCACGGACGCTGTCTGTCTTTATCGTTATTCCCAATCACCAAGCGCTCCTGTCTCACACTATTGTTAATATGTTCCATTATGTATGTATCAATCGCACTACATAGATTTCCAGTGATTTTGTGTTTATAGCTAATGACGCAATCCCATTTTTGCGTTTCACTACACACTTACCGTAATATGAAAGCTGTACATTAATGTCAGGATACATTTTCGTTACCAACTTTGAGTTGTGATTGTTAACGTAAGAGCACCTGTAATTAACATATGAAGCCACATTTGAAGCAGGGTAGCGCGAATCTATCATCCCTGCCAGTTATAAGTACAACTATGTGATCAAAAGATCCGGACACCCCCAAAAACGTACGTTTTTCATATTAGGCGCATTGTGCTGCTACCTACTGCCAGGTACTCCGTATGAGTAACCTCAGTAGTCATGAGATTCATGACAGAGCAAAATGGGACGCTCCACGGAATTTTGAACGTGGTCAGGTAATTGGGTGTCACTTGTGTCATACGTCTGTACGAGATATTTCCACACTCCTCAACATCCCTAGGTCCACGGTTTCCGATGTGATTGTGAAGTGGAAGTGTAAAGGGACACGTTCAGCACAAAAGCGTAGAGGCCGACCTCGTCTGATGACTGACAGAAACCGCCGACCGTTGAAGAGGTTCTTAAAGTGTAATAGTCAGACATCTATCCAGACCATCACACAGGAATTATAAACTGCATCAGGATCCATTGCAAGTATTATGACAGTTAGGCGGGAGATGAGAAGGATTTCATGGTCGAGCGGCTGCTCATAAACCTCACATCATGCCGGTAAACGCCAAATGACGCCTCGCTTGGTGTAAGAAGCGTGAACATTGGACGATTGAACAGTGAAAAAACGTTGTGTGGAGTGACGAATCACGGTACAAAATGTGGCGATCAGATGGCAGGGTGTCGGTATGGCGAATGCCCGGTGAAGATCATGCTAGTGGGTGTAGTGCCAACGTTAAAATTCGGAGGCGGTGGGATTATGGGGTGATAGGGTTTTTCATGGAGGGGGACTTGCACCCCTTGTTGTCTTGAGTGACACTATCACAGCGCAGGCCTACTTTGATGTTTTAAGCAGCTTCTTGCTTCCCACTGTTGAAGAGCAATTCTGGGATGGCGATTGCATCTTTCAACACGGTCGAACACCTGTTCATAATGCACGGCCTTTAGCAGAGGTTAAACAACAATAACATATCTGTAATGGACTGGTTTGCAAGGAGTCCTGACATTATTCCAAAGAAAACCTTCGAGATGTTTTGGAACGCCGACTTCGTGCCAGGCCTCACCGACATCGATACCTCTCTTCAGTGCAGCACTCCGTGAAGAATGGGCTGCCATTCCCCAAGAAACCTGTTTGAATGTATGCGTGCAAGAGTGGAAGCTGTCATCAAGATTAAGGGTGGGCCTACACCATACTAAGTTCCAGTATCAGTGATGGAGGGCGAGACGAACTTGCAAGTAATTTCCAGCCAGGAGTCCGAATACTTTGGATCACATAGTGTATCCTGTATGAATCTGATGACGATGTAAAACTTGTTCCGCACGTCAACGATATGTTTGTCCGCAATTTATTAAATTGCTGGCATCCTTGCTTATTCACATGTTCACAGATACCTACGTTCTGCAATGATTACTAGTTTAGATTCCTAGAAATTCCAATGAAGATAAAAACCTCATATGTAGAACGAGGACATAACCGTTTCTTATGGAAGATAATACAATCGACGTTATTATTACATCACATAGAAACTATTAAATATCTCCAAACCACCAGCTACAAACTTTTTACAGATATCGTCAAAGAACTGCCATCGTTAATGTTTTGCAGAATTCCGCAGTAGATCTAGGCATAATTACGTGAATCTGATTACTTCACAAAATATATACGCTCTCTGCATCGTTCCATGAAATTTGACACTGTTGCGTCTGTAGGTGACGATGTACCACTGGGACCTGCCGCAAGCATTGCAGTACATCGGAGGCTGGCCCAACGAATTGCTGGTCGACTACTTCGTTGAATACGCCAGGATACTGTTCCAAAACTTCGGAGATAGGGTAAGTTTCAGTGTACTTGCAGACGCGTCTCACAATCAGTCAGTTGGCAGCATAATTGACGGTCCATCGTTCCACAGGTGAAATGGTGGCTCACCTTCAACGAGCCACATCAATTCACGATGGGTTACTCGACGTTGTGGGTCGCACCTTCTCAACCAGCTCCGGGCATCGGCGACTACCTGGCGACACACACCGTCATCAAAGCTCACGCCCGGGTCTGGCACCTGTACGATGAGGAGTTCAGAGCCACTCAGAACGGTCAGTGCCTCGAGACAACATGCAAGTCACTTCTTATACATATAACTGCTTCGATAAGTAAATACGTATGACGAGCCAGTGACCACAGTCTACCGCGATACTTAATGGGACTTGGTTCTGATGCGGAAAATGATGTGATAAGGGAAACGTGTACACTATCTGATCAAAAGTATCCATACAGCCCTATGTAATACGTAATTGACCACGACGTGCCATGAGATAGACAGACGGGCCAGTATAAAAGGGGGCGAGCAATACTGTGTGATCGGTAGAGTGGGAGTAACAGCAGAATGTGTGGATCTGCAGACACCAGTGAGTTCGAATGTGGGAGTGGGCGTTCGATATCACTTGCGCATTGGATTCTTCAGGATTCTAAAGCTGCCCACGGCAACTGATGGTAATGTGACTATGAAATGGAAAACTTTAGCAACAACTACAGCTAAACCAAGAAATCTTGTACGCATGGGCAGGGATCATAGAACACTGCAGACGCTCATTCTCAAATATTGCATGAAATCAGTACAAGGAATCACTCATGAGTTCCAAAGTGCTGCCAGTAGTCCATCTAACGGAATAACTGGGTTTAGAAAGTTAAAATGCGGCACAGTAGTATAACAGCCAAGATACAGTAGTATAACAGTTCCTCATGCATTTCTGTAGCCAATGAGCGACTTCTCAAGCAGAGTTAAGAGTTACGCAACCTGATAGAGGGTGACTCTAAACAAATGACTAGGAGCAATGAGTAGTGCCATCAGATGGAAGGATTTGAATTTGGTGAACACCTGGAGAACATTACGTGCCGTGATATGTAGTTCTAAAGGTGAAGTGCGGATGTGAGTGTTCTCAGTGGTTAGCGTGTGGTCCCCCTATTGTGCTTTAGCGATCACAGCGTTGCGTACTCCTTACAGAAAAAAAAATAAAATTATTCGAAGCGGCGGCGCTATCAGCACGACAATGAAACTTGTCATACAGCAGCATCCGTGGTTCGTGAACAAATGGACAAAAACATTCTTGAAATGTAGTGGCCTGCCCGAAGTTCTCACCTGAACCCAATAAAACACTTACGAGATCAGTTAGAAAATTTATTTTGCACCAGACCATGGTTTCCAGCACTATCTTCCCTTTTCGGGTTTTGAAGAAGAATGTGCTGCCGTCCATAAACATCAATAGAAGTGTCCCCGGAGAGGAGAGTTCAAGCCGTTGTAAAGGCGAAGGTGGGACACTCCGTACATTAATATACAGATACTTATGACCAGATAATATAAGCGAAGCAGCGATGATTGAGGAATCAATTTAGTGATGATACTGTCTGAAAGTGGAGAAATGCGCTGACATGGGTGACTTTGCCAAGGAGCTGATTACGATGGCCTAGCGCCTGGAAACATGCTGAAATGTTGCAATAGTCGTAGAAAAAGGTTGGAAGACTGTGAAACACCGAGTAGGCCACAGGGTTTTGTATGTCTTCGGAGGAAGCTGACATCACATACTTTTCAGTTCCGTATACCTTGGTAGACAGCGATTTGCGGCAGATTTGATGATGGAGTAAGTTCAAGTGTATCAGGGCAAAACGATTGGAGTGCATTGTTGAAAGTAAGGCTACGAAACAGAAGACCCCGATGGATTCCAGTGTTGTCCTAACGACGTCGTCAATTACGACTGCAAGTGCGGCTGGATCATCAAAATTGAAATGTTGTTGTTGGTGTGGTCTTCAGTCCTGAGACTGGTTTGATGCAGCTCTCCATGCTACTCTATGCTGTGCAAGCTCCTTCTTCACCTAGTGTCTACTGCAACCTACATCCTTCTAAATCTGCTTAGTGTATTCATCTCTTGGTCTCCCTCTACGATTTTTACCCACCACACTGCCCTGCAATGCTAAATTTGTGATCCCTTGATGCCTCAGAACATGTCCTACCAACCGATCCTTTCTTCTAGTCAAGTTGTGCCACAAGCTTCACTTCTCCCCAATCTTATTCAATACCTCCTCATTAGTTACGTGATCTACCCACCTAATCTTCAACATTCTTCTGTAGCACCACATTTCAAAAGCTACTATTCTCTTCTTGTCCAAACTATTTATCGTCCATGTTTCACTTCCATACATGGCTACACTCCATATGCTGTTTGTAGTAGCTTACCCGCACTCCTATTTTTTTATTCATTATTAAACCTACTCCTGCATCACCCCTATCTGATTTTGTATTTATAGCCCTGTATTCGCCTGACCAAAAGTCTTGTTCCTCCTGCCACCGAACTTCGCTAATTCCCATTATATCTAACTTTAACCTACCGATTTCGCTTTTTGAATTTTCTAACCTACCTGCCCGATTAAGGGATCTGACATTCCACGTTCCGATGCTTAGAACGCCAGGTATCTTTCTTCTGTTAACGACGTCCTCCTGAGTAGTCCCCGCCCGGAGATCCGAATGGGGGATTTTTACCTCCGGAATATTTTACCGAAGAGGACGCCATCATCATTTAACCATACAGTAAAGCTGCATGCCCTCGGGAAAAACTACGGCTGGAGTTTCCCCTTGCTTTCAGCCGTTCGCAGTACCAGCACAACAAGGCCGTTTTGGTTAGTGTTACAAGGCCAGATCAGTCAATCATCCAGACTGTTGCCCCTGCAACTACTGAAAAGGCTGCTGACCCTCTTCAGGAACCATACGTTTGTCTGGCCTCTCAACAGATATCCCTCCGTTGTGGTTGCACCTACGGTACGGCTATCTGTATCGTTGAGGCACGCAAGCCTCTCCACCAACGGCAAGTTCCAGGGTTCATGGGGGGAATTGATCATTGAAATGTGAACTAATGAAAACATATCGTCAGGTTGGATGGATAACTTTTCTTCCTACTCTAGGTCCATGTTTGTGTCTCAATATGTCGTCAACCAGGTGAACGGATGTACAAAAAATGCACCACACCACGCATACAGACTGATGTGGGCAGCGTTGAGCTATGGAGGAATTTCCCCTGCGCTTCCATCAAACATGCGGGAGCAAACTAGGGTACCACGAAAGGTGTGAACTATGTAAACATTTGTGAGGATCACCTCCAAGACCAGAATCATGTTATAGTTGTTTGAGAAGCATAACGGTGAACGCACATTAATTTCTTGGCCAGCGAATTAGCCTCATCCGAACGAGATGGAACTCATCTCTGATGCTGTCTGGTTCTAGCTGCACACCCACAAACCTCCAGCTCGTAATTTACAGACATTGTGTGACCTGTGTGTAGACATCGGTTGCTACGTATCTCTGAAAAACTACGAAGTACGCGTCATTTCCATGACAACTAAAAAAGCTGTTGTAACGCATTAAATAGGTGTTCCAACGTGCTGTTGAGCAGGTATTCATATTGCTTTGGCTGCTCACGGCAGCGCAAAACATGGATGGCAGAGTTTTTCTAGAGTGGATGACAGTGGCTGAAGAAGATGCATATCCATTACCAGCTGATTTACAGTCATCTGCATAAATGTGTTTTGTCCTGACAAGGGCGGTGATGGATTTTGGCATGGACTGTTCGAGACAATGACGGTGTTGGGGAATACTCCGACCTGGTACTGCTCAACTGCTGCTATTGTGCCAAAGAGACTGCTGAGTTTAAGGCGTACGCATCTCACACAATTCCATTTCCATTATGGCCCCACTTCGTTGTGACTAAAACTACTTTTTACTTAGTATGTATCGAACGTCAGTACAGCATCGCCACTTGTGCGCTTGTGCATATTAATAGAATCCAAACATTTTCCACTTTCGATTAAATCTATTAACTGCCAGAATTGCGTAATTTTCGCATTAATCGCCCTTGATCTGTCATAATCTTGTACCACATATGTAAAACGACTCATGAGTCAAGTCGACTTAGAATATAAACACTGGTGGCCATTATACTCCTTTTTTCAACGTGTCCACTTGTGATGAAGGATGGCAGCTCATAGGCTGTTTAAGTCCAGAAAGTAATCTGCGAAAGAGCCGCTCCCTTATCGATTGGCTACAGGCTGTTAACGTTCGCGAGAATCTAAGACGACCCATGTTACCAACAAATTGGTGCTCACAGCAGCCAACATCAGACTCTAATTTCCGGCGAATCGAGGTAATCACGGCATATCCCTGACAAAGTAAGATTTGAAACGGACAGTGCCCGTACAGTCTCGAAGGTCGTTCAGTCACGATATTACCGTAAAAATTTGAAACGGACAGTGCCCGTACAGTCTCGAAGGTCGTTCAGTCATTATATTACCGTAATAAAGTGCGATGATGTCTAAATGTTGCACTTTCTGTGCTTGACTGTTACGCTGTAGGCCTGTATGAAGTTCCATAATATGGCGATTATTTCAGCCACTTACATTTCCCGTGTAGTAGGTGAGCTGTTTTTCTAATACAAAAACTAACTCAGTCGTTGATGCGTGTACTCTACTATGTTGTACTCAACGTAAGTAGTGGTAGTTTAAAGAACGAAATAAACAGCAGGAAGATTTTATAATTACCCGTAATATGACAGGAGTTTCAACAGTGGATGGTCAAGGTCAAGAAATAGAAACCTGCAATTGGCGAAAAAACTAATAAAGGCAAGCTGTATCTTTCTTCCTGAATAGCAACAAGTCAGTTAAATGTATTCCCCATTGAAAAGAATATGCATGCACTAGGAATTTTTCACTGGATGTGTTCTCCCATTCCTCCATCTGCACACTTTACAAGTTTCTTTTACCATATGTAGTATTGTCATCTGCTAAAATATGACGAAAGACGAAACAAACTTGTGAACACCAGAGCACCATGTTTCAGAGTGCTCAGTGATATGTACAAATACATATCACGGATGGAAGAGACAATTATGTTTCAGTTTTCTCTTCACGTGTTATCTAAAAGCTATACAGGGCTATCTTAGTGAACGTAATTTATGTCGTATTTGCAGATTGTATTCACGAAGGAATCACAAGTGATTTTTTTCTTTTCTTTCTGATATACTTGCAGGGTTAAATGGTAAGCAGAAGCCATTTGATATCTTGTTCAGTTTAACAATATTCATGTTATTCTTCTGATATTTTAGAGTTATGGAAAAAGTTCCCCGATTGTTCATTCAATATCTAGCAACTTGGAAGGAAAAAAGCTGTCCGCAGTATACATGTACACATATATGGAACATGTCTGAATCTCATTGAAGTGGTGTGAAATCGTGGTGCCACAAGTTCATGTTTTAGGTTATGACTAAGTATAAGAAATTGTTGTTTTCCGTCGTTTTGCACATGACGCGAGTTTCATTTTTGTAATGGACTAGTTTGCAAGGAGTCCTGACCTTGTGAAAACAGCAGTAGTTTACAACCAGTAAACTGTATCTTATGTGCATTAGAATTTGCTGCATATCCTTTCAGTCCTGAAACTGTAAAAAAGTGAAAGGTCATTTTATTCCAGATATTGTAAATAAAATTGAACTTTTTAAGTGCCTTCCTTTTTTGAATTTATATTTCTAAAAGGGCCATTTGATTTTCTCTTCTAAATTACGAAATTAACGTAAATAAACCACTTTCCCTGAGTTTACAAAACAAGAAATAAAATTGTTAGTGTAAACTTATTACAGCACTTTGTTTCGCTTACTCGACAACGAATAAAATTGTTAGTACCAATGAGAAGAAATACATAAGATTATTTCTGTGTTAGAAATGAGGATAAATGTCTATTTGATATCGGAGAACTTTGGATAAATTGAAATTATAGTTTCTGGTCCATCAGTATTATTTTGTGCATAAATTTAATGACTATGCACAATCATCTATAGTAACATGATCTGATCTTTATGTACGTGGTTGTTTTGATATACTTTGCAGGAAGTGTGGGAATTACACTTAATATGGACTGGCCTGAACCAGAGACTAACTCGACAGAGGATGCAGAAGCAGCGGAAAGAGCAAGACAGTTTGTGGTGGGTATTGGAGTTCTGTAACTTTTCTGTGTAATGTTAATTTCTTAGAGGGTGTAACGTATAATAATCACGTGACGTTAATGGTATTGTGCTACATTGATGATTGTGAGAAAACTAGGGTGTAAATGGTATATTGCAGATGGGTATATTCGCACACCCTATCTACAGTCAGGATGGGGATTACCCTGCTGTGGTGCGACAGCAGGTGGATGCCAATAGTGAGGCTGAGGGACGGCCCCGATCAAGGCTACCAACCTTCACACAGGAAGAGATCGAGTACATTAGGGGTGAGTAACCAAGCTCACAGCAGTAGAAGGACATTGGGGTTCAACAAGTGGGGGTGTAACGTTAGCCAGTACAGGCACTACATGAATGTGATATAAATAAATCATATGTTCGTCCATCTTAGATTCGTCAGTTCCAGCGATATTTTCTTAGTGAATCACGTCACAAGGAGAAAGTGGATGTTGAGTTTCGTCCGATTAGAAGTTCTTGGCATACATCTTGCTAGTATCGTCCTGCAATCTGTCAACCTCAAGGGCAAAAGCACAGGTGTTGGAGGCTACAAAGGTACTGATTGTAATGACCATATTTTTCCAATAATATCATTCTTCTTGGGATATTAAGAAAATCACATTATTTCTTTTTATTTTTCATGACAAAGCAATTTTATTTGCAGTCAACTTGATTGTGGAGAGTCAACTTTTGTCTCTGTAACCAGTTTCTGCACTAAGAGTGCACTTGTATGGCTGATGGCTTTGACATTGCCGGTCGTTTAAGAAGGATGAAATCCCGAGATGTAGGATTAACGTGAAGGGGGAGTATGAGGTTAGGATATCCAGGGAAGAAGTAAATGTTAAAACTGGTCTTAGCTGTTTAAAAATAGTGGTGAATATGACACTAAATAAAGTAATTTCAAAATAACTGACAATTTCTGACGCTCTTCGAGCATAAGTTTCAGTAGATGTCTGATAAATGAGTACTTAGAGTAAGAGCGAATACATTTTTTATTTCCCACTATAAATGTAGGACAAAGTTTAACGTTTCCTAGTACTCTCTTACAGGAGCACTGTGTAACATAAATGTGTGTAATTACCCTAAAATTCCTTCTGCTCGATGTGGACTCTTCCAGCGTTGTTTTCCTTAAAAAGTGGAAAACTTAACATCACACTATGCTCCATTTTGTCAGTGGCTAGCGAAATTATGCTTTGTCTCTTGTTGGGTACTGCTGTACTGTGCCACGGTGTACCTGGAGAGCAGACACACACCTGAAAACAAACGCAAAACTATTTTCACGACCTGACTTTTTTCAAAATGGTGATTAAAGCTTTATGATCACCCATTTGTGTGACGAAAGTACATACATCAAAAAAAGTTTTCCATCACCTCAGTTCCAAGAGTTCAGGAACCTGTTCTGGCTATTGGAAAAGAGATCAGTATAAACATCATTTCCGCCATTTTTATTGATCATGAAAACCACACATTGCATGTTGTACCAAATTAGAGCGAGACCTTCAGAGGTGGCGGTCCAGACTGCTGTATACAGGTACCTCTAATACCCAGTAGCACGTCCACTTGCATTGATGCATGCCTGTATTCGTCGTGGTATACTATCCACGAGTTCTTCAAGGCACTGTTGATCCAGATTGTCCCACAACTCAACGGTGACTCGGCGTATATCCCTTAGAGTGGTTAGTGGGTCACGTCGTCCATGAACAGCCCTTTTCGAGTTATCCTAAGCATGTTCGATAGGTTTCATGTCTGGAGAACATGCTGGCCACTCTAATGGAGCGATGTTATTATCCTGAAGGAAACAGTACAGAAAATGTGCACAAGGGGGCGCGAATTGTCGTCCATCAAAACGAGTGCCTCGTCAATATGCTGCCGATATGGTTGCACTGTCGGTCGGAGGATGGCATTCACGTATCGTACAGCCGTTACGGCGCCTTCCAAGACCACCAGCGGCGTACGTCGGCCCCATATAATGCCACCCCAAAACAGCAGGGAACGTCCACCTTGCTGCACTCGCTGGACAGTGTATCTAAGGCTTTCAGCCTGACCGGGTTGCCTACAAACACGTCTCCGACGATTGTGTGGTTGAAGGCATATGCGACACTCATCGGTGAAGAGAACGTGATGCCAATGCTAAGCGGTCCATTCGGCATGTTGTTGGGCCCATCTGTACCGCGCTGCATGATGTCGTGTTTGTCAGGGACGTCGGGAGTGAAGTTGCGCTTCATGTAGCCTATTGAGCACAGTTGTAACACTATGTCCTGTGGCTGCACGAGAAGCATTATTCAACATGGTGGCGCGGCTGTCAGGGTTCCTCCGAGTTATAATCCGTAGGCGGTGGTCATCCACTGCAGTAGTAGCCGTTGGGTGGCATGAGCGAGACATGCCATCGACAGTTCGTGTCTCTCTGCATCCCCTCCATGTCCGAACAACATCGCTTTGGTTCATTCCAGGAAGGCAAGATGGCCGCCGAGTAAGTGACGCCAGAAACCATTTCCAGAAAGTTAAGTGATTTAGACAGAAATATAATTTAGTTTAACGCTGACAACAAATTAAATACGTGCATTAGTGTATCGTTTAGTCTTGCCGTTAAAGGTTTGACTTTTATTTGCGTATTTTTTCAGAAAACACGAAAAGATCGTAACTTCGCGAAGTCGTGCTTAGGCTTAAATTTTGTAAACGTGTTTGTTTCTTGTTTCAAGGTAATTTAACTAGTTTCTCGGTAACAAATAAGTAAACTACCGTAAATAGCGTATAACTTCACTGTTTTAATACAGATTTAAGAAAAACAGCGTAACTTTATATCAGAAACTTGCCTATATACATTTGTTTATAGGCTTATTCTCGTAACGTTTTTGGAGAATCAAAGTTAAAGTATCTCATTTAATTGCCCTTTTTTCATTCCATCGAGTGAAATATATAATAAATAGCGTATACCTTCGTTGTTTTAATACATATCTCAGAAAACCAGCGGAATTTTAAATCAGAAACTTGCTTATATACATTTGTGAATAGGCTTAATTCTTGTAACGTCTTTTTTTGATTTTCGGTAATTTAATTGATTTATTCTAGCTAAAGTATTATTTTTTGCCATGAGTGAGAAGTGCCTGACTTGCCGTAGAATTGTTAGTTCCGGGGTTTGGTGTGATGGATGCAGTAGTTTTTTTCACTGGGGGGACTGCAGTGGCGTGGGTGTTGGAAAAGTGGATCAGGCTCATCAGTGGTTATGTAGGATTTGCAGCAGAGATAGGAAGATAGTGGAACAGGAGGGGAAAATTGCTGCCCTTCAGGCTGAGCTAGATCAGGCTAGGGAAGATCTGGACAGGTTAAGGAGGGAGAAGGGCAAAGAGAGGTGGGAAGTGGCAACAGGTAGCAGAAGGAACAGGCCTAGAACTAAGTCTGACTGTTTTGTGGTGAATGTCAAAAATAAGTTTGACCTGTTGCTTCAGTTAGAAACTGATGAGCCTCAAGCAGAGGTAGGTGTAGACAGGACACAACAAACTTTCAATAGGAAATTGAAAAAGAATGTAGGAAAGTCATCGAAAAGGAAGAAAGTTTTGTTGTTAGGCAGTTCTCATGCCAGAGGTGTAGGCCAACTTCTGCAGGAGGAATTAGGACCAGAATACCAGGTCACAAATTTTTTCAAACCAAGTGCTAGTCTGGATCAGGTGACAGAGGATTTAGGTTCACTCTGTAAAGGATTTATCAGGGAAGACACCGTGGTTATTGTGGGAGGGCCAGGGAACAGCATCGACAGAGATCCTGGGTACAGTATAGAGTGTGACCTGGTAAAGATTGCGTCGGCATCGAGACACACCAATGTTGAATTTGTATCTGTCCTGAGACGCCATGACCAGCCTCATTTGAACTCTTCTGTTGGGAGAGTTAATTTGGAGTTGGAACGGCTGCTTGTGTCGGGTGCGGGGGCTCATATTGGTGTGGTTCCTGTTGATTATCTCAGTAGGTGGGACTATACCAGGCACGGCCTACATCTCAACAGGAAAGGGAAGGGGAAACTGGCTGGGGTAATAGCAGGAAATTTAAGGGGGGGAGGCACTGCCATGAATGGTAAAATACCAGTGGTTACAGGTGTTGGAGCAGCACCTTTTTTAGGATAGGTAAGACAGAAAGATGTCAAGTTCTACGAGAGGTCAGGATTGAAACAAATCTTCAGTTTAGGAAAGAAATTCAACAGCACAATTCTAGCACATTGGATCACCAATCACAGCTATCAATTATAAATTTTCACCAATCACCAGAAATTTTATCTCCACCAAGTTGTATCTCAGTCCTAGGTAATTGCATTGATGAACTAAAGTCACCCAACCCAATTGACATTATCTGCCTCTCTGAACACCATGTGACCACTGGTATAGGAACTAGGCCTAAGCACAATGAGAAACTCAGACAGGAGAGTACTGCAAATGTTAGAATAAGGAAAGGTTCTCATAAAAGTATAATTAAAAATAATGTAAGTATATTTCATCAAAATATTGGGAGTTTAAAGAATAAAGTAGATGAGCTTCTGGTTTGTTTGGAAGATTTAGAAGCTGAGAATGAAATAGATATACTATGCCTGTCTGAGCATCACATTGTTACTAATATGGATAAGGTAAATGTAAGTGGTTATAAGCTCTCTGCACATGTAATGAGAGAAAATATGGAGAAAGGAGGAGTTGCCATATATGTCAAAAGTTATCATTGTGCAAAAAGTATAGAAACAAAAAAGTTTTGTGTAGAGAAACATATAGAAGCATGTGCCTGTGAGCTTAAATTAAATAAAGGCGCATTTATAATTGTAACTGTATATAGGTCCCCATCAGGAAATTTTCATCTATTTCTGAAAAATTTGGACTCCTTGTTGTGCTATCTGTCAGACAGGGGGAAGCAAATTATTATTTGTGGGGACTTCAATGTAGATTCTCTGAAAGAGGGTAATAGGAAAAATGACCTTGAAGTATTACTCAGTTCTTTCAATTAGACACCCGTTATTGATTTTCCTACTCGGGTGGTAAAGGATAGCAGCTCACTGATAGATAACTTCTTTATAGACCAAGATAAGTTTAAGCAGATAAATGCTCAGCCTGTTGAGAATGGTCTTTCCGATCATGGTGCACAGCTAGTTACAATATATGACATAGCTCCATTCAGCAATACTAAACAGTCCTCCAAAGTAGTACGTTCAGTCAACAATTTAACAATTGCAAATTTCAGGGAAAGCCTACAGCAGTTAGACTGGGATGAGGTGTACCGTGAACCTGATGCCAATTTGAAATATAATTTATTTCATGACATTTTTGTAAATGCATTTGAAAACTGCTTCCCCAAGAAAATAGTTAAATATACTCATAAGAAACCTTGTAACAAACCATGGATTCCTAAGGGTATAAAAATATCTTGTAACCGGAAAAGGGAAATGTATCTGACAGCAAGAAAGAGTAGTGACCCAGAAACTATCAAAAATTATAAAAACTACTGTGTTATATTAAGAAAAGTTATTCAAAAATCCAGGAATATGTGTATCATGTCTGAAATCAGCAACTCTGATAATAAAATTAAAACAATTTGGAATATTATTAAAAGAGAAACAGGTCAACCAAGAGCAGAGGAAGACAGTATTACCATCAAATTGAATGAAAACTTTACGAACAAAAAGTCAGAAGTTGAAAATATTTTTAGTAATCATTTTCTAAATGTTGTGGATATAGTAGGATCCAGGTGTTCATTAGAAGATGCTAGGCTGTTAATGGAAGAGGCCATACCTATGCAATTTGATACAATTGAAATCTCACCCACTTCTCCCTCTGAAATTAGGAAAATAATAAACTTGCTTAAAAGCAAAAACTCACATGGAATTGATGGAATTTCCAGCAAAATACTAAAAGCTTGTTCTCAACAGATAAGTAAGATTCTCAGCCACCTGTGTAATAGCTCTCTGGAACAGGGCATTTTCCCTGATAGACTGAAATATGCTATTGTTATACCTTTGCATAAAAAGGGGGATAGATCTGATGTCAACAATTACCGTCCAATCTCCCTTCTAACAGCTTTAACCAAAATTTTCGAGAAAGTAATGTATTCAAGAGTAGCTTCACATATCTGTAAAAATGAAGTACTAACAAAATGTCAGTTTGGTTTCCAGAAAGGTTTTTCAACAGAAAATGCCATATATGCTTTCACCAGTCAAATTTTGAATGATCTGAATAACCGAACACCACCCATTGGGATTTTTTGTGATCTCTCAAAGGCTTTTGATTGTGTAAATCATGAAATTCTGCTAGACAAGCTCAAGTATTGTGGCATGAGTGGGACAGTGCACAAATGGTTTAATTCGTACCTAACTGGAAGAGTGCAGAAAGTTGAAATAAGTAGTTCTCGTAACATGCAAAAATCAGCACATTCCTCAAACTGGGGGACTATCAAGAATGGGGTTCCACAAGGGTCAGTCTTGGGTCCTTTGTTGTTCTTATTATATATTAATGACTTGCCATTCTATATTCATGAAGAGGCAAAGTTAGTTCTCTTCGCTGATGATACAAATATAGTAATCACACCTGAGAAACAAGAATTAACTGATGAAATTGCCAATACTGTCTTTCAGAAAATTACTAAGTGGTTCCTTGTAAACGGACTCTCTCTGAATTTTGATAAGACACAGTACATACAGTTCTGTACAGTGAATGGTATGACGCCATTAATAAATATAGACCTTAATCAGAAGCATATAGCTAAGGTAGAATATTCCAAATTTTTAGGTATGTCCATTGATGAGAGATTAAATTGGAAGAAACACATTGATGATCTGCTGAAACGTTTGAGTTCAGCTACTTATGCAATAAGGGTCATTGCAAATTTTGGTGATAAACATCTTAGTAAATTAGCTTACTACGCCTATTTTCACTCATTGCTTTCATATGGCATACTATTTTGGGGTAATTCATCACTGAGGAATAAAGTATTTATTGCACAAAAGCGTGTAATCAGAATAATAGCTGGAGTCCACCCAAGATCTTCCTGCAGACATTTATTTAAGGATCTAGGAATATTCACAGTAGCTTCTCAGTATATATACTCTCTTATAAAATTTGTTATTAACAACCAAACCCAATTCAAAAGTAATAGCAGTGTGCATAACTACAATACTAGGAGAAAGGACGATCTTCACTATTCAAGATTAAATCTAACTTTGGCACAGAAAGGGGTGAATTATACTGGCACTAAAGTCTTTGGTCACTTACCAAATAGTATCAAAAGTCTGACAGATAACCAACAAGTATTTAAGAAGAAATTAAAAGAATTTCTGAATGACAACTCCTTCTACTCCATAGAGGAATTTTTAGATATAAATTAAGGAAAAAAAGAAAAATAAACAAAAATATTAAAAAAAATAAAAATAAAATAAAAATAAAAATAAAAAATAAAGAAAAATAAAAAAACACAAAAAAATAATGTTGTTATATTAACTTAAGTATGTTGTTAAATTAACCTAATTATGTCATGCATTGGAAAATTCGACTCGTTCCACATCATTACGAAATATCGTATTCATGATCCATGGAACTAGTATTAATCTAATCTAATCTAATCTAATCCGAGACGCCTGGGCACTTCCCTTGTTGTGAGTCCTTCCTGCCACAAAGAAACAAGGCGGACGCTGTCGAATCGCGGCATTGACTGTCTAGGCATGGTTGAACTACAGACTACACGAGTCGTGCACCTCCTTCCTGGTGTAATGACTGGAACTGATCGGTTGTCGGACCACCCCCCGTCTAATACGCGCTGCTTGTGCATGGTTGTTTATATCCTTTTGCGGGTTTAGTGACGTCTCTGAACAGTCAAAGGGACTGTGTCTGTGATACAATATCCACAGTCAACGTCTGTCTTCAGGATTTCTGGGAACTGGGGTGATGCAAAACTTTTTTTGGTGTGTGCATTGTGCCACACCATTTGAAATCTTCCGTGTTACTTTCGCCTACGCAGCCAAGAATGCAAGACAAGGAGTACATGTAACGATTGTCATTGTTAAAAGAACATTAACTGTTCAAGTGGATGAAGACACCGGAATCAATATTGTAAGTTACACTTTAACAGGAAATTGTGCACTGTGTAACAGGTAATGCGGGAAGAGCAGCTTCGCCCTTTCAATTACAGAAAGCGCCGTGTTTTACCCTCGTGAATTCGGATGTCTCTAAGACTGATTTACATTGAACAGGTGGGCAAGTATAGTCAGTGACTGGTTGACAGGTCAGTATCAGCCTCCTTTCCGATTAACTGTAGCTGCGTACACTGAATGTCTGCGAGACTTACTACTTCATACTACTTTTTTAGTATTTGGTGACATATACCATTTAAACTGCGTTCCGTATGCCCTTGTGTACCATCCTTGAACGTATGCATCATTGCCATCAATGGGGGAACCAATACAGAACATTTTCACAGCACTGTGGAAGCAGCCGTACAAAAGTGTTTTGAGGGGCTATATAGTCGCGGTACACGATGTGGTACTCACGTTAGCATGTGAGTGGCGACGATGAAATTAAGTGAAGGTGGTATTAAAAGTGCTTGTTTTCCACAAGTGGTAGTAGATTCAAATCAAACATATTTTATACTGGCATGACGATAATCTGAAGAGGAAACAAGACCTACTGCATCGTTGTTCCGAGAAAATGAAGTGAACTATGTGCGAAGTCTGGATTTTGCAAAGCCTCGACCAAAACTCCTTTAGAATGAACTATTGTATTCATTGTGCTGCACGTTTGCTTGCTTACATCCCCACAACAACTTTCCACTTTTCGCAATGAGTAACGGAAACAAATTCCACAGTCAGTGCATTCGAACATAAAATTGGAAATTTGTGGGAAGGTCTTACGGGACCAAAGTGCAGAGGTCATCGGTCCCTAAGCCTACGAACTACTAAATTTAACCTAACTAACTTACACTATCGACAACACACACACCCATGCCCGAGGGAGGACTCGAGCCTCCGACGGGGGTAGCCGCACGGACTGTGACAATGCGCCCAAGACCACGGGTACCCCGCGCGTCTTTCGAACGTAGTTGAAAGTATAGCTGAGCAGCGCGATACCTTACACACAACTTCAGCCTTCAGAAGTAATGGAAGTTGCTGTAAAGAAACTACAGTGATGTAAAATTCCTAAAAGATTCCGGGTAACATTGATCATCACTGATTTATTTTAGCTGTTGTTTAGAACAACAAATACTGAAAAAAATATTTGGACCCAAAATCGAAGATGGCATACGGATGCGCAACAGCTCACATGAAACCACTTGAGTGAGAGGTCACAAAAGGTCAATGATATTTACGGCATTCGACTCCCCACATACTGTCTACCATACTACAACCACTGGCTGCAGTGCCGACTGGGGGCGGGAGTGGAGGTATCCAATGGTGAGCACAGCATAAGGCTATGGAGTATAGTTGAAATTAGTCGGCCGGCCGGAGTGGCCGAGTGGTTCTAGGCGCTACAGTCTGGAGCTGCGCGACCGCTACGGTCGCAGGTTTGAATCCTGCCTCGGGCATGGATGTGTGTGATGTCCTTAGGTTAGTTAGGTTTAAGTAGTTCTAAGTTGCGCGGGACTGATGACCTCCGAAGTTAAGTCCGATAGTGCTCAGAGCCATTTGATTTATTTTGTACGTCGTGATATTCGATCTTCTTGTAACACATAACGACTGACAGTTGCAACATAGGTGTTCTGTACCATTTCATGCATGTTGTTCATCAAGCGTTTATTCTAATATAGGAAATGGTTCATATATGCTAGAGCCGAATGACACATTTGGATTTTTGCTAGTTTTTTTTTAATTGGTAGTTTTCAATATTTTGATCGTACACTCTTTTAAAAACATGGAAAATGCAAATATTCTCTGTAACTATGTCTGTTTTCTAAACCCATTGGTTATAGGTGGAGAGAAGTATTCGCTAATCTAATATATGTTAATGATACAAAAGGTGTATTACACGATTTCAGTGGTTAAATATAAGTCATTGGTGACGAAACTGTGAACCAGACAAGACCTGTACTCAGATAGGAGCCTTCAGCGCGAAGTGAACTACCATTTGCAGTCTTCGAGTCTACCTAAGGGACCGACTGAAAAATTAAAATCGGCACTGGTTACTTCCTGATGTATCTGTCTTCATAATACATACCCACGGAAATGATTATTCGTATTCAGTTTTCACAGAATTGTCGTTAGACAATGGAAACATCCGTTACTTGAGTGAGTCTCAAAGAAAACCTTACAAATTTGTTTGTAAGGCTGGACCTTTCGTCTCGGTTTATCAGTTAACTGAAATCAGGTGAAACATACTTTGTTGCAGGTTCGGCAGACTTCTTTGGGATGAATCACTACAACACGACTTTCGTGACGCCAGGTCTCACAGGCGAATCACCCTCCAAAACACGGGACACCGCTGTAATTACATCGGATCCTGTGGTAAGCTGAAAGTACTGTTTGTACAAAGGTGCAAGGGACTACAATGCATTAGTGAAAAAATATCTGACGGCACCAAAGGGTTCACAAATTGGCGATCTCAAAGACAAGAAAATGGTGACAGCGCATTTGCTAATTCTAACGCCTCCAGCCAGCCAGGGCATGAAGTTTTTGCTTTGAAACATTGCATGTCGTGGATTGTAAAGTGGAAGAGAAAATGTCTCAATGCCGGATGCTGCAGTTTAATTCTCAATAATCAAAAGCTATTTTTTCAGTAGAAAGTATTCTCTGTTTCGGTACAGACTTTCATATCTTGGTTTCATCGAGAATTTCTTTCCGAACATACTATAATAAACGGTACGCAGCACGTGATATAGAGTCAGTCTCAACATTGTTTGATTGTTTTGTGAATCTGTGCAGTATGTAAAAAGTTAATTGCAGTTAGCAGTTTTCAAGCTTTTGGGAACAATTAAATTATTGTTTTTGTTACTATTATTATTATTATTATTATTATTATCTGAAAGATAGATTGCAAGACTTTTTAGGTTTGTATGTGTCATCCTTGTTCAGTATGTACGTTCCACAAATGATTTATTTGACAATAAATTCATTTGTTAACTTGATTAAGAAAATATATATTTATTAGTTGTCTTTCTCCTTCCTCGTCTTCTTTTCCATGGAGTCGCAGTTTTACAAGTTATGTATATTAATACCGACTTTTACGATTGTAATGAATGTCTTATTTCGACTAAACATGACCTATTGCAGCCGCAAAAGATGGTACTAACGTACTTTATTTATAAACGTGTAAGTAATGACCGCCGATTCACACACAGAGATGAATTAAACTGGGCATATACGTAGCTTCATGATGTTCTCAGAAGAGGCGGTGAGCTACAGTCGTTTTAGCATTAACGAATACGCTAGAAAGAATTAAGACTATCCCACATATAAAATAGACTCATAACAGAGAACTAAAAACTCAAAAGACGAGGAATAATTAGCATTACTGAAAGTTAAAAAAGTATTCACGTACTGTTGTTATGTAAATAAAGTATATTTTAAAACATCTATGTTTGGGCAGTGGCGAATGATCCCATTTTTTTCGTAAATCGATCGAGTTGAGCGGTCTCTGATATTCCACCCCTTGATTTACTCACACTTAATAATCTATCCAGATACAAGCCGATGTAAAGAACTGTTTATAAATCAGTACAATGTTTAAAAAAGTAAATAATTAACGAATTAGTTGAGGAAGCTATTCACTAAATTGAAGCACATGTGTAGGAAGGTTTTAAATACGAGAATATACGTTATTTTGTAATAATATATTCAGTGTCTGCATATTAATATTAATTATTTTTGTTCAATATTTCGTAAATATCTCGTAAATCTGAAAGAATGTTAGACTAAATTACTAAATTGGAAACAAACTATTTTACTAGCAATTTTTGTCACTATACAATAAATTCCACTGTACAATGTGTTATATCTAAAAGAATTATTTGAATATAGTAATTTTAACACGTAATTTGGCGCCAACCTCATTTTACAACCTACACTAATGTTTTCAGAAGCAGTATATCCTACGCACTCAATGAAACTGACAACTACGACAATGGAACGTTCAGTTCCAGTGGGCGTTAACTGTCTAGAAGTACAGTCTCACACAAATAAAAAGAGTCAGACAGCATATGTAAAAGAGCTAGTACCATATGAAAATAACTAGAAGATAGCAACAACTGTAGCTAATGAACTGAATAAAAATACAACAAATAACTCTGGAATAATGTAATATTATTATTTAGTTATTTAGTAACGCTTGTATAAAAGAGAGATGCAAGTATAATAACAAAAAATTATAATCAATAAATGTAATACGAAACCTGGCAATATTGCAATCTGACGTACTATTATGGAAATTATAAATACACAAAAATAACGATTTTTGTCAACAAGAGGAAAGACGATAGTCGTGTTGCTGCCAAGTTACGATAGCCTCTTAGATGGGTGTTAGCTCGACAAGCCAGCAACAATAATGTCTGTACCCTTCTTCCGGTTAAATTATTTGTTACGTACTCCACTGAGCGAGGGCGGTGGATGGAAATGGGAAAGAGCGAAACTTATAGGAAGGTTAACTGGAACGACCAATAATAGTGTCGCATTGATAGTCACAGAAACAGTTTCAGTTTCTGAGGTTGCTAACACACGCGCGTACAGTAGCGCTCATACTGGAAGTAGGCGTCTCGAATGCTGGTTGAAGAAACCATTATCTGAGCCAGTATTTGGCTACTATGAAGAAGAGAAGTGATGGTGTAAATTCCTGATCAGCAGTCATTGCGCCACTGTGGTGGATTATATTCCAACTCACTCCGCAGTGCCTCTTGGAGTGAGGGAATGTCACATTGCTAACGGTAACCCGTCCGTCGGATGGGGAAGTTACGTTCGAGAGCCACATGTTTGTTTTGGAGACAAGCAGTGAACGCTGACATCGTGTTTCAGCTTGACCTTTAGTTTTATCCGGAACAACCTACACTACGAAACAACTCATCGCTGTCGTGCCCAGGATGCTTGATACATCACAACAGGCCAGGAGAAGGCAACGACAGATCATCTGCACCAGTGACTTATTCAGGACGTTAATATGGGATTCTCGGCTCTACTCCCAAACCTCATTACCTTAGTAGAGGACTAACATTGACTTGACATATCCATGTGCACATACGTTCGATACAGTATGGATATAGGAGGAATTGAGAAAAGAAAGGTGTTGCAATTACTACATTGTATTAATACTTTTAGGAAAGTGCCAAGAATTACTTCGATTTTAAAATGTGGAAAGATTTTGGGGTTATTTTCTGTTCAAATAGAGGACTGGAATAATAGGATGGGCACAACATAGCCATATGACATGGTAACTTGTGCGGAAATAAAACTTCCAACAAACTGTATATTATATCTGAGCATCCATCTTCAATAAACAGCTGGAGATAAGAATAATTTCTGTAATAAGTATCTTAACTTTCAGCGCCTTTCTTGGGGACTGCGGAAGCAGCTTAACTGGGTGGCCAATCAATATCCAGGATATCCAATCATTATAACAGAGAACGGTCTCTCGAATTCTGGAGGACGGAATGATACTGACCGCATCGAATACTATGTTGTAAGTAGTAATTTCCACACAGTTATAGTAACCATTTCATTACCTGCAACGTGCTTTATTGGTGTATCATTTCTAGGAATACCTCGGAGCTTTGCTAGAGGCGATATACACTGACGGTGTTCCGGTTATCGGATACACTGCGTGGAGTCTCATAGACACTCTCGAATGGGGCTTTGGATTCACGTGAGTTATTGTAATACTATGGTGTGATAATTAAAATAATACTGATAAATCACGAATATATTTACTTATCAATAATCACTACGTAACTGTGTGAGCTTATTAAAACTTACTGTCAAGCTGATTATTCCAAAATTTTATACTAGGCTTCGCTTCGTTAATGGGAGTTGACAAGGCCTGCAAACAGAGAGAGAGAGAAACAGACACACAGACAGAGAGGAAAGAGAACAGCGGTAACATCTGCTCAGCAGGGTGGTTTAAAGGGCCAAGAGTTGGTTCATTGACTAACTTGACTAACTTACCAATCGAAGTACTTTGCCCGCCTCTACAAAGCGAATCAAATATCTCTAGCACTCCAAATAAAAACATTTTGAGTGCTAGAAAGAGTTATTGCAAAACAATAAAACAACTATACAAATGACGGTTCGCCGATCTATTCAGTGACCCTCCTCTGGCAAGCAGTTTATTCCCCTTGAAGTGGACCGCTACAATGACGTCCGAAACGTTGGTTGTGTAACTTTTTTAATGTTTCACCGTGGGACTACCTAATACACAAATAGATTTCATTCAATCTTCCCACGGCCTTTGAAGCATACGAAATTATTTCTCTGGCACTGTACAGAAAGAAACTCGATGAATGAGCAACTAGGATGTATATCACACCTAATCGATTACAAGACTTCATCAGCGTCTTTTTTTCCAAATGAACGTGTTGCAGTCATTTCTTATATATTCCTATTCTGTACCAATCATAACATCTCATAATCTGAAAAATACTGAAGCCTTTCTGCGTGGAATGGACTTGACAAGTGGTTGCTAAGTTCCTGGATGTATGTAGACCGGATGATTACACACACGAAATGCATTTCCCGTTCATTACGGTCCGGTTTTTTGCGGCCGCGGAGGTGACACCAGATAGCGTCCCAGATGTGTTCCATCAGGTTATATGAGTCGAATTTGTGATCCAAGTCATTAACGTCAGTTCACCATCACACTTCTAAAATCACTGCAGCTTGATTCTGGCCTTTTGACATGGGCACTCGTCTTGCTGGAAGAGGCCATCGTCAGAGGAGACTTCAGGCATCAAGAAATACAGGTGGTCTTCAGTGATGTTCAGGTCGTCCACTTCTGTCATGGTGCTTTCGGTCGCTACCACAGGTTCCTTGAAAGCCTATATGATTATACCCCCTATCATAATAGAGCAACCACTGTCCTGCATATGACGTGGTGGATGTCTCGATGAGCTGTTCCCTTGCAAGGCGTTGTAGCCACATATGACCATCGACATGGTGTAACACGAAAAGTCATGCATCCGGCTAGGTGCCACGTTCATAATCAGGCACGGTTCAATCTCGATGTTTCTGTATCCACTACAGTCGTAATTGACGATGAGTGGCTGAACATGGAAACATGTTTCTGTCGTCTGTTCAGCCCCATGTTCAACAAAGCGCGCTGAACGATGTTCTTAAAAATACTCCTTCTCGGACTGGCAGTATCCTACGTTACAGACTGCCACCTTTAGTGGCTTACAGAGGAGCGTTTTCTCTACGCTGTAGAGTCATTGGCGTCCAACACCTTGTCGAGAGCTCGTGGTTTCACACTCATTCAGCAATCTTCAATAAATGATCGTTATAGTACTAATCGAATAGGTGCCCAGATATTCGTTCGCAGCTTCAGGATCCTATGTCAAAGCTGTTTATGTCAGCGAATTTCCCCGTTTGCATTATGTGTCGTTTCTGGAACGACTCCACATTTATACTCGCAGAGGGCAGTGGGAGTATCGTTTCGGCCCATCTGCGAGTAATCAGATTTTGACTATCTTATTCTCCTCCAGTTTCTCCTCCCTCAGTTACGAAACTGACTACTTCTGATTTCCGTCGATTGCCGTAGATTCCAGTAGCTTCCTTAACGCGACTTAATCTAGTGCCGGGATGGTTACTTTCAGAAGGCCACGACCAGTTTCCTTCCCAAACTTCCACAGTCGCAGCTTGTTCTCCGTTTGTAATGACGTAGTCATCAATGTAACTTTGAATAATTATCCTCCTTTTTACCAACTATGTGCGATTTATGTTCAACTCATACACTGTTTACTGAAGGCGAGATATTGTACAGTATATCCACTGAATAACACTACTTTTGAAATACCTGAATTTTCTTATTTTTTGGTACTACTACCGTTTAGCTTTCATTTCCTGCCAAAACCATGCGTTCACGGACTCTTTCCCTACATTCTATATCCACGTTTGACTACGACTGTTCACTTTTGGTAAAAATAGCTTCAATCAGTGGTGTCAGGATACTCTTTGTCTATATTGAGCCGTCTGCAGTACGAGATCTGGTTTCGCTGATCCATGGATAGCGTTCATTACATCTACTATCTTTCATCAGTTGCAATATTTTAATCACGAAAGCTAAGCGTGTCCTCTCTACCATTTTTACTGCTGCTCACCAAAAAATAATACAGGCTAAGAAACTGAATTTCCTTGCCCTTTGATGTTCGATTTTTCTTTTCCACTTTCTTATATGCTAGTTTGACATAGGAAAGTGGATATTAACGGAAAGAATGTATTACACATGTAGAATTAGACTTGTGAATTCTTAAAATTAGACTTGTGAATTCTTAAAATTAGAAAGCAATAGCATTTGTATTATTAGAGCAGCGCCCCCGAACAAGTGTCGTACTAAATCATCCGACCACTCTCATCATGTGCCGCAACACCACTTTTGCCTCACAAAAACACTGGTAATTATCGATGTTAGAGAAATTCAACTACTGTATGTCTTAAATGCTTCTTCCATTTACGCTAAGAGGTTATTTCCGTGACTGTCGTCGTTTTATTAGACCCAAAAATCTACGTCATTATCCTAGTATCTGGATCAATACGTTCGTCGTACGTCCCACATTGATTTCTACGGTTATTTCGCACTGTCTCGGTTGCTTGTTATGCCTGACAGCTCTACGCTAACGTCACTGCTCTCTGTCGTTAAGTGTAGGCCCTCGTCCACTGCATTGTCCATAGTGAGAGGTAAAGCTTCATATTTAGTGTTCTGGGCACACTCTTGACACAGTAAATCTCGGAATGTCGAATTCCCTGACAATTTCCTAAATGGAATGTCCTAAGCGACTAGCTCCTACTACAATTCCGCGTCCAAAGTCTGATAAATCCCGTCGTATGGCTGTCGGAAGCCTTTTCACATGAATCGCCTGAGTACAAGTGACAACTCCTCCAATGCACTGTTCTTTTATACCTTGAGTACGCTACAGTACCGCCATCTGAAAACAGAGTGTTCGGAATTCCCGTTACAAACTTCTAGGACTTATAAAAGGGAATGAGAGCATAATAATTTGAGTAGGATCCCATGTACGGAAAAGTGCCGTTTCGTGCAACAGCAGTTTGAAAACATGCAACAACGTAGTCATGGTATTGTTTGGTTACGCCGGATCGGCGGATGTTATCTGACGTCTGTCCTATATCTCTGACCTGGTTCGAGCCTCGTTCAAGTGTCTGTGTTAGATCAACATCCCAGAGCATACGTTTGCGGAATACACCGACATGATCCTTCTGAATGGTCAAGCTCACGGCAGTTGAAGAGCTGCTTGCCTTCTTTATCAGGATCGTTTTCTAAAACGTACGACTCCATCGCACATCCTTTTCGCCCTAATTAAGCAGGAGATAGAGGGTACCTTCACCGTCAGCAGGCGTGACTGTGGTGCTCCAAGAAGACGCCGCACAACCTAACTGGAAGAATCTACTCGTATAATACATCACGTTGAAGAGAACACGTCAGCAAGTGCACGAGCAGTTTATTTGGCTATTAATGAGTGGAACTGTAAAAAAAAGTGATGTACTGGGTCACGTTTAATCAGTTAATTATGAATGTCGTCATATTAGAAACATGTTTTGAAAACGTTATAGCACAGAAACGGTACGTTTACGGACATTAGTTTTAGTAGAAAATGTTATCTATTAACTCCCCTCTACAAGTTCTAGAAGTGTCTAAAGGGAAATTCCAAACTCTCTATGTATGCAAATTGCTATCCCATGACAATAGTCACCTCATTGTACATGTTAAGTTTGTGATAGCATCAGTGGTTAGACTAATTCTGTCCACTTAACTCCAAATCCACGCAACCAAGACATTACATTCAGACGAATTTCCATATATACTTTGCGTGGCAATCTGGGATTCTGTGTGAAGAAATATGGGCTGATGGTAAACAAAACGGCCAAACTGCAGGACGGATTCTTGACTTGAAACAAAGAAAAAAAGGTCATATGAACATGTGTCCGCAAATGCATCGTCGCCATAGCGAATGGCGCTGAGGAATGAAAGATCCCATGCATGCTCCTTGTGTATTGCAGGCTATGTGTTTGATGCTGCCTACTGTAAGCAGCCGCATGGTCCTATATTAGCTACAGGAACAAGCCGAGATTGTGTATGTGTACGGCCAAGTAGGTGAAAACGGTCGAGATGGAGCACGGCTATACCAAAACAAGTACCCTCACACATACCAAACTCATCACACAACATTTCAAGCTCTTTTTAGGCTTTTGTGTGATCACGGGTCATTTCAGACAGATGAACGTTCAGGGAGATGGAGGACTGTGCATACACCAGATTTGAAGGACCTGATGATACATGGTATTGACACGAACCCTAGTACAAACTCCAGGCGTATGTCTAGCCAACGTTGTGTAAGCCAAAGTAAGATTATGTGTAACTTGCGTGACAACTGCTAATATCCCTATCATATGCAACGAGTGCAGGGATTACCATCAGCAGATTTCGCTCAATGGGAAGGATTTTATCGATTTTTTTCGTACGAGGCCATCGCAATTATGGGATTTCTGTCATTAGTCCTCTTCACCGACGAAGCAACCTCATCGGAACTGGCATCATCAGTCTGTGTAACCGTCATCTAACGGCTACAGAAAATTCTCGGGGAATGCTTGAGGCATCTCATCAGCAACAGATCAGCATCAGTGTGTGGGCAGGGATCCTTGGCGACCACATACTTGGACCGGTTGTTATTCCACGACGCCTCGACGAAGGAACGTATAAGGACTTCCTGCGGATTGCTCTGCCTGGGCTTGATAATGTGCCTTTGGCAATATGGTAGGTTATATAGTTTCTACATGACATGACCACCCCAATTCGCCGACACATTAACCACACTTTCCCCAGGCGTTGTATCGAACGTGAAGGCCCTGTAGGACGGCCTGCTACATCACCAGACTTAAACTCCCTGGATTTTTACCTCTGTGTGTATTTGAAAGGCATTGTGAATGCTGAATCAGTTTCTGATGTGCAGACCCTTCAACAGCATGTTTGTGTCGCCTGTGACGGTATTCGGAGAGACACTGGAACGTGCGAAACAGTGCGGCAGTCCATGATGCAACATGTGAACGCGTGGATTGCATGACACGGAGGCACCTTTGAACATCTGTCAGCACGTGGATGCGATGCTGCTCTATACTGTGTTTCGGGACGATTTGTTGTTGCATGGATACCGTACGTTGACAGACACATGTTCATGGGATCTTTTTTTCTCCATTTCCATTCAGGAAACGGTTCCTGCAGTCTGTCGACTTATCCTATATATACTAGTGGAAATCCGTTCAGTAATCTACCTGTATTGGTGAGGTAAGGCATTTGACATCCATAAGTTGATTAAATGAATCTTAATCTGTCGTTACTAGCTACTTCTGTATAATGGCTAAATATGTGGATTACCAAAAAGTAAACCCAAGGATGACACAAAATCGAATTATATTCGCAGTTACTGTCTAGCTCAGAATAGCATAACCACTTGTAGTAACTGCACCTCTGTCATATGGTAATTTTCTCATCCTACACAAGTGATAGTCTCATTTTTTTACTTAAGTGTCGCTGTATCATCTGATTTGAATGAATAAACTCTTCCATGTTTCTCCATACAGGGTTACGTACGGGCTGTGCGAGGTGGACAGAAGCAGTCCAAACATGACGAGGACACCCAAGGAGTCGGCTGCCTTCATGTCAGAAGTGTTCCGCACCAAGCAGCTGCCCAGCCAGTACTACCTGTAGGCGGTTGCGCGGTCACCACACCAGCCATATAGTAGTACGTCAACGTAGTGTTTAGTGAAATCAGTTACCAATCACAATGCAGTTACATGTAGCAATGGATGTGAATGTGGATACGTCGACATGCCTCCTATGTAAACAAGTTTCTAACAATAAACGTTGTACTTTGATATCTTCGTTCTCTTAACTTCAGACGGTACAGAAGCAAGTAGTGCTCTCACAGTCTCACTTGAAGCACAAAATAAGAAAAATGGGTGTTAATATCATACTGGTACAAGACTGGTGATATGAACAATATCCAAACACATATTATAGTCTGCACAATGTATTTTACAAAAATTGAAATATATACGAAAATGTAGGCAATTTCTTTTTTAAAGAGAAAAGTGAAAGGAGGAATAGTTGGAGACCGGGGAGGACGGTTGCAGCTGTTGTTCATCATAGCAGTCGATAGGTTCATCAGAACTTTGGAGAGTGATATACCTGGAATAAATACGGGAACAAAAGATAAACGAATCAACACTAAGTGCATTGCTCTTGCTGAAGACCTAGCAATTATTACCCCGACTTCCGAGGATGCCACCCACGCCACCAAGAACCTTCATAAGACCGCCATCGAGCACAGCATCTATATCCCTTACAAAAATACGCAATACACAGACTCCAAAAGCACAAACTTGGTATCACTTGCAACCAAGTATAACAATATCACACAATCAAAAAAGACTTGAAATACCTAGGTGAACTTACTTCAAACACTAAAAGAAAAGATTAGCTAACAAACGGCTTGCAGAAAAACTGCTTCCAATCAAAACAATTATCAGGAATATGTACAACAAGAAATCATTCTCTATCTAAGCCAAACTTTTCGCCACTACAACACAGTCGTCGTTAATGGAGCACTCACGCCAACAAAGACTTTATTATG
Source organism: Schistocerca serialis cubense (assembly GCF_023864345.2). NCBI lineage: Eukaryota > Metazoa > Arthropoda > Insecta > Orthoptera > Acrididae > Schistocerca > Schistocerca serialis. The sequence goes on along the minus strand of NC_064644.1, from coordinate 376,797,023 downwards.
AACTACCAACGTCTAAGACATCGGGTAAATAGAAAGACAAATATTGAGAGAAATATTTGGGCGCACAATTCAAGATCGTTTCCGGATGCATAACAGCTCATAAGAAACCCCCTTGACTGCAAGGTCGCAAAAGTTCCGTGATGTTTAAGGCATTCGACACCCCACATACTGTGTACCATGGAACAACAATATATGCTACTAATGGCAACAGATAGCGGGACTGGTTGTACCTAATGGTGATCACAGAATTTGGTTATGGAGCGTAGTTGTACTGCTTAGTTGACGAATAATTCACAACGGTGATACAGTGCTAGTGGTGTTGATACAAACGGAGCAATTGAAACGAAATACAATGCAATTATTTAAAGATATCTACGACAGGTGGAAAAGTTGCCACTGCGTCATAAAGCAACTCAATGAATGTTACATAGTGAGAAAGAAGTGGGAGACGAAATAATAGTGTTTCTGAAAAATGTGTCAGTGAAATGTTTGGCGTCCGCAGCTCGTGGTCGTGCGGTAGCGTTCTCGCTTCCCGCGCCCGGGTTCCCGGGTTCGATTCCCGGCGGGGTCAGGGATTTTCTCTGCCTCGTGATGACTGGGTGTTGTGTGATGTCCTTATGTTAGTTAGGTTTAAGTAGGTCTAAGTTCTAGGGGACTGATGATCATAGATGTTAAGTCCCATAGTGCTCAGAGCCATTTGAAACGTTTTGTATCGTATAGGCTCGACAGTGCATACAGTGTACATGAAGAGTACAATGATGATGACACTTGCTTTCCAAGTGAAGGTGACATTGTAACAACAACGACGCTGTACTATTGTACATATAAGTAAATTTTTTTCCATCTGATTTTTCGATAAATTAGTGTAATTGATGTTCTGATTTCATTTCTTTTTTGTTTCATGTCATTGTGTTAAGAAAACTGTAAACAATTTTCAATTTGAATATTAATATTTATGTCAAATGTCAAGCAATATTGTAATAGAATTGAAATGTAACAAATGTTGAGACTGTTGTAAGATGTTTAAAATTGTAATTGTGCGTCTGGTCCATACGTAGGCAATGTGCTAGGATATGTAGAATGCAAAACCTCGGGTGAATACCCTGTCTGTAAGGGAGCGGTAAAAGGTGGATGGCAGGCGAGCGCGGGAAAATGCACACGGGCATTGTACGGCACAACGGGCTCAGCAGTAGTAGTTGGAGTTTGGCATTGGTCTGAGCAACACCTTCTGGAGCGAGGAGGCTCTCCTGGAAGACGAAGTTGCACTGAGCCTCGGGTATGCTGTTCCAACGCCCACACAGCATGGCAAAATTCCATAGGCGCTAAATGGAAAAGTATTGCGACGCTAAAAAGAATTAAAGTGCCGATACGTCAAGAGCCATAGCTGTGGTTGTATGTGTGCTCTGTGCCTCGCCATCTCGCCGCCCGCCAACCGCCGCATCGATACAAACAGGTTGAAACTTATAGTACTGTATTCGTATGGACCATAGAGTGAACTGTTCAATAATAACCTAAATTTTACCAGAACTTTCCCATCATTTAACTATCCTCACAACTAACTTAGACAGGGTCCTTTCCAAATGTTGTGCAATCCGAGTGTCCCGAAATGAACAATTAAATTTTCTCTTAATAATAATTGCTTACAGATCTAGTTATGTTAGAATGGTGTTTAAAGACCTGTTTTGTTAATGAACCAGTAAATGAATAACGAAGGTCTAATGAAGTTGAAAGATAACTTTAATATTGATATAGTAATGAAGTTTAATTATTTCGAGACAGATATAAAGGCATTTAAATGAGAATTAAATAAGAAAAAAAAAGTAGTAACCCATATACTGGAAATTTTGAACGCATGATAATTTCAGTAATCAATTTTTTAATATAGTGACCATAACACATTCAGGGTGACCCGCCCTTTATTCATTTGAATTCTGAAGTGTTCCACATTGGTTTGACCAGCAAAAGTTAAAGTCAATATATAAGTTAAAACTTATCAGTGTTTTATCTTGAAACTTCCTGGCAGATTAAAACTGTGTGCCCGACCGAGACTCAAACTCGGGACCTTTGCCTTTCGCGGGCAAGTGCTCTACCAACTGAGCTACCGAAGCACGACTCACGTACGGTACTCACAGCTTTACTTCTGCCAGTATCTCGTCTCCTACCTTCCAAACTTTACAGAAGCTCTCCTGCGAACCTTGCAGAACTAGCACTCCTGAAAGAAGGGATATAGCGGAGACATGACTTAGCCACAGCCTGGGGATTGTTTCCATTCTGAGTGTTTTATCTTTATAAAAAAAATTGACATTTTGTGTGTGGTTCGAAAGTGCCATTTCTAGGGTAACCTATGCCCGATTTTAATCAGATCGATAGACAGTACGAAGTTTTGTATACGTTATAGTGTAGTGTTATGTATTCATGGTTTCTCCATATCAGCACAGAACGTGAAACTATCAGTTCAATAGATTTTCTGGTTCTAAAATTTTACTATATTATGCAGTGTTACTACGTGTTGTTTTGCATGAATATACACCAACTTGTACAGGGAAGAAACTCAGTTAATGCCTAATTAGGCTGGCGACCGTACTATTATTAAATTGGTAGCATCTTCAGTGTTGCTTTTGGTCCATACTGACGTGTAATTGCATTTTGAACGTACTTGACGGATCATTGTTATTACAGAGTGGGTGTAAGTCTGATTTGCCACCATTCAGGTACACGCGGTCGATATTACCATAGCACAGGCTTTAACGAGTATTGTGTACCCCACGCACACGTTACAAGTGGCTGCCGGTGACAGGACATCCAGTTGTTGTCGGTCACAAATTAACGTGAATACCGAACAGTGGATGTTCAGTGGCACGAATTGCAATATTATTTAGTAAAGTAAATAGCAGTGAACGTCAAGTACGGTAGTGGGTTGTAATTTGCGTTCAGTATGGACAAGAACGTAGCCGCAGTAGATGTACCGAGCGTAATGGAAGATGCGGCTGGCAATGACAGGAGTTTACGCGGTCAGATAACAGATGGCGTTAGCGGAAGACAATTGGCGTACATACAATTCCACGAACATGTTAACGAACAGATTGAAATGTCGAGATTGCCTAGAACACAGCAAGGAATAAAACAGGAAGTAGAGGATGACTTTGTAGATGATAGTGGGTACGTGAACGAATCCACTGACATGTTTGATTCACCACAGATAAAGAAAGAACCGAAAGAAAATTTTGAAATAGGATCGGAATACACCGATTCCGTAGAACAAAACCGTGTGAAAATTTTAAGCATGAACGATTTATTTGAACGATTAACCAAACAAATTGCAGGACAGACTGAGCAGCTCAAAACACAAAATGATCAGCTTAAAACACACGTTGACGAGCAGCTTAAAACACAGAATGATCAGCTTAAAACACACGTTGACGAGCAGCTTAAAACACAAGTTGGTCAGCTTAAAGCACAGGTCGAAGAACAAGGAATTAAAATTAGTAAACAAATAGAACAGGTAGAACAAAAAGTGGGTAATGTAAGCTCAGTAGTAAATACTGTGAAGTCTGATACTGACACAATTAATAAAAATATGAATACTATGCAGGGGGAAATTGACAACATTAACAGTAGGTTTGGGGTTGAAATTCTCAACATCCAAGAGAAAGTAGAGCCTCTAGTTGAAACAAAAGTAGACGAAAAAGTTTTCGGTCTTAAAACTGAGATCGTAAACGAATGCCAACATGGAATCTCACACTTGAAAAAGGCAGTTTCAGATACTGAAAGAAATTTAGGCGAAAAAGTTATCGGGTGTGTGCAAAGGTGTGAACAAAATACATCGAAAATTCAAGGCAGAATTTTCGATCTCGAGAGTAAAATCAAAAATAGGCTTGGCGTGGTCTGTAATGGCACGCCACTTACGAAGCTGTTGGAATGTGAGGAACGCTTCGATCCCGCCAAAAAACTTAACGGATGGCATCCGTTGGATTTCATCAAAAATTGCGAGAGGATGTTTCCTGAACCCTTGTCGGGTCAGGAGAAGATAAACGTAGTAATTAGCGCCTTAGCAGGTGACGCTAAGGGCTGGGGAATTAACTTGAATACCGAACCAATGACGTTCGAAGAGTTTAAACAAAAATTTACGGAAGAATATTGGTCCAAACAAAAACAGGATCATTTGTGGCGCGAATTTATCATGGCGAAACTTCATGATAACAGGGGCAGGAATTCTTTGAAAGATTTCTGCGAATATTGGTACCGAAAGTTGACACACTTAAGAGGGAGAAGATCCGATTCTGAAATCGTATGGGAGCTATATAAAAAGCTTCCAGAAGATTCGAAGAGATATGTAGGAAGAAATCATCGTAGCTTCCAAGCGTTTCTCGAAAGTGTCGAAGACGAAGATCATTGGCGCGAAAGTCGTGCCAATTGTCAGAATTTTAGTAACAGAAATAATCGCAATAATGACGAGAGAAATGACGGCGATGTGTTTCACGTCAACATGATACAGAGAGGTAGAGGCAAAGGAAGAGGAAGAGGGGGTTATCCAGGTCGCGGTAGAGGGTACGCCACGCAAAATAATAACGACGCGGGAAACTGATTGCGGGACCAAGCAGCAATCGGTATTGTAATTGTAAACTGTCGAAGCTGCGTTGGTAAAGACTCGGAACTTCAAGCGCTGATAGAAAGCACCGAAGCTGAAATCGTTATAGGTACAGAAAGCTGGCTGAAGCCAGAGATAAATTCTACCGAAATTTTTACAAAGGTACAGACGGTGTTTAGAAAGGATAGATTGCGTGCAACCGGTGGTGGAGTGTTCGTCGCTGTTAGTAGTAGCTTATCCTGTAGTGAAGTAGAAGTGGATAGTTCCTGTGAATTATTATGGGTGGAGGTTACACTCAACAACCGAGCTAGGTTAATAATTGGCTCCTTTTACCGACCTCCCGACTCAGCAGCATTAGTGGCAGAACAACCGAGAGAAAATTTGGAATACATTTCACATACATTTTCTCAGCATGTTATGGTCTTAGGTGGAGATTTCAATTTACCAGATATAGACTGGGACACTCAGATGTTTAGGACGTGTGGTAGGGACAGAGCATCGAGTGACATTATACTGAGTGAACTATCCGAAAACTACCTCGAGCAATTAAACAGAGAACCGACTCGTGGAGATAACATCTTGGACCTACTGATAACAAACAGACCAGAACTTATCGACTCTGTATGTACAGAACAGGGAATCAGTGATCATAAGGCCGTTGCAGCATCCCTGAATATGGAAGTTAGTAGGAGTATAAAAAAAGGGAGGAAGGTTTATCTGTTTAGCAAGAGTAATAGAAGGCAGATTTCAGACTACCTCACAGAGCAAAACGAAAATTTCTGTTCCGACACTGACAATGTTGAGTGTTAATGGAAAAAGTTCAAGGAAATCGTATAATGCGTTTTAGACAGTTACGTGCCGAGTAAAACTGTGAGGGACGGGAAAAATCCACCGTGGTACAACAACAAAGTTAGGAAACTACTGCAAAAGCAAAGAGAGCTTCACTCTAAGTTTAAACGCAGCCAAAACCTCTCAGACAAACAGAAGCTAAACGATGTCAAAGTTTGCGTAAGGAGGGCTATGCGTGAAGCGTTCAGTGAATTCGAAAGTAAAATTCTATGTACCGACTTGACAGAAAATCCTAGGAAGTTTTGGTCTTACGTTAAATCAGTAAGTGGCTCGAAACAGCATATCCAGACACTCCGGGATGATGATGGCATTGAAACAGAGGATGACACGCGTAAAGCTGAAATACTAAACACTTTTTTCGAAAGCTGTTTCACAGAGGAAGACCGCACTGCAGTTCCTTCTCTAAATCCTCGCACAAACGAAAATATGGCTGACATCGAAATAAGTGTCCTAGGAATAGAAAAGCAACTGGAATCACTCAACAGAGGAAAGTCCACTGGACCTGACGGGATACCAGTTCGATTCTACACAGAGTACGCGAAAGAACTTGCCCCCCTACTAACAGCCGTGTACCGCAAGTCTCTAGAGGAACGGAAGGTTCCAAGTGATTGGAAAAGAGCACAGGTAGTCCCAGTCTTCAAGAAGGGTCGTCGAGCAGATGCGCAAAACTATAGACCTATATCTCTGACGTCGATCTGTTGTAGAATTTTAGAACATGTTTTTTGCTCGAGTATCATGTCGTTTTTGGAAACCCAGAATCTACTATGTAGGAATCAACATGGATTCCGGAAACAGCGATCGTGTGAGACCCAACTCGCTTTATTTGTTCATGAGACCCAGAAAATATTAGATACAGGCTCCCAGGTAGATGCTATTTTTCTTGACTTCCGGAAGGCGTTCGATACATTTCCGCACTGTCGCCTGATAAACAAAGTAAGAGCCTACGGAATATCAGACCAACTGTGTGGCTGGATTGAAGAGTTTTTAGCAAACAGAACACAGCATGTTGTTATCAATGGAGAGACGTCTACATACGTTAAAGTAACCTCTGGCATGCCACAGGGGAGTGTTATGGGACCATTGCTTTTCACAATATATATAAATGACCTAGTAGATAGTGTCGGAAGTCCCATGCGGCTTTTCGCGGATGATGCTGTAGTATACAGAGAAGTTGCAGCATTAGAAAATTGTAGCGAAATGCAGGAAGATCTGCAGCGGATAGGCACTTGGTGCAGGGAGTGGCAACTGACCCTTAACATAGACAAATGTAATGTATTGCGAATACATAGAAAGAAGGATCCTTTATTGTATGATTATATGATAGCAGAACAAACACTGGTAGCAGTTACTTCAGTAAAATATCTGGGAGTATACGTGCAGAACGATTTGAAGTGGAATGATCATATAAAATTAATTGTTGGTAAGGCAGGTACCAGATTGAGATTCATTGGGAGAGTCCTTAGAAAATGTAGTCCATCAACAAAGGAGGTGACTTACAAATCACTCGTTCGACCTATACTTGAGTATTGCTCATCAATGTGGGATCCGTGCCAGATCAGGTTGACAGAGGAGATAGAGAAGATCCAAAGAAGAGCGGCGCATTTCGTCACAGGGTTGTTCGGTAACCGTGATTGCGTTACAGAGATATTTAACAAACTCAAGTGGCAGACTCTGCAAGAGAGGCGCTCTGCGGTGTAGCTTGCTCGCCAGGTTTCGAGAGGGTGCGTTTCTGGATGAGGTATCAAATATATTGCTTCCCTCTACTTATACCTCCCGAGGAGATCACGAATGTAAAATTAGAGAGATTAGAGTGCACACGGAGGCTTTCAGACAGTTGTTCTTCCCGCGAACCATACGCAACTGGAACAGGAAAGGGAGGTAATGACAGTGGCACGTAAAGTGCCATCCGCCACACACCGTTGGGTGGCTTGCGGAGTATAAATGTAGATGTAGATGTAGAATGTTGCGGGCCAAATGGAAGCGGACAGAACATACCGGCCCGGATTTAAGAAATGTTACCGGACTGACAGTGACGTTATGAGACAGGTTAGGGGCAGGCGTGGAACGACGCAGCGTGTTGTGGCGGAGCAAGCTTCAGGTGCGTGCGCAGATGAGTCATCTTCGCCGCGCAGAGCGATACATGTTAACAGGCGAGTGGAGTATCAGAGGGCAACGGCCCAGCCTAGCAGAACAGCTGTTCAGAGAGAAGCCACTAGCAAGGTGGCAGAATTAGGTACAAACATTGCCGTAAGAGCTGTTCAATACATTACGAGTGGTAATTCTGTGGCGAAGGAAATAGTAGATGGAACAGTGAATACACAGAGAGGTGCGGTTAGCAGTGTTAGCAATAAAGTAAATGGCGAGAATGAAATAGCAGAAGTAACTGATTGGCGTGTGCAGATCGACGATCTGTACAAGGGCCTCAGGCAATGTGAGTAGGAGGATTTTAAGAAGGAGTATGAGGCAAGGAGGTTAATTAGTGATAAAGGAGATAGTAGGGACGTCGATAAGGTGACGTGGCCCGAATTTAAAGAGGAGAGAGTAAATAGCGCCGCGCAAAGTACGCATGCTTCCAATAGGACGAAGGTTAAAGATAGGAAGGAATTGGAGGATGAAATCCTAAGCATTGGCGAGGAAGTAACTTCTGTTAATGGTCCGCCAACAGTACAAGCTGCTACCGAAAGGCACCATGGGGAAGGGGCAGGTAATTACCGAAGAGTAATTGAAATCCACGAGGATTACACTAGATATGAAGTAACAGTGGATGTGAGTAAAACTGATAATGAGGTCGTTTTGCCAAAAGAGGATATTGAGTTAAAATCAAAGCCTGACGAAAATGCAGAGGAAGAACTTAGTGCCTGTCTCAGAAAAGCTTTTATGTTAGAACCTGAAAGTGATCCAGAATGGTCGGATTCTGACGATAGTTCAGGTGACGAGTATTTTGGCACTAGTAAAAATAATGGGGATACAGCTAATTGCGATATTGTACCTACTGATGACGAAGTTTCAAAACAAAATCCAGATGTTGAGACTGAACACAGAAAAAAGGAGCCACCGGACGACTCAGTGTCAATGTTACAAAGAGTTCAAGTATTTGATGACTTTGAACTCCTGGAACCAAAGAAACCGCCTGATATAGGTGATGTGCAGGTCAAAAGCATATCTTGGGACGATGTTATCGTTGACCCTGATTTGCTTAGGGAAGAACACAACAATGAAAGGCATTTGACGGTTAAACAAACTGTAATACCAGTTGAAATTTATAATGTGAAATTGCAAGTACTTCTTGATACAGGATCTCAGATAAGTGCGATCTCCCAATCGTTTTTCGAACATATCTGTGATAAGCCTGGACTAGTAATTATGTCAGTGACGGGTGTAAAAATTGTTGGTGCTACTGGCAAGACTAGCAGGCCGGTAAAGAACCAGATATTGCTTGAATTTAGTATAAAAAGACAAAAGTTTGAGCTCGATTTTTTGGTTGTGCCAGACCTGAGTACTGAAATGATTGTGGGTATAGATTGGCTAGATAAAGAAAAAGTTATTATTGATTGTAGCCGGAAAGTGGTCAAAATTAATAATGCATCTATGAATTTGGAATTAAAATTTGAGGAAAATGTGAAGGTGGTCGGTTCAGAAATTGGTTCTTTATTATTAGAGATCGACCAAGTGAATGATGGTTTGACAAACATGTATGAAATGTACCATGTCAAGAGATTGATAGATGAGAGTGACAGGCAACGGAATGATTTAAAGAAATTGTGGAAAATTTGAAGGAGATATCTCCTGATCAGAAAATAGAATTGCTTGATCTTTTAGAAAGTAGTAGCACAGTATTTTCGGACAAAACTGGCCTAGTTAAGAACTTTGAATACCAGATTGAGACATTAGAGCATAAACCTTTCTGTGTAAGACCGTTTTCTGTACCCATATCAAAGAGGAAGGCCGTTCAAGTGGAAATAGATAAAATGATAGAATGGGGTGTAATCGAACAGAGTAGCAGCGAATATAATAGTCCCCTTATCATCGTGAATAAAAGGGATGGGGGAGTAAGAGTAGTCATTGACGCAAGGAATTTGAACAAAATTGTAAAGAAGGAAATGGACAGACCTGAAAATCTGGACAAAATGCTCCAAAAGTTTTGTAATGTGAAGTATTTAACCTGTCTGGACATGACCGCCGGATACTGGCAAATCCCACTGAGCAAAGAATCTCGTAAATATACCGCTTTTCTATTCGCCGGGAAATGCTAGCAGTATAAAGTAGTGCCATTTGGACTCAGCACTTCTGTGGCGGTATTTATTAGGGCACTGGACTTTGTATTAGGGAGAGAATTGAGTTCCCAGCTAACCATTTATGTAGATGACTTACTGATTGCTACTGAGGAATGGCAAGAGTATTGGGAATTATTGCAGAAAGTTTTGGTTGCTCTACAAGCAGGGGGCATGACACTTAAGTGGAAGAAATGTGAATTTGTGAAGTCAGAAATAAAGTTTCTGGGGCACATTATTACTACGACCGGTATTGGCAAGGACCCGGAAAAGGTAAGTGCAATAGCAGAGTGTCCAGCTCCTAGAAATAGAAAACAGTTGAAAGCCTTTTTAGGTTTATGTGGGTTCTATAGAAAATTCATCAAGGGGCAAGCTTTTAATAGTCCTCATTTGAAAAATCTACTTAAGAAAAATAGTGCTTTTGTTTGAACTGAAGGACGCATGAGAGATTTTGAAAATTTAAAAAGTGAACTCTTGAATGACAATATTTTGCATCACCCCATAATGACAGAACCTTTCCACATGAGTACTGACAGTAGTGCTTATGGGATTGGTATAGAAGTTTTCCAAGAAATTTGTGATGACAAAGAAATCGAACACAGGACAATCGCGTTTGAAAGTAGAACTCTAACAAAATACGAGAGAAACAACACTATATCGGAAAAGGAGGCTTTAGCCATTATATAGGGATTAAAGAAATTCAGGAATTATCCGTGGGGCCACAAGCTCATCATACATACTGACCACAAATCTTTAACTTTTCTTAAAGATTGTCGTTTACTTAATGGCAGGCTAACTCGTTGGGCTTTGTACCTACAGCAGTTTGATTATGAGATTTGCTATGTTAAGGGTACTGAGAATTACGTGGCAGATGCTTTGTCTTGATTGCCTAATGGTATGAGTGAAGTGCGCAATGAAAATGGTGATGAGGGTACTTTCTGGATAAGGTATATGAAAGAGGTTTCAGGAAAAAGGAAAATCGAGCAAATATGTAAAAACATGAGGAACCATCAGAATGAGGATCCGACATGGAAATCCGTGAAGGTAAATTTTGACAGTGTGCAGTATCCTCAAGTTAAGAAATACTACAAAATCTTTAAAGGCATTTTATACAGGAGAAAAGATTTAGTCAACTGAGGAATGGAGAGTATGTTGGCCACACCAGTTTGATACTGATGTTATAGACTATTTTCATTTAGCATTGGGGCATAGTGGGCCAAAGAAATGTTTGGATAAATTGAATAATGTAACAGTGATTGCTGGTAGTGTCAGTAAGAAGGTAAATGAACGAATTAAGTCGTGTAATGTCTGTCAAAGGGCCAAAGTACCAAACAGAACTAGTAGAGGTCCAATGCAAAGTACATTATCTGAGGACACCCTAGAATTATTATCAGTAGATTTGTATGGTCCCCTCCTGAAGACTTTCGGAAATTGTGCATATATTTTAGTAATTTTGGAAATATTCTCAAAGTTTGTGAAATTATACCCCTTGAAAAAAGCAACAGCAAAAGCTGTATTTAGTAGGGTGGTCGAATACTTCAGAACCATTGGGAAGCCCAAGGCACTCCTATCTGATAATGGACCCCAGTTCATATCCAAAATTTGGAAAGAAGGAATGGAGCAAATTGGTGTGGAGGTTAAATATATCTCAGCCTACCACCCAGCTAGCAACCCGGTTGGAAGGTACATCCGAGAAATCGGGAGATTGTGTAGAACGTACTGCAGTCATAACCATAGAGCCTGGGGCAGGTTTACATCGGACTTTGAGAATGTCATGAACACATTACATCATGAAACTACTGGGTTCCCACCGGAAGAAATTTTGTTAGGCAGCAGAAGTAAAAGTTTAATTGAGGAAAAACTAGAGTTTCCACCTTGTACAAGCTTGGGGTTGAGTCAAAAGAAAGAATCAGTCAGAAAAAGGGCAAAGCAAAAAGCTGAATCTAGATCTAAAAGACATGATAAAAACCTGAAAGTTTCTAAATTTAAAATTGGGGATTATGTTCTTTTAAAAACCCACGAAAATCTGGTGAACTGAACCATGAAATTTCCAAATTAAATATATTTGTAATGGACCGTATATAATACAGAACATTCCACACGATAATGCTTACTACCTGATCTACCCAAAATCCAAGAGACCTTTAGGCATAAGAAACGTTGAAGACCTGAAACTGTATGTTCCTAGGAGTGAGTAACCTAAGTACAATCAGAAAGCAATCTGCAGTAAATGTGCTGCATCTTATGCTGAAACTATATTATTCCAAATGTAACAAATCTTTGAAATTGTATGTATGCCAATGACAGTGTGCTATTGTACTTATGTGAGTTTCAGATTACCAAATGTACTATAAATGTAAAGGTGTATGGAGAAAAGGGCTGAAAAGAAAGGGTAAATGCTGCAAGCCAAATAAAAGATGGGACTGCCAAAAATCAAAGTGGGCAGTATATGAGTCATAATACCATAGACTGCCAAACACCAAAGAGGGCAGATAAATAGTCAAAGGAGAATTGTAAGTGTGGTGCAGGTGATGTGATAAAATGATGTGAAATGGACTTCCCAAATCTGAATAAAAGGCAGCAAATATATGGATGCTTTGTAGTTAAGTGTTTGTGTTTCAGATTTTGAATTTATTTCGCTGAGAAGTTTAATAATAATGATTAATTTGCTATTTAAATCATGTTGTGATAGGAGGTTGGACTGTGCCAAAGGGACTTGAGCAAATGATAGGTAAATGTTCCTGATATGTTAAAAAGTATAGACCTATATGATGTGATTGAAAGGAAGTTTTGTGATATAAAATTTTATGATTACACATTCCCACAAAGATTGAGGACCCATGTATAAATACAAAGTTCAGTGTTCCCATCAAATTTCCACTTAGTGAAATTTACTGGAAACAGGGGCATGTGTAACGACAACGACGCTGTACTATTGTACATATAAGTAAATTTTTTCCATCTGATTTTTCGATAAATTAGTGTAATTGATGTTCTGATTTCATTTCTTTTTTTTTCATGTCATTGTGTTAAGAAAACTGTAAACAAGTTTCAATGTGAATATTAATGTTTATTTCAAATGTCAAGCAATATTGTAACAGAATTGAAATGTAACAAATGTTGAGACTGTTGTAAGATGTTTAAAATTGTAATTGTGCGTCTGGTTCATACATAGGCAATGTGCTAGGATATGTAGAATGCAAAACCTCGGGTGAATACCCTGTCTGTAAGGGAGCGGTAAAAGGTGGATGGCAGGCGAGCGCGGGAAAATGCACACGGGCATTGTACGGCACAACGGGCTCAGCAGTAGTAGTTGGAGTTTGGCATTGGTCTGAGCAACACCTCCTGGAGCGAGGAGGCTCTCCTGGAAGACGTAGTTGCACTGAGCCTCGGGTATGCTGTTCCAACGCCCACACAGCATGGCAAAATTCCATAGGCACTAAATGGAAAAGTATTGCGACGCTAAGAAGAATTAAAGTGCCGATACGTCAAGAGCCATAGCTGTGGTTGTATGTGTGCTCTGTGCCTCGCCATCTCGCCGCCCGCCAACCGCCGCATCGATACAAACAGGTTGAATCTTCTAGTACTGTAATCGTATGGACCATAGAGTGAACTGTTCAATAATAACCTAAATTTTACCAGAACTTTCCCATCATTTAACTATCCTCACAACTAACTTAGACAGGGTCCTTTCCAAATGTTGTGTAATCCGAGTGTCCCGAAATGAACAATTAAATTTTCTCTTAATAATAATTGCTTGCAGACCTAGTTATGTTAGAATGGTGTTTAAAGAACTGTTTTGGTAATGAACCAGTAAATGAATAACGAAGGTCTAATGAAGTTGAAAGATAACTTTAATATTGATATAGTTATGAAGTTTAATTATTTCGAGACAGATATAAAGGTATTTAAATGAGAAGTAAATAAGAAAAAAAAAGTAGTAACTCATATACTGGAAATCTTGAACGCATGATAATTTCAGTAATCAATTTTTTAATATAGTGACCATAACACATTCAGGGTGCCCCGCCCTTTATTCATTTGAATTCTGAAGTGTTCCACATTGGTTTGACCAGCAAAAGTTAAAGTCAATATATAAGTTAAAATTTATCAGTGTTTTATCTTTATAAAAAATTGACATTTTGTGTGTGGTTCGAAAGTGCCATTTCTAGGGTAACCTATGCCCGATTTTAATCAGATCGATAGACAGTACGAAGTTTTGTAGTATACATTATAGTGTAGTGTTATGTATTCATGATTTCTCCATATCAGCACAGAACGTGAAACTATCAGTTCAATAGATTTTCTGGTTCTAAAATTTTACTATATTATGCAGTGTTACTACGTGTTGTTTTGCATGAATATACACCAACTTGTACAGGGAAGAAACTCAGTTAATGCCTAATTAGGCTGGCGACCGTATTATTATTAAATTGGTAGCATCTTCAGTGTTGCTTTTGGTCCATAATGACGTGTAATTGCATTTTGAACGTACTTGACGGATCATTGTTATTACAGAGTGGGTGTAAGTCTGATTTGCCACCATTCAGGTACACGCGGTCGATATTACCATAGCACAGGCTTTAACAAGTATTGTGTACCCCACGCTCACGTCACAACATTACAACAGGTATCGAGCCATGTCGTTTATCATCCTTGTTGGACAGGGAGACAACACTCCCGTTACCAGTAAAACGCAGTAAACGACTATCGTTCCCCAGGAATGGGTACTCAACATAGTGTTGCGGCCACATGTAGTATTCCGACAGGGAATCACGCTCCGTTGTATCGTAAGCCATACAGACTACCGAAACAAATACAGCCAGTAGTAGAGCAATCAATAGAGCAACAACTGGAAGATGGGATAATCCAGCACAGTAATAGTCCTTGGTCTAGTAGCGTGGTCTTAGTTCCGAAGAAGACACTGGACGGGTCGAAAAAATTTCGCTTTTGTTGCGATTACAGACATTTGAATGAACGGACAGTGGCGGACGTATATCCGATTCCGAATATCACAGAAACGTTAGACAACCTAGGGCAGCGTAAATTTTTCTCCACTATGGATTTGCGAAGCGGTTATCACGTGATTGAAGTATGTCCAGAGATCAGGCGAAAAACAGCATTTACGACGCATTGTGGTCACTTCGAGTATAAAAGAATGCCGTTTGGACTAAAAAACGCTCCAGAAACATTTCAGAGGTTGTTGGATGGAGTCCTTCGCAGATGTATCTAGATGACATAATAGTTTTTTCGAGAGATGTAGTGCAGAATGTGGAACGGTTAGAGGAGGTGTTAAAAAGATTAGAGGCAGCACGGCTAACATTAAATTTGGACAAATGCCATTTCGCACAGGCACAAGTAAATTCCTGGGGCATGTTATCAGTCAAAACGGGCTACGGACAGACCCTCGTCTCACTTCTGCAGTACGAGATTTTCCGGTTCCGCAAACGGTTAAACTACTGCAGTCGTATATTGGTCTTGAGAGCTATTATCGGAAATTCGTACAGGGGTTCGCGGTAATAGCGAGACAACTTACTAAGCTGCTAAGAAAAGGTGTTACCTTCCTGTGGACGTCAGAGTGCGAGAAAGCGTTTCAAGAATTGAAACGGATACTGACATCAGATCCAGTTTTGAAGTTTCCAGACTTTTCAAAGGAGTTTATACTACGATGTGACGCGTCTAATCACGCTCTTGGGGTTTTACTTGGGCAAGAAATTGATGGCAAAGAACATCCGATTGCGTTCGCGTCTCGTCAACTTAACAAGGCGGAGCAAAATTACTCCACGACGGAGAAGGAATTGTTAGCAGTAATATACGGGATAATGTACTTTCAATGTCATCTGTACGGTAGAAGGTTTAAGGTTGTGACGAATTATTCAGCTCTGAAATGGTTATTAGGTCTGAAAGATCCTGCGAGTAGGCTAGTGAGACGAGCGCTGAAACTCAGTGAATTCAACTATGAGGTAATACACAAGCCAGGTGTGAAACCTGCCAATGCTGACACATTGAGCAGGAAAGTGGCGGTCTTACAAGTAACAGCAGTGACTGAAGATGAGTGGAAAAGGGCACAAGCCGTGGATAGTGATTGCCAATTGTTCAGAAAGAAACCGCAGTTCTTAGTATACGGTGGGTTACTTTGCAGGTCGACGAAATGCGGCCCGCGCGTTGTCGTACAAGCAGCGTTAAGATCTCAAGTTTTGCAACAGGCGGATGACCATTTTCTTTCAGGACATGGCGGGAGAAGAGCTACGGATAGGTTGATAGCGGAGAAGTTTTGGTGGAGGACACGACGTCAAAACGTGGACGAGTGCATCAGGAATTGTGTGCCATGCGCACAGCGTGCGGAATTGAGCCATCAAAAGATTCAGCTTCAAAGATTACCAGAGGCAGACAGACCTTTCCAGCAAATCGGAATTGATGTATTAGGCCCATGTAATAGGAGTGCAGCAGGGAACAAGTATGTGTTAACAGTGATTGACAACTTTTCTAGGTATTTAATCATGGTCGCATTACCAGATCAGATAGCAAGTACGGTGGCACAAGCTTTAGTTAATAATTGGTTACTCAGGTATGGGATGCCTTTGTCCTTAATCTCGGATCAAGGTACTAAGTTCACGTCTGATCTGATGAAGCAACTGTGTAAGTTACTGAAGGTAAAGAAACTACGGACTAGTCCATTCCATCCGCAAGCAAACAGACGAACGGAGAGAGTGCATCGCACGATCGCTAAGATGTTGAGTCACTATGTAAATAGTCAACACACTGACTGGGATATGTACTTGCAATTAGTAACCAGTGCATATAACATTAAGGTACATACGTCGAAAGGATTGTCGTTCTACGAAGTGGTGTATGGGTGGAAGATGCCATCACCTTTTGACACGCTTCGTCCAAGGCTCCGAGCGGAGGGCGAGCATGTAAGGCAGTTTGCGAAAACTATTAAGGAAGTATGGCAGAGAGTTAGACGAGCTAACATGAAAGCGTTAGAACGACAAGAACGGATGGGAGGTACAACGAGGAAGTTGCCACAGTACAGAGTAGGCCAATGGGTGCCATTAGCTAATACGTATGTTCCATAAAGGAGAACCAAGAAGTTCACAAAAAAGTTCCAGGGACCGTAACAGGTTGTGGAAATGCTGGCACCTATCAATCTAAAATTACAATTGCCTACCATGACAACGGTGGTTCACGTTAGTAGAGTTCAGCCGTTCAAGGGGCAGTAGATGCGTGTATATGTACTTCTCCTTCTGGGAGAAAGCGAAAAGAGCGCCAGAAGCAGACAGTAAATCGGGTATTAAGTATACGTTGCATTCGAGGGATGTGTAGTTAGCAGTAATTTTCATGTGTGTATTATGTTTGTGCACAGACTAGGGTTATTTTATTGGTATGAAGGGGTAGTCATGGGAGCTTTTCCTTCTCTCTCCATTCTGTAGGTGACGCAGGATGGGGTACAAGTGGATAGTATGGGGCGTAGTCCTCTGGCTGTTGACACAAGCTGGCCAGGTACAGGATATGCCGTTGCGAAGTGGGGTGTTGTTCGGGAAACAACCGGATGTGGTCCTCATGAGTCATGAGTGGACGCTTCGGCTGCAGGTAAGGAACGAGTTGCGTCAGCTACAGGAGGTGGTATCGAGTGTGAAAACGGTTACATCTAAGAACAGAATATTACAGGACGTGCAAGAAGAGTACGAGGATTTGGATAGGTCATGTAAGGAAACAAGGGAATAACAGCGCCAAGTCGTGAGCATGATTCCAGGGAAGAAAGCATAGGGAAGTTAGTCGATATACACACAACAGAGATACGAGGATTCGGTGCAGGGTTGTTGAATGTGACACGCGTGGTGCGTGGGATGGCTACAGGGTTACGAGCATATATAGAACAAACACAGAAATTATTGAATACGGATCTGGAACAGGTACAAGCGCGATTGGATATAGTGGAAAGGAAGCTGGAAATGGCTAAATTGTTGCGGCAACTGGTTAAGAGCATTGGTGATGCACGAGTGAGGCTGGATGAATTGCAAGAGGGAGTACATCAAGCATTGCATGGGTAGGTGAGTGTGACGTTGATGTGGCCACAAAAAATCGGACAGAGTCTGAAGCAGGCAGAGGGAGAGTTACCAGAGGGTGCAGAGCACGTAGTGCCGATAATTGAAGCGAGTATGTCACGTTTTTTATCATATGTCTAGGATTAAGGTAACAACGGACGTAGAAATTAGATTTCCAGTAACTAGTGTGGGGAGACAGTATCACTGTTACACAGTGCATCCCTATCCGGACAGATGGGAGAGCGTTGGGAAGGGCGTACAGTTCAGGACACAGGAGGTTTTATTAATCTCGAAGGAGGGGGATACTCATTCCACTAAGTCGAGTTCAGAGTTGAGTAGATGTCTAACGGAGTCAGTTTCCATTTATCCATCACAGGTTGTTTTCATGGGCAAGGGGTAGTGTTAGATCCAGATATCTGGGGCAGAAGCAGAAGCTTCGGAGTGGCGGAGAATAATAGTGAAGCCTAGGCCACATTTTCAGCAAGTTGTGAGGCATTGGTTGTATTCAGTATTAGCTACGGAGAGGATATCAGCCAAGTGTTATGACAATGGGAATTGGACAGCAACCACGGAGATGGAATTACGGGACAGTGGTTTGCTAATAAATGGGAAAAATTGTGAAATAGTAGGGGATCGTTTCAGCTTACCAGCGACACTCACGGGAGTCACCAAGGTTACAGATACTCATCTGACGTTGTGCTGG
The DNA here is from genome assembly GCF_023864345.2 of Schistocerca serialis cubense. Lineage (NCBI taxonomy): Eukaryota > Metazoa > Arthropoda > Insecta > Orthoptera > Acrididae > Schistocerca > Schistocerca serialis. The sequence continues at coordinate 376,778,564 of NC_064644.1, read as the reverse complement.
CCAGATGCGTCATTTAGCATCGCTCTAGGAGAAAATTTGACGTATATTGACAACACCTTGGATGCTACACTATTGCAAACGATAGATAAACTAGTAGGTTTGGAGGAAGGTCAAATTTCAATGCACCAATTATTAAGGCATGTGGAGGAGTACAATACCAGGCTGAAACATAGCATAGTGACCATTGGTATTTAAACCAGTACTATTATCCTGTTGATTGTATTTATCGGTGTGGTATATGTCTTACTATATGGAGGATTCAGCATGTTAATGCAAGGCCGCTCCATGAGATTCCTGTAGCGTGGATTATCAGTAGGGCATGAGTCAGGGCAACCTGGATGTACATAGGGAAGAAGTAGAATATAGGATAGAATTAGAGTTAACGTATAGGGTAAATTCGGGGACGAATTAAATTTTTAGGAGGAGGCAGTGGTGCGGCCACGTGTAGTAAGCATTGCTTCGTACAGTTGAGAATGGCAAAACAGAGGCACACCGGCGACCGAGGCGTTGCTAAATAAGCACGCACAGATAGCCTTGCTGAAAGCAGCAGTCTACCAACAGACTGACGCAAGGACGCACACAGACAGAGTGCCAAGCAAAGCTGGGGACTGCTGAGTAAGGGGAAGGGAGGCCAGCAAGCTAAGTTACGCTGCAATATACTGCAGGAGTAATAACAAAGAGCTACCACCGATGGTAAAAACGTGCTCCTGCCGGATAAAAATAGTGGAGCGCAGGCCGTAACATGCAGAAGCCATCAAGAAGCAGTTCGGATCTGAGGACAGACATGGTCCGTGTCCGAATGTCAAACCTTGGTAGGTGACGATTCCGGAAGTCTGTTCCAGCTCGCAGGAGTCATCCGATCGCCGGCAGTTGTCAACTTCAGCTCTGGAGGTCGGGCCGAGTTCGGTCGGCTCCATGGCTGAGTAACTACAGCGAGAACTTCCAGCAGGACCGGCCGTAGCGCGGTCTTGGTCAGAGGCGCCGCCAGGGACTGACACCCAGACTTCACTGCAACCCGGCCCCATGCTGCGTGGTGTGTCCATGACGGGACCTCGCGAACACTGCGACTGACGGCTTCCCAGACGCTGGTGCAGCAGGTGTCAGCAGCTGACCTCACGGCAACGAGTTCATCTCAACCACAGGGCATCCTGGCTTCAGCTGAGCACTGATGGCTTGAGGCTCCCGAGTGCGGTCAAGCGGCGCGCGTTGCGAGCGTTGTCAGAGAATCTACACAGCAGCAGCCAGTCGGAGGGATCCGCAGAGCTGGGCAGCGACGTCGAGGGAGAAATTGTAATGAAAGTTAAATAAATAAATGTAAAACTCTACGCCGTCTCAGTCTTTGGCGCAGCCATTGTGTCTGCTGCTAACAAGTGGTGCAGAAGACGTAAATATAGTTAAGCACATGGAAGATCATCTGCAGCACAGTAACAAAAAAATAGTGCGAACAGATGTCGAATAAGTTCACAGCAATAGGACTATGTAGTGCATACGAAAACCTGCTGACATTCAAGGGAGAACAAAGCGCACATGTTACAAAAACTACTGCTCTCATGCTTCAAGGATTCTCAGTACCATTCACAGGATGTTCATGAGAGTGACCTACTACGCTATGCACACCAAACTGCGCGGACGTGCGACATAGATTGCATTAATTTCAAGGGAGCATTAGATGGTTGCATACCTTCAAACAATACTAAAGCTGGAAGATGTAACATGACAAAATTTCAAACAAAGCGTAAATTTGACGATTCAGGGCAAATTGTGGAAACGGCCAGAAAATTTGTAGATGAGATTAAAAAACCACACTAGAGTTGAGGTTTGGTTTGAAAAACTACAGTTAACTACAAGTTTACAACATGAGAGCAATCGTGTTAATATTGAAGCCTTTCGCTTCTCTGCCTAGCGATGCGTCTGATAATGTTCGCTATTGCTAGCTTGCATTGAAGACGATAACTTTTATCGGACTGTTAAAAAAATTGAATGCTAAGAAAAAGTAATAAAAATGAGGCCATGTCATTATTGTACTCAATTAGTGTCTAGTTACTAATGCATACAACACGGATTTAATATTTTATAAAAATGACACGATTTCATTGACCGAAAAGCAGGACAAGCATGTTAAGCGAAATGACAAATAAATCATGAACTTTAGGAGACATAAACACAAGAACAGATAATTGCCGTTCCCCTGGATGACGTTTGATTCCCAAAGACAAAGGTTCACCTGTACAATGTACACTACTGGCCATTAAAATTGCTACACCAAGAAGAAATGCAAATGATAAGCGGGTATTCATTGGAAAAATATATTATACTAGAACTGACATGTGATTACATTTTCATGCAATTTGGGTGCATAGATCCTGAGAAATCAGTACCCAGAACAACAATCTCTGGCCATAATAACGGCCTTGATACGCCTGGGCGTTGAGTCAAACAGAGCTTGGATGACGTATACAGGTACAGCTGCCCATGCAGCGTCAACACGGTACCACAGTTCATCAAGAGTAGTGAATGGCATATTGTGACGAGCCAGTTGCTCGGCCACCATTGACCAGACGTTTTCAGTTGGTGAGAGATCTGGAGAATGTGCTGACCAGGGCAGTAGTCGAACATTTTCTATATCCAGAAAGGCCCGTACAGGACCTGCAACATGCGGTCGTGCATTATTCTGCTGAAATGTAGGGTTTCGCAGACCTTGAATGAAGGGTAGAGCCACAGGTCGTAACACATCTGAAATGTAACGTCCACTGTAAAAAGTGCCGTCAATGCGAACAAGAGGTGACCGAGACGTGTAACCAATGGCACCCCATACCATCACGCCGGGTGATACGCGAGTGCGGCGATGACGAAATTACGCTTCCAATGTGCGTTCAGCGCGATGTTGCCAAACACGGACGCGACCATCACGATGCTGTAAACAGAACCTGGATTCATCCGAAAAAATGACGTTTTGCCATTCGTACAACTAGGTTCGTCGATGAGTACACCACCACAGGCGCTCCTGTCTGTGATGCAGCGTCAAGGGTAACCGCATCGAACTGTTCGTACAGATGGTTGTTGTCCTGCAAACGTTCACATCTGTTGACTCAGGGATCTTGACTGCTAGTGATACGGGGCCGTTGGGATCCAGCACGGCGTTCCATATTACCGTCCTGAACCCACCGTTTCCATATTCTGCTAACAGTCATTGGATCTCGACTAATTCGAGCAGCAATGTCGCGATTCGATAAACCACGATAGGCTACAATCCGACCTTTATCAAAGTCGGAAACGTGATGGTACGCATTTCTCCTCCTTACACGAGGCATCACAACAACGTTTCACCAGGCAACGCCGGTCAACTGCTGTTTGTGTGTGAGAAATCGGTTGGAAACTTACCTCATGTTAGCACGTTGTAGGTGTAGCCACCGGGGCCAACATTGTGTGAATGTTCTGAAAAGCTAATCATTTGCATATCACAGTACCTTCTTCCTGTTTGTTAAATTTCACGTCTGTAGAACGTCATCTTCGTGGTGTAGCAATTTTAATCGCCAGTAGTGTATTTACCCTGGCTCTGAACATGGATAAAGCAATCTAAAATTATGTAACGCTTATTAGACTTAGATGGGTTTATTGTACATAGAAGTGGTGTTAGTTCGTGAAGCTCTTGTCCATCCCTGTTGACTAGTGTGGGTATTCTGACTTTGGCGCCTCAATATATATATATATATATTTATTTATTTATTTATTTATTTATTTATTTATTTATGATTGTCCTTTCTTGTTAACAATATCAGATTATCCCAAAAAATTAGCAGCTTTTACTGAGTCAATACTATGCAGGAATCCTATCTACATTTGGATCGCACTTCCTTTACTCTAGTGCAGAAAGGTGTGCAGTTGTGCAGCTATCGCCCAGGTCCACACACCGTCTTAGGTGTACTTTACTGATAATTACGCCCGGTGAGACCGTGAGTGAAGCACTTATTTGGCGTAACGGACACAAGGAAGAATCATGATATGTGGGACCTGAATCTATACTTTCGTAAAAATATTTCTTTGGCTATTTAATAGCGCGTTACTCACCACCTTGTTAATGTAGTGTTGCATGAGGAGCTTTTAGAATTTATGAAACTGAGGTCTCCGTGAAGCTTTCATACTAACAAAAGGAAAACGTAAACATAGTGCAAGGGCCTGTATCTCGTGTTAGCATATTAAAATCTTGCTGCATGATATCTTTGCTGTAGTGAAAATTAATTAGAATAAACCTTTATTTGTTTGAGACTAGGACAGAGAGTGAGTAATACCGCTGGTCTAATATAGTTGCTTTCGCCAGCGAATAAAATAAGCATTCATAAGCACAGAGAATATATACCTTTTTTTTCTTAAAGTAATAATCTTCGTGTTGCCGAGAACCGGCCGATATCTGATCTGAACGGAATGTTCTGAGTTTCTACTTTAATGCAAGGTAAAATTTGTATATCCACATTCCTTTCCTTAACAATTAGGGGCAAGTCTTTTAAAGGCGTCCGTTGATGACGGAACGCAATGAAATTATTATGAAATTCTTTCTATGCATGATGTCGGCCAAGAATGGGCGATTGTTCGATTTTTTCGTCTATCTAGCGTGCTGGAATCCTTACAAATGATATTTTTATTTCTGCTTGAAGGGCACTAGGCATACGAGAGAAAACATGCACGGTCGGCATAAATTAATATCTATAATTAAACAATTTACACTTATAATGCGAAAGGGCCGGCGTAGCTTGATTCATTATAATAAACATATAATAAGCATTCATAAGCACAGAGAATTTATACATTTATTCTATAGAGTTCATTTCTACCATTATTATTTAACTTTATTATAAATTACTATCATCGCAGCTAATTGCACACGCATTTTCAGAGTTTTTATACAATTTTCATTATACTTTGTTTTTGTGTCTGACTTGTCGTGACACAATTTCATATTTTGTACCATGTATCAGTACACAGTGTACTGCTGCATCCATTTTCAATAAGCTACCACAAGAATTCAAAAATCTTAGCAGTAATCCACGCGCTTTAAAATTGAAACTACAGAGTTTCCTCGTCGGTCACTTCTTCTATTCTGTCGAGGAGTTCCTTGAAAAATTAAACTGATTCCAACGTTATACTGTTGATTACGTTTACTGAAACTTATCGCTTCACGTTTTTTGGTTTATAAACATTTTATTTTGTCTGTTATTACTTTTATGTAGTAATTTGACGTAATGGCACGTCCCATGACCTTGGAGATTTGCTCTTCTGTTTGGTCCTACGAGACTAGACATGTAAAGAAATAAATAAAATAAGTTGCACTAAGATGGAGGAGCTCAGAACAGTTGGTGAGCATGTGATCCTGTTTGCCTTATAAAGTTGGAACTGTCATACTATACCGCTCTCTCTATGCGTAGCGCTGTCTCAGGTGACTTCGTGGTGCAAACGTTGACGGAGTAGTGATGTTCGGTGCCTGTAATTCGCTATCATCGACGCAGAATAGGAACAGTCGCGGGAAGGTGATCTGGCAGACGAATTACAGTTACTCTCTAACGGAGCCCTGAAATATCGGCAGATTCCAGCTTGTGACACTCCTATTCACCAGTCCTGCCATGGACTAGTTCGATTCACTGATATGGCAGTGCAGACAAGGAGATCAAACGTCAAGGTGTCATCCTGATACGAATACGATTGTCCTTGGCACTGGTGTTGAACAAGGTGAAGTAGGTCCGAACTGTGAGTACAGCTAAGTCTTCACCACAGGCTCTGCAGTGAAGTCCAGTGCCAGAGCAAAGATACTCACAGGACGGGTGTCCCAAGCGTAAACCACTCATAACAAAAGTTAAGAGTGAAATTTCCTCTCCAGACTCGAGTCTGAATCAGAAGTTTTATTTTCCACTTGTCACCTTTCCATCAGAATTGGGTAAATTCGGAAAATGCACCAAAACAAACGCCACCACCAAATGGTTTTGCGCCAATCACGACGCTCCACAAAAGCCAAATGTCCCGCTCAATAATCGAGACCATATCTAAGCAAAGTTATTAGTATTCTTTTCCCCAATAGGGAACCAGCTGATCCCTGACCCATATATTTCCGCGCGGGGAGGAATAGACGTTAGGTTCCCGAACTATGTTTCTCACGGCCTCTGTAGGCGGTGTGTTTTGAAAGTTTTCGTGTTGGCCTAGAGTGAACAACACATTAACTTCAGAAATCATTTTCTTGATGGGACGAATGTTACAGTACCTCCGACCAGGTGCCTCGGCTAAGCTAAGAGAAGTGCTTCTCTGTGCCAATACAGGTCATTTCAGTCCTGCCATAAATGTTCCATTACATCCCAAAATTCTTCCAAAGGCCTGAGGCTTCCCAAGAAACTCTGCCCACAGAGGAATGGCACAACATTAGAAATCCGTCTATAGTGTCCATTCCAAGACAGAAATGGAAACTAGCTGATTTGTTCCGTCCTAAAATTCTTCCGAAGACCCAAAGCATCCCAAAATATAAAAGGGACGACACCACATGAGGGCTCTGCCAAAATCGTCCGGTCCAAAGAAACATGGCAAATTGTGGACATTTATTGATTCCAGCTCTACAACAGTGGGGGTTTATGTCACTGGTGAAACACCTTGGAGAATGACCTACTTTGGGTCCCTGCTGTGATCAGAAACGCCTAAAATTTAGATCCAGGTAGGCTGTTTGCTGCCTGTTCGGTCAAAAGCATTGTCTGCACACCAGTGCAAGAAATTCTTAGTACCAGCATTCTTTCCCCGGTAGGCATTTTGAAATGTTTCTCTCCCTAGCAACTGCACATGGTTTCCAAGCCCCAAATATCCACTGCAATGAGTACTGCTAAATAACCAAACCCACTGCTTGTTGTCGACTCCAGAAAATACTACTCGAAGGAGAGATCCCATAAAGTTTCTGCGTGCATTAACACTGTACAGGCTCCCATGAACATCTGCTCATGTCGATAACTTCATGTTGTCTAAAAAAAATGATGTCTAGGATGTAATGACAACATTGAAGAATAGCACTGAATATGAAAGTAAGCGAGACAGTGACTTATCCTCTCTCATACCCCGCACATACAGTTTATTTTCACATGGATAGTACCTCACTTCAAAATTGTATAGTGTGACGCAGAACACAGGATATCATCAAATGGTTTCGATACCTTTTAATGGTATCACATGTAATAAGGGTGATTTTGCCAACGAAAACCACACATGAAAAAGCCATCCCATCTTGGCCTCATTCAGCACATGGGTCATCCACTCACGCAAAGCTGCATGCCTGCAAGAAGAATATATGAACAATTTTTTATGTAGTATGTTTCATGTGGACCAAAATGTCCCTCCTACACCGCAGCCTTCAGATGAGCTATTACTAAGTGGTTAAAAAACCCTTGGAGAAGTGTTTTTACACTCATCAATTTCTGTGGTCAGAGACGTCTGATGTTCTGAATTAGATTACAATTCTGTAGAGCTCGAACCATTCTCAGCCTTAGTGATTTACCTCTGCGCAGTTGTGCACATGGTTTCAGTCATTCATAATACATAAAGAGACAATAATTATAATTTAAGAAACACACACATAATCAAAATCTATACAAGCAAGTAACATGTGTCATCAGGTGTTCTTGTTTCGTAGGGCAATGTAATATTGTTTCCACTACCTACAAGACATTTGCATATTACACTCTCCAGATAGAGTTTACCTATATCCATGTCAAATTATCTTTACAAGAAAATATACACAATTACATGATATCAAGAGTTACACAAAACATCCTATTCCCAAAGGTCCCTGCGGACTCAGTTTACATTTACAAAGTCACATGGATAAAACATGGCACTAGATACATGGACAAATTGTCTCTAGACTGCCTGGAGATCCAAGGTGCATAGAGGAGGCACCAGAGTGAGGACTGCCTTTCACTCAGCGCCTGATGAAGGAACATCAGTGATTGGCTCTGGTCCCCCATCTTGTCCTTGTCTTTGACAGCATGAGATTGTGGCAGCTGTGCTGTCGGCATCATATTGACCTGGGAGGAACCGGCAGTCTGGTGTGCTGTCGGATGTGAGAGACATGATGTCTGGTAGGAGAAAATGAGACACTGATGTTGATGGATGGCGCCAAACAGCTCCAAATCAGGAAGTGATGTCTCCGCCCCCACATCATACCTCGACTAAGTAGCTGAAGGAGTGTAGATTTCCCTTACGTAATGTGATGAGACTGTGTTGCACTTGGTGCACAACCTATATCCTAGTGATGAGTTGTTGTCTCACAATGTGCCATTGAGTAATGTCTGATGTTTCTACAATCGCCAGCGCTCATCTGTGTCGTAGAGCATGACTGCGGGACCGACTCATCTATACCATGGTCATCACACTGTGCGCATTGTCTGGAGAGGGGTGCGTCCACCTGAGGGTAACCTCTGGGACCTGTGGTGCCAGCTTAGCTGCATGTGCCTAGAGGGTGTGTTGTGGCATCATAAATCAGCCTCTTGTCTGGCAGGTCCCATTCACTACTGCTCAGTGAGTGGTGGCTGTTGGTCCTCAGTCACTTGGCACCAGGCCATTTGCAAGGCTCTCGAGGTTGTGGCATGACGTCAATGGCGGGCCGCTCTCGTCCGGTGCGGCACCTCCATTCATAGCCTTGGGGCAGGTCGGCTTATGGGGGTCACAGCGCATTGCTCAGCTGCCCCTCCGTTCCCATTCTCGTTTGGTGGCAGACGTGGACAGAATGTCCCCTGCTGTCCAAGCATTCATTCAACTATGCTAAAAGGCAATCCACACGCCGACATTCCAGGCCCCACGCAATTCAGGCATTCTCCTTCAAGTTATCTCGTTGTCGTCACCACTTGCTGCATGGTGTTGCCTCATGACTCCCCACAGGATGCATCAATACCGGGTTTGATAGCTCTCGAGATCAGCACAGTCCTTATAGTATGTTTCATCGTTATGTCTTTACATCTATTTTTGCAAATAGTTTCTTATGAATAGAACAACAACACCAAAATGAGGTCTTTAAATAAATACAGTATTAACCCATATATACATATCTGAGTGATTGTAATAATATGAGAAGGATAAATAAGTGCTACCATACTGACTAAATATGATACCCTTAACACTTGCGTTAAAAAAGTGCTTCGGCGTGTATCTGGTCTGTGTGTGAGAGTGGTATTAGTAGCATTTCCCAAAACGCATATCCCTGTGTTGGCTGGCACTGCGTTTACCCATCACCCAAACATGCTGACTCCACACAACACTCAGTATTAACTTATTTTCTTTACCCAACACCTGTCAAGTTTGCCTCTAAACCCCCTCTACTCTTGCATTATGACTACACTGCATATACTCCTCCTGGTTTTAGTACTTCTGGCAGCTGTGTCACCCAGTGTCGAAGCGATCACAAGCTGCACTCCTGTTCATTTTTATAGATACTCTGTCTCATGACAACTGCTCCTGGATTTGTACAACTGAAACTTATAAATGTCATTAGTTCCCAGGTATATGTTACTTAACAGGTTACAAAATTGCCTCGAATCCCCCTTTTGTAGGATTGCCGCTGTAATGGAATACAAAACGGTAAATTATTTCTCTGCTGTCAACTGGTCTTCATCCCCTACATCTACATCTACATCTACATCCATACTCCGCAAGCCACCTGACAGTGTGTGGCGGAGGGTACCCTGAGTACCTCTATCGATTCTCCCTTCTATTCCAGTCTCGTATCGTTCGTGGAAAGAAGGATTGTCGTTATGCTTCTGTGTGTGCTCTAATCTCTCTGATTTTATCCACATGGTCTCTTCGCGAGATATACGTAGGAGGGAGCAATATGCTGCTTGACTCTTCGGTGAAGGTATGTTCTCGAAACTTTAACAAAAGCCCGTACCGAGCTACTGAGCGTCTCTCCCGCAGAGTCTTCCACCGGAGTTTATCTATCATCTCCGTAACGCTTTCGCGATTACTAAATGATCCTGTAACGAAGCGCGCTGCTCTCCGTTGGATCTTCTCTATCTCTTCTATCAACACTATCTGGTACGGATCCCACACTGCTGAGCAGTATTCAAGCAGTGGGCGAACAAGCGTACTGTAACCTACTTCCTTTGTTTTCGGATTGCATTTCCTCAGTCTGGCATCTGCTTTACCGACAATCAACTTTATATGATCATTCCATTTTAAATCACTCCTAATGCGTACTCCCAGATAATTTATGGAATTAACTGCTTCCAGTTGCTGACCTGCTATTTTGTATCTAAATGATAAGGGATCTATCTTTCTATGTATTCGCAGCACATTACACTTGTCTACATCGAGATTCAATTGCCGTTCCCTGCACCATGCGTCAATTCGCTGCAGATCCTCCTGCATTTCAGTACAATTTTCCATTGTTACAACCTCTCTATACACCACAGCATCATCTGCAAAAAGCCTCAGTGAACTTCCGATGTCATCCACCAGGTCATTTATGTATATTGGGAATAGCAACGGTCCTATGACACTACCCTGCGGCACACCTGAAATCACTCTTACTTCGGAGGACTTCTCTCCATTGAGAATGACATGCTGCGTTCTGTTATCTAGGAACTCTTCAATCCAATCAAACAATTGGTTTGATAGTCCATATGCTCTTACTTTGTTCATTAAACGACTGTGGGGAACTGTATCGAACGCCTTGCGGAAGTCAAGAAACACAGCATCTACCTGTGAACCCGTGTCAATGGCCCTCTGAGTCTCGTGGGCGAATAGCGCGAGGTGGGTTTCGCGCGACCGTCTTTTTCGAAACCCATGCTGATTCCTACAGAGTAGATTTCTAGTCTCCAGAAAAGTCATTATACTCGAACATAATACGTGTTCCAAAATTCTGCAATTGATCGACGTTAGAGATATAGGTCTATAGTTCTGCACATCTGTTCGACGTCCCTTCTTGAAAACGGGGATGACCTGTGCCCTTTTCCAATCCTTTGGAACGCTACGCTCTTCTAGAGACCTACGGTGCACCGCTGCAAGAAGGGGGGCAAGTTCCTTCGCGTTCTCTGTGTAAAATCGAACCGGTATCCCATCAGGTTCAGCGACCTTTCCTCTTTTGAGCGATTTTAATTGTTTCTCTATCCCTCTGTCGTCTATTTCGATATCTACCATTTTGTCATCTGTGCGACAATCTAGAGAAGGAACTACAGTGCACTCTTCCTCTGTGAAACAGCTTTGGAAAAAGACATTTAGTATTTCGTCCTTTAGTCAAATGGCTCTGAGCACTATGGGACTTAACTGCTGAGATCATCAGTCCCCTAGAACTTAGAACTACTTAAACCTAACTAACCTAAGGACAACACACACATCCATGCCCGAGGCAGGATTCGAACCTGCTACCGTAGAGGTCACGCGGTTTCAGACTGCATTGCCTAGAACCGCTCGGCCACCCGGCCGGCGGCCTTTAGTCTGTCATCCTCTGTTTCATTACCATTTTGGTCACATAGTGTCTGGGCATTTTGTTTTGATCCACCTACCGCTTTGACATAAGACCAAAATTTCTTAGGATTTTTCTGCCAAGTCAGTACATAGAACTTTACTTTCGAAGTCATTGAACGCCTCTCGCATAGCCCTCCTCACACTACATTTCGCTTCGCGTAATTGTTGTTTGTCTGGGAGGCTTAGGCTATATTTATGTTTGCTGTGAAGTTCCCTTTGCTTCCGCAGCAGTTTTCTAACTCGGTTGTTGTAGCACGGTGGCTCTTTTCCATCTCTTACGATCTTGCTTGGCACATACTCATCTAACGCATATTGTACAATGGTTTTGAACTTTGTCCACTGATCCTCAACACTATCTATACTTGAGACAAATCTTTTGTGTTGAGCCGTCAGGTACTCTGTAATCTGCTTTTTGTCACTTTTGCTAAACAGAAAAATCTTCCTACCTTTTTTAATATTTCTATTTACGGCTGAAATCATCGATGCCGTAACCGCTTTATGATCGCTGATTCCTTGTTCTGCGTTAACTGTTTCAGATAGTTCGGGTCTGTTTGTCACCAGAAGGTCTAATATGTTATCACCACGAGTCAGTTCTCTGTTTAACTGCTCAAGGTAGTTTTCAGATAAAGCACTTAAAAAAATTTCACTGGATTCTTTGTCTCTGCTATCCGTTATGAACGTTTGAGCCTCCCAGTCTATATCCGGCAAATTAAAATCTCCACCCAGAACTATAACATGGTGGGGAAATCTACTCGAAATATTTTCCTAATTATCCTTCAGGTGATCAGCCACAACAGCTGCTGAGCCAGGGGGCCTATAGAGACATCCAATTGCCATGTCTGAGCCTGCTTTAACCGTGACCTTCACCCAAATCATTTCACATTTCGGATTTCCGTCAATTTCCTTCGATACTATTGCACTTCTTATCGCTATATACACGCCTCCCCCTTCACTGTCCAGCCTGTCTCTGCGGTATACATTCCAATCTGAGTTTAGGATTTCATTACTGTTTACATCTGGTTTCAGCCAATTTTCTGTCCCTATTACTGTATGGCTGTTGTGACCGTTTATTAATGAGAGCAGTAATATTCCCTCATACCTATAAAATCAGCCTGCCATAAGTTAAAAAACCTTTAATCATAACATGCCTACGAGGGTATGTCCTAAAAGGGGCCCCTTTCTTACTCTTGTCTTCCTTTCCCTGAGCCAGATGTACGCCACACCACTGTGACTCGCGCTGTATGTGCTCACCCCTCAGCAAGCTTCAAAGACCTCGAGAAAGGCTTCATGGCACAACTGGTGATGGCCCAGAATATCAGCAGAATTTCTCTCCACACCCGATAATCGAGCCAAACATCCGCAGTGCGCGGCTTAAATCTCGTGACTGTCAGATCATAGAAAGCAACGGGCACTCACGTCTTGGGCAGTGTACAAGATGCTGCGGAAAAGGACGTTAATAATCTCATAGACCATAGTGATATTATAGAAGATTATGATAACAGAATTATACAGCTGCATTAGATGTTCATAACACTGTCGTTTCTTCAGTAATATTCTTGCTCTCCGTTGGAGATTGACACTGGGCAATGACAATGTGGTCCAAAGACATAATGGCCATTTGTAACCCAAGTAAAATGCTGGTTTGCCAATCACCTTAGCTCATCAACATCCATTTGTATGAGTTGTGAAGTTTCAAACGCATTCACATTCGACCTTTTGTTGTTCTGTTCAGACGGCCCACGATACTTTCCTTCAGGTGAGCGAATGTTGAGTAGTGATGTATTTCGTACCATCACTGTCTTGAAATACCTATTGTGAAGCTCTCTGCCGTGATCGGTTTGGAGGTTGTCTGTGTGGTGTCACCGCCAGACACCACACTTGCTAGGTGGTAGCTTAAATCGGCCGCGGTCCATTTAGTACATGTCGGACCCGCGTGTCGCCACTGTGTGATCGCAGACCGAGCGCCACCACAAGGCAGGTCTCGAGATACGGGATAGCACTCGCCCCAGTTGTACGACGACTTTGCTAGCGACTACACTGACAAAGCCTTTCTCTCATTTGCCGAGAGACAGTTAGAATAGCCTTCAGCTAAGTCCATGACTACGACCTAGCAAGGCGCCATTAACCGTATCTGAAGATAGTCTTATTTGTATTATCAAGAGCGATGTACCACAAGGATGGAATAAAGTTAAGTATTCGAGGAGCTGCATACTTTTCTTATTAGCATTCACTACTTATCCTGTTCCAGAATTCACGCCCGTCTGCGTTAGATAGCGTGCATTTCGGCCTCCTCTATCTACAAGGTGTTGGCACATTTGCCAACACATCAGTCTGGGCATCGATTCCTCCCTGTCTGTATCACGCGCTCAAAAATATCCTCGACATTTCTACCCGTTTTTGTTTTAATAGGCAACGTCCAGGCAATTTGGAGTATGAATCAATAACCGTTAAAATGTACTTGAATCCATTTTCTCTTGTGAATATTCCCTCATACCTATAAAATCAGCCTACCATAAGTTATAAAAACGTTTAATCATAACATGCCTACGAGGGTATGTCTTGCATGCTTGTTTGTGCATTTCTCGAACTACTGTCTCCATACTCATTCGATGAAACCTCTCTTTCTGAGCTCAGAGATTATTGAAACATCTTCTTTCGAATCAGCTGTATTACCTGCAGCATCTGATGCCATGAGCAGCCGTACTCGATCTGTTAGCTCGTTGGGGACGTCATAATATATATACAGCGAGATTCGATTGTTCACGACTTTATGCTTCAGGTCAATACCGTCACTGCTGTTGCAGCTGTTGTTTTTGTTGTTTCGACATAAAGTATCAATTTTATAATGGTTTCATATTTCTTGTTGATCAGGATTTTCGCGATCTGATGTACACTTGTCATGTGCAGTATTTCGCGGTACGTTTCCCTATCATTACCTGAATAATTCATAGGTTTTTTGGTAGGTCTCAGGAAAATAAGATCAATTAAGCCAGGTGTTTTCTCAAACCGCCTATCACAAATCTGTATCGTGTCATCAATTACAGTTATAGGATGCATGCCCAACATACACGGTCTTCCCATGCTAACGCCGAATGTTCTATCTATCTGACCAGGCGCTTGACGGGAGCTGTCTGAGAGATTCAGTAACCGGCTTAAGGGTCTCTTTAGTGTTTGCTGCCGATCCATATGCCGTAACCTCAGCAATCGTATTTTTTCTCGAACTGCTTTCCGTGCTTGAATCACTTTCTGCTTCGTTGATATCTCGGTGTATACTAATCAGAGATCTTCGGAGCGTGAGCCTCTATGCATCCGCTCTTCATCTTCCTCCTACTATGTGCCTGCTCCCCCTTCTCAACAACAAGGAACACTACATCTATTTTCTCCTCAATAGCCTTGACCTTTTCAGTTACGTTGGTTACTTTCTTACCGACTTTATTAACTAACTCATTTAACGCATTCACCATTCTCAGAAGAGTCTGGTAACACGTCTCTAGATCCCTGCGAATACCCCCAACTTTATGCACAAAAGCCTGAATTTTCGTTTCCATGTACAGGCGAATGTTCTGCCTGTGTACACACATTCTCTCGGGTTGAGTGCTAGACATGCGCGCGAATTTGTTCATGGTGCAGCGTATACTGATGTACTAACCTCTCTTGCCGTGCAATATATGCAGAAACTCTTGAAAGTTTCGCCTGTATCTACCATCACTCAGTTTTCTTGTTTTATCAATAACGAGAAACCCATACTGTGAATGATTTCAGCAATCAGCACATATATTTACAAAATCATTGAACGACATGTCAGTCACTACATGTGCCTGATAAATGTTTTTTAAATTCAGGTTGCCTTATTTGAAAGCTACAATGAGGTCTGCATTAACCCTAAAGAACTGTTTTGAGATTTTGGAATATGTTTGGCTTAGATAAAATACATCAGACCCATATGACGGCCGAAACTGAAATATTTTCGAATTTGGTCCTGGTTCTCCACAGCAGCGTCGTCAAATATGAAAACAGTGTTGATGTTTGCTTTTTCAGGTGGAGGGATATCACCACTTCCACTGAATGTCGTGTATGTAACCCAATCTACACCACGCAGTATCTCCTGTAATAGCTGATACTAGGGCTGAAACAGTGTTTTTGAGAACACACAAACATGTTCATATCGGACTCCATCTACATGTTTTAGCAGCGTCATGAGGACATTAGTCTTGTCACAATTAGATGGACCTACAATAATTGCTCGTATATTGTCAGGAATGAGAATTCCGTTCTTCTTCTTCTTCAAGTTTTCTTTTGCATCTTCACAGGAGCATTCACCGACAACAAAGTACTTGTGATGAGGGTGTTTCACCCACCCTGCCATGATATTAACTACGTCAGGTACTGACAAGCAGTTGACATATATAGAAAGATACACTTGAAGGACGGTAATAGTATGTGTAGCCACTGTTGCTCCATCAATTAACCGATTGAGCTATACTGGCTACACAGAGAAATCAGATATATATATATTACCCATGAAGAGTAAGTTGATCATTCGTTATGTCAATAACTGGAGTAGCAATAAAAAAATATGGATATTTATAAGCGTAATACTTTGACTATAATCAGAGAGGTATGAAATAAAACACAAACACGGTTTGAGATTTTATATATATATATATATATATATATATATACATTATTTATTTATTTAAATACAGTACATAGGATGTAGTATTTCAAGAAAAACATCAGACTCTTTCTGTATCTTCTTCTTCGCACCTGTGCAGTAATGCCAAACAAAGCTTTTTGACACGCAATAAATTCCGCGCGTATCTCCCTCAAGCCAATGGATGCATCACAGTACACAGGTTTTTCAAACACACAGTTAATCTGTTTCTCTTTCGGTTCAGCGTTCATGTGTAAACAAAGGTACTGCTTCAAATCATCAACATGTACACTATGCATACGTAGGAAGTTTACAACAACATTGTATGCAGAGTCTATGCTTGGCAACCAACGATTCAATCTCTCCAAAGCAAGACGTAGCGCAGTATCCAGATCATATAATTTCATAACTGAGGCGAGCCTTAGATAAACACAGTTGTCACCCGATTTCACACATAGTGCACAGCCATCCTTCTCCACCGTTCCTTTCAGCTTTCATTCAGGCTCGATCTGCCTGCAGTTTTCGCACACATCTGATGTGTTACTTGTCGCTGAAATTTTGAATACCTGAAAGATTCATTTCATTGTACTGTGTTTTTAGTATCTTATTCTGAAAGAGAAATTGTGAGTTGATCGTGCTGTTATATCTTAAAAGGTGTCCTGCTTCTGTGGAAGTTTTCTCATTAAACCATTTATTGTTTGTATGGATATTGTGATCTATGCAAAGACGGTTTTAAATTATTTACTGTTTGGTGTGGACTTTGACGCCCGTAGACATTTTGTCTGTTTAGTAATGTTTCAAATTCTAGAGCAATTATGTACATTATTCTGGAATAACAGCAGTTTGCTGTTGCCATGCAGTTGCTAAATAGAATGTGTTGGAAATTTTAAGCTAGAGTTTGTGTTTGATTGATAATAATCCATTAGTGTGTTTCCCACGTCTCACCTGTGAGTGGTTATCGCAGGTCGAACATAGGCGGTCGTGACATCAATGTGATTGAGTCGTGTATCTAGGCTGACCCTAGTACGCAACGGCCGAGACCCACAGAGGCAATTGGTGGAAAACGAATTGAAAAACCGCTAGAAGACGGTATGCCGTTCCATCTTCTTCACTCCACCGAACCCAATGAGAACGTCGCACTGTACGTTACCTTGCCTAGCTGTGAACTTTATCACGACCCCCGGGAAATGAGAGAGAATCCTTGGGCAGATGGTAAGTTCTGCTAGGACAGCCCTTCGTAAGAAGCGCCAGCCAAACACAAGGCGTGAATCCCAGCCCCTCCCCCCGCATTTCTACCGTCGCTGTTACTTCTTAATGTTTACTTACATTAAATTCTGGTTATCTTGCCTCAGTCACTTTTGCGTCTATAAGATTTTACTATTAGTATCTTTTAAAACTTATTTTAATTATTAGTGTATGTTCCATTTAACTCTGTCCTGTGACTGCTGCGACAGTATTTGTCGAGCAGCGTTTGCTGGCTACCCACTGGAATAACCGTTAGCTCTCCGTGCTGCTCGCAGAAACCTGCTGCATCAATGTTTAGGGTGGTCGTTTCCAAGAGTCTGCGGTGGCTTTCATCAGCAAGTGGCACCTCTGGTAGCTCGTGGCACTAACCCAACCCAGCACAAAGAAACCAATTCAGTGAAAACTAGCCTTCTTTAATTTACGAAAGGAAAAAGACAGTTGCAGCAAATGAAGCAGGGGAAAGAGAATATAAACGTCTACAATACTGGACGGACGTGAAGTACAAAATGGCTAAAAAGAAATGGCTCACAAGGGGACCCTCCATAACGTAAATCACAGATTCAGATGCGCTTCAGATATGTTGTAGAAGCACTTACCGTGAGCACCTGGCTATCTGGTTTTTAGAGACGACCTTGGTTTTTGAGAAAATCGATTTTGTAGTTCATTGCACGATTTATATATCCGTAACTTGAGATGTGTTCCGACCAAGTCAGCGTAGCGCAACGGTAGAGGTTCAAGGCTACCACGCTGGAAGTTGTCTACTATGTTCGAATCCTGCTTGTATATTTTTTTTTTCAAAATCGACCAAATTTTTCAATTTTATTCAAAGAATATCAAGAAACAGTGTAAGGTGTGCGAAGTTATAAAGATATATTCAGCTATTAGTTTTTTCAAATATCCATCGATCTCCGTCCATTATCGTCACCTCTCCCATGAATACCGCTAGCCTTGAGGGGAACCCCAGCTCCTAATTGCGGCCAATAAGGATACGAGTCGTATTCCTTTACATTCGCATATAACTGCATCGCCAGTTGCTTGTAAAGCGTCTCTAGTGCCGTGTGTTAGAAACATTCTGTGACATGGAAAAACCAAGTGTTTCTGCAGTAGTGCAGCCAGAAGAAGATAGCCAGGTACTCAGGGTAAGTGCCTCTACAACATATTTGAAACGCATCAAAATCCGTCATTTACAGTATGGAGGGACCCCTTGTCAGATGGAAATCCGGTACTAAGTACGAGTAAGAAAGGGAAAGTTGAAATGTGGAAGAAGTGTATAGCCGTGCTATACAGTAGAAATAAACTTCGAGGCAGGAATCTACAGAATGGCTATAATAAAAGCACAGCTATCCACAGGGGTCCAATGTGGGCAGCAATTATCGTACTGCAGTGGAAGTTTGTAGATATTCTTATGCGTTAACGCGAAACTGATTCACGTGGGGGAAAAAAAAAAAAGTGGCCATCAGGCGCAAATCTGGTGCTGTGAATGCAAGGATGACGTGTAAATGGTTTTCATATGTAACGGAAGAGCAGCGGGACGTGGGCAGAATAAGTCAAAATGGCTCGTAGCATTTGCGGTGGAATCTGAGCAACTTGTTTGTGTGTATTAAAATAAAATGTTCAAATGTGTGTGAAACCTTATGGGACTTAACTGCTAAGGTCATCCGTCCCTAAGCTTACACACTACTTACCCTAAATTATCCTAAGGACAAACACACACACACCCATGCCCGAGGGAGGACTCGAACCTCCGCCAGGATCAGCCGCACAGTCCATGACTGCGGAGCCTGAAACCGCTCGGTTAATCCCGCGCGGCTTTGTGTGTATTAAACTACAGATCTGGTAGAGGGCGAATGTGTTCCTGGTAAACGTGTCCTTTTAGATATCCCAGTGCCGGAATTCACATGGGTTCAGATCAGATGATCTCGGCGTCCATACATCTGGGAAACCGTTGAAGAAAGCACGTTGGTGGAAGGTTGCATCAAGCACATCTTTCACTGCGGGAGCGACGTGAGTTGTTGCCCCATCTTGCATGAAAGCAGTGATTTCCACATAATTTTGCTCTTCCAAAGTAGTAACCACATGCTGTACAAGGAGTCGATAACGTGGAGACGTCACGGTACACTAACAGGCTCTTTGGTTGTTGTTTTTTTTTTCAAAGAAGAAAAGATCGAAAATAATGGTACTTATGAATCCACACCAGAGAGTCACATAAGGCGAGTGTAATGACGCTTCAATAACGACACTCGGCTAAATAGTACCTCAGAGTTGGCAGTTCTAGGTACTCACTGCACCCTGTAATGCAAAATTTGCCTTGTCACTTCATAGAGTATTGCGCGCCACATGTCATCAGCTTCGATCAGTGCCATAAATCGAAGAGAAAATTCAGAACTTTGCTCCACCGTCTGAATACTATACGAGTACCAGTGTCAAACAGACCGAAAAATTTCCGTACTGTTGACAATGGAACAGACAATCCCCGCGACTGCACGAGCACTAACACTACCCGCGGCATGTGTTAGACGGCCAGTTACAGCAGAAACAACTCTAAGTCCTACTGGGATACTGCCCTCATCCAGGAGCAACACAAAGTCCACCTGTGTTTTTGAATTTCATCATCATCTTCTTTAAAACATTTAACGACATCGGGCCTGTCCTCAGACCTTTCAGTTGGCGATACACTCTGACTGCAGCACTGTAGTTGCTGCCTGACGTTAGCATAAAACAGGTTCACTTGCAGTACATGGTCTCTCTTCTCGATACCCATAATGTTCGCTCACATTATGACTTGTCAAATTACAGCACAGGTGTCATTCAGAGTACAGCGTCAGATTTGCACCTGTTGGCCAAACTTGGACTTAATATTTTTTTTTACCGAGTTTCGTGGCCATGTGGTACATACAGCCAATTCTGGAATTCCATGAGTAGCTGCAATTTAATTTCAGCAACCCGGTAGAAAGGGAAGATGACGTAGACGAAGATAAGATGGGAGATTTGTGAAATGGATGAGACAGAGTACTGACACAACAAAGCGAAACCAGGTCGTAGAATAGGAGACATTCCGTTAGAGCTACTTACATCGTTGGAAGAGCCAACCGTGACTAAACTACTCTGCATGGTATGCAAGACCTATGAGATGGTTGAAATACTCTTAGACCTCAAGAACAATGTAATCATTACAATGTCAAAGAAGTAGTAGCTGACAGGTGTGAATCTTACAGAACTATCGGTTTAATTCCACAGCTGCAAAATATTAACACGAATTCTTTTTAAAAGAATGGAGAAACGTATAAGCCGACTTCGGGTAGGATCAGTTTGGATTCTGGAGAAATGTACAACCACTCTACGATTTGTGTTGGAAAATAGGTTAATGAAAGGCAACCCTGTGCTTAAAGCATTTATAGACTTCGAGAAACCTTATGACCATTTGACGGGGGTACACTCTCAGAAATTCTGAAGGCAGCAGGAGTAAAGCACAGGGAGCGGTAAGCTATTTACAACTTCTACAGAAAGCAGACATCAGTTATAAGAGTAGAGGGGAGCAGTGGTTAAGAAGAGAGTGAGACACGTTTGTAGATTGTAACTGCTGATAAACATTTCAGGATGTAAGGTCGTGGTCCAGAAAACTCTTCTGTCCCTGAGTCAGTAAGACTCAGTGGAGGAGCGCCTCTGAGGATGTCGAGCACAGTCCTGGACGAAACATCAGGAACAGAAGAGGTTCTTGGATCACGACCTCACACCCTGAAAGGTTTATCAGCAGCTATGTAATGCGGTCGTGAAAGCTTTCATTCTATTTGTAGACCGTCCTTCAGTTACTCAGTCTGAGTAATAGTAAAGGAAACGTAAGAAAAATTTCGAGAAGGAATTAAAGTTCAGCGATAAAAAAAATTAAAACTTTGAGGTTTCCCGACGACATTGTAATTCTGTGAGAGACTGCATGGGAGTTGGAAGAACAGTTCAATGGAATGGACCGTGTCTTGAAAGGCGGATATAAGATCAACATAAACAAAAGCAAAACGAGGATACTGGAATGTAGTCGAACTAAATCAGAAGATACCTAGGGAGTCACATAAGGAAATAAAATTGTAAAATTAGTAGATGGGTTTTGCTACATGAGTAGTAAAATAACATGTTAGCCGAAGTAGGCAGAATATAAAACGTAGAATGGCAATGGCAAGAAAAGTGTTACTGGAGGAAAGAAATTTGTTAACATCGAATATGGATTTAACTGTTAGGAAGTTTTTTCTGAAGGTATTTGCGTGGAGTGTATCCTTGTACGGAAATGAAACGTGGGCTATAAACAGTCCAGACAAGTAAAGAATAGAAATTTTTGGTATGTGGTGCTACAGAAGACTGTTGAAGATTAGATAGGTAGGTCACGTAACTAACTGATGCTTTACTGAATAGAATCAGGGAGAAAATTAATTTGTGACAGAACTTGATTAAAAGAAGCGTTGTTTGATAGGATACGTTCTGTGACATTAAGAGATCACCAATTTAGTACTCAATGGAAGAGTGGGGACCAAGGTTTTAGGGGGAGGCCAAGAGATGAAGAGGTTTGCACACGATAGAATAGCAGCGACAGTTGCCTCAAACCAGTTTCGGACTGAAGACAACAACTACAACAACAACTTGGGTGACCTGAATTGCGTACGCTTCAAATATATGTTCAAACATAACATAAATTCTTTGGCCATAAGTGAGTGCATACATATCGTTGCTCACACAAACGCTTTTGCTACGTCTCAAGACATGAAACTGCAATTTTTAAACAAACGATCCTGAAGGAGCATTTAATGATGAAAGAAAAAAAAAATAGAGGTTGATCCCGTGTTTCCACTTGTACGCAATTTTAGCTTTACGGCAAATGCTGCCATTAATTAACACCATGCGGAAGCAGTGATGCACTAGAGCATCCTCTGTCTTGCAGATCGAAACGTGAATCGTCATTTCAGGAAAGCACAAATGTGAAGCTGCTCTTGAAAGGGCCTGAATTTAATTTATCGGGTAAAAGGAAAGAAATGTCTCATCCACTGCAAACAAATTTAAATCTTCTGGATCGCTATGAGAAAGTTGAGCGTATTGTTGACATTCAGTGTGCTTTGGGACTTAGTGAATTCTTTTTAAGAAATTCTCGTGAAACCTTAATCTTCCTTAAGTGAGCCTATAGTGAGCAAATCTAATCCATAGGAAATGGGAAGAATGGAAGAAGTTATAAGCCATTTGGACTGTGCACTACGACCAATAACACTTCCCTCTCTCTAATGCTGCTATTCAAACAAAGTCCAAGAGCTTGTCCACAGATTTACTATTCAAACAAAGTCCAAGAGCTTGTCCACAGATTTAACTAAAGGAGAGGGCAATACAGCACCTCTCTCGGCAACCTCAGTATCGACTGGTCGCTTGAGGCAGCGTTTTGACTTCCACAAAATTAAAAAGGTAGGAGAGGCAGCTGCAGCAGATGAAGTTAGTGGAGAGGATTTTGAAAAGAGCTTCAAAGGAACTGACAGAAAAATGTTATTTTGCGGAGCAGGTTTTCAACCTTAATGAAACGGGCTTATAGGGAAACGAATGACTAACCTCACGTTGATTTCTATAGAAGAAAAATAAGCACCTGGATTTAACGCTGCCCCGTGACTGATGGACCCTCCTCTTCGGAGGAACTTTTGCAGGGGGTGTAAATTAAAGCGTCTTATTCTCTCCAACTCTCAGAATCATAGGGCACTAAAGGGTTGTTGCAAAGGCAAGCTGAGATGAAATAGAAAAGGTTGGCAAACTTCTCTTGTTTTTCGTGGCTACTTTGTTGATGAACTGAAAAGAGAACTGAAGGCCCACTGTCAGAATGAAAAAATGCGTTTGATAATTTTTCTCCTCCTTGACAAAGTTCTCAGCCACCCACGTCCATTATAGATTCAGATCAGAACACTTAAGTCCATTTCGCCACTACATCTATCTTGCAGCCCACGGATGGACATGACAGTTATTTCTACATTCAGGGCATACTATGTGCATAAAACGTTCTCTGATCTCGCACAAGAATGTGATTAGAATGACGAACTTACCGTCAAGACCCTCCGGCGATAGTTTAATATTAAGATGGTAATTGTCGTTATTAGAGACGGATGTCCTGATATCACTCCAAAATTTGTGAATGACGTACGGGGGAAACCGTAATCCGAAGCTGTGCCAGTGCTAAAAGTTGAAGTGATCGCACCGTTGCTACGAGAGAAGTTGCTTACTTGGCATAGCAGACTGTATTCGTTGATATCGCTGAAGAGAATATCTGTGGCCTCCTAAACTCTCATTGTGAGGATCTGAGCAACAAAATTTGCATCTGAGTGAATCGGTAACGGATGCTGAATGGAATACAATACTATAAGACTCTTCTGATGTAGATGATCCAGAGATTATTTAGGTTGTGCATGAACTTAAGGAAAATGGTTTTAGGTGTATCTCTGTGTGTTTCAGCGTTAAATTTTTAACTGTATTAATTTAGCATTACATTGCATTTCAGGAAGAAGGTAATGGTTATATTTATAAAAGCATTAAGAAATTCTGCTGTTTTGTACTTAGCATGAGAATAAACGAGAGCCTAACCCCACATTTTACATATAAAGAGACTCTCGACTTACGCGAATTCTGTATGCACGGAAATTCCGCGGAAAGTAACTATCGCGTATAACGAGATCTACCCGTAGCAGAATAATAAAGTGGTCCTAGTGGAACGAAGCTGAGGAGATAGGTTTGTAAATCGTGCCTGGATATCTCAGGCGGTAAAAGCACTGCCGACGAAAGGCAAGATTCCAGATTCAGCAAGGGATACGCAGATAGAAAAACAGAATAGGCATATTATTACTGGAATCATAGATGAAAAGACGCTTGGAAAGGATGTGTCATCTGCCACGATGAAGTTGCTTAATCAGCGAGCAAATGTTGTACGTTAGTGTTTCGTTTAGAACTTCCCGACACTGGATTTCCTCTGACAGATAGAAGCGAAAGCGCTCTGACCAGCTTACCTACTAGTCATTTTGAGCTGCAATAATAATGTGACACTAGGTATCACTCACTTTGTAATCAGATGTAACACTAGAGTAGACAAAACAGTGGAATAAATATGTAATGAAACTGTAGCAGATAAACTGCAAACCTTAGAAGAAACAGATGGTCTGGTGAGAATACTTGCAAAAACTTTTATGAACTTTATTGGAGAGGCTAGGGTATTCTTAGTTGTCCAACAACTATCAAAACATAAAAACTAGCATTCTACTGATCTGTTGCTACTTTTTCGTGATCTTGTCGCATATCTTTATGGGGTAGATATTTTTAATCTGGATTCTACAATGTTAGTGGTACAAGGTGGCCCGTTCCTCTTCCTGTTACACGAGCTGTAGTGGCCCCGATGTTCTCAATGAATCGGGACAACGTACAGATGGAGATAAGTTGTCGAAATTATACAAAATTTACTGTAGCAAAGCTTAAAATTTTTTTGAAGGTTGTATCATCCCACAAAACGTCCTTAATTCCACAAAAAAGTACTTTACGATTTTTAAATGGTGTTGGCTGATTAAAATAACACACACTCAGTTTTCGGTAATAACGAAGTCCATTAATTTTCAAGCTCTCGCTCTCATATGATTTAATCCAAGAATGAAATGTATTTTTAACATTAATCGATCAATTTGCTCACATTCCTTTCTTCTACATGAATAGTAGAGAACAGCCACTTTGATAGGAGTCTGTATCGCCGTGGTAGCTATCAATTTTACTGTGTCTCAGACAAAACAAAGCTTTAATATTTTCTTGTCTAGCCTCTGTTGGTGCGCAATATATTCATATTCCAAAACTGCGAATGGTCGTTTCTACTGCTTTTGCTGCCTTGATTCTTTTGTTCATCTACGTCAGGTTAGTGTTGAATTTTTAGTTCTTCAAAACCCCCTTTAGATCCCTTATCTTTAAATTCCTCTGTTTTCTCTTCTCCGTGAATAATCTCGAAAATCACTCTCTTTCTGGAATTTTGCAGGTTGCTCCAACGATGGTGCTATGACAGCTTTCTGGAAACTTTTGCGTTCTGAATTACAACAATTATGCTGTATAAGAAGTACTTAAGAAGACAGAGGTTGATGAAATACCGTGTAAAGCTTACAGTCTGCATAGGGGGACAATATGGTGTCGAAATGATATGGAAGTTAGTGTGCCACCTTACTGATATAGCTTGGCGTCATGGTGTTACCCACATCAGATGCTTCCAGTTCGCTGACCTAGGCTTCAGTATACATAGTAAAACAAAATATTCACGGCTGGAATTAGCTGAAACAAGTGACAGGGAAGCTCCCCTGCTTGTAGCTTATGGGCACTCATCGACGAGGTTATCAGCGCTCCTATTTGGGTAGGCACGAAGGTCGAGAGGGTAGCAGAGAGTCTGGTAGTGGACGCCATGGCGAACGGTCGGATGAGTAGTGGTTGTCATCAGTCGCTGAGAACTAGCAAGTAAAATGTTGTCCATGATTGCCGTCACGGGCCGCTCTATCGTGCAGGCGGGTGTGTGTGCTGGAAGCTATACAAACGTAGTCTGACTACAATTCAGAATTTGTACGGTTAATGAATATTATCTGCAACGTAGTAGGTATAGAGTGAACTGTAATGTGATTAAAAACACAGATATCTATAAATGACATCCCTTCCGCCAGCCCAGTACTTACGAATTTCCTTCAGTTACCACGTTTACAGAGCTAAACCAGCCACTGCAAAGAGATGAATGAATTTAGGCTGTTAAAGTGAATAATTGAACTGGATAGTGAATATATGACAGTAACAATCCGGAGCTCACTGTCAAGGATCGGATGCACAGTCACAGTTAGTCGTAGTTTTGAAGAGCACAGAGTACGATAAGTAAGGTGAACTGTAAAATAAATCTGTGACAGTGACTTTTGGAAAAATTTATCCTACATTCCTTGACGATAAGTGATAGTATATGTTATCATCTTTATCTACTAAAGATCAATAACATTTAAAATATAGGTGGTAATAAAATGTTGTCTTGAGGAACAGGAAGGTACGTTATTCTGGTGATCAATAAATGATGAGGACGGAATGACGTCAGGTCCACAGAACTGAATGTCAGAATTAAATGCCTAAGAATTACATGATGATAATTCGCCAATGCAAAATGTTTCAGAAGTGTTCATGTCAAATGTATTAGATTACATGGCAATAGTTTAGCAACAAAAAAGTATTGGAAGTGCACAACAGATTAGAGGTAAAGTTGGTCACTCACCCCAAGAACATAGCAGAGGTACTCTCTGAAAACAATGTACTGAATTGGCAACCTGTCAACAGTGATGACGAATTGTCCAGTCGAAGTACAATAGTAATTGTTACTGATAATGAAACTGAGATAATGATGTTTATCAGGGAGGTGAGTCAAAACCGTATATTCACAAAATAGTAAATTAAGAATCTAATGAAAAATTTGTTATTGCTATTAGGGAAAGTGAACAAGCATTAAAAAAGAAATTAAATTACAAATACTAAACTTGGAAAAATAAAAAACGAGATTCACTTAGAAACTTCTACATGAATATAAGAGGCTTGAGGAAAGGCCAAATTTAGTAATTAATACTTTGTCATCAAAAGTTGGTAAGAGCAGAGAACTGTGTCACAGATATGAGCTTACACTAGCTTGTTTAGAATCTGAGGCGTTGTCAGTAGGGAATGAAAACCACTTAGAAATCATAGTCTGTTTGAAGACTGTCAGTATCTAATAGAGATAAAACTGAAGCAAATGAGTTTCAGATAACCGTTTTCGATATTAGTGACGTAATTTAGTAAAAGTGAGTGATGTTTTAGATAAGTAAAAACCAAATGAGGTATGGGAATTTTCACTTTTCATATAAGCGGTAGTGCTTCAAAATAAAAAAGTTCCGCAGAGACCCGTTTAAAATCAAATGTCATGAGAACGCAAGCAAATTGTCTTTCGATTTGAGAGAGTTTAGGTGTAAAATAAAGAGTAGATTGATTGAGGATATAGATTCAATGGCTATCTTCACCAAACATGTCCAAGCTGCTACGCCAGTCTTACTGAAAAGTGAAGTGCTTTGCCGATATGGAATAACACACATATATCGGAAATGTACGCAATGTCAGGGAAAAATTACGCGAGTCAGATCATATGAGAATACGAAATCGATGCAGGAGACTGACGGGTTGCATACCAGGCTTGGATGGGATCCGTTGATGCGCGGTACTGACTAAGTGAAATTTTGTATATTATGCTACGAGACCAGGAATCTGCTGTGTTCTACTATATTTTTTTATTACAATAGGCATATTTCGGCATGACTGCCTTATTAAGGTTATATGTGCAAGATACATACATTGGTACAATAATTCAAATTTTGGAATAGTTAATGTAATGTATTATAGAATTATGGTTTGTTACGTTCATCTGGTAGTCTTGATAGCAATATGACACCGACGTCTCAATTGCTGTGACACTGCTGTAAGTTTGCTCCTTTGATGTCAGTGGGGCTATAGTAGGTGTTAAACATATTCTCGAGAAGTTATTGGTGAAATTATCGAGTTTGAAAGTTCATTTTTTAATTAGCTTACTTGACAAGTGTATTGACATTTGAGTCAGAGATCTTATATTGTTACAGGCTGTTTGTTTCTATGGGATTCAGTTGTTCATATCTTTCTTCTTACCAATGATATTACACTCATGGCCAGAAAACCCCAGAACACCTTCAACGTCTAGAGATTGGACGTTCATATTCTCTTTAGTAGTTCATATTCACTTTATTATGTTCTGCACAAATGATTAGCATTTGAAACACTTCCACCAACGGGTTCAAATTCAACATCGATACTGCATCTCAACATCACCTACCTGTTAAATGTGACGGCGGATCTCGTTGTCGCTGTAAACCGAAGGTAACAGGTCATCGTGACTTGAGCAGACGTGCAGAACGACTTACAGACGTATGCGCCAAACGTGCGTCAAATCAGTGATTTTGAAAGAAGGCCCATTATTCGCATAAGAGGCTGTGATACATGCATGTGGCAAATTGCTCCTCGTGTGGGACGAAGTGTTTCGTCTGTACAACGGGTGCGTGCAGAATGGTTCACGAGAGGCCATAGAATACGACGAGATGAGGCAGGTCGCGCCACCCTGACCACCCCTGGTAATATCTACATCCTGTCTGAATGGCATAGCTGGACAGATCTGCGCCCCCTCGGCTCTAGCGCCACTGTGGAAAAGTGGAACACATCGTACACTGTAGCCGTGACAGTCCGTCGCCATTTATTACGGCATGGGCTAGGTGCATCGTCCACTTCTCTGCCGACCTTTGATGACTGTACAGAAACATGCTGGACAGCAATAGTTTATGGAACTGGGTTCAGGAATGGCATCAGACAGTGTTTTCTAATGAATCCAGGTTCTCTTTATTTGAAAATGATGGCCACATTTTGGCTCGCCGCAAACAGGGGGAGCGGAATCACAGTGGCTGCGTTCGCACAAGACATACAGCATCAAATCAGGGCCGTATGGTGTGGAGGGTGCTATTCGGTACAACCACAAATTGCAGGAAACTGTGACCAGTATGACCTACGTTAATGACATTCTGCGACCCGTAGCCAAACCTTTTCTGCACAACACCCCGGACGCCATATTTCAGTATGACACTGCACGACCACTTGTTGCTGCACGAACATGTATCCTCTTGGTGTCACAGGATGTCACCGTTCTGCCAGTCGAAATTAGTGTCTATTGCTTATATAATTCTTGTTTATGTGGTTCTATACTCAAATGTGCGTAGCAAACCATAATTCTATAAGATGTTAAATTATCTACTTCAAAATCTGAAATTTTGCACCAAACTATGTATCGTCCACAGGTAAGATGAAGATGGAAATTACACCGACATAGGTCTGTTGTAGTAAAGAATATAACTGAACACAACAGCGTCTCGGTATCACAGCATAATATGTTTCCTTGTATGACACATACGACTCACAGTGCCCAGGTGAGTACAAATTGTGACATTACTGAATTTACGGAAAAAAGAATAAACTGCGCAAGAAAACACAAATGGTTATAATACAAGAAGAGGAACTAAATAATGCTTGTGAAGGGAACATAAAATTGTAAATACAAGAAAACTTATGAGCTGACAGAGTATGCTGATTAGAAAAAGTACTGGAGTAGTGTTTTGCATTATAGTCCTTCAAATGCTTATTTATTTTTTCTTCATAGCATTTACGATTGTTTGATTAGATTATTGATTTATTTTTGCCTAGAAGTTCAGTTTTTGACCAGCTCCCCGATAAATCTCATTTTATCATCCTCACTATCAATAATATTTGCTATCGTACTTTCACTCAACAGGTCGTCATCACTGTCAACAGATGCATCTGCCGATTCAGTGCAGTGAGTTTTATTTGCTTCACTCGGGTCAAAACACGTGGTCTTCAGAATGTACATGAGCAATGTGCACATGACGAGTGACTTGAGTTACCTCTGATCTGTTTTGCCATTCTAATACATGTTTTATTAATAATCCATAGTCATGAAAACTACACTCATGCTCATAAATTAAGGATAATGTTGGTACAGAGTGAAACAACGCTCTGGTGGGCGGTTTGCGGGTTTAAATCACCTCGGGGTATGACTATGCGGTGCACGGTGGCGCTGGCAGCAGTCCACATACACGGAGGTGTGTTGGTGCATGTCAGAGTTTGGTGCAGCGAGTAAGTGTGCAGACGTTTTCAGATGTGCTAATGGTGACTGTGTGTTGAAAATGGCTCAAAGACCACATATTGATGACGTTATGAGGTGTAGAATACTATGGCGACTGGAGGATGGTCAAATACAGCAGATCGTAGCATTAGCCCTCTGTGTGCCACAAAGTGCGATCTCACGATTACGGCAACGATTCCAGAAGCCAGGAAACATATCCAGGCGCTACTGTGCGGGACGTCCACAGTGTACAACACGACAAGAAGACCGATATCTTACCATCAGGGCTCGCAGACAGCCACGGAGTACTGCAGGTAGCCTTCCTCGGGACCTTACCGCAGCCACTGGAACAGTTGTCTCCAAACACACAGCGTACAGATGACTGAACAGACATGGTTTATTCGCCCGGAGACCTGCAAGGTGCATTCCTCTGACCCCTGGTCACAGAGAGCCAGTAAAGCCTGGTGTCAAGAATACAGCACATGGCCATTGGAACAGTGGTCCCAGGTTATGTTCACGGACGAGTCCAGGTATAGTCTGAACAGTGGTTCTCGCCGGGTTTTCATCTGGCGTGAACCAGGAACCAGATACCATCCCCTTAAAAATACTTGAAAGGGACCTGTGTGGAGGTCGTGGTTTGACGGTGTGGGGTGGTATTATGATTGGTGCACGTACACCCCTGCATGTCGGTGACAGAGGGACTGTAACAGGTCAGGTGTATCGGGACGTCATTTTGCACCAGTATGTCCGCCTTTTCAGGGGTGAAGTGGGTCTTACCTTCCTCCTAATGGATGATAACGCACGCCACCACCGAGCTGCCATCGTGGAGGAGTACCTTGAAACAGAAGATATCAGGCGAATGGAGTGGCGTGCCTGTTCCCCAGACCTAAACCCCATCGAGCACGTCTGGGATGCTCTCGGTCGACGTATCGCTGCACGTCTTCAAACCCCTAGGACACTTCAGGAGCTCCGACAGGCACTGGTGCAAGAATGGGAGGCTATACCCCAGCAGCTTCTTAACCACCTGATACAGAGTATGCCAACCCGTTGTGAGGCCTGTGTACGTGTGCATGGTGACCATATCCCATATTGATGTCGCAGTATTTGCGCAGGAAACAGTGGCGTTTTGCAGCACATGTGTTTCAGGACAGTTTTCTCAAGTTATCACCAATGCCGTAGAGTTACTGATCTGTGTCGTGTGTATTCCTAATGTGCCTATGCTATTAGCGCCAGTTTTGTGTAGTGCCACTTTGTGTGGCACCACATTCTGCAACTATCCTTTATTTATGAGTGTGAGTGTAATACATTTGACTTTGACACTTCTGAAATATTTTGCATTGATGAATTCTCATCATGATATTCTGAAGCATTTAATTCTGACATTTTCTCCCATGCATGTGACAACATTTCGTCGGTATCATTTA
Source organism: Schistocerca serialis cubense (assembly GCF_023864345.2). Taxonomy (NCBI): domain Eukaryota; kingdom Metazoa; phylum Arthropoda; class Insecta; order Orthoptera; family Acrididae; genus Schistocerca; species Schistocerca serialis. The sequence continues at coordinate 376,747,033 of NC_064644.1, read as the reverse complement.
TCCCGCTACCAGAATAACACACCTCCCTGTTATTCAAGAGAACAACACTTTTATTGTCCATTATAGTTTAAATGTTATTGATTTATTATAGCTAAAATATGACAGCCAATACTCTCACACATTGTCAAAGAGTGTAGCGTAAGTTGTTCCAAAAGTCACTGTTACAGAATTTCTTTTAACAGGTCACCTTCCCTATGGTACTCTGTGCTCTTCTACGACTAACTGTCACTGTGCATCCGATCCTTGACAGTGTCCTGCGGATTGTTACTGTCATATATTCACTATCCAGTTCAGTTATTCACTTTAACAGCCTAAATTCATTCATTTCTTTGCAGTGGCTGGTGTGACCTGTAATCGTGGTAACTGGAGGAAATACTTAACTACTTGGCTGGCGGAAGGGATGGCATTTATTGATATCTGTGTTTTTAATAACATCACAGTTCACTCTATACCTAATACGTAGCACATAGTATTTGTTAACCGTACAAATGAGGAATTGTAGACAGATTAAATTTGTATAACTTACAGCACACACATCCGCCAGCACCATAGAGCAGCCGGTGTCTGCGAAACCAAGAACAACATTTTACTTGCTAATTCCCAACGACCGATGAGAACCATTACACATCCGACGTCCGCCATGGCCTCCACTACCAGACTCCCCGATACCCTCTCGACCTTCGCCTCTGCGTAGACAAGAGAGCCTCCGTGTGGCTCGTTTCAGCGAATCCTAGCCATGGAAACTTTGTGTTACTATATATGCTGGGGCACTGGTCAGCCAATTGGAAGCATGTGTCGTGGGTAATGTCATGACGCCTTGCTACGTCCGTTCTGTGATACACTGTAACTTCCACGGCATTTCAATGCACTATTGTCCCTCTGTGCTGTCTGTGGGCTTTGTATTGCAACAACTTATAACGTATTACACAGTTGTAATCTAATTGTTACAAATAAAATGCAAAACTTTCCAGGAAGCTGTCATAGCAGCATTGCTACAGTAACACACAAAATTTTAGAAAGAGATCGATTTTCGAGATTGTCCACGGGGAAGACAGAAGATTCCACAAAGAAGATTTTAAGAACTAAAATTCAACACAAACCTGACAAACAAAAACAGAAGAATGAAGACATCAAAGGCAATAGCAGGGACAATTCCTCATTAAAAACATGACTACGCCGTGCACCGACAGACGCTGGATAAGAAATAATAAAAACCGTTGTTTCGTCTGAGACACAGAGTAAAATTACTAACCACTACGTTTATACGAATTCTAATTAAAATTAGTGTTATCAAGTGTTCTTTTAGGTAAAATGACTGTGAACGAACTGATCGGTTAGTGTTAAATTATATTCCATATGAGAACCAAAACACTCGCTACATTTGAAAGCGAGAGTTTAAAAATTAACTGACGCTGTTTTTACGGAACTCTCAGCGCTTCTTACAATGAATTACGGATGTTGGATGGAGTAATGCAACCGTCGATGAATTATTTAACTTTTTTTACGACTAATATTGGTTACGATTTATAGACACAATCTGGCTCACTTCGGCTCGAGAGCCAGGAGGGGCATTTGGTCACCCTGCACCAGTGATACTACCGAATACAGATTATCATATCATCCCCGTGAGGTTACGCGATTAGACCAGGAAAAAGATGGGGTGCTATTTATTTTATTTTCGTGTTTATAGGAGAACTAAGAATACCCGACTTTCTCCAATGCAGTCCATAGAGTTTTTTTGCATATACGAGGTTTGTCCGGAAAATATGTATAAAAATTGAATAATAACTTTATTTTACAATTATTCAGGTATTAAAATATGGTCTCCTTCAAATTACTCGCCCTGAGAGGCGATACACTTCTGCCAACGCCGGTTCCACTGTTGATAACATTGCTGAAAGTCTTCAGTTGTGATGTTGTTCAGTTGCCGTGTCGTTTCGCCTTGATGGTTTCCACATCTCCCAAGTGCCGCCCCCGAAGCACCATTTTGCATTTCGGGAACATGAAGAAGTCACACGGGGCTAAATCGGGTGAATAAGGCGGGTGGTCTGTCACGGTGATTGAGCTTCGGGCCAAAAACTCGCGCACAACGAGCGACGTGTGAGCGGGCGCATTGTCGTGATGAAGGATCCACCTGCCCCCTTTTGCGAACTCCGGTCGAACTCGGGCCACACGAGCTCTGAGACGTGTCAGAACTTCAACGTAAAAATTTCCGTTCACTCTCTGGCCGAGAGGGACAAATTCCTTGTGAACAATGCCCCTAGAATCAAAGAAAACAATCAACATTATCTTCACATTGGACCTTGATTTTCGCGACTTTTATGTTCTCGGTTCTCCTGCTAGTTTCCATTCCTTGCTTTGAGATTTGAGCTCCACATCGAATTCGTAAGACCAGGACTCGACTCCAGTGATGACTAGGTTGAGGAAGTCCCTTCGTTCCTCTGCTTCCAACCAATCCTCACAGCACTCAAACCTCTTTGCTTTCTGTTCTGGCGTCAAGAGCTTCGGTACGATTTTCGCACACAATTTCTTCATTTCAAGTTTTTGTGTCAGGATTTCATGAACGATTGTTTTGGGGGATTGATAGCTCGTCAGCAGTCATTCTGACTGTCAATCTACGGTCTTTAAGAACACAACCCCGAATTCGTTCAACATTTGCATCGGAACTCGATGTCGACGGGCGTCCTGAGCGAGGGTCATCGTTCACTTCTTCTCGGCCATCCCGGAACCTTTTTAACCAATTATTCACGGTTGGTGCATTCAGAGAATTGTCTCCGTAAACCTGTTTCAAACACTCAAAAATCTCACGACCATTCTTGCCTAGCTTTGCAAGAAACTTGATGTTCACGCGCTGTTCCTCAATCAGAGAGAGCTCCATGCCGACGGCAGGTGGAAAAGGGTAACTGTCAACAAGCTGCCGCACACTCCCACCTTCACGCAGAGTGCTCTGACTCGAACTGAGCGTTGCTGGGATTGATTACAGCAGTAATCCCACCTGGCGGTGACTGGAACTTGTCACATAAAGACATTATTCAACTTCTATGCGTATTTTCCGGACAAACCTCGTATTCTCAGCAGATAACGTGTTTCTTCTAAAGTTTGCAGTTTGCCTGTTACCATTTCTTTATATATTTATTTCGCTGTTCCATCTATACCTCTGTTCCATCTGTTCACAAGATGGATAATATCTTATGTCGCACTGTTATTGCAGCTGACAATGACTAGTAGGTATTCAGATCAGCTTACTTTCACCGCTGTCAAACAAAATCAGATGTCTGGCAGGTAGAAAGGAAATACTAAAGTACACATTTGCTCACTGATTGCCGGCCGCAGTGGCCAAGTGGTTCTAGGCACTTCAGTCTGGAACCACGCGTCCGCAACGGTCGCAGGTTCGAATCCTGCCGCGGGCATTGATATGTGTGATGTCCTTACGTTAGTTAGGTTTAAGTAGTTCTAAGTTCTAGGGGACTGATGACCTCAGATGTTAAGTCCCATAGTTCTCAGAGCCATTTGAACCATTCTTTTCCTCACTGATTAAGGAAACCTATCGAAGCAGATGGCCCATCCCTTCCACGATTCTTTTCATCGATTACAGCTAATAATAACCCTGTTCTGTCTTCTTCCGTCTGTGGGTCTCTCACTGAACCAGGAACCTTGTCTTTCGTCGACAGTAGTTTTACCTCCTGAGAATCCAGGTACAATTCGCAAATCCGCCTTCATAGTTTCAGTTCCACAAGCCCTCTTTCCTATCCTCTCACTCCTTCAGTTTTACTTTCATCATTAAATCCTTTTTCACGATAACTTTTTTTTATCTCGATTACATTTCACGAAGTTTAGTTGACAGTAATTACCAGAAGTGGGGAAAATAACACGCAAAAATAAGCACACGTAAGCAGAGGTTTCACGGAATCAATGAAACCGGTGTACTCATTTGTGGACAAACATTTATGTCACGTCTGAAAAAACAGACTTTGATATCTACAAAAATGGCTCTGAGCACTATGAGACTTAACATCTGAGGTCATCAGTACCCTAGAACTTATAACAACTTAAACCTAACTAACCTAAGGTCATCACACACATCCATGCCCGAGGCAGGATTCGAACCTGCGATCGTAAGGTCGCGCGGTTCCAGGCTGAAGCACCTAGAACCGCTCGGCCACTCCGGCAGGCTTGAAATGTACACAATACATGTGTGACTTCATATGATCCAATTTGTTACTATTGTATTCTTCATTCAGAAGATTGGTCTGATGCATCTCTGCCCGCCACTCTATCTTTTTTTGCAAGACTCCTAATCTCTGAATAACTACTGTGACCTACACCTACTTGCTTACTGTAATTATCTCATGGCCTGCCTCTATAATTTTTACCCCCAATCTTCCATCCAAAGATAAGCTGTTACGCTCTTGATATCACAGTGTCATCATCAAACCTTAACGTTTTTATTTTTTCTCCCTGATTATTAATTCCTTCTCTAATTTTTTCTTAGTTTTCCATTACCACTGGCTCAATATTCAAATTGAAGAACATTGGGGATACGCTAAAACCCTGTTTCATTCCCATCTCAAGCACACCTTGCCTTTCGTGCCACTCGAATCTTATAACTGATGTCTGGTTTCGATATAATTTGTACATAGTCTTTCGCTCCCTTTGTTCCCTCTTACCTGCAGAAATTCAAAGTGTGTATTCCGGTAATCAAAGTTCTCAAAATCTTTCTTAAAGACAGCAAATGCCATAAACGTAGGTTGGCCTTTCCTTAATCTATCTTCTAAGAGCAGTCGTACGTTATTTCTACGTTTCTCCGTAATCTAAAGTGACCCTCCTCGTGGTCGGCTTCTACCACTTCTTTTCATTCTTCTGTAAATAATTCGTGTAAGTATTTTACAAGTACGATTTGTTAAACTGATAGTTCTGAAATATTCACACCTGGCAGCAACTTCTTACTTTGGTATTGTAATTATTACATTATTCGTGAAATCTGAGGGTATGTAGACTGTTTCGTACATATTGCACCCAAGAAGGGTTAGTTTAGCCATGGCAGGATCTTCCAAGAATATCAGTAATTCTGACGGCATGTCGGCCACTCCAGCAGTCTCGTTTCCGTTTAAGTATTTCAGTGCTTTTCAAATTCTGCTCTCAGTATCATATCTCACATCTCATCTTCATCTTCGTCCTGCTCCTTTTCTATAATACTGCCTTCAAGTTAATTTCCGTTATACAGGCCCTGCACATACTGCTTCAACCTTTCACTTTCTCTTCATTCCGTAGGATTCGTTTTACATCTAAACCATTCCTGCTTAGCTATTTTACGCTTACTGTCAATTCCATTTTTTGGACGCTTATATTCTCTTCCGCATGTTTAATTCGCTGCTTTTTTTATCTCGTCTCCTTTCATGAACTACATTCAATCTCTCGTGTGGTGTCTAAGGAATTATACTAGTCCTTGTCTTTTTACGTACTTGATCCTATGCTGCAATCACTATTTCATTTTCTCATTGGTTCATTGGCTGAACATCTGTGGTCATCAGTCCCCTAGACTTAGAACTACTTAAACCTAACTAACCTAAGGACATTACACACATCCACGCTTGGGCAGGATTAGAACCTGTGACCGCAGCAGCAGCGCGATTCCGGACTGAAGCGTCTAGAACTGCTCAGCCACAGCGGCCGGCATTTTCTTAGTACCATTGAAAGCTACTCAAAACTATCCAAGTAAGATTCATATGAAGTTTCAATATCCCAAGCAGCACTACTAAGCCTAAAGATATGTGTGATACGGATAGTGATTGTGCCTGTTGTATGACGATGCAATATTTCCGCCCATCTCTTGAGATAAATTAATGTAGGCAGGCAGTTGACTTATAAGTGCCTTAGTTTTTCTGGTCTGTGCTGAACGAGTACGACGAGCGACCAGCGGCCCCACTTGCAGATCATAGAAGCGGCAGGTCTGAGAAATGATCTCCCTGAAACCCAGAGTTTGGGTTTCTGAGGACAGCAATGATAACTGGGTGGCTAGAGATCGCTGCTCGTCAGATACTGACGCAACAAATCACAGGACAGAGTTAATTGGAGAAACACATTAATAATTAAAATTACCTTTAAGTTAATTTTTGTTAATTAGTTACATTCTATACAGACAAATCTGACTGAGGGGAGAAAACCTGAATTTAATATTTAAAAGTAATAGCGAACGTAGATAGTATCGGGGTTGATTCCCACCTTGTGATTGGCTGGTGCTTCTTAAGAAGTGCTGACTTACAAGAATTTTCCATCTACCCAGGATTCTCTCTACTTCCCTGGGAGTCGTGATAAGAGCTCTCAGCTAGCGGGAGCAAGATATCGTGGGACCTTCTGATGATAATTTGGTGGAGTGAAGAAGACGGTATGGTATAGGGGCGTAGCAATTCATTACTGCCTGCTAAACTTGAGACACATTTGAGTTCTTGTTAAAGACGCGACATTTTTGTGAATAGAATTAGTATGAGCCATGTGTTAAAACTAGGAGCATATTAGATGTAGTGTTGTTTGCAACGCTTTGCTAATGTCTTCCTAAAGGCTTTGCGACCTGGTACTAACATGAATTTAAATGTAGCTGTCATATTTCCTCTGGTGGCCCCTACACGTCTCGGGCGTTACGCACAGGGGCCATCCTAGATACACGGTCCAATCACATTAATGTCACCACCTCCTATGTTCGGGAGCGATAAGCACTTACAGACGGTTGGCGGCAGACCTGTCACTGGAGAGTATATAAAGCGCATCGGGGAGACGCGGAAAACAGTGCAGTCGATGTCGTGATGTCGAAAAAGAGCGATTTATTTGATCTCGGCCCAAGGTTGGAATCATTTAGGAAGCGGCTATATTTGTAAACTGTGAATGGCAAAATAGTGCTAACCAAAACTGTCGCCTAGGCAACTGTAGTGAACTAGAGCCATAGATGACAAGAGACAATGACGGAGAGAACAACGGAGATGTGAACGGGCTAATAGAGGTGCAACTGTTGGGCAGGTGATCCCCAGATGAACCAAGGGGCCACCAACAGCGTCACCTCAGCTACAGTTCAGTGACAATTTCAGTGTGTGGGTCTCCGCAGCAGGCACCTGGTTCATGCACCCATACCGACGGCTGTTCATTGACGACGAAGGCTGGAATTTTCACGCCGGTACCGCAAATGATCGTCCACTAAGTGGCGACGGGTGACATTTTCAGATGAATCTCGTTTTATGCTCCATCGGCGTGAAAATCTGAAGGCCGGAGGAGGCAGCGGTAAGGCGCGGAGAATGTGTTCGTGGCATTTCCTTCGGTGATCTCATCATTTTGAAAGTCAAAAAGGATCATCACAAGTATGTATCTGTCCTTGGTGACCATGTCCACCCCTAGATGCCGTTCGTTTTTCTTCGGGATAATGGCATCTACCAGTAGGGCAATGCAATGTGTCACTCGCAGTATACATGCGTGGTTCGAAGAACGCCAGGATACTTTTACCGTACTCTACCGTTAAACCAAGTGGAGAGTCCGTGGAGCGAACTCGTGCGTGCTCTTCGCGTCATGGATCCTCAGTCGAGATACCTAGCGTAGCTGGGGCATGGAACAGAAGTCGGCATGGCTTCACATCCCTCTCGCTGCCGTTCAGAACTTCACTGACTCTCTTCCTACACGTATCACAGCATACCCGCTGCCAAAGATGCCTATTGAGGCTTTGAACAGGTGTTCACAATAATGTCCCTCGGCATTATAAAGCTGGTATACTGTTTTCCCATACTGGCCACTTTATTTCGTTTCGCACTCAAAGCTCTACGTGGAATCATTAATTAGCTATGGCTTTCTTGTTCTTCTCATCTTCGCAAAACTTTCCACATACTTCAATTTGGGCTTGTTTCTTCGCTGCGTCCATGCGTTTTAAAGTTTCAGTTGCTTTCCTGGTTCTGCAGTATCAATTTATTGATTTTCTGCCTGTATGTAGTCGGCGCAGTTGCCAGTGGTTCGATACTGTTCTCTGTGACATCACTTTAGGTGTCTACAATCCTAGATATTTTGAATTGTCTGCTTCCGTTAATAGTGTGGGAGATTTTCTTGCTTAAGCGAAAGTCGTCCATTCATGCTTTATGGCTGTAGAACTGCATACGTCTTTTCTGTGTAAGGGAAATGGACCGAGCAGTCAGCGAATACAGTTCTCCTGACAAGGAACCTCTTGAGTGCGACGTGACATGTTCAGTCTTTAGTAAGGCACGTTTGAAAGTATTATGTTAATAATTATGACAGGAAAAATATTAGTTGGTGACGACACACCACGTGCATCAGGAGGTCGACCAAAAAAAGTGTGTCTGAGAAACAAGGAGATCAACCTTCTGTGGGATGTATGTATTACACTTCACAAAATGGACGTCGTCAAGACTGAATAAATAATCTAAACAAACCATTAACTTGCACTGTGAACACCGTTTGAGAAATGACGCGGCACGGTGCTCACAAAGGTTCGCACCATCAAGATCGAGTCACAAACCTTACAGGACTTTTAGCTACGTGTCCACTTCTAAAGAATGCGTATAGGATGTTTTAGTGTAACCGATCGATGGAAACTGATCGACTGTGATGCAGTGCAATCAAATGCGAAACAGTCCGACGTGGAGCTTATCGTCAACGGGCTATCCTTTAAGCTGTATCTGCAGCCAGCATAATTATCTGTTTTATAGGCAAGGAAGAAAACTAACATCCAGGGGCTGAATTTATCCAGTGACTCGGCTCCAGGTGGCATGAACTGCAATTCAGGAGGGATAGTTTGATCTAAAAGAGTATGACTTTTGTACTTAGAACAGAAATTGAGCAACAGCAAGCTGTCTTGACCAACTATTGGGCAAAAGCAGTGCTTGTATCATAGCGGTAGTTCTCTGACAACTATTTCCTTACTCTTGCTTGCTGTGACGTAAATATTCCCTACTGCCCTTGCAAGATCACGCGCACGAGAAAGAATGGTAGGCGACGATGCGTCTCCACTATCTCGCAGGAGAAGAAATAACTTTCCAGCCAATTAACCATGCAGATTAGCAGTCGACCTAATTGTATACAAATGTTTTAAAGCATTGATGTTAATTGTCCTTGGCATAATTCCCTTGGTACCTCTAATATACCTCAGCATCTCCCGACTGCTGAGGGAATTAGATTAGGAAATCAGACACTTAATGTAGTAAAGAGTTTTGCTATTTGGGGAGCAAAATAACTGATGATGATCAAAGTAGAGAGGATATAAAATGTAGACTGGCAATGGCAAGGAATGCGTTTCCGAAGAAGAGAAATTTGTTAACATTTAGTTTCAAGTGTCACGAAATCGTTTCTGAAAGTATTTGTATGGAGTGTAGTCATGTATGGAAGTGAAACATGGACGATAACTAGTTTGGACAAGATAAGAATAGAGGCTTTTGAAATGTGGTGCTACAGAAGAATGCTGAAGATTAGATGGATAGATCACATTACTAAGAAGGAGGTATTGAATAGAATTGGGGAGAAGAGGAGTTTGTGGCACAAATTGACCAGAAGAAGGGATCGGTTGGTAGGACATGTTCTGAGGCATCAAGGGATCACCAATTTAGTATTTGAGGGCAGCGTGGAGGGTAAAAATCGTAGAGGGAGACCAAGAGATGAATACACTAAGCAGATTCAGAAGGATTGAAGGTTACAGTAGGTACTGGGAGATGAAGAAGCTAGCACGCGATAGAGTAGCATGGAGAGCTGCATCAAACCAGTCTCAGGACTGAAGACCACAACAACTCCTCTAATATCCAGTGTTCTTGTCATACACATTTCCTCTTCAAGCCCCAAGTGATCGCAGATGAAAACGAATTCCTTACTGATCAATGGGATAAGTCTGTTTACATCATTTATACATTTTTGGGCCGATTCCGCAGTTTGCTTTGCATCGTCAAGTTGGCAGTCTGTTTGGGCTTCCGTGATTCCAAATCTGTAGCACTGTTTGAAGCTAGGCATCCATCCACTACTTCCCATGTAATCGCTGTAATCTACGTCGCGCGCAATTTGATGTGAATAATGTAGAATATCAGAATGATGCACGACCTATAAATACTATCGAGCAACCTTGAAAGGCGAAACACCAGTTACTGTAGCTTGTGGGCCTTGTCCTCCCTCGAATATCCGTAGATTTTCTTATGCACTGCATGTTCATATTGGTGCAGACTTCTATTTTGTCTGGATGGTCTCCCCAATACGTAGGTATGTTTAGTACCCGCTTCTTGGGCAACAATTGTCCTTTACTACCTTCCACTGGAGACGGGATTTGTGGCTCCCTATGAGACAAGGATGATGAACTGCATGGCTAGACACCTGTTTTAACATCACTTGTTAAGCACATATCGTCAGCTCCTGATTCAAATTGTCCACACGGTAGAGGGTATACGACACAACACATTGCACTGGCTCATCTTGCAGAAACGCGAAAAATCATCGGACGAAATGTCAATTTCAGCAAATGTCATTGTAGATATACTCAAATATTTGCTTTGTTTATCGTTGACATTGCTCTGGTTTCTATCAACACCTCTAGTACTGCAGCACTGTTGTGTGTTACTCGTCGACTAATTTCAAATGTGCTCCATAGCCTCATTCTGTGCTCACCACTGGATATCTCCACTCCCGCCCCCTGTCGCCATTAGCAGCTAATATGTGGGGCGTTAAAAGCAGTAAATATCATTGACCTTTTGTGATCTCTCATTTAAGTGGTTTCTTGTGAGCTGTTGGGCATCCGGATACCACCTTAAATTTTGGGTCCGAATATTTTTCTCAGTATTTGTCGTTCTATTCTCTCGACAGCTTTGTCGTTGGTGGTTACAGACGACGTCTCCTTTGGGTAGTACAGTCCTCCTGTAAGAACGACTGTGCGATAGTGACAAAGTTTGGCTTTGACAGACAGCGATTTCTTGTTGCACATATTCCGGGTAATTTAGCAGACTTCAAACAGTTTTTCTCCACGAGTTTTGTTAACTACTCATTCGTTGTTAGTGTTTCAAATACGTTCAGCTAGGTATTTCAAGTGTTTAACTTGTTTGATATCGCTGTACTAGGTTGCAATTAATACCAAGTTTGGCCTCTGGGACTCTACGTACTGTTTCTTTTTGTAAGGGATTTAGATTCTTGTATTGTTGGCGGTCTTACGCTGATTCTCTGACTGGTTTCGTCATGAGTCCGGGTAATTATCGCCATGTCGTCAGCACGAGCAAGGCACTTAGCGTTGATTCGCTTACCTTTCGTTCCCGTATTTATTCCATGCATTTCTGTCTCCCAAGATCTGGTGGTCTTTTGAGTACTAGGTTGAACAGCAGGGGCGACAGTCTGTCATCCAGTTTGTACCATTTTTCCATTTAATTTACTCTTTAAAAGAGAAATGTCCTACATTTTCGTATATATTTCGATTTTTGTGTAAACCTTCCTGCAGACTAGAATATGTGTATTCGATATTCTTTACGTGACCAGTCTTCTGACGGCAATGTTGTTGACTCCCCATTTTCTTACTTCGTTCCGCAAGTGAGGCTTTCACATTCTTTATCCATTCACTCCTGTAATTTCTGAAGAGGAACAAGAGATCAAAGTACAAAGTTTATTTTTGGAAATTTGTTTACACAGGAGGAATGGTTCAAATGGCTCTGAGCACTATGGGACTCAACTGCTGAGGTCATTAGTCCCCTAGAACTTAGAACTAGTTAAACCTAACTAACCTAAGGACATCACAAACATCCATGCCCGAGGCAGGATTCGAACCTGCGACCGTCGCGGTCTTGCGGTTCCAGACTGCAGCGCCTTTAACCGCACGGCCACTTAGGCCGGCACAGGAGGAATGTTGACCTATTTACATTCAATAGTTGCTGACAATACATCTGTTTCGTCATTTAACTGCACTGTGTTTTTAACTGGTTTAATAAAACACTGCGTTGACATACTAATTAAGCCTGGTGTGGTGAGCGCGGAACCTCCTACTCTTTGTACTGGTTGGGCAGCTGCTTGGTGCGGAAGACTTCTGCCATAAAGACAACCGATTCCTAGGGTGTCCTCATCCTGTTTGGACTGCTAGTATCCACCTCGTACAGCCCGAACGTAACCCTGCATAGAGAAATATAAAAGTGTCCATTCACTAAAATGTCACGATGCGGCGATGCATATGTGAAAGTATGGGACAATCACTTATGTCGGATGAGAAAGTGACTAAATTACCTTCAGAGTATCAGTTGCTACAGCTGGCTACGTTGTATTGAATAAGACATTAACTACGAATCTTGTTCCGTTCAGTCTCATACTTGGGTTTGCGTTTCAGTATTCCAAACATTCACACACTAAGTAGGACTGGCTCTCAATCAATTTTAGTTTTGTTTTCGTTTTCAAATATCTCACCTAGCTTGTTGACGACATCAAATCCCACATTACCACGCAAGGCCCATAGCGAAATATTTCTGAAACTGAGGGCTTAGTTGCGTGAATTGTAGGTTAAGCTTACACTATTGATTCTAACTACTGATGTTACCGCAAACATTTAATGCGATAGGGATACTGCGATAGTTCTACAGCCTAGACGCCCCTTCCCATGATGTGGTAAGCTTTTAATGAAGTGAGACTGTAACTCATAAAGAAATGAGCTACTGGATGAAATTGTTTAGCAGCACAGATCAAAGTGGTTATAACCGTGTTCAGGTGCGCTACCATATATAAATCCGCAGGTAACAAGATGCACTTTTCCTTCACAATCAAAACGAAATAAAACAAAGGAATGAAAAGGGAAACTGTTTGTGCGGAAACCAACATCGAATACACGCTCGCAATAAAAAAGATATGAGACGCCATTTATACCAAGGAATTCTGATTTCAATGAAATTCTGTTTGTGTTAAGAGGGTACCTATTCTGTAATAACATAATTCATTGTCAACTTGATCTGCGGTGTAGTATCCTCTATACAACGTTCCAGAGTAGCAGTATTGCGTTCATATGGATAAACTGGAATGATGTTCCACCATAATCAGTATTAATCTTTACCACCAACATAAGAACATTAAAAATTGTCAAATGTTTGTAATGAATATGATATATCATTTGAACAACAACGAATTCATGATCTACGTTAAATCACGGTCGTACACTTCTTGAATACTGGGTGGAAGGAGGACGTCCGAAACAGTAACAACAAATAAAAAGATGTGTGTATTATGTTACTACAAGATTGGCGGTTAACATCATGAAATATCCCACTCTACGGGTGTACACGAGTACGGTATGTTTTAAACGAATAGTTAACTGTAGGGTGCTGCTTGCAAATGGAAAATTGTGAATATTCTGATAAAAAGGCGACTCTCCTGGATTTTGTTTGTTACATGTGTCATTCTGAAGTTGTTTCCCCTTGAAATATAACGTCTCTGTGATATTTTGCACGTCTGACACTCCTTCATTCAGGTAGCGAACCGTCGATATAGCGCTCCGCTGGATGTTACAGCCTCTGATGGATGTAAAACGGCTATAATCACTTAGCTGCTGCACACACTGTCATACCTAATAATCAGGAAGTTGTATCGAGAAATATTTTCCCCAGAGTTTAGTGGCCTGCTTCAGCAACTGAAGAAAACTAAACTCATTGACCCAGAAGCGAGGTACTGACGTAGATTGTTGGGTCTAATAAAACGACGACAGTCACGGTAATAACCTCTTAGCTTAAGTGCAAGAAACAAGTAAGAAATGTTTATATTCCTCTAACATGTCTCCAGAAACTGGGACATTTAGTTATGCGAAAACAATGTTCTTTTGTACACTGTGGATCTGGGTTGGCGTGTATCGATAACTATGAGTGTTTTTGTGAGGTGAAAGGTAATGTTGTAGCATATGACAAGAGTATTAGCATGACATGGTCCAACGCTTGTCTGGAAGCACTGCTCTGCTCATACACATGCTATTGTTTTCTAATTTTAAATTTTACAAGTCAAATCCCATTTGTGTAATATTTCCCCTGCGTTAAGATGCACTTTCCTTTGTCGAACGAGCATATAAGAAAGTGAAAAAGAAAGTTCGAACCCCAAGGGAACAGAAAATTCAGTTCCTGAGCCCGGTTATTTGTTGGTGAACAGTAAGAGCGGTAGACACGACACGATTAGCTCGCACAATTAGGAGATTACAACTGATGAAAAGACAGTAGATGACATGAATGCTGTTCATGGATCAGCGAAGACAGATCCTGTACTACAGATGGCGCAGTGAAGACATGGAGCATCCTGACAACACTAATAGAATCTACTTTCATCAAAAGTAATCTGTCGTAGTGAAATGTAGACGCAGAATGCACGAAAAGAGAACAGAAACGCAAGGGTTTGGAGGAAGTGATACTTAAACGGCAGGAGTATTAGAAAGTAAGAAGTAATGTTATTCAGTGGATATACAATGTCCCACCTTCAGTAGTCTGTGTGTAGGTTGAAGGTAAATCGCACATATATGAAATGAAAAAAGGAGGATAAGCATTTAACTTTAGTTGATGACGGAGAAAAAGCTCCGACTGTGGAAGTTTCGGAACGAAACACCTTGTCCCTCTAAACGAAACTATGTTGGTACTCGTCTTAAACAGCTTAGGGGGCTACTGGAAACCTAAATGTGATGGTTCGACGGAGATTGGAACTGATTCTCTCAAGAATGCGAACTGAGTGTTGTAGTAACTGTGCCACTTCGTTCGGTAGCAGGCCTGTGGAAAATGGTAACCCGGAGAAGGAACACTTAAACGCGGCAAAAGAATAGTAGTCAATTAAGTAACTGCCGGAGGTGAGGGTAAAAAAAAAAAAAAAAAAAAAAAAAAAGATGGCCAAGATCTGACTGCCCACTGAAGGCCGGAACATTGTGACCACTGCCCACTACCAGCATAAGGCGAGAAAGGAAGAAAAGGGGTAGTCGTTCTAGCAACGACACGTATTTGAAAATGAGGAGATTCATTGACATAATCAACTTTAACAAGGGGCGTATTGTTGTGGTCTGGGGCCCCTGCGATAGAGCAGCTGGCCGCCTGTTCGCATGCTACTGCCGTGATCATCTGTAGAAAGTGGCTGAATGAGAGTGAAACCACGAGGTGGCGACAAGGTGTTCTACGACCATGCCTCCAGAGCGTAAAAAAAAATTCTACTCTGTAAATGATGAAAGGAGATTCCAGTGCTTGTCCAAGCAGAAGTGTTTTTAAGCACACTCTTCAGCGCACTTTGTCGAACAACGGTCTCTGCATGTGACCTCAGTATGTTCCATGTTGAACATTCATCGTTATTTGCGATTTCAGTGGGTACAGAATCATCGATACTGGACCCTAGCTCAGTATGAACGTGTTGTCTGGTCAGATGAATGTCTCTTCTTGTTACACCGTGTCGATGGTCAATGCCGAGTATGCCGTCATACCGGGGAACGGCTACTCAAAACATCCAGCACGCTGCGTACGCAGGCCAGTGTGCGCGATATTATGCTATGGGGGCTTTCATATAGGCCGCCACGGAAACTGTGGTGGTAACCGAAGGCACCGTGACGGCTCTGGACTATCTAAACATATTTGAGGACCATCTGTATCTTCTGATGTCTGATGGCTTCGCTGATAGCGATGGAATATTCCCACAAGTTAACTATCTGTGCCGCAAGGACAGAATCGTACTGTAGTGGTTTTAGAAGAGTGACAGTGAAGTGACCTTAATGTCTTGGACAACAAATTCGTCTCACGGAACCCAGTGGAATACATCTGGAATCCTATCGTCAGTCAACTCCACCCCTGAAAACCACAGATCCGTAAGTTACGGGAATTGTGTGTTGTGCGTGTGTGTGTGTGTGTGTGTAAACATCTGGCTCTACATACCCCCATTAAAGTATCGGAATCGCTACTCATCTGGAAAAAAAGTGCTAATAAAGTGTCTGAGCAATTAGGTGTAATATTTGCATGGCAGTCTCTCACTTACCAAGTTTGTTTCCACAAACGCTGCTAGAGAAATATGCTGCCGAGACCGGTGTAAGATTGAATAAACGCCTTTCGGACAGGTTGCCCCATTGTCAAAATTAAATCAGTTATACCAGCAAAGCTTCGGAATTGTCTGCAGTGGTCCTCTTCAGTGCGATTTAACTGGTTACCGGAGGAGGATAGCTGTATAGATTGTCGAAACGTCGGTTTATAGTTGTTTTAACTCTTCTTAACACCGAAACTATTTTATTTATACTACTAGAGCTACTCGATTCACTTTGTAGAGACGTAAAAGTGAATGTACCAGCACATGGCACTTTACCAGAGTGTTGTAGAGTAGGTATCACCCCTCTCCTTTTTCTCTTCTCTCTGCGTCATTAATTTTTTTATCAACTTCTACAATCTAAGTGAAGCCTTTCAGATAATATGGTAGAACAATCATTTCGGCACTGCTTTGTACTAAGCACAGAATGGCGCAGTGCTTTATTGATTAGTACGCATTTTAATGTTTTATCTGTATTATTTCATCTGACACGTAAAAATACGACAGTTACTCACTTGAATCCATTGTTCCATTCCAGGGTGTCCATGAGACTCCACGCCGTATATCCGATAACCGGAACACCATCAGTGTATATCGCCTCTAAGACTGCTCCGAGATATTCCTACAAGTAACACGGAACATTGCTGGTAGTGAAATGAGTTCCGGAAGATAAAAAAGGTTACTATACCTGTGTGGAAATTACTACTTACAGTATAGTACTCGATGTGGTCAGTGTCGTTGCGTCCTCCGAGATTCAAGTGACCGTTCGCTGTTATAATGATCGGATATCCTGGATATTGATTGGCAACCCAGTTAAGTTGATTCCGAAGTCCCCAAACATGATGCTGAAAATTAAGATACTTGTTATATAAGTTATTCTTATTTGCACCTGTTTGCACAATATGGATGCTCAGGTGTTTTAGTTCCATAATAGTTACAATGTGGTGGCCTTGTTGTTCACATCCTTTTCTTCTAACACTCGTTCGAATAGAAAAACATCTAAATCGGTTCATAATTTAAAATGGAAGTAGTTTTTTGCAGGTTCTTAAAGGTAGTAATACACTGTAATAATTCCAACACCATTCTTCTCTCGGTACCTCCCACGTCTGTAATGAACACTAATGTATGTGTGCAGGGATATTTCTCAGAAGAAAAAGTCAGCGTTAGTTCTATACTAAGATAAATTTGGGAGAAGAGCCACCACCACGCCGTAATGTCCACTGATAGGAACTTTACGTCACCACCTCTCTTCCTCATAGTAACCAAATACTGGCTGAGAAAACTTCTTCTTCAAACAGGATTCGAACCAGTTACCTCTGATGTGAGCGATACAACGCACGCGTGCGTTGGCAACCCCAGAAACTGAGTGGGTTTCTCTGCTTATCAATTGGACACTACTATCAGTCGTTCTGAATAACATGCTTTTTTCAGTTTCACTCGTTTCCAGTGCCATTCCTTACCTTCATGTGATGGAGCACATCCCGAATAATATTTCGTAGAAGATGTGTACAAAACGTAGACGTAATTGTTGACAGTCCTTAGGTATAAGCTTTAAAATATAGTTGGCATTAAATTAAATTTTGCTGTGTACAGACAATCTCTTAGTGCGGTGTATTTTATGTGTAGTGACAAATATTTTTAGTGTAATGTTTGTTTTCAAGTTCGTAATTTAGTGTATAACACATTTTCTTTTAGATTCTAGAGACATTTACGAGCCACTTAGCAAAGATAATTAATATTACACTGCAGACATTGAAGATATTAATAACAAGTAAAGAATATAAAAGGTACCTACACAAGTGATTCGATGTAGTGTATAGCTTCTACTAATTCCTCAGTTATTTGTTTTTTAAACATTACACCGATTTATAAACAGTTCTTTATATTGGCCAGCGTTACATTGTATTAAACATATATTATTAAAATGTATTTGAATACACTCCTGGAAATTGAAATAAGAACACCGTGAATTCATTGTCCCAGGAAGGGGAAACTTTATTGACACATTCCTGGGGTCAGATACATCACATGATCACACTGACAGAACCACAGGCACATAGACACAGGCAACAGAGCATGCACAATGTCGGCACTAGTACAGTGTATATCCACCTTTCGCAGCAATGCAGGCTGCTATTCTCCCATGGAGACGATCGTAGAGATGTTGGATGTAGTCCTGTGGAACGGCTTGTCATGCCATTTCCACCTGGCGCCTCAGTTGGACCAGCGTTCGTGCTGGACGTGCAGACCGCGTGAGACGACGCTTCATCCAGTCCCAAACATGCTCAATGGGGGACAGATCCGGAGATCTTGCTGGCCAGGGTAGTTGACTTACACCTTCTAGAGCACGTTGGGTGGCACGGGATACATGCGGACGTGAATTGTCCTGTTGGAACAGCAAGTTCCCTTGCCGGTCTAGGAATGGTAGAACGGTGGGTTCGATGACGGTTTGGATGTACCGTGCACTATTCAGTGTCCCCTAGACGATCACCAGTGGTGTACGGCCAGTGTAGGAGATCACTCCCCACACCATGATGCCGGGTGTTGGCCCTGTGTGCCTCGGTCGTATGCAGTCCTGATTGTGGCGCTCACATGCACGGCGCCAAACACGCATACGACTATCATTGGCACCAAGGCAGAAGCGACTCTCATCGCTGAAGACGACACGTCTCCATTCGTCCCTCCATTCACGCCTGTCGCGACACCACTGGAGGCGGGCTGCACGATGTTGGGGTGTGAGCGGAAGACGGCCTAACGGTGTGCGGGACCGTAGCCCAGCTTCATGGAGACGGTTGCGAATGGTCCTCGCCGATACCCCAGGAGCAACAGTGTCCCTAATTTGCTGGGAAGTGATGGTGCGGTCCCCTACGGCACTGCGTAGGATCCTACAGTCTTGGCGTGCATCCGTTCGTCGCTGCGGTCTGGTCCCAGGTCGACGGGCACGTGCACCTTCCGCCGACCACTGGCGACAACATCGATGTACTGTGGAGACCTCACGCCCCACGTGTTGAGCAATTCGGCGGTACGTCCACCCGGCCTCCCGCATGCCCACTATACGCCCTCGCTCAAAGTCCGTCAACTGCACATACGGTTCACGTCCACGCTGTCGCGGCATGCTACCAGTGTTAAAGACTGCGATGGAGCTCCGTATGCCACTGCAAACTGGCTGACACTGACGGCGGCGGTGCACAAATGCTGCGCAGCTAGCGCCATTCGACGGCCAACACCGCGGTTCCTGGTGTGTCCGCTGTGCCGTGCGTGTGATCATTGCTTGTACAGCCCTCTCGCAGTGTCCGGAGCAAGTATGGTGGGTCTGACACACCGGGGTCAATGTGTTCTTTTTTCCATTTTCAGGAGTGTAGATTATTGGCTGGAAGCTCTTCACAGACATGGAATTTCAGGGACTTCTCAATTCGATCGATTTCAGAAAAAACGTGAGAATTCTCATTAGTTCCAGAATATAGACGGTACTTTATTTATACAAAGGCAGTGGGGTCAAGGTGGTTGGTAGAGGTAGACCTTTGCTTGGGGTTGACTCACTACTGGTCCTCACGACGCTAGGGATGAGCTGAAGAGGTATGCAAGACCTTTGCCTCTGAGGAAGCTACGTCCAAGACCGTCCGAGCGTGGTGAAGAGCCACATCCTACACGAGGTGACCCTGTTAACGCAGAACACGGCGGATCTATAGGAGAAAACCTTGAAAAAAATCTCACATTCCAAATCCTCAATGCGTCTGTACTCGAGTCGAGCGGCAGCGAGGTCAGCGTCTGTCCATCTAGTAGGTGCGGCTGTATTATATGCTCGAGGAACTGACAATCCCTGGTTCTAAACACCCAGGGGAAACACTGGACCAAAACTTACAAGCTATCATGATTCGTGAGAGTAATGACAGAATTACCCCAGGTGGTAACCAATCCACTCGTCGACAGACGACAACTGGGTTTTCGGATTCTGGGGAACCCGGGCCATCACGATCAGAGTTCTCAAGCAAACTCCGTCCCAAGGTTCCCATGTACATTGGTACCTTTAACATTCAGACCCTAATTCAACCTGGAAAATTACACAACTTAGTGACAGAGCTAGACCAACAAAAAATTAAGATCTTAGCGTTACAAGAAACTAGATTCACGGATGAAAATACAATAGACTATGGAAACCTCCACATCTTCAAGAGCAAGACTGACAAACGAATTGCCAATGGTACGCCACTCCTGGGCATGGCATTTGCGGTGCACAGAAATATATTAGGCTCAATTAGAGAGGTCTCTTCCATAAATAATCGCCTCATGACCATGCGTATCCAGTGCGCCAACAAGAAATACACATTGATAAATGTTCATGCACCCACAAACATAGACAACAAAAAACGCCAACTACAAACTGAAAACTTCTGGGCTAAACTTGAAGATGTCATGGCCAAAATTCCCCGGGATGATATCAAAATCTTAATGGGAGATTTCAATGCACAAATTGGCAGAGAGAAAGAACACCAAAAAACTGTAGGAAAATATCCAGCACACAGATTCACCAACAGAAACGGACTGAGATTTATTGAACTATGCCAACAAAATAATCTAAAAATAATGTCTACATCTTTGAGAAAAAAACCTAGAAAACAAAAGACCTGGAGGTCCCCCATACAAGAGATCGGCGAATACCAGATTGACCACATTGCCATCTCCTATTTCGTACAGAAAGAGATCCATGATGTCCAAGTCCGCAGAGGGGCGAACATTGACTCAGACCACTACTTAACACGCATTAAAGTGAAATTCACCCCAAAAAAATTCTATCCGAAGAAAACACACATGATGAAATTTGACACACGAACAATCAAAGAAACCAATCTGAAGGAGGAGTGGGAAAAGGAACCAGCTGACTCTTGGGAAAAATTTCGAACAAAAATTACAAAGAAGGCAAAAGAACTGATCCCATTGAAAAAGAACACAAAACACCCCTGGTGGGACTCTGGATGTGAAAAAGCGCTGGAAGAAAGAAAGAAAGCCTTTCTGAAGTATAACAGTAAAAAATCCCCAGAAAATCTAGATCACTTCCACAACACCAGAAGACAAGTGGCAAAAACAATCAGACAAGTCAAGAGGAAGTACCTCAAGGAACAGTGTGAGTCTATTGAAGAAAATTTCCGTAACTATAATGTACGAGACTTCTATAAGACCTTTGCTGGGAGAATCAATGGATACGGCTCACGAAATCTATGTTTCAGAAAACCAGATGGAAAACTAGCGCTCACAAATCGGGAAAATTGTGAGGAGCTGGCAAGATACTTTTCCGGACTCCTCAATTGTCCTGAACCTTCTTCAAGATTCCCTCAAGAAACTGCTATCTACACAAATCCAGAATCCCCACCACCTACACTAGAGGAGATCCAAAGACATATTCATAGACTGAAAAACAACAAGGCATCTGGAGAAGATAATATCACTGCAGAACTACTTAAAAATCTTGGACCAAATTCCCTCAAAGAACTCACTCAAATCATCACAGACATTTGGCAGACAGAAAAACTACCAGAAGATTGGAAATGCGCCCTAATTCATCCACTGTATAAAAAGGGAGACATGGCAGATATAAACAACTATCGAGGAATCTCCCTTCTCCAAGTCACTTATAAAATCCTCTCAGCTTGTCTTCTTCAACGAACACAAGAACAACTCGAACACACTATTGGTGAATACCAAGCTGGCTTTCGCCCTCACCGATCCTGTGCAGAACAAATTTTCAATTTCAAGACCACACTAAAATACAAAGCAGTCAGAAACAGTCCGATCATTTGTTCCTTTGTTGATTTCGCAAAGACTTATGATTCAATCGATAGGCAATCTCTCTTTATTATCCTTGAGGAGCTAGGACTCGATCCAAAAACCCTAAACCTTATCAAAGAAACGCTCACAAACACAATTTCTAAGATAAAATTCCTGGGTGAAATATCAGAGCCCTTCCTGATCAAAACCGGCGTCAGACAAGGTGACGGCTTGTCTCCACTCCTCTTCAACCTTGTCTTAGACAAAGTCATCCGAGAATGGGAAAAAGAACTGAAGAATCAAAATTACTGGAAGCCTATACAACTAGGAAGATCTAAAGATGGTATTAAAATTTCATGCTTGGCATTTGCAGATTACGTGGCCATTCTAGCAGAAAACGAGACCACTGCAATTAAACAGATAGACATTCTCAAAGAATGCGCCGAAAAAGTTGGGCTACAAATTTCCTTCCAAAAAACCAAATTAATCTGCTCAAAATTTGAAACTCAAAAACTGACTACAAAATATGGACAAATTGAGAGAGTTCCGTTCTTTAAATACTTAGGCGAGGTCCTAGAACCCACAGGGGGAGAGAAAACTGCACAAAAAGTTCGACTGCAAAAACTGAAAAGAGCATACTGGAAAACCCACAACATCTACAATAAAAAGTGTCTCTCCATTCACTCAAAAATACGACACTACAATACAGTAATCAAGCCCGAAGCACTATATGCCAGCGAAACACTCACACTCCATAGAAAAGGCGACCTGGAAGGCATCCTGAAAGAGGAACGCAAAATTATCAGAAAGATTCTTGGCCCAAAAAGAACGGAAGATGGATACAGGTTACAGTCTCGGAAAACTACAGAAAAATTATCTAACCTCGCCGCAGACATCCGGAAAAGAAGACTAAAATTTTACTTTCATATCCACAGACTCCCAACACCCAGACTCTCCCACAAAATTTTAATATACATTGAAAAATTGAAAACCATACCCTGGATACAAGAAACCAAAACAGATCTAGCAAATGCACAAATAAATTCTTCAGAAGTTATAAACAGAAATGTATACAGGCAAAAAATCAATAGTTGGAAAGTACAACCCGAAAATGAAGTTTGCAAGAGACAGGGGACAAAATGGACAGAGGAAAGAAAGAGAATTCATGGGGAAAGAATGAGAGAAGTTTGGAGAATTAAAAAATTGAATCGGAAAAGCTTTGCGTGATCCGTATGGGTCCAATCGCACATAATAATAATAATAATACAAAGGCAGTACCACCGATGTTTTTTAAAGTATGTCAGCGGTTCTGATGGGGACCGCGGCCGCGGATCGAAGTGGAAGATAAAAACAAAACTGTCAGGAACATCAAATCTTTCAGTCGTCAGCGTCCATGATTACAGAATCAAATAGGAGTTTAAATGCCCTGACAGCGACTGGAATTGTACACCCCTAAGTACTTCGCCGTAGGCCTGACGCGCGACCTTGCTTGGTTGCTGTCAGTGTAAACACACTACACGCCACCATCCGCTCACTGGTAGTTTCTCTGACACAGCTGTTTACATGAACGACTCTCTTGAATTTCCTCATTTAATATCAAAACAAAAGAAGAAACACGACTGAAGGTTGAAGTTTTACATCCTGATTTCAAGTTAAGTTAATTGTAGATGGAGCTTTGATCAGATTTATTACTACTGGAGGGGAAGGAAGCGGCCAAGGTCGTGTGAAAGCAACATTCCAGATCTTCCATGGGTGACCGCACCAAACGGATGGCTGGATTCCTGACCCAGGAACTGAAACCAGGTCTCTTGAATGTGAGTTCAAGGCGTTAGCCATTACATCATCTCAGGTTTTGCAGAACTGATTTTGATATAGGCACTGCCATTTTATAGTTAAGTTGTTGCAAAATAAAGAGGGAGTTTAAAGAGAAGGGTGTTACCGGATATTAACAGTAATTTTCGGAAGGTGAATGTGTATATTGCTTATGCACTATTACAGCAGACATCAGACGCTTCTCCGTACCGTTCGCTTTCTTCTACGCTTTTATACAAAACTGCACACATGGAGCACTAATGCTGGTGTATTTTGTTTCGAGACTTTTATACAAAATAGCATAGAGAAAGCAAAAACGCCGATAAGTTTAGTTTGAGGACGCGGATTTAATGAGCTTTGGAAACTTCTGAAGTATAATGGGAAATGTTTAGATGACTGCAACGACTGAGGTTGTCTTGATTTGTTAATATTATATGCTCTCTTAATTTTCTCAAAAATACCTATCTCTGGCCGATAATTATCACTATCAATGGAGACAGAAACATCTTCAAAAACTGGGGCTCACTTGTACAATGAAAATTTAAGTCAATAGTTTGCCATTGTGTCATAATACATCTAACAATGGCTCAGAATTTTTGTGACAATGTAAGGAAACTAACTGAAGAAGAGATATGTAAATATAGAACCCAAGATACCTCGGCGACGGCGAAAGCTCTGTCACGCCACGCCACAGTGTGTGTGCACAGTGCCATTTAAATTCCTACTTCCTACTTCCAACCACGTCAGTGGCATCAAGCTCAACCCACGGCACGGCTGAGTCACTTACAAGTGTAAATCCACCTTTTATCGGTGACTGTGCGTTGTATCGTTGGGTTGTGTCTGCTGTTAGTTACTACTACACCACGTCAATTTTTTTTTTTTTTTTTGCTCATCAGTCTACCGACTGGTTTGATGCGGCCCGCCACGAATTCCTTTCCTGTGCTAACCTTTTCATCTCAGGGTAGCACTTGCAACCTACGTCCGCAATTATTTCCTTGACGTATTCCAATCTCTGTCTTCCTCTACAGTTTTTGCCCTCTACAGCTCCCTCTAGTACCATGGAAGTAATTCCCTCATGTCTTAGCAGATGTCCTATCATCCTGTCCCTTCTCCTTATCAGTGTTTTCCACATATTCCTTTCCTCTCCGATTCTGCGTAGAACGTCCTCATTCCTTACCTTATCAGTCAACCTAATTTTCAACATTCGTCTATAGCACCACATCTCAAATGCTTCGATTCTCTTCTGTTCCGGTTTTCCCACAGTCCATGTTTCACTACCATACAAAGCTGTACTCCAGACGTACATCCTCAGAAATTTCTTCCTCAAATTAAGGCCGGTATTTGATATTAGTAGACTTCTCTTGGCCAGAAATCCCTTTTTTGCCATAGCGAGTCTGCTTTTGATGTCCTCCTTGATCTGTCCGTCTTGGTTATTTTACTGCCTAGGTAGCACAATTCCTTAACTTCATTGACTTCGTGACCATCAATCCTGATGTTAAGTTTCTCGCTGTTCTCATTTCTACTACTTCTCATTACCTTCGTCATTCTCCGATTTACTCTCAAACCTTACTGTGTACTCATTAGACTGTTCATTACGTTCAGCAGATCATTTAATTCTTCTTCACTTTCACTCAGGATAGCAATGTCATCAGCGAATCGTATCATTGATATCCTTTCACCTTGTATTTTAATTCCACTCCTGAACCTTTCTTTTATTTCCATCATTGCTTCCTCGACGTACAGATTGAAGAGTAGGGGCGAAAGGCTACAGCCATGTCTTACACCCTTCTTAATACGAGCACTTCGTTCTTGATCGTCCACTCTTATTATTCCCTCTTGGTTGTTGTACATATTGTATATGACCCGTCTCTCCCTATAGCTTACCCCTACTTTTTTCAGAATCTCGAACAGCTTGCACCATTTTATATTGTCGAACGCTTTTTCCAGGTCGACAAATCCTATGAAAGTGTCTTGATTTTTCTTTAGCCGTGCTTCCATTATTAGCCGTAACGTCAGAATTGCCTCTCTCGTCCCTTTACTTTCCTAAAGTCAAACTGATCGTCACCTAGCGCATTCTCAATTTTCTTTTCCATTCTTCTGTATATTATTCTTGTAAGCAGCTTCGATGCATGAGCTGTTAAGCTGATTGTGCGATAATTCTCGCACTTGTCAGCTCTTGCCGTCTTCGGAATTGTGTGGATGATGCTTTTCCGAAAGTGAGATGGTATGTCGCCAGACTCATATATTCTACACACCAACGTGAATAGTCGTTTTGTTGCCACTTCCCCCAATGATTTTAGAAATTCTGATGGAATGTTATCTATCCCTTCTGACTTATATCACCGTAAGTCCTCCAAAGCTCTTTTAAATTCCGATTCTAATACTGGATCCCCTACCTCTTCTAAATCGACTCCTATTTCTTCTTCTATCACATCAGACAAATCTTCACCCTTTAGAGGCTTTCAATGTATTCTTTCCACCTATCTGCTCTCTCCTCTGCATTTAACAGTGGAATTCCCGTTGCACTCTTAATGTTGCCACCGTTGCTTTTAATGTCCCTAAAGGTTGTTTTGACTTTCCTGTATGCTGAGTCTGTCCTTCCGACAATCATATCTTTTTCGATGTCTTCACATTTTTCCTGCAGCCATTTCGTCTTAGCTTCCCTGCACTTCCTATTTACTTCATTCCTCAGCGACTTGTATTTCTGTATTCCTGATTTTCCCGGAACATGTTTGTAGTTCCTCCTTTCATCAATTAACTGAAGTATTTCTTCTGGTACCCATGGTTTCTTCGCAGCTACCTTCTTTGTACCTATGTTTTCCTTCCCAACTTCTGTGATGACCCTTTTTAGAGATGTCCATTCCTCTTCAACTGTACTGCCTACTGCGCTATTCCTTATTGCTGTATCTATAGCGTTATACAAATGCTTAATTTAGGTCGGAAAGAAGCAATGAAATGAACTGCCACATCAGATTCTGTGAGTAGTGAAATTGTCAGTGTCCATTTCAAGTAGCAGCGAAACACCAAAGAAGACTGAAACATATTTTCGTAAATGTAACTCCGATTTTTCAAAACTCTGGATTGTGAATTCTGGTACTGAGATAGAGCCTGGATATCAGTGAACGATTCGTTTCGAAACGCTATGAAATGTACGTATCATACTATCAAAACTTGTTACGCATCTATCAACCAAACATCCTGAAAGTGTAAGTAACTATCTCGATGTCTTTCAAGTCATCATAAGAAATTTTTCTATCATTAAATCCACCGTTTAAAGGACTTCAAAGTGGAGTATACTAAGTACCTGAGTCTTATATTACCTATCTCTCTTAATTTCAAATAGGGGGTAAGCTTCACACCGTGCGAGAACTTAGTATTACTGCGGGAAAAGTTATAAGTATGCTTTGTTTGATGAAGAATGTACCCAAAGAAATAAATGAAATGCCTTTATTAGATACAACTGTGAAAAGAACTGATGATATCTCTGAAAATGTGAAAGAAGCCGTCACGTCCGCCTTGAAAGAAAGCGGATATTTTTCGCTGCTTTTTGACGAGAGATTAGGCTTTCCTGGTCAGGCTAATTTATTAAGTTTTGGTCGACATGAGTCGAATGGCAATGTTGAAGCAGAACAGTTGTTTCGTCTATCTTTTCCGACAAAAACAATTGGTGAAGGGCTTTTCAAATCCGTGGAAGAAAATGGATTAGAAAGTATGTAGGTTCGACAACCGACGGGAGCGTGTGCCGTAGCATTTATACTAGCTTAATCGACAAAGTTAGCATTGAGAGGCTATTGTAGATAAAGATTTGGACGAATGTATCGTAAAGATCTTGGCGAAGCTATAGAAATATTCAACTTTATTTAACCAAATTTAGTGGCTGGCGAGACGTGGAGTGTTGTCAGGAGTTTATTTACCGGTGGAGATTGTGATGGAAATCATGCAAGTTCCTGCTAAGCGTTCGT
The DNA here is from genome assembly GCF_023864345.2 of Schistocerca serialis cubense. Lineage (NCBI taxonomy): Eukaryota > Metazoa > Arthropoda > Insecta > Orthoptera > Acrididae > Schistocerca > Schistocerca serialis. Next base: position 376,719,497 of record NC_064644.1, on the reverse strand, counting down.
GATCGATGAAAACTGGGTTAGGCGGATTGCATATATGTCGGTGTCCTCGACATTCTGGAGGGCAACGACTTTCATACGCATTTTGTGAAACACAAACTAGAAGCAGTGATAGTGAAACTTCAGCGATGTGCTTAAAAAGTGGAACATGATTCCTTGGACGTATTTCCACTCTTCTATGATTTTCTGGGAACCAACGAAAAGAAAATTAATAAAACAACAGCTACAACCATAACAGATCAGCTCAAATCTTTGACATCCAGCCTCAAGAAATTTAAAATATGTTTTCATGAATCTTATGCAAATATTTTTAATAGGTCTGATTGTAAATACTAATTTCCCTTAAACAAAAACTTCATTGAAAACAGATAATATCCCAAATACTACATTTTGTAAAACTAATACTAATTTACTTTAGTTACTTGTCTTATACCATAATTACGTATTTTCTTCTTCATTTGTATGAATGTGAAACCCCTTAATTATACTTACTAGAGCAGTATTTAAGCCTTTTCATGTTTATTTTTTTAACTACTTCCCGAAAAATGAGGGCGGAATACAATGCATCAGAAATATCTTTTGAAGAATGTTACCTACAAAAAACTGAAAATTTCATGAAGTAAAGAAGACTCGTTAGTTAAAATATCACGTCACAAGACTGTAAAATCGATTTTTGAAACAGCACTAATCGTCTCGTTCTGGACAAGTGCTTGGAAATAGTATGCAGTAATTGTCAAAATTGTGCTGAGACACTGACAGGCTTTTCACCAACCTGTTTATGTGAACAATTCTTTTCAGGTTTGGTTTTTAAAAAGAAAATCAGTACAAGAAACGACTGAATGTAGAAGGTGATTTGAGGCTAAAATTAACGGTAGTAATTCAGATACTGATTGTGAACAAACACTGTAAGAAATCCCATTGATTTGTTTTAACGTTGACCACTCGACTTTGAGTTTACATATAATAGTGACAGTTAACTGGATACAACAAAAACCTTGCCTTTATAAAAGACAAATATTTTTCCATGCTTTTGGGGGGTGTACAGTATCTTTTAATAATTATGCCTACTGTCATAGTGAATACGATTCATATACGAGATGTGACCGAAATACACAATGAGTAATTTTATTATACACGAAGTAATAATTTTACATGGAATTTTATTTAGTATTTTTCAAAGTACTGTCGAATCAACGTTGAACATGGAAGCATTTCTTGAAGACTTAGTTTGGAAGGGCGTTCAGCTGCTCTGTTGTCACCCTCTTAATGTCTGGGTCAGCGTCAGAACTTTTTCCTCTAAGCAAGGTCTTAATTTTTGGGAAGAGCAAGTAGTCGCATGGTGCTAAATGAGGTGAGTAAGGTGAAAGTGGACAGACAGAAACACGTTTTCCGTCCAAAACCTCGGGAATCAAAAGCGAGATTTGGCATGGCACACTGTCGTGATAAAGAAAGAAGCTATTAGCCAATGAAACTTTCATATCAGCGCACACTCCGCTGCAGAGTGAAAATCTCATTCTATTAGCCAATGTTTCTGGTCTTTTCCTTTATATATCGTTTCCCAGACTTACAGTACGCTTTTACAGTTGTACCCCATGGAACGAACGCTCATACAACTATGCCCTCAATACGGAAAAAAATGAGTATGACTTTTCGATTTTAACTGCCATACCTTTTTAGAGTGAGAAGACACTATTTCTCCATTGGTAATTCTAAATTTTCTTGTCACGGTCATATTCAAGGACCCAAATTTAATATCCAGTTACAAAATTGGACAAGAAGTCCGAATCCGAATAAAGACGAACCTTCAAATCCGTGCAGACTGTCACACGACTTCCCTTGTGTTCATCATTCAACAGTCTAGGAAGATAATTTGCACTCACTCACTTCACATATAAATTATCGGTTAAAATGCTTTTCACGGACCTGCATGAATTGCTATGATTTTCAGTAAGCTCTAGAATATTTATTCGCCTTTTGGAATGGACAACTTTTGCCACTTTTTGCACATTGTCTTGTTGTTATGGTTAATGGACGTCCTGAATGTTGTTCACTCGACTCTTTTCCGCTTTTAAATCGCTCATATCACTTGCAAACAATCTTCAGCTTTAGAGTATTTTCGTCGTACGCAAACGACAACATTTCATGAGTGTCTTTGGCGCTTTCTTGCAATTTAATCATCAGGCATCGTTCAAAATCCAAGATGTGCAATGGACACCAAAAGTATACCACGTTCTAACGTCTCTAGACGCGAATTGACCACTCAGAATGTGTTCTACTTTGACGCTGCATGTCTCAACGGATCAGGGTTTCGGACAAATAACATCAAATGGTTGTAGCGTCAGTCAATTCTCGGTATTGTTTGACCACACCTTATTGTGTCAGTCGCTTGTATATTTGTATACTTGTATATTCGGTTACTGGCCCTCTAAGGTATCTTTTGCGAAGTAGGTGGTCTGCAAAGCCAAAAAGTTTAGAAAATGCTGAACTATTTATTGACACCGTTTGTACTTCTTTTGAATTTTTAGTTCTACTTTAACAATCTATGTTATATGTGTGGCAATCTTAATTTTTAATTGTGTATTCGTTAATTCTGAAATGGCTATAGATTGTTGCTTCTTCTGGGAAAATCATGAACTTCCATTGAAGCTCAGGGTTATTCATCTCTGAGTATGAGTCAGTGGTCAGTAAATTATTTTTGCAAGCTGTACATGTTCATATCATCTTTTGTGACTGTAATAAAAGTCCAGCCAAGACGTTGATTACAATCGCAAAAGACGTTATTGGGTTACACAATTTGAATAGTGGCGACTATGGAAAAGGTGACTGGAAAACAAAGAAGACAACTTATAAATATATATTGAACCATTAAATTCAAGGATCACTTTATCGTTAAGTTTGTCAGCTTGTGAAATGCATTTACTGTGCAATGGTAGAATGCACCGAACTAATTAGGCCTGTTAGCTATCTTTGAGGCAATAATAATAATAATAATAATAATTACTATTATTATTATTATTATTATTATTATTATAAACTTTTCAATAAATTATAAATAACTGCAGGCTTAAATTATTAGAGGGATTCACAAAATAGTAAAAATGTAGGAATAAATAAATTAAAGCTGACTTTGATCCTATGTCGCATACTATGCACTATTTATTAGAAACTGTTTGGAAAGCCATTGTAGATGAGAAACAGTTATGACAATCTGCTATCGACACTGAGTATACTTTCAACTGATAATGTAGATATTTTGATTAATGAGTACGAAATTACAATCACGGTTATTAGCTTCAGGTATTAAGAAATGTTCCGTTCCACTTTGTAACCTATGCCTTTCTATACTGCAGAGCTAAGGAAACTGGTAGACTTACATAATATCGTGGAGGGCCCCAGCGAGCACGCAGAAGTGCCGCAACACGACGTGGTATGGACTCGACTAATGCCTGAAGTAGTGCTGGAGGGAACTGACACCATGAATCCTGCACGTCTGTCCATGAGTCCATAAGAGTACTAGCGGGTCGAGATCTCTCCTCAACAGCACGTTGCAAGGCATCCCAGATATACTCAATAATGTTTGTCTGGTGAGTAGCCAGCGTAAGTGTTTAAACTCAGAAGAGTGTTCCTCGAGCCACGCTGTAGTAATTCTGGACGTGTGGTGTCGCATTGTCCTCCTGGAATTGCGCAAGTCCGTCAGAATGCACAATGGACATGAATGGATGCATGTGGTCAGACAGGATTCTTACGTACGTGTCACCTGTCAGAGTCGTATCTAGACGTATCACGGGTCCCATATCATTTCAACGGCACACGCCCCACACCATCACAGACTTTTCACAAGCTTGAACAGTCCCCTGCTGACACACCCGGTCAATGGAATAATGAGGTTGTCACCATATCCATACACGTCCATCCGCTCGATACAATTTGAAACGAGACTCGTCCAACCAGGCGACATGAGTTCAAGAGTTCAGTCATCAACAGTCCAATGTCGTTGTTGACAGGCTTTGTGTCGCCCCGTCATGAAGGACACACAAGTGGGCCTTCGGCTCCGAAAGACCTTATTGATGACGTTTCGCTAAAGTGGTTCGCACGATGACACTTGTTGATGGCCCAGCCTTGAAAACTGCAGTAGTTTCCGAAAGGGTTGCACTTACATGACGTTGAACGATTCTTTTCGGTCGCTGCTGGTCCCGTTCTTGCAGAATCTTTTTCCCGTCTCAGCTATGTCTGAGATATGATGTTTTACCGGATTCCTGATATTCAAGGTACACTTGTGAAATCGTCGTACGGGAAAATGCTCACTTAATCGCTGTCTCGGAGATGCTGTGTCCCGTCGCTTGTGCACCGGCTGTAACATCACGTTCAAACTCACTTAAAATCTGATAACCTGCCATTTTAGCAGAAATGATTGATCTAACTACTGCATCAGACACTTTTTGTCTTAGATAGGAGTTGCCGACCACAGCGCTGTATTCTGCCTGCTGAAATATCTCTGTATTTGAATATGCATGCATGTTACCGTTTCTTTGGCGCTGCAGTGTATGACGACCTGCAGTGTTTCAACGCAGAAGCCTAATCCCTTGGCTGGATGGAGCCATGAGTTACAGCACATGAGCTATCACCATTTTCTTGCCTTAGTAATCGCCAATCTGTGAACACACGGATGTCGGCAAATGTCTTTTCACTAACACAATGCTACCCTTGTACAAGGAGTACTTTCAGCTTACCTCAGGAGCCGATGTAATTACGGCGGTGTCCCGCTTTTTGGAAGGGTTGTGGCCTCTGAGGCCTGGTACACGAAAGTGGTGTTGTAGTGATTCATCCCAAAGAAGTCTGCCGTACCTGTAACAAGGATTATTTCCCCTGACTTCAACTAACTGATAAACCGTAATAAAACGGTAGCGTTACGAACAAATGTAGACGGTTTTGTTTGACACTCGCTCAAATAGAGAGATGCTGCTATTATGTAGTGCCAATGCCATAAAAACTGAATACGAATAATGACTTACGTGAATGTGTATCATGAAGCACTTACATAAAGAAATAACCAATGCCGATTTGAATCTTTCATTCAGCCCCTGATATCGACTCGGAGAGTGGAAATGGTAGTAACAACGCGCTAAAGGCTGCTGTGGAGTACAAGTCTTGTCCAGTTAACAGTTTTATCTTGTTATCACTAAATTACCTTACATTTAACCACTGAAATCATATAATAATAGTTTTGTATCATCAACAAATATTTCATTAGCAACTATTTGTCACCAGCAATAAGCAATGAATTAAAAAATGGACAGCGAATACTTACAGCCATTTGCATTTCGTATGTTTCTAAAAGATTATGTGGTTGTTGTTGTTGTCTTCCGTCCTGAGACTGGTTTGATGCAGCTCTCCATGCTCCTCTATCCTGTGCACGCTTCTTCATCTCCCAGTTCTTACTGCAACCTACATCCTTCTGAATCTGCTTACTGCATTCATCTCTTCGTCTCCCTCTACGATTTTCACCCTCCACGTTGCCCTCCAATGCTAAATTTGTGATCCCTTGATGCCTCAGAACATGTCCTACCAACCAGTCCCTTCTTCTTGTCAAGTTGTGCCACAAACTCCTCTTCTCCCCAATTCTATTCAATACCTCCTCATTAGTTATGTGATCTACCCATCTAATCGTCAGCATTCTTCTGTAGCACCACATTTCAAAAGCTTCTATTCTCTTCTTGTTCAAACTACTTATCGTCCATGTTTCACTTCCATACATGGCTACACTCCATACAAATACTTTCAGAAACGACTTCCTGACACTTAAATCTATACTCGATGTTAACAAATTTCTCTTCTTCAGAAACGCTTTCCTTGTCATTGCCAGTCTACATTTTATATCCTCTCTACTTCGACCATCATCAGTTATTTTGCTCCCCAAATAGCAAAACTCCTTTACTACTTTAAGTGTCTCATTTCCTAATCTAATTCCCACAGTATAACCCGACTTAATTCGACTACATTCCATTATCCTCGTTTTGCTTTTGTTAATGTTCATCTTATATCATCCTTTCAAGACAATGTCCATTCCGTTCAACTGCTCTTCCAAGTCCTATGTAGTTTCTGATAGAATTACAATGTTATCAGCGAACCTCAACGTTTTTATTTCTTCTCCATGGACTTTAATACCTACTCCGAATTTTTCTTTTGTTTCCTTCGCTGTTTGCTCAATATACAGATTGAATAACATCGGGGACAGGCTACAACCCAATCTCACTCCCTTCCCAAACGCTGCTTCCCTTTCATGCCCCTCGACTCTTATAATTGCCATCTGGTTTCTGTACAAATTGTAAATAGCCTTTCGCTCCCTGTATTTTAGCCCTGCCACCCTCAGAATTTGAAAGAGAGTATTCCAGTCAACATTGTCAAAAGCTTTCTCTAAGTATACAAATGCTAGATATGTAGGTTTGCCTTTCCTTACTCTATTTTCTAAGATAAGGCGTAGGGTCAGTATTGCCTCACGTGTTCCAACATTTCTGCGGAATCCAAACTGATCTTCCCCGACGTCGGCTTCTACCAGTCTTTCCAATCGTCTGTAAAGAATTCGCGTTAGTATTTTGCAGCTGTGTCTTATTGAACTGATAGTTCGGTAATTTTCACATCTGTCAACACCTGCTTTCTTTGGGACTGGAATTATTATATTCTTCTTGAAGTCTGAGGGTATTTCGCCTGTGTCATACATCTTGCTCACCAGTTGGCAGAGTTTTGTGAGGACTGGCTCTCCCAAGGCCGTCAGTAGTTCCAATGGAATGTTGTCTAGTCCCGGGGCCTTGATTCGACTCAGGTCTTTCAGTGCTCTGTCAAACTCTTCACGCAGTATCGTATCTCCCATTTCATCTTCATCTACATCCTCTTCCATTTCCATAATATTGTCCTCAAGTACATCGCCCTTGTATAGACCCTCTATATACTCCTCCCACCTTTCTGCTTTCCCTTCTTTGCTTAGAACTGGGTTTCCATCAAAGCTCTTGATATTCATACAAGTGGCTCTCTTTTCTCCAAAGGTCTCTTTGATTTTCCTGTAGGCAGTATCTATCTTACCCCTAGTCGATCTCATTTTTGAGACGTTTGTATTCCCTTTTGCCTGCTTCATTTACTGCGTTTTTATATTTTCTTCTTTCATTAATTAAATTCAATATATCTTCTGTTACCCAAGGATTTCTACTAGCCCTCGTCTTTTTACCTACTTGATCCTCTGCTGCCTTCACTATTTCATCCCTCAGAGCTACCCATTCTTCTTCTACTGTATTTCTTTCCCCCATTCCTGTCAATTGTTCCCTTATGCTCTCCCTGAATCTCTGTACAACCTCTGGTTTAGTCAGTTTATCCAGGTCCCATCTCCTTAAATTTCCACCTTTTTGCAGTTTCTTCAGTTTTAATCTACAGTTCATAACCAATAGATTGTGGTCAGAGTCAACATCAGCCCATGGAAATGTCTTACAATTTAAAACCTGGATCGTAAATCTCTGTTTTATCATTAAATAATCTATCTGAAACTTTCTAGTATGTCCAGGATCCTTCCATGTATACAACCTTCTTTTATGATTCTTTAACCAAGTGTTAGCTATGATTAAGTAATGCTCTGTGCAAAATTCTACAAGACGGCTTCCTCTTTCATTTCTCTCCCCCAATCCATATTCACCCACTATGTTTCCTTCTCTCCCTTTTCCTACTCTCGAATTCCAGTCACCCATGACTAGTAAATTTTCGTCTCCTTTCACTACCTGACTAATTTCTTTTATCTCATCATATATTTCATCAATTTTTTCATCATCTGCAGAGCTAGTTGGCATAAAAACTTGTACTACTGTAGTTGGCATGGGCTTCGTGTCTATCTTGGCCACAATAATGCGTTCACTATGCTGTTGGTAGAAGCTTACCCGCACTCCTATTTTTTAATTCATTATTAAATCTACTCCTGCATTACCCCTATTTGATTTTGTATTTATAACCCTGTATTCACCCGACCAAAAGTCTTGTTCCTCCAGCCACCGAACTTCACTAATTTCCACTATATCTAACTTCAACCTATCCATTTCCCTTTTTAAATTTTCTAACCTACCTGCCCGATTAAGGGATCTGACATTCCACGGTCCGATCCGTAGAACGCCAGTTTTCTTTCTCCTGATAACATCGTCCTCTTGAGTAGTCCCCGCCTGGAGATCCGAGTGGGGGACTATTTTACCTCCGGAATATTTTACCCAAGAGTATGCCATCATCATTTAACCATACAGTAAACCTGCATTATATGATCCACATGTTGAAGAAAACCATCAGCTTCCTGTGTTACAGGATACGCTTGGTAAACGCCATGCATAAAATGGTAGAGAAAATATCTATTGCAAGAAACAGTTGCTATGTGTTACAAAAAGATAGAATATTGTGCCGTGCATAATGGATCTGTAGTTGTTCAGCGTTTTCAGGAATATTTTTGAATCATATCACTATAGTTTCTCGAGAGACACTGCTGTTACTTGTGAATCTACGCCGCCAACTAACATCGCGCGTAAGAATTACGAAGATAAGATACGAGAAATTAACTCTCATACGGATGCGTACAGACAGTCGGCTTTCCCTCGCTCTATTTGCGAGTGGAACAGGAGGAGAAATGATAAGTAGTGGTACGGGGTACCCTCCAGTACGCACACTACTGTGAGTCACGGAATATCTATGTAGATGTAGACGTTGATGTAAAGGCAGAAGGTATCCATAAAAGTAGAGTTCTACTACTGCATTGGTTAACCTTTGTGAAAGCCTTCCACTATGTTTGAATGCACTAATTGTGGAATTATTTTCCGTTCTTCATTATGCAAGATGGAAAGCTGTTGTGGTAATGTGAACAAACATATGCAGTAGGCTTTGTTTTGTGCAAATCTATTCGATTTGAAATGTTACCATTTGTCGAAAACAAGTACTTTTAGTACCCCCTTCACTGAATTTCACTGTCGCTACTCAGATACTAATGCGAGTGCCACATCATGTTCTGGAACCCTGCAGCTCCCTCAAAACTTCGGGTTACACAATGTGCTTTGATAATTTTTTGTTCAGGGTGCACCCGTGATGACTATGATGCATACGTGCATGGATAGTGCATAAGGGGATATGGAACGAAGTTCAAGTGTGGTATGTTAGACGAAAAAATCTACGGGGGGAGGGGGGTGGTATGTTTCGCAGACATTCAATGTACTCACGAGTGACTACACTGGTTCAATGTAAATCATTCTCAACAGTTATGCAATGTTCTAGTGTGATGATTTTTAGCGGATGATACCTGAGTGCTGCGATTATAGGGTATATCGTCTGTAGAAAAATAAGTTCCATCTGAGGTAAGTACAAAGGTGACAAAGAGAGAATCACACATACACAGCTGCATAGTTCATCGACGCTACAGGACGAGAAGATCGAAGTCCCGAGTAGAAAAACATGATGCTTTCTGTAACTGATAGGGATGAAGCTGCTGCTCTCACATTATTTGTTACAGAGAGCGTTATTCCCGGGAAACGAGTCATTTATAGTGTTGACTCCGTATGCCCTAATTCTCTAAAACATTTACTGTTTCCTTAGAGACGAGAATCCTTACAGGTTCTCTTCGTCTTACACTCTTGGTTGCGTAGGCAGACATAACACGGAATGGTTCAAATGATGTGGTGTAATATTTTTGTCACACACAGGGGGTGGTCATAAAGCTGTAATATTCGTCTCGAAAATAATTAAGTTGCGACAATAGGTTCTAGTTTGTTTACAGGTATGGGTCTGTACTCCAGGTACACACTGTAATCACCGTAACACAGTACAGTAGCTCGCCGACGCAGAAGGCAAAACGAAATTTGGCAGCTCACTGATAGAGCGGAGCGTAGTGCGATGATACATTTTCCGAATTTGAAGGAAAACAATATTGGAACAGTCTGTGCCGAGTTGAATGAATTTTATAGCAATTATTCAACAGCATAGAGAAAAGGGAAACATTAAATGTATCTTGCATTTGTACTTGAAGTAACATGTATTCTTTTTTTCTATAAGTACCGAGATATCAGAGACCTACTGAAACATACGCTCGTTAGTATTTGTGTATCTATTAGAAACTAAAGCGAAAGGATTTGTGTATATTAATCTTATGCCCGCAGAACGTCAGTGATTGTCAGTTATTTCGAAACTACTTACTTTGCCATCACATTCACAATTTCCTTATGACCCAAGCCCAGTTTTAACATTTACTTCTTCTTCAGACAGCCTATCCTTATAATAACCTCATGAAGTTAATAGTACATTTAAGAATTTTATATTTCGTAAACGACCGGAAATCTCAGAAGGCACCTGACATAGAAGCCCACTTTCAGTACAGCGAGTGGTTAAACAAGGTAGAGTCCCTCCCCCTCCCTCCACCAGCATGAAGCTCACTGCAATTAAAGTGAAATAAATTAGACATGTATTGTAGGAGATGTGGTCAACATTCCAATAAGAATGACGGTGTCGGCAGTAGCGTCCAAAACTATGGTTGACAGATTGCTGGATCACAAAGGAAGAAGTTTCAAAAATCTGTCTCTTGAGCCTTACTTGACATTCCATAAGCAGTCAAGAATGCTTCCTTACATACAGCGTCACAGTGTGAAACAAACTGAACCAAATGGTGTTTAAAAAAAAATGGTTCAAATGGCTCTGAGCACTATGGGACTCAACTGATGAGGTCAGTAGTCCCCTAGAACTTAGAACTAGTTAAACCTAACTAACCTAAGGACATCACAAACATCCATGCCCGAGGCAGGATTCGAACCTGCGACCGTAGCGGTCTTGCGGTTCCAGACTGCAGCGCCTTTAACCGCACGGCCACTATTGCCGGCAAATGGTGTTTAAATGGAAGTTTTCACTGTAAACCTGTTTTTATTTCTTTCAAATGTGTGATTTAGCAAGATCACTTTTCTGTTCAATATGTCGGCAACGAAACATGTTGATGATTACAAAGAATTTCTGGTGGGACGCAACGTCCATTGTCTATCACTTTCACGTAGCGATATGACTCACTAGCAAAATATCGCTAGAGTTAACGGATCTAAGATGGAAAAACATTTGAGAATAACTATATACATTGCAATCATGTGGGACAGAAGTAGAAATCGTTGTGTCCCCACTTGTTGAACCCAAATGGTCTTCTACTGCTGTTCATTTGGTTACTCACCCCTAATGTACTCGATCTCTTCCTGTGTGAAGGTTGGTAGCCTTGATCGGGGCCGTCCCTCAGCCTCACTGTTGGCATCCACTTGCTGCCGAACCACAGCTGGATAATCCCCATCCTGACTGTAAATAGGATGACCAAACATTACAGAATTACACGTCAGTTTTCTCACAATCATCAATGTCCTACATACACACCTTTTAAGCCAAGTGAATACTGTCTGTAACAACCTCTGACAAACTAACACTACACTTAAAAGTTATAGGAGATCCAACTGGTTGACGACAGAGCTACAGCACCCACCACAAACTGTCGTGCTCTTTCAGCTGCCTCTGCATCCTCTGTCGAGTTAGTCTCTGGTACAGGCCAATCCATGTTAAGCGTAATTCCCACGCTACCTGCGAACTATGTCAAAGCAACCACATGCGTATAAATTAGATTATGTTACATAGATCAGTGTCTGAAGTCATTAAATTGGTGCACATAATAATACTGATGGACAAGAAACTATAATTTCAGCTTATCCAAAGTTCTCCGACATAAAACAGACATTTATTCACATTTTTATTTTGTGTACTTCTTCACGTAGTTACCAATACTTTTATTTCGTTATATGAAATTATTATGGTGCAAGTACAAACAAAGTGCTGTAATAAATAATATACTGATAGATTTGTAAACCCAGTTGAAATGGTTTATTTACCTTGATCTCGTGATTTAGAAGAGCAAATCGAGCTACCATCGATATTCATGCCCATCACTAAGTACTTACGAAGGTCGTTTTAAGAATATAACCTCCAATCCTAAGTTACGTAATGCGTTCAGTTTTATTTACAACATTTAGTTCACAAAAACATATATTATACAACTTCAGGCCCGAAAGTGTAAGCAACGAGTTTTAATGCACATAAGCGACAGTTAACTAGCTGTAGACTACTAAAAATTTTGCTAAATTATTTATACTGCCATTCACGTCTTTAAAAACGGAAGTTGCGTCATGCGCAGAAGACGAAAAAGTAGTAATGTCTTATATATGATCATTTGTTACTGCTGTGTATTAAGGAAAATAAAAGACTTACAACTTGAACCTGTAGCATCCAAGAGCTTACAAAATTGCGATGAGATTCAAACCTATTCCACATGTCTACCAAAGACAGGTCTCTGCTTCACAGTTGCTAGATAACTAACGGACTACTGGCGAACATTTTTCGTGATTCTAAAATAATCTAAGTTTTGGCTCATTAGAATTCCTCTCCTGTACGAGACTCCTCATCTCAGAGTAGCACTTGTAACCTATGTCCTCTATTATTTGCTGGTGTATTCCAATCATTGCGTTCCTCTACCGTTTTTATCCTCTACAGCTCCCTCTAGTACACTGGGACTTATTCCCTGATGTCTTGACGGAGTCGTACCATCCCCTGTTCCTTCTTCTTACCATTGATTTACATGTCTTCTTTTCCTCGCCATTTCTGCAGAAAGCCTCCTCATTCCTTGCCTTTTAAGTCCAATGAATTTTCGTTGTTCTTCCGTAGCACCACATCTCAAATGCTTTGATATCCTTCTGTTCCAATTTTCACCCAGTCCATGGTTCAGTACCATACAACGCTGAGCTCCAAACGTTCAATGTCAGAAATTTCTTCCCGAAATTAAAGTCCATCATTTCAACAGGCATCTCTTGGCTATTAATGCCGTTTTTGAAAATGCTAGTCAGCTTTTGATGTCCTCCTTGCTCCATCCGTCATCAGTTATTTTGCTGCATAGGTAGCAGAATTCCTTAACGTCACCTACTTCGTGATCACCAGTCCTGATGTTAAATTTTTTGCTGTTCTCATTTCTGCTACTTCTCTTTGCATTCGTCTTTTCTCGATCTACTTTCAATCCATATTCACTATTCATAAGACTGTTCATGCTATGCGGTACGCGCTGCAAGTCACTGACACTGAGAATATCAATGTCATAAATAAATCTTAACATTGATATCTTTTCGGCATTGTGTCTTCAATGTTGAGATCGAACAGCAGGAAAGAAGGACTACAGCCCTGTCTTACATCCTTTTTAAACTGAGCACATCGTTCTTAATCTTTAACTCTTATTGTTCACTCTTTGCTCTTTCACATATTGTATATCAGCCTTCTTTCCCTATAGCTTACCCTTATTTCTCTCAGAATATCGACCATTTTACACCATTTGACATTTTCAAACACTTTTTCCAGGTCGACAAATCCGAAATAGAACATGAATATTGTTAAACCAAATAAGACTCCTAGTGGACTCTGCTTATCGTGTAACTCCGCAAGTGCCTCTCACAGAAAAAATGGTCCTATTCCTTCGTGAACACAATTAGCATTAATGGGATAAATTATATGCACTAAGATAGCCCTGTAAAGCTTTTACATAAAACTGTTGAAGATAAAACTTGAAACTTCCTGGCAGATTAAAACTATGTACCGCACCGAGACTCGAGCTCGGAACATTTGCCATTCAGGGGGAAGTGCTATATCGACTGAGCTACCCAAGCACAATTGACGTCCCGCCCTCACAGCTTCACGCCCCCCAGTACCTCGTCTTCTATCTCTTAAACTTCACAGAAACTCTCCTGCGAACCTTGCAGAACTAACACTCCTGGAAGAAATGATATTGCGGAGACATGGCTTAGCCTGGAGGCAGTTTGCAGAACGAAATTTTCGCTCTGCAGCGGAGCATGTAACTGTTTCTTCCACTCGAGGACATGTACATGTGACTGAGCACTCTGAAGTACAGTGCGCAGGTGTTCACAAGTCTACTTGTCACTTAATTACATATTAGCAAAATGGTTCAAATGGCTCTGAGCACTATGGGACTTAACATCTATGGTCATCAGTCCCCTAGAACTTAGAACTACTTAAACCTAACTAACCTAAGGACATCACACAACACCCAGTCATCACGAGGCAGAGAAAATCCCTGACCCCGCCGGGAATCGAACCCGGGAACCCGGGCGCGGGAAGCGAGAACGCTACCGCACGCATACTAGCAGATAACAACGCTGCATATGGTGAAAAAAACTTGCGAAGTAAAGAGATAGCGGAAGGAAGAACACTTCAAGTGAACTCTTGAAAAATTTCTAGTGAATGCGTATTGTTCTCAATGGGGAATATACCCAATGGTCTCGTAGCTATTCATGAAGAAAGATACTGCTCGACAGTATGACTTGTTTTTCGATTTTAGCTTTCTACGTTTTCCCTGTGTCCATACACTGCGAAAACTCCTGCCATCTTGCGCCAATTACAATATCTTCTTGCTGATTATTTCATATTTTAAGTTGCCAATACCTACGTTTACTACAATAAAACACAGTTTACCCATCAGCTACTGAGTGAGAGGTAGCTTTTGTGTTAGAAAAACAACTTATCTGAGCCACGAGAAATGGAAGTGGTTGAAATAAGTGCCATATCGTGGAACTTGATAAAGGCCTACACCGTTGTAGTCAAGTATTCAAAGTGCAACACTTGGACATCAGCGCGCTTTATTACGGTTAGGTCGCGATTCACGATCTCCGAGATTGTGCACGCATTGACCATTTCAAATCTTACTCTGTCAGAGGTACGACTTAAGTACCAGAATTCGGCGGCAATTAGAGTCAGATGTTAACTTCTGTGAGTAGCACATTGTTGATAACATGGGTCGTCATAGTCTCTCACGAAATGGGGGTTTAGCCGTGTAGACAACACAAAGTACAGTAACTTATTCGCGGATTGTTTTTTGGACCCCAACAGTCGATGAGTTATCATACTTCTTCGCTGGTTGACAGGTATCGGATAAGTAGTAGAATGGCCGCCAGTGGTTATCGTCTATGTGGACCCATGAGCCGCAAATTGTGGCCATAATTTTATGAGGAACAATCAACCATTCCACGGCAGTGGTTGCTACAGAAGGACTGATTTTTTTTAAAATGAAATGACACTTTGCGAATGGAAATAAGGTTCCACCAATCCGATTTCTCAATCTCGAATACAAACTGTACATTGTCTCCAACGAAGTATCAGTTCACTTCCATTCTTCGAGTAGTGCGGGAGAGGAGAGCCATCAATTGTCAAATACTGAATGACATGCCACATAACTGTCAGTTGCTCGGGAGGTATCCAACGAGCATCCAGTGCTAGCTGCCTGCTGCATGTTATTTTAAGCTTAACCGAAGCAGAACTGATGTGCGTAGCAATGCCGTATCGACATATGAAACGTATTACATAAGAAATAGCTTTAGTTACAGTGAAGTAAGGCCACAATAGAAATGCAGTCAAGCAACATGTGTATGCTTTAGACCAGCGCCGACCAATCTCCGTGTTACGAAGGCCGCGGTTGAGCAATAATGTGTGAGGATGTTTCCCCTACACTTTCATTGTCTCGAGCAGTCCGCGCTAAAATGTATCGCCACCCTTGTCAGGAGAAAATGAAGTTAGGAAGATGGCTCTAATTCAGTCGGTAACATATCTTTAACCACTGTCATCAACTCTAGAATGACTCTTCCATCCATGTTTTGCGCTGCCCTGAGGATCCAAAACAATATCACCACCTGCTTAATAGCATGTTTGTAGGTCTATTTCATGCGTTACAGCAGATGTTTTAGTTTTCATCGTATCGACACGTCCTTCCAAATATTCTAGAGATATGTGGCACCTAATGTCTACGCAACAGCGGCGGTTTGTGGGTGTGGATCTAGGACCAGATAACATCAGAGATGATTTTCATCAGGTTCGAATGAGGCTAATTTGCTGCCCAAGGGATCAATGTGAATTTACTCTCATCCTTCCTAAACAACTGTACCACGATACCAGTCTTGGAGATGAAAAAAAGTTTACGTAGTCCGCAACTTTAGTGGTGTCTTAGTTTAAGGGTATGTGTGCGATGTAAGCCCAGGGGAAAGTCCTCCATAGCCTATTGCTAGCCCGAGTGGCCTATGAGCATGTGGTGCCTGGATGACGGCATATTCAGGCACTAACCTAGACCACATGTAGCAAGAAACGTTATTCTACCGATCAGGAGACACGTTTCGATTACTGCAGGACCTACACGCAATCCTAATTGACCTTGTCGTTAGGTTAAGATGGGAATCCATCGGTGTCTTTTGATGCACAGACTAATTTTCTACAATGTACTCTAATTCTTGTGCCCTGACACACTCTTAATTGCATCAGCGTTGCACTCTGTCATAAAATCTACTGCATATCCCCGTCTATGGTAATATACGGAACTGTTAAGTGTCTGACGTCAACATTCCGTAATGAAGCACGGACTTAGATAACCTTGTCACCTACTTAGTGTTTCGACGACGTTCAGACATTGTCCGTGAAAACTGCGCAAAAACGTTTCCGAGATTCTTATTCCCATGAGACAGGCCATAACAAACAGTTCTTTCTCAAAGCCACTTGTCAGTAGACTTCTCCACTTGCAGGCAGTGACGAAGCTTGACTGTTTCCCCGGTCATCGCTACCTCACTTACTAATCTGGTCAAAACAATCTGAAGATTAAAATAGGTGGTAATCACCCTTCACGTTTATGACAGCTTGAACTCTAATCTCTAGGGACACCTTCATTGAGGTATATGGATGACAGCTCATATTTCCTCAGGAGCTTAATTAGAGTATATAGTGATGTTGGATATTGGTTCTGAAGCGAATTCGATGTTCTCATTGCAAAGGTGATCCCTTGGGTTCAGGTGGAGACTTCAGACAACGCAGAACATTTCAGGAATGTTATTGTCCACAAACCACAGATGTTGCCTTATGACTGGTTGCAATGTCATGCTGATGAGGTCATCGTCTTCGAACCATGCTTTTAGTGTGCGGAGTACACAATTTTGTAAAATGTATTAATGTAGCATTTACTGCTCGCTTATACACAATGTGTGCACACCACAATAAGCTCAAAACTCATCTCCATCCTCCATCAGAATACACTGCTGACTCTGCAAATCATGGCAGGTAATGTTCTTCAGGTATTTTTCCAACACATACCCTTCCACTCGGTTGCACTGTTTATCACTCATAATCACTTGTTTACAATTATCCTCCACCCAGTGACTTCACTCTTTACACCACTTAAAAACGGGCTCTGTGCTGGCTACGGAAATGCATGATTTACGAGAAGGTGCTGTACTATTGTACCCATTTTTAACTCTTTATGCACAGGTACCGTGCCAGTTGGACTGCTGGCAGCACTTTGGAACTCATGAGCGATTTATGCGGCTGATTTCATTAAATTTCGAACCACTATCCTGTACTGTTGACGATCCCCGCCCATCCGTACAAGATCTCTTGGTTTAGCAGTCGTTGATACTTCGTGTATCCAGTTCACAGTCACATAACCAGTAGCTGCCTAGGGCAGCTTGAGAAGGGTTGAAATAGGGCTAATATGTTTAGTACTCAGTGATATCGAATGACAGCTCCACATCCGAAGTCACTGAGCTCTACTGGTAGGCCGGCCGCGGTGGTCTAGCGGTTCTAGGCGCTCAGTCCGGAACCGCGCGGCTGCTACGGTCGCAGGTTCGAATCCTGCCTCGGGCATGGATGTGTGTGATGTCCTTAGGTTAGTTAGGTTTAAGTAGTTCTAAGTTCTAGGGGACTGATGACCACAGATGTTAAGTCCCATAGTGCTCAGAGCCATCTACTGGTAGACCCACTCTGCTGTTACCGCTTCTCTACCGACCACACAGTATTGCTCGTTTCCTTTTACACAGGCACATCCGCCTCTCAGGGCATGTAGCTGTGAGCTATATTAGATAGGTTCATGTTTGTATATACGTACCTTGTCACATTATTTAATGCAACACCATAAAGCAGCATTTAATTGGGCAGTGGTAATGATTTGGCTTTCCATTGTATTTGTCTAATACAAGGTCTGTCAGTATCGAAAGGGACATCCATGTTGTCATGAGACACTGACCATTCTGTGTGGCTCTGTACTGCTCATCGTAGAGGTGCCAGAGCTTTGATGACGGTGTGTGTGGCCAGGTAGTCGCCGATGCCCGGAGCTCGCAGACCTGGTGCGGTCCACGGCACGACGTAACCATTCGCGAACTGATTGGGCTCGTTGAAGGTGATCCACCATTTCACCTGTGGAACCATAAATCGTCAATTAGTCTGCCAGGTAAAGTGAGAGTGACATGAGCCTACAAGTACACTGAAACTTTTACTTACCCTATCTCCGAAGTTCTGGAAGAGTATCCTGGCGTATTCAACGAAGTAGTCGGCCAGCAACTCATTGGGCCAGCCTCCGATGTACTGCAGTGCTTGGGGGAGGTCCCAGTGGTACATCGTTACCTGCAGGCGGCATACAGCGGTGTCAAACTTTATAAAACTACGTATTTTTATCGCTTTCTTGCTTGGTTTTAGGAAACCAAGCGAAGAACACGTTTGGCGGCACCGTCTCTGGGTGTTCGATTGGATTCGCTCGCAATGGCCTGACTGGCTAAATTCAATACTAATTAACTAGGGCAAGGCTTAACATATCGAATTTTTTAAAAAATTGTTTCTTGGCACAATCTTCCCCGCATCATCCTTACAAGCGTTTCAGACTGTTTCCGTATATACGGTGTGTGCTAGAATCGCACCAACAAAATATCGGTCGTTGTTCAGGGATATTATGTGAGCAGTTTGGTATAAGACACCCACGGTCTTCGTTCGTACATTATGAGGGGTGAACATTAATAGGACCGGCATATTGCAGGTACGTATTTGAGACTGGAAATGGAGGAAAAACGTGCTATGAACTAGTATCCCGAAATGCACCGTTCTCATTGCAGATGGCTCTGAATAATGGAAGTTCCTCTGTCCACGTGTTGCAGGAAAGTTCCTCTGACCATGAGGCGTGTGTCCCTTTTGTGCTGCAGGTGGTGTCATTAACGCAGCGTACTTAAGTAGCAGAATAGTCCGGTATTCACGTCGGGTGCACAGACAGCGCGGTTATACCAAAATAAGTACCCTCGCAGGCACCAACCATATCACACAACGTCCATCTGTCTGAATGGATCCATGATCAGACAAACGTGCAGAAAGGACTTGAAATATTGTGTAATGTCGTTGGTGTCAGTGAGCGTACTTGTTTTTGTACAGCTGTGCTGCCTTTCGACCGTTTCCATCTGCTTGGCCGTACCCAGACACCATGTCGGCTTGTTCCTTACATGAATACCGGTCCATTCTGCTGCTTAAGTGCGCTGCGTTAACCATACCGCCTGCAACATACAAGTAACAGACGCCTAGTTTCATTCGTCACCGACATCTGCCATTTCAACTGACCATTTCCGGACGCATTTCATAAGATCTTTTTTCCTCCATTTCCAGTAGGTAGTCCGTCCCTGCATTTTGCGGGTTTTATTAGTGTTCACCCCGTGTACTAATGAAATAATTATGATTTATCCTCCCTATTACGTTTATTTATGGGGAAATATCTTCACAACTGTGAAACAGTCTGTAATACGGCAACACAAAACTCAGAGTAATGCAATGAGACAACGACCTTGAAACAGACACAATGTACCGTAATTGGTTTGCATTGATGGTAAATATCTCTACATGGCGGAATTGAGGCATCCTTCCACTGCATTCAGTGAACCCATATACGAACTGTATTTTGGCAAACTCACGAACAGTAAACCTCTAGGTACTCCAGTGTATCAGTTTTAGCAAACAACTAATGCAGCCGGAAAAATGGAGTCACATTTGGGCCATAATAAATACTAACTTAAGGTAAAAGAGTGACTTGTCTTTTACCATTGCCAACAAGCCGAAAACATGTATCATCAGTGAATGCAACAAGTGATTCCTATCAAGACACACAGTGCATGTCATCGCAATTTGCAGTGTTACGGAGATATATTCAATGCACTTCCGGCACAAACCAGTCAGAAGAGAAAAAACTATACAAAGGTAAACGACGGAAAGGAACCAAACAAAATGCTATTAGTCCATAACGAGGTAGCTAAGCCCAAGCGTCCCTTAACCCAAAATACTCAGGAAATATCGCTGAACGGCTCCCGAAATTTTGTCGGTAGATTTTGGGTTCACCCTGCATTTAGTAGTGTTAAGGATCATCGGCGGCAAAGTATCTATAGGCAGAGGACAAGATTGAAATAAGAAAGGACTTGGAAAAAATCCGATGTATCCTTTTCAGTGGAAACAGTAATCGATTAAGGGCGACGACGGGAAACTAAATCTGGACCGCCAGGTGGAGAGTTCCAAACTCTAATACTTTATCTTAACCACTGTGCCGTCTCCAGTGGCGAGAGTCTTAGTATTGTTAACTATAATGCAAAAACTATAAGCTTGATAATGAGAGCTGAGGTCAACAGCAGTTGTGCTATAGTAGCAAGTAAAGTTCTCGAATAGTAGCGTATAAAATCAGTAATTATTAAAGTACGCAAAAATATGAGATAGTAAAGCCTTTTACAATTGTACATGTAATAGGCCAATTGTGCAGGAGTAAACAAGTAAACATAAATTCACGGTTTATATATTTACAACAAATGCGGTAGTTATTGTTCGTATAATTTACGAACTCATTGTATGGAAATCTTCAGTGTAAGATAAAACAGCAACACGTGAAAATTGGATCGTATGGCTCACGGCAAGTGTCAACAGTATGGTGTGTATGATACTTTCATGTCATGTATCATCGATCACTGTTTCAGATAAGGTTATTTTTAAGCAAAAGTGTTTGTGTAATGAAGGGCTTGTGTTGTTGAGGGCAGTCAGAGAAAATGGTGAGTAAAAGACGTCTCCACCACGATGCCTAGTCGTCTTGCAAAGCATCGTGGAGCAGACAGCTTAACGTTTCGATTCAACCGATGAATCATCTCAGCAGTGTAACATATTCCTTATTACTCTGAGGAAAGGAAAATGAACAAAAGGCATCAGTACCTTGGCAGGTCAAGAACAACTGTAGACCAACACTACATCTTCTCTTCCGGTCAACTGTAGGCGACGGAAGTTTCCTACAACGGCTAAAGTGGATACAGCACGACTTATAAAAAGTTATATTTCTTCTCGCGAATAGCAGCTTGCTCTAAATATAGAAAAATGTAAATTTACCTCCTAATATCGTGGCAGACTTTCTATTGACCGGCGTAGTGCAGCAAATCGAATTGGGAGGTACTCATCATGGCGTTTGAAGTCTCCTGGAGAAATACTGCCGCATGCTGCCTCTATAGCCGTCTATAATTGCTGAAGTATTGCCGACACAGGATATTTTCCCCGAATTGGCCTCTCGTTTATGTCCCATAAATGTTGGATGGTGTTCAATGTCGGGTACTGTGAGTGGCCAAACCATTCGCCTGAAGTGTTCAGAATGTTCTTCAAACCTATCACGAATGACTGTGGCCCGGTGACATGGCGCATTGTCGTTCATAAAACTTCCACGCTTGTTTGGGAACATAAAGTCCATGAATGCTGAAAATGGTCTCCAAGTAGCGGAAAATTCAGAAGACCCTGTCTGTTGCACGCAAACACGGCCCATATCATTATGGAAGCAGCACCAGCTTGCACAGTGCCTTGTTGACAAGTTGGGTCCGCGACTTCGGGATCTGCGTCGCATTATAACCCTATCATCAGGTCTTACCAACTGAAATCGGGACTAATCTGACCAGGACACGATTTTCTAGTTGCCTAGGATCCAGCAGATATCGTCACCAGCCTGGAGACGTGCCGCAGGTGACGTCGTGTTGGTAGGAAAGGCTCTCACGTCTGTCGTCTGCTGCCACAGTCCACATAGATTTCTGCTGTTATTTCACGCAGTGCTGCTTGTCTCTTCGGACTGACAGCTCTACGCAAACGCTGCTGCTCTCGGTGTCGTTAAGTGAAGTCCATTGGCCACTGCGTTGTCCTTGGTCAGAGGTAACGCCTGGAAGTTGGTATTCTGGGATCGCGGAATACTGATTTCGCTAAAGATTTCCGAAACTGAGTGACCCATGCGTCCAGCACCAACTACCATCGGGCATTCAAAGTCTGTTACTTCCCATCGTGTGGCCATAATCAAGTCTGAAACCTTTCCACATGAATCACCTGAGTGCAAATGACAATTCTGCCAATGCACTGCCATTTTATACCTTGTGTACTCAGTACTGCCACCGTCTGTATATGTGTGTTCGCTGTCCCATGACTTTGTCGCCTCAATGCCTGGCAGAGACACAGTTTACAGGTAGAACAGCAAAGAAGAAGAGTTTTAGTTGTACGAGGTAGTCCCGCCAAGCGCTATAGGGTAGCTTACAGAGTATGTGGATAGATGTAGATGTAAATTAGAAAAGACAACCCAGTTCAACTACACCGAATGTTAATTGATTCTCTACTTTGGCTATGAAAGAGACAGCTTATTTTCGTATATAGAGCTCTCAGGAAGTCCAACAGGGAAAGGCAAAAGATCTAAATATCACTTCCTGTCCAATAAACAGTTTTGGTGTTAAGAAGATAAAAAAGCGATGTCGTCAAATCTTTTTCTGGTAACGAAATTTTAGGTGGCCTTGCTAGAGCTGTAGTTGTGAAATGTCTTATGTAACCACGCCCACCTCCGACGGTATAAGGGGTGCACCAGTCTATCTTGGCATTGTTACAGGAAGATCGACAAACTTTTACGTTCATTTATGGGGAGTTATCCAGGCAGTGTGAAATTTATTAATGAATTCATTTTTTTTTCTTGTAGATAAGAACTAGACCGCCTACATTCAACAAAGTTATGGAAACCCCATCCCGGCGTAATTACTTCGTAGAGATTTTTGTTACCAGCTAGTTAGAAAGCGGCCATACAGATATTATTATCCATTGTACCGTTATCCCTTGCGCGAACATCACATGAAAAGATTAACAACTGAGATTTCCGACGCCCATTTAACTTCAGTTGACATGTACGAGCACATGCACGAGCACTGCCCCATTCTACGTATTCACCAGGGAAGTCCTTAAATTGTGTAAGGTTAGGCGAGATATAGGTGGTACGAGCAGTCCCACCGAGGTAGATAGCAAAGTATGTGCGACATTACTGCCAGTGATAGTCTTTATTAGAAACAAAACTGGGGGGCATTTCGTACTTCCATAAACACTTTTCCCTTGGTTCCCCTAAACAAGCTCATGCGAAAGCTGCAAGAATTGCTTTGGTAAGATCACGGACGATGTTCGTTTTTAAACTTGTTCCCAGTGACCAAGCGCTTCCTTCTTGTTGTCATGCTTTTACATCGGTCCCATTACATAGATTTCCAGCAGTTTAGTGTTTAGAACTACCGAGAAATCCTACTTGTCCCTTTCACTATGTATTTACGGTAATATGAAAGCTGTACAATCAAGTCAGGGTACATTTTCGCTATCAACTTGGTCTTCAAACTGTCATTGCAAGACTATCTGCTATTACGTTATGAAGCCACATTCGAAGCAGTGAAGAACAAAATGGTCATCCTGCATATT
This sequence comes from Schistocerca serialis cubense, assembly GCF_023864345.2. Lineage (NCBI taxonomy): Eukaryota > Metazoa > Arthropoda > Insecta > Orthoptera > Acrididae > Schistocerca > Schistocerca serialis. The sequence continues at coordinate 376,695,872 of NC_064644.1, read as the reverse complement.
ATGAATGCCTTGCGCATGTCTGACGACGATGTGAAAACGTTATGTATGTCCGCCACTCATTAGACTTCTAGCATCTTTGCTTGTTCACATCTGCATGCAGTAATTGTGGATTTAGATTAATAGAAATCCCAATGAAGATAAAAACCATACGTTAAAAATGAGCACATACCTGTTTCTTATCGAAGACAATACTCTCGACGTTATTAGAACATCATATAGCAATCAACAAATACCTCCGAAACACCAATTATAATTTTTTTTACAGAAACCCCCAAAAACTTCAATTCTGCCTCAGATGTGCAGAATTCCGTGCTATGTCTAGGCGTAGTTACGTGATGGTGACTACTCCACTAAAACATAATTTCCCTGCTAATTAACTCTGAAATGACGCAACGTAATGCATTTATCCTTAACAGTTATTTCTCAGCACAAACTATCCTCTAACACCCTTACAGTTTTTTCAAACTGCTTCTGACCATCCTGTATTCCACTGAGATTTTCTATACGTTTACATATTATAAATTAAAGCCCCTCACGCGACTTCTGTTTGAATGTTCAGTTTAATTATAGGCAAAACCGAAGGGATTTAAAATAAAGCTTCCACTAATACACAGATTGAATGACGAGGACGTTTTTGTATATAATTTATCACTTCTACGCCAGATAAATCATCCAGTCGTAGGTTATTGAAGAAACCCATGCGAAGCGGAGGGGATCACCAATAATGTATAATATTTTTGTTCCTTAGTCACTGGTATGAATATTTACCACCACATTCATTAAATTACACTTTAAAGAAATGTAATAAATATGGCAAGTTTACTCAATTTTCCGAAGAGGAAATACTGACAAAGTGTTCATGGCCGTTCTCCTGAGACTAATACAGCCAACAGAAATGTTCAGCAGGATTCGTTGGACACAGTGCTAAAACTCATTAGCATTCCACTGTATTGTACGAAGGTACGCGTCTCAAAAGAAATTAAGCTAGTGATACGCTCTCACTAACGCAATGGACCACCTAGAGACAGATTTCTTCGATGGTTGCTGACGACAGTAGAACTCTCATTGACGCAATGGAGCATCTAGAAACCGCTTCTGTGATGGTTGCTAATGACAGTTGCTTTCTGGTCACCGCATGGCCCGTTGACTTAGAGAGAAAACAACATACGGCTGCATGCCTGAATCTCTTGTTATGTCCCTTCTCCTCTCCTTGGACAGTACACCCGCCATACTGTGAAAGACACTCATGATTGACTCGTTTCTCGGAGTATTTTTGTAAGCAGTTGCCGTTAATTTTGACCATGAGCCAGCGCATAATTCTGAAGTGCGCTGTTCAATACGTATAATCCCAATGCCACAAGTGTTTCAATCAAATTATAGTTTATCAGACATTTTATGCAAAACATGTGACTGCATATGATCTATGACCATTTACGATGTGAGCTAGACATCCAGACAGGTAAAGCATTTTCAGCCACGTTACGCTTGGGAACAATTAGCATGTTGTTTCGCCTTTACTTAAGCATAGCTGTAAAGAAGCAATGCTGTTTCTTTCTTTCGCATTGGCATCAGTTGTAATTACACTATATGCCTCTTATTAGTGTTTCTAAATGGAAGAGAGGTTTACTGCACGAGAAAGAGTATGCGAATACTATCATTCTCTACTTACCAGAGGCTGAATTCCGTTGGCGAGCAGTTCGTTGATAAGGTTGTTGTAGTAGTGGATACCAGCCTGGTTGATGACGTCGAGGTCCCCGTTAGGCAACACCCGTGGCCAGGATATGGAAGATCGATACACGTCCACCTGTTCGACAACGAAGTATTAATGGTTGCAGCGAAATGACTGGGGACTGACCGCTGATATTTCATTATTAAATCATGTATTAACGCTGTACCCACCGAATAAAACATATCTGAAATTGTGAACATCCGGTTGATCACTATAATAGAAGAACAATGTGCCTGAGGATGGTTACATATGAATAATATTTTTGTGCTTTATGGATTAAACCAAAAAAATTGAGAAAATTTGAGAGAAAACCTCATTGCCTTTTTGTAATCTAAGAGGATATTTAATGAAATGACCCTGAAAGTTATTTATCATTCTGAAAATCTATAAGAATCATGAACAGAGATTTAGAAATAGGCAGTGATAGAAACGAAGGATGCGATAGGGAAGCTTGTGTAATACACGACAATGCTACCTTGTAATTATTAAATGGATGATTGGATTCGACAGTGGAGACCGAAAACTAAGGACTAAACATACAGCTTATGTAGCACTAAATTACTATAAATACTCATTTCTCTGTACTAATTGACGACGAATTTTTACATAGAACCGACAGATACAGAACCGAAACTGATTTCATGAAATGTAGTGACTGGAAACAAACTTTCAAAAACTTAAATGCATCGAATTTATAATTGTACAATATCACTAACGTCGATTTGCAGTAGGGTTCTGGAACATATACTCTATTCGAAAATTATGAAGTACGTCGAAGAAAACGATTTACTGACACATAGTCAACACGGTTTCAGAAAATGTCGTTCTTGTGAAACACAACTAGCTCTATATACTCATGAAGTAATAAGTGCTATCGACAGGGGATGTTAAATTGATTCCATATTTTTAGATTTCCAGAAGGCTTTCGCCACCGTATCTCACAAGCGTCTTCTAACCAGACTGCGTGCCTATGGAGTATCGCCTCAATTGTGCAACTGATTTCCTGTCATAAAGGTCAAAATTCCTAGTAATAGACGGAATGTCATCGAGTAACATAGAAGTAATATCCGGCATTCCCCAAGGAAGTTTTATAGGCCCACTGTTGTTCCTGATCTACATTAACGACATAGAAGACAATCTGAGTAGCCGTCTTAGAATGTTTTCAGATGATGCTGTCATTTGCCGTCTTGTGAAGTCATCAGATGATCATAACGACTTGCCAAATCATATAGATCAGATATCTGTATGGTGCGAAAAGTGGCAATCGACCCTGAATAAGGGTAAGTGTGAAGTTATTCACTTGAGTACTAAAAGAAATCAGCTAAATTTCGACAACGCAAAAAGTCACTCAAATCTTAAGGCTATAAATTCAACTAAATACTTAGGGATTACAAATAACCTAAACTGGAAAGATCACATAGATAATATTGTGGGTAGAGCAAACCAAAGACTGTGATTCATTGGTAGAACACTTAGAAGGTGTAACAGGTCTACTAAAGAGACTGCTTACACCTCGCTTGTCCGCCAAATTTTGAAGTATTTCTGTGCTGTGTAGGATCCGAATCAGGTGGGACCGACAGGTACATCGAAAAAGTACAAAGAAGGGCAGCTCGTTTTGTATTACCAAGAAATAGGGGAGATAGTGCAACAGACATGATACGTGAATTGGAGTGGCAATCATTAGAACAAAGGCGTTTTTCGTTTGACGGGATCTTCTCATGAAGTTTCAATCACAAGTTTTCTCCTCCGATTGCGCGAAACGTTACATTGGCAGCCACCTACATAGGGAAAAATGATCATGACGATAAAATAAGAGAAATCAGGGCTCGCACAGAAAAATTTAAATGCTCGTTTTTCCCGCGTGCCATTCGAGAGTAGAACGGTAGAGAGACAGCTTGAAAGTGGTTCATTGAACCCCCTGCCACGCACTTCATTGTTAATAGCAGAGTGATCACGTAGATGTATATCTATATACCTCCCCGTTTGAACGTCTAATTGGAATTCGTTTCGAATGGAAGCATAATTTGTTTCAAGTTCTGCCGCTAGAGCTCTTGCGGCGCACAAAATTCACAATGGAAGTTCGTAGCCGCTCTCGACAGTTAGGAAACGCATAGACTGCGCAGCACCTTTCGATTTCCGCAGTAACGCAATAATACCGAGGCACTCCAGAAGCACACATCACACAAGTACATTAATGAGCCAGAACATAATGACCATCGACTTACTAGCGGTAAAAGGCCGCCCAGGCGATAGCAGATTCACCTGACGGTGAATGACTGCTAGTCAGACACACACTCGGTGCATGTACTATCAATGGGAGTGAGGTCCGTATGCAGAATGAAGGAAGGCGCGAGAACTGCGTTTCATGGAGGGCAGATTGTGATGTCCCGCAGGCTCGGCCCAGGCATTTCGGAAACTGCACGACTTCAGTGTTCGAGGAATGCTGTGGTGAGGGTCTTCAACACATGGCGAAAGAAACGTGACACAACGTCCAGACGTCGTGGGGTTGGGCAGCCACCTCTCAATACGGATGTCGGACGTCGTAGGATGGGCAGACTAGTAAAACAGGACAGGCGATGAATTGTGGCGGAGCTAACATCAGACTTTAATGCGTGGCAGTGCGTAAGTGTGCTTCAACAGATCTCTGAACAGACAGTGCAACGAACACTAACGATGTGTCTCCACAGTCGACGAATCATGGATGAGCCAAAGTTAACACCATGACATCGGCAATTACGACTGAAATGGGCACGTGACCATCGGCACTGGACGTTGGCTCAGTGGCAGAACGTTGCATGGTCTGATGAATCCCGATACCTTCTTCATCATGCCGATGGGAGAGCGGGAATCCGCAGTCTTGCAGGTCAACAGTATCTTGAAACCTGTACTGCAGAACTCAAACAAGCTGGCGGCGGCTCCATTATGCTGTTTGGAACATTCACGTGGGAATCTATGGGACCAATGGAGCTCGTGCAAGTCACCATGACGGCCAAGACATATGGTACACTAGTTGCAAACCACATACTCTCCTTGATGGAGTTCATGTTTCTCTACGGCAGTGGCACTTTTCAGCAAGATAATGCGCCATGTCACAATGCCATGAGTGTGATGCAGTGACTCGAGGGAGAAAGTGGCGAGTTCCAGTTGATATGCTGGCCCTCCAGCTTGACAGGTACCAACTCCCTCCAGCGATCTAAAAAGGTCTCACTGCTTACACGCCACGGCGCGTTCCAGAGGTGGATCTACCAGCTATTAGATAGGTGGGCATAATGTTCTGGATGATCAGTGTGCGTGTACCACTGTATATCACGACACTACGTGCATACCTATGAGAGTTTCGGAAGAAACGGGATGTCGCACACTGGTTAAAGCGCTAACCCGTATATGCGACGAGCGGGGTTTGGATCCACTTTTCATCCAGATTTTCTATAGTTCGCCTCAGGCGATAATTGCAAGTTTAAAATTGCTTACCCGTCCTATACGTTTAGAATTTTATTTCCATGAATATTGACGTCGTAATGTATTGCGAATACATAGAAAGAAGGATCCTTTATTGTATGATTATATGACAGCAGAATAAACACTGGTAGCAGTTACTTCTGTAAAATATTTGGGAGTATACGTACGGAACGATTTGAAGTGGAATGACCATATAAAATTAATTGTTGCTAAGGTGGGTGCCAGGTTGAGATTCATTGTGGAGAGTCCTTAGAAAATGTAGTCCATCAACAAAGGAGGTGGCTTACAAAACACTCTTTCGGCCTGTACTGGAGTATTGCTCATCAGTGTGGGATCCGTACCAGGTCGGGTTAACAGAGGAGATAGAGAAGATTCAAAGAAGGGCGGCGCGTTTCGTCACAGGGTTATTTGGTAAGCGTGATAGCGTTACGGAGATGTTTAGCAAACTCAAGTGGCAGACTCTGCAAGAGAGGCGCTCTGCATCGCGGTGTAGCTTGCTGTCCAATTTTCGAGAGGGTGCGTTTCTGGATGATGTGTCGAATATATTGCTTCCCCCTACTTATACCTCCCGAGGAGATAACGAATGTAAAATTAGAGAAATTCGAGCGCGCACGGAGGATTTCCGGCAGTCGTTCTTCCCGCGAGCCATACGCGACTGGAACAGGAAAGGAAGGTAATGACAGTGGCACGTAAAGTGCCCTCCGCCACACACCGTTGGGTGGCTTGAAGAGTATAAATGTAGATGTAGATGTATATGTAGTTGACAACCCTCCTTACATTCGTTTTTCTTTTAATGATTTTTTTTTATTTTTGTTCTACTTTGTCTTCTACAGTGAAAATGCGGTAACTACACTCCTGGAAATTGAAATAAGAACACCGTAAATTCATTGTCCCAGGAAGGGGAAACTTTATTGATACATTCCTGGGGTCAGATACATCACATGATCACACTGACAGAACCACAGGCACATGGACACAGGCAACAGAACATGCACAATGTCGGCACTAGTACAGTGTATATCCACCTTTCGCAGCAATGCAGGCTGCTATTCTCCCATGGAGACGATCGTAGAGATGTTGGATGTAGTCCTGTGGAACGACTTGCCATGCCATTTCCACCTGGCGCCTCAGTTGGACCAGCGTTCGTGCTGGACGTGCAGACCGCGTGAGACGACGCTTCATCCAGTCCCAAACATGCTCAATGGGGGACAGATCCGGAGATCTTGCTGGCCAGGGTAGTTGACTTACACCACGGGATACATGCGGACGTGCATTGTCCTGTTGGAACAGCAAGTTCCCTTGCCGGTCTAGGAATGGTAGAACGATGGGTTCGATGACGGTTTGGATGTACCGTGCACTATTCAGTGTCCCCTCGACGATCACCAGTGGTGTACGGCCAGTGTAGGAGATCGCTCCCCACACCATGATGCCGGGTGTTGGCCCTGTGTGCCTCGGTCGTATGCAGTCCTGATTGTGGCGCTCACCTGCACGGCGCCAAACACGCATACGACCATCATTGTCACCAAGGCAGAAGCGACTCTCATCGCTGAAGACGACACGTCTCCATTCGTCCCTCCATTCACGCCTGTCGCGACACCACTGGATGCGGGCTGCATGATGTTGGGGCGTGAGCGGAAGACGGCCTAACGGTGTGCGGGACCGTAGCCCAGCTTCATGGAGACGGTTGCGAATGGTCCTCGCCGATACTCCAGAGCAACAGTGTCCCTAATTTGCTGGGAAGTGGCGGTGCGGTCCCCTACGGCACTGCGTAGGATCCTACGGTCTTGGCGTGCATCCGTGCGTCGCTGCGGTCCGGTCCCAGGTCGATGGGCACGTGCACCTTCCGCCGACCACTGGCGACAACATCGATGTACTGTGGAGACCTCACGCCCCACGTGTTGAGCAATTCGGCGGTACGTCCACCCGGCCTCCCGCATGCCCACTATACGCCCTCGCTCAAAGTCCGTCAACTGCACATACGGTTCACGTCCACGCTGTCGCGGCATGCTACCAGTGTTAAAGACTGCGATGGAGCTCCGTATGCCACGGCAAACTGGCTGACACTGACGGCGGCGGTGCACAAATGCTGCGCAGCTAGCGCCATTCGACGGCCAACACCGCGGTTCCTGGTGTGTCCGCTGTGGCGTGCGTGTGATCATTGCTTGTACAGCCCTCTCGCAGTGTCCGGAGCAAGTATGGTGGGTCTGACACACCGGTGTCAATGTGTTCTTTTTTCCATTTCCTGGAGTGTATTTCTCGAATGAACCTAGTATTTTATTTGTTTAAACTAACTGCTTGCTGTCTTCCGCTCAGAAAGCTACATGAATCTGCAACAAATGTCATTCCTGATTATAGATTTTCCTACGCATGGTTTTAATAATTTTATAGGTATTTCAGGTTCACCATTAAGTTCGCCCATAGCTGTTTACCCAAAGCAAATTATATCGGAAAATGACCAAGTGCACTTTTTTTTTAAAAGCGTAGCTTCCATGATATACTGGCTACAGAGCTCATAATGGGTAGGTGAGTCACCAGGTTTTTTAAATCGCCGCAAAAGAAGAAGCTAGCATGATTGCCACTGGAAATTGTACTTACGTTGAGCGCCTTCAGCATCTGAACATCTTCCTTGTACTTATGGTAAGAATCGCAAGCAACGTCCCCGTTCTGTTCTAGAATGAGTAGCTAATGGTTGTGGAAGAAGTTGTCCTGGATGCTCTCTCCCTTGCCTGTACATGCGCCCAAGAACATCACAATAAATAACACACCTATTACCTATTGTAATGGAAATATGTTATTGCCGGGTTTTTGGAGAAGCAACAATAAGCAGTATATTGAACTTTGCCTGATGAATACAGTTCATACTTCTGAACCCACCATCTTCATTCCATCCTCCTTCGATCTGATATGCGGATGTTGCCGCTCCAAACTTGAAGTCATCCGGGAATCGATTAGAGGCTGTCTGTGCGGAAACAACGGCTAACACGGCCGTAAAGGTGATCAGCAACGTCATCGTTGGAAATGTGCAGTGGCTTTGTATGAGCAGCTGCAAGGTGTACGTTTAAATAGTGTAATTGGGATATGTCATAGGTTGTTTGTATATCTGGAAATAGATAATATCAGTTAATTTTCTTTTATCGTCCGTTAATCAGCGTATTTCTTTAGGGTTTGCCTATGTTCTTAGCGATATTATCGAAGTGGTACTGAAGTAACATGTTGAGCTGTGGCTCGATATCAGCAGAGGCTTTCTTATCAGGTCCGCTTATTTAACTCTTGTGGGAATCATAAGTGAGTCAGATCATTAGCAACGCTGATCCTGGGAAACAGGAAGTTTGCCAACCATTACCTGGAAATAAATGACTGATCGCTTAGCTAAATAATAATTCGACATTAAAGAGGCAACAACTGCCTATACATTTTGAAAAATTCTATAAGTCAACAAAATTCTATAAACAGACAGCTTCCTAAATGATAAAGAGTCGTTATATTTCATAAATTGGGTACCTGTTCAGTAATACTTTAATTCCAACACCATCTCCCAAACAAATTTTAATCCACACATTGTATATAAATGGATGCATGAGGGGTAGTCGAATGAGAACCAATCACCAACCACAAGAGTGCCATGGAATGCACTCAAAAGCTATCACTCTACATGTTAAGACATTGAGTGTACTAGGAGACGAAACGATCAATCCCTGTGTAATAGGAAGCGTTTGGCCGCTGATGTATTCCCCTCAACCAGTATTGCTCTTCCTCGTTCACATTAAAATGACATCCAATCAATAACACTGTGAAAGAACCGGTCTGTATGGGGGATACTGCAGTGTTTCCCAACCAAACCGCTGAAGCGTAGCCGTCGCCCAGTTGACAGCATGGGGTGGGCGTAATGATGCAACAGGATGTATTCCTGGGCGTTTCGACTTCTAGGTGTGTCATAGTTTCTGCAGAGTGCCTTCACAGTATTGCACATTCATTGTGATTTCACACTCGCCTAGATAGCCCTTACATTCCATAACGTCCGTCCTCACACTAACAGCTGAATGAAGGCCGCCCTTCAGTAGTTTGATTGGGAATCACTGCAGCATCCATTGAACAGCCTGGATCTTTCACCATGCGATGTTCACATCTTTGGAAATCTGAAGAAGGATATACATGACCGTCGGTTTTAGATGGAAATATGCAAGCATGGGTGCGGATGTGGAACTGTCAGCAGTCAAACATCTTTTAGGAATCCGGAATTGATGGCCTCTTCTCCCAGTGGGATGAATGTCGTAAGACGTGTAGTGATTACTTTTGAATGGAATCATTCCAAGGGCAGGTTGTGATGAGTGTTCGATTTTCATTTGACTGCCCATCGTACGTACTTGTAAGTGTGTATGTGTCTATGTTTGTATGTTCCACGTCTCTTCTTAAACAATTTGACCGATTTCAACGACACTTCGTACACATGGATTCTACTGTCAGGCACCAACTACTGCAGAGTAATAAATAGATACCGATCATGTTTCAGGAGATGTGACTTCATAAACAATGAAATGCTTCAAGAAGTGTTGCCTCATGCATGACCTTTACATTCATTATTCATTTACCACTAGTTCTATTCAGAAAAAATTTTGCAGACAGTATCTACATTTGCCGTTAAATGCGCCATCAAAATTATATCGGGGTGGTTCACTGGAAGACGTTATAAACTTCGTGAGATACGAAAAAACTTGTGCTTTGTGCATCGCCTTTAAATTTATCACTTCTTTGCCACTAACTCTGTTCAGAACATATTTTGCAGACAGTATCCACATATTCCGTGCCTACACAAATATATCATTATACTACATATAGTTGAAGATGTATAACGTCATAAACACTGAAATGAGTGAAAGCAAATCCGTTTGGTCTTTACCTGGGGTAAAGGCTTTACCTTGGGTAACTACGGCTCTGTTTAAAAGAGAAGAGCTCGCTGTAGTCATAGGGTCAAGCCACACACGTCTGTCTTCATCCCCCCCTCCCCCCCCCCCCCCCAGTTAATTCAATGCAAATAGTAACCTGGTAGCTGTGACACTGCAGTCAAGTACTTTATGTATTGGATAGAATTACGAGTTAATGTAATACACAGAAACACAAAACGGAAGTTAACTGAATAACTTAATAACAAGGGTTCAATTCTAACGTCTGTAATCGATGCAGACGACAGGGAATTACGTTGAATAATGTTTATTCATGACAAGACATATCAAATAAACGGGAAGTGGTCCTACGATATTTAGTTAAAATGTAGACAGGAAACACTCTTTTAAAATGCAGTAAAGTTATATTTAGAGCGTTACGAGAATGGTAGTACAATCCCCTAACTGAATGATCATCAGAGATATGTGAAAACTAAATCAGATTCTCAATCACATTACACGAAATATTCACCAGCTCAAAACAGTCCAGAGTTTGGTATGATGTTCACGAAATACAAAGAAGAGGAACTCATACCCTGTCTGTCCTCAGTTATGTAACACAAGAGAAAAAATTTAGAATCCTACACTGGAGAACATACAAATACTCGAAAAATAAGTAACATCAGAAGTTAAAGTATGGTAGTGGCCATTCACTGTCAAGAATCAATCACGTAAATAATCAAATACCACTCATTACTACAGGCATGTCTGCCTCCTTCAAGAACACAGCGTAAAAGTGTGGAATGAATTCCTTGAGTTCTTCATTGGGAAAAGTCCCAGCCTCCATTTGACTCCGTTAGTGTTCCAATACCGCTTGCTTTTCCATTGGCTGAAGTCCATTCCCACCAAACATACATTGTTCTTAAGTTCTGCAGGCATGATTTGACTCAACGTGACCACTTACCAGGCTAAACTAATCTATTACAAGAATATTTAAAGAATGAAATGTTATAAACATTCAGTCACACTCAGACTATTCACAATAAATACAAACATAAGTTTGTTCGTAAATAGTTTTCTTATGTAAGGGCGCTCACAATTAATGGCATCAGACTGTCGTTAAATATTGTTTAAGCAATTATTTAGACCTGCTTTTCAGATGAGCCTTTTGGCACTCTTTTAGAAAGGTGTTTTCAGGTAACACATGTGACTGTCTGCGCCCTCAATTACCATGATTTTGCATTATCAGTTGTAACTAATATTTAATAAAGTTTCTGGAAAAATAGTAAACCTTTCATTAAGGAAATACACAAGTATACCAAATATGAAGTATCTATGCTTATTCATTTGCTGTGTTATTGTGGAGAATATGATATTCTGACAACATTTGCGTAATGAAATATATAAGAAACATAATAAAGCAGGAAATAAAATATATACACATATGTTTTTTGAGAGATGATAACTATAGTGCAATGCTATGATCTGAAATATCGTATACTGGAAAAGGATGAAGCGTTTTAAGGTTGTGAATTCAGATATAAATTGTGAAAATATTTATTCGCCGTAAAAATATTAACTTCCGTGGTTTTGAATATACTGAAAATATTGTTGTTGCATTGGATGTGCCTAATTTATCTGAGGTCACCAATGTATTTGGATTTCCATTAATACTTGACTATGAATTATTGCCGAATCTCAAAGAGCTGTAACTTAGCCACCTTAAGGTTGTGCGATGCTCCGCCATTTCTTGGAGTATTGTCTGTCCTCTTAAAGGGCCTAAAGTCGTCAAAATTCCCCATAGTGGGATTTTACACAGATTCGGCTCTTTGCTCGACTCTTCACCTGGCTGACCCAGGCAGGTTGCTGAGGCTTGCCCAACCGCAACACTTTGGCTAAGGTGGCCACGCCACTCCCTGAGGCCCTGGCCACACAAGCAAACTAGCTCTACCCCCTGTCATTTTTGGGCAGCCATATCACTCTCCCACATACTCATAACGCTACAGCTGCTACGACTGAATCAGCATAAGGAAGTCCACGACATCTGAGAGCTTTTTTGGTAGCTTTCGACTGTGAAGTGCGAACGGCTGTAGGTGAACACAGTAGCCATGTATAAAAACTACGAAGATGCGTTGCCGCAGAGACGTTTACAAAATCTCACTGTGTACGTGCGAAGCTGTTGCTGCCAGTGCACGGAAACTGTGGATGACACTGTACTTATACATTTGAGCAATGTGTGTATTTCTATGTACAACTGTTCTATAATTTGAAAGGTATACATGGCAAAGATTTTTTTCGGTATTTCACTACAAACGCACTTAATTTTTTGTTTTAATTTCTAATAGAAAATTGGCAAAATGAATACCCAGACAATGTTGGGTTTGCCAGCCAATATTACAGTTAAGACCTTCACAATAACAAAATTGTTGGATAATGGCAGAAGCTGCAGAAATACACCAGAGTTTGTACCACGGCGATGACTTGAAGCCAGTCCTTCTGCTTGCTAGGCAGATGTGTTAGCCATTACACCACTGTAGCAGTACAGGTAGAACAGCTGCACAGAGGACCCTAATCCAGTGCTCTCCCTAACACAAATTTCAGTTCATTCCTTCAGCCTACTTTCCTCTTCTTAAATAGTCAGAATTGTCGAGGCTCTTCGGTACTGGAATAGCCCCCAGCTTTGTACATAATGGATAAATTCTGCCTCGGCAATACTAACAATTTAAGAAAATGAAAATAGCCTGAAGGCGTGAATCGAAGTTTTTGTTACGGAGGGAAGACTAACGGAGTCTGTGCACATGTGTTATCTACACTGCGACGGTAGTGAAATGGCTAACACATCTGCTAGAAAGCAGGAGAGCCGGGTTTAGGTCCTGGAAACGGGATAAATTTTAATTCATTTCTTCAGCTTCTGTAATTATCGTACATAAGGCTGAGATTCATACGTGGCAAGGAATACGTAATTATACAAGATCTATACGATTGCTGGATTTACGCATTTACTCCACCCATACACATGACAGTCTAATTTATTGTAGGGGTAATTACAAGCCAATGCGTGACATTTCGCATCATATGGTCATTCTGTGTAATTACCTCTACTGCACGCAGCCTTTACTCAATAAGTACTAAAGATGTTACGAGACTGGTAGGTCAATTTTTATCTCCCATTGCGCCTTCCACGTATAGCGCGCGTCCTTCCCATACCATTACTGATGGCTCGACGTCTATTAGCGGCTTCGGAGCCTACGTCAGTAGAGGCATGCTCTTCAGAGTCAGTTATGAGACGCTGACCCTTCCGCCGGGAAGGGGAGGCCTTGGAGTTGGCCATGTCCTCTACAGAGCGGTAACCCTGTTTGTCAGCTCGCACATCAAGCTCGGGCGCCACCACTCGGACAGTTTGACAGGTTTGCTGCTGGAGTCCTTAGCTCGGTCCTCACTTATTCCCCCATTGACGACGCAAGACATACCCCCAAACTTCTGCTACTAAGGGGAACTTTTACATTGAACACAGTTATATCCGTATCGCAGTACCACTGACGGAACGGGCGTCGGCGTGTATATATGTCGTGTCCTAAAGCAGAGGCGCCCATCAAACTTCGTGGAGGCCAAAAACACTCAGTTAAATTGCAAGGTGGAGTGGCGGACGATACACGCGGCTATAGTGGATACAGGCGTCCGATCGACATGGTACATAACAGTCATCGGGAAACAGATCACCTGATCACGCCTCCACAAGATAAATTTGGCGGACTAACTTCTATGTGTAGATAGCTGTATACCGGACACGGACAGCACCGTCTCACATGTGGCGCTGCAGAAGACGTATGGCGCTTAGTGCAACAAATTGAGAGGTATATTCTACGACTGAATCCGGAACACATCACACCTCGACTTGTACTACTTACGGATGAACAGTACTTCCTGCGAACCAAAACAAACGCAGTCACGTGGGTCTGTGGGCACGCGGTACAATACTTATTTCACGATGGACCTAAAGATGTATTGGGCTTTTGAAACTACCTACAAGAACGTCATTGCAAAATTGTACGGAACCCAAAGTTTGGGCAATATTTTTCTAATAATTGAGGGGTGCCCTACGCGACCCTCCACGCAGCTGGGTCATCAACAACTAGGATAATATACCCATTGACTGAGCTGAGAAGAGCATGTCCGCTTATCGATGGAATAACATACGACATGCGTGAAGACGTACCTGGATGATGAAGCGTAAGGAAAGTAGCGAAACATCCTTCTGCATCGTGTACGAAGCACATTTTTCGTTTCGCCACATATATTACCTCTTTGTAGGAAAGTACCGAGATGTTTATTTTGTTTAGTCAGAGCACGCTGCGGTGCTAGGTACGTTTATTTTCGTTGTGGTGTAAAGTAAATACAAATTACAAATATATTAAATAAATACATAAAAAATTCCCACAATTGATTTCCTCTCACCATCCCTAATACCTTGACTGGTGAGCGGGATATTGTGGCCAGGCCTATGGTTACGACCCCTGCCCACTCTGCCCTCCCCGCCCTCACTTCCATGCCACCCCTCCGAAAAAAAAAAGTAATCAGAAGACCTGAGTTCGAGCTCACGTCCGGCAAAAATTTTCTACCTGCTCCATTGACATAAATCAATGATCACTGGCAGTTACTGTAGTTCATTCCTTTGTGTCTTGTGGTCATACTGTTTGGTGCATCGTCGTTTACTGATATGTACCGCAATGGTTTCTTCTAAAACAATAACCTTTGTAAGTATGTTATACTCTAGTGTTCTACTATTTGAACGGGAAATGCTGGCACCGATTGAAAAGAGAAAACTTCAGGTCTTTAGTCTTCTCACTGTGTGATAGTCCACTAATATATCGGCTGACCAGTAGCCTATCAGCTTTCCTCAAGGTAAGTTATAAACCTAGGGTGAGGTGGAAAAATGCTGATCAGCATCAGAATTAAGATACAAACGGTTCAAATGGCTCTGAGCACTATGGGACTCAACTTTTGAGGTCATCAGACCTAACCTAAGGACATCACATACATCCATGCTCGAGGCAGGATTCGAACCTGCGATCGCAGCGGTCTCGCGATTCCAGACTGTAGCGCCTAGAACCGCACGGCCACTCCGGCCGGCGTTAAGATACAAGTGGAGGATAAATCTCGTAGTAACCATTTTGAAAAATGGTATAATAAATGACGCACCGCCACATAATAATTCAAGTCACTAATGAATGAACTCCCTGGTAGCCGCATTTTCCGTGGAGACGCCAGCGTCACACTGGGTATGAGAGCAAGGAGCGTCCAGGGGCCGTCACCATTGAATGAACATTTGAGTTAAATTCTATACTACGCCTGTCTTTGATGTGTGTATGTAGCAGATTGACGTAATGGTTTTAGTTATGCTCGGCCAGCTTATTTGAATGAACGCTGTGTTAAAATTGTCTGAAATATTTAAAGGATAGCCAGGAGTTAACGAGGCGCAGTGCCTGTAATGTTTATTTCCCAAGACTGTTTATTGAAGTTTGTTATTTGAGCATTACGTCATTTTTCCTGGTGTTTTGAGAACGTACGGGTCACTGCGCGAACCATGAGTATATTAAATGCAGTGAAGTGCACAATTGTTATTGAAGTGAAGATTATTACGTGAATATGGTGCCATGTAACTCGCACTTGGTTAGGTGAGGATGAGCTTTATTTAGGATCCAGTCAGATGCATATTTAGGGCCGTAATTAGATAGTTTAGTCAACTATCAGCTGTTCATTTGTTAGACATTTCACCTGCCTCAGAATCACATGTTTACTAAAGCGCTCAGAAACGGGAGTATGGAACAGGCAGCAAATCGCACCAAATAACCGAACCGCCACACTTATAGTACTAATAGTTGTGGACTGCAGGAAGAAATATTACGGGAACGTCTGTTCACTGTACTGCATACTAAAGGACAGGGTCCTGTAAGAGGTTCATGTCTAAAGAATTTGTTGCTAGCGCACTCGAGCAGATGTAATTTCAATGGATTGCTCACGCGCTGACTGCGATATGTAAGCTATAAGAGAATCTCAGACCAAAGAGCGGTGTTGGCTGCAGTAGGAACTGTGTGTCAGTAGGAGTGAGTAGTAGCCAGCAGTCGTGTGTATCGAGTTGGCTGGGCCAGTCGTGCGGAGCGATGGCGGTGCCTGAGCGATGTAATATCAGGTAAAAGCAGCCTCGCGCATATGTACTATTCTTATATCAAGTCCCATGTAAATGGTTTTAAAAATCTCTTAACAATAATCTTTCTTATAAAAATTAACTTTTGACGATCATTCATCTCAATTTAAAGAATTTACTAATTCCTCCAATCCATGGTCATCCCGATTATTGTAAATAAAAATCAGTTTTTTTATATATATATGAAAAATCTGTCGGCCAACATTGCACTGGGCTGTGCCAGAAAAATTTATTATAGGAGCAGAGATACGAGGGGCGTTCAGAAAGTAAGCTCCGATCGGTCGCGAAATGGAAACGACTATGAAAATCCGATAAAGCTTTGCACAGATGTGTTAGGTAGTGTCTCTAGTATAACCCCAGTTAGCATCACGTCGCTCTTCTCATTTCTGGGCTCGCAGTGAGTGCGTAAAGATGTCTAGAAAATTGTGTCTGCCGCCAAGTACGAGGGCCCGGTGATAAATTTCGCCTGACGCTATGCAGCTAACATTACATAACTGTCGTGCTGTTTCGTCTTCACGACAATTCTCAGCCGCATTCTGCAGGGGCAATGAAGATGCTCCTGCATCGTTTTCAAATGGAAATGTTAGATTACCCACAATACAGTCCGCAATTGTCTCCTCCTGAGTTTCATCTCTGGTCACATGAACCACTGTCTTTGAAGACAATATTTTGACACAGACAACGAGGTGTAGGCCAGCGTGGAGAATTGTCGGAAAGCACTGGCGGCTGCCTTCTATGATGAGGCTATTGAAAAGTTGGTACAACGCTATGACAAAAGTCTTAGTCAGAACGGCGACTACGTAGAGAAGTAGCTGAAAGGTGTAGCTAATTGTTACAAGTAAAACATTTCTGATGTTCACTGTGGTTTCAATTTGGCAATCAATCGGAGCTTACTTTCTGAACAGGCCTCGTATATGCGTTATTCGGCGACTTCATTGAGGTAAGAATTTTCAATTTATTCAGTACGATCTTTCAGAGCCATGACGCAGCACTGCTGACGTCCAAAATTTACCAGTTTAAATTCGCAGTCAATTATTGAAAGGTTATCTATGAGTCACATTTTTTATTAGGAGATTAGTCACATTTATTGTTCCAAGGTTACAGAAGTAAACTGTTGGTAGGTTACGCCAAATGTGGTTCAAATGGCTCAGAACACTATGAGACTTAACTTCTGGGGTCATCAGTCCCTTAGAACTTAGAACTACTTAATCCTAACGCCGGCCTGAGTGACTGTGCGGTTCTAGGCGCTACGGTCTGGAGCCGAGCGACCGCTACGGTCGCAGGTTCGAATCCTGCTTCGGGCATGGATGTGTGTGGTGTCCTTATGTTAGTTAGGTTTAATTAGTTCTAAGTTCTAGGTGACTGATGACCTCAGAAGTTAAGTCGCATAGTGCTCAGAGGCATTTGAACCTTTTATTTTTTAAACCTAACACAAAAAGAATCAAAGAATACACACTAAAGTCAATAGTTACAAATACCTTCAAGATGCAGCATGCATATCCATCAACGTCGAAATGTGAAAATCGAGAATCGACGGAAAGGGGGGGGGGGGGAAGGGGGGAGGTCGACATAACTCATTAATTCAAGAAGTCTCGCAACAAATCAATGCCTGGTGCTCGGATTCGTAGTTTACACTCGACATAAACAAGTGTTTCATGCGGCGCATAAACAGTTAGAAAGCCCCATTACTGTATGATTATACAATCGCAGAAAGAACGCTGGAAATAACTAGAAAATATCTAGGGGAAAGAGTAAGTGCTATTTAAAGTGTAACTACCTCACACAATGAGTCGCAGGTGAGACAGATTCCAGATTTAGACGCATTTGACGAATTCTCAGTAAGTGTGGTTCATCCACGAAGGAGATAGCTAAGAAAACCATTGGTCGACTAGTACCTGATTACTGGTCGTCGTCTGGGAACCATTACAGAAAGAAAATATGCAAGAAATAGAGGAGATCCGAAGGAGAATTGCTTGTCTCGTTACAGATTCAACCGATAAACGGGAAAGCGTTACTGCTATGCTTATCCAACTACAGTGGCAGACGTTATTGTTGAAATTCTGAGAGCGTAACTTCCGAGAAGAGTCAAGAAGTATATTGCTTCCACTTACATTTATCTCGCATAAAGACAAGTAGGGTAACGTTAGACAGATTAGATTTCGGACAACGATATCCCATCGATTGTTATACATGCGTGCCATTTGCGACTGGAACAGGAAGTGGGCAACTGACATTCATACACAAAATACTTTCCGCCAAACACAGTAAGAAGCTTGTGGAGTTTAAACGTAGATGTGGATATCTATGTGACTTTCATTATTCATCTAAGGCAGCAAAATAAATTAGACTCATATTTAACAGAGGTAGGACAGTATCTGAAGAGCACATAGTCAACTTTAAAGACGTCAAGCAAAGTACAGGCATCGCTCTTGACTACAGAAGCGTGCCACACGCACAAGACTTTTCAATAATCACTAAAAAAAGAAGACAAAAAAACTATTCTGTTGAAGTAAACACGGATGGAGACACACCAGACGACAGAGAGAACTGATAAATACCAATACTTTTCAGCCTGATGCTCAAGTTCGATAATGAACGCTCGAACAATCAAGCAGAACAGTTTACCATTATAAATGTGCTTGCGTCAATACGCACTCTAATGATTACTGGCACAGATGCAGTTGTCCAAATCGTGGGCAGATTGACATTCGACTGGATACGTAATCCAAACTTTTTGACTGAAGGAATACGGGCCACAAACAGAAGATTACAAGGCGCTAGTGGCAGGTAGATTGAGGATGGGTTCGCACACATACAATGGTATGAGACAGTGAATCTGTAACTAAGAGAAAAGCTCGATCACGGAAAACGGGCAGCTGCAGCAAACGGGCTATGTTGGAATTAGGGAAAAACTAAGAGAAAAATCAGCATCTAACTGGAAATTGACTGAGAACTGACTGGGAACGAGGGAAACAGGAAATTGTGCTTTTTACGATCCACCGACGTTTGACAGTTAAGCTACCACTGTCACCAATTGTTACGGCCATGTTAAAAGATCACGGAAAGCTAAAAGCCTGTTACAAACAGATTCAAATAACTGAAGACGCATTGCACTCCATCTGGAGCAGCAGTTTGAGTAGCAGTTGACACCAAAGTGACACAACAAAGTGTTACAAATCCTTAGCCCGCTCTTCTTTCGACCGTGATCTCTCGTGAGCACCGCTGCGAAGGATCTTGTACAGTGGCGGCATTCCTGCGAAGTCCTTCTGCCATATCGCAGAAGGAACATCCAGCTTCTCGTAGCCCAATTACACGACCTCGTTCAAACTCATTGGTTGTTGATAAATGGCGTATTTATCAACATCAGGCATTCTTAAATAACATCAACTCATCACATCCAGTTTTACTAAGTCTCACGACCGTAGCAACTTGTACTTAAAGCAAACCTGATTTGCATCCTGAAAGTGGCGTCATTAGCGGCAATCTAATGCTACTGGCGCGAAATTTTAATATGCATTATCTTTCATACGTAGAAATACACCTACCGACTGTCGTTCATGTCGCACAACTCCTCCTTGGGTTTGCGACTTTCTTCCCTCAGTGCAAAACAAACGTTATTAACAATCTACTTCTTTATTCTACATGTCTAGATATTTATATCTTAAGATAATTATCACGGCGACGAGCACATTCCACCGAACGAAATACCAATTTGTCGATACCGTCACTGCGAAAGGTCTGACATCGTTGACGAAGCCACAGCCTCTCATCTGCTTGCAGCGCTATCAAAATGTAGTACTCGAAGGTTCTGTAAGTCTTGTAAAGGAAGAAAACTGGATGGGGTCAAGTCGGGATTGGGTGGAGGGTAATCGATGACATTGAAGCCAAGGCCTCGGATTGCTTCAGACGTCGCAGAGCTCGTGTGTCGTCTGGCATTGTCATACTGAACGGGATGGAGTTCCAGGTGTAGATGACTAGAAACTCGATTGCTACATGCCGTTTCTTTCGCTTCGACACAGTTACGTTATACACCGCCATGTTGTAAGATGTAGTTTGGAGCCCGTTAGCGGCGAAGGACTGTGAAACGACTCTTGTGAAAAATGAATTCAATATCGTTGTTTCTCCGTATTGTGACGAATTAATCATGCTATATGCGTGTCGTGTCTTGGAAGATATATGTAATGATAATCAAAGTAGAGAAATCTCTAAATATAATTTCATGGACTGGGTATTCTAATAACCAGAAAAGATTGTATCCAAATGTGATTTACTTTTTAAAACGAAGGTAGGAAGGTTGGTATTCCTCTTCTGATATGGACTATGTTTTTCCTTGTGTTTCCTTAGCGAGCAGATGTATGTTTACTTGCTATACGTAATCTGTAATTTATATTGAGTTATAAGTTAATTTCTTACAAATGTGTCAGCAGTCATTTTTACAGGCCTTTGGAAATGCTTTAGTGGTTTGACATTTGAGAGCTTTCTATCGTGATTGTGCACACTTGTTTGGAAGCAAAGCGGTCGGTGGCTTACAGTCATCGGGTCATTTTGCGATTTCATACGTATGAAGCCGAACTTTTGTATAATTTTTCTGCGAAGTCATCTTTCACACTTTCTGCCTCTTTGCGCATGGAACTGAATATAAAATATTCTCAAAGTCAGTTCTGGGGCCTTATACATCGAGACGACAAACAAAAAATAGCGATGTAAGAAGTAAAGTACTAAATCTGACGTAAGTTAACCAAATAACAGTATATTTGTGATGTGCGTTAAACTAGTAACCGCAACGTGCCATCGTAGTTGTGAAGTGCCTTTTCTGAGGCAAACCTTTCATAACTGGAATGCACATATTTTGGTAGCAACTACGTATTCTAGCAAATTTTATTCTTTAATCAGGGAGAGCTACATTACAACCGGTGACGCGCGAGTGGACTGATTGCATGTACCAGTATTGCAAATACTCTGTCTTTTAAATGTATTACGCTGGATGCGGAGCCTGAAGAACGAAAAACACACAATGAAATCCCAGGAATAGGTAAGAATAAAAGGAATTCAAAAGAGACAACCATATGTCTGTACTGGGATTCATAGACGAGAATATCCAGTATTACGAAAACATATTGCAGCCATCGCAACAACCAAGAAAAAGCAGGTGAGGGCATCCTTGAATAGCCACTTGCTGTTTGAGTTACCAGTCTTGCGATTCTACTGTAGACGTATCATAACCCATCAAGAAATTTTTCAATGGGTAATTAAAAAAATTGAAATTGTACTTTCTGTACGCTCTAGGTTCGTGGCACTAAGATGGCCTTTGTAGCGAGCGGAGTTAAAATGTTGGCGCGACTTTGATCTGTTTTGTAATGTGTTGCGCTTCTGCTGGATAGTCCTGTGAAACATTTCATAATTGTTAAATGCATTGCCCATACGCACGTAAACATAGGTAGAGTTATTGAGATTAAAGTTTTGAATATTTATTTTTTTATGATGAAAATTGGTAGAATGGATAAAACAAGCACGCAGAGGAAATACTAACACAAAAAAATGTCGACGATGGCGACACGGCGGAACCTAATGTCGAAATTACAGGAGCGACAGCCGGTGAGATAGTGAGACAGAAGTCAGGTACGAACAACTGCCTCCAGTAACAGTTCTGTTCACAATGTTGTAAATGAGATTAGAAAATATTATGAAGAGTAGTACTGAATCGTGACAAACAACAGGATGACCATATGAAAAGTAATTTCGAACGTTTAACAAAACCTCTGTGTACACATATGAAAGAGAATTCTGGCCATTTATCCAGAGAATAGTGAGATCAGATTAAATTAACATTTGACGAAGTATCCAAAAAATTCTCAAAGCAGATAAGATTAACACGGCGTCAGGTAGGGAAAGAACATATATATCAGATTAAAGAAAATATTACATGAATGGATTACGCAAAACTTAGTTGAGAGAAATGTACGAAGTTACAGCATGAAGAATGATGCAATTGTCTGACGAGGTTGGTGTGTTGAAGACAGCACAATCCGCGATGGAAACATCTGTGCAACAACTGTCAGACTTCTGTGTAGTCAGGAAGGTAGGAAACGAGGTAAGGGTGGAAGTAAAGCTCTGGGCAGGAGTCATGAGTCGCAGCTGAGTGACTGCGTTAGCAGAGCAATTGCCCCGTCAGGCAAAAGTCCCGATTTCGAGCCTTGGTCTGCCGCTCAGTTATTAATCTGTCAGGAAGTTTCATATCAGTTACACTCCACTAGAGAGTGACTGTCAGACCAATTCCGATATTTTGTTGTGCAAGTGAGGAAGGTAATTAAAGAAATCGGCGATAGGCGATGGTGAGTGCCTGAAAACGACTTCTGATCTACGTTACTAAATCAAGAGTCACACATAAATGAATATGGAGTGACAGCACCAGATGTAACAACAACAAACATGCACCGATAAGATAACGGTTTAGACAGTTGAGAGGACTTATGTGGTTACATTGAAGCATGTAAGTAACAGCAACCTGAAGTTGCGCAAAGAAACGAAACAAATTAAACGTGTGAAAATACAGTTGAGGGGGTTTTCGTTAATAATTTACAGTGAGCATGGATTTGCACTATGACCTGCCACTATTTAGTGACGGCATGCAGGGTTTTTGTCATTCGATAACTTCATGTTTTACCATGGGGCCATATTTTTTTTAAAAAAAGACCTACATTCTGTTACCAAATACTCGCTGTCGAAGAACTCACGGTCCGTTCGAGCAGGATGTTAACAATTATGCAGCCAAGCAGATGGTTTTAACTTTGGTCATCTGCCATAGCTTTTGGGTTGGTGCAGCTTTTCCTCAGCTGCAATTCCTGGGTAATGAAAGTGTGCGAAGTTTCAGTTCACAAGTGGTCTGAGGTCATTCGAACAGTAGAACCCCTTTCGGAATTCAGCATATCTCGTGCACGCAGCACAGTGTCCTCCAGCACGTGGATAGGTGTCGTTCTCGAATTTCGTTTTCCACACTCTCTCAACGATCTTTAAGCACTTGGTACCATCTCCAAATAGCGGCATCTGACACACTTCCATTATCGAACATTTTCTGGATCATGGGAAACGTCTCCGGAGTATGTTTTCCGAGTCCTACACAGAACCTGGAGGTAGCGCTGATCCATACAACGCACCATTTTTGACCTTTAGACCGAGCCTACAGAAAGGAGTACATTAAAACGACGATACGGATGGCTCAATAGCTCCTTCACAACAGGTGCTTTTTTAAGGTGACATCATCCTACGTACAGGAGGATTATAATTAAACTTTCAAACCACTGTACAAACAATCCCACTGCTCAGTATGGCGTCAAATTGCAACGGAATATTATCGGAGAAGGGGGAAAAAGTATTGCAGAAGAAAAACAAATACTTACAAAATGTAGCAATAAATGGCGCCGTAAGCTTCGTAATTTAATAGTGGTCGACTACAAATGACAAATGAATCACACAACAATCCCTAAGGCGTACATTTCACGTGAAACAAACTGTGTGTGTGGGTGGACGGGTGTTACGCAAGCCTATCCACTACGGCAAGTTCACATCACATCAGATGGGAACAACTGTTTTGTAATTGATCTGAGGCCAAAAACCGCATAAAAAGCGTTACTCACATATGTTTTTAAATGTCCTGAGGCCAAAAAGAGCATAGAAAGCATCAGTCACATCGGCTTTTATTTGTCCCGAGACCAAAAACCGCACAAAATCATCAGTCACATCGGTTTCTAATTGTCCTGAAGCCAAAAACAGCATAAAAAGCATCAATCAAAATGAAATTGGATTATTGGTTCCGTGTGGTTGGCGCAAAACATGTTCAATATGCTGTGCACCGTTTCCTGCAACAGGCTGAAATCGAGGAACAGCATGTTCCACAACTGATCACAGCGTTTCCGGGTCACGTTCGGAATATGTTACGCAATGTGTGCCTTCAATGCAGCTACGTTTGCAATCGGAACACACTAACACAATATCTTTCAGATAGCCCCTGCCAGAAACCACACAGATTAAGAGATGATGGGGACGGCCAGGCTGTAGGGATATGGCGGCTGATGATTATTACTTTTTCCGAAATGGCGCTTCAACCAGACCCTTAACTGCGTTTGCTACGTGTGGAGGTGCGCGACCTTGCATAAAATGATCCCATCCACTCATCCACGCTATTGGAGATCTGGAATGACGTGGTTGTGCAAAAGACACTCATAGTGCTTTCCAGTGACGGTACAGGTAACAGAACCAGAAGCACCTGTCTCTTCGAAAAACATGGCCCTATGATAAATGATTCAATAAGTCTGCACCACACAATGACCTTTCGAGGATGAAGTGGTTCTGGTTGATTTGCGTGTGGAGTTTCCATTGCCCATATTAGAGAATACTGTGTCTTGACGTATCCTGTCAGATGGAAGTGGGCTTCATCTGCCCAAAAAATCTTCCATGGCCAGTCCTTGTCCATTTCCATTCGAGCAAGAAATTCTAAAGAAAAGGTCTCTCTTGCTGGCATGTCAACAGGAAGCAACTCGTGCACATAGTTAATTTAGAATGGATAGCAATGTAGGATTATCGTAGGATTTTACGCACCGTGCTCACGGGTATGTTCAATGTTCGTGCAATCCTCCTTGCACCTAACGTTTGCACAACACCACTCTTTTCTTCCTGAGTTTCTGTGTCCACTGGTTCCACTGACATCGAATCAATACGTTTCCTCCCCCTACCAGGTTTCCCACCAAAGGAACCTATCTTTTCGAATTGCTGAATCATTTTCTCCAGAACCACGGCAGTCATCGGACCGACGCTTTTTTTTTTCAAACCCTCCAGTGTCCGGAACGTCTGCAGAGTGACCTGTGCACAGTCATCATTCTTGTAAAACAGCTTTACAAGTAGAGTGCGATCCTGCATTGAGACAGTCATGGTGAAATTAGAATTATATATTGATATCAACGGGGACAGGTGAAAATGTGTGCCCCGACAGGGACTCGAACCCGTGATCTCCTGCCTACATGGCAGACGCTCTATCCATTTGAGCCACCGAGGGCAGAGAGACATTGTGGCTGCAGGGGCTATCTCGCGCAGGCTTCCCGTGGGGCTTTTTTTTCTTTTTCCTTTATTGAGTTTCGGTTCCTGCTAAAGGGGGTGGGCTGGCAGCAGCTTATTACGCCGCTCTTCAGCCTACAGAATTTGTTGTAAAAAGATGAAAATAATAAAAAATAATAACAGTTGGCGACATAATTGGTGACTTAAGGGTAAAATGGCAAAAAATTCTGGAGCTTAAAACATAAAACACAGGGCTGATGATGCTAATAAAATATACAGGAAGCAGAAAAATAATAGACAGACAATTAAAAAACACGGCGACAGTGTGGGTTCTGTTCGCAAAAGATATAAAATGCACACCCAACGACAGCATGATTTCTGTTCGCAACACTGTGGAAAGACGCACAACACTGAACACTCACTTAAACACTGCACTAAAAAGTTGGCACAAATATGACATACCACACCCGAGAGCAGGTGGGGGGAAACAGATCAGATGACGGGAAAAAAAGGGGGAGAAGGAGAGGGAAAGTGAAGGGGGATGGGGTAAAGGAGCCAATGGAAGATGAGGATCCATAAGAGGGATGGGGAGTGCTGAGCAGACGTGCCAGGGAGTGGGGAAGGCAGAGGAGGGGAGTACAAAAGGACTCGGGGGGGGGGGGAGGAGATAGGGAGAGGGTAGGTGGGGAGAAAACACAGGATGGAAGTGGGGAGGAAGAGGGTGCCCAGGGAAAGGACGGAGGAAAGCAGGGGAGTGAGGATCACAGTTGATAGGAGGGATAAATGGAGGGAGAGAGGGCACCATCCTGGAGGGGGAGTTGATGGAAGCCACCTTGCGAAAGGAGATGTAGGGTGTAGAGATGGAGGGTAGGGGGGATACAACAGTGAAGACGTGGCAGGGGGCGGGGATGGGAGAGGAGAGGAGCAACCAGGGGGTGAGGGGGTTCAAGGCGGCGGGAGGTGTAGAGGATGCGGATATGTTCG
The DNA here is from genome assembly GCF_023864345.2 of Schistocerca serialis cubense. Lineage (NCBI taxonomy): Eukaryota > Metazoa > Arthropoda > Insecta > Orthoptera > Acrididae > Schistocerca > Schistocerca serialis. Next base: position 376,669,567 of record NC_064644.1, on the reverse strand, counting down.
AGGAAGAGGAGCAGATGGGGGAAAGGAATGTGATCATATAGGATCCGCGTGGGGGACGGGACCCGCGAGACCCACATTCTCACCTTATATATCCGCACACTACATTTGTAGTGTCCCTACCCAACACACTCATTACTCGTGGAAGACATTCAGGTAATACATGTTCATCCGCATAGAAGAAGGTCCTGCCCAGTATTGCCAGAACTGTATACTTATATGGATATTGTGTCTGTTCTTTCGATCAGAATTTTGATACACAGTTGGAATACGTCTACAGTTGAGTAATTTCCTTTCTACAGAAGTTTAAATGCTGATTCATTATTATTATTATCATTATTATTATTATTATAAGAAAACCAGTCAGTGCGCGAGATAGTCCGCAGCTCATGGTCGTGCGGTAGCGTCCTCGCTTCCCACGCCCGGGTTCCCGGGTTCGATTCCCGGCGGGGTCAGGGATTTTCTCTGCCTCGTGATGACTGGGTGTTGTGTGCTGTCCTTAGGTTAGTTAGGTTTAAGTAGTACTAAGTTCTAGGGAACTGATGACCATAGATGTTAAGTCCCATAGTGCTCAGAGCCACTTTTTGCGCGAGATACCGTCATACTGAGACTGCTGTTTCACACAGTGAAAGTATTTGTAACAATACATAAAGTGTAGTAAGTAAGGTCAAGTAATTAATTGCAGAAGCAACGTTTTCTTTCTTTTGGTTTACTAAACATGATGTTGCAGGTCTACACCAAGGTTGCGGCATAACTTTCTCTTGTGGTTATACTTCATCTCCATCGCCATAATCTTCTTCATCTGCTGTCGTAAATGCATTAGTGTCATCTCGTTGCTATTTGCATGTTTTATTCTCCTGTCCGAATAGTTGTCCCAATCTTTATAGCAGTCGAGAAGAGTTCTAAATTCGATTTACACTAAAGAATGAAATGTTTAAGCTTGCCTTTTTTTAAGTAATGCCAGTTCCCTGTGGAGATTTCAAGACCTGACTCTTAAGACTACTCTTCCATAAAAGCGAACTGAGACACATGTTGACAACTCCAGTGCAAAATCGCCACTGAACTAATTACAAGCAAGTGTTTGAATTTACACCACTCCTCACAGCGTTATGTATAATGTGTTACTGGGTCTTAAATACTATTCTAATACCAGAAGGATCTTTACTGGAGTGAGAAAAATCGTAGGCCACGCTAATATATTAGTGTTGTTGCCTTCAGGTATTTTGCATTAAGGAGTACTTCCTCTGTAACACATTAAAATGTTGTTACCTGGAGGCATAATGAGTTATGCGTCAAGCGTATTAGGTGCTAAGCATTAGATGTTATTGGGTCTCAAATAGTATTCTAACTCGTCATGGATGTCAGATGTCGTAGGTAAATACTGTATTTCCTCTGTAAGGTATTGTATGGTTGCTGCCTGGTGGCGTAATCCATTAGCCACTAACTGTTAAGTGTTACTGTGACTTACATAGAGTTCTAATACCAAATGGATGTCATGTGAATTGCTAGAGAGGGGAACACAGTATATTCTAATATCACGGTCAGGGGGTGTTATGCATTATTTGTGAGTCCTGGGCGTTACGCATTATATTAAGGTTTCGTAATGCTGTGTATCTGTATGTGTGCGTGTGTGTGTGTGTGTGTGTGTGTGTGTGTGTGTGATACGAGATTCTGCCATGTTGCATTAAGACTACGACCTCCCGATCCGCATAAACACCTCTTTAAAGCCGGCCGGAGTGGCCGAGTAGTTCTAGGCGCTACAGTCTGGAACCGCGCTACCGCTACGGTCACAGGTTCGAATCCTGCCTCGATCATGGATATATGTGATATCTTTAGGTTAGTTAGGTTTAAGTAGTTATAAATTCAAGGGTACTGATGACCTCAGAAGTTAAGTCCCATTGTTCTCAGAGCTTTTGAAACACTTTAAAATAGCAAATAAAAGTAACCCATACAACAGGGTTTCAGGCAAAGGGAAACATATCAGAGGAAAGGCAATTCAGTAATAAACTGACCATATCAGATGTTGAATGTGAGCAACATTCGTCAGTGGCACTTCTGTGCCATAGTCAGCAAGTTCCTGCAGGAGGACTGAAGCTGGACTGCTGGAACTGTTGCACTCTCGTCCGAAATGTTCTGCGGCATCCCTTGAAGATTGAGAAGGTTGTTACGATACACCATGTACTAGTGGGCATCCCATGTTAAGTAACCGCACACAGACAGATCAAGTGACCTGGGTGGCGAGCTAGCGCCACGACCAGGTTTACCTCTGCCAACAGTTCTGTCAGGCGTGAAGATACTGTAAATGTGCTCCAAGGTTCGGCCAGTTCTATGGGCAGTTGCTCGATGCTGTTGGACATAGATTTAAGAATATACCTCTTCCGTCTATTTTGCCACAAATTTATTTCCAACCTTACCATTCGTCTGAGCAACATTTATTTCCCCCAAACAGTATATAAAACATATTTAGTAGATATTATCTCCTCTTCAGTGATAGCTATGTATTTAATTAAAGCTGTAGGTAGACAGACAGAGGTTAGTTTATAATCTTTTCTTAGTCGTGACTTCTACACCATCCAACATCTGTGTGTTCTTATTACTGCAGAATAATAGTAGTGTGACGGTCAGCCGGCAGGAGTGGCCAAGCGATTCTAGGCGCTTCAGTCTGGAACCGCGCGACCGCTACGGTCGCAGGTTCGAATCCTGCCTCGGGCATGGATGTGTGTGATGTCCTTAGGTTAGTTAGGTTTAAGTAGTTCTAAGTTCTAGGGAAATAATGACCTCAGAAGTTAAGTCCCATAGTGCTCAGAGCCAACTGAATCATTTTTTTTTTGTGACGGTCATTGACCAATGATGGTCAGTGATCATTTATGGATAGTGATCACTATAGTTAAACTTCCGGTCTGAGGGACCGTGGCCGATATGTAAAACTTCTTCTTTGTAACGTTTCGTTGCGAACTGCGGGCAACATCTTCCGAGGTGAGTCAACGGCTGGCTGCCAGGCCGTGGAGCTGCCGTATACACTCCTGGAAATGGAAAAAAGAACACATTGACACCGGTGTGTCAGACCCACCATACTTGCTCCGGACACTGCGAGAGGGCTGTACAAGCAATGATCACACGCACGGCACAGCGGACACACCAGGAACCGCGGTGTTGGCCGTCGAATGGCGCTAGCTGCGCAGCATTTGTGCACCGCCGCCGTCAGTGTCAGCCAGTTTGCCGTGGCATACGGAGCTCCATCGCAGTCTTTAACACTGGTAGCATGCCGCGACAGCGTGGACGTGAACCGTATGTGCAGTTGACGGACTTTGAGCGAGGGCGTATAGTGGGCATGCGGGAGGCCGGATGGACGTACCGAATTGCTCAACACGTGGGGCGTGAGGTCTCCACAGTACATCGATGTTGTCGCCAGTGGTCGGCGGAAGGTGCACGTGCCCGTCGACCAGGGACCGAACCGCAGCGACGCACGGATGCACGCCAAGACCGTAGGATCCTACGCAGTGCCGTAGGGGACCGCACCGCCACTTCCCAGCAAATTAGGGTCACTGTTGCTCCTGGGGTATCGGCAGGGACCATTCGCAACCGTCTCCATGAAGCTGGGCTACGGTCCCGCACACCGTTAGGCCGTCTTCCGCTCACGCCCCAACATCGTGCAGCCCGCCTCCAGTGGTGTCGCGACAGGCGTGAATGGAGGGACGAATGGAGACGTGTCGTCTTCAGCGATGAGAGTCGCTTCTGCCTTGGTGCCAATGATGGTCGTATGCGTGTTTGGCGCCGTGCAGGTGAGCGCCACAATCAGGACTGCATACGACCGAGGCACACAGGGCCAACACCCGGCATCATGGTGTGGGGAGCGATCTGCTACACTGGCCGTACACCACTGGTGATCGTCGAGGGGACACTGAATAGTGCACGGTACATCCAAACCGTCATCGAACCCATCGTTCTACCATTCCTAGACCGGCAAGGGAACTTGCTGTTCCAACAGGACAATGCACGTCCGCATGTATCCCGTGCCACCCAACGTGCTCTAGAAGGTGTAAGTCAACTACCCTGGCCAGCAAGATCTCCGGATCTGTCCCCCATTGAGCATGTTTGGGACTGGATGAAGCGTCGTCTCACGCGGTCTGCACGTCCAGCACGAACGCTGGTCCAACTGAGGCGCCAGGTGGAAATGGCATGGCAAACCGTTCCACAGGACTACATCCAGCATCTCTACGATCGTCCCCATGGGAGAATAGCAGCCTGCATTGCTGCGAAAGGTGGATATACACTGTACTAGTGCCGACATTGTGCATGCTCTGTTGCCTGTGTCTATGTGCCTGTGGTTCTGTCAGTGTGATCATGTGATGTATCTGACCCCAGGAATGTGTCAATAAAGTTTCCCCTTCCTGGAACAATGAATTCACGGTGTTCTTATTTCAATTTCCAGGAGTGTATATAGAGCTCGTCACGTGGGCCTGACTGTAAGTCTGTCAATGAGTAACGTAATTATACTCGTTTGAAGGTAAACAATTGTCACATCGTTGGTGCAATTCGACCACCATATCTTAGATAACTTTAAGCCATCCTCTTTTCTATTAAAGTTGTTGTGTGTTTCTGAATATATATATCTTCTCTATACATGTGTGCGTAGCAATGCGATATCCTGGGTCTCACGTTCGTCTGACTAAATATTATTTTATGATCAACGTCTTGAAAAACATGTTCCGCTATAGTTGATTTGACGATGTGTCCCAGGCGACAGTTCCTTCTGTGTTCGGTTAAGCGGTTATTGACACTTCGTTGTTCCAGTATGAATCTTCCCACAGATACACGGAATTTTATAAACCCCAGAAACTGCTAAGGGGTGTCAAGCGTCTGGCGCCAATCTTAAACACTCACAAATCTTCTTGGTGCGTCTAAAGATTCCAGAATGAGATTTTCACTCCAATCTGAACCGGAGTGTGCTCTGATATGAAACTTCCTGGCCGATTAAAATTGTGTGCCGGACCGAGACTCGAAAGGCAAAGGTCCCGAGTTCGAGTCTCTGTCAGGCCCACAGTATTAATCTGCCAGGAAGTTTCGTGTACAGATTGTTTCAACTTGAAACTTGGCCACAACTTTCCCAATACGGTCCGCGAATAAATGAAGAAGAACTTTTCCAGCTGACAGTTGTTGTTGCTGAATGTTGTAAGACACTTCCCTTCTGGGATGTAGTGCTCGACCTCTCTCGTTGTCAGCGTATCCATTTTTCTTAAAAGCCGTTCGCAAATGATTTAGTTCATCCTGCAAATAAACTGGCTCACAGATCTTATTACCTGGGTCCACCAATGTTTTAGTAACACCAGTCTTCTGCCAGGGACGATGGTTCGAATCTTTATGGAGGTCATGATAAGTGTGTGTATCTTCTCTATACACTTTATGCCCTAGACTCCCATCAGCCCGTTTAATTACTGGTACGTCCAAACAATTAAGTTTTCCATTACTCTCTTTCTCCATAGCAAATTGTATCTTTAGATTAATACTATTTAGGTGCACCAAGAAACCATACAATTCCGCTTTACCGTGATTCCATACCACGAAAGTGTCATCCACATACCGATACCAATTCAAAGGGCTTTCTCTGTCAGACAGCGGCGCCTGATGTTCCCAAAAAATTCTTGAGTAGATTAGCAACAGCTGGACTCAGAGGCCTGCCCATGGCCACTTCTTCGGTTTGTTCTTAAAACTCATTATCATACTGGAAATAAGTCGTGGACAGGCAAAGTGCGAAGTATCTGCTCACTCCTCAGTCTGCAGACCTATGACGGATAGAAATGCATGATAAAAATCCAACGAGTGCTCGTTCCCCCCTCCCTTCAAAAAAAACTTTCATAGCCTCTGAACAATATTTATCCCCTCACACTGCCCCAATGATATCATTGGGAAACATATGAACTATGTATGAAAGAGCTTCGTGATTAGGAACCATGGTAGAAAGGGGTACCGCATCGAAGCTGACCAGGATATCACCTGGGGTGACAGTCATCTGGCTCAATTTTTCGATAAAGTGCATACAATTTTTAATGTGATAATAAGTTTTACCAATAGTTGGTTGTAGCAAATAGGCGAGATGTCTAGCCAGCTCTTGAGTAAGCAATCCAATGGCACGCACTATCGGTCTCAATGGGACATCAGGCTTACGTATCTTCGGTAGCACATATAATGTAGGAGGACATGTTTCCGTTTTCCATAGATATTTTTTTTATCCTCTGTATGAATGGAAGCCTTTTTTTAAATCGATTTGTAGCTCCTAACAATTTCATTGTAGGATCCTTTTGAACTTTTTGTATGTGTTAGAATCCTCCCTATGGTAGTCCTCACTTTCCATTACAACGGTAGCATTATCCTTGTCAGCAGTAAGTACAAAAATATTCCTGTCCACGTTAATCTACCGTAACGCCTTCCTTTCTCCTTACGACAAATTACTGCAAGGTTGGTTAGCTTTACGTAGTATGTGACTGTTTCCATCCTGATGTCACCAGCAGAATGTGGTGATAACTGACGAATCCCCGTCTCTGTATTAGCTACAATATCCTCCGTGGCAACCTTTGATAGCGTAATTGCAAAATTTCCCTCTTTCGAGCAAACAGGAATGTCTTCCTTAGATAATTCCCTTCCCGACAAATTAACAACGACACGGGAATCATCTGTATATGGTGTATCCTGCCTGTCCTTCTGCAAATTCTCGAACTTCGTCTTCTGCCTATTACAAGACACTTCTGCATTCTGTTCCGTATATATAAATGTTGGCCTGTCTACGTCATTCCAGTCACAAAACTACATTGCATTGCTAATAAGTAAATGGTGATTTAACAGTTGACTGCTAGTTACCGCCAGTCCTCGACGAGTTCGATGAATTCGCTCGTGTAACATCGCAGCTTCTATGCGTGGGTAGATACGTTTAGCTGACGCCGAGTGAAACAGTCTTCTCACCTTCGAAAACATCACAATTGTCCCGGTGTCACGACAATGTAGCAGAAAAGTGAGCGTACAAAGTTGTTGAGATTTCTTCTTACGTATCCCCTCCAATCGTACCATAATCGACATCTCCTCCCCGTAGTGGCGTCTAATCATAACGTGTAGTGTATCACGGCCGACGTCTCCATCATACGTCACTTGGTGCCGACTGTAAGTCTATCTATGAGTAACGTCATTATTCTCGATTGAAGGTAATCGACTGTCATGTCGTTGGTGCAAAGTCGACCGTCATATCTTCTCTAACTTTAATCCTTCCACTTTTCTATTAATATTATTGTGTGTTTCTGAATCTCAATTTTTTGGATGCATCATTAATTAAACAGGCAGATAGGAATCTAGGGCATAAAGTGTATAGAAAATATACACAAAACGACCGTTACCTCCATTACAATTCGATCCATTATCGCAGGCAGAAGAGTCGTGTCATTAGAATATTAGTGGACAGAGCTAATAAGATCTGTGAGCTAGTTTATTTGCAAGTTGAACTAAATCATTGCCGAACAGCTTTTAAGAAAAACGGATACGCTGACAGCATGATAGATGGAGTAGTCCATCCCAGAAGAAAAGCGTCTGGCAACATTCAGCAGCAACTGTAAGCTGGAGAAGTTTTTCTTCTATTTATTCGCAATATTACGGACCGTATTGAAAAAGTTGTGGCCATGTTTCAAATTGAAACAATCTTTAGACGCACCAAGTAGATCAACGTGTGTGCAAGATTGGTGAATCACGCTCGATACCCCTGGGGTGTGTGAAATTCCGTGTAGCTATGAGAATGTTTATACTGGAACGACGACAAGAAGTGTCAATACTCGCTTAACCGAACGCAAAAGGAATTGTCGACTGGGACATACCGACAAATCATCTATAGCGGAACATGTTTTAAAAAATGGCGATCATGAAATAAAATTTAGTGAGACGAGTGTGTTCGCCAGGACATCTAATTATTATGCATGCACGCATGCAGGACTTTGAGGTGGACTTTACACCAATGATGTGACAATCGAATGCACTGTTCGAAAAGGGTTCTATTTTTGTGTGTGCTTCTATATCAGTATTTCTTGTTCAACAGCAGGTGGGAAGAATCTTACTTCCTTGCATTATCCCCCGCCACACCTACGTCATTAACACAACCTGCACTACCTCATTAACCCACACGGCGACAGACGGTCACTGCCTCGGCAGTAAGCCTCCACGCTTCCCAGAGGCAGGTGCATCGAGTTTATAACAATGGTGTTAGCTATAAGTTGCGTCAATTTTAGCGAGTATGTATCACACGTAAACGTGTGTGTTACAAGTAACCGTCTCTGTCATATTTTCGAGCACGGTTGAACTTTTAAGTTCCTGTGTTTAAACAGATTTAGCCTGGTGACCAAGATAAAGAATGACCACCACATTTCTGTTTGCTACATCTTACTGCAAACTAATTCAGTGGTGGAAAGGTAAAGGGAATGTGGCGTTGTTCGCTGTGTCCATGGAGTGGAGAAAACCCAAGGATCACGTCAATAATTGTTATTTATGTCTAACAAAAATTCTGGGTTTTACAAACATAAAATTGAAGAGGCACATTGTTTACCCAGATCTGCCTTCACAAAGAACGCCAGTGCAGCATTCTGACAGCCTTCCAGTTGCTTAAAGAGCTCCAGGTCAAATTTGAAGTGACAGTGAAGTAAGTAGTACTAAAGAAATCCCTACACAAGTGAGTCATCGCCACATTTGTTAACACGAGCAGATTTAAATGCGTCGAAACCAAGTCTCCAGGGTTTGTATTTAGGTGCAAATAGCTGCCACCATCCTGCCCAGACGATGAGTGTTCTCCTAACTTTGACCCACAGAGCGCATATTAATTCTGACGAAAGCAGTCTGCAAAATGAACTTCCCCACTTACAAAGAGTGTTTGAAGACAATGGGTACTCCCCACAGCAAATACAGAAGGCACTGAAAATGAAACCAAAACAGGCCACAACGAAGGCAGAAGAAGACGATGAAAACTTTAAATCGATGGCCTTCCTGCGATATGTGGGTAGCGTATCATCAAAAACAGAACGGATTCTCAGCAGACACAAAATAAAGATGATTTTTCGTCCTCCATCCAAGACAGCGGCAATCGTGGGCTCCGTCAAAGATGATTTGCTGCTCCAAAAATCTGTAGTTTACAAAATTCCGTGTGAATGTGGCCTTTCTTACATTGGACAAACAACTCGTTCTGTCCAAGAAAGATGTGCACAACACTGTAGGTACACACGACTTTTACAACCTAACAAGTAAGCAGTGGCAGAGCACTGTAGTGATACTGGTTTCAGTATGTTGTATGAGAACGTCGAAATTTTGGCAACTACATCATCTTTTTGGGACTCGATAGTCAAGGAGGCAATTGAAATCCGCTTGACGTCGACTTTAATTAATAGAGATAGTGGTTTCAACCTTGATAAATCATGGAATCCGGCACTTGCTGTAATAAACTCACAAAGACGCCGTCACAGTGCAGCTTACAATGATATATCGACATGCCAACACAGATCGACTGCGGAGTTATAGATGTAACACGCACATTGTACACGTCTCTGCCACCGACCAACGTCTCTGGCGCATTTTTATCTGTGGCCGCATGCGCAGTTGCGGGGTAACGAGTATAAAGGGACGAAGCGAGCACTTGAAAGGCAGTCTTGCTGTTCACTCTGAAGATGGCTGACATTATAGGGCCGAAATATTAGAAGAAGAGAAATGAGAATTCTTGTGGCTGCACACCCGGAAATTAATAGAACAGTCTTTGCGCCGTCAAAAACTGAAGACTACATCCTTGGTCTACACCCGTTTTCTCCGAGCATTTTGTTCTTGGTCGTCCACTCTTGTTATTCCCTCTTGGCTCTTGTACATTCTGTGCATTACTCGCTTCTGCCTATGTCTTATCCCTACTTTTCTCAGAGTTTCGAACACCTTGCAGCATTTTACATTCTCGAACACCTTTTGCAGGTCGACAAAGCCTTTGTGGATGTCTTAATTTTTCTTTAGTCTTGGTTCCATTATCAACCGCAACTTCAGAATTGCCTCTCTGGTGCCTTTATCTTTGTTAAAGCCAAACTAATCATCATTTTCCTTTTCCATTCTTCTGTACATTATTATTCTTGTCAGCAAGTTGAATGCGTAAGCTGTTAAGCTGATTGTGTGACAATTGTCGTACTTGTCAGCTCTTTCAGTCTTCGGAATTGCGTGGATGATGTCCTTTCGAAAATCAGATGGATCGCAGTCTCATACATCCTAGAACCAATATGAATAGTCTTTTCTTTGCCAGTTTCCCCAATTATTTTATAAATTATAATGGAACGTTATCTATCCATTCTGCCTTACTTTGTTTCAAGTTTTCCAAAACTCTTGTAATTCTGATTCTAATGGTGGATCCCCTATCAGTTCTACATCGACTTCTGTCTCTTCTTCTATCACTTCTATCGCGTCGTCCCCTCGAAGGGTCCTTCTGTACACTCCTTCCACCAATAGGCTTCCTCCTCAGCATTTGACAGTGGAATAGTCACTGCAGACTTAACGTTACCACTCTTGCTTTTAATTTCACGGAAGTTTATTTTCACCTTTCCACATGCTGAATCAGTCATTCTGACAATCATATACTTTTCAAATTCTTCACATTTTTCATGTAGCCATTTCGCCTTAGCTTCCTTGAACCTCCTATATATTTCATTCCTAAGTGACTTGAATTTCTCTATTTCTGTTTTTCTCTGAACATTTCCGTACTTCCTTCTTTCAACTTTTTTTGAGATTATGATATAACTTTCTTGCCGTTTATTCCAGCTTATCTTGATAATGGTCAATTGACCGAAACTAGCAGCGAATTGCGCAAAGGATAGCCAAAGGTTTCACCATGAATTTTAACGATTATTTGGTGGGTGAATATCGCCACATGCAAACATACGTATGATCAGCTGAAGTATTTCTTCTGTTTCCAAATATTTCTTCGCAGTTACTTCTTTGAACCTTTGTTCTTCTTTCCAACTTCCGTGATTTCCCTTTTTAGAGAGTCCATTCGTCTTAATTTGATCTGCCTACTGAGCGATTCCTCATTACATTTCCATAGCCTCAGAGACCTCCAAGCATATCTCTTTATTCGGTAGTATGTCTGTATCCAACTTGTTTTCACACTGATTCTTCCTGACTAGTCTCTTAAACTTCAGCCTACTCTTCATCGTTACAACGAAGAGTAGGCTGAAGTTATCTGAATCTACGTCTGCTCTTTGGTATGTCTTAGAATGCAGTATCTGAGTTTGGAATCTTTGCCTGACCATAATGTAATCTAACTGAAATCTAACAGCATATCTTGACATTTTCCAAGAATACCTCCTCCTCCTGTGATTCTTCAATACAGTGTTCGCTATTACTTGGTGAGATTTATTGCAGAACTCAATTAGTGTCTCTCCTCTCTCACTCATAGTACTAAACCATTCTTCTACTTTAATCCTTTCTTCTACTTTGAAGTCAAATTCCTCACACGCAACGCTGTATTTCTGAATATGTACAATGATATTCCAATCGCGTCTGACTATTAGATTTTTATCTCCCTTTACGTACTCAATTACCCTTTCACTAGCCTCATACACTTTCTCTGTCTCTTCATTTTCAGCTTGCGACGTCAGCATGTGCAACTGAATTATCGATGTCTGTGTTGGTTTTGCTGTCGAATCTGATGAGAATATCCTTGTCACGGAACTGTCCACAGTAACTCCCTCTCTGCCCAGCTTCTTATTCACGCCCTGAGACCAGGAAGGTTTAGATCATTAATCAACGACGCTACCTGTCATTTTTGTTTATTTTGTTCGTTATTTTTCATGGCACTTGATCAAGGCAGACTTCACACGACACTCGTTCAAGTGCATTGTTGCTTTCTTGACTCAGTTTCCTTATTGCCCTCTGACCGAACACGCTGAGCTGCCGTGCCGACAACCCGTGGATCACAAGTAAACTCCACGAATCCTAGTCCTGAACAAATATACTCAACATCTCAAATTCAAAAGGAAATAGGATAAATTTTCTGTGACGTTACATGGCGTTTGATCCAATAACTAAGATAAAGGGATAAGTATAAGAAATTTCTATACTTCGGTCTCTGTTGCAGCCCTACTAACCTTTAGACGGCAGCTAGATGTCATCATACTTAATGTGAATTTGGAACTGCGCTGCAAACGTACGTTGTTAGCTGGCCTTAGGCAAGTATGACTCGAGTCTGTTTGTAATTACAATAAACTGTCGCATGAGGTGGTAACCTACACATACTCTTATTACACAATTGTACCAGCGATCCACCAAAGCAGCAAAACTCCACATGTCGGTTTGTAGTGACTTCTTCGTAAAGCAGGTTCGCAATACTGAACGAAAATTCCGACTCCCTTACTCCCTAAAGTGAGTAACATCCTGTCCAATACCTCCATTTTCTTGTTGGATTGACTTGACATTAACCAGATGGCTCTGCTAACCAATGCGTTTTTAAATCATTGAAATAAAATCAAATAGCTGCTATCTACACAGACTGCCGACACATTAATGCGGAAGTTGTAGCAGAAATTGTCGCCTTCCACTTGAGCTATTCTAACGAAATATCTAATCGTGGTAAATGTCTGTCAGCGCAAAAGAAAAGCTTTGTTACTGAACCAGATTTTTTCGTGATTTAGTAAACTACTCCTCGTCTTTCTGCCAACAGTTCAGTCTGTTGCAAACTCAGAAGTGAGCTGCTTCACTTTTGCACCCTCCAGTAAGAATAGAACCTTGGAAAAACGTTTTTGAGAAAGAGCACTTGGCTGCCTGTCCCGGCCAGAACAGTTTCTGCGCCCGCACATTGAGACTGTGATCTACAATGGATGCCCCTACGCTCGCATTGCCTAGAATAAGATTATTTAACAACACAGTTTGGATTTCAGCATTAATATATTCCATTCACACAGTAACAATAACGTTTGACCTAATGCAGTATACGCCATAAGGAATACCAAGTATAAAGTCTACAACTGTCACATTTTAAATGAGAATCTAGCACTGTTCTTTCTTTAACATTTGAATGTTACATATTTGATACTTTTATGTCCTGTTTTTTTTTTTTTAATGAGTGAGATACCGCAGCTTGACTATGTTTAACATTATACAAACTGGGGGTGGAGTGAGGTGAAAGAAAAGAAACTGTTGGGGCTAAACGTGGAATTAGCGGCGATGAATGAAAATGTGTGCCTGTATGGGACTCGGACCCAGGAACTCCGGTCCACTGGGCATTTGCGTTACCCACTGGGCCACCAGGCCACAGTGGTTACCGCACTTGTGTGTTCTGTATCCACACGCCTCTCGTCCGACCCATGTTCCCATCTAGCGCCACCTATCTGCAGTCTACGTCCATGTTCTACATGCTCGCTTTTTTGAGATTCTAGCAGGATACCGAGCCTAATTATGTATGCTCACGAAGGTGAAGAATTCATTACACATCGAGGCGGATTAATTATATGAACGCGTGCCGTCTGTCCTTTCTGATATGTCCAAAAGTACAGATACACTAATTCAAGTAGAAAAGTTTAACGTTTGTGACATTTCTTCTTCTCTTCGGATTTAATAGCAGTTTGAAAGCAGTGTATGAAACTCCAACAATTGTTCCCTGTATGGTGTGGGTTCCATTGAAGAAACCACGTCAGAAAAAAGCCTTTTTCCTTCATATAGGATAGATTTGGTATGACTTACTTGCCACATTCAGGAATTCTAACGACAGTGTTTCTGCTTGATTGTTAAGATGACACACCGCAAATGAAATTTGTTCAGAATATTTAATTGAAATACTAAGAAATATCAAATAGATTTCGCAGGATAGTTCTGTGTCACTCGAGGAAATAACCTATCACTGGGTTGTCAGACATAATCTACAACGTTGCCAGCAGACATGTTCTACAATGTTGCCAAACTCCAATCATCCTCTCAGCACGATGGAATATGTTTCCACGGCCGACGTATTTCTAGAACGGCCTAGGAGATCAAAGACGCAACGGAAACAGCTACCAAAGTGACATATACTTTAAATGCTACAGGTGAGCAAATGTCACTCGAGGAAATAACCTATGACTGGGTTCTCAGACATATTCTACAACGTTGCCAGCAGACATGTTCTACAATGTTGCCAAGCCCCAATCATCCTCTCAGCACAATGGAATATGTTTCCACGGCCGACGTATTTCTAGAACGGCCTAGGAGATCAAAGACCCAACGGAAACAGCTACCAAAGTAACATATACTTTAAATGCTACAGGTGAGCAAATGTATATAAGCGAACCGACATACCATAAATTAAGAGCAGGGGAAATTAATCGAATGGAGCCAATCATTATGCCTGTCATTATTTTATTTTTGTTTTGTTCTCTAAATTATCACAATAATCCGATCATATTGTTCTAGGAGTAATTGTTAGAGCTGTAAGCTACTGTAAGTGTTGATAAGAAAATTAATAATAGTTATAATGAAGGGATTAATGTCAGCAAGTCCATAAATAAAAATAGATTAAAAAGAAATAAAATGAAGCGACCATCAGCAACACCTAGGGATACGATGGTGTGGATTGGCACATGGTGCTGGTATATGATGATGCTGTTGATGATGATGATGTTAGAATTTTGGGGCGCTCAACTGCGTGGTTATCAGCGTCCGTACAAATTTCAAACCATTGCTCTGTCCAATCTCACACTTTCATGAATGATGATGAAATGATGAGGACAACACAAACAACCAGTCATCTCGAGGCAGGGGAAAATCACAGACACCGCCGGGAATCGAACCCTGAGCCCCATGCTCGAGAAGCGACAAGGCGACCGCGAGACCACGAGCGGCGGACGTGCTGAAATACGTTGCGACTATCCAGACGCTGATATTTCATGAAGTCCAACTATCTGAATTCGTGACAGTGATAGTTGATAACCATATTACTGAAACTCCCCAACAGTCAGTGAATGGGATCTTTTTGTACCCCACACGCAACACAGCTCCATTGCGTGAGAGTTAATACTGAACACGTCTTTACTTAGTGCTCTATTCGATGGCTAATAATAAAGGTCGACTTACTGGCCAAAATCTGTCTTTCCCTGTACTTCAGCCTCAGCTCAATATCACATCAAATTAAATTCCATACATAGTTTCCGATATCATAAAGCTGGAGGCAGAAATTAAATAATAAGTAAATAAATATATTAAGCTATAGAAATGGTTTCATTCACAAAACATGGTGTTGCTCATGTGATTTCAGTCTTCATTTAACACCAATCTTAAGAATCAAACCATCTTGCATGATACTATGTGGATTACGTCCTGCTACGTGAAGCTCTGATGATGGGCTATGTGTGAACTGCTTAAACCAATACACTTTTTACAGGCAATGGCCTGTTGTTGCAAGTTACCGAATAAAACGTAGAGAAACCATGAGGTCTGAATTCTTATAATGGTCGCAGAGTGTCTGTGTGTCTATATCTCACAACTCATACTTAGGATTGTTAATCACAAAAATATAACCTATGCTTACAACTTTGTGTAGGCCAGAGATTCCCAACCTTTCTGAGACTGTTACCACTGAACGAGATCAGATTCTATTCATTAAACAATATTTGGGACCTAATTAAACACTAGAGTGTAAGAGAGTTAGTATTTATATATTTAGTGTGACAAATTGTTTATAGTACTTAGTTAATGCTCAATTAAGGAAGCGTTTGACATTAAACGAAAAAATAATGGGTCATTGGGGTGGTTCTAATTATTTTCCACCGTAACTTTTGGTATTTGAATTGATGTTCTCCATTGTCCTGCCATGTTCGAAACTCATTCAGTTCTTCATTTTGGTTTGCATTGTAGTGGCAGCCTTAAGACTTCTGCCAGTAATAACAGGCCATTAGTAAAAACAATACACGTCTTTGTTTATAGTGATTTACCTTAGCCAAGTCCAAGAAATGGGACTTTCGCTCAAATTTCACTACCTGAAAATATTGCTTTATCTGAAACTGGTCTTAGAGTAAGGGCTAATTTTCCAAATCTGAAAAAATAGTTACTAGTAGAATTTACTACTGATGGCGAAAGATCACTGCCATTGGATGGACAGTAAAAGCAATAAACAGAAGAGTACTTTTGGTAAAATAAACGTATTTTGAAAATGTATTTAGTGCGCATGAAACTGACCATTAACAAACACTTCGTGTTAACAACTCTGACTGATGACAACGGTTAGCTATATTTTCACGCCAAGACCATTCAAAATTTTAAGGTGGCTCATTGGCTGATGGTGAGATGCGCATTACAGACTACTGAGAGAAACAGGAAAGCAAATAAATGGTTCAAATAGCTCTGAGCACCATGGGACTTAACATCTGAGGTCATCAGTCCCCTAGAACTTAGAACTACTTAAACTTAACTAACCTAAGGACATCACACACACCCTTTCCCGAGACAGGATTCGAACCTGCGACCGTAGCGGTCGCGCGGTGCCGGACTGAAGCGCCTAGAACCGCTTGGCTACCAAATAAATGGTCTAGGGGACAGATACGCACTGAAAACGTAACTATGATGCTGTTGAACAAAATTGAAGGTTCGCTGGACCATGGCTAAAACGACAGGTAGTAGATCGCCAAAGAAATTTCTTTTCTGGATTTTAAGAAATAAGAAAGGACCTTAGGGAAATAAGGCAGACAACATTGGAATGTATGTAGGAGCAACATTTATTTCTATCGTTCAGGTTCACAGCGCATGGAAATATCTAGACGAAGCTTTGATCAAATGGCTGACGATTATGATTATATAGTGTTACGTAGCAGAGGCCACTGAAGTTTTGATAAAAGACATTATTTTTAATGAAATACGGTGGTCACTGAATCTTCATCGAACCCATTCTGTTTATATCCCTCAGAAAATTCCATATTCTCTTTGGGGGTAATTACCCCCACGGTGAGGACCACTGCTGTAGACGACATAGCATGTTCCACAGTTAACTAATCTCGTGGTGGAGGCAAAAAATTACAGTAACAGGTTATCGCGTTGTTGTGCACTCCACTAACATATGTTCCAACTATTGTTCTCACAGGCTCTTATTCTCATTTGGTAACTTGAGTTGTGGTCACGTGTGTCTATGATGTCCTGGACCATATCTAGTCCCACTCTGGCAGTTTTTTGATATTATCCAGATGATGCCCATTATTGTTTCCAAACATTCAAAGTTTTTTTATCAGTGGTAATACTGTTAGATCATAGCTGCTGCTCGAATTGAAATACACAATTACTGTAAAGCACACTATGCACGACAGCCAGCTTGGACCTCAGAGACAAACTTAACTCCACAAGAATTGTTTTTCATTTAAATAACGATTTATTTATGCACATTATGTAAGAAATAATAAATTTTCACATAGAGTGATACAATTAAATGTTACTGACACTGTAGGTAAGTCGTTCACTGCTGTTTGCAAAGTACCACACAGGGTTAATTTCAAAGGACTCTTATGAAAGCTAGCTTCAAATTGAATAACCAGATTTAATGAATGTAATTCACAATTTTTGTCCTAATAATGCTATTAACAGAATTCATTATTCTCATAAGCGTGTTAAATCTGTAAATACCTCTAAAAATCATCGTAACCCTTCTGTAAATTGAAGTAAGAGTCACCATTCAATTTTGTTTGATACGATTACTTTAATAGCCTGTTCCTTGAAACATTTCTTTTACTGTGTTGCCTGAGACTTTCCCGACGGACATGTTGTATATATGGTTCTCGGGCGAGACGTCGGATGCCATAATGAAAACTGCGCAATGTTTCATCAGCGCAACTGGCCGACATCTTCAGGTGCGACGGACACACTGCTAAGGCATGACTAGGGCCCCCTATTTATGACAGTGTTAGGCAGGAAGTGCGCATGCGAAGAGGCGCCAAATTCGATTTCCAATAGCGACGATATCAACCGATAGCTTGAAGGACAGTAACGTCACCTGCAAGACGAAGAACCGAAGACTTCGGCGCACGCGCGGAGGCTGCCTCTGCTGCTCTGCGCTGCCATCGACCACCCCAGCGACCTCTGTCGGAAGCCGAAAAAAAAACCCTCATGTAGCGAGTGTAGAGTCGGTGTTCAGTACATCTCTCTTCCACAGTGCGGCAAGTTTGTCCGATGTACGACATGCCGCAGCTACAAGGAATCTCGTAAACACCATGTCTTCTTAGGTCAAGGCTGTCCTTAGATGAGCCCAAGAGAGCTCTAGGTATTGACGACGGACGAAAGACACATTTAACTCTATGCCTCTTCAATAGTCTTCCTATTTTTGAAGAGACACCGCCGATGTATTGCAAAATGAACATTCCCCTTTGTTCTTCGCCTTCTTCCAGTTCCTCAAGTTGGGTAACCCGCCCCGGGTGTAAGACACGGCGAATCTCCCGTTCGGAATATCCACTTTGTTGGAAAGTGGTACGCAGATGCAGTAGCTCATTGGATAAGCTGTATGAATTTGATATGCCTCGTGCTCTGTGAACCAATGTCCTAAGTACGCCACTTCGTTGCGGAGGATGGTGACAGCTGGTGGCCTGTAAATATAATTCCATGTGTGTTGGTTTACGGTACACTGCGTGACCTAATGTGCCATCTTCTTTTCTCCGTACCAACACGTCCAGCAATGGAAATTCGCCGTTTTTCTCCATCTCCATAGTGAACTTGATGTTGGGATGAAGCGAGTTAAGATGCTCAAGAAATACATTCAGCGACGCAGTGCTGTGAGGCCAGGTGACAGAGGTGTCGTCCACAAATCGCCAAAAACACGTAGGTTTCAAATCTGACGACTGGAGTGCTCTCTTCTCGAAGTCTTCCATAAAAAGATTAGCCACAATGGCTGACAAGGAATTACCCATTGCGACGCAGTCAGCCTGTTCAAAGTATTGCCCATTAAATAAAATGTACGTCTAGGTGAGCACATGTTGGAATAACAAGGGCCATCACAGAATCTGGAAAGAAAAACATAAGTACAACGAAGATAACTATAAAGAAACCATGGGTAACAGAAGAAATACATCAGCTGATCGATGAAAGAAGGAAATACAAAAATATTCAGGGAAATTCAGGAATACAGAGATACAAGTAGCTGAGGAATGAAATAAATAGGAAGTGCAGGGAAGCTAAGGCGAAATGGCTGCATGAAAAAGTGAAGAAACCCAAAAAGAAATGATAGTCTGAAGGACTGACTCAGCATAAAGGGAAGTCAAACCAATCGTCGGTGAAATTAAAAGCAATAGTGGTAACATTAAGAGTGCAACCGGAATTCCATTGTTAAATGTAGAGGAGAGAGCGGATAGGTGGAAAGAGTACAATGAAGGCCTCTATCAGGGGGAAGATTTGTCTGGTGTGATAGCAGAAGAAACAGAAGTCGATTATAAGAGATAGGGGATCCAGTATTCGAATTAGAATTTTAAAGAGCTTTGGAGATAAGGCTGACGGGATCGATAACATTCCATGAGAATTTCTAAAATCATTATGGGGAGTGGCAACAGAACGTCTATTCATGTTGGTGAGTAAAATGTAGGAGTCTGGAGTCTGGCAATACATCGTCTGACTTTCGGAAAAATATAATCCACACAATTCCTAAGAGTGCAAGAGCTGACAAGTGTGATAACTAATGCACAATCAGCTTAACAGCTCATGCATCCAAGTTGCTGACAAGGATAATATACAGAAGGATAGAACCGAAAATTGAGGATGTCTTAGATGACGATCAGTCTGGAAAAGGCGACGGAACCATACACGCAATTCTCACGGAGGTTGATATTGGAAGCAAGACTAAAGAAAAACCAAGACTAGTTCAGATGATTTGTCTACCTGTAATAAGCGTCTGGTAAGGGAAAATGGTATAAGATGTTCGAAATTCTGAGAAAAATAGTTAAACCATAGGGAGAGATGGGTAATATACAATATGTACAAGAATATAATAAAAGTGGATAACCAACAACGAAATTCTCGGATTAAAAGGATGTAAGACAGGGATGTATTTTTCGCCCCTGCCCTTCAGTTTGTATATCGAAGAAGCAATAATGGGAATAAAAGAAAGGCTCAGGAGTGGAATTAAAATCCATGGTGAACTGGTATCAACGATACGATTCGCTGATGACATTGCTATCCTGAGTGAAACTGAAGAAGTCTTACATGATCTGCTGAATGGAATAAACCGTTTAATGAGTTCAGAATATGGATTAAGAAAAAATCAAAGAAAGACGAAAGTAATGGGAAGTAGCAGAAACGAGAATGTCTAGAAACTTAACATCACGATTGATAGTCTCGAGGTAATTGAGGTTAAAGAATTTTGCAAAATAACAAATGACAGACGGAGCAAGGAGGACATCAAAAGCAGACTAGCACAGGCAAAAAGGGAATTTCTGGCCAAGGCCAGTCTACTGGTATCAAACATAGGCCTTAGTTTGAGGAAGAAATTTCTGAGAATATACATTTGGAGCACAGGATTGAACGGTAGTGAAACATGGACTGTGGTAAAACCTGGACAGAAGAGAATCGAAGCATTTGAGATGTAGTACTACTGATGGATGTTGAAAATTAGGTGGACTGATAAGGTAAGGAATGAGGAGGTTCTGCGCAGAATCGGTGAGAAAAGGAATATGTGGAAAACACTGAGAGAATGATAGGACACTCGTAAAGACATCAGGGACTGACTTCCATGGTACTAGAGGGAGTTGTAGAGGGCAAAAACTGTAGAGGAAGACAGAGATTGGAATACATCCAGCAGGTATTTAAGGACGTAGGTTGCAAGTACTAGTATGATATGAAGAGGTTGTCACAGGAAAAAATTCGTGGCGGGTGCATCAAAACAGTCGGATGACTGATGATTCAGCAAAAAAGAAAGAAAAAGAGGTTAGAAGAACATTTTAAAGGCTGAAAACTGACTAACAATACAAGAAAGAAACAGAACTTACATGTCTCGTATTAAATAAATGTCCAGGGATAAAGCTTTAGTCAGAATTTTCTTTTAGTCTGATGCTACCTGTAGCTCAACCTGTGTGAGTAGTCCCTAGAGGCATGCCCCCAACGTTTCCTGTTTTATTATCTCACAAATTTTGTGATTAAAGCTCCTTCGTGTGAACGTTCTGGTCCTGATGGCAGTTTCCGGTCTACGTTTCAAAGGTTAACATATTTGTGTTTAACCTCTCCTAAATGTCATTTTATCTTTCAGTACGTAGAATCACTTTAATGGGCCACGGGAAATGTATGTTATCAACATTCGACATCTGAAGAGCGGGTTTCCTGTTTGTTTAAGTTGAACACTCAAGTGCCACCTTATATCTCACTTATAGACTGATGAAATGTATGTTATTAACAATCTACATCAGAAGAGCGGTTTTCCTGTTTGTTTTAGTTGAACACTCAAGTGCCACCTGACGTCTCACTTATAGACTGATGGTGACTTACGGTCTAATCAGCTGAACACAATTCCGGACATGTATTATAGATACTGGAATTTGATAGTTCATAATACACTGTTCTGTAATAATGTGAACTTGCATCCATACAAACATTTCTGTAAATTTGAATGAGTGTTCTGAATAGCTTTCTATAGATCGACGTAGCAGACCACTTTCTTTCAAGACAAATTATCGACTTTGTATTATCGACTTGGGAGTAACAACTTGACATTGACGACGTGGCATTAATACCTCCACATACAACCCACTCATTCTTATTGGATCCTGTTTCGAAGGGATTTCAATGTAAACTAACATTACGCACAAAGGTAGTAACAAGTTGTCAGTTCAACAAAATTCCATCAGTAGGGTCTATCAGTACATTTGAAAGACGGTTGTCTTAATTAATATAATAGTTTGGAGAGTGTCATGGTCCATAAATATGAGTTAATTTGTAAATCGGATAAATATTCTCAAGTCTAGTAAAATCGCTTTAAAACTGTCTTTTTAATTATAAACTTTGGAACTATGTTCGAGATTTGTGATGTTTGTCCGAAAGGTTAGCTTTACTTTATGAGAGTAGCGTCAGAGTGTCACAGTAGCATCTCTGTGGTACGTACTTGGTTTGAAATGGATGGAAGATGGCTAGCCCTGCAGTGGAGGCATCGTCATTTGGAGCAATTTTCTGAATAAGAACATTAAAGACAGGCATTAAGTAGAAGGATTATAATATAGCATGAATGAGAAATGGTAACATTTAATGGCAACGCGATTTGTTATAGTTGAAATTATTTAGTATGATGATTGTTATAACAGTACTTATGCTTCAGAATTTCTATACGAATTTTTTGTAACTAAGTTAAATGCTTCTGCCTTTCGCTTCAGTGAGAAATGCTAAAGAGATATTTTGCGAATTAGTTCATGTGTGAGAGCTGGGAAAACTGTATTGCTGCTATGACTTAACGAAGCCCAGCTAAAATTTAAAATGTCGATTCAGTTACCTGTTTGTCGGTGAGACTAGTACCCGATTTTTCATTGGACTGATGGTTTTATTTTACTGAACAGTCACACTGCAAATAGGGAGCTGTGTGCTGAGTAACAATTTTGAGTATTGATGAAATCCCATCTCGCATCGCACATCGCGCTTACGATGAATTAAACTTAATTTTGAAAGTCGGATTACTAACTTATAAAAAACAAGGTTCGAGCGCACGCGAACGGTCCACCGAAAAACGATAAATTTCATTATCATTGTAGTTCACATTTCACATTCAGGGTGAGGCACGGTGATTTTGAGAGTGCATTTACGAGAATAATATCAGTGTAAGTTCAGAGCTTTAATGCGAGTGAACTTAATGTGCAGTTACAATAAAAGTTCTGGTACAACAATTGTTTTCTAAACTAACAAAGATACGCAATATGTAGGGGACATTTAACACTAAGTCTTCTGTCACAGACTGGCATAGCGTACGTAAATTTTATGGAGAACAGATTACGTTATTGCAGTCGTATTGTTTGATCGACATGTTACGCAGGAATTCACATCGTGTGAGGCCATGTTCACATATAACCATCTCAAATACTCTTCAGATACATTCAGTCAACATTTCACAATTACTCAGCTTTGTGTATTTTACCGACTGACTTGACAAATATACGACTATTAAAACATTTTCAATTATACTTTCATATGCAATGTTTTTTTTAAGTTTGTTAATTGAAAAATAGCAATTCTTTATAGGTAAAGCACAAGTATGCATTCCTCTATAATGCTAAAAAGTATCCGAACGACCTGAATTACTTTTTGCCTCGTTTGCATATAGCACAAATATTGTAACTGTCTTGCACGTTCTCTAATCTCCTTTTCGGTACAGACATTTGGCACAACAAAATCGTTATCACAACTGATCACTAGAGAACACTCCCCTGTAAAGCAATAGCTCCAGATGTAAATTAATACCACGATGCTACATATACTAGGGAAGGTCTTATCATTAACGATATATTCCTTAACGCTTGTAAGCTCACATTAATTACAGTAAGTGATATTTAGAAAACGTTGCCACTCTCTTTAGCATCAGACAGGTTAACGAATAACCAGTTCCATAAACGCTAGATACAGCGTCAGGTGTGTTATGGAAACCTCACCATCAACAACATGTCACTTATAATTTCATAGTATTCATGATGACACGTAGATCCAGGTGCAGTTATAAAGACACCTGTCGCTCTGGTTATCTAACATGAACTGACATTATTAATAAAGAGCACCTAGTTGTGAATACGTCTGAACTCTAAAAGACATGACCACCTTTTTTTTCTGGATATAGATTCCAATCCAGTAACTATAGGTAATGGAAACCAAGGAAATCTTTCGTCCCTAACGGGGGACTCAAAATAAGCACAGATCTTCATTGCCGTATAGGCACAAAGGAAAGTGATTTATCACTTCTTAACTAGTATTAGTCAGCGTGTCTCAACTTGAAATTACATGGGGAATTTCTTTGCACTAGACTGGGGCACGTACCCAGCACCCTTGTTGTTCCTGTTTACTAATCAACAAAGTGTTTAATAGGGTTTCATTTACAAGTAACGAACTTGAAATGACTTGACGTAGGGTTTTGTGTCGGACAGTGGTTTGACCTCAGCAACCAATCGTGTTGTTAACTAAGCACGATTCAATATTAGAACTGCATTTTATTTTGAGCTGCAACGAAATGTTTGAAAATGAAATGACTATAAGAATTATTAATTTTTGTTTTTCTTTTAGATTCTGATCCGTTACCTACCACGATTCTTTCTGGGGAAAAATTGATGTTCAAAATAATTTTCTTTCGTCAGTAGCGAGTTCTGCGTATGTTTGAGCTAGAAATAAGTCCGGTTTTGATTGGGAATCGAACCCTGTATTTATCGTAGTTGGCTACAAACGAATCGACGTTAACTATCGAATTCGTTTTTACGAATAACTAAGAGTGGCATGTAAGAATTTGAAGTAATACAACTAAATGTTGTATGTCTTACTGGAACTCTAAACCGTGTCATCTAGTTAATATTGACAACTAATGAACAGACGTAAAAGAAGTAAAACATTTTCCATCGGATTTTATTTGTGTTCTTCCTAGATTTTGAAAAGACAAGAAAAAGTTTTTGTTCTGGACCAGGTTTGGAAACCAGACACGCTCATTACGAGGAGACATTCAGCAGGTAAACACTTGATAACGTGTATCGTCACGAAGGGATCAAGTCCTTCGAAAGGGGATATCTGAGTTCGAATCCCAGCTGACAACCTTTATCTAGGTTAAAATCATTAGTCAAGTTTTCAATAATATTTGTTTATATACCGGTTTCGGCTTTCTTTAAAGCCATCTCCAGAATTTTTGGCCAAAACAACAGATGAAGCAGTGTAATCTATTGACACTGGTGTGAAACACATGCACATCGCCAAAAATGAATAAACTAGAGCGGTAATTATTTGCACACACAGTTATTACACAAAGACATAATAGCCGGTAAAATTACACTAAAAGATACTGCCATTAAAATACATACACGTCTTTGTACATTTACTAGGCAGTGTCTTCAGGACTTGTCTTTCTGCACTCGAAATAAGCTTGGAAATTCGATATGGTTCGGACATCTTTATCTTGTGAGACTGATACACTACCGAAAATAACATACCCTGTTTCCCTCTGGGCGCTGTGACCTGTATGTGCATATAATTACCACTCTCTAGTTTATTCGTTTATCGACAAAACACGAATAAGGACGACGTCTTTGTCTATCACACCGTTGAGAATGGTTTACACTGCTTCTTCTGTTGTTTTGATCTAAAATTCTGACATGGCTTTAACATAAGCCGAAACCGATAAATAAACAAATATTATTGCGATGTCGAGTTTTGATATTAACCTAAATATAGCACCAGATCGCTGCGCTCCATAGACAGTATAGCCTAATTTTATGAAAACCAATATACTCAACATCTCCAGCTCAGTTAATGGCTGGAATAGTGTCTTGTAACATTCATTGGCTTTTGATTCATTAACTAAAATAAATTTAAAGGTATAAGACAGGTTTCTGGCGACTGAATTTTGCTGACACTACCGCCTCGGATTAAGCGCAAACTAATCTCTAGGAGTTAGTGAAGGTACATCACACTTACTGTGCATTTGGAAACAAGGAGCATTCAAACGATGTTAACATGTCATATATCAAGCAAAGCACAACTCCATTACGTTCTAGTTATTCGCAGGAACATGTCATTCTCTTACACCTTCTTGTAGATGACTTAATTTCGTCGTAGCAGACAGTCACCTCATTTTGGAAGCGGTAAAAAGGAGTAACAAACCTTCAAACCATCATACACCACATACGAACCCACTACTACACTCATGCTTAAACTCCAACGTGAATTTCTCATAAATTACACTCCCACACATGTAACTTTAGGTCTTGTGGTCTCTCTGCACTCGAAATAAGCTTGCAAGTTTCGTGTGGTTCTGATACCTCTGTCTTGTGAAACTGATACACTACCGACAGTAACACATCCTGCGTCTCTCTGGGCGCTACGACTTCTTTCCAACGTCGACGAGGTATAACTACCGATTAATAGATTTTTGCCAGTTCAGAAGACCTCTTGATTCGTCTTGATCTATGAATTTACGCAAATCAGTGTACTAGGTACAGTTTTATAGGCATCTTCTGTCACCCATGTGTCATTGACCCTAAAAGCATTACGCTACAAACCTCAAGAAACGCCCTAAATATGAATGTAGGAAAAGTTGACTTGAATCATAGAAAACCCTCTCATCAACTAGAGGGAGGGAGAGAAAGTAGCATCTTATCCTTAATCTCAGAGCTCGTTCCGTTATTACGAGAAATCAGTTTTCAACTACGAATAATAAATTAATCAGGAAGAATTCGTCCTCTGCTAACTCGTTCCTATCGACTTGTAGATGAAATACGATTAGTGGTAATCCAAAAACAATCAACTGTGGCTACTCATACAATAATCCAAATCATGGTTGCAGTGGAATTTATCATACGGCACACTAGCAACTATTAACTGAAAACTGTTGGCTTTGGACCCAAAAGCAATAAATACGTGATATTATAATATTTATCATACTTCCGCACAAATGCATCATGATGCCAGTGTAATAAACGTTTTCCACCATTTTCGGTTAATTCAATGAAGCAATTAGACGAAAAAGCATAAAACCATTCTAAGCTTCTTAAGACCGCACATTCGGTGCTTTCTGGTAGTTTCAACGTGTATTACACATTCTTTTGTTGATAACATGCACCGACATGAACTGCTCCGTCGTCACAGTAATAAATGACCAGATATTGTTATAGAACTTTTATATCTAGGGTACCGGCTCCCTATTATCAGCTTCTCTGGCTGGATGTTCTCCTTTCACTCGGAAAATTAAATGAACAGCGTAGGTAAATGGGAATATTGCGTGTAGCGAACATCCCTTACTTCGATCTTTCTAATTGACCATTCAAGAAAATAGAGTGAATATGAGTGATAGAAAGGTTTCTAAGAACGTGTAAATAAGAACAGAATAATAATATTACGGCAATAATTAAAGACGTTCGGTGCATTCCATCATTCAGCGGATTATCAAAAGTCGCCTGTTCTGTCTATACAATACATCTAGTGCGAACTCCGAGATTTCATTAAGATGGCTTTACCGAATTTCATTCCGGGTCTTTCAACAGCATTAGAGAAGGAGAAATAAACTGACCTACATGCAACACTTTTAAAGCGGTACTCGGCACTATGGCAGCAGTGAAATTCGCATCAGCAGACGAGCCCGATAACACACGGTGGCGAGACGCCGACGTCAGGAACATAGAATTTTAGAACATGTTTTTTGATCGAGTATCATGTCGTTTTTGGAAACACAGAATCTACTATGTAGGAATCAACATGGATTCCGGAAACAGCGATCGTGTGAGACCCAACTAACTTTATTTGTTCATGAGACCCAGAAAATATTAGATATAGGCTCCCAGGTAGATGCTACTTTTCTTGACTTCCGGAAGGCGTTCGATACAGCTCCGCACTGTCGCCTGATAAACAAAGTAAGAGCCTACGGAATATCAGGACAGCTATGTGGCTGGATTGAGGAGTTTTTAGCAAACAGAACACAGCATGTTGTTATCAATGGAGAGACGTCTACATACGTTAAAGTAACCTCTGGCGTGCCACAGGGGAGTGTTATGGGACCATTGCTTTTCACAATATATATAAATGACCTAGTCGATAGTGTCGGAAGTTCCATGCGGCTTTTCGCGGATGATGCTGTAGTATACAGAGAAGTTGCAGCATTAGAAAGTTGTAGCGAAATGCAGGAAGATCTGCAGCGGATAGGCACTTGGTGCAGGGAGTGGCAACTGTCCATTAACATACACAAATGTAATGTATTGCGAATACATAGAAAGAAGGATCCGTTATTGTATGATCATATGATAGCGGAACAAACACTGGTAGCAGTTACTTCTGAAAAATATCTGGGAGTATGCGTGCGGAACGATTTGAAGTGGAATGATCATATAAAATTAATTCAAATGGTTCTGAGCACTATGGGACTTAACATCTGTGGTCATCAGTCCCCTAGAACTTAGAACTACTTAAACCTAACTAACCTAAGGACATCACACACATCCATGCCCGAGGCAGGATTCGAACCTGCGACCGTAGCAGTCGCGCGGTTCCGGACTGCGCGCCTAGAACCGCTAGACCACCGCGGCCAGCTAAAATTAATTGTTAGTAAGGCGGGTACCAGGTTGAGACTCATTGGGAGAGTGCTTAGAAAATGTAGTCCATCAACAAAGGAGGTGGCTTACAAAACACTCGTTCGACCTATACTTGAGTATTGCTCATCAGTGTGGGATCCGTACCAGACCGGGTTGACGGAGGAGACAGAGAAGATCCAAAGAAGAGCTGCGCGTTTCGTCACAGGGTTATTTGGTAAGCGTGATAGCGTTACGGAGATGTTTAGCAAACTCAAGTGGTAGACTCTGCAAGAGAGGCGCTCTGCATCGCGGTGTAGCTTGCTTGCCAGGTTTCGAGAGGGTGCGTTTCTGGATGAGGTATCGAATATATTGCTTCCCCCTACTTATACCTCCCGAGGAGATCACGAATGTAAAATTAGAGAAATTCGAGGGCGCACGGAGGCTTTCATACAGTTGTTCTTCCCGCGAACCATACGCGACTGGAACAGGAAAGGGAGGTAATGACAGTGGCACGTAAAGTACCCTCCGCCACACACCGTTGGGTGGCTTGAGGAGTATAAATGTAGATATAGATGTAGATTTTTTTCCTTTTAGTGCTGTAGCAGCAGCTAATGTAGAAAGGAAAACATATGGCTCACAAAGTGAAAGAGGAGAAGTAATTGTAGTTTACGAGTAAAATGACCTTCTTGCATAGGAAATATTAGATTTCGTCATTTTTATTTAGTACCTAAAAGCTATTCAAATTATTTAGTCATAATTACCAACAAAAAAGCCACATACACACTCAATGAAATTGGAAGGATAATTCAGCTCTAGACTTGAAGGTAAGTCGACGACCAAAGACTTGACAAACAACGTTGTGAAGTTTCGAATTGTCAACCTTTCCAAGCCAAGGAACATATTTTTGCACGCCTCTCAAAATTTCACACTGTCGCTGCCACCCAAATCTTGCTAGACCTCTGGGCTACCGGACATAAAGTTTGATACAGGCTTTAATTAACGCAGATACAAAATATAATACATCATTTTGATCTGATAACTACAATTATCTGAATATACCACAGATTCTTTCTTAATCTAATTAAAACATCCTGTGATTTACATAACTATATTATTATGTCTTTATAATTGTAACTGTGCAATGAAGATATAAGTGCGTCTTGGTAACTGTATTACGTAAAATTCTTGGTCCGGTAGTGGCTAGCATCTCGGCTTTCTGCAGTACTTTGCCAAAAAACGCTTCGTGTGAGGTAGAGTCTGCGCGTCGCAAGAGTATCACAGACAGAAAAGGATATGAAAAACTATATTGTGCTATTGGAAAAGTTGATACAGTACGAGCTATCAGTAAAAAGTAAACACCAATGTGTCAGTTGCTGTAGCCACGTTGGTATTCAAAGTTTCTCCGCTGCTATCTTGCTACAACCAATAAAATTTTTTCATTTTAGCAGAAGCAGATAGAAAAAATTACCAATTATTGTTAATCTACCAAATGACACAACATAGGTCATTTGCATAATTTTCTTTTGACATAAGTGTAGCAGGACCTTCATGTCATTCTGTCCTCAGTCGTCGAATTGTGATGGCGCTAACCCACGTGTAAGCGAACATAAATAAAAATACAGTCAAATAAGTACTTCTTCTTTCTCTTGTTCTAGTGGCTTTACTACCATGCCTTTGTCTCTGCCTCCTTGAGAGTTTCCTTCAGTTCAACCCTTGCGTTTACTTTCCTCCTCCATCATCGGAGTCCCAGAGCTCTGATGTTTTCTTCCATGTCGTCTATCCACCACTTAAGTTGTCGTCTTTGTATTATTCTTGCTGTGGTTTCCACTGGATGACCTTTTTTTATAGTTCTTATATCCTCCACTTGTAGGACGCTCCCAAGCCAGGCTATTCCTTCACTTGTAACTAGCCCTACAAAATCAGCTCCTTGTGTGAGAAGATACCAGCTCGTAATTGATCCTTGCTCTCCAAGTACTATCACTATTTATGATCCTAAATAAACTGTCTGTTGTACTGTTCATTCAAATGTTCATAGTTGTTCTTCATCAGTTCTGGCTAGCGTCTATACTTTACATCTATCTGTAATCACAGGCTTAACGATAACCTTAAATATATAGTCATTCTGAACTTTCCATTTAACATCTTAGATAGCGTAAGCTTCTTAAATGTATGCTAACACCATTTAAAATGTGGACTTTCATTACAGTTGACATATAATTTATTCATTTCAGCACCTAGGTCTTTAAAACCGTCTACACGCTCAAAACTGCCGAGCAGTTATCCTAGTTGTTGTCCTTGTTCTACAGAGATTCGTATATAAAGTTTCTGATTCTTTAATTTCCAGTCCCCTCACCCTCTGCGGCTACTTACAGTAGCGCCGCTACTCTCTCCAATGGTATATCACGTTTACTGATAAATGCAATGACATAAGCATAGGCAGCCGTCTGTGCGATCGTTATACCAATTTGCCCAGATATTTCAAATGTTCGTATAATTTCTTCTAAGACCAGATTTAAAAGCATTGTGGAAACAGCATTGCCTTGTATTACTCGCATTATAATACATTTTCACATCGACTATCCTCCTTTTTAAGGCTTCTCTTTTCTTTTTTCTGCACATCCTTGACACTTCTGTCGTATTTTCATTACACATAACCTGGTTAATATTCATATTTACTTGAAGACATTTTAATCTCACGTCCTTCTTTTATTGCACCACTTGTTTACAGTCACTCTCTCACAACTCGTTATTTCTAGGTCTTCTAGACTCCCCTATCACGTCCTTTGCTACAGTTAGGATATTATTCATACTACATTCCCACTCCCTATCAGATTTCTTAATGTGCTATACCTTCTCTTTCATTTTATTCTTATATTCAAAAGGTGTATATCTTCTAATTTTTCTACATTCAGGTTCAGCGTTCTCGTAATTTTCCCTCTGTATGACACGGCATTAAGGAATAGATCAATAGGCATGAATGGACATGTCTAAAAAGGGAAGTCACCGAAGTAGGAAAGAAAAACATAGGTACAAAGAAGGTAACCGTGAAAAAACCATGGGTAACAGAAGAAATACTTCAGTTGAAAAAGGAAACAAGGAAATAGAAAAGTGTTCAGAGAAGTTTAGGAATACTGAGATATAAATCGCTCAGGAATGAAATAAATAGTATGTGCAAGGAAGCTAAGGCGAAATGGCTGCATGGAAAAACTGAAGAAAAAAGTGACTGTCGGAAGTACTGACTCAGCTTATAGGAAAGTCAAAACTATCATCGGTGAAATTAAAAGCAGAGCTAGTAAAATTAAGAGTGCAACAGGAATTCCACTGTTAAGTATGCAGTGAGCGCTCAGCTACGATCTACTCTCTTCTGCAAGAAGGAAGTCAGTACCAATACTAAGTTATCTGTGCAGCATTCAATCTTTCGACCAACTTTGTTGTATGGGAGCGAAAGCTGGGTGGATTCTGGTTACCTTATCAATAAGGTTGAGGTTACGGATATGAAAGTAGCTAGGATGATTGCGGGTACTAGTAGATGGGAACAATGGTAGGAGGGTGTCCACGATGAGGAAATCAAAGAAAAACTGGGAATGAACTCTATAGATGTAGCAGTCAGGGCGAACAGGCTTAGATGGTGGGGTCATGTTATACGCATGGGAGAAGCAAGGTTACCCAAGAGACTCATGGGTTCAGCAGTAGAGGGTAGGAGGAGTCGGGGCAGACCAAGGAGAAGGTACCTGGATTCGGTTAAGAATGATTTTGAAGTAATAGGTTTAACATCAGAAGAGGCACCAATGTTAGCACTGAATAGGGGATCATGGAGGAATTTTATAAGGGGGCTATGCTCCAGACTGAACGCTGAAAGGCATAATTAGTCTTAAATGATGATGATGATGATGATGATGATGGCAGGAATTCCACTGTTAAGTTCAGAAGAGAGAGTGGATAGGTGGAAAGAGTACGGTCAAGACCTCTATCAGGGAGAAAATTTGTCTGATGTGATAGAAGAATAAACAGGAGTCCTTTTGGAAGAGATAGGGGATCCAGTATTAGAATCAGAATTTAAGAGACCTTTGGAGGACTTAAGAACAAATACTGCAGAAGGGATAGATAACATTCGATCAGAATTTCTAAAATCGTTGGGGGAAGTGGCAACATAACGTCTGGCCACATACCCTCTGACTTTCGGAAAAATATCATCCACACAATTCCGAAGTGCTGGCAAGAATAGTATACAGAAAAGCGAGGATGTATTAAATGACGATCAATTTGGCTTTACGAAAGATAAAGGCACGAGAGAAGGACTTCTGACGTTGCGGTTGATAATGGAAGGAAGATTAAAGAAAAATAAAGACACGTGCATAGGATCTGTCGACCTGGAAGAAGCGTTCCACAATGTAAAATGGCGCAACATGTTCTGAATTCTGAGAACAACAGGGGTAAGCTATAGGGGGAGACGGGAAATATACAATATGTAAAAGAGACAAGAGCAATTTATAAGAATGGACGACGATGAAGGAAGTGTTCGTATTAAAATTGGTGTAAGACAGGGCTGTAGTGTATCGCCCCTGGTGTTCATTCTGTATATCGAAGAAACAATGTTGGAAAGAAAAGAAAGGTTCAGGAGTGGAAACAAAACTCAACTAGTCTGAAGACTGATGATTCAAAAAAAAAAAAAACCATTGGAATAATCTATTAAAAAACTAAAAACCTGCCTCGATTGCGAAAAAACCACGTAGTGTTAAGTGTTAACACAAATTTCGGCGTAGATAACTACACCTTCTTCAGAACAACAATAAGACCCACAAGTACCTAAGAAGACCTTCGTCAATGATTAAAAGAACACCATAGCTACACATTTATAAGCGAAAAAGAAAAGGAAAACACAAACAGTACATATGCACAAAGTCAAAACCACTACTTAACTTAATGGTGTACGCTCCACCTCACACCGGCCTATGTACGATGGGCCCTGACCAGCCATAAACTGCAGCTACAAATGGTCTCTCACTTAACAGTAGGTGCTTTTCGCAATCGAGGCGGGTTTAAAGTTTTTTAATATATTAACTAACGATAGCTGACGCGCTGCGATGTTGAATGTGCTGGAATAACCCTTTGCCTCAATTTCGCAGCTGCAAGAAATGGTCCGAGAGTGAGTTTGCCACCTGCAATGTGCTTGTATTTTCAGTGTCACTTGCACATCTTTTGGCTATCAAATGAAATAACTGCTACCCAGTAAAATTCAGAACAGCAACAGAAATGTTTCATTTAAAGTAATCGTACCAAACAAAACTGAATAGTAACTCTTATTTTAATTTACATAAGGGTTACGATGGTTTATAGAGGTATTTACGGATTTAAAATGCTTATGAGGATAAAGAATTCTTTTGTTATTTTAAAGCATTATTAGGACAAAAATTGAGAATTACATTCATTAAATCTGGTTATTCAATCTGAAGCTAGCTTTCAGATGAGTCTTTTGAAGTTCACCTTGTGTGGTACTTTGCAAACAGCAGTAAAGGACTTAACTACAGTGTCAGTAACATTTAACTGTATCACTCTGTGTGAAAAATTATTATTTCTTACATAATGTGCATAAATAAATCGTTATTTCAATGAAAAACAATACTTGTGAAGTTAAGTTTGTCTCTAAGGTCCAAGCTGGCTGTCTTGCGTAGTGTGCTTTACAGTAATTGTGTACTTCAATTCGAGTAGCAACTAAGATCTAACAGTACGTACAACTGTTAAAAAAACCTTAACTGTTTCGAAACGATAATGGGCAGCATCTTGATAATCTTCAAAAATTGCAAGAGAGGGACTACATATCCACCATGACTTCATAGACACACGTGACCACAACTCAAGTTACCAAATGAGAATAAGAGACTGTGAGAACAATAGTTGGAACATATGGTAGTGGAGTGTACAACAACGCGATAACCTGTTACTGTAATTTTTTACCTCCACAACGAGATTAGTCAACTGTGGAACATGCTATGTCGTCTACAGTGGTCCTCACCGTGGGGGTAATTACCCCCGAAAGAGAATATGGTATTTTCTGAAGGATATAAACAGAATGGGTTCGATGAAGATTCAGTAACCACCGTATTTCATTAAAAATAATGTCTGTTATCAAAACTTCAGAGGCCTCTGCTACGTAACACTATATAATCATAATCGTCAGCCATTTGATCAAAGCTTCGTCTAGATATTTCCATGCGCTGTGAACCTGAACGATAGAAATAAATGTTGTTCCTACATACATTCCGATATTGTCTGCCTTATTTCCCTAAGGTCCTTTCTTATATCTTAAAATCCTGAAAAGAACTTTTTTTGGCGATCTACTACCTATCATTCTAGCCATGGTCCATCGAAATTTCAATTTTGTTCACCAGCATCATAGTTATGTTTTCAGTGCTTATCTCTTCCCTAGTCTATTTATTTGCTTTCCTGTTTCTCCCAGTAGCCTGCAATATGCATCTCACCATCAGCCAATGAGCCATCTTAATATTTTTAATGGTCTTGGCGTGAAAATATAGTTTACTACTGTCATCTGTCTGAACTGTTAACACGAACTGTTTGTTAACGGTCAGTTTCATGCGTGCTAAATTCTTCATATTCAAAAAACGTTTATTTTACCAACAGCATTCATGTTCGGCTGTACTCTTCAATTTATTCACTTTACTGTCAACCCAGTGACAGTTACCATCCGCTGTCAGTAGTAAATTCTACTAGTAACTATTTTTTTCAGATTTGGAAAATTAGTCCTTGCTCTAAGACCAGTTTCATTTAATGAAGCAATATTTTCAGGCAGTGAGATTTGAGCGAAAGTCCTATTTCTTGCACTTTGCAAAGGTAAATCATATAAGTGTATTGTTTTAGCTACTGGCCTGTTATTACTGGCAGATCTCTTAAGACTGCCAATACAATGCAAACGAAAATGAGGAACAGAAAGAGTTTGGTACATGGCAGGACAATGGAGAACACCATTCCAAAGACCAAAAATTTCGGTTGGAAATGATTAGAACAACCCCCATGACCCACTATCTTTTCATTTAATGTAAAACGTTTCCTTGCTTCTACATTAACTAAGTACTATAAACAATTTGTCACACTAAATAAAGGAATACTAATTTTCTTACAGTCTAATGTTTAATTAGATTGCATATGAAGTTTAGAGTATTGGATAGTATCTGATCTCGTTTAGTGGTAACAGTCTCAGAAAGGTTGGGAACCTCTGGCCTACAGAAAGGTGTAAGCATAGGCCATATTTTTATGATTAACAATCATAAGTATGAGTTGTGACATGCAGACACACAGACACTCTGTGACCATTACGAGAATTCAGAGCTCATGGTTTCTCACCGTTTCATTCGGTAATTAGCTACAACAGGCCACTTGTTGTAAAAAGTCTATTGGTTTTTGCAGTTCACACATAGCCCATTATCAGAGCTTCACATAGCATTGCATAATTAATAGTATCATGTAAGATGGTTTCATTCTTAAGACTGGGGTTAGATGAAGACTGATATCACATGAGCAACACCATGATTTGTTAATAAAACCATTTCTATAGCTTAATATATTTATTTACTTATTATTTAATGTCTCCTATCACCTTCATGATATCGGAAACTATGTATGGAATTTAATTTGATGTGATGGTGGGCTGAGGCTGAAGCACAGGAAAAGGGAGATTTTGGCCAGTAAGTCGACCTTTACTATTAACCATCGAATAGAGCAGTAAATAAAGACCTGTTCAGTATTAATTCTCACGTAATGGCGCTGCGTTACGTGTGGGATACAAAAAGTGTTGATTCCATTCACTGACTGTTGGGGAAGTTTCAGTAATATGGTTGTCAGCTAACACTGTTAATGAATTTTTGTAGTTGTACCTCATGAAATACCAGCATCTGGATAGTCTCAACATATTACAGCACCATATGCCAACCACACTTTCGTATTTCTAGATGTTGCTGAGGGTCACCTCAGGTTATTTCCTTTTAATCTATTTTTATTTATGGAGTTGCTGTCCTTCAGCCGTTCATTACAACTACTATTTGTTTTCTTATCTACACTTACAGTAGCTTACAGCTCTAACAATTACTCCTAGAAAACTCTCATCGGATTATTCTTATAATTTAGAGAATAACACAAAAATAAAATAATGACAGGCATAACGAGGAGAGCCATCGAATTAATTTCCCCTGCTCTTAATTTATGGTATATCGCTTGGCTTTTATACATTTTCTCACCTGTATTATTTCAATTGTATGTTACTTTGGTAGCTGTTTCAGTTGCGTCTTTGAACTTCTGAATTACTAGGCCTCTCTAGAACCACATCTGCTGTGGAAATATATTCCATCGTGCTGTGAGGATGATTGGGACTTGGCAGCATTACAGAACATGTTTTCTGGCAACATTGTAGAATAATTCTGACAATCCTGTGATAGATTACTTCCTCGAGTGACACAGCTGCTAAATCTGTTTTATACTTTTTGGTATTTCAATTAAGTAGTCTGACCAAATTTCATTTGCGGTGTCATCTAACAATAAATCAGAAATGCAGTCGTTGGACTTCCTGAATGTGGAGAGCAAGTCATGTTAAAGCGGACCTATATGAAGGGAAAAGGCTTTTTTCTGACGTGGTTTCTTCGATGGAAACTACACCATACAAGGCACACATTTACGAGTTTCCTCCACTGCTTTCAAACTTCTATTAAATCCGCAGAGAAGAAAACTGTCACAAACGTCAAAATTTTTTTCATGAGTGAGTGGATCTGTCCTTTTGGACATGTTATAAAGAACAGACAGCACGCATTCATATCACTAATCCGCCTAGATGTGTAATGAATTCTTCACGTTCGTGCGCATACGTAATTAGGTTCGGTATCCTGCAGGGATCTCAAAGTAGCGAGCATGAAGAACATGGACGTGAACTGCAGATAGGTGGCGTTAGGTGGGAACGTGGGTCGGATGAGAGGTGTGTCGAGATAGTGCACACAAGGGCGGTAATCACTGTGGCGCTGGCGGCTCAGTAGGTAACGCAACTTCCCAGTGAACAGGAGATCCTAGCTTCGAGTAAAAGACAGGCACACATCTTTAATTCGTCGCCGCTAATTCCGCGTTAAGTCCCAATGCAGCTGACACATACAGTTTATTTACTTTCATCTCACTCGTTCCTCAGTTTGCATAATGTTTAACATTTTTTCTTGTCAGGCTCCAGTTTCTCACTCAAAAAAAAAAAAAAAAAAAACTACTTAAAACTTTCAAATATGTAACATGCAACTGTTGAAGACAGAAGAGTACTAGATTCTCAAATAAAAGGTGACAGATGACAAGTATACTTATAACAACCTTTGTACCAGTACATCAAAGAAAATCGTCTCGAATTAATGAAACAGTCTCTTATTTTCTGTATAAATTTTGCCCACAACTTTAGAGTACATACTTGGTATTCCTCATGTCCTATACAGCATGAGGTCAAACGTTATTGCTACTGCGTGGTGTACACTGAGTTAATCAAGTATATTTCTTATTGGAATTCAAACTACGTTGTTAAATAATCTTATGCTAGGCAATGTGAGCGCAGGAACTTCCATTGTGTATCACATTCTCAAAGTGCGATTGATTGCGGCCATCTGTACTGATGCTGGCTAACATCAGGTTACCACATGACGATGACGCAGATACTGTTCTGGCCAGGACAGGCAGCCAAGTGCTCTTTCTCAAAAACGTTTTTCCAAGGTTTTGCGGTTACTGAAGGGTGCAAAAGTGAATCAATTTACTACTGAGTTTCCAACAGACTGATACTGTTGGCAGACAGACGGGGAGTGGATTACTAAAGTATGAAAAAATCAGATTCAATAATACAGCTTTTCTTTAGCACTGCCAGAGGTTTACAACCATTAGATATTGCGTTAGAACAGCTCAAGCGGAAGGCGACAATTCCTGCTAAAGCTTCTGCATTACTGTGTCGGCCGTCTGGTTGGATGGCAGCTATGTGATTTTATCTCAATGATTTCAAAACCAGAAGAAAAATTGGAAGAAGCACATAGAAAATGTCGTGGGGGCGGCTAACTAAAGGTGGCGTTTTATTGGCAGGACACTTAGAAAATGTAACCGACCTACTAAGGAGACTGCCTACACTACGCTTGTCCGACCCCTTTTAGAATACTGCTGCGCGTTGTGGGATCTTTACCAGGTAGGAATGACGGAGTACATCGAAAAAGTTCAAAGAAAGGTAGCACGTTTTGTATTATCGCGGAATGTGCGAGAGAATGTCACAGAAACAATACATGATTTGGGCTAGAAATCATTAAAAGAAAGGCGTTTTTCGTTGCGACGGAATCTTCTCATGAAATTCCAGTCACCAACTTTGTCCTCCAAATGCGGAAATATTTTGTTGACACCGACCTACATAGGGCGGAACGATCACCACGGTAAAATATGGAAAATCAGAGCTCGTATGGAAAGATATAGGTCTTCATTCTTTTCGCGCGCTATACGAGATTGGAATAATAGAGAATTGTGAAAGTGGTTCGATGAACCCTCTGCCAGGCACTTGAATGTGATTTGCAGGGTATCCATGTAGATGTCGATGTAGATGTAGATGTAGGTCGAATGTACGCATTGGTCAGCAGAGCCATCTGGTTAATGGCAAGTCAATCCAACAAGAAAATGGAGGTATTGAACAGAACGTTATCCACTTCAGGGAGTAAGGGAGTCGGTATTTTCGTCCAGTATTGTGCACCTGCTTTACGAAAAAGTCACTAAAACCCACATGTGGAGTTTGCTGTTTTGGTGGTTCACTGGTAGATTTGTATACTAAGAGTATGTGCAGATGCATGGGGGCTTAATTATTAAATTTGAAAATCATTTTTATTTTTGGTAGCTGTATGTCCGATTACGCTGTGTCGTAAACGGTTGGCCCTGACCAGTATTATTATGCAATCTGACTGCATAGAACAACAACAAAGAATGAAATGAAAATTTTCGTTAACACAATTAATTAATTAAGTCCCCAGCAACTATAAAACCTACGAAACCAAAGCACAAGTATAACTGTTCTGTGTGTGGAAGTATGACTCAACGTATGCATCTGTCACGGTTCTTCTTCAATAAGACAAGAAATTTTAAATACCATTTATACTGAAGTAATTAAAAGAAAATAGAAATACTATAATTGCGCAAGAAAACCAGGATTACACTCTAATACAAGAACACAAGCCAGATGCTTTGTTGACTGAACCTGTAATGACGCATTATTTAAGACACTGAGGTAATGAGAAAAAAAAAGAAAATGAGTTTTGATACCTTCATTTATATTGATGAAAAGCACTATAATCATTACAATATCTCCACACCGACTCGCTACTACCACATCTCAACAAGAACTGACTACTGCCACATCTCGACAAGCACTGCACTCCGCTACTTCTCAACAAAAATGCCTACTACGAGTTCTCAACAAGCACTGCCCTCCGCTACTTCTCAATAATCACTGCCAGTGGAGGCGGCGAAACAAAACTCTCTGGCGCTGTGGCTCAGTGTAGCCACCTTTCATATGCCCTTCCTCCACGGTCTAGAATTTGATGGTATTTTTGCCAGCATTGGTGGTGAAAATACCACCAAATTCGTCAAAAAAATACAGACAAAAATAAAAGATAATAGTAATACGTAAATATCACATAATTAGATAAAATTTTGGCTTTGCACTGACCTTTCAATAACCTAATATATAAAATACAGTAGGCAATACAAATTCTTTCATACATGTGGCTTTACATAATAGTTTACACAATACACAAAAAATCTGTTTATACAAATGTTCACATAAAATACTTTTAATTATTAAAAGAAAAAAACAAATAGTTGATAGTTCCAGCAGCAGCACCCAGCAATGGTCAACAGGTGCAAACACCAACAAGTGACATCATTTTAGTAAAAGCAGTTCCATCTGTGGCACCCAGTAATGTTGAACAGGTGCAGACAGCAAGAAGACATCATTTCTGTAGAAGCAGTCCATCAGTGGCACCCAGCAATGTTGAGCAGGTGCAGACAGCAACAAGTGACATTATTTCAGTAGAAGCAGTTCATCAGTGTATAAAATAAATAAAATAAAATAAAATATTAATTATTAATTATGTATGATAGTGATTGGATGTAATTAATATTTGCTTATCTGGAACGTGGACGTTTAATTATTCGGTATCAGACGCTTGACAATGGCTTTTTCGTAAATGTAATGTTATTCGTAGTTGACCGTGAAATAAGACTCAAATAATCGGACTTCGTATTTAAATCGGTTCCAAAGACTGCTGTGGTAGGTGCGGACTCAAATCTAAATCTCAATATTAGAATAATTTGCCAGCCATGTCAATACGTCGTACAGAGGTGACTGTCTACTAAACATAAAAAGTTTACAGAGTTAGTTAAATCAGATATATTCAACGAATAAGCCTACAGTTAAATAATTCTACTTACTTTCATAAATATAAATTCTTTACAGAATCGAGTGCCTAGTGAGATTGCAACTCGCAGTGTTCGTATATAACATCAAATATGGCGGTGTGCCAGTCAATGAAATATATGTGCTTCCCGCATCACTTGTCCAAGACCTCTCCTTCTTGAAGAAACATAAGAGTATCGTAATTGTGTTTTTGTTTTATCAGCGACACAGCGCTGCAGTTCTGTGCCATAGGCTTTATTTATTTGTCACAGATTAATTATTTAATTAAGATTTCGCGTTTCCGAGGAAACTCACGCTCGGCATGCAAATGTGGCTTTATATTGCCCCCTGAATTGCGAGGCGAAAGGACACACCTGCAGGCGAGCAATTCACCTAAAGGCACAAGAAAATCTAAGTTATCTACAACTATTTACATGACTTACATTATACTGTATATTATATAAGAAATTTGAATGACGCGCGTGCGCTGTAAAAGTTCTTATGTTGGCAAAATAGAGTGCGCGCATGCGCAGAAGCGTCAGTGTGACTCCGGCACTGCCGTTATATCGTAAATTTAGATCACGCGGCACAGCATTGCAGTTCACATTGTTCGTGTGCGCGCACATTTTTTAGTCGTTGCACAAAGAAAATATTCCACCAAGATTACATATGAAGAATACATTCTATGACAGGTAACTTAGTCTTAAAATTACAATATTTGTTATAATACAATACAACTTTAGATTGTTGAATGTTCTTAGTTACATAGCATTGCAATGAAATGCTTCAAAGAAAAATGTCTTTTTGTTGCAGGTGCGTTGACCTATACACATCGTGTCGTTATTACAGATTATATTCATCTGCTGCACAATAATTTTTCACAGGTTAGTGTCGTCGTGGTAAAGTTTTTTTGATCACAGTAACATCGCTGTATAACAACGTGATTGATACATAAGCATGTCCATTTCCTATTTCCATTATAGTCGTTGTGATGCAGTTCGTTGTGACAAAAGGCATTGTTTATTACAGATCAGACGTGACCCGTCGAGTAATTGGTCCATATGCAGTTCGTTTTCGATATTCCGTGGAAGCTTGGTTGCAGAACCTCGGACGGCACATAGCTGGCGTCGATCCTTGGACAGTCCAGGTAAGTGTGTCCGTCACATTTCGAGAACATTCCATTCCCTGAAGTTCCAACCAAAATTCTTCCACTCGTCGTGTTGTTTTCTGGACAGGCACGTTGTGACCATTTAATCCAGTTAACATCTTGAAATTAGATACTGTAGTAATGTCACTAGATGATGCACAAATTACGCACTTCACATTTTCAGTTTTTTGCTAAATATAGCTCACCTAAATGTTCGTAGTTACTTATCAAAGAAATCGTTCATCGCGTTTACAAAGGTACGATGCACGATGAATGTCATTAACAGTTTCTTTCACATAGGTTTCTGCGTAGTTGCAGACTTAGTAATGTACGTTAATGTCCGCGAACAGTCGTTCACTACGTAATTTTTTTTTAAGTTTTTCACGTTTTGGCACTCGTTATGGTTCAAATTTTCACATAGTAACAGTTACATTATACATCATTTTTTAAAAAAAACATAAGTAATCAAACATATACACGTCACATATTTTCTTAGCATAAACATAATACAGTTACACATAAACATGTTTACATCATCATTACATAGCTATAAATTATTACATTATGTCACATTTGATTACATGAATTGCAGATATTTACGTTCTCTTTAACGGTTTTGCTGGGATTTTATCGATGTTTTTTGTGATGTCATCTGAAATTAAGATAGGTTAGACACAACATTCATTACATCTGTAGGCAAGACCAGGCGTTTTCACTACTCAATAAATATTCAAAATAATAAGGGAGGGAAAACTGTTCGATTCCTCGCGTTTTGTGCGTGTGTGTATAGTGTCTGTGTGGCCTTGGCTACTGGTAGATGCTTTCCTTGCTGAGAGATGTGCGTCTAATCTATTTCTCGAAGTAAAAGATCGCTTCACAGATGACGTCTGTCGGTTCGTCAGGTGTCATACCAAGTCAGTGGTACCTACAGTCACAAATGTTCCGTGAAAAATTAATATATCATTCACTGCTACGTAATCTTAAATTTTACTTTAATATTCAGTCTTCTCGGTAGTGCCGCAGCGTTGAAAGAAAAGTTCTTCTGTCTTCAACTGCGTCACTGGAACCGCTGAAATGAAAATTTATATACTACTTATTATCTGTGTTGTCGCAAACAGAGTTTTGCGAGTTGCTTAGCAATGTTTTCATGGGTATGACTTTGACATTATTTAGCATGAAATGCTCTAAGATCTCGGTGTGCGTATAGCCCAATAATTTTGTTAGTTCTAGGATGTTGTAACAGATACGCACCAGGACGTGGTATGTTAACAATTATATAAGGTCCTTCATATAGCAGACGCCACTTAGCATTGCGTCGTTTGAGTGCTACAGATTTATGATGAGTACGAAGTAGTACAAGCATTCCTACCTTGAATTTTTGTTTTCTTTTTATTATGTTTATGTGATGTTTGTTTCGTATCTGTGCGTGATGTGTCAGTGTAGTCAATACTTCTTAGTCAATACTACTTATGTAGGACACCCAATTAGTATGTTTTGATGAAATATAGGTCCTCATGAATCGGTTTAGTTCTCGGAAAAGTCTCTCAGTCGCGTTACATTGTGGACTAAACCTTGAAATAAATATACTTTTAATGTTATTGTCCTTCAAGAAATTTCTCCATTTGTACCCAGAGTAGTATGCTGCATTATGTGACAGAATTGCTTTAGGTTTTCCCACGTGCGTCAGGTAATCACTTGAGAATCTTCGTATTATAGCATTTGCAGTGGCGGATTTTAAAGCATAAAGTTTTACATGTTTAGAAAATATATCGTAAAAAGCTAAGATATATTTGACGCCTCCAGAGCTTGCTGGATGCGGTCCACTGATGTCAGTACACAGAATTTCCAGGGGTTTACTCGGTAAAATAGAATGTAAATCTGTTTTTGTGGATAAATTCTGAGGTTTTGATTTTTGACATATGACACATGTTTTCAGTTCCCTGTAAATTTTTCTTCTCATATTGCTAAAATAACAGTATGTGCTGAGCTTAGCCAAACACTTTTTCGTCCCATAATGACCCCAAACTAAGTGTGTGTGCCAAATCAAATTACGTTCAGACTCTTTGGGAATGCATACACACCAGTTAGTAGCATTTGGATGTCGGCGATAAAATAACACATCATTGTGTAAGTTGTAATACCTAGTCAAAGGATGATTGTGTTTTTCTACCAGTAATGTTATTATCTTATACCAGTGAGGATCAGATTTTTGTAATTTAGCCATGTTTCTGCACATATCAATATAATATTGGTGATACTGCTTGTCTTGCATTAAGAGAATCCAGTAGTCATTTATATTTTCTAAGTCACTGTTGGTTTCATTCATACCTTGTGGAGGTC
Source organism: Schistocerca serialis cubense (assembly GCF_023864345.2). Classification (NCBI taxonomy): domain Eukaryota; kingdom Metazoa; phylum Arthropoda; class Insecta; order Orthoptera; family Acrididae; genus Schistocerca; species Schistocerca serialis. The sequence continues at coordinate 376,625,445 of NC_064644.1, read as the reverse complement.
TAGACAAAGCGTCGGCAATGGTGTTGTCCTTACCTTTTATGTACTTAATTTCAAAAGAGTAGTTCTGAAGAGTAACTGCCCATCGTGATAGTCTAGGATGTACAAGTTTACAAGTTAACAAAAATGTCAGGGCCTGGTGATCGGTATAAATTACTGTATGTTTTCCAAATAAATAATAATTGAATTTCTTGAATGCCCAGACTATGGAAAGTGATTCTAACTCAGTAGTGGAGTATGTACGCTCACATTCAGTTAGAGTACGACTTGCAAACCCAATAATTCTTATCTGTTCCTTTTCTTTATTCTTTACAACTTGAAATAAGCAACAGCCCAAGCCAGTACGTGAAGCGTCACAAGTCATACAAAAATCTAAATTGAAATCTGGATGGCTCAATATGTTTGCATTCACTAAAGCATGTTTAATTGTATTAAAGTCATTCTGGCACTGTTCTGACCAGATCCAAACTTGATTCTTTCTGAGTAGATTTAGCAGATGTTTACTGTTCAAAAGTGGTTGTGGTAAAAAACGTCTGAAAAATGAACATAGCCCAAGGAATGATTTTAACTGCTTTCTAGTTCGAGGGCTAGGAAAGTTTCTGATAGCATCTAATTTACTGGGATCAGGACGTATGCCCTGTGAATTAATGATATGTCCTAAATATTTTATCTCACTGCAACCAAATTTTGATTTTCTAAGATTGGCTGTGACTCCAGCTTGTGCAAATTTTTCTAAAATTCTTTGAAGTGTGTCAACGTGTTCATTCCAAGACTGTGTAGCTATCAGTATATTATCTACATAGTGTGTGACTGTCTCAACTAAATCATCGCCAAGCACGGTATCCAGGGCTGTAATGAATACCCCAGAACTGACATTCAATCTGAAGGGTAGAACACAAAACTGTTAGGTTCGCCCCCCGAACATAAATGCAGTATACTTCCGAGAATCAGGAGTGATACCTACTTGCCAAAATGAATTAGCGAGATCTATTGTGAAAAAATATTTTGCATCTAGAAATTTCTGTATTTGCTCTTCTAAATTTTCGGGTTTTGTGTGAACCGGTAAAATTATTTCATTAATTGCTCGTGCGTCTAACACTAGCCTAATGCTACCATTTGATTTTTTGACAACAAGTAGAGGACTACAGTAAGGTGAGGTGGATGGTTCAATGACCTTCCAGTCTAACATTTGTTTTAATTCTTGCCACACAGCAGGTCGTTGAGATAATGGTACGTTATATGTCTTGTGGTAGAAGATCTTGTGAGGCTTAACTTCAATCTTGTACACATATGTGTTGATAACACCTAATCGTTTGGTAAAAACTTGTAAATATTTGGATAACACTTCCTGTAGTTTTATACGTTCATGTACACTGAGAGCTGTAGCTTCATTTATCTTATGATCAAGCAATGTTTTCAAGTCCATTAGCTCTGTGTCAGATGAGTGTGATTGCATGTCTTGAATGTCATTGTCAAGTACTAACTGAACCTTGTATCCTGTACAGTGTTTGTCATGCTCTAGAGTTCTCCTGTCCAAATCAATAATAATTACACTGCCTTTATCATTTAAAATACATTTACCTTTGGAGAAGTCTATAATGCAGTCCTTCTCGCTCATAATATCTATTCCTGATATGCAATTTGTCACAAGGTTTTGTACAACCAGGAATGGCCATTGTACGGTTCCATTACCTATTTTAATGTTTACAAAAACTTGCTTCGTAACCCTACATGACTTATTACCTAGAGCAGTAGTTATTTTACAGTTTTGGGCGGGAAACTCAGGCACAGGCTCCAATTCACACATCTTTCTATAGAAATTAAAAGACAAAACGCTCACAGCTGCACCTGTATCTAAGATAATAGTAGTAGGAATCCCACCTACTACACCAGTAGTAGATGCTAAAACAATTTCATTTGTGTTTGAACGACATTGTGTACTGTCTTGCAAAAGTTCATCTGGTATATTGTCATTGTGGTTGTATCTTATAAATAAAACAGGTAGTTTTTGTTTAGAATTATTAGGCATATCAACATTTTGTTGTTCAATTGTGGTGTCAAATAACTGATTAACATTGAAGTCGCCCCCCAAGAATTCTTCAGCTACGACCCGGGGCATAGAAGTGACTGTTTCTAGTTTGTTGGATTAGCATTTGTATTAGGTACTGACACAGGTTGAGGTTGTGTATCAGGTGTCATTTCTATTATATTCACATTCGGATATTGCCTGTTGTGATCTCCAAACTTTTGCGGTTGTTGTTGCTGTTGCGCATTATAACTTACCTGTCGGTCGTAAGGTATGCTCCAATTTTGTCCTGGTGGCTGCTGTTGTAAAGCAGTGTTTGAATGAAAGTATTGATCGCTACGAGTCCAGCCTTGATGCTGTCTTGGCTCGTAGTTATTATTATTTCTATTTCTGTTTGTGTTTTTGTTGTTACATTTGTATCCGTTGTTACCGTTGTTGTTATTACCGCGGTGCCTTTTGTATGGATTGCCGCATGGAGTGTTATTACTGTTGTAATTGTTGTTTGTATTGGAATACGCGTGTTGATTTTGATTTCCGTATTGAGACGGCATGTGAGTTTGCTGTTTTTGCTGTACCGCGTATCCAACTGTGGGCGCGCCAGAATTTAGTTGGCAAGCCTGCATGTTTTGCATACCACTAGTATAAACATTGTGGCTGCGGTTTTGCCGCGTGAAGCGCTGATCTTCTAGTAACATGTCAACCGAATATAAAGCGGTTAAAAAATAATCTGGATCGTCATCCGGAATATGTAAGAGTTTTTCCTTAATGTTGAAAGGCAATTTGGCCTTCAACGCACGGAGTATATCACGTGTTGCGACTGGTTCGTCCAAAAAATGTCCCATGTTCAAGTATTTTTCAAAATATCTGCGTAAGTTACCATTTACACTGTTAAAAGTTTCAGGTTCTAAAATGTGTCTTCTGAGTCGCTCCTGGACGGATTGCGACCAGAATTTGTTCAGAAAGGCACGCTCAAACTCACTGTACGTGGTACATACGTCAGCTTCACTGTATGCCCAGACAGCTGCATCGCCTTGGATGTAACCGACAGTATATGAAATCTTTTTCCGGTCACTCCAAGTGCGTGGAAATGCGTTACTAAAAGATTTAAGAAAAATCACCGGATGAATGGTTCGTTTTTCTGGGATAAAAGCCTGAAATTGCCTGTGTTTTATTAAGCTTTCTTCTTCCTTTGCATTATGATATGGATTCGTTCCACTGTAATTACTGCAATGTTCAGCTGGCGAGTAATTACGATAATGTTGCTGTGGTTTACAATGATAATAGCTTGTGTTTGTGGTTGCACGTCGTGGTATGTGTTGTAGTCGTGGTGTGTTTTGTTCTTGTGTGTTTGTCGTATGCGGTATGTGTGCTTCATACTCGAATGTATATTGGTTTCTGAACTGTACATTTTGACTGATATTTTCGTTACATTCAGACTGTGGTTGATCGGTGAACTGTCTCATGGGTGCAGTGACGGATTGTACTGCGTCACTAATCAGCTGTTTGTTATTAGTGATGTATTACGCTACGGAGTCGTGCACATTCCCGTAGTACGGCAACATGTCTGCTAGGTATTATTTGAGTGCTTATGGTCGTGGACGATCAGCTGGACGTCTCTAAGCCGGTCAATGTGTCTCTACTGTGGCCACTGAGTGTATCAAACAGGCTCGTCTCCCGATTAAAGAAATCCCATGAAGGTGGCAGTGAAATTCGATTGTCACAGACGGGCCACCACACCACAAGAAGACCGCTACGTAGCCCTAGTGGCGAAAAGGAACAGACATCTGACTCCTAGGTAGATTACTGCAAACCCTGTCTTCGCTACCGGTACACGTGTCTCTGCGAGAACCATTTCGAGGCGATTAAATCAGGCTGATTTGCATGATAGGAAGCCTATTGAATGCATCCCACTCCAACCACGCCATTATGGAGAAAGAGCTCGTTAGTACTAGCATATGTTGGTTAGAGTCAGAGTGATGTTCTCCGAATACGGTTTCACTGTGCCAAGTGAAGTTACTGTGGAGAGGCGGGAAACACGTTACACACCGCAGAATGTTCATGAACGTCATCGGTCTGGCACAAGCCTTATGGTGTGGACAGGTGGCAACGGCCAATGCCGCTGCATATCTCTGCGAGAGGTATCGTTAGAGCACGGCGGTTTTGCAGAGAGATAAACCAGGATGAGATCCGTCTCTTTAGGGGTGCGGTAGGTCCCAACTTCCTGTTTACGGACGTCAGTGCTTGCCCACATGGGACCACTGAAGAGTCGGATACACACATGTAATGGCCTGTATACTCCTCGTACCTAAACTCTACAGTACATGCTTGGAATGCTCTTAACAGAAGTGTTTCTCAACGAACAGCCCCTCCGCAAGACGTGCATGAACTGAAAATGCTTTGAGAGAAGAGTGAGACAACATCCCCTCAGGACTCCACAACAACCTGGTAGCCAGTATAAATAATAGGACAAAATGTGCAGTACTCCCAAGGAGAGCATATTTCTTACTAAGAGTCCGATATGTGCCTGTGTGTTAGGAGTCTGACCTGTGTCAATCAGGACGTTATTTATGTGTGTTTTCTTGATTTCCCATATGGTGAAACCTGTGCCACGGCACTCAACCTCTATTATGTATGTGCTGTGTTTCACGTTGTCCATCACTGACTTTGGCTATTGCTGTCCGAGAGCCTCTGTTCTCTAGCAACTGTCAAGCAGTATAATAGCATTGAAGATAAACACACTACTATACACTTACTTCTCTCTTTAGGCCTAACAGCAATGACTGTACAGAAACAGAAGTGATGTGGTTCCAAGAAATTCCAAGTAATGTTGAACCATTAGAACTCTGTCGTGCACATCACATCATTCAGTCTTGTTGTAACACATAACTACTCACTATCGCAATAGAAGTAGTCTGCTGCACTTAATGCAAGTCGTTTAACAAGCATTTCTTCTAATTATAGGAAATGATTCCTATATGCCATACAGTATAATAACATATTTTAACTTCGTCCCGTTGGACCTGGTAAGGTATTTTTTCAAAGCGCTGATTTCCAGGATCTTTGACATACACGCTCTTATAAATGTGAAATTCCTGTATTATTGTGTGTAATAAGTATTTGCAATCTTTTTTTATCATTGGTTCAGGATGGAGAGAGAAAACTGCTGACAGAATATTTATTGTGGTGGTTCAGGATGGAGAGAAAAAATGGCGAACAGAATATTTATTGATGACAGAGAAAACGACTTTTACAAAACTGCAGTGGTTAAAAATATGGTTGTTTACTTAAACTATGAACGGACTCACACCCCAGCTACGCCACAGCCTATAGTGTTCAGTCATTGCCATTCTCTCTCTAAAAGTCCAACTGAGGGACTACCTGAAAACTTCAAGTCGGCAATGCTTCCTTCCTGATGCAGCTCTCTTTGATTCACACATTCGTGTCAATCATTACTCGATTTTGTTCCCACAGCATGGCCTTACAGACTGGAAGTACCCATTACCTGAGAGACAGTCAAACAAAAGTTAGAAAATTCTTCAAAAAGTTAGAGATGTCAGTTTGGTTCAGCAGTTACTGAAACAGCGGAAATAAACTTGATTACGGTCTTGGAAAAATTCTTTGCGATTAACCACTACTCAACGACTTCTGTGAAACCATGGCTCACTGGCCCATGACCATTCAAAATGGGGAAATCGGTGTAATTAAATCGTCCAGTAAGGCAAGCTCAGTTTGGTACCTGTACAAAAATACAAGGGCCGCAGCGTGAAAGATTTTTACGGCGCTCAGGTGTTCACAAACTTGCAATTCCAAAGATAATAAAACTGTGATTGCCATTTCTTACGGCTCCAGCCAACTTCAGACATACCATTCTCTTTCTTGTTTGCGTCTCTTAGTGCACAATTCTGAATGTAAGTTTCAAAATGCCGCGAGAGGTAGGACGTCTTGGAAAGACATAGGCTGTAAATTGAAACAGACCAGGTCGTAATCCCTGATGTCAAGGTGGTTATTTTTCGACGGAGTGTTCCTCAATTTTGATGGTAGACTTTCATAACTGGATTTCATTGCCACTTTGTTTCCGTATACATGATTAAAATAGCACATAGTACCCAATAAAGAATCAAACTCAACATTATGTAGTTTTTTGCGGAAGGAGACCAGACAGCGAGGTCATCGGTCTCATCGGATTAGGGAAGGATGGGGAAGGAAGTCGTCCGTGCCCTTTGGAAGGAACCATCCCGGCATTTGCCTGGAGCGATTTAGGAAAATCACGGAAAACCTAAATCAGGATGGCCGGACGCGGGATTGAACCGTCGTCCTCCCGAATGCGAGTCCAGTGTCTAACAACTGCGCCACCTCGCTCGGTCAACATTATGACTTGGCTTAGTTCTGCCTTTACCATCCTCTTATAGTAACTACAGTTTGTAGTCTGATTAAATGAGCAATAAATTCAGCCATCAATTACGTGATGGATACTCATATTTATTGACTATTGTTCAATCTCTTTATCCATGTAAAATCCATATCTCAACTATATTGTCAGTGGTGCTCGATTTCTCTACCCCTATGCTAAAATTATTTCTATCAGTCTAATCCCATCATCTTTGTGAATGTCGCTATTACTTGGAAATGAATATATTACGTAGAAATTAAATGTGTTGAGTTTCTATGCAGGTTCAAAATGGTTCAAATGGCTCTGAGCACTATGGGACTTAACATCTGTGGTCATCAGTCCCCTAGAACTTTGAACTACTTAAACCTAAAGACATCACACAACACCTAGTCATCACGAGGCAGAGAAAATCCCTAACTCCGCCGGGAATCGAACCCGGGAACCTGGGCATGGGAAGCGAGAACGCTACCACACGATCACGAGCTGCGGACTGCAGGTTCATTGTTTCCCTATAAGAAACAGCTATATACAATCATTTGAGTATTATCAAATATGCAATAAAAAATAAAGACTATCCCCATAATCACAGACTGAGAACATAGAATAATTATTAAGGATGTTTCTGCCTTTTTGCAAGTATACAAAATGCTTTCTCGTTTTAACACCCAAACATGTTTTATCACAATTATGGCATTCTCAGCAAATTTTTTTCTTTTCTTTTTCTGATATATATATATGCTATGTTTAGGTTACGAAATGTATTATGTCAGATTTTGTTGTTATAGCAGTTATATATGCACTCCACCATTTATTTTAAATTGTATGTACATAGCTAGCCACAGGTCTAAATTATTTCACCATGTCATCTGCAAATATGAGGTATGTTAGAAATCATCTACATCAAATTTTTCTTTATAATCTAATTCTTAAAATGCATGTTCAGGAAATACTCGTAGAATACACCTGTTTTAGGTCTTACATCGTTAGTCCTGAGCTGTGACATGTTTGTTTTAGTGTGACAAATGTGTTTCTATGTAGTTGAACTAAACGTTTTTCTCCTGATCTTTTGTTAGTATTGCTTCTTACTGTGTTGTTTTTACATTTCTATTACGCTTCTGACTGTCGTTTGTTCACTATTTTGTTTTAAGTTGATTTGTTATGGTTTGGGGGTTCATATAGACGAACTTTGAATCTATTCTGCTTGTTGTGATTCTGTACACATGCAAACATGCATTCACGTGTGTGTGTGTGTGTGTGTGTTTGCCTGCGTGTGTGTTTGTGTGTATGAGTGTGTATGTCTTTATGTTTGTGTGCATGTATTTCTATGTGTTTGTTTCTGTGTGTTTGTTTATGTGTGTTCACAAGTGTATATGTTTTCTATTTTGTGTTGTGAAATTGAAATTTTGCATGGCTTAAGAAGGAAATCCAAGAATTGTACTCAAAGAAACGACTATTCATCACCACAATATATAAAACATGCCTACAACTAGGCAATCACATTTAGGGTTGAATAATGATTTGTTACATAGCACTGACTTGTCATTGATAACTATTTTGCTCTACTTGCATTTTGGATGTGGTAAGTTTCTTCTAATGTTAAAAACTGGTGTAGTTGATTACTGGGTGTTAAGACTGGCAGGTATGTTTCTATGTCATTAGTATGGTGGTTGTTTTGGATGAGGTGGTCTGCATATGTGGAATGTGCACTGTCAGTTTTCAGTATTATCAAATATTCTGAGTATCCCATCTTGAAATTTTTACATTTCTGTCCGATGATTATTGAGTCACAATCTTTGCCGGTTATCTCGTATATACCTGTCCTGTTGAATTTATGTAGGGCAGTGCTGGGTGTTTTGAATCTTTCCTGCAGTGTTGGTTGTTTCCTATGCAAGGTGTATACATTGTTTTCTCATGACGTTTTCAATTTTTGTGTCACTTTGTTGCCAAATGTCAGGGTGCGCCATGTTTTCTTGTTGTTTTTGATATTTTCTCATTCGGTGTCTTGTGTGTTCTCTGTTGTGTGGCTGTTGCTGGTGTGTTACGTTGTGGTATTGTTGTGTGTGTTCTGTGTCAGTTGTGTTTTATCACACACACATAGAATGAAAACAAATGAAACAGATTCGAAGTTTGAAGACATCGAAGCACATAAAACCGCCAACAAAGAACAGCACATTACAAAAAGGGTTTAACAAAATAGGTTTATCTAGCAAAGTTATTCCTAAACGTGCCAAGGTTAATGCAAACAACATATCATCTGCTTCACAATATACAAAATGAAATTCAAATTTTGCATGGCTTAGGTAGGAAATTCAAGAATTTAACTCAGTGAAACGGCTGTTCATCACTACAATATATAAAACACACAACTAGGCAATTACATTAAACAATCTACAGTACTTCATGACATTACCCGTCAGATGAAATTTCATATAAAACCAAAATACAAAGGAAGCTTGAAAAGACAGTAGAGAAACTAAATAAAGTTTTGAGCACAAACCCACGCAATAGAAACAACAGACATTTCACACAAAACATACATTACGTGAAGGAGTTGCTAATTCAACAGAAATAAAGTTCTTAATGTGGAAAAAGGAGTTACTCCAGAAGGGACCGAAACTCAATCTAAATATAGACGTCACCTAAAGAACAATGCAAACATCATTACAGAAAATGAATACATAATAAAACATGAAGAAAGGAAAGATATAGGCAATTTCGATGCAGAGCAAACCAAAGGCATAAGGACTCAGGCAGATTACCAGAGACAATAAAAATACCATCAGTGATAACAAGATAATCAAAGAAGGGAAGACAGCCAAAGACATACACCACTAGTGGAATAACATGATGTAATGGTCATAAGTGTCAAATGCTGAAATAAGGGGTAAAATTACAGCTGTAGCGTTGTTCGAGGGCACGCAGCTCTACGATAGGGTTAAATAATTATCGCATACTCATGGATAATACACTGAAGAGCCGAAGAAACTAGTACCCCTGCCCAATATTGTGTAGGGCCCCGCGAGCACGCAGAAGCACTGCAAGACGACATGGCATGGACTCGACTAATAACTGAAGTAATGGTTGAGGGAATCGACACCAGAAACCTGCAGGGCTGTTAATAAATCCGTAAGAGTGCGAAGGGTGGGAGGGAGTGGATCTCTTCTGAACAGCACGGTGAAAGGCATCTCAGATATGCTCAACGACGTTCATGTCTGTGGAAAATGCAGGAGTAGGTTTAACAGTGATTAAGGAACTAGCAGTGCAGGTAAGCGAAAGTGAACATCGTAGCCAAATGCACACAACATCAGTACCCATTACAATAGAATAAAATTATATGCCAACTAGCTCCGCAGATGACGAACAGACTAATGAAGTTTATGGTCAGGTAAAATAAATTATTTTCATAGTTAAGGGAGACAAAAGTTTGATTGTGATTGGGGACTGGAATTCGAAAGTAGGAATTGGAAGAACAGGAAAAGTTGTAGATGAGTATAGACTGGGAGAAAGGAATGAAAGAGAAAGATGTCTGGCAGAGTTTTTCACAGAGCATAATGTAATCATCTCTAACATTTGGTTTAAGAATCATATAACAAAGTTTTATATAATGGAAGAGAAATGGAGACACATCAAGGTTTCAGATTGATTATATAATGGCGAGAAAGAAATTTAGGAACTACATTTTTAAACTGTAAGGCTTATCCAGGACCCTTAGCACAATTTATTGGTTTTGAACTTTAGATTAAATCTAAAGGCATTGCAGAAAGATAGAAATTTTTTATGAAAGATAGGAAATTATAGAGATGAGAACTAGATGAGCTGGAAGAACGTGAGGTTCTTGAGAGATCCAGAGGCAGCATTAGGGAAAGATTGGGTAGAACAGGGGAAAAAAACACAGCAGAATACGAATGAGATGAAACAGCGAACGTAGCAGAGAATCAAATAGGTAAGAGGACAAGACCTAACATAAATCCGTAGATAATACAGGAGATATTGAATTTAGCTGATGAAAGGAGAAAATTAAAAATGAAGCAAATGGAGCAGTTGAAAGGGAATTCAAAAGACTAAAAATGAGACTGACAGAAAGTGCAAGGTGGCAAAGCAGGAATGGCTGGAGCATAAATGCGAAGATTTAGAAGCATACTTCATAAAAACAGATTTGAAGATTGAAGGCATGTCGCGAAAACCGTCAAGCGCCGACGCCACATGGCAACACACCACTGTCGGGTTGGTTATCAGCTCAGCCCCTGCGACTACACGACGTACCGACTGTGTCACTTGCAGCACGACCTGCAGAGGGCGGACCACAGCACAGAGAGCCTGTAAATCGGCGAGAGAGGTCGCTCATACTACGAATCGTTTGCTTCATCAGCCAATGTCACATGAGCCAATCACAAAGAAGTGTACCTCCACCGTGCTGGTATTTAGGACACGTCCGCGTCGATTACGGCAGTTACGACGCAGTCAGCCAAGAAAGGAGGTCTGCTGTGGAACCAGCACCACCGACTGCACACCGCCGTTGCTGTCAAGGGATCTCGAAACCGGCTCGAAGGCCTGTGTATTGTCAGCCTGAGTAGGAAAGACTGTAGAAACTGTTAACTCATACCGGCTGTAACTATAATGTTAGTTTGTTCCAATGTGTTTTGCTCAAGGAGAGCGAGGGCTTAAACATTTAATATCGAAATAGTAGAGGACTAACTCTGACTGTGAAAGACTTCCTTTTATAGTTCAAGTACTTGCGTTTAGTGGTGAACTTATTTCTCTGTTAGGGTGTGGTTACAAAGTTGGTTATTGGTTTCCTTTGACGGTCAACGAAGACCGTTTGTGTTGAATTCATTGTGTTCTTAAACGTAGAATATAAACTATATGCTTTCGTGTTTCATGTAGAAGCTTTCAAAGTCGGGATACTTCAACTGTCGGCAAGAATTTAGACAACTTTCTATGCAACGGTTGTAGTTAGTGTCTGTATCCAGACACCTTTCACCATGGCAACTGCCGCGGGACCTGTGGACATAATCCACCCAGTGATCATTCTGCTACAAAAGATGCAACACACCAACGATCTATTGGCGTACTATCTCGTAGTGCTCTCCCAGTCGGTACCTGAGGTTGTCAGACAGTCAGCGCAGCTTAATGCTTCCATCAACAACGTCTCGCCGCTGCCATTGCCTTTCTCGAAATTCGATCGTAATGTAGAACCCTGGGCGTGCCACACTGCACGGAGGGGACACAATTTTCTGGTGTGTAACATCAGGGGGGAGACACAACAACGTGCTCTCTTCCCGGCCAACGCCGTTCTATAAATTTATCAACTGATACAGCAGCTTCACTCCGAGGTAGAGCCCCATAACCTCCCTTACGCCATGTTGCGTTCCAGTCCCCTTGACTACTTCGATTCCTAGGTAAATGTAACGGCAGTGTGCCGCAAATTATTTAGTTATCATAAACTGTCTTCTGAGTCATACAGGGGATGGATAGCCCACCTCGGGTTATCCACCAGTGTGCCGACCGAAAAGTAAGCGCTCTTAAGCCTCTGCAGTCCCACAAGACATGATCCTCATCATACCCCAGATGAGACTTTACGTCACGATCTCTTGAAACTCAAAGACCCTACGCTGGAAGTATGTCTGCCTATCATTAGCGCCTTTGAGCAATTTTTGTGCTCCTCCGCGACCTTGCAAGATCCACCATCGGTATTTGCCTCCCGCCTCGTTTGTGGTACAGCGTCTGCTTCTCACCTCTCCTGGAAATCGGACACAATGCCGTCGGGGCCGCATCGATATATACAGCCTTCTGCAGCCAGTACCCTGTCAGCCACCAGTCCTAACGATGTCGCTACCACGGAAATGTGCCACCTATTAAAAGTCGGGCCACAGAGTGTAAGTTTGTCAGTCTTCAGAGATGATGCAGAGGGATTGAATGCAGGTTGAGTCACCCATAATTCGGGTTGGACAGACGATGCTGTCGATCCCATTGCCGTCCCGTTGGCACTGTCCATTATTACACCTCCCAAGAAACTGATGTCGATTTCTGTTTTCATTATAAAAGTACAGGTGGACCTGCAGATAGACAGCGGTTCCTCCGTTACAGTTATGAACTGGCCTACGTACAGAAACCTGGGAGCACCCACCTTGCTAAAATTTTGTAGATGGTGAACCTTACAAAATGTTTTCTCAGGACCTTTTCCTCTGGGGTAAACAGTTTCGAAGCACACATCAACATTTTGCCCTCGGTGAATCCAAAGTTCTGCAAGATCTGTTCAATACCATTTGCTCTGTGGGATAGGCTCCGCCAGGAATTGCAATGGCTTCAGGGCGAGGAAACTCTTACACTGATTTCCAACAGCAGATAAGCTACTCACATGGTCATTGTGCAGAACCTGAACGGTTCTCTCCAGGTCTGTGATGATTTTAGTGCTACAGCCGGTTCCCAAGCAGAGTCATATAATACTCTGTATTGGATGACATCCTTCCTATATTTGGTGGTGGTAAGGTGTTTCCCAAGATTGATCTACAGGAGGCCTACATACAGCTTCTACTTAACACAGTTTCTCAGGAAGTGTTTGCACTCAACACGCATTTGCAGTTATTTAAGTAAAATCAACTGCCATCATGAGCGCAGCCACCGTTTTTCAAACACACCTAATCCATGATGTCAGAGATACAACCAAATACCTGGATGACAGCCTGGTCTCTAGCACGTCTCTTGAGGATCTGGCATCCAACTTGGATGCTTTTCTTCCCTCTTTGATAAAGTTCGGTTGCAGTGTAATGAGGATAAATGTTTCCGCCTTGTTCGACAAGTGGAACAGTTGGGGCATGAACTTAGTGCTTCTGAAATACGCCATTTTCTTCAGTACATAGAGGCTATTCAAAGGTTGCCCACAGATACTCAATTGAAGTCAGTGCTTGGACAGCTCAGTTATTACAGGCAATTTATATCACATGCCACAGCACTGGCCAAACCTCTACATCAGCTGCTCCACGAAAACGTGCTGTAGAACTATTCGCCACAATGCGAGAGAGCATTTCGTGCATCATGGCATGCACTCCTGCTGCCCACCTGCCTGCCGCATATAACCCAGCCAATTCTCTCATCTTTGCGAATGATGCATTGGAATGTGGTGTGGGGGCAGTCCTCGCACACATCATGCCATGGACCGATCAACAGTTTTCGTTTCAGAGAGCTTGAATGCTGAGCAGTGCAACTATAGCCAAATCGAAAACGAGGCTTTAGCGATTACCTCTGGAACTAAGAAGTTTCACAACTACATAGATGGCCGGCAGGTCACTTTTCTCACTGACCATAAGCCACTGATCCCACTGCTCCAATCAACTGCCGAAGTGCCCATCGGCATGACACTTACAACGCTGGACCCTCTTTCTATCGAGTCACGCATATGAGATCTGGTTCCACTCAATGGCCCATGACGTCAGTGCAGACTTACTTTCCAGGTTTCCTGTTGGACAAGACCCAACATTTGACATGGATCCAGAGATGTCTCCACTTGGATGTGGCACCAGAAGCAGCACTCGCTCAACCTCCACTGGGTGTCAGACTTGTCAGACAACATACAGCCAGAGTTCCCAATCTCTGAAAAGTTCTCCACTTCATCAACCATGTATGGCATTCCAACCATAAGATGCTGCTGCATTCAGATTTATAGGCATTCTGTCTGCAGTACAAGGTGTCATTCTCATCTGGAGCTACAATGGCCGGACATACATGGTTGTTCCACATGCATGCCCTCGACCTTCTCCACAAAGGCCACTGGGCGGGGGATCGTCACCAAGAGGCTGGCACTGCAACACATCTACTGGAGGGGTATGCACGCTGCAGTCACCCACATGGTCGCAGCCTGCCACATGTGGCAGTGCATGCAAACTGCCCCAGCTTGATGATACTTCTCCTGGCCCACTAGCACACCCTGGTCCCACATCCATCTCCTTTTTGCGAGTCCCTTCCTCAGAGCACCATGGCTCATCATCGTTGATACTGTTACAGTGTTTCCCTTTCTAATTAAGACGATGTCCACCTCTGCCACGGAGACAATCAAAGTCCTCACACACAATTTTGCCTCAGAATTTCTCCCTGAAATCATTGTCACAGACAATGGACCACAGTACACCTCAACCCAATTCTCTTCCTTTTGTGCCATTAATAACATCTCTCAACACTTACGGCTCCATTCCACCCAGCATTCAGTGGTGTAACTGAATGGTTTGCCTGCACATTTGAGACCCAAATGGAAAAACTATGTCATCACCACTCCCTTGGTGATGCACTCGTTCAGTTTTTGGCATCATGCAGAGTCACTCTGTAGGAGAGGACATCCCCAGTCAAACACTTACATGGTCGAATATATTTCTCCTCTCTTTCTGTCTTTCACAACCAAGGACAGCAGAGCTGCCGAGAGAGCACTGCTTCTCCTTGCAGGACCAAGCGTGAGCCAAACACTTTGTCTGTGGTCAACCCTGCTGGCTCCCTGCTAAACTGTCCAGCATCCTTGGCCATGCAGTGTAATTTTTACTCCAAGATGGCTCCTGTGGTTGCAAACACATCAGTCATGTCCGACCATGGCGTAACTCCCTTCCACTGCCTGAGAACTCTTCTCAGTGTTCTGTTCCAGACACTCAGGATGACAACAATTTCCCAGACATGCCGACCTCGATGCTCCTCTTCAATGGGATGGAAGCAACCTATGTTACAGACTGACACCCTGATGGAAGTCAATCCTACTCTGCCTTTACCTCCCCCACCAACCCAGGCCGTCATCAGTGATCTCGTCAAGGACTTCGACACCTGTCTTCACCTCGTCACCTCGCCTCTGTCACACTGGGAGGGGAAAGAGGAATGGCGTGAGGCAAATGCCGCCAAATGCCGACGACACACGGCAACACACCACCGTCGGGTTGGTTGCCAGCTCAACCCCTGTGACTACATGATGTGACAACTCCGTCGTTTGCAGCGCGACCTATAGATGTACTTCGCATAGGCTGGATCACAGTACAGAGGGCGTGTAGATCAGCAAGAGAGGTCGCTCACACCACGAACCATTTGCTGCATCCGCCAATGTCACGGGCAGCCAATCTGGAAGAAGTGTACCTCCGCCATGTGGCTATTTAGGACCGTGTCCGCGATGATCGCAGCAGTCACGACGCAGCCAGCGAAGAGAGAAAGTCTGCTCCGGATCCAGGACAGCCGACCGCACTCCGCATACCGCCGTCACCGCCAAGGGATCTCGGAACCAGCAGCGGGCCTGTTGGTGTACTATCAGACTTAGTTGGAAAGACTGTAAAAACTGTGAACTAGTACAGACTGTAAATATGGGGTTAATTTGTTCCAATGTGCTACTCTCAAGGAGTGTAAAGACTTAAACTATTGATAGTCTAATATTAGAGCATAAATTCTGTCTGTGAAAGCCTTTCATTTGTTGTTCTAAGTAGTTACGTTTAGTTGTGAATTTATTTCAATGTTAGGACAGAGTTACAAAGTTGTTTACTGGTTTCTTTTGACGGTCAACGAAGACCATTTGTGTTGATTTCATTGTGTTCTTAAATACACAGGATGAACGACGTGTTTCTTTGTTTCTTATACAACTGTTCAGAGCAATAGATGCAGCTTAAGAGAAAATTAAAGAAGCCCTTGGAGAAAAGAGATGCAGCTGTGTGAATATCAAGAACTCAGATGGAAAGCCAGTCCTGGGCAAAGAAGGGAAAGCTGAAAGGTGGAAAGAATAACAGAGGGTCTGTACAAGGGAGGTGAAACTGTAGGCAGTATTATAGAAATGGAAGAGGACGTAGATGAAGATGAGGTGGGCGATAGGATATTGCGTGAAGAATTTGATAGAGTACTAAAAGACCTAAATCGAAATGAGGCCCCTGGAGTAGACGGCATTCTGCGAGAACTATTGATAGTGTTGGGAGAGGTAGCCATGTCAGATCTTCCATCTTGGGTGCAACATGAATGAATCAGGCGAATACCCTCAAACATCAAGAGGAATGTAATAATTCCAATTTAAAAGAAAGCAGGTGCTGTCAGGTGAGAACATTTCCGAACCAAGAAATTAATCAGTCATGGTTGCAAAATAATAATACGAATTCTTTATGGAAGAATGGAAAAACTGGTCGAGTCCGACCATGTGGAAGACCAGTTCGGATTCCAGAGGAATGCAGGAACACGCGAAGCAATACTGACAGTGACAGTGCGATGTATCTTAGGAGATACGTTAAGGAAAGGCATATCTACATGTAACTCTTTTCTGTCGGTTGTTGCCACTACTTAAGTTCCAACTCTTGTATACTACAAGAAAAAGCTTGACGTATTTTTTAAATGAAAATTTTCGCAGCAAGTCTCGGAAAGAATATAATACTAAAGTACTGTATAAGTATGCTATTATGTAACTATATAAGTATAATATTAAAGTACTGATTGTAATGTAAAAGTACTGATTGTAACGTAATTCCGTGACGAGTGAGAGAAACGTCCAAAGACGGTGAGCCTGATCCAAAGATTCTAGATAAATGGCAGTAATGATCGCTAGTAAAAGATGACAGTTAAGCATTCACATAGTATTTAAGATTGCCATCTGTTAATTTTGGTGAGACACGATACATCAAGCCAGAAAGCAATTGGCCACACCATTGTTCGAAGCTAATTGACCGATAAAATTGAGAAAAATTATCACGTAAAAATATACGTAAGGAGCCGATAGGAGCAACTCGACCTCAGAGAGGTTCTGGTTAGTGTTACAGAATGTAATAACGAAAGAACACTAGAAGCGATTTTTCGTTATAGCTTCAAACAATTCGTCACCAAAATTTTCATTAGAGGCTCTGTAAAAAATCCTAGAAAACGTTGACCAATTTGTGATTATTAACATAGAGTTTATCACGTCCAATATTACTGAAAAAGTTAAACATGCTCGGTTAATACTCCCTATTTACACAATAAGGAGATTACATGAAACATACGTGTTTAATTGTAAATTATACCTTGCAGCAATCAGTCACCATTTTAAATTTGATTATGGAGATCTAGATTTCGGCTAGAAGCTAGCCAACCTAAATTCTAAGAATACAAGAAATACTTAGTCAGATGATGTCATAAAAAGCTACAAATAATGGCTTAACTCATGTGGTGTGTATATTACACACCAGTATTATTTTTGCCCAAAGCATATAAGTCCCTGTTGATAGGGCTTCACCCACAGTTCATTGAATACTACTTTTTGCGGAAGACACATCGGTTGATTACATGGCGCCATCTACGTGAACTATGTACATAAAATTCAAGGGATGTGAACGACCTTAAATTTACATGAAAATTACATAAAATGAAACATAAGTCAAATTATTTGCATTGTAGTCCGACTTATTTCATACTTGCACCAAATAATAAAATTTCCATGTTCACTCCTTGCTAGTCCGTTATTATTATTAAAACATCTGAATTACGTCAGATGGGTAAAACGTATTAAATTTGAAAAAAAATTTTAAGACACAAGAAGGCACGTGCTGTACACACCTAATAGTTCATATGGCTTAAATATTTTTATCTTTATGTTATATCTCCCTTT
Source organism: Schistocerca serialis cubense (assembly GCF_023864345.2). Taxonomy (NCBI): domain Eukaryota; kingdom Metazoa; phylum Arthropoda; class Insecta; order Orthoptera; family Acrididae; genus Schistocerca; species Schistocerca serialis. Next base: position 376,607,457 of record NC_064644.1, on the reverse strand, counting down.
ATTAAAACATAATAAGTGTATTCTTCATCATATTCTTAGACTTGAGATTGGCTAGCTTCTAGCCGAAATGTAGATCTGCATAATAAAATTTAAAAGGGATGACTGATTGCTGCAATCTATAATTTACAAGTCAAAGTCGCTGAGTGCAACCGCTTTCCGAATGGAAGGTAACCTGATATGTGTTTACGCTAAACAGCTAGACGACATAAAAGCGCCTTATTATGGCGAGAATAACTGAAGTAAGTTTTTTCGCTTGTTTCTACTACAGCTTGCATGTGATTTCTGTCATCTGGTAATCTTTACTCTCTTGTAAAGTATCTCTCCAAGTCTGGCGTTAAAGACACAAAGACCTTCACACATAGAATGAGACGGAAATTTACATTCCCTAAAGCAGTAAAATTCTTATCGATAAACAATTGTTTTATGATCTATAGTTTCACGTGAGTTCCTGGGGGTTTCAGAAATATATCTCGAGAATGACATATGTATTGTTATAGTTCATGGTTATAAGGAACTAGTGGTCTACGGTATTTTTACATTATTGATTTAAAAACATACTTCTTACAATAACGGAAGCACATTGCAATTGCTTAGAGTAACGGCCGTCTCTCTCAATAGTTACAACACTGGGGCACACCACTTAATCTTCAGTTTATACTAGAGTTTCATTTAAAAACAAGTTCGTGTAGCCACTGACGAAAAACAACACAGCAAACACATCACACAACTCACAACGTGTGTGCAGAAGTGTGTAAATCACGGGCGTTATTCATTCAACGTCTCACATTGCTTGAAATATTGATCTCCTGCCATTGGTTCCCTATCTCAAAACACTTCCGTATCTCAAAATACTTAGTTTGGGGTCCTCACTGTTTGGAACAGCCTGTGTTTGACAGAACGCCAACTGGTAAGCCACCTAAGCTGTTTCCATCATTATCATCGCCACTGTATACTGAAACACTGACAACTATGACAGTTTACTTTGATTTAATATTATGGGAACGTTAAGTATCTCATGTGGTAGCATAACATCAAGAAGAAAATATTATTTAGTGCCAAATAATGCTGTCTCTGGGCGCTAAGCAGAGAAATCACGTTAAATGCTTGATACATATATATGTTGTAACTAATGAGGAGATACTGAGAGGTTACTACCTTTATCTTTTCCGATCGTAACTCTCCCACCTGTTGCATCTAGCAGTCAGGTGTACTAGATGTGTGGTCTGCCAAGCAAGTGCTTTTAATATTTGCGCATCGGAATTGTTGATATTACTTATCGTAGCCACTGCTACTGTACCTTGTCTTGATAGCAAAGGCATATCGTCCAACTATTTTGCTATAATCTTTTCTTCTTAATTATCTCAGCACAATGGATTTAAACACATGTGACTAATAACTTTTAAATATGGCCCTGTCTGTAACCATTTCCGTCGGACTCACTCCACCTCAGCAAGACCACATTCCCATTCTATTGCATTCATTTTAATCAGAGGTTGGCTATTCTAGTAATAGGTAGCTAACGGCAAAAATGTCTGAACCAAATGGCTACCCTGAACTGAATGATCATGACCACCATTTTGTTTCATTTTTCCTCTTTTATTTTCTGTGATTCTACCACCGCAATGATACAAAATTTCCTCCAATACATTTAAACATAAAAGAAAACAAGGAATTTTTTGCCCAGTGAGCATGATATTATGCACACATTTCAGTATCCTATGGTCTCTTTACGTTTTTCCTTATTACTATAGTGAACTTTCTGGATTGGTACGGTTATACACTGCCACTACTCTCTCTCTCTCTCTCTCTCTCTCTCTGTCTGTCTCTCTCTCATAAGCTCATTCAGAGGATTTACTAGCGGTCAGGCTATTCAAAGAAAATTCATTCTTTTTGGTACAGTACTTGTAACTAAATCACCACAACTACACAGATTAAACCTGCAAGATACAACAGAACAATCAACTTTCGCCAGTATGTATGAAATCTTCCCCACGATGTAATTTCAACCCAGCTTAACAAGTCACACACCTTGGGATTAAATTTCACACGTAACCTTCCATACGGACCTACAGCATACTTTGGAGGATATATGCTCGTCTGCCACTGCAATTTAACCCTCATTGTGTTGCTGGGCAGATGGGTAACTCACCTTTTTCTCTCCCAGAGTATCAAAATTCCTTACTTGCATCACACATATGTAATTAATAAAGGTAATTTTGCTACCATGATTACATAATTATCTGACGAATGGATCCTCAACTGAAATATTGCACAAGCGCTTCATTTTTCTATTGTCTCTTGGTCAGACTGAGACAGTCAGTACTCACTATGTGGAAGTGCTTGTTTCTAATTCAAATTCTGCAGACACAGTTCTTAAATATTCTTATCATAAATTTACACACGCAAGTATCTCAGCTTAAAATTATCACATTTCGTTTCATTGCGAGCTTTGGTCACTGCCAAAGAACCCTAAGTTCCCCATGAGTTTTATCCCCTACCTTTACATGAATTTCCCACCAAAAAGTTTTGTTTCTGTCAATATTCCGAAAAGGGGAAACATTACTTCTAGCTACTCTTAAATATTCCACATACATACCATTCCCATATTCTTTAGTTTTACGTAGAACACTGGAAACAGGTGTTTCAACTTCAGGAACCAGCGACAGAGTGTCAGAACATGGCCGTTCACCAGCCCATCTCACGCTTTCTCAGAAGTGGGGGAGGATCGTGTTACCGTATTGGTCATCCACTCTCCAGGCCCTCTAGTGCTCCTCTGGAATACTGTATGTAGGGATCTATGTTTCAAGGAAGTGCATACATGAATAATTAAATATACCAGTTATCCTTCTTTCCTAACTCGGTATCCGGTTTCAGTGTACTGAATAAAATTCTGTTACCATAAAACCGCTGTTCTAACAAGAAGAACGAATTGTGTTGTTACGCAACGAGTATCACTGTACCCAATGAGGCATATCTTCTGTATGTCGTATAGTACTGTACCTTTTCAATACCTGCGGAGGTCCAGTGTGGGCTCTAATTACCGTATGACATCGAAACTTGGTAGATATTTTATTGCATTAATGTGAAACCGATTTACGTTGGAAAACAAATTGGTTCCATTTGTGGTCATCAGGTGCAAATATGGCGCAGTGCACTGTTTGCATGAAGGTATGACATCCGTGCTGTTCTTGGCTAACCGTAATGCATGTGAACAGTATTGCTATCGAGAAAAGGGACAGTGAGCTGTTAGTGAAAGAGCTGTATGTAAAGGGCAGCATTGAGAGAGCACCGCCCAATTAAGGTCTGAGGAGAGGCCCAGTGTCATTAAAAGGTTTAATAGTGAGCTTGGTGTAGTACCTAGAAGAGGAAGGGTCCTGTCCCGGAAGAAGCTGGCCTTAGTATCTGGTTTGGTGAATACTTAGATCATGGAAATATTGTATCCTTTGGGTTCCTGTTATAGTCCTATGTTGAGTGTTTACCAGTGGGCGAAGAATTTTGTGCGTTTATTCTGACGTACGCTGAATGAAATCTAGCTGCTGTCTTAAGCCATGGCATGTGAAGTTTCTGGCCTTTGTATCAGTTTCATGTATGACAAGAACCGCTAGGCTTCAGCTAACGTAATTTACCATCATGTGATGTAACAAGGACCACACCTTTTGAAGAAGATACTTTTAGAAATATACAAATCTAGGTCAAGGGCTAAATAAACCTATGATTTGCTAGTGGTTGGCTGATTTTTTCAGCCTCTTCAAACTCATGCAGTTGCTGATTCACAGCCATTTTTAAAATTTTAAAGTACGGAATATTTTGTGGTCTGTTTTACCTTGGTACCCATACAGAATCCAGACGGTGCAATATCTGAAACCTCGCGATACATACCAACGTTCTGAACTTGCTCTCCACTTTCTGGCACTGGTCTAAGTTGATGAAATGAGGCTTGGCTATATTCTGTATAGTGATGAGGCACATTTTACACCACAGTGTGCACTGAATACAAAGAACTGCCGAATTTTGCGTAATATTAAACTGTATGTTGTGAACGGACAGCCATTCCACTCACCGCCGTGTAACGTGACGACGGAATATTATCGACGCTTGCTCGTACAGCATTTGACTGCCGCTTTACCAGAGCACAACTGTGCGGAAACCATTGTTTTCATGCAAAATGGGACACCACCTCATTTTTCTCGCACAGTGAAAGATCTGCTTAATGCAATTTTACACGAACGTGTTATCTCCAGAGGTTTCCAATTGGTCCGAATGGCTCTGAGCACGGTGGGACTTAACACCGGAGGTCATCAGTCCCCTAGAAGTTACAACTACTTCAACCTAAGTAACCTAAGGACATCACACTCATCCATACCCGAGGCAGAGTTCGAACCTGCGACTGTAGCAGTCTCGCGGTTCTGGACTGAAGTGCCTAGAACCGCTCGGCCACCGCGGCCGGCACAGAGGTTTCCAGATGCGTGGTTAGGAGGATCACCTGATCTGAATCCAGATAACTGTTCACTTGGAGGAGAATGCATTTACAGGGACACGTTCAACCTCTACCTCATCTGAATGCCAGTAGACAGTAACAAGCTGTTCAGATTCCACCAGAACTGCTGCGAGAAACCATTGACCACATCGTTTTATGTATGCAGCATCGCGTAGACGTTTCTCTTGTTCTTACTGAATAAATTCTGTAAGGGGTGGTTAATAATAAAAACAGCATTATACTTTTACCACTTGTTTGAACTTGGCAGAAAATCCTAAGAAATTTTGGTCTTATGTCAAAGCGGTAGGTGGATCAAAACTAAATGTCTTTTTCCGAAGCTGTTTCACAGAGGAAGACTGCACTGTAGTTCCTTCTCTAGATTGTCGCACAGATGACAAAATGGTAGATATCGAAATAGACGACAGAGGGATAGAGAAACAATTAAAATTGCTCAAAAGAGGAAAGGCCGCTGGACCTGATGGGACACCAGTTCGATTTTACACAGAGTACGCGAAGTAACGTGCCCCCCTTCTTGCAGCGGTGTACCGTAGGTCTCTAGAAGAGCGTAGTATTCCAAAGGATTGGAAAAGGGCACAGGTCATCCCCGTTTTCAAGAAGGGACGTCGAACAGATGTGCAGAACTATAGACCTATATCTCTAACGTCGATCAGTTATAGAATTTTGGAACACGTATTATGTTGGAGTATAATGACTTTTCTGGAGACTAGAAATCTACTCTGTAGGAATCAGCATGGCTTTCGAAAAAGACGGTCGTGTGAAACCCAGCTCGCGCTATTCGTCCACGAGACTCAGAGGGCCATAGATACGGGTTAACAGGTAGATGCTGTGTTTCTTGACTTCCGGAAGGCGTTCGATACAGTTCCCCACAGTCGTTTAATGAACAAAGTAAGAGTATATGGACTATCAGACCAATTGTGTGATTGGATTGAAGAGTTCCTAGATAACAGAACGCAGCATGTCATTCTCAATAGAGATAAGTCTTCCGAAGTAAGAGTGATTTTAGGTGTGTCGCAGGGGAGTGTCGTAGGACCGTTGCTATTCACAGTATACATAAATGACCTTGTGGATGACATCGAAAGTTCACTGAGGCTTTTTGCGGATGATGCTGTGGTATATCGAGAGGTTGTAACAATGGAAAATTGTAGTGAAAAGCAGCAGCATCTGCAGCGAATTGACGCATGGTGCAGGGAATGGCAATTGAATCTCAACATAGACAAGTGTAATGTGCTGCGAATACATAGAAAGATAGATCCCTTCTCATTTAGCTACAATATAACAGGTCAGCAACTGGAAGCAGTTAATTCCATAAATTATCTGGGGGTACGCATTAGGAGTGATTTAAAATGGAATGATCATATAAAGTTGATCGTTGGTAAATCAGATGCCAGTCTGAGATTCATTGGAAGAATCCTAAGGAAATGCAATCCGTAAACAAAGCAAGTAGGTTACAGTACGTTTGTTCGCCCACTGCTTGAATACTGCTCAGCAGTGTGGGATCCGTACCAGATAGGGTTGATAGAAGAGATACAGAAGATCTAACGGAGAGCAGCGCGCTTCGTTACAGGATCATTTAGTAATTGCGAAAGCGTTACGGAGATGATAGATAAACTCCAGTGGAAGACTCTGCAGGAGAGACGCTCAGTAGCTCGGTACTGGCTTTTGTTGAAGTTTCGAGGACATACCTTCACCGAAGAGTCAAGCAGTATATTGCTCCCTCCTACGTATATCTCGCGAAGAGACCATGAGGATAAAGTTAGAGAGATTAGAGCCCACACAGAAGCATACCGACAATCCTTCCTTCCATGAACAATACGAGACCGGAATAGAAGGAAGAACCGATAGAGGTACCCTCCGCCACACACCGTCATGTGGCTTGCGGAGTATGGATGTAGATGTAGATGTAGATGTAGATGTAGATGTAGATGTAGATGTAGATGCTACGACGTCTCGTTCCGAACCCATCGCGTATGTAAACATTTATAAACGCCTTTCTTTCATTCGAATGGTTCAAATGGCTCGAAGGCTTTGGGACTTAACATCTGAGGTCGACTGTCCCCTAGACTTACGACTACTTAAACCTAACTAACCTAAGGACATCACACACATCCATGTCCGAGGCAGGATTCGAACCTGCGACCGTAGCAGCAGCGCGGTTCCGGATTAAAGCGCCTAGAACCGCTCGGTCATACCGGCCGGTATTTCTTTCATTCACAGCGGCAAATTTGAACATGTTGGCCATAATTGGGGCTAATTTTTTCTAGCGTAAATCGGTTACGCATTAAAGCATTAGAATACCTACCAAGTTTCGCTTCCATATAGTAGTTACAGTCCCAACTGGACCTCCGTGAGTAGTTGCATGGGTAGCTGTTCTTTAACTATGCCCACCTGGTACAACGCGTTGACTGTAACTTTTGGAAAGGTTCTCTAGATCTGAATCGGTTGAAGTCGGTAAAAGTCTGATAACTTCTGCCAGCAGCTTTTTGTTTTCGGTTGCCGGCAACCCACTGACAGTAGTGTACGAGGCAGCCATTGTCGTCTGCGTTGTAACTGTTTTGTACTTCATTCTATTTCGTACTTTTTACTATCCTTATGCGAAGTATTTATAATGTTAGCAGTTAGCATATTTATTAAAGACGTAAATATATAAGACGATCTCAGTTTCCATGCCGCGCAGGATTAGCCGAGTGGTGTAAGGCGCTGCAGTCATGGACTGTGCGGCTGGTCCCGGCGGAGCTTCGAGTCCTCCCTCGGGCATGGGTGTGTGTGTTTGTCTTTAGAATAATTTAGCTTAAGTAGTGTGTAAGCTTAGGTACTTGTGACCTTAGCAGTTAAGGCCCATAAGATTTCATACACTTTTTTTTCCTCTTTCCATTACGAGCAAAATTTAAGCGATTTACAGCCCTGTTTTGGCCTTTTGCTTTCGCTGAAGTATGAAGCAAGAGTTAAGGCGCCTGAACTGTGGGAAGTGGGCGGAGCCGTACACTCTCCGCACCGCTCCTCACCCCGTGGCAGTCTACCGAACGGTTCTAGGCGCTCCAGTCCGAAACCGTGCGACTACTACTGTCGCAGGTTCGATTCCCGCCTCGGGCATGGATGTGTGTGATGTCCTTAGGTTAGTTAGGTTTCAGTAGTTCTAAGTTTTAGGGGACTGATGACCTCAGATGTTAGGTCTCATAGTGCCCAGAACCATTTGAACCAAGATATTCTCAACAATGTAAAAAATAAATCGCTCTACATGTATGCTGACCACTGAAGTTCTAGACCACTTTCCTTTCTATTTGAGTCTTCAGTCTTCTGACTGTTTTGATGTGGCCCATCACGAATTTCGCACTTGTGCCAACCTCTTCATCTCAGAATAGCATTGTAACCTAAGTTGTCAATTACATGCTATATGTATTCCAATCTCTGTATTCCTCTGCAAGTTTTGCCCTTTATAGCTCCCTCTCGTAACACAGAAGTTGTTACCTGATGTCTTAACAGATATCCTATCATCTTGTCCCTTCTCCTGATCAGTTTTTCCTACGTAATCCTGCCCGATCCTGGGCAGAAACCCCTCATTCCTTATCAGCCCTTCTAATCTTTAACATTCGGCTGTAGCACCACATCTCAAATGCTTCGATTCTCTTCTGTTCTGATTTCCCAACAGTCCATGTTTCACATCCACACAACGCTGTGCTTGAAGCACACATTATCCGAAATTTCTTCCTCAAATCAAGGCCTATGTTTGATACTAACAGACTTCTCTTGGCCAGGAATGCCCTTCCTGCCAGTGCTAATCTACTTTCGATGTCCTCTTTGCTCCGTCCGTCACTGGTTGTTTTGTTGCCTAGGTATCAGGTTTCCTTAACTTCATCTACTTCGTGGCCATTAGTCTTGATGTTAAGTTTCACGCTGTTCTAATTTTTGCTACTTCTCATTGCTTTTGTCTTCCTTCGATTTACTCTCAATCCATATTTTGTGCTCATTCCATTCAATAGCTCCTGTAATTCTTCTTCACTTTCACTCAGGATAGCAATGTCACCACCGTATAATTGATGTCCTTTCGTTTTGAACTTTAATTCCACTCCTGAACCTTTCTTTTATTTACATCACAGCTTCTTCGATGTACAGATGCAATAGGGGCGAAAGACTACATCCTTGTCTTACACGCTGTTTAAGTCGAGCACTTCGTTCTTGGCGTGCCACTCTTATTATTTCCTCTTGGCTCTTGCAAATATTGTATGTTACCCATCTCTCCCTATAGCTTACCCCTACTTTTTTTCAGAATCTCGAACAGCTTGCACCATTTTACTTTGTCGAACGCTTTCCAGGTCGACAAATCCTATGAAGGTGTCTTGATTTTTCTTTAGCCTTGCTTCCACCGCAACGCCAGAATTGCTTCTCTCCTGCCTTCACCTTTCCTACGCCAAGCTGATCGTTATCTAACACTTTCTCAGTTTTCTTTTCCATTCCACCCGTATATCGTTCTTGAAAGCAACTTGGATGCATGAGCTGTTAAGCTGATTGTGCGATAATTATCCAACTTATCATCTCTTGCTGTCTTTGGAATTGTGTGGATGATATTTTTCCGAAAGTCAGATTGTAAGTCGCCAGACTCACACATTCTACACACCAACGTGAAAAGCTGTTTTGTTGCCACTTCCCCCAATGATTTGAGGAATTCTAGTTGAGTGTTATCTATCCCTTCTGCCTTATCTGATGTTAAGTCCTCTACAGCTCTCTTGAATTCTGATTGTATTACTGGATCTCCTGTCTCTTCTAAAACGACTCGAGTTACTTCTATCACATTATACGAATCTTCCCCCTTACAGTGGCGTTCAATGTACTCTTTTCATCCATCCACTCTCTCCTCTACATATAACAGTGGAATTCTCATTGCACTCTTAATGTTACCACCCTTGCTTTTAATTTGTCCGAAGGTTATTTTGATTTTCTGTATGCTGAGTCAGTAATTTCGACAGTCATTTCTGCTTCGATCTCTTTGTATTTTTCAAGCAGCCATTTCGTTTTAACTTCCCTGCATTTGATATTTATTGCATTCCTAAGTGACTTGCATTTTCTTTTTTTTTTTGGTCGATCAACTGAAGTACTTATTCTGTTAGCCAAGGTTTCTTTTACCTTGTTTGTTCGTATGTTTTTCTTTCCAACTTCTGTCATTGGCCTTTTTAGAGAAGTCCATTCCTCTTCAGCTGTACTGCCATATGGAGCTATTCCTTATTGCTGTATCTGCAGCGTTCGAGAACTTCAAGCGTATCTCGTCATTCGTTAGTACTTCCGTATCCCACTACTTTGCGTATTGAGTTTTCCTGAATAATCTCTTAAACTTCAGCCTACTCTACATCACTACTACATTGCTATACGAGTCTACATCTGCTCCTGAGTACGTCTTACAATCCAGTATCTCATTTCGGAATCTCTGTCTGACCACGATGTTATTTAACTGAAATCTTCCCGTACCTCCCTACCTTTTCCAAATATATCTCATTCTCTTGTGGTTCATGACCAGAGTATTGGCTACTATTAGCTAAAATTTATTACAGAACTCAGTTAGTCTTTCTCCTCTCTCATTCCTTGTCCCAAGCCCATATACTCCTGGGACCTATTCGTCTGCTCCTTACCCTATAACAGCACTCCAGTCCCATATGACTATTGGATTTTCATTTCATTTTACGTTCTGTATTACCCTTTAAGTATCTTCATACACTTTCTCTACCTTCTCATCTTCAGCTTCTTACGTCGGCACATATAGCTGAACAACCACTGTCGGTGTTGCTGTCGAATCCGATAAGAACTACCATATCGTTGAACTTTTCGTAGTACCTTACACTCAGCCCTACCTTTCTATTCATAATGAATCCGACTGCCGTTATACCATTTTCAGCTTCTGTTGATTTTACCGTATACTCATCCGACCAGAAATCCTTGTCTTCTTTCCATCTCACTTCACTGAGCCCTACCGTATCTAGATTGAGCGTTTGCATTTCGATTTTCAGAATTTCTTGCTTCCCTACCACATACAAGCTTCTGACATTCAACACCCCGAATCCTAGAACGTTTTCCTTTCGTTGGTTATTCGATCTTTTTCTCATGGTCATTTCCCCTTTGGCAGTCCACTCCCGGAGATCCGAATGGGGGACTATTCCGGAATCTTTTGCCAATGGAGAGTTCATCATGACACTTTTACAGGACACGTGTCCTATGGATACACGTTACGCGTCTTTCGTGTGGTTTCCATTGCCTTCTACATCCTCTTGCCGTTGATCATTGCTGATATCTCCGCCTTTAGAGGCAGTTTCCCATACCGAGGTGAAGAGAGTGATCTGGACCTCTGTCCACTCTTCCACCCTCTTTGACAAAGCCGTTGGCAAGATGATGGCCACTCCTTACGCCGGAAGTTTTCGGCCGCAGATGCTGATTATTAATCAAAATTTAAGCTGTGGCCGGTTTCGAACCAGGGATTGAGGCCGTTTTGGTTACTTATCACAGAAGCTATCCCTAGACCACGAAATATGTCCAGAGAAAGAAAATCGTTTTCTGGAGTAGGTGAGGTAGTTCGTATTTGCCATACTTTGGATACTCTGTTATCCTGGATGAAATTTCCTAACACGGGTCCTCAGTTTATATGCCAAGTAATTGGCTCGGGGTTTTTCTGCAGCTTCATGAAACAGTTTAAAACATCCCATATATATTTATAATCTGAAATATTTCTTCGATTAGAAATTTGTTTTTCTGTGTGTAGCAGTCTCTTAGCTGCTACAGTACCTAATGTGTAAAATTTACACACTTTAAGAGACGTACAATCATACAAAGTGCTGGTAGCAAGTGAAATGTCATACGAGTACTGCCTTCAAATTACCACAGCGCTGCACTAAATACGCCTATGAACGGGTGGAGGAACAGCTTGACTCTAACAATTTTGTTAGTGTGATGTTTGCACTGTAACACAAAAGTTTCCTTTGGAGAGGAGATTACAGTTACGCTAAAGTGCCGAATGTGTAAAGAATGATTCTTTATTCGATGAGAAACTGTCTCTCCGTAGACTTTCATCGCTATGTAGATTGTCCCAAAGCACGTAAATCATTATTGTGTTTGTAATTTATAATTTGTACTTTGCTAAACTGAGACACATGTTCCCTTAAAGGATTGACGGCTGTACTTTTCTCCAGAATCATTGTCGCTAATCATCGAACTCAAGAGTTTCAAGCACCATCCAGACGGGGCACTGGAGAGTATCCATCCGGTACTGATAATAAAGCCTCTACTGATACCACTGAATGACACAGAGCATCTCGCAGAAGTTTCGCTCCGTAGCTCTCCGATAATATCAGTGAGAAACACTTGTGCGTTACAACAGAAGTAATGCCAAAAGAAATCTGCTGATTAATGGTGATAAGTGAAAACTGACTAATGTATCTGCGGTTTTGTAATGATGTTACGAAACCACACTGCAACTACATTATATATATATATGTATATGTAAACCTGCAGCAGCTCACATAAGGACACTGGAAACTGAGAATCATGAGGCTGCTGACTGTGTTCACGGCTGTGCTCGTCGTTGCTTCGGCACAGACAGCCACTAACCAGTTCCCAGAAGGCTTCATGTTTGGAGCTGCGACAGCCGCATACCAGATCGAAGGAGCCTGGAACGAAGATGGTGAGTTTAGAAGCATTAACTGTATTCCGCAGGAAAGTAAGAAGGAGCAAAAGAAAACTCTGTACTTGAAAACATTCCGTAATTATTTTGCTTCATGAAGGGGTCCACATACTCAACGTAATTTTTGAGAGCTAAGACCATTTGTAATTTATCCGTATAACGTCAAATTGTTTGTACAAGATGACCTTCGTCGTATGATGTATTACATCACATTAATCGCCAGCTCAGCCAGCGGCCACATCCAGATCCGTATCAGAAAATTATTTTTGTAGGAGAGAACAAGTTTTTGTTTTCCCGTAGAACTAAATAGTTTTTATGTATCATCGTCGCAACAGTTCTCGAAAATTGTCACAGGCCGAACTTGGCTATTAATGTAATGTGACACTGAGGCAATAACGATCATCTGGTATAAACAATTTGACAGGTTACAGTGTTTATTTAGAATAGTCTTAGCATTCAAACGCTCCCTTACGTTCAGTATTTATAACAGTGTGAGTGGTCAATATATTCCATGATGTTGCTTGTCCAAAAGAAACCGAATTATAAATTTCTGTGAAAATACCTACGTATTGCTATGTCCTGGCATGTCTGTACAGGAAAGGGAGAGAGCATTCAAGACTACTATTTCCACAACCATCCGGAACTCATCATTGGAGGTGTCACCGGTGACGTCGCCTGCGATTCCTACCACAGGTACCAGGAGGACGTGCAGATGCTGAAGGCTCTCAACGTAAGTACACTTTCCAAAGCGAAGAAGACTGTTGTTATTTTTTCAGACTGCAACACTACGTTTCTCCTCAATTTATATTCAATTCATTCGACATAGCAAAAAACTGGACGTACGTATTAATTTTACGTGCCATACGAAGTGTTCTGCATCTACAAAAACAGTATTTTCTCCAGAAAACGCAGCATAGGTTCGTTTACAGGTATAGGTTGCTTTGGATGTACAACTAAAAGTGAACTAAATGGCGTACCTCAATTACACGGAAATAGGTTAAAAGTAGGAATGTCTAATATCAGGGGAAATCACACTTACCGTTTCACATAGCCTTGTCTGTAGCTGCAGAGGAAATGATACTCCCGTCTTACACAGCAGTTACGTAAATCTAATAAAATACACAGATCATTCCAGAACCAGTTTCCACTTTTACACTGTAGTAGGCAATGGAACTTCAGTGATACGAAAACGGAGCTAAATCTCGAGACAGATGAGCTGGAAAACCGCTGATTCTAAAATCCGAGTACGTTAACTTGGGGATAACGTAATTGTGATGAGAAGGGAACCCGAACCCCTCTCCTCGCTTGTGCAATTCATTGTTTTAGTCAGTTTCGCCAAATTCCCTTTCTCTCGAAATCTGTGTGCCATTTTCATAGAAATACGAAGGTACAATGTTTCTCCATTACTAAGTGGGTCACATGTGTTTTTCTGCAGTGTTAGTTACAATGATGAGTAATTGTGGAACTATCCGCCAGGCTAGCTGCGCGGTCTAACTGGATGTTTCCCGAGCGGGAAGGCGTGCCGGTCCCCGGCACGAATCTGCCCGGCGTGCCGGCCAGCCTGTAGATGGTTTTTAGGCGGTTTTCCATCTGCCTCGGCGAATGCGGGCTGGTCTCCCTTATTCTGCCTCTGTTACACTATGACGGCGATTGATGCACAAACACTTTCTCCATGTATACGTACACGAAAATTACTGTACAATGCAAACATATGGAGTTACACTCATCTGGTATGAGACGTCCTACGTGCGGGGGGAGGGAGGTTCACTGGGGGTGCGAACCGCACAATAACCCTGTGTTCGGTGTGGGGCGGCGGTGGGGTGGATTGACCACTGAGGGCTACGGCGGGACGAAGCCTGTCCGTTGTTTCTAGGTCCCTGGTTCAATACACAATTGTGGAATTTCTTTGTATTATCGTGTTACTATGGATGATAATATAAATTAAGAAGATATAACCGAGAAAATCCAATGCTGCCCGATAGCCTGTTCTTATACCATATTGTGGAGTGAGCCTATGACCTTAACGTATGTGCGCGAACATCGTCGGCACAACATTTCTAGTGGCAGAAACTCAACAAATAAAAAAAAAGGCCTCCATACAAAACGAATTCCACATAACCATTAAAATTCGAGGGTAGGGGGGAGAGACCAAATCGTTGCAATAGCAACGTAACTTGTTTCCGAGCAAAGAGAAATTTACTGAATCCACTCATATAAGAGAATTGTTTATCTTATATCAGCAGCTCTCAACAACGTTTCTGAAGCGCACCGAAAAATTGAGGGGCTGTAAATGAGTTAACCTTGGAGTGACATTGCTGAAAACTGTAACCTCATAGATTATTTTCTTTGATTCAGTTGATTCTGACACCAGTATCTCGAAAATCGTTCTGAAGTTGTTTCTGTCTGCTAACGAACACCGTAACCAGATGAAAAGACTCTGCGGAATTAAAATTTGTGTTGTACACCATTAATATTTCGTATATTTGCTAGGTCTTTAAAATGGAAGTGTAACACTCAGTCAATAGCTACTAAAAGAGTCAGTCAGTTCTTTTCCTTTTTTGCGACATCTTCATCTTTCATATTCGGCTCTGTAACTCCACACGATTTTTCATTCTTATTGTGGAGTAGGTTTTTTCTCCATAGTCTTCGTCGCCCGTCCTACTGACCTACATCCCCTTGATTGATGTGTTTATTTGTTTTTCAGATATCGAAGATTGTTTTTTTTTTGTTTTGTTTTTTTTGTTTGTGGTTTTAGGGCGCAAAACTTCTATGGTCATTAGCGCCCATTCGATCGATCGAAGATTGTGTTTTCCACACTTATGATTAATACATTTTCTTCTATAGTTCTGTGAAAGCACCATTATCATTGTGACGGTAATGCTGTCCTTCCGTCTGTCCCGCCTTTCTTTGCGTTTCCTTATAACCAAACGTCACTTACGTATAGCACTATAGGAACAGCCATTGCTTTGGTCGATTTCGTAAGAGCCTCTCTTCCCACTTAATTTTACAAATTTGTGCGAAGTATTCAATTCCACAATTTAAAAAATTGCATTTTTCCTAGAAACATGAATTTTATTCTTGTAAATTCAGTCATTTTATCATTTTTACTTTTTTATTTCCACTTATTATGTTTCACCAAATTCGTTCTCTGTCTCTAACTGCTACGGATTTGGCTGTGTTTGCCGAAATAATAAGTGGTTCTGAGCAATAATTGCTTGTCAGTTACTACCAAATTACGTGTTATTACCCTTATAGTACTATGTAAGTGGTGTGTGTAGTTCTTAATTTTCAGTGCACTCTATCGTATCCTTCCATCTATTGAATAATTGCAAGGTAGTCTTTTTGTATATTATACAAATTTCCCTCTCACGTTCTTCATTTCTATCACTGCACATTTCTAAATTTATTTATAAATTACTTATTGCTCTTGAGGATGACAAACAATTTTCGACTATTTCATCGAATTTCGCTATATATCCAAATACAAGGAAGATTTACCTTAAAGAATGTCAAGTTTTTTTAAGTTTATTAGATAAAGCGTAAAAATATTGTCCACAAATAACGATCTCTGTGACACACAGTTCACTCTTCTGTGTAGCAGTCTTGCACTGTACTGGTTAATTAGATGGTTACCATTATCGATGTGTCTTATTTCTTGAGCTCAGTAAATTAACGATCACGTATAAGCCATCAACCAACGATCTCTTAGCCGCAACTATTAATACACTGTGATTCAACAGGCGGACGTGTACCGATTTTCGATTTCCTGGCCACGTGTGTTGCCTAATGGAGACCTCGACGTTATCAACCAGGCTGGTATCGACTATTACAACAATCTCATCAACGAGCTGCTCGCGAATGGAATCCAACCTCTGGTAAGTAAGAAGTGATACTATTCACACATTCAATGAACTTTCTCAGATTTAAAAGCACCTATGAGGTTTGGAACTTTAATAGTGGCAACTATTTATTTACAGCTCGTACAAAATAAATACATATTTCAAAGTTTTACTGACCTTCAAAGTGGTCACCAGCATTGTGTATAACCCGTTGCCAGCAATGTGGAAGTCGTAGGATACTCTTAGCAGTGCCAGTTCTGTTGACAGTTCGAGCGGTGCGGTCTATTCACCGACGAATTTGTACCGGTTCTGAAGCGAATGCCTTGAAGTGTTTCTTTCAGTTTAGAAATCGAACTCACGAGGGCTTAAGTGAGGGGAGAGCAATAAGTGGAATAGCACTTAGCAGCCCCATCAGTCAAACAAATCAGTAACAGCATGCACTGAAGGTTCTTGAGCATTGTCTTGCAAAATGATGGCCAGGTCCTGCAAAAAGTGTCATCACTTCTGTTTCTGTGCTGTTCATTTTTGGAACACAACCTACGACCAGCTTAGAGACGAAAGTGATGACACTTTCTGCAGAATCTGGCCATCATTTTGCAGGACAATTCTCACGCACGTACAGTGCAAGCTGTTACTGATTTGTTTGACTGTGGGGCTGCTAAGTGCTATCCCACCTATTGCACTCCCCTGACTTAAGCCCTCGTGAGTTCAACTCGATTTCTAAACTGAAATAAACACTTCACGGCATTCGCTTCAGAACTGGTACAAATTCGTCGGGCAATAGACCGCGCCGCTTGAAGTGTCAACAGAATTGGCGCTACTAAGAGTATCCTACGACTTCCACATAGCTGGCAACGGGTTAAACACAATGCTGGTGACTACGTCGAAGGTCAGTGAAACTTTGGAACAGGTAGACTTTCTATTTTGTAGTTGCCACTATTATAGTTCCAACCCTCGTAATAATAATATATAGGATCCATGTAACTGCTTCCAGTACGGAACAAATAAAGAACATTGCTTTCTTACAGCTATAACAAAATTACTAAGGTACGTCAAACACAGACAGACAATATGCGAATTTTTCTATCATATCGTATAATTATTAAGATTCCTTATCATATCGGGCTACCTAACTAAGCATAAACCATGTATAACACATCTATTTTAATTAAAAATCTGATAAATCATAATTTTGTTGTAATACTTCAGGCACTTCGATCATACGTTGTGAAGATCTTACATATATGAAAGGGATCATGGTAGAAATTAACAGCCATTGTTTTCAAACCTACTCTGAGAAACGAGTTAGTTCTGCATGTCTTTCAGTAAGGCAGGCGTATTTTCCAGGGAAACCAGAAAGGAACTATCAAGCTGCGTGTTTCCTTCCCCGTGAGTCAACGGCCCATACAGCTGAACAGAAAGGAGTTGAGGTTGTCGAATGACGGAAACCTTCAACCAAGATGGCCAGACCGAGATTGAACCTCATCCTTCTCAAACTAAATCCAATATCTTAACCACTGTGCCTCTTTCAATAGCTATAATAACAGCAATGTTAATAGTAAAACAAATATTAGTAGCTGGGTAATGGGGACAGAGGCCTACAGCAATTTTATGATAGGAATATCAAGAACTGTACCATCTAACACCAAACCATAATTAACACGTAAAAATGCTTTGCTTATGTAGCTAATAGGCCAATTGTGAAAAATAAATAATTTCCATATATTAAATAAAGGTGGTATTTATCCTGTCTTTGTAGCCGAGCGGCCGAGCGGTTCTAGGCGCTTCAGTGCG